>NC_138943.1:32905000-34394375 GCF_965226115.1 Aulonocara stuartgranti | reverse complement strand
TGTCAGTCCAACAGTCCGTTTTGTTTTAAATTGAACAAAAAGTGAGGGTAAAATATGCTAATAAGCACGGTTTCCAGTCTGTAATGTGTCAGTTTAAGTGATGGTATTGGTGTTGGTAAAGAGCTAGCAAACACAGTCAGCTAGCTAAGTTAGCTCAACCTTTTGTCCAACACAAGAATGTCCTTTTTCTGTGATACTAGATCTACATGACGCTACACTTACTAGTCATACATGATGCTCTGTGTTAGAGCAGTGTCCAGATGGTTGTGTGCAGCTCTGACTGTTGCTCAACACAGCTTAACAGAAAATCCACCACCTTTTGGTGACCAGCACCTAGCCAAATTCTTAAGGAAGCAGACCACAAAATAAGAAGAAATGACAAAACTCATGGAATCCTGTGACTATCCGGTTGTTCAGTCTGACGTCACTAGCCGGGTCTGGGCCTAAACTCCGCTGCAGGTCCATATATCAAACGATCACTATGGCATTACTGAGAGTTGAAAAACTGTCTAAAGTCTTTCATCTTTAATAAAATGATCAGCGTTCTCCTCTACCAGGTGTAACAATTGAGTTTAACATCCAGGCATCCATGAAAACGGAATTTATGACATTTAACGGAGTTAGAAGTTAGCTCGCTAGCTTCTATCTAAATACAATATAGCATGTCCTGACTGCGGGGTTTTGGAAACAAATTAAAACGTACAGCTCTGTTATCACTTCCAGCATAAATGAAGACAGAAAACTAAACAGCAGTGACGTTTGTAGGGTTACTGAAGTTTGGCTAGCTGGTATATAATGATATGCTACGTGACCGCTAGCGACACAGCTATGTTAGCATAATATAAACAAGCTAACTTTTTTTCCACTCGATAAAAGTTAACGTGAGTGTTCTCGGTGGTCAGGAACAAATGTAATTGCATGGCAGGATGCTGTAAAAGGACCAAACTTCAGCCAGGAGAACAACTGAGATAATCCATCCACAATACGAGGTTAGTCATTCATATACTGCTGCATGGGCTGGGCTGTAGTTACATCCTAAGGTTTTAAAAACTGAGCTTAAATAAATGATTAGCGGTAATAAAAGCCGAGGGAGGTCAACAGTGATCACTGACTATCTTAGGAGCTTTTTGAGATCAAATAGAAGAAAATACATAACATTAAACATGTTAACAACACAAAAGCCATATTAAACGCAGACTACTTTAGACCCGGAAGTAGGATTCGTCGCGTCATCACTGAACAACCGGATACTGGCTATAACCAGCTGTTATACTATACTGGAAAATGCTGTGAATGGCTGCATCCTGATATAAGAGCATCTTGTCATGTTGTCGACCACACATAAGGATTTACTTCAGCTTTGACACTAAGGATTAGTTTTGTCGTTAAACAGGTTAAATTGGCAGGCAACCTGACGTTAGGTGACTTCTCCATTCATCACAATGGAGCAGCTTTTTCCTGCTTGATAGGTGGTCAGTGTGTTTGGGTTTTAATGGACCGGTGGAGTGTTGTGAAAGCCAGAGCAGGAGAAAGAAAAAGGTGCTCTATTTTCTCCCCCTTAAAAGCGGCAGTGTTCTCACTTTTACTGCATCTGCCAGCTGAGCACACAGACACGCCCAAACACACTCGAATAAATGACACATAAAAACCATAAGGACAGCCAGAGGGAGGGAAACACAAGCGATCTGTTTGCCTTTTAAATACAGATAAGAGAGACGCCAACTGCTCCCCAACAGCCTCAGCCAACAATCAGCCACAACTGATTTAGTCTCTGCTCGCTCATTACAGGACCTGGACCCTGTGCTGGCAGATTTAGGCTGCCAGTTGACTTCATGGGTGCGAGCACAGACACAGGAACAGCTGCGCTGGAGCATTTTGTAATTTCAGTCTTGTGTAAAATATGTAAATGCTAATATAGCATAGCATGATGGCAAGCAGCAGCATAGTTTAAAGAAGCTCTGGTGACAGCAGCAAGATAATTACACCTCATTGTGATTTCCTACCACGAAGTCTCTGTCTGCTGAAAGCATTTTAATAATGATAGCTCATGGTGTGTTTGTTTGCATACAGCGGAGATAAGATTAGTGAAGAGAGCAGCCTTTGCATCTCTGGAGGCTGAGGGATGTAGTCTCTCCTCCTCCTGGCCTATTGATCTAGAGGTCAGCTCAGATTCACACAATAGAGTGCAACCCATAAGCCATCAGACATGTTCATTTTTCCCTGCTTTGTGCAGAAGCACATTTGCCTGTTATTGTCTGGAGCACTAAATCAGATGGAGCTGGGCAGCCAGGAATGCCAGAGCCCCATCTAATCTTCAGGCTGATCAGTGGCAGGGTTTCAGCTGGGAACAACAAGGTGATTCAGCCGGCTGCGAGGAGCTGAGCTGTGGATCTGTCAGCCGGAGAGGCTGAATATAGTAAGACTGGAATTTGCCACATGTTCTCTTGAGAAGAGCTATTGCACCTCAAGCTATTACAGCTAAGAGGCTATGTAAATGTCAGATAGAGTATACTGTGGCTGGCTTGAAGTAAAGCAGACAAAGGCCCTGCTGTCCGGAAACTCCTATCCAAAGGAAGTTCCTCTTTAACTTTCTTTAACTAACTCCTTCCAAAGTGTGCACCTCTCTTCAATATGGCAGTTTTACATGGCTCTCCCCAAACATTACCTGTCAGTGTGTTTCACACTTTGTGTTAGCATTTTCTTCATGTGAAGTCTGAGCTTCTTTAGCTTTCTCTGTCAGTGTCAGTTCAGCTATGGCAGCTCTTACTGCCAGTCCTTCTAATCATCCCACAAGGAGCCACAAACATAAAACCCATTATCAGCTTCTGAAACCAGATCCTCAGAATATTACTTAAAGTGCTAAAAGAGGCTTTTAGGTAGTGTGCTGCTCAAGTTTAGCAGTTGAATATGGAACAGCACTGGTTTTATTAAAATGTCACAGTGAGAACTGTGTGTTGCTGTGCAGTGCTGTTCGATATAAGGATATATATCGGATGACAATATAAAAACGTCTATCGTTTCATTTTATACTATCGTTTGTTTTGTGGTGTCGCAAAATAAACTGTTTACGGCAATATTTTTTCATCGTTTTGATGGTCACTGTAGTGGTTATATTAATTTCTTAAAGTTCTCTCTTTCTCTTATATTTAATATAACCACACTACAGACGGACAAGCGCCTGTTTTTATGGGTTGTAGTTTGCAACAATGACCGTAAAACCATCGCGTGTCCGCTTGTTTATTTTCCACATAAACCTTTCACAATAAAGCTCAAGATCCTGTTGAGACTTTTCAAAATAAACTGAATTACGTGAAAGATGCAGAGTGTTTACGGATGAGAAGTAAAAAAGAGCCGCCAGGTGCCAAAAAATAAACCTTAGAGTCAAACGCTAGAACAGGCTTTTCCCCGCAGCACGCCGTGTAATAAATACAAAGAAAACGGCGGCCGTTACAACTTATGTCTAAAAATGTATCGTTTCATGCATCGGTTAAAACACTCGACTCCAGGTATACAACGCCCAGCTGGAAACACTTCACGCAAGTCGAGCTGCCCGAGATTCACAGAACTTTCAGAAAATGTAAATTTTTTGTGATTTATATCGTTATCAGGACGATAGATGTCTTATATCAGGATATGAGATTTTGGTCATATCGCACAGCCCTACTGCTGCGTTTAAATGTTCAGTTTCATCCAGTGAGCACACAGAGTGCTTTTGAGTTAGACGATAGGTGTAAGAAGACAGGAAGGATGTCACCAGCTGCATTATAAATGGATAGAAAGAGTTTGATTTGATTTGATATACCTTTATTAGTCCCACAGGGGAAATTTCAGGTTAACCCTCTCAGGCTCAAATTAAACTTTTTGTTGCTAATGCACAGTCCTGCAGTGATACTTCTGAGTAAAAAAACCTCATAAAATATGTATGTGGGGTAATCAGGTTGTTAGTTTTTAACTGTTGCAAATCTGCAACGCCTGCCTTGAGAGGGTTAAGGCTGCCGACCTATTGCACGCAATGGTGGCGCCATCTTACCCTCCGACCATACATACATTACACAAAAACATCACGTCACATGTTGTTAACCATTATCAGGTACACTTCTTGCTTTTCAAACCCAATCACAGGTTAGTTATCCATCCTGTCACAGTTTATGCTGATTGATTGATTGATTGATTGATTGATTGGTAATTTATTTCAACATGTGAACAATATACAAGTACATTTAGAAAAGAAATGAGAGAAAAAAAAATACTATACAAATTACATACAAAAAAACATTCTGATTAATTTACATGTTGAAAGGGAGTGGGAAGAAGTATACACTTATTTAATCCCACCCCTGTCCCATAAATTATCAGTGAATATTTAGTCAGCTTCCTTACTGATATAATTTGTAATAAAAATAGTGAACAGATTTCTGATATACTATATACTATAATATCACATCATGAATTTTTTGTTTGTTTGTTTTTAAATAGAGACATTCACTTAATTTAAATATTTTCCTTTTCTTTATAGATCGAGAAGATCATATTTTTATAACTCTTTTTGAACAGTTTTATGTTTGGACATTGCTTTAATTCCATATTCAGTTTGTTCCATAGTTTCACTCCTTGAACAGAAACACAAAAGCCTTTTCTTGTAGTACGTACCTTCATTGTTTTGAAGTTACAAAAACCCCTTAAATTATAACTTCCTTCTTTCAAAAAAAACATACTCTGAATATTACCTGGCAGTTCTTTATTTTTTGCTTTGAATAGAATTTGTGCTGTTTGGAATTTCACTATATCGTCAATTTTCAATATTTCAGACTGCAAAAATAGTGAGTTTGTATGTTCCCTATAACCTGCATTGTGGATGATTCGAATTGCTTTCTTTTGAAGAGTAAAAAGTGAATGTAATGTGGTTTTATAGTTATTGCCCCAGACCTCTGCACAATAGCTTAAGTATGGTGAAACCAGTGAACAGTAGAGAATATGAAGTGATGTTCTGTCGAATACCTGTTTTGCCTTGTTTAGTACTGCAATGCTTCGTGATACTTTGGAATGAATATATCTTACGTGAGCTCTCCAGTTAAGTTTTTCATCTATTATTACCCCCAGAAATTTATTTTCACTGACTCTTTCAATATCAACACCATTTATTTGAATCTTTGCATTTGTATTTAAACTACTATTTCCAAATAACATAAGTTTAGATTTATTCAAATTTAATGATAATTTGTTTTTATCAAGCCAGAACTTCACTTTACTTATTTCATTAGTCATATCCTCCAATAAATTCTGCAGATCATCACCAGAGCAAAAAATGTTTGTATCGTCAGCAAAGAGAACCATTTTTAATACTTTGGACACTTTACAGATGTCGTTAATGTACAAGTTGAAGAATTTTGGACCCAAAACTGACCCTTGGGGTACACCACAAGCAATGTCCATACATAAGGAGCAACCACCATTTATTTTCACAAACTGCTTTCTGTCACTTAAATAACTCCGGACCCAATCTAAAACTACCCCTCTGACACCATAACGTTCCAGTTTTCTTATTAATATATCATGATCTATAGTGTCAAATGCCTTTGTCAAGTCTATGAATAACCCAGCCACATATTGCTTTTTGTCTATGGAATTTGTGATGTATTCTATTGAATCTAATAGTGCCGATGATGTTGATCTGCTTGATCTGAATCCGTACTGACTCTCAGTGAGTAGTTTATGTTTATCTATAAATTTTTCCAGTCTGTTTTTAAACAGTTTTTCAAGAACTTTTGAGAATTGAGGTAGTAAAGAGACAGGCCTGTAGTTTGTGAAATGGTGTTTGTTTCCAGATTTGTATAGAGGTATAACTTTTGCTATTTTCATTCTGTCTGGAAATCGACCAGTTTGAAATGATAAATTACAGATGTATGTAAATGGTTTTATAATAGCCTCAATGACTCTTTTAACCACTATCATATCAATATCATTACAATCCAAAGATTTGTGATTTTTACATTTTTTGACAATTTCAAGAACTTCATTTTCATCAACGGCTGTGAGAAACATAGAATATGGATTTCTGTCAATCAGTGTATCGGGTTTTTCCTGTGCTTTCCCAGGATGAGTGATTGTTCTTGCTAAATTTGGTCCAGCAGTTACAAAGAATTCATTGAGACTATTTGCCACAACATCCATATTGTATTCTTCATGGTCATTACAAATGAAATACTTGGGATAGTTCTTTTGTCCAGTCCCACATTTTATAACACTGTTCAGGATTTCCCATAATCTTTTATTATTATTTCTATTTATATCTAATTGCTTCTTATAGTATTCCTTTTTACTAAATCTAAGTATATTAGTTAACCTATTTTTATATCTTTTGTATCTGATTTCAGCATCTTTAGTTCTCGTTCTTAAGAACTCTCTGTATAGAGCATTTTTCTTTATACATGCATTTTGCAGACCTTTTGTTATCCATGGACAGTCCATATATTTCTGTTTCCTACTATATTGCTTTATTGGACAGTTGGTATTGTACAGTAATGTAAATATTCTAAGGAATTTATTATAAGCACTATTAACGTCCTGTTCCTGATATACTTCACCCCAGTTTTCCTTCAATAAATCTTTTTTAAATGCATTCATTCTTTCTTCTGTTCTTACTCGTCTGTACTCTTTTTTACTGTCCATTTTATTGATCTTGTAATTCCTATCATAGATTGTAAAAATTGGAAGATGGTCACTTATGTCGTTAATCAGGAGTCCACTTACAGTCTTATTTTCAATGTCATTTGCAAAAATGTTGTCTATGAGAGTTGCACAATGTGATGTAATCCTGGTAGGTCTAGTAATTTTAGGGAATAGATTCATACAGTGCATTGTGTTTATAAATTCCTCAGTGGTTTTATGTTTATTTGGGTTTAGCAAATCAATATTGAAGTCTCCACAAATGAAAACTTTTTTGCGAGCTATTTCAATAAATGTTTCTTCTATCCAGTCTTTAAATGTCTCAATACTACTACCTGGAGCTCTGTATATACAGCTAATGATTACATTTTTACTTTTTTCTTTACAAATTTCAACTGTAATACATTCTAGTACATTATCAATCACCATCGTCATCTTTTCCACCACATTAAATTTCAAGGATTTGTCCACATACAAGGCCACTCCTCCTCCTCCTTTGTTTCGCCTAGTTATAAATGTGAATTCATAACCCTCCAGTTCAAAGTCTGTTCCTTTTTCCATATTGATCCAAGTTTCTGATAAGGCAATGACACTAAATGGATGTGAAAACTGGTTAAGATATTCTTTGATATGACTAAAATTAGCATAGAGACTTCTACAGTTAAAGTGGATAATTGATAATTTATTCTCAGTTTTAATCCTCTGATTGTAGTCTTTATTTGTATAGTAGCAGCAATTGTTATTGTTAGATGAGAAAAAGTTGTTGTCTGGATCTATTTCATATTCCAAGTCGTGTGTATTGTGATCCATATAGTTAAATGTTTTCAGTTCCAATTGATCATATTCTGCAACTGTCTGCTGTAAAGGCAGCAGAGACTAACTACAATTTTGGTTGAACTCTTTATCATTCAGAATTTGTATATGAGATATTTGACTTTTCCTTACTGATACAACTATTTTAGTGAAATTTTAAGGAAGGTGCTATTCATTTGTACAATGCAAGAAAAGAAGGAATCTTATGTATAAACTACAGTAGCAAATGATTTATGCACAGATTATTCTTTAGGTGTGCCGAATAGTGCTTTCAACTGATACTCAAAATTCAATTGTAAAGTTGAATATTTTAAAAACTGTTCAGCTGTAATCAGCTGGATTCCCACCAGAAAAGTTGTAGTAGCCAGCACTGCTGTGAGGCTAACGTAGCACCATCCACCTGTATCCACCTGTGCAGCTCTTACTGCATGTAGAGAGGGAGAGTGGTTAATGATTAGCCTAGCATAATCAAGGAACAGCGAATGAATATTAGCTGGATATTGAAATTAAACATTGAATGTATTTATTTATTTATAGTCTTTGTCAAGAAGTGTGTGAGAGCACAACCCTTCAATATGGCAGTATCAGAAGCCTTTTCTGATGAGTTAATGGTATCAATCGCAAGGCTTATTTAATACAGCACAATGTTTTTGATGGTCCCATTAGGGTCAAAAAGGAGGCTAAAGCAGGCTGTGCTTTGGGGTGACTCTATCTACTAGCTTGCATTTGAGTGTGCAGTGTCTGTGGGTTTGTCAGACCTTGTCTGTTGATATCCAGTTTCAAAACACCAAGATGGATATGGCAAAATGCTCAGCTGTATTTACATCTTGGATACTGTATATATCTGCAGACTCAATCAGCACTACAGGAAATAAGCACTGCCATTCTAGCCAGTGTGTGCCAACCTGGGCCATGACGACTGTCTCCCTTTTGTAGGCATTGGACTTAAAATTAAAGTATGGTTGAGGAAGTATTTGGATCTTAATGATTCTACTCATTAGTTTGGGACTATGTCTTTCTACATACATAGCAGAATAAATACGAAAGAACAGAAAAGTGAAGGAGTAAGATGTCCCAAAGCTCTGTGATCATTTACGAAATCATTTAATGGAGTCCGATTCACGGTGATGTTGTTCTCATAACATATTTTACCGTTTCGGTTGTCAGACGATGGACAAAAAATGGAAGTTTGATTGTTACTTATACCTGGCATGTTGATCAGCAGGCATACCAAGCTGCTGAGCTAAATGTGAAATAATAGTCATGACAACATCAGGTAAAAGAAACAGAGAGCAGCTGTGATGCTGACACTCACGGTGAGGGACGACAGTTTGAAGCTTAAAGCAATAAACTCATGGTATTTAAGTACAGTCAAAAAACATCTGTTACCAGGACATAAAGTGGAAGTTTGAAATATTGAAGAGAACAACCACTACTTTCAACATGAACCTGTCATCTATAAAGAAGAAGGTGAATTACAATAAACAGGTTGCAGCTCCTGCATGAGCCACTCAGGTTTGTGAAGGAGCTCCGACAGGTTCCGAGTGTACTCTCGACTTAGCAATGAGCGATTCAATAAACATTCTGCTGGTGAGAGTTGGACTGGGATTTGTCGGGATCGGTCAAATTTCTGAGAGGCAATTTCTCCAAAGAAACGTTCAGCAATTTGTCTGAGGTGGGTAATTTATGTAAAAATAAAATGTGAAAAGCGAACACTCCTGTTAAGTCTGTTTAGAATAAAGCAATGCATTTAGCATTAGGCGACTGAGAAGCTATTCATGAATTGAAATTGTTTACCAAGACTTTCTGGCTCTGTTTTAATAGCAGTTACACTTGTTTGTGATTTTATTTTTTTAATAGGCCTAAATAAAATAGCCCATATAAAAACGCTACTAAATGACTGTGGTTAGTAGGAGTCAGTTTCATTGATACTATTAAGGTAATAATACTGGTGACTCCAGGTATAACAAAGTAATAATTTTCTAAGCTTTTAAACTTGAACTTGAATGATGTTGTTAGTCTGGTGACTCCTTCAACATGATTGGCTCCAGTTACGGGGTGGGCATCTCCACTGTGATATACATTGTGCCAGATGTCACCAAGGCGATATAGGAAACCCTGGCTATCATGGTCCCCGTGCCTCGCTGGCTGACTCTGTGATAGGCAACATGTTTTGTTTGTTTGCTTTGCTCTCTCTCTCTCTCTCCTCTGCCGGGGCGGTGCTCATTACGGGCTCCCGCCCCTGGCCCACGCACCTGTGCTCACCGGCACACCTGCAGCCAATCCCAGCTGATTGGAGACTTTCTGTGTGTGTGTGTGTGTGTGTGTGTGTGTGTGTGTGTGTGTGTAGATCTGCCCTGGACCCGAGAGAGCGTGTGTGTTTTTGGAATCTGCCGAGGAGAGGAGTTTGTATAAGATTAATCCCTGTTGCCCCTGGACCCTGGAGCCCCGGATCCCTTTCCCTGCCACACTGTATATATATTTGCACCTGGTGTCTCACTGTAAATAAACGCACTCTCTTTTGCCAAGGATTTCTGGTCTGCGCCTGAGTCCGTTTCAAACATTGTGACACTGGTGGACGAATGTCTTCCTGTGCCAAAAGCTCCTGATTGAAAGGAGATTGCTCTGGGCTTTGAGAGAAGTGGAATCTCCCCAACTGTGATGGGGCAATAGATATGAAACATGCAGTGATCCAAGCACCACATAACCCAGGTTTCCCAGTATTTTAATTACAAGGCAATATACTCGATAGTGCTTCTGGCTGTTATGAATTCAAGCTACCTTTTCCTGGTGGTGGAATTTGGAACCACTGAATGATGCTGAATGTCTGGGGCCTTCTTGACATGTCTTTTTATTATAGCTGAAAAAAGTGTGTTCATTATAACATTGTAACATTTATATTATTTCAAATATCAACCAAAGTATTTAAGTGTCATTTGAGTTCACAAACCTAAACTACACATACTAGCCTACGATACAACAAGCTATATCTCTGTTTAAACAAAACCCGCCCAATTTACTGGAAAATGTTTCACCAGTACTGCTGTCCCTATAAGCATGTGAACTGGTGTCATTAAGTTCACAGTATGTAGGAGTGCTCCCCAAAAACGTGCTTGCACTCAACGCTGCACTAAAGAGGGCTGGGTATCATCACTGATTTCTAGAATCGATTCTATTCCGATTCACATGGTCCTGAATCGATTCGATCCATGATTCGATTCGATTCGATTCGATTTGATTCGATTCAATTTGATTTTAATCTGGGAAATTTTGCCTCAGACAGTCAGAAATATTATAATTCAGATCAGTACATTTACATATTTTTGTATCTATAAAAAGGAAGCTGACACACGCAAGACTTTATCAAAGGTGTGAGCATCACAGCAGATGCCTTTGTGTCAAAGTAGCTGAAGATAAAACACAGAAAAACATGAAGGTGGTTTTCCTGTTCTGGGATTTTATAAAAATATTCTGCAGTAGATCAAAAACGAAAGAAAACTATTAATCAACTTATGAATATTACCTCTGAAGTTACAGCAGTTTTATTAGAGACACAGCTAAGCGTTTTGCATAATTTTAAAAAGTTTAAATTTGTTCAGAAGCCTGTTGAACGGGAGAAATTAGGTTTTCTTTTCGGAAGTAAGTAAAAGGAAAAAAAAAAAGCGGCCGACAGCGCTGTAAGAACGGTAGACTTGTGCGTAACAAGCAAGAAAATAATGCAGAAAACTGATTTCGGGGATAGACGGGAAACTGTTCAGAGAGAGAGAGAGAGAGAGAGCTGTGCATGAAGTGTGATTTTATTGTGGTGGAAGCAAAACAGCAAAAGTCAGAGGGAGTCCATGACAATGTTTATGTGAAGCTTAGTTTGGATCTTCTTTTGCTGCTGGTTCAATCAATATTGTTTGGAGAGAGATCAAACTAACAGCTTTAGAATCAGTGCAAAAAGGGCGTAAACACAAAGCACGGACCCGCCGAAACATCAGAATCAGCGAGCTGTCGGCTTTCAGCCCCGACCGTGTCCGTGCTGTCAGGTGAGAAAGGCGACATCTCACTGATTTTGATCCGCAGGTCCACGCTTTGTGTTTACGTCTTTGTGCAGAAGCCGTGCTCCTGCTCTTATTTACTGTTTTAAATGTTTGGTGGTTGTCAAAAATTTGTGACGTTTCACCTGAGATTCTGGAATTCTGGGCAAAATACATTTATATAAAAAATCTATTCAGGATTTTAATGAATCGATATCACGTTATCCAAGCCAGAATCGATTTTAATCGATGAATCGATTATTAAAACCCACCCCTAGCACTAAACTGTTATTGTGTGGCCCGAGTTATATAGAAGAATGGGTTTCAGAGCATAGCCACACTATTTCCCTGTTCTCAGTCTCACTGTGAGTGCAGTCCTCGTATTCACCGGAGCTAACAAGAGAGATGAAATGAAATAATATTAATTGAGTTGACTGACAGCAAATTAAGGCACTATAAGTGTAATGAAAGTATTAGACTTAACATTAGCATGAGGGCATTCCAGAGGGCAGCGACTGAATCCACCCTTTTCAGCTGCATCATCTCACTTGAGTCCAGTTTGTGCATCCTTCAAAAAGTATTGAGAGGATAGAAGGAAAAGCTGTTTGTGCAGCGGGTGAAATACTTATAAACTACTGACTATTTGCTGTTAGCTTCCTCCATGTTAAGTTAGCTCTCCTGCTAATAGCTGGTACTCTCCTGAGGTGTCTTTTTTCTTTGTCTTTTCTTCTCTGAACTCAAACATGCATATCAATAGAGGATTTTACCAGATAAGGCTTGTTTGAGCCAAACCCTGATTGATAAACAATGCCTTGCTTAAATGCCTATGTGCACCCACAGAGAGAGAGGGAGGGTACACACGGGGTCAGTTGTAGAGCAGAATAAACACACCATGTGTTTGATCTCACCTCTAAATAATGAAAAATAGGTTACTCCACTGAAAAACAACCTGGTGTAGGAGGTTACTGAAGCCTTTTCCCAGATTTTAGCCCAACCTCTAAGACAGACTTGAAAGGAGGATTAAAGCAGAAATCACATGATGTGTTTTTTCAGAACATTCAAAGATTGCTGCTGCATTTCACTTGTAATGTTGTTGGTGCAGTAGCCAAGATGACAGTCTCTTTCATTCTAAATGTACAACCCGTTTGTAATCTGCAGGACCATGATGGTGATGAATATAGATGTTTTTAGTCTATTTGCAGGATTTCTCCCAAGCAGATTATCCTGTAAAAACAAGCTGAAGCAAACATATTTATGCAGATCAGGCACAGGAGCTGCTTGATGTTGGCATTTGTTTTGGCATCCAGTTGGCTTTTTCACATACATTTTCACATACATTTAACATGGTACTCCAGTAATTCAGCATGGCATTTATGTAATGTCAGGATCCACAAGATCCCTGACTTTTAAACACCAGATTGTTGCATCCTGTATTTCCTTCAATGCATTTCTTTTATTAGACCCTTTCTCCCTGGTAAACACAAACTCCCCAACACCAGTTTCTAATCTAATTTGCATGTCACACCCACATACATTTAGCTGTGAATGTACTGTATGTGATTACGCATGCCGTGCCACATTACAGCGTGCGATCACGTCAGATTCAATTGTTCAGGCATCGTGTAACTATTTTCATTGGTTACTGTGGTAACAACCTAGATAGTATGTGTGCATGCTAACTGCTGTGATTTCCCAGCACAGCATGAAACAACATGCCGTTGTCTATAGTGATAATGTGTCCTGTCAGTCTGTCCTAGCGGCACCTTGTCACGGTGAAGGAGTGTCTCTGTGACAGACGTGTTTAGGCAGTTGTTATTCTGAGCTTATTGGATTCTGGATGCCAGCGTATCCATGGGTGTGTTTACAACCATTAGGTTCAGTTAAAATGTGTGGTTTGATTCTTGGGTGAAAGACATATGGTCGAACACAGGATTTTTTGATAACACGGATAAGGGAACTGCTTCTTTGGTACCAAGCTGATGACGAAGTTCTGAAAGTGTGGCAGCGCTTGTTTGTTTTTTTAACGGTACCACAGGTGCTGGAGATACGGACAATGGCAGCAACATGTGGAGAGTCAGAGGTAAGCTAACAAAGCTTCAATTAGCGGCTAACGTTAATGTAGCTGTCCTTGACCATATGAAACAGGCTAATCACTCTTTTGATCAACTTGTCATTTGTTTTGATGTTAAATGACAGCTTACAGAAGCAACCCTCTCTCTTAGAGAATGCTTTGTTCATCAAGCGACCAAGCTGGAGTATTTAAATGATCTGATGTGGATTGTACCAGCTGGTGCCTGTGGTGGTGATTGAAAGGTTAAGCCTTTTACATGCAAATTTCAGGTTGGCAGCAAGTGTCACACCAAATCAGGTGAATGAGAAGTGAGACCGTCAAAGCTTGAAACTCATGTGGTTAGTTTAGCCTAAGAAAAAGACCAAGCACTAATATGTGTATGTGTGAAAGACTGTGTGTGGTCACCAGTATATGAACCTAGACAGCTAGATCAGAAATCACCAACACCGTCCACCAAGACAGTACAAATATGTGGGCTGCAAACAAGCAGAGTGCGAATAATCGACAAACACACACAGAGCTTGTTGCTTAATCTGGCAAACATCATACAGACTAAGGGTATTTTGTTGTCCCACTCAGACGAAGAGGGCAGCCAAAAAGAACTGATATGTTCTGATACACGAGCAAAAACTTCAGTCAGACACTGAGATGAAATTTTTATCCTACCTGTTTCCCGTCAGTGTGTGAGGGCAGCGTGGATGAATCCTGACAGCTGAGATGGAGCACAGGATTCATCCAAAGGAGGGCTGCTTTACTACGAGTAAGTCCACCATATAAATGTGAAGCCTGTGTCAAATGTGTAAAAGAACTTTGAACATTATTTTCCATCCTGACAAATACAACATTTATGTAGTTACTTCTGCTGTTCCACTGCCACTTTTCCTGCTTGTTGGATGCTGCTGCAAATATGTAGTCTAAAGAAGCTGACACACTACTCACCATAAGTAATAAGAGGAAATCAGTCCGTCTAATGCAAAATCCTAAAAAAAACTTTACTGATGCCTGAAACGTGTCATTGTAAGATTTAGACCCAGATGTTTCACATCTGCCTAAGTCATACTAATAGGTGTAATTTGACAGATAAGACAGTTTTTAAAAATGTTACGTAACAAATATGTGAGAGGAATAAAAAATTGAACTGAACCTTTAACATCTGCAGCAGTCAAATGCAGTACACATATTATTGCAGTAACCCAAAAACATAAAAGTAAAATTCCCCTAGGAAACATTTGCTGCTCAGTAGGCACTTTCATCTTTGAAACTTGACTGCTTTATTGCTACTTCTACAACTGACTACCTCCTCCATCACTAAGAGTTGTGCTTGTAACATATTTAAACCTTATTTTTTGACATTCATTCATATACACTGTTCTTTCACTCCCTCTATCAGTTCTGCATGAACTACTGTCTTTACTGTGGAGATTCATGAGAAGTGAATATTAAAAGCTTTAAAGGAAAATGGTTTGTGAAGTGTAAGCTCTGAACAGTCTGCTTAAATGTTAAAATGAGAGTGTTACATAAGTAAGTAAGTAGGTACACTTCTATAAACTCCCAATGACTGTCCTGATGTATTGGCCCTAAAATAGCTGAAAACTGTGAGAGTTTAGAGAGAGAGAGCGATGGAGAGAGAGACAGGAAGGAACTGCTTGGTAGGGTCAGTGGTCAACTGTTACTATAGATACATATAGATACATACATATCTACTTGGCTAACACCCAAGGTTATTACAATTAACTGAAACCAAGCTGAAAACTAGAATTAAGAGTGATAAAACATTTTAATTAACTTCTACTAAAGTGTTTTAGGTAGAATTTAGATTTTAGTTAGTTTTTTTTTTTAGTTTTGAAAATAATGAAAACAGCAAATCCTGTGTTTTCATCTCACCTTACTCCTAGAATCTTCATGGGTCGCAGCAACCCTCTACACCAGTGGTCCCCAGCCTTTTTTGCGCCACGTACCGGTTTAATGTCAGACAATATTTTCACAGACCAGCCTTTAGGGTGTTGCAGATAAATCCAACAAAATAAAATGATACGACCAAGACAAAAACTGTGCTATTTTGTAAATATAATAATAAAGGCGAATTCACTGTGTAATTCTGTAACTTTATTAGCAGTGTCCTCCGGAAATGCGCCAACAACATTGAGCATAACATCCTCCTCTCTGCCCCTTAATGCTCTCTGGTTGCTATGGTAACACGTAAATATTTATTTCAAAATAAGACACACAACTGGTAACCAATTCTGATCATTTCAGTTCCTTCTGCAGATTATTCCAGGAAGCAGGGGCAGCGTATTTAAAAGCCCTTTTCCCCAGTTCTGTTCTGATTTTTGGGACAATCAATTGTATGATTTTGTTCGAACGAAGGTTGTATTGGTTGTGGTTTTTACACATATAAACACATAAATAAGATGGAACCAGCCCAAGGAGAGATTTATAGATAAAGATCAACCAATGGAAGAGTCTGCGAATATGCAAAGATGGACATTTAGCAGCAGCATACAAAGAACAATGATGTACACGATTTCCATAGCCAGTAATAATGCTCTCTCCAAGTCTACAAAACACATGTGAACATGTTTGGGCTGGGTCCCACATAGCCTTGGTTGTCCTCAAGAGAATAAAGAGCTCGCCCCAGTGTTCAATAACAGGACATAATTAAATCAATGATTTAC
Organism: Aulonocara stuartgranti; assembly: GCF_965226115.1. Lineage (NCBI taxonomy): Eukaryota > Metazoa > Chordata > Actinopteri > Cichliformes > Cichlidae > Aulonocara > Aulonocara stuartgranti. The sequence goes on along the minus strand of NC_138943.1, from coordinate 34,378,128 downwards.
ATAATCTTTTAAAGCAAAAATGAAATAAATAAATAAATAATGTGAAAATAAATGTGTAAGTAAAGTGAGTAGAGTCCCTGAGGAAAAGTAATGCTGGATTTCTTCCTTGCAAGTTTGATTAAGAAGGGATTAACTCGCATGGCGGCACAGTTGGATCCAGTTTAGTCATCTCAAGTATTCTAATTTGTTGTATCAAATGTTATTAGCAGTTGGATCCATGCCTTGGCTTCAGGTTAGCTTTTGCAATCTCAGTATTTGCATATTCATTTTTCTGAGGTCTATGAGCAGAACGACCAGCGGAGAGACTTCAGATGTTTCTCCTTCGTGATAACCTGTTTGCCACAAATTATGTTCATTGTCATTCAAACTTGGATGGATGGTTGATAACACAATAATGACTCGTAAGACACAATTTTTCATTAAAATGCATTTCAGTATGTTTCATTTAACGAATGAAGGTTTCACTAGTTTTACATTCAGATTAGAGTCCCTGCACAGTGACAGCAGAGGGATAGTAGGAAGGCAACCTAATTAAAAGTTTCAAGTTGGAGGCATGCTGATTGTAAATGACTTCAGATGATGCTGGTAGGCTTACTGTTGATCTCAAGCTGTTCAAGCAGTTAATTGAAAAACAAAAAAACAAAAACGATATGGCAAACCAAATTGGTTACAGATTGCAATTAATGCACTCTGTGAGCTGGGCTGGATGAAAACTACCCAGCCTTGTTAGCAAATCCCCCTCGCCCCCCGCTGGGGTCAGACTATAGGAACACAACCGCTTTTATTTGTTTTTCATCCGTTTTCATAAGCTATTATTAACAGCAAACCAAGCGATAAGCAATCACAGGCAAACGACGTTAAAAAAACAAACCCCAAAAAACAAAAGCAGCACCTCTTGAGAAAAGCCTAACTGTTGCTATGGCAACATATCCCTGCACAATAAAATGTGGGAGATTTTATTTTGAAGGATGGTCCTCTGTATTTTCACCCTTTGTCCTTTATCGTCTCTGTTTGTGAGGTGATCAAAGGTGTGACAGATAAAGCTTGCCAGTAAAATGGACAGAGAGGCGGAGAGTGTACCTTTCCAAGGTGAGGGGGCATGTTTTTAAAAGGAGATGTAAAGCTTTAAAGGATAAACTGCTTAGAGAGTGTGTTTAATCACAGCTGGATAATTTAACAGTTGCCTTTGTGTGACCTCCAAACACCTGAGTTTGGGAGCAATAACCATCTGTGGTCTGTGAGACAGAGTGCGTTTAAGGTGATGTACTCTGTGATGTAGTCAAAATTAGCCTTGCAGTGCATCGTGGGCTTATTCTGGAAAGCTTCCTCCCACGTCTGTCACAGACTTCCTCCCCCTTTCCTCGCTGGAAACTGTGTGTAGGCAGGAGAAGTGGGTTACACGCAGGAAAGAGAAAGCTCCTGAGGGATGACATAGGAAAAAACAACAGCAGGGCCTGGCTTCACAACGACAAGGAAGGAAAGTTAAACATGAGAGATGCTGACTCACTTCAGACTACAGCTGCTGCTCATCTGAGGATACCTGTAAGAGGTGGATATTTAAATTCACAGTTACACATGAGCAAAGTGATGCAGGGAAAGGTGTGTGACTTGTAGTCAGTTATCCCCGTTCTGCAAAAGTCTGTCATGGAAGCAAGGTATTTTGTGTCATTGGCTTGTACATTATATGACAAGATGACTCAAGCAAGCAATTAATATTTTTTACTATGTAAGAAGATAAGAACAGGTGGATGGTTCTTTTTAATAAATACAACTTAAGATGAAAAGGGTGGAAAAGGGTAGTGGGCACTCTGGGTTAGGAACAAGTGGAGGAGTTTAAGTATCTTGGAGTCTTGTTCACGAGTGACAGGAGGTTGGTAGACGGATTGGCGCTGTGGCTGCAGTGAAGTGGATGCTGTACCGGTCCGTTGTGGTGAAGAGACAGCTGAGTGTAAAAGCGAAGCTCTCAATTTACATCCTTACCCACACCTATAGTCACAAGCTGTGTGTAGTGACCAAAAGAACGAGATCATGGATACAAGAGGCGGAAATGGGCTTCCTCCGAAGGCTGGCTTTTCCCTTAGATAGGGTGAGGAGTTCAGCTATCCGGGAGAGGCTCAGAGTATAGCTGCTGCTCCTTCACATCAAAAGGAGCCAGTTGAGGGTTCAGGCATCTGACAAGGATTTCTCCTGGTCATAGCCAGCCCAATCCACCAAGTACTGAACCACCTGGCCCCGGCGACAAGAGTCCAGAATTCCACGGACAGTTTAACCCCAATTGATGATTCTGGATGGGTGGGGGCTGGAGACCGTAGTGCCAGCGGGGACGTAATGTGTTGTTTAAGCTGTGACAAGTGGACCTTCATAAAAAATGTAACCGATAAATGACCCGACTGACTCTGGCTGCGATCTCGTATGGGCCAATAAACATTGGATTGAGCTTCTTGGATTCGGTATGTCTATTCAGGTGTCTTGTGGAGAGCCAGACCCGGTCCTGTGGTTGAAATGAATGGTCCAGGAAATGTTGACAGCGATGTTGTTTGGTATATTGAGCACTGAAAGTATATAACATGGCCAAAGAGACAATTAGGTGGAGATGAAGCATCACAAAAGCATCCCAATTGTTGGTTGGCCCATATTGCCTATTCTGAGGGTGGTAGCCAGATGTGAGACTGGAAGAGGCCTTCCAGAACCTGGCGGTGAATTGGGACCCCATATCGGAGATGATGTCCTTGGGGAACCCATGTAGCCAGACGACATGTTCTAGAAAGAGTTTGACCGTCCATTTCGTAGAAGGGGGGGCGGATAACGCGACCAGATGTACCGCCTTGTAGAATCAATCCACAAGGGTAAGGATGGTGTTGAGATTGTTAACAGACAGATAGAAGTGACAAAATCATTAACATGGGACCACGGATGTCTGGGAACAGGGAGGCGCTGAAGGTCACCAGCAGAATGTTGGGTGGAGGATCTGACCCGGGCGCAGATGTCACAAGCAGAAACGAACTCACGGATGGCCCAACCCATAGAGATCCACCAGAAGGCATATCAAAGAAGTTGGAGGGTCGTGTTGGGTTCCAGATGGCCCAAAAGCAGGGAGGAGTGTGCTCAGACCATGCCCTCCTGACGACATTTGGAGGGAATGTAAAGCCAACCTGCAGAGGTGTGTGGAGGTGCTGGTTCGGCAGACAGGGCAGCACAAATGGATTCCACCAGGGGCCAGCGAAAGGGTGCTGAAAACCAATGGGGGCGCGTAGGAATAGTTCCTGGTCCAATGTGTGTCACGGTTTGCGGGGCAAGCCATGTTGTGTTAGTGCAGGAGGACCCAAAATGCAGGCAAAGGCTGATGGTATGAGTGGCGAGGACAGAACTAAACATAGACCTAAACTGGGAAAACTAGTAACAAACAAAACCTGAAACCAAAACTCACAGAATGACACACAGAGAAAAACACAAGGGGGCTACACAAGGGATGATGAGTGAAGAGAATGAAGAGCAGAGAGACGTGGAGATTCACCGTTCCAGGGAGGAGCTCGATGGGCATGTTGTAGGAGCGATGTGGGGGTAGATTAGAGGATCCCTTTTTACACCCGACCTCAGAGAGATTGTGGTAGAAAAATCAATGGACTCCGGAAGTGGGAGTTCTGTGGAATCCATTTTGCTGTAGACACTGAGTACCCCAGCCCAGGATCTGGCTCCTCCTGGTGGTCCCTGATGGACTTGCGAATCGGCTGGGTCTGGAACCAGATAGGGTAGGACTGGAGAAGGTGGCCGTCTACTGAAGTGGCCAGAATGAAATGGTCAACCAGGCGTGAAGCGGCTGAGCTGTACCTCTCTGGAACTGGAAGAGTTCTAGAGAAGTACGAGGTCGTGACATAACTGGTTGGTCTATCTTCAAAGCTCATCAAGAGTCTTGGAAGCCTCATGTCCTGCCATCTTATCTCAGATGTCATCGGTCAAACTCTCCATAAATATTGAAAGGAGAGCAGCATTGCCCCAGTTTAATGTAGTGGCTACAATATGGAACTCTGAGAAAAAGTGACACATGGATTGCTTACCCTGACGTAAATGATATAGTTGCGACTCCACCTCCACTTCACTACAAGGGGGATCGAAGGTCTTCTTTAACTCCTCCGCAAACAGGGCATAATCATTGCAGGCTGGGGACTTGGCATTGTAAAGGGCCGCTGCCCATTCCTGGGCACAGGCAGACAAGAGGGAAGTTAGGCTAACTCCTGGTGCACTGATCATGGCTTTGGAAGCGGTGGAACCAGGATGGAAGAATGAACAAAGCTGGATAACACTTATGGCACCTGAGGCGCGCGCTGGCTGACAGTGGCAAGGGTTCTAGAGCTCCTGACATGAGGGAACCAATGTCTGAGCGGAGAACAGGTGGGTCAGTCTCCCTTTTAAACGCAAACCCCGTGGTGACCTGACCACTACCTGACAATCTTTCAGTTTTTGACAGTTTCTCTGAGCATTCAGTGGTCTGACCTTAGGATGAATTTGTTGGGACATCGGCTCCAGGGCAGACTGGCAACTATTTGGAATGTTGTTTTCCTCAGACAATAATCCTTTTCACTATACAATCATGGACTTCAGATAGTTTGGTAATGGCCTTGTAACCCTTCCTAGAGTAATGAGCAGCAGCAGATGCTTCTCATTGTTAGTCCACAGCATTCAGGCCTGTGTAAGCACAGTGCCAAGAAGGAAAGACATCAGCAAACTATTATAACTTGTGCTTTTATATAGGCTCTCAGAGGTCATCATTAATTAATCAAGTTAAGTTGATTATCAACACCTTGTTATAGTGCATATGGAAGGTATTTACAGCTTGTTCCACATTGTGTCATGTTAAACCTTGTTGCAAAATGGATTAAATTTATTTTTCAGCTCAAAATTCTATTCACAATAGCCTATGATGAGCATATTATCAGCAAAGTGTGCTTTTTAGGTATTTATCATAACGTGTTTGGAAGCACTTGGAAGTGTCAGTGAAAACAGCCAAACCTTAAAAAGCATTAATAGGTTAAAAAAATAAAGTTAAATGAAGGTTACAATCTTCCTATTTGAATATTGACCACAACATTAAACAGAGGGATTTCCATAATTGACAAAACTATACATTATGTATCTCCAAAAAGTTGATTCTGTTCATCTGGACGTAGCTTTTTGTGGGAGAAACGTTTCGTCACTCATCCAAGTGACTTCTTCAGTCTCAGCTGACTGCAGGTTTCCCCAATCTTATAAACAGTACATTTGCATAATGACTGAAACCAGCCATATATACATATACATTATGTAGTCCAGCTGGCAGGGCAGTGGCATACCGCCTATATCCATTAGAATCCATCTAAGGTGAACCAAACTCTTCCACCTACTGCTGGGTCCATCTCAGTGGAAAGGATAATTGAAAGGCAAAAAGTACACTGAAACAAAAACAATCGGGTGCCAAACACATTAAAGTGACTCCAGGTCACAAATTCTGCTTCCCATCAACAGACTTTGTTTAGTGCATGGGTGTCAAACTCCAGTCCTCAAGAGTCGGTGTCCTGAAACTTGTACGTGAGTCCCTGCTGCAACACAGCTGAATAAAATTATTAGGTCATTAGCAAGATTCAGCCATTTGATTCATGTTACAGCAGCTCATGAGTGAATGAACATGGTGCAATAAAAGTACATTTTTCAAACACTTACATTTATTTAAATGTACTTGAGCAGGGTTAGGGGTTGCCACCTCAGCATGCAGTCAAGTTCTGTAGAGACTTGGAATTGACCTACTTTTATTCAGGTGTCTTGCAGCAGGGACACATGGAAAAGTTTCAGGACACCGGCCCTCAAGGACTTGAGTTTGACATCCCTGCTCTAAACTATGTCAGTTATTACGGCTTCAGACCTTAATGCAGGGTTTGCTATGTGTGTGCGCTTAGTCTTACAAGAGTTTCATGTGTGATGCAGGTGATGCATGGCTATTTAAATTCTTCCTTTTAAGGCCGTGGCCCCATCTCCTCTCCTGCTGCAACTTTACTCCTCCCTGTGAAGGTGCTTGCACCGTCTCTACATGATAGCACGACTGTTTTGTTCTTCCTGATCTAATTATCTTAATTTGATTTTTGCACATATGTCACATGCAATACATTTGCCAATTTATCCATGGACTTCTTTGCACAAGTGATCCATTTTTCCTCACATCATAATTAAAGTTTAATAAATCTTTGTAAATCTTTATTCAGTTGGCAGTGTGACTTCGTTCTTTGTTGCAGCCTAAGTATAACACAGTACACACAAACCGAGGAGCAGAAGGAAGAATAAATCTATGAAAAATGTCAAAATTCTATTGCAAGAAATATCCCTGAATGAATTTAACTCATAACATTTGCTTAAATTGTGTGTCTTGACTTTAACTTCTTGTCACTAATCTAATGTAAACAACAATCTTTTTCTTTTTCCATTCACTAAACTTTGTTTTATCAAATAAAAAAACTTTATGGCGTCGTTGTGACATCATATGACATCATAGGTTGTCATTTTAAAAAAATATTAAGTGTGTTGTACATCTTTGTCAATGCCCTTTCATATGATATATTTACAAGATCAGATGCTTAGCCAACAGAGGTATTCATGTCCCCCAAGGTCTTGTGTATTGCTGTGAAGTTTGATGACGGTCCATAACGAACTGTGGGTAATATAAAGTTTTACTGATTTTCACAGTTGGTGTGACCTTGAACCTGACCGGTTTTTTAGCAAAATTAAATAAACTCAAGCTGTTATTGGCATCTATTTTCTCTTGAAAACTGTGGACGACTGCACTGCTGACACTAACAGAGACAGAGAGACAAACAAACTGAATCGATTACATACTCCCCCACTGGGGTGAGAAAAATGAAAACATGATAAGTACAGTTCATCAATGACAACAGATCTGACTCTGATTGCATGAAAGCCTTAACTTATTTTAGATAGCGTCTAACATGTTAGACGCTAAAATTAACATGTTGTTGTAAACATTCATTCTGGTAACTCAACTGAAAGCTACATGTACACTACCATTAAACACTGCCACTGATTCCCATCTTTATGCTGTGCTATGTTGCATTACTAAAACCATTTTTGCCTGATGCTGTCTCCGCTCCAGGGCCCAGTGTGAGGTGGAAGACCATCCAGAGGTGAGGAAACACACCTTTCATCTTCTCAGCGTTCCCTGAATAATCCTGCCCTTAACTCTTCTCTGGATCTGGGCCTCTGCCTACCTGCTCCCCAGCTCCCCAGAGAGTCTCCGACTGGGTGCCGATGTCATGGCGGTGCCCAGTGCCCAAGAGTTTCACTGGCAGAGCCTGGCTCGACTGCCCAGCGGCCGTGTCTATCACACTCTGTCTGAAGTGGGGGGGCAGATGTACATGCTGGGGGGCTGTGACGCTGCAGGAAGGCCATGTCCATCCCTGGAGCTCTACTCCCCAGAGGTAAACAATGTGGACAGCGGAGCTGATAGTTTACTGTTTTCTGAGCAGGAATTAATAAACATAAAAATCTTTCAGTCCGTTAAAGACACAAATACACTTTTTTAAGCTAGAAATGAAACAGATATGAATTTATAAGAAACACGCAAGCATTGAATCTGTTTGATGTGTATGTACCCTGAACTAAAGGAGCCATGGACTTTATCTGAACACAGAACTCTAATTTAAAAAGTTAAATACAACCCAGTTCTTTGACAGCTGACGTGTCTTCCTCCTCGCAATTTTCAGGGGGACCGGTGGATAAGCTTGCCCCCTATGCCCACTCCTCGTGCTGGGGCAGCTGTGGCAGTTATGGGAAAGCAGATCCTGGTGGTGGGAGGAGTGGGAGAGGACCAGAGCCCTCTGAAGGTGGTGGAGATGTATAACACAGAGGAGGGGAGGTGGAGGAAGAGAAGTGCTCTACGGGAGGCACTGATGGGTGTATCCATTACAGTGAAAGGTATGGATTATACAGAAACTGTATGCACCACACACTGCGTCTGTTTCTGTTTCTATAGCAAGTTTCTATTATGCATTTTAAGCAAAATTACTTTGTAATGGTTACTGAAAATAATTAGAATATTCCTCCTTAATTGCCCCCTTACAAACAACTATTCATAGTTATGGTAGACTTGCAACATGCTAGCTTTTACTCCAGAGTTTGCACTTGGCCTCAGTTTCATATACTTTTAAGAGATTTTGACTTCTGTAAAGGTCTTTGGCTTTGCTTGTTTGTCATTTTGTGTTGTATTACCCAACATGTTCTTCTGTGGATTCTGTTTAATGGTGACTGGTAAACATCTCATAGCTACGTTGTGACTACATACTGGCAGTAGAGGTTGTATTATTGATCAGGACTGATTGTGAAATGAAATGAAATCAGCAGTTTTGAGGGAAAAACAACAAACAATTTTTAAAAAAATCAAGATTCATACGTCGGGATTGTACTGTTATATCTCTTTGTGAGAATATGTACAGTCCATGGGAATTGTTGATATTGTAGAACTGTAATAACACAATGATGCCATTTGAATACTAAACCATCCCACTCAGAAAATCTGTAAGTGTTGTTGATTTCAGCTGCAGAGCAGACATGTGAAGAATACCACCAAACACCATCCTGGAGTTAAATGTGTTCTGAACACATTTAACACATTTAAATTTCCTCCAAGCTGCCAGGCCACACTGCGTTCTTGGAAAAATTTAGTTGTAACTTTTGCTGCACAAAGAGTCAAACCAAATACTGAAAGTAAAAACGTACATTATATTTTTGATTAGCTGCTGTTTTTCAAAGTGGCCACTGTTAGCTTTGATGACAGTTTAGCCCTAGCTGGCCTTATGTTTACCAGTTTCATCAGGTTACCACCTAATAGTTTTCAGTTAACAGGTAAGCTATCTTACGGATCTACCATTAGACAGATAAGCTAACAGTAACTCCTGGAAGTTTTGGCTTCTTAATGTTTCTGTGTTCATGTGTTGTATTCTGCTTAGGTAGTGTTATTGTACAGCAAATAGCCCTTCACTGGTGACACATCTGGTGATTTATTCAGCATTCCAGGCAGCAATGTGGTTTAACATTACAATAACCAAAACTCATCACCAAAATACTCTCAGGGCCATTTGGACAGGTAGGATAGTGATGAACAGCAGCTTTAGCTCACCTGGCTGCCACAAACAAGTGTTCGAAACCCTAACACAGTGGTTCTTAACCTGGGTTCGATTGAACCCTAGGGGTTTGGTGAGTCAGTCTCAGGGGTTCGGCAGAGCCTCCGCCGTGACATGCATGGCTCATTTTGTGCACCAGTAAAAAACATATCTATGTCTTGAATTTCAAAAAAAATATCATATTTTATTTTTCACTAAAGAGGGGTTCAGTGAATGCGCATATGAAACTGGTGGGGTTCGGTACCTCCAACAAGGTTAAGAACCACTGCCCTAACAACACATTTCAGAATGAGTTTAATGAGTCCAGAGTGAAGGAAAAGCAACCAGTAAGTGCTCAGCATATGTAGAAAACTTGGAGACTGTTGGAAAGGCTCCACATGATGACCTCATGAGACTGAAGAGTGTGCAAAGATGTTTTCAAAGCAAAAGTCGGCTGCTTTGAAGAATCTGAAATATAATATAAAAGAGCTTTTAGGTTTGTTTACTCTTCTCTCTGCTTTCACTGTTCTGTATTCTCTTTTGATCTTCTTAGTATATCCCTACACTGTAAAAGAAATAAAGAAAAAAACAAGTAGTGAGCATTCACAGTGAAGTAGGGAACATTAATAAGATCTGTTACAGACATAGACATACTCCTCATCCTTAGTTGGGGTGTATAAGTGTGTGTGTGCCAAAGAGCCATTTAAAACCTTTTCTGACAGCTTGTATATAAACATACATTAATAGGTCAAATTGCTGATGGACCTCATTGATCAGCGGGCTGCTCATTTGTCTTGCTTTCAGCTGTGTTTGTCATGATTCGTTGTGTGGCAGGCAGGAGGAGGACCCAAATTCAAAACTCACAGACACGGGGATGAACTCAAAAAATCACAGCTTTAATGCTGGAGAGGCAGAACGTAGGAAATACAAAACTAAACTGGGAAAACTAAATACAAAGCTCGCCAAGAGACACAGGGAGGAACACACACAACATGAGGGAGAACGCGACGCCGAACAGAGGGAGACGCAGACAGAAATACACAGAGGGTTAACGAGGAAAGTGGGAACACACGGGGAACACAGCTGACACAGATAACCATAACGAGACAGGGCGGGGTGAACATAACACTGACGGGAGACGGGCAGAGTCAAACAGGAAGTACACAGAGGTTCAGACAGGAGGAGAGAGCACGGGGAGAACACAGACATAACAGGCTGGGGAAAACATGGAATAAAACACGAAAGGGGACAAGGGCTCATGAATACATAGAGGGGCACACAGGGGGTGAGAGTCACAAAGGGAAAGCACACAGGGAACAACATAACAGGGCAACTCAGGAAACAGAACCTAAACAGGGAACGAAATACAAAAATACAAGAAACTAAGAATACTGGGCCCACATGGCCCAGGACCATGACATCACCCCCCCCCCTTAAGGGCTGGCACCAGACAGCCCAAACACAGAAAAAACCAAACGGAAAACAACCCAGGGCGGGCGGCGGGGGCCCAGGACGGAGGGCCAAAACAAAAACTACCACCAGAAGCACAGGGGACAGTCCAGAAATCAGTCCAGCGGGCCAACCCAAAGGGCAGCAGCACCAGAGTCCGAACAGTTCAGGGGGCCGACTGTGCGGACGGCAACGGCGGCGACACGGAAACAGTTCAGGGGGTCGGCCGCGCGGAAGGCAACGGCGGCGACGAAGGAGACGACGGAGCAGTTCAGGGGGCCGACCGCGCGGAAGGCAGCGGCGGCGGCGAAGGAGACGACGGAGCAGTTCAGGAGGGGCGAAGGAGACGGAGCAGTTCAGGAGGCCGGCCGCGCGGAAGGCAGCGGCGGCGGCGGCGAAGGAGATGACGGAGCAGTTCAGGAGGCCGGCCGCGCGGAAGGCAGCGGCGGCTCTCCAGTGTTAGGCGTGCTGGCCATGGCCCGGTGGGCACAGGACCAGTCGAGGCAGGACCAGACGAGGACGAAGACTCTGAGGCTGCAGCAGGCGAAGCACAGGCTGGAGCTGCAGCAGGCGAAGCACAGGCTGGAGCTGCAGCAGGCGAAGCACCGGCTGGAGCTGCAGCAGGCGAGGATGAGGCGGCCGCAGGTGGCGGCTGGACAGGCTCCTCGGGCCCTCCAGCTGACGCGGCGCGAGGCTGAACGGACCCCTCGGACCCTCCAGCGGAGACAGGAGGCTGAACGGGCCCCTCGGACCCTCCAGCGGAGACAGGAGGCTGAACGGGCCCCTCGGACCCTCCAGCGGAGACAGGAGGCTGAACGGGCCACTCGGACCCTCCAGCGGAGACGGGTGGCTGGACGGGCCCCTCGGACCCTCCAGCTAACGTGACGTGAAGCGGTGGTGTCGCCGCAGGGTGCCGGATAGGCACACCTGGGAGTCCAACAGCAGCTGCAGGACAAACAGTTATGTAGGCCCCTGGCTGGACTAGGAGCTGAGGAAACACAGGCTGCTGAGGCACAAACCCAGAGAGAGAGAAAGCAGGTAGAAAACAGTCTATAGGGCTTAACATCTTGGCACGAAAAACCATGAAGTGAACAGTGGTAGGGACCACCAGTTCTGAGCCAGCAATCATTAGGTTCCCAGAGTCTGCATCAGTCCAAGGTGGCTCACAGGTTACTGGCCCAGTCTCAGTAATCCTAGGAGAGGCCAACATAAGCTGGTTGGACTTGACCGATGGTAGTGTGCGGCTCAGAGGAGCTGGTTCAACCATACGGAAAACAAGAATTGCCACTCGATCCACAAAAACAAGGCTTAGATCATCAGGAGCTAACTCCTGAAAAAACAGTAAATACACAGGTATGGACCTAACCAATGTCACCGTGGTAGCATGACTGTGGTGTGTTGGATGGATGTGTTTGTTGGAACCTGCACCCGCAGTGATCTGTGGCGTCAGAGTGATGACTATATTGAGTGGAGAGACAGATACAGGTAAAACGGTACGTAAACCATTAACTGAAGCAGGTGACACTTCAGGCTGAGAGTGAGTGGTTACACCATTGTTCGAGGCTAAAATCTTATCCAGTGATGAGTTCACAGAGACAGGAGAAAACGGTGTCACATTAACCCTGATCTCAGCCTCCATCTCCTGAGTGGAGGTACTGGTGCTGGAGCAAAACAGTTCAGAATCACCCTGTGTATGACCTTCAGGAAGACAGAATTCATATAGTGACGTTACACAGTCCAGGTTACCATGATCAGCATTTATGTTTTCATCTTGACAGGTTAGAGTGAGTTCATGATCGGCATTCACCGTTTTCAGTTCATTAAACACAAGAGTAGCAGGGAAAACAGGATCACTAGTCATGTTACACTTTAATTCATGATTTGCCAACTCTGCAATATCCTTGCTTACTGTGGCTTCAGAGGGCCCCGGAGGTGAGAAAACACAGTTCTTGAGGTCAGGCTCAGAAACAGATAGCTCAGACTTGGATGGAACCTCAGACATGGTAAAAGACACAAAAGGAAACACCTTCACCCCACTACTCACACGATTACCCTGAGAATCAGTGGAAGCCTCTTTCAGTCTATGTGTAGATTTTGTGGTCCCTGCAGGATTGAGTGAAGCAGTCATGATCGACTGAGAAGGACTGCCTCTAGCCTGTGGCTTGGTGAATAGCTCATTGCTAGCCATATCACCGGCTAAGTCTGTAGTTACTTCACATGCCGTCCGCTCAGAGGAAACTTGGGGTGACAGAACAGGTTCACTCACCTCCGAGCGTCGGGCGATGCGGTGACGACGCGAACGCCGTTTTCTTTTGGCCGTGGGCCCCGTAGACGTGGGAGATGGAGGCTCCTGAGGCGTCGCAGCGGCTGAGGAGGCGGTAGTAAGCGGAGTGGCAGGCGGGAGTCCCAGGCAACTCCGGGGGCCCCCAAGGGCTAGCCGTGTCCCGCGGAAAACCTCATCGTAGGGGGGAGCGAGCCATGGCTCCCCTCGTAGCTCTTCCTCCAGTTGCGCGCATACGGTGCGCTGCCGCTCCTCGAGGTCGGAATCCGCGCCCCCCACAGCCACCTCGTGTTGCTCAGTGGAGGGCAGAACGGGCCGTGGCGGTGCGCGACAGCGGCGGGAACGCCGTTTCCTCTTAGGGGCGGCCGTGGGCTCAGCCTGGCCTTCCGTGGCGACCGGCTCCTCGCCCTCAGACCACATCCGTGCCAGGCAGGAAGCAGGAGACGAGTAGCCCGATCGCGGCGGCGAGGGTGGGTGGTCGGTCTGTGGTGGGACAGCTGACGAGAGCTCTTCCTCGGTGATAAGCCAGGGTTTCCAACGGAGCTCGTCCTCCCGATACGCCCGTAACACCTGCTGCCGCTCCTCTTCACCGAAGTCGCTGGCCTCTGGCATCTCCGTGCGCCACGCAGTGTAGACAGGCGGTGGCGAAGATGTAGAAGCCGATGAGAAGCGAACAGGCGGCGTAACGGTGGTGAGCCCCATGGTCCCGATCCTGACCGTTTCCGGTTCTTTCTGGGACAGCTGCCCCGGGCGGATGCCCACGGCGGACACAAGAAAGTCCCGGATGTGGGGGCGCAGCGCGCCGAATAGCCACGGGAGCCCGGACACCATCCGCTGAAGACGGACGGCTACGGTCTCCCGGTATTCGCCTCTAGGCAGCGTCGCCCATTCCTCACAGTGGTATTCCACCGTGTAGACCAAGTCTTCCTGGAGGTCCGCGGAAGGGTTGTGAGCTGCTGGGTCCAGTTCGTGGTCGCGTTCTTCTGTCATGATTCGTTGTGTGGCAGGCAGGAGGAGGACCCAAAATGCAAAACTCACAGACACGGGGATGAACTCAAAAAATCACAGCTTTAATGCTGGAGAGGCAGAACGTAGGAAATACAAAACTAAACTGGGAAAACTAAATACAAAGCTCGCCAAGAGACACAGGGAGGAACACACACAACATGAGGGAGAACGCGACGCCGAACAGAGGGAGACGCAGACAGAAATACACAGAGGGTTAACGAGGAAAGTGGGAACACACGGGGAACACAGTTGACACAGATAACCATAACGAGACAGGGCGGGGTGAACATAACACTGACGGGAGACGGGCAGAGTCAAACAGGAAGTACACAGAGGTTCAGACAGGAGGAGAGAGCACGGGGAGAACACAGACATAACAGGCTGGGGAAACATGGAATAAAACACGAAAGGGGACAAGGGCTCATGAATACATAGAGGGGCACACAGGGGGTGAGAGTCACAAAGGGAAAGCACACAGGGAACAACATAACAGGGCAACTCAGGAAACAGAACCTAAACAGGGAACGAAATACAAAAATACAAGAAACTAAGAATACTGGGCCCACATGGCCCAGGACCATGACAGTGTTTGTTTAAGACATTCGTGATAGCTGGAGGGTTTCAGCCCAGCTAATCCCTGGGGACATGAGACTGTTCCTTCAGAGTGTACACAGAGGGAGACAGATAACCATTCACACTCACATTGACACCTCCAGAAACTCTGCAGACTACTCAAATCTGACTCCGGTAGCACGTGGGTACAGTTTTATTACCCACAGGCTGGACACCACAGTAATTAGAACTTTTGCTTAACAGCAAAGCCGGCTGGGGCTTCACAGTTTGCATGAGTTCTCTGCGGGTACTCTGGCTTCCTCGCACATGCATGTCCAAAGATATGCACGTTAGGTTAACTGGCAATTTTAAGTCGACTGCAGGTCTGAATGAATATCATCAGTGTTTGGATGATGGATGTCCAGAGGCTCAGCTCAGGACAAATACGCTCTCCCTGAAACATACAATGAAACACAAACCCGTGAGAAACATCACTCACGTGCGGCTGTCTGATCACAGCTGTTTCACAGAAAATATGAATGCATTAGCATGTGGGCAAAAAATTAATCATGTTAAGTGAAACAAAGAAAGATACAGTTATATTTTTGAAACAATGGCTAAAATAACCACTCAACGTTCCATTTAAGACAAATTTAACCCAATTTTAGCCTTTGTAATGTGCACTGGTCATCATCAGCCAATCAAGGAAACATATCAAAGTTGCTAAGTGCATGAATGGGAATCAGTCACAGTTTGGTGAAGTTATCTTTTGAATAGGTTTTGGCTGGAGGTGATTGTTTTATGGCTGTATTGAGTTATATATGGTCTAAACTGATGTCTAATGTAGGCCGTTATTTATAGCGTTATTCAGACTAAACAACCCAGTTTTCAATGAGTAATTTGGGGTAAATAAAGGACAGAAAAACTATTTCCATCAATGTGTGGTGCTTGCTTGGTATTATTCCTGGTGTTGAGTGAGTCACACATATGCCAGGTCCATATGTATGATTGCCACCCTGAGCTCAGTTATACAATAGCTATCTGTCACCTTGTTAATCTCCCAATTGTCACGTTATCTATTGTCATCAGTGGAGAATAACTTTAGTCAAAATTAAAACCATACATTTTCTGTGCCCAAACTCTGAAATTTCATAGGAAATAAAAGAGTTATGGCTAATTTTATGTGCCTAAAAATGAGAGCAATAAAAACAAACAAGATGCATCCATCAAGAATTAACTGTGCAAAGTGTGAAGAAGATAATCAGAGTAGCTGCTCTCCAGTGTGAACTTCAGAACAACACTTGGGTGCACTTTAATTTTTACCAAAAAGTCGGCTCTGTGTTGCTGTCTGAAGTCATTGGAGCGATATTTGGGGGCTCTGATTTATTCCTACATTTTGCAGCTAGTATGACCGGTCTTCTCAGGGAGCTTCTCTATGACTCCGGTGCATCTGTCAGTGTCCGAGGGAACGCAGATAGATGCTGTATACACATAGACTTATTGGCTGTGTATGGGCTCCATTGTGCTCCCTCTATCTCCCTGACCACTTTTCGATCCTCTGCCCTTTGCTCGCACTTTCATCCCCCAGCTCATCCCAAGCAGCTGAAAAAGAGACAGATCGTCTGACAAAATAATCAATAATAGCAAATTAAAACAAATCTGGTATTTCTGAATGGAGCGTCAGCCACCACATTGACTAAATGATGCCATTTTTATTGACGTTTGTGGGATCGTTATTTTCTGGATATTTAATAATGAACTTGTGGTAATGAGACATTCTTTTCCCCAAATGAATATAAAGTGTTTTTGCAAACTTTCTTCCCCTCTTGTCACTAATGCAGATGCATTGAGGTTAGAATCTGAAGTCAAGTGGCTTTGTAAAGAAACACTTGACTAAAAATGCAGATTGCTTCCCTGCAGCTCTTTTCCTCTTCATTTTGACGATTAATGCTGCTTTTCTCACGCTTCAACACTCGCCTTCGCTTTCGATTCTTATGCTTGGGGTGTCATGCCAAAGTGCCAGACGTGGACTCTTGCATTTTTATTCTACTGCTGTACTTTCTGTCCTTCGTCTGTCAGATTTTCTTGCCTTGTCACAAGCTAACTTCTCATCCGTGTCTGCCTGTGGATGAGCAGATTTTTTAGCACTTCATGAAGTGCCCACAAGTTGTTTCCATCAGCTAGGATGCGGTGGAGAAGTGTAGCTCCACTTTTGTAATCATCGTGATATAATGTCTGAAATGTCCTGTCTCTGTGCATGTGTCTAGATGGCCGTGCTCTGGCTCTTGGGGGAATGTGTGCAGACCTGCTTCCCCGTAGTATCCTGCAGCAGTATGACCTTCGAAAGGACGTGTGGGCGCTACTTCCTTCCATGCCGACCCCACGCTACGATGCTAACACACATCTGCTTGGCAATAAGCTCTATGTGGCAGGTACTAACACACGAGCACAGCTATTATGTCTGCACTTTATTTGTCACTCTAGTAGACAACTTTTTTTTTACCCTTAAGGTGGCCGTCAGTGTAAGCGACCGTTAAAGGCCTTTGAGGTGTACGACACAGAGACGCGATCTTGGACTACGCTACCCATGATGCCATGCAAACGTTCCTATGGGGGTGTGATATGGGACCCAGCTGGCAGGCTGTGCCTGTTAGGAGGACTGCGGCAGGGCGGGGGACACCAAAGCTCCAAGTTCACCAAGAACGTCAATATTTTTGACACCAACCAAGGTACAGCGCTTAATGATTTTAACCTGTATGCTAGTTTTTAATTTGTTTTTCACATGTAGTAAAAGTAGAAAGAATTCTTGCCATATGCATATCAGGATTCATTGCATATCAGGACAGATAATCGTATTAGAACTGCACATCCAGAACACACCAGCTCAAGTTTGAATCTTTCACTAAACTTAAGCGGGGCTCAACTTCAGAGCTGAACAGAGAGCAAAACATGAAACAGATCTGAGGCGTTCAAAGGCAAGTATGCGTCATACTCTTTTACATGCAGCTCTGTATCCAAAACTTATCAGGTTGTGAAAGAATAATTCAACATTCTGCAAATTATACATATTTGCTTTCCTTCTGAGAGCCTGATGAAAAGTTCAGTGTTGAAATAGCAATTCCAATCTGTCCTCAAGTCCCTTCATTGCCTCCGTTATCATTTCCCTTATGCGTTATATAGAATGGATAAAAGAATTTTCTAACCTAAAAACATTTGACAGCTAAATGTGTGAAATCTCACGTTTGATTGAACCTAATGTCAAAATGACTATGACTGGGGGAAATATTTCTTAACGAACAACATTATATCAGAAATCTGTTAACTCCAGCTTGACAGCAAGACTCCTGCATGCAGTCACTGTGTCAAGCTAATGTTTGCCAAGAAATACTTCCAGCATGCTACTTCCTATAGTCATGTTTAAACCAATATGTTGTCATTCCAGAGCATCATTTACTACTGTTCTGTCAGCTG
Organism: Aulonocara stuartgranti; assembly: GCF_965226115.1. Taxonomy (NCBI): domain Eukaryota; kingdom Metazoa; phylum Chordata; class Actinopteri; order Cichliformes; family Cichlidae; genus Aulonocara; species Aulonocara stuartgranti. The sequence goes on along the minus strand of NC_138943.1, from coordinate 34,360,230 downwards.
CATCTGGTGTCTCAGACAGACACACACACACACACACACACACACACACACACACACACACACACACACACACACACACACACACACACACACACACAGTAGGATTGGGCGATATGCACTATAGTCCAGTCATCCTGCTTTTTTGACTGACTGATAGAATTGCCACCAGGGCTCCAGAGGTTAATGTACGCCCACCAGGGTAGTGCTATCAACCCTCCATACTGCACACAATTGGGCTCAAAAGCTAAAAGACTCAGTAGTGTGCAGGTGAAGGAGCAACACACAAAAAATGAATGATTTAGCTTAACTGTAATTAGTTAGCATAAGTGGATGGATCTCAGCTGAACAGTTGAAACAGTGTTAAGTCACACATTTTCGGTCTTTACCCTTTTAGCTCACACCAGCAGTTCTACTAACTCATCCAGTCTTTTTGTGTGTGTTTAAAGTATCTCCTGTTTATCTGCTCCACTCTTTACTGTCCTCCCCACATACAGCAGAGATTTTCGCTGTCAAAAACACTCAGCAGGAAAAAAGTGAAGAAGAAATAAACAAGATCATCACATAATGCTGTAATTTAAATAACCTCCTCTTTTCTATCACTTGATGATAGAAAATGTTCACATCATTCTATTATTTAATGACACACACACTCGTTTTCATGTCTTAGTGAGGACAAAGAATTGACAAAACGCTTTCCTCAGCTCTATAGCCTAACCCTAACCACCAGAAATGAATGCTTAACCCTAACCTATTTGTAACCTAACCCTAAAACCATATTTTAGGCCTCAAAAATGCCTTCAAATTCATGAGAACTGGCATTTGATCCCCACAGTGACTGTTGGGCCCCCTAAGTATAGTGCCATTCCAATTTCTGGTTCTAAAAAAGACCCAAACACACACACACGCACACACACACACACGCACACACAGACTTACATCAATTTCAAGTCACGTAAAAGTCCAGGCAGGAGCGTGAAATAACACATTTTTCCTTCATAAACTTTTATTGCACTCAAACTATTTGAATTTCAGCACCATGGACAGCTCTAAAACACAACTGTTTGTAATGGTGAACCTACACAAATTCGGCTACATGCACATGCAGGATATAGATCATATGTACACACACACACACACACACACACACACACACACACACACACACACACACAAGACTACTCCATGTAATCTGCAAATCCATTTGGTTTTGATTAGTTTCTTTTGTTAGCTTAACAAATTGTTGTTGTTCTATTAAAACACAAAGTATAGAAATAAAGTTCTGTCAATCAGGCATTTTTGCTTTGTTTTATCCCAACGCTATAATTTATTCCGTCAGTCACTCTGACTGCCAAACTGTCACCAGACTTATATATATCGCACACAAAAGTAACATCAGTCTGTGAATGTCAGCGACCTGAGGAGAGTATCTGCTGGACTTTTGAACAGAGCCTCTTGGAAAATATGAACGTATCATAATTCATATTTTTGACCACACTCGTCTCCATTTACATGACCCTGCGTGCACTCTCATCTTCACACTGTCATTTCTTGCATTCTGTGATTATTGATGGCTTGTGTTTTTAAACATGAAGGCATAAAACAATGATTTCATTGCACTGCTAATGTACTTATATAAAATGTGAAATCGAAATTTAAACGCATGCAGTAATGCCTGCATGCTCTGGTTCAAAAATACTGCGCTGTGAAAGGGACACTTCAAATCCAACAACGAGTACATGTCCAGCTAATAGATCCAACCTGCAGTATTTATTTATTTATTTATTTAGTTATAGGTGGAAAAACTCCACAGCTGATCCTTTTATATACAGTTTCTATATAATTTCTTTGGATTTTTTCTTAACTCTCCTTTCGTGCTCTGCACATCTCTCAAAAGTTGCTGCAGTGATTTTAATGCCCAAACCAACTTTTACAGACAGGTAAGAGAGTGCAGACCGTCATTAGCGTTACAGCGGATTCCTTTGTCACGCGTTAGGTGATCGCTCAAACATCTCTCCCCACAGAAGGACAACGACCTCCAGACCAAATAACCCTCTCTGTGCCAGCCGTGATTTTAACACATGTAAGCGGTATTCCAGGAATCACTGACAGAAAGTTACATCGTTTTCAATGTATGTTCACAAACTTTTTATACAAACTTTAAATGAGGGATTGTTGCTTTTCTTATTATACTGCTTGTTGTTCAGCTGCCGCTCTTCATTGGCACTGGAATTATTGGCACCTCTTAATGCTCAAATAGCCTTCTACAGACAAGCAGCAAGACCCGTCTCTGCCTGTCTGTGAAACTTTCTTAGTGAATGCCATTGATGTGTTTTGTCCGTTAATAAAATTAATCACAAAAGATTTTCGATTTTTACATTATTGTTTTTAAAAGTATACAGTCCAGAATGTGTACTAAAACTGTGGTAATACAGCTGCAAACTTTGTGACATCATTTTGAATTTCTAACAGAGTGTAACTTAAAAATATATAGAAGTAATTTTTACTTGGTGCAATGATCTGACAAACCAGAACATGCCTGGTTAGTTTATTTAGGTCACTCAGTCAGAGAAACCTTTTTTAGCGCACAGCTGAAAAGAATATCATTCTTTTTCTTTTATCTTGTGGTAACTGTGAGAGCATGTAATCTCCTCCTTGAAAGAAATTGACGGTTTCAGCTGAAACAACAAAAACTGAATATCAGGAAAACCATAAATTTATAGAATTCACATAGTATGGATGGCATTTTTTGGTAGTCTTCTAATGTCCCGTTTTCGCAAAGGCACCATGAGGTTGTGTCACGGCTGCCGAGGCGAGCCGTGTGGAATAAATGAGGATCCAGTCGCAGGCAGTCGTAGAGGAGTGAAGGTGATTTATTGAACACAAAAGAATGTGGACAAACAGCAAACGGGGCTCGAACTAAACTAAACTGGGAAACAACTAAACTACAGAGCACAAACCTGAATGAAAACGAGCAGAGGAGGATGACGATGAACAACAGGGAGAAGACACGGTGGATACACAGACTGACACTGAGTAATACAGACGAACCGGCAACAGGCAGGAGAACACACAGGGCTTAAATACACACACCAGTAATCAGGGGATGAGAGACAGGAGGGCAACACAGCTGGGAGGAATCTGGGCTGACGGGACAGGGGAAACGTAAACTGATCACACTCACATACGACACGGACCTTCACAATAAAACAGGAAACTCAGATACATGGAACCAGACAAGACATTGAACTAAACAGACAGATTCACAAACAGATGGGGAGACACCATAGACAGAGACACAGACTCAAAGGCAGACCAAATATAACACACAGAACTCAAACAATAATAATCATCATCATCATCATCATAAACTAGAAAATGATAACTAAAAGCGCTGGGTCACCGACCCAGGACCATGACAGGTTGTTTCTATTTGCTCAATCAAACTCTGCCCAAAAAGCTGTCCTACGCATATCTATCACAATAACGCTGGTTGAATACACTTTAATTTGTATGGTTGGTTAAAACAGAGCTTGAAAAAAACATTCCCCTCTAAGATACAAGAACGGGACTGAAAATCCTTTACAAAGCAGCCAGTGTCCAAAGAAACACCTTCATAAAGCCTGTCTCAGAATTAATTAACCTCTACGTCTGCACATCTGTGTATTTAATTTTCTTTTAAATTGCATCTATTTATTAGATTATATTGAAATGGATGAATGAAGAACTGTTTACTGGAAATAGTTTTGATGATCTGCAAATGATGATGCCCAAATTGACTGTGAAGTTTTATCCATTTATTTTACATTTTCAAAACTTGAATCAAAGTTTTTATATTTTAATCGGTGAAGAGGTTTACAACAAAACCTAGCAAAAGAATATGAAATTCAATTCAGTTTTATTTATATCGCTCCAAATCAAAACAGTGGCCTTAATGCGCTTTATATATATATTAGGTAAAGACTCTAGAATTATACTGAGTAAACCATCTATAGCTAACTTTTCTAGTCTGCAACTGAGTGAAACGACGTATTTAAAGTGGAAAGTAGATAAGAGGACAGACTCCCAGTGGCTGACTGCTAGCTGACAACTAACAGTCAGGCGGTATCTGTCTATTAAAGTAATTCATTACACTACTCACTTATTTCCACATTGCACTCTCATATAATGAAGAGTTAATAATATAAACCCAATGCTACAGTCCCAAACGCTAACACAAATCCCTATCCTAATGAGGACACATAGGATATTTTATAGTGTCTACAGAAAACCAGTGAAAGCCGTTGAAGGCAGAACACACAGACTTTGAAGGTTCCGGCTCCTAGGCTCAATTTAGTATTCGCTCAGCTTTAACATTCTTCTGGGATCTTTGTTAGCTTTGTGTTATCATGCTGTTTGTCCTCCCTGCACACAAACTGAAATCAGCTGATTGCAGCTAATTTCTGGAGGACCTCTGTGTCACAATTAAAATAATGGTAGCTGTAATGTAATTCAGTTACTTCGATACAGTAACTTGTTACATTACTGCATTACTGAAAAATGTAATGCATTCAAACATTACCTTCCATCCATCCTTCTACTCTCATTTCCTGTCTTTATTTTGCTTTTCAAAAAAGAAAAGAAATGCTAATTCCTACAGAGCACAATGAAGACTGGAGGACTGAGCACCGCTTGACTTCAGCTTGATACGTGAGGGATGTTTTCATAGCACTCAGAGGTTTCATCAAGTCTTCTACCCAAAAATAAAAGTCATTATCTCGTTTTTGCAATTGCGTCCCTCTTCAATTAGACCCTGCTCTCTTACAAAGCAGCAGAGGTGGGACCAAGTCATTGTTTTGCAAGTCTCAAGTAAGTCTCAAGTCTTTATCCTCAAGTCTCAAGTCAAGTCTCAAGTAATGTCAGGCAAGTCAGAGTCGAGTCTCAAGTCACTGGTGTAAAAGTCCGAGTCAAGTCACAAGTCTGAAACTTTGAATTTCAAGTCCTTTCGAGTCTTTAAAAAAAACAAACGAAAAAATAATGTTGCAGTTATGCTAAATGTAAATATTAGACCATGTAATTTTAAAATCTGTGTTTTTCTCAACACATGACAAAATAGTGAACTTAGAAAATATACACAAATTGTGAAATTGCACCTCTTTAAAATGCAGCTCAATTAAACCTAGCTCCAAGAATAATTTTCACCGACAGTTCTGAGATAAGCTGCATGTTATTCTTGGATGCGGTTGTAGGACCAGCTTTAAAATCGCATGACAAAAATATCATACACATTAAAAAAAACTGTATCACCAACGTAGCCTGGACAACATTTGCTAGTTAGATGAAGTCAGCTATCTCATCTTAGCATATTTATAATTATACGGTTCTTGGAGTGAGTGCATACACTCATGAAGTTTAGTAACTTCAGGTCACTGCAACAAGCCCAGGTACAGTTTACCGCCGGATGGGTGCAGGACCTTGAAATGCACCGTGTAGAACGAAAGACCATCGTACGTATCATAAGTTTACCAGTCTCACAAATCGTCTTCATAAATACACATTCGTTAACCGTTTATTAATAGGATCTTTGAGCTCAACGGTAATTAATTAGTAGTGGAAATAATTTCTGGTAGCGTTACAGAAATGTAGCAGTGACAATAATATTGTATGCTGTAATCACCGCGCGGATAGGAGGCGGCTGGCTTGACCGCGGCTCACAAATGACGGCTCACTTTACCGCAGTCTGTAATCGCACTGGGCAATTAGTGATACAAAAAACCTGTTTTATCCTGTGAATAAAAGTATATGTTTTTGTCAATGTACCATAATAACAGAAGCGAAACGCAATATTGTGTCAGGACAATTCACTATTTATGCACAATAAATAAAGGAGCATAGCGCGACAATTTCTGTTCAGCGCCAGACTTGCTTGTAACCTATATCACCAATTATGTTAAGAAAAATGACGTATTAACTACTAAAAAACACTGACCTTCGTGTAAATGCTTGGAGCAGACTAACCTGTGAGCTGGAGTGTTCTGGGACGTTATATTTGGTCTTTGAATGGCTGCAATCCAGGCCACCCGTTACTTTGTTACTTCGGAAACATGGCTTGAACAATTTCTCTTCAACGACGTAATCCGATAACAACCGATCTCTTTACCCGTCGGCTTCCCGTGGCTGTCATGCGACCGGCTATTGCAGTTAATAATACAACGGCTTCTTGACATTTTTGTGTTTCTTTTTATCGCTGTATAACTGATTTTAATTGAAAGCCTGCGTGCGCTAGTACCGCTTGCCACGAGTTCCCAGAATCCTTTGCGGTTCTACCCGTGAATGACGTCACATTTTCAATCTCTATATAATATGCATGTTAAATTTTATATTTGGGGTAAAATATCAAGTCTTTTCAAGTAAACCGGTTCAAGTCCAATTCAAGTCCCAAGTCATTGGTGTAAAAGTCCAAGTCAAGTCACAAGTCTTAGAACATTTTTTCAAGTCAAGTCTAAAGTCATAAAATTAATGACTCGAGTCTGACTCGAGTCCAAGTCATGTGACTCGAGTCCACACCTCTGCAAAGCAGTGATTAACATCAACCTCACCGTGCAGATAGCTGGTTTCTTTCCTTGCTTAATTCTGTGCACACTCCATGTCCCTAAACACAGTGACATGACTTATCCCTCTATCCAGCAAAGGCACCCCAGAGTAACAGGTGAACAAATTGAGAAGAGACCGGAAGGAGAAAAGGGAGAAGAAAAATCAATAAGTCATTTTAGACAGCTGGAAAAGTGGTCACACTTTGGGATCGGTCGAATGAAAGCCAAATAAAGCAGAACATGGGCGTGATAATGTTAATGTATGATAATGGGGAGAAAGTTTGCTTTATGTGTGACAGAAGAGGAAAGATGAAAATAAAATAACTTCCAACACACACAAACGCTTGATACTGATCCAGGCAGACGTGCGTGCACGCACACACACACACACACACGAACACACACACAGCCATACCCCGTTTCTCCAATCTAATTTTGGTGGAGATGAGATGGGAGATGAGCTGCTGAGGGAGGGTTGGGGATGAGAAGCACTTTAAATTACAAGATCCAGAAACAGATTGCTTTATCATCCATCTGCAGCAGTATCTCTCCACACATACACACACACCATGCAATCTGCTGTCACACAGTGATATTGTATTACTGTTCCATTTCATATTGCCAGTATTAAGACACACGCCTGTTAGCGAATGTCGCAATGTGGGCAAGACGCAACAAGTACAAAGGAAATGCAAAGAACGAAGCTGTGGCAAGAAAATTGCCTGAAAATGACACATTTTTGTTTTAGAAAAAATATTTAAGGTGTCAGTTCACCCAAATTCCACCCATGCATTCTCTTCTGCTTATCCTTGTCAGTCGCGGGGATGGCTGGAGCCTATCCCAGCTGTCTTGGGGCGAGAGGGAGGGTACACCCTGGACAGGTCACCAGTCTGACACATAGACGACCATTCGCACTCACATTCAAATTCAAATTCAAATTCAAATTCAAATTTTATTTGTCACGTACACAGTCATACACAGTACGATATGTAGTGAAATGCTTGGACAACTGCTCGTGACCTAAAGAGAACAAAAAAGGAAAAGGCTATGAATAAGATAGGAAATAAATATGAAAAATTAAAAAGGGTAAATTTAACTAGGAAGGAATAAAATATAAATTAAGGTTAAAAATGAAATAACTGTACAACACAAATTAGAATGAAGGGTAAATTTAACTGGGAAGAATAAGATAAAGATAAATATATAAATTAAAGTTGAAAATAAAATAACTGTACAACAAAATACACAATATAGAACTATATAAGAATGTATGAAGAAATCTAAATATAAATAAATATATACACAATAACAGCAGCTGTACAAGTATTAACCGGAAATGAAGAATATAGTGACCAGTGTTGTGCAAAACCAAAGTCCAGAAAGTCCAGTGTGTGTGTAAGAACCGTATGTGTGGGTCAGTACTGTGTGGTGGTGTGATTGAGAGACCATATCGCCTGCGGGAAGAAGCTCCTCCTCAGTCTCTCTGTGTTGGTCTTCAGGGAGCGGAATCGCTTTCCTGACCTCAGCAGAGAGAACAGTCTGTTGTTGGGATGGCTGAGGTCCTTCACCATCTTCCTGGCCTTGGTCCAGCACCGCCTGCTGTAGATTGAGTGCAGGTCAGGGAGCTCGGAGCGGATGGTGCGCTCAGCTGACCGCACAACCCTCTGTAGAGCTCGTCTGTCCTGCATGGTGCTGTTCCCGAACCAGGTTAAGATGTTTCCCGCCAGGATGCTCTCTATGGTGCACGAGTAAAAGTTCCTGAGCACCTTGGAGGGCAGTTGGAAGTCTCTCAAGCGTCTGAGGTGGTAGAGACGCTGTCGGGCCTTTTTCACCACGGTGTTGATGTGACAGGACGATGACAGGTCCTGCGTGATGTGAACTCCGAGGTATTTGAAGCTGTCCACTCTCTCCACTGGGCACTCGTTGATGACGGGGGTCTGGTAGTTCCTCTCCTGCTTAGTGCTGAAGTCCACTATCAGCTCCTTTGTCTTACTGACGTTTAGAAGGAGGTTGTTCCTCTGGCACCAGTTCTCCAGATTCCTAATCTCCTTCAGGTAGGCCGTCTCGTTGTTATCAGAGATCAGGCCCACCACGACGGTGTCGTCAGCAAACTTGATGATGGTGGTGGAGCTGGTAGTGGCCACGCAGTCATATGTGTACAAAGAGTACAGCAGGGGGCTCAGAACACACCCCTGGGGGGCTCCAGTGCTGAGAGTGGTGGAGGCTGAGACATGTCCGCCCATCCTTACTGCCTGTGGTCTGCCAGTTAGGAAGTTGGAGATCCACTGACACATAGATGAGCTGAGTCCCAGATGCTCCAGCTTGGTGGTGAGTGTGGAGGGAATTATGGTGTTAAATGCAGAGCTGTAGTCTATGAAGAGCATTTTAACATAATTCCCCCTTCTAGTGTCCAAGTGAGTGAGTGATGTGTGGAGGAGATGAGAGATGGCATCGTCTGTGGAACGATTTGGACGGTAAGCGAACTGTAGTGGGTCCAGTGTGTCTGGTAGTGAAGAAATGATGAAGTCTCTGACCAGGCGTTCAAAGCACTTCATCACTACTGAGGTGAGGGCTACAGGGCGATAGTCATTGAGAGAAGCAGGGTGGGGTTTCTTCGGGACAGGAACAATGATGGACTCTTTGAAGCATGTGGGGATCACCGACTGAGATAAAGAGATGTTGAATATCTCAGTGAACACAGGAGCTAGCTGGTATGCGCAGTCTCTTAGGATACGACCTGGGATGCCGTCTGGTCCTGCTGCTTTCCTGGTGTTCACTCTCTTGAAGGCTCTCCTTACTTCATGCTCGGAGATGACGAGCACGTTTCCGGTGCTGGCAGTATCTTCCTGTCTGCAGCCGTTAGCGTCGCTAACACTAGCATTGTTGGAGACCTTAGCTGCAGCCTCGAAGCGAGCATAGAAAGTGTTCAGCTCGTCTGCCAGAGTCACGGCCGCGTTCGTCATACCGGTTGTTGGTGCTTTATAGTCCGTTATTGTCCTTAGTCCCCGCCACAGGCTCCTAGAGTCACTCTGTTGGAGTTGTGACTCTAGTTTCCTCCCGTAGCGCTGCTTCGCCTCTTTCACCGCCCTCCGCACGTTATATGACGCGGCTTTGTACGGGTCCATGTCCCCCGTCATGAGTCCCGTGTTGTAGGCAGCGGTGCGGGATCTCAGAGCGTCGCGGATGGTTTTATCCACCCACGGCTTCTGGTTGGGAAACGTTGTGATAGTCTTTGTCTCCACGGTATCATCCGCTAGTTTCCCGATGAATCCCACAACCGCTTCCGTAAACACGTTGACGTCATCGTCGGAGCTGTTTCTGAACATGCCCCAGTCTGCGTCATCGAGTGCGTCCTGTAACGCGGCCACCGATTGATCCGTCCAGCGCGCGACCTTCCTCTGAACCGGAACTTCCTGTTTCAGCCTTTGTTTGTATTTTGGCATGAGGAAGATGGCGGCGTGATCAGATTTGCCAAACGGGGGGCGGGATTGTGCCTTGTAGCCGTCCTTGACCGTAGTGTAGCAGTGGTCCAGTGTCCTTTCACCCCTGGTGGGGCAGGTGATGTGTTGATAAAAGTTCGGCGCTGCGCGTTTGAGGTTGGCGCTATTAAAGTCCCCCGTCACAATAAGCGCAGCGTCCCGGTGTTGTGTCTGGTGCTGTGTGAGTGCCTCATGCAGCTCGCATAAGGCGGTGACCGTGTCCGCTTGTGGTGGAATATAAACGGCACTTACAATGACCGATGTAAATTCCCGAGGTAGATAAAAAGGACGACACATGATGGACAGTAGTTCCAGATTTGGTGTGCAGGAGCGTGTGAGAGGAACAACGTTCGCACTGTTGCACCAGTTGTTGTTCACCATTAAACACACGCCGCCTCCCCTTGACTTCCCCGAGTCCCGTGTCCTGTCCATGCGGTGAACCGAGAAGAACTCGGCCGGCTGGATGGCGTGGTCCGGCACCGCTGGGTTCAGCCATGTCTCGGTGAAGCAGAGGAGATTGCAGTCCCGAATGTCTCTCTGGAACTTTATCCTGGCCCTGAGGTCGTCAAGCTTGTTCTCCAGTGACTGGACGTTGGCGAGCAGGATGCTAGGCAGAGGTGTGCGGTGTGCACGAGCTCTCAGCCTGTTCCTGACGCCGGCTCGCTTCCCTCTAGGCCGCCGCCGCTTCCCTTTGTTCTCCCTCGAGATCTCACTCGGCCAGCTCGGATCCGGAGTTAAAAACTTCGAATTGTGAGTACATTGTATACCAATAGAAACAAGAGTGTCACTGTCATACCTAATGTACCCAATGGTGATGATTTTGCCGATTTAGAAACGCTGAAAACTAACTTAAAAAACAAAGACAAAGAAAAAGTGGTCGGAGCAGTCGTGACGGCAGCCGACCTCACCGGCGCCATCTATATATACATTCACACCTATGGGCAATTTAGAGTTTCCAATTAACCTATCCCCACTAACTGCATGTCTTTGGACTGTGCGAGGAAGCCGGAGCACCTGGAGAGAATCCATGCAAATATGGGGAGAACATGCAAACTCCACACAAAAAGACCCCGTCCTGATGGTGGAGTTGAACTCAGGACCCTCTTGCTGTGAGGCAACCATGCTGCCTGAGTAATGTTGCACCCAAATTACTCAGGAAATATTTTTCCCACTTTCTTCAAGTGGTAACTCCTGATATGGACAGTTTATTTTTTCGAAGTTTAGGTTTTTTCATGTTTTTTTGTTTAGTTTCCAAAGTAGTTGATTTCAGTGTTGTGCACCACACAAAGAAAATTCCGTTCATCTCACTTTAACAGTGTTGTTAAGGGTAAAGGCCCAGGCTCATGTCTTAGAAACTGGACAAAAAGCTGTTTAAATATTTTGCAAGGGTCCTGGAGCTACTGGAGCAATTTCTCATGGAATTCAACTTGAAAAATATCCTCTAACTTAAGTTTATGTAGCATTCTTACAATCCCTGCTTGTGAGGTGATACTTGGCTGCAGAGCTGCTGGTGTTTGAACTTCAGCAGAGATGTGCTGAGGTGAGGTGCAGCTGATGATGGCGAGCTATCGGAGATCGTTTAACAGCAGCTCTGTGAAACAGAATTGTTCAAATAAATGATTTGTGCAAAGATACGCTAAACTAAAGGTGACAAACTCTGAGACTAACTCTTGAGGATGATTGGTTAAACATCCATTCCAAGATGCAATTAAAAATATCCAGATACCTTACAGAAACAAGACAATTTCCCAAAGAATTCCAGTCACCCTCCTGTCATCAGCTGCTAATACGAACCTGGACCCCATTTTGCCTTTAGGGCTCTCTTGCTGTGAGGCAACAGTCTTAACCACTGTGCAACCCAGTGAGGCTAACATGTTTTTTAAAACCTATTAATAAGCAAAACATTTTTACAGTATGTAACAGAATGATGAGCAGATGCCTCTCCAGTACGTTCTTTATACTATAGATGGACCCCAACGTTACAATCTAGAACTGCAGCAGGTTGTGGTAGTGCTTCTCCTGCTGTGCATTCCCACTGAGCTCCAGCATTGGTCCCCTATTAACAGTGGCTCTCCAAAGGAAAAGAATGACTTCAGTCCAACACAAGGAACATTAACAGTACCAACCTGAATCTCATGTCTCCCTACTTTGGACGATGTAGAACTAGCTGGTTAGCAGCGACTGAGCTTTCAAAACAGTTTGTTGCCCGGTGGTAAATCAGTAGTGTTGTTGTGCTGGATGACTCGAGTCATCTTTCTTGTTTTTTTGCTTAATATGACTTTGGTCAAATCCCGAGAGATTTAGCTTTAGAGAAAGAGAGTGAGTGAAAATAAAAGAGAGAGATGAGTGGCGGTGGTTAAGCAAGCTAGAAAGTGAACAGAGAGAGAGAGAGTGATGTTAACAAAAAAAAAGTGATGAAATTGGAGAACAGAAAAAGAGATGCAGACAGCTGAGATTTAATGTGATTGTTATGTTTTTATAATCCTGCTTGTAAACACAGTTGTCACTACGTCAGTTGACTAATTTGTCTAATCTTTACGGATCTTCACTGCAGTAGAAATGCAGACATACGAGAACCTGAAGGGAAAAAGTTACTTTGGGTGGAAAAACAACATCTGTGGGCTTCTCAGCCTGCATATGAACCATCCAATCAGCTTTTCAGCTTCAGCTTTATTTATATCACATCAGTTGACAACAACTTTGTAAGGTGCCTGTTCACTTGGCAATGGTGGGGAGGAAGAACTCTCATTTAAAAGGAACTGAACCAAGGTCAGGGAGGCTCAGCCATCTGCCATGGGTCAGTTAGAACGGTGAGGAGAGACGGTGGAAGGAGACAGAAAAGAGGGCATAAAAAAACTGAGATTAATATTTCTAGTAGTAGTAGGTGTGGCCTACACCTTTTTCTATGTTTGTTTGATTCCTACTGTCACTTATAAAATGTTATTAAATAATACAGTTTATATAACAACGCTAAAACATTCTGGATGTCTTTGAATTAAAGTAGTTTGCATACTAATTGCAATTTATATTCTGACTACACTCTAGCCTTGTGTGTATAGTATTTTGTATTGAATTTTATTTTATTTTTTGTTTAGTTTAGTTATTTATTTTCATTTATTTGTGTGTGGGGAACTCATAAAGTAAAAATGTCATTGCTAAGCACCACTGCTGTGCGGCATACATGACAATAAACCTCTTGATTCTTCCTAAATTAACCAAATAATAAGTCGAGATTTGTGCTTGAGTCTTCACCAATGGTAAAAGTTTAAATCTTCAGTAAGCACAAAAGCTGTGAGCTACAGATAAACCTCAGCTGGTGTTTCAGTGTGATTGAAAATTTCAAATTCAGTTGCTTTTCTGTTACAAACCTTCAGCTGGAATAATGAATTCTGCTGCTTTTACTGCATCTAACAAAGCAGCACTTTCCTTTGTTCTGCTAAAGCTCGTACAGCTCAGGCAACATGAACAATAACCACAAATGATGCAGTCCCCCCCGAGACCTACTTATAACAAACGAACTCCCATGTTGTGACTGTGATTTATGTCCCGCTTGAGATAATTTAAAAAAACAGAAGGGACTAAAACATAACAAAGCAGATGGAATGAAGCAGAAATGAGAATAGAGCAAAAGTGGACTGGCTTCTTAGACCAGCTTGTAATTATTAGAAATGACAGAACATCATAGTGAGATACATTCTGTCCAAAAGGATCATCTGTGCGGTCAGCAGTCTGTAAGATTTCAAACGTGACATACCCAAGCTATCAAAGAGCGAGAACCAATCACCATCCCTTTCTAGTTTTAATCATGAGGGACAATTACAGAGGAGAGCCACAGACGAAATTACCACCACACAGACTACAAAGCCCAGTCTTCAGAGAATCGCTTCATCTCCTTCATTCCATTGTCTCGCTCTCTCTCTATCTGAAATCCTCTCTCTGTGTTTTCTCTCTCGTTCTCGCCTCTTTATTCTCCTCTGCAGTCTCCCACCAGAGGAGAATAATGCATGCTGGTGTTTTCCCCGCATCCTACAAAGAAAATCTTGGCGTGAAGACTTGTGTAATCCCTCCAAAGCAAATAGGAACGAGGCCTGCAGTTGCAGCTCAGTCTCAAAGGATTGAACCACAAGTCTGTAGAAGGATGTGTTGACACAGCTGTAATTTAAAGACAAAAACCCAGCCTGCAACACTGTAAGCACTCTTTGAAAATCAGCTATTACTGTCTGAATTCTTTCTAGATTGATGCCTGTTTTTATGAATACAAATATAGAAGAAAACATCAAAGACGAGGTTATAGAACTGCCCTTTTGTAATGAAGTCTTTAACAGACGATGTAGTGCAGTGACGAGAGATATTTTTATTCAACCGCTAAAAATAAAAAGCAGACACAGGAAATGCACTGTGCTCTGAAGTGGCTCGTTTTGTAAAGACGATTTACATATCACTACATGAGATTGTTTTGCTGTCATACAGCACTTTTGTTATATAATATTTCAAAATACATCCTACAAAAATGACCCAGTATTACTGGACTAAATTACCATCAATTCCCAAAATAACTAATCTTCTTAAGGTTTAGTTTAATCAAAAGACTCTGTTGCTGCAGCTTAAATGTCGATGATTCAGAGCATACATCCAGAATCTTTCACAATGCAAAAATCAAGCAGTTTTTAGATATTGCTTTGGACAATTTCTGGTGAATCAGGTCAGGATATTTTCCACAACTGTCCTTTCTCACATGCAGCAAACAGCAGGAAATAATCTGCTTGAGATGTCTTTGCACTGGTAGGGTTGGTACAATACTAGAATATCAAACCCAGTACCAACACTTAAACTACTTGATGCCATTTTGACACCACGGGGGAAGAATGTTTTTTCTTAATACAAAGATAAAAATAGTACTAGTCTGGATGTTATATGGCATTTTTCTACTTTCGTGGAGGACTCAAAGCACTTTTTACACCATGCCTCGTTCACCCATTCATACAAGCACTTTTTTTTATGCCTAAGTGTTGTCGATCTAACGTTCACACGTCAATGATCGAAGAGCAACTTTGGGTTAGTTTCTTGGCTGAGGATTCTCTGGCATGCTGCCACAGAGCAGCCAGGAATCAAACCACCAACTTTCCAATCACTGGATGACCTGCTCGACCTCCTGAATACAGCCAAACCACCAATAACAACAATGTCAGTCACAGGACTGTACTTAAGTTGTCTGACATAGTGCCAAAAAATACAGTAACATAAGTACAGCCCAAAAGAATAAAATTAAATAACAACAAATTGAAAACAATATTGTGAGGTTGTCAGAGGTTGTCCCGCGCTCGTCATGTCTCATTGCTGATCAAATAGAGTTGGTAAGGCTGTCGTTAGTGGCTGGGAGAGTTTTTCCTGCCTCAGTCACACTGTAGACACATATAACTGTATTATCCTGTTTAATGAACACCGTCTATTAATCGTACTACTTTAATAATAATAGATTGCTATTGTGACTGTCAGTAATTGCTGGCTACTGTTTATGTGTTTGTATGTCAGCTGGAGGAGGCAGAGGCGCCACTCTTGATATCAATACTGTTGCAAATAAGTATTTAATCCAGTAGCTGTTTTTAGTCGTGATGAGTACCTGAGTATCAATGGTTTCAGCAAGAAAGCTCAGTCAGACTATTGAAATTTGCACTGACTTTGTACTGTAGAGCTGGAACACTAAAGCTCCATTAACATCTGATCCAAGTCTGTTGGACATTAGTGTTATGAAATGACTCACATACAGCCTTAAAGCTGTGATTGTGTGTGAACATTTTTTAACAAGCAATTTGATAATAAGCGACATAAAGAAGCTAAAGCTTATCTGCTTATTATGCATCACATTATTCAACATTACAACCATGTTTTGGTGGTCTAACCTGATTCCTAACTATAAATAACTTCTGGGTTTTTTTGAATTGCACAGATGATGTTCAACACCAAGACAGGATTTTTTTGCTATGGAGAAAACAGAACAGAGTGGACGGCCAGCTGTGATCTCTGCTCTGTTCCCTTTAGTTTAACTTAACCAGGCTGGAAAGAGAAGCACGGCTCTTCATTACACACTGCTGCAACACACAGCAAGACTCACCATCTGGCTTCTTATCTCGTTTTCATTCTCTACCTCTGTTTGTCGCTCTCGACCTTGTCTCTACCTCTTAAAAAGATTGAGTAGGAAGAAAGGGAGAGAGAGAGAAAGGAGAAAGAAAAATGGTAGGAACAAGGCAATGCGGAAGAGAAGGTAAAGAAGGAGAATGGGGGGAAAAACAAGTGCAAAGAAAAAGCAGAGAGAGAAGAAAGGTGAGATAGACAAAGATAAAGTGTAAGACATTCCTTTTCTCTCCTGTTCTGTCTCTATCTTTTTAATTCTCCCTCGCTTTCCTTCACTCCCTAATGAAGTTATCTGTCTTCCTCTGTCACGATTTTCTCCTGTCTGGGTTTTCTTCAGATAAACAAAGCTTGGCAGCAACAAAGCCTGAAAGTAAAATGAGAAGTTTTTGCAGAATCTGTTGGGGAAAGAGAAACATTGTTTTCAGGGCTGAATTTCCATTTCCTGTTACTATCAACTACACATTTTATCATCGTGAGTGCCGCAGATGTCACTTCCCCGTGACAACCACATCAGACAGCACTGAAGAAAACACTGTCCGTCTTAAGTTTTGGTGATTAAGGAGATTAAATTATAAAGTCTTTCCCACCTGTCTGATGATTTTAATGTTGTTACCAATATTTTAGGATTAAAGCTGCCAATAGCTGTTTGATGGTGGATAAGAATTAGCGCTCAATTAACCCTGCACCTGCGTTCAATTCCCAGCAGTGAGGCTTCAGTTTTGAATGCAGTGGTGTTATTGACACAATCAAACAAATGTGTCCAAAATGCTGACTTTAAGTCATTTGATTACATGTAATTTTGTTACACAAGTAATAGGTGTTAAATTTAAAAAGGATCTGGTTAAATGGTCTGAATGGTTAGTATACATTCAGATCATACCAACCACAATTATAAATATATGTGTAGATGGTAAATGGACTGATTCTTATATAGCGCTTTTCTACTCACTGCATGCCATATCACTGTTTTCAGTGCCTTCCGACTAACATTCATACTCCGATGGAAGCATTGGAGAGCAACTTGGGGTTAGTTTCTTGCCCAAGGATATTTGGCATACAGGCAGGGAGCTAGGGATGTACCCACCAATGTTCCAATCAGCAGATGACCTGCTCCACCAACCTCCTGAGCTACAGCCCGATAAGGCCTCCTAGATGCACTGAGGACTGAAACAGAACAAAGTCTCCCAGCAACTTGAAAGCTTGGCAACGTACCTTACCAGCTCTGCAGTGAAATATGATGATATGACGGCTATGACAATGTTTCCGGCAGCGTCAGCCCAAATGATAAATGTTTTTTCTTGTTGACTTTTTCAGTGTCCTAACACACATTCAACTAGACTCCCTCCCAACATTATTTTGACCCTCCTTTTCTCCCTTCCTGTACTTTGAATTCGTTATAACCTTTTTCTGTCCTTGTTGCCTGTGTGTGTGCGATCCTTGTCCTGGCTGCAGCTGCCTTGTGGGTGACCTGTTTGGGTAGGTCATCCTCTGAAAACTCAGCAGCATCCTATCTCGCTGAAGGTGGACTACGGTGCCACCAGACTTCACCTCATCTACTTTATGAGCTTGTGCACACACACAAACATGCTCACCCCAGCTGTCGCTTGTTATCCTTTCCCTTTTTTCAGGCACCTGGCTGAAGTCAGAGGAGACAGTGGCGATGAAAACAAAGAGAGCTGACTTTGCTGCTGCCTTCCTGCGTGGACGGATGGTGGTCGCAGGAGGACTTGGTAAGAGAGATGAACTGCAAACTAATTTCTGCTGATCAGCTTGATTGAAAAACCTACACACAAGGACTTGATGATTTGTAATCACTTTTTACTGCCTGAACACTTTGGATTGCTGGGCTTTAGATAGTCTGAATAAATTATCAGTGGCAGTTTTGTTAACTAAGCAAAATCCTGAAACTTCTCTGTAAACATGAGCTTCCCCCTGAGAAATCTCCTGCACACCAGCAAGTATAACAAGGCCTCACAAGCAAGTTCAAACATTTGATACATTTTACTGTAACAATCAAGAGAAGATCATTATCTCCATTTGCAGTAAAGTATACTGTAATTTATACTGGCATGGCTCTCTTGTGGGACCTCCATGCCCTTCCACATGCATACATGAAAAGCCAAATACCAGGACAGCAGTAAGAAGATCCCAACACAGTACAGAGCAGCCATCAGTGACACAGATAAGACATTCAGTCAGAAACAGAATGAAAGGACATGTTGGGATAGACGTGGGTTGCAGACTAAATACATTTTAGTCTTAGCTTTGTAAACTGGATGTATAGAGGACTAGAATAAAGCATAGAGATTATTAGCTGAGCTGTTCTTCTCCATTCTTTAGGTCATGAGCCTTCAGCACTAGACACTGTGGAGGCCTTTCATGCTCAGAAGAAGAAGTGGGAAAGGTTGGCTCCAATGAACTTCCCCAGATGTTCCGCTTCTTTTATCGTCATCAGAGACCGCCTCCTGGTAGTGGGAGGAGTCAACCAGGTACACATGGACTTAGTATAAGTGGAAGGGTTATGTATAGTCTGTAGAGTAAACCAGAGAATAGTTGCATTACCTCACCGCTGAACAATCAGGACAGCTGTATCCATAGTGACAGATGCTGTCTCTCATAAGCAACCCACAGTTCACCTGTTTATTTGTTTCTAAACCTCAGCAAGCAGCTGTGATTTCATGCCAAGCGGCACTCTGTGGTGAAGGACTAGTGAGTAATACGTTCTGAAAAGGACCTTAACAGTCTGACTACCTGCTCACTGCACATCTGTCCCATTGAGATAGAGCCTCTGCTGATCTGAGCCTGCTTTACACAAAATAGCTGTAAGTGGGCTGAAAATAACATCCCCGCTCACACTGGTATTATTAGCAGATTCCCTATCCAGTTAAAAAGATCTTTATTTGCATTTCCATGCATTCTTCTTCTTGTCAAAACTTGGTGACTACATTACCCACAATGCAGCCATATTTTTTTTGCTTTTCCTGCTCCAGTGGCATCACCTGAGGACATTTGTCAGACTTCACGCAGCTCCCTCTGGGACCTCAAATGACTTTTTACAAAGTTTTTCCACACATGCAGTAGTACTCCTTGTTACCTGTAAACAGACTTTGATGTGTAAAAGCTCTGGAGTTTCCCTTCGAGCGCACTTTATAAAAAGCCTTTTTTGAAGTAATGTGAACAGAAAAACAAGCAGATCTCTGTTGTGTGTCAGGTTCTGAATTCAAACAGCAGCAAAAGCTCCCCTGGCAGGAACTCCACTGCTTAAATAGTGAAAGCAGAATTATACTATTTAATATCAGGTTCATAGTGAACGAGCTCACTGCCTTAGAGGCCTAGAGACCAGCCAAATAAAATCCCTCATCTGATTGCTTTGGTTGTTATAAGACTGCAGTGTTAACTTGTAGTTTGCATGAAAGATGCAGACCGGACTCACCTTTTACTCTTCAAGCTGTATTGGAACTTGAAGATGTTTGACACACGATGGAAACAGAGCATGTAGAACTTCAGTGTAAAAGTAACAAAGCAAAACCAACATTTTTCACTGCAGATCATTTATCTGAATTTCAGGAGCTGGGCTGCCCTCCAAACACTCTACTTCGAATGATGCATCTATTAATTAACGTCCATTTATTTTTGTTTCACTGCTCCATCCTCCCTCCCCCTCTTCTCCGATGTCACCATCTCAGAGGTATTGGAGGATTTGTCATCCACATTTGGGGTTGGGATCCTCGGTAGTGAAAAGGTTGACCCACCTCTAGGCCTGTGTGACCGGGGCCTAACTCTGTATTTAACAAGGAAAAGGTTTCGTTTTCAAACACCACAAATCTATTAACCGCAGCATGCATTTAAATGTAGTTTTAATTTAGCGGTGTTATATTACATCACGTACTCCACTAGTATTTATTTGACTTTTAAATAATCTGTCTGAGAATATATGTAGACTCCAAATCATTCAACCTCTGTTAATATGAGTAAGAAAATAGTATTAGCTGATAATAAGCAAATGTACACTGCACATTAATGGGAACCATTTGTCAGTGGAGCAGATTGTGAGATTCAGTATTCAGCATTTTTCCAATTATTTCCAATTAAACAGCAGTGCAGTGTTTTTCCTGCGTAGAGAAAGACCTAAAAGATGTTTTAGCAGAACAAAAAACACCAACAGTTTTTTTTAATAACCAGTTTTTTAAATCGTACTCTTGATGTATTCAAGTATAAAAGACAGCGAGACACATAGAACTGTTAAATAAAGTAATACACTCACTGATCGACGCAAAATGACTGACTTGCATGTGCAGTCACGCTCCCGCCAGCCCCATCGGAAGGCTGAGTCCGATCTGGAAAAAGGCCACAGTATTACTTCTATTTACCTTTAAAATAAGTCCATCTCTTGCTTTGTCTGTGGTCCTGAGCAGTAACCTGCTCTGTAAAAGCAGCTCCAATTCACGAGTGATAGCCTGTCAACACTGAAGTGGACCGCGCTACCAGCAGGCTAGGAGGAGCGGACATGTCCGCTGAAGGTAGTAAGTTTATTTCAGGTGAGGGAGGAGGAGGGTCAGGTAGCAGTCAATAACAAATTTATAGTCAACACAGTCGTATCTATTTTTATGCCCAGTTTCCAGGTTACGCTTGGAAAAGGTTGGACTCAGAATGGCATGGTAGGTACAGACATTGATCAGTTTTGACCATTTGATTAAATCCTGGATGGAGGAGATAGGATCTGGAAAGAGTACATTTAATAAACATAGCATCACTAAATGGAAAAGGGGCACATTATGTCAGTGAAGGCAGGCCGACAACAGCAGAGCCACATCATCAGCACTTTCATACCTGCAGTCCAAGCTGCACCATCTGCTGGCAAGAACGAGCGACGCTTCAGTAGCAGCACATACACAAAGTTCAAGCCAGCATCATATATGCTTTCAACTGTTTCAACAGTCCGTGTATCACCAAATCTGATGAGGAGCTTCAGTCAAAGTCAAAAAGACTTTATTTATCCCCAAGGGGCAATGTAAAGTCCTGTCCTCTTCTACGTACTGAAGGTTTAGATTTAAATGTATGCTTCCAATTCAGTTAATAGATGAAGAGATTGACAATGAAACAACACAACAGCACAAGTGCTTCATACACAGTCACAGAAATAAGCAATAAATACTCCTTAGACTGGCTGACGCAACTCACTAAAACAGCAGCACATATCTTAGCTAGTTTTTGTTTATTTTCTTCATTTTTAGTGTTTTGTTTTTAGCTACTAGCACTAAAAACTGAGGGTTTTATTGCTGTGTTGAAATTTTGGACCAGTCTAGAGATTAATTCATTCACACATTTCCAGACGCTGTCAGTCATTGATGACAGATTCGAGTGGCTTAAGAAAGTCAGCCTGTACATAGAAAAATGGAGCACTGTGTAAAACTGTTGGAGAGGTTTTGTGTATAAAATGTCTCTTTCCCAGTTTTGTAAGTGCAAGCTGAGCCTTAGCTAAACATTGTTTCTGTTTAGCTACCAATTACCTGAAAGTGCAAATGGTTCATCCACGTGACAGACAATATTGGACATTTTAGAAATTGTGACACATCCAAAAAGATCATATTACATTAAAATGCTGTACATATTTACTAAGAATGGGAAGAAAAGTAAATTATAACATTGAAGTCAGGGACCAAATGTGTATTTTAATTTATTTCATATATCTGGATTTAGTTTCTATGGAGACATCTCTTCAGCCTTTGACGGCCAGTCTTTTCTTTCAGGTTCCCAGCTCGGCACACGAGATCCTCTACATTAAAGAAGAAGAGTATCTGTAGCCTGTAGCGACTGACGCCCAGATGATCGCAGATGAGCCGTGATTCCACTTCCTCCTTCCCGAACACCCGTTGTGACTGTAGTGCAATATTTAAGAACCATCACAAACACTGAGAAATGAGTGCAAGTCTGACTGCCTGATGTAATGTATCGGATAAGACTGCCCCCTGCTGGGCGTAACTGGCACTGAGCCCCACATGTCAGCACACAGATGCACAATGGAGGAGCTGGCTCTTTCTTTTTACCGAGCTGATCCTTGATACCTTTATGTATGCAACACTTCTACATTGTACACTGTAGTGCATACTTGAGGAAGGAACTATTTTGTAGCTATCGTGTCTATTCCTGTGGACAGAAGATACGTGGAAGATGTATTTATATTGCATATATAGCGGTTTCATATCTGCATTCATTTGATTTACGTGTAGCTTGCCGACTATTGAGCAAGGGTAGATTTCAATTTAGCTAAATGACACAACTGCAATCCTTATCTCTAATTTAATATGATCTAGAAACAGTTGAGTGTTTGGTTAATAAAATATTCAGTAACAACATTTGCACTGAATCAGTCAACACTGAGTGGGAGCTTTGCCTTCAATTATTTCTAGTGTAATGTGTTGTAGTAATTACACTCAGAATGCTGTAATAAAACTCCTCCGTGCTGTAATAGTGCACATTTGTGGCCAAATGTAACACTTTGCATCCATGAAATGAGACTTGTGTTAAATAACCGTGTTTTTTGTGGTTAAACTAGTTACTGAATTGCTGTTATAAGCAAAGGAAGGAATCCTGTGGGACTTACAGGATGATTGTAGACATTTTATTCCTGCAGCAATACACTTTCTCTGCGTTTTATAATGTTGTGTAGTGCAGTAATATTGTAGTCGTCTCACTCAGGTTATGTTCTAGGTTGACTTTTGTTTGTCTGTTCTTGTAGCTAACAACAAAATCATCTCTTTGGTTTATGTTCTGTGACAGATGATTAATCTGTGGAGTTTTTATATTAATTGTGATGACAGTTCAGCCTTTGCAAAATGTTATCTCAGTCTGCACCGTGATCATGATCAGTCATCGTTCCTACACCCGATCATGCCACACTATAGTGTAAACATGTCATATTGTTATATTCAGTGAAATAAAAGTTTGTATTACACCTTTTTCCCCACAAGATGGCAGTGGTGACACATCATTCTGAGCCTACACAGCACATTACAGCTGCATCACAGGTGGTCGAGGTCCATTTGTTCATAGAGACACATTAATAGCCTCTTGACATTTAAAAAAATATTTAATTGCTGTTAAGAAATCTATTTCACTTTTGTTCAGTTAAAATGACCAGAAACACTGTTGATAACGTGGACGTGCATATGTTTGCTGCACAGCCACAGTGCAGATATCCTTAACCCCCATTGAAATGCCTTGAAATTCATTGTGTTTTGGTGGAGATGCGTGTTTTTTTTTTTATTATTATTATTATTGTATGATGATTCCAATTACTGTTGAGCCTCTTTGAATATTTCCATGTGTTTGTGTGAAAAGTAATAAAATAGGTAATTGTGATTATGTAACTAAAATAATGAAATACAGTTATATATTATATTGTTTACTATATTTAATAAGACTCAGGTCAAGTTTTTTGCACCACTGGACTAACAATGACAGCAGCAGTCTGATACGGTGATTCATGGGGAAGAAGATCTTTAGCATATGAAGTGTAAGGTGTCGACCCTAGCTTTATCCCCGACCAATCAGAGGATGTCATTTTAGTTGATTGCCAATATTTCTCCCAAGTCTTGGCAATCAGGGAACAAAGGAAGTAATCAGTCTAATTAAAAACTCACAGACAAACAAGATTAAGTCTGGTTGAGTCTGTTTTGCCTGTCTTCAAATACAGTTAGGCTTTAGATTTAGAACTCAGGTTGAAGTAAAAGGTAAACCTTATATCTTGACTGTTTTCACAAGAAAAACAGTCAAAAACTGTGAGCTTTGCTCACTGACTGGGACAGGTGGGAGGGGACAGCAGGGAGACCAGGTGCCTGGAAACCACCTGCAGTGATCCTAATCCATCTGGTAGACAGTATGGCCAGCAGAAGGTTGTTACCAGGGACAGCGACTTCAGGTCAGTGCCCCTCAGCAGCTCAAAGGAGGGTGCTGAAGGGCGTCAAGGACCTAGCCTAGGTCCCACGGGGAAACCGAGGCCACGGCCCGCCTCTGGCTGGGACTGCAGGAACTGCAGGATGGCATCCGCTGTAGTCTCTTGGGGGTCCAATTGTGGACCGTGCACCTGAATATAACAATCCTGAGCGAGGGAGTAGGCAGCCCTGGTGGATCTGCACGGGGCTCCTGCAGCTTTAGCACATGGGCTGGCAGCCCTGGGTATGGAATTTCACCCTCTCAGGGGCTAGGCAGCTGCCAGAGCCCTGTGGGGAAGGGATAGGACAGAGATCCGCTCGCCTGGGACAAATATGTCCTTCCGAACTGGGAGCTCCCACAATGTCCCGGCCAAAAGCAACAGAACGCCGAAACAGAGAATATGTGGAGCCAGGGGGGGGGGGGCCACTGGATAGATAGGGTCCTACAGCCATCCTGCTGATCCACCATTGCCTGTGAGACACCCACTTTTCCCATCTTTGCCGTAGGCATGTCAGGGAAGTGGAGACCAGAGTCAGCATCCTCCTCCTGATATCCACCCTACTGTCTCCTGCCCAAGGACAGGGGCAAGGTAGGGGCCACTGGAGAATAGGCCCGGCCTCCCAGCAGAGGGAAACTGCAGGTGGATGCCCTGGGTCATGAGCACGACGCGAGATACACCCCCAGAGCAGACCAAGCCACCCTGTGCTGCCCGGCAGAGAGGGAACGGCCAGAGGAAAGCTGAGCCTCAGCTGCACATGCCTCCCTGTTTCTGGTGCATGCAGATGCTATGTCTATAAAAGATCTCCACCTTTGAGGTCCCCAGGGCCCTATGCTGGAACCTTAGAAGCCACCTGGTGTGTGGAAGACCTGGGCTCCCTTCTAATTGCAGAGCGCCTGAGCAGGCCACTTGTTATCTCTTGTGCAACACCGTGGCTGTCTCGAGCCTGTTGCAGGAGTTGGGCTGTCCCTGGGCCAAACATGACTGCAGAGTCGACAGACAGTCTCATCAGAAAGTCCTGGTCGTCCAGCTGGAGCTGGGACTGAGAGCCAAAGATGGCACCGCAGCACCCACAAAGAGGCCAAGGCACTACCTGTAGCGATAGCAGGCTCCTTCGTGAGGGAAGCCAGGTGAGCGGAGGCACCTGCAGATTGCCTATATCGCTGGGGTCTCCAGAACCTGCCAGGGGTAAAAGAAATCCTGCGAGACTGTTGAAACAGGCTCCCCACCACACACACTGTCACCACACACTAAACCACATACTGTACCAAACCCTGTACCGCACAAAGTACACAACCACTCACTGGAACAAGTGCAGATCAAGTGTCTTAGCCTCCTAAGACCCAAACTCTTTCATGGCATGCATTTTTAATTTCTCTTTGCTATTTCAGTTGAGTAATCATGTGGAAAACTTTTTATTTGGTGTCTGAACACAGCAGCATTTTTCCTGAGTACAAAAACAAAATGAGAAACAACAATTGTGTCCCTTTGAGCAATATGGCTCAATTGAAAGAAATTTGAAAGTGCAAAACTGAGTATTGTTATCTTGACAACCCAAAATGTGATGTCCCCATATGTGGACGCCATGTCCTAGGAGGAGAAATATCCACGCGACATGACCTGGGGGGGGGGTCATTCCCCATACATATGAAAATGTAACAGACTGCAGAGATAGTCTCAATATGATAGAGACCAGAGAGATCATCCAGCTTGTTATCAGCACTCAGTTCTAAATCTTCTATCTCTGATAGTATAAGAATCCATTAATGTCTATAGAATTGACAGGATCACTGCTGACAGGTTTTTAGAGGTGATGCTTTTTCAGGTAAGGCCTTGTATATTCCAGCAAGACAATCCTAAACTGCATACTGCATCTGTTACAACAGTATGGCTTTGTAGGTAAAAGTGTCGAGCTTCTGCCTGTAGTTCACGCCTTTCACCAACTGAAAACATTTGGAGCCTCATGAAAAGAAAAATATGACAAACAAGACACAGAAGTGTTAAACTGTAGCCTGGATCAAAACATAAATGGGATAATTTCCTTCTACCAAAAGTCCAGAACTCAGATCTGATTTCATTTTTCAGATGTTAAAAAATCTGAAAAATGAAATCACAACCCTGTGTTTGTCCCTCTGTCAGCAATGACGCATACATTTCATTTCCATTTTCATGAAGCAGCTGTTGGTTTATAGCATTTATCCCATGAAGGACACATTTTTTTATTGTAGCCATTACCTTCAAATGCTCACACATCATTTGGTTGAGTTGAATTTGTGTTAAAAACAATCTGATTTCATAATAGAAGCTTGAGTGAGGGTGAGTAACTATTAAGGATGCAGACTAATAGTTCCAAAGAGTCATTGTACTGATTTACACTGTTAAACATGTTGTAGACAGCTCTTTAACAAATGATATATTGCTTATAGTTTAGCTATGCAGTATAAAGACACACTGTTTAGCCACACTATTAAAGCACACCCTTGCTTTATATACATGTCAGCAGCTCAGACCCATAGGGGCATGGAAAAAGATTTGATAGGTATCCGGTGTTTTTCGACACCATGACTTTGTGGAACCTTTTGTTTGTTTAGGTTTGGGGCCGGGCCTCTGTGAATCAGACATGTTCCTATTCATCCAGCAGATGCAAAGTCACAGCAGAATATTACAATTCTGAATGTCAGCATAGTGCCTTAGCTTCTTTGTTGTGCGTCCAAGATGTTCTTGAGCAGTTGCCTTCGTACACTGTCGAGCAGTATTGTCCTGCTTGGGGAGACCACTCCTGCTGGGGGTGTCCTTACCATGTTTTTGTTCTGTAACATATGATTTGGAGGGGCAGCACGGTGGCACGGTGGTTAGCACTGTTGCTGCACAGCAAGAAGGTCCTGAGTTCAATTCCACCATCAGGCCGGGGTCTTTCTGTGTGGAGTTTGCATGTTCTCCCCGTGTTTGCGTGGGTTCTCTCTGGGTACTCCGGCTTCCTCCCACCGTCCAAAGACATGCAGTTTGTGGGGATAGGTTAATTGGATAATCCAAATTGCCACTAGGTGTGAATGTGAGTGTGAATGGTTGTCTGTCCTTGTGTGTTAGCCCTGCGACAGACTGGCGACCTGTCCAGGGTGTACCCCGCCTCTCGCCCTATGACAGCTAGGATTGGCTCCAGCACCCCCCGCGACCCTGAAAAGGATAAGCGGTAGCGAATGGATGGATGGATGGAACATATGATTTGGGTATTACATGTGGTTTTCCAATAGAATATCATAAAATAACAGTAAATAGGACTTTTATATTCTATTTGAGAACTCAAAGGATATTCTTTCTATACTTTTTGTACATGAGTATTTTTTATGTAACATTCACATTGCAACAGATGCATCTGAGACCAATATGGGGTTAGTATCTTGAATGGAGATGGGAGCACCCAGGAATTGGATCACCAACCTTCCAATCAGTAGATGACTTGCTCCACCTCCTAAGCTACAGCTACTCAGCAGTTTACACCATGAAGCCTAAGCTACTTCCTACTATCGGTTCACCTGGTCTCCTTGGGATTTACTGGAACTATGTCATGAATTTAATAGTCAGACAACAACAGCGCTCTATACAATAATCTGTATCTGATTCTGGCCACTACGTTATTTATAGTGAAAACAATACAAATCACCAGATTTACCATTTCAAGACTGGACACACGCACACACACGCACACACGTTCTCTCTGTCAAGCGAAGTTTTTGCTGAGCATCTATCTATTCATTGATCAAACAGGATGTTGTGGTGGCAGGCTACCAATGAAAAGTGTTGTTTTACAAAAAAGTGATTTAAAGTTAAACTACATTTTTGTGTGAATGGGTGGATGATTGTGTATCCAATTGTTAAGTGATGACGTGACGAATCCTACTTCCGGGTCTAAAGTAGTCTGCGTTTAATATGGCTTTTGTGTTGTTAACATGTTTAATGTTTTGTATTTTCTTCTATTTAATCTCAAAAAGCTCCTAAAACAGTCAGTGATCACTGTTGACCTCCCTCAGCTTTTATTACCGCTAACCATTTATTTAAGCTCAGTTTTTAAAACCTTAGGATGTAACTACAGCCCAGCCCATGCAGCAGTATATGAATGACTAACCTCGTATTGTGGATGGATTATCTCAGTTGCTCTCCTGGCTGAAGTTTGGTCCTTTTACAGCATCCTGCCATGCGATTACATTTGTTCCTGACCACCGAGAACACTCACGTTAACTTTTATCGAGTGGAAAAAAAGTTAGCTTGTTTATATTATGCTAACATAGCTGTGTCGCTAGCGGTCACGTAGCACATCATTATATACCAGCTAACCAAACTTCAGTAACCCTACAAACATCACTGCTGTTTAGTTTTCTGTCTTCATTTATGCTGGAAGTGATAACAGTACATTTGAATTTGTTTCCAAAACCCCGCAGTCAGGACATGCTATATTGTATTTAGATAGAAGCTAGCGAGCTAACTTCCTGCTAACTTCTAACTCCGTTAAATGTCATAAATTCCGTTTTCATGGATGCCTGGATGTTAAACTCAATTGTTACACCTGGTAGAGGAGAACGCTGATCATTTTATTAAAGATGAAAGACTTTAGACAGTTTTTCAACTCTCAGTAATGCCATAGTGATCGTTTGATATATGGACCTGCAGCGGAGTTTAGGCCCAGACACGGCTAGTGACGTCAGACTGAACAACCGGATAGTGTATAGCGCTTCCGTTTTCTTTAACACACTGTTAAATTAATATAACACTAAAACAGACAGGCTGTGTCTAACTACTGTCTGACACATTTCTTGCATAATTTATTTTAAATTTAACAATAATCAGACCTCACAGAATGATCACTCAGCACTGCAGTTGCACTTAGAGGTTAATAAAGTCAGTCAGCTTTTTGCACTCACGAGTATTGCATTTTAAAAAGTGGCACATTAGAGTCATTAAAAAATGTATCAGGCCGCTGCTTAATATAAGGTTTAGTGCAGAGCATTGATAAGTACTAAAATAGTTTGCTATGTTTCTGTAATGGCTAATCCACCAATAAGCACAAGCTTCCTTACACAAGGAAACAAAATTATATTTTTAATGGTAAAATTTAATTATTGTTGTTAACCAAGAATCTTACAATTACAGTTATTTTATTTCAAATTACAGAAATTTTACCTTTAGTGGTTCAATGTCACGCTTCATTGCTGTGTTTTAAATTCTATCACTTCATCAGTCAGGGTCACAGGCTGACTGATGGAGCCCATCAGGCTGATGGAGCCCATCGGTTTTTACATTTTGAAATTCTACTGATGCAGCAAAGGAAAGTGACACTTTTTTTTATTTTAGAGAGGCGTATTAAAATATTCCAGTTCGTGATTAAAGAAAGTGATATTTTTTCTTTTCTGACACAATTAGTTGTTGAACGAATGTGTCTCATTGAAGTGACACTAGTGAAATACATGTAACCTTTGTGTTTGGTGCCCAACAAAAAGTAGAAAATCAGCTATTTTCTATTAGAATTCAGTTTTGATTCAGCATGTGAGAGTTGAAAATCAGAGCTTAGGCTTCGTTTGTTTCCTTTTACAAAATGCTCTGATGACTTATAGACATTTCTTCCTGTTTAAATCCCTTCACTTCACCAAGAGCTTGCTCACAGGGCATCATTTGAATGTTAAGGTTTTCTCTGTATTATTACCTTACAATGTAAAACAGCTTGAGGCAACTGTTCTTGTGATTTGGCACTATATAAATAAAACAGAATTGAACTATAGGAGACTTCAGAAGGCATTATCACAGGCATTTTAACACAGCAACTATCTGAAAAATAATTTCATACTAGAAACAAACCAATTCAAGTTGGATCCATACAGAAGGCAGTTATTCTTGTAGGACTGACAGTTCAGACTGTGGTACTGGGAAATGTTTCTTAATTGTAAATTTGGTTTTCTGTTAAATTGATTCCTTAATTCCTTTCCTATTAACCTCCTGAAGGTTCCTGAAATTGATACTGAACTCTTATCGCTTATAGTGGAGTTGACACTGCAATGGTCTGGTGCTGCTCAGGCAGGCAGAGAGAATGGAAACTTCTTAAGAGGATTCTGGAGCTAAGAGGATTCATTCTTAGATTTAGTTCACATGATGCAGAACATTGAGTTAATACAGTGAATCTAAAGATGTTTTCTAAAGAATGGCAGACTGTATATTTATGTGATTACAGTGAAGATGTGTAGGCCAACACATTGAGTCATGTTCGATGACTCTGCCTTGGTATTTGAAGAGAAACTGACAAAGAATCATGTGACAACAGTTATTCAACACCTGAAATTGCTCAGACAGAGATTTGTCAGAACAAATGTCTACAAATCTGAAAAACAAAAACAAACATAAATATATCCTAATAGAACGTGCTATGCAGCCTATTATCTGTTAAACTGTAGTAACTGTGTACTTTATATTGTCAGTATTGCCATAGTGCAGTCTAAGAACAAAATGATGAAAGGCATTAAAGTTCATTTGTGTTGGTGCAGCAGCTTCAGATGCTTCTGTGAGGGAAAAGCAGATTTCAGAAACTTGTGTTGACCGTCACTGATTATCTCCACCTAAAATATGCATAGATTTACACAGAGCAACTGTCATGGTCCCTGAGTCTGGGGCCCTTGGTTTTCTGGTTTTCTCTTAGCTCATCAATTCTTTTTAGGTTTTGAGAAGTGATTAAAATTCATGTTCTGTATTATTTTATAGTTTTCTTTGGGGTGTTATTTTGTACCTTTGTGCTTGTGCGTTTTGTTATTTTCTGATGCGTGTTACTGCCTTCTTTTCATTTTTCCTGTAGTTCTTAGTTTAGCTGTAGATGACTTTATTCATCTATCTCTCAGTCAATCAAAGATACGTACTGAGATATGGTTAGTGTGGTAGAATGGAGGATAAACTTTTCTTAAACCATACCCTGTAGTTTTGGTACCAAACCTTACTACACTGTGACGGGAACCTGAAGACCCAAAGGCACCTCTGCCTAAGCCCCAATACAGGAAACCACAGCACGTGTTTAGATGTGCTATATCCATGTTCACAGGAAAGCAACTGAAACTGTAAGGCAGTCCTACACATTATCTGGCAAGTGTTTAAATGCTGTGTAAGAACCGTGTAAATATATAACTTAGAGCTATACTATGAATAAGATGGTCAAAGGAGCTTGCAAAGAACTGAAGAAGCTTCTCGGATGAGAGGTGAAACGTCTTCAAGTAACTTAAAGAAGTCCAGACGCTTTGCAAGCTCCTTTGACTACGATGACCTGGATAACTGAGAACCTTCACAGACATATGAATAAGATGCCTTTGTGTAATGTGTAAGTGTAAAATGAATGGTGCATGGTTGTCAACTGTGAAAACTTTGTATAAATGAATAAGATTTAGGCTCACATTTTAAACAGCCACGCAGACACTATCTTTATAATCTCAGTATCAGACTCAATTAGCAACACATTTGAGCTAATCGTCTTTGACAAACTGATCCCAGTGGTATGTTAGACAGTTGGCTGTGATAGTGTCTGATTCTTTTCTTCCAGCTCTGTTGATCCTTCATACCCTGTACTCTAAAAAGTTTCAGATATCAGTATAATTAAATAATTCATTCTGCAAATGCCTACTCATGGTATAGACAGGCACGATAACTAAAAAAGTCAAAAAGTCTTAAAAGGTGTTAGTTTACTTGATCTTGGAAGCATGATGCAGAGATAGACCGAGGATTACGGTAAAACTTTGATTCTACGGTAATAAAGGTTTTGATTTTTACACAGGTCTCCCAATAACTGTTTATAAAATCTGATGGGTGACACCTTTTGCACTTTGCACCTTTCATACATAAAAACACACCACTGATTCAGTGACTAGTTAGAATGTAACAATTTTAATCGCAAAAGTATTCTGTAAACTGTAGCGATGGAGCGCACACATGGAACAGTGGGACCCTGTTTATTAACTGACGGGTGTGTGTAACTACGTCAGCTATGAACATTCTTTGCTTCAGGTTACAACCTGAGAACAAACCTGAATAGATTTTGTCTCTAGTGAAATAAGAAAAGCCACACCGCTGTTTGCCAGTGAAGAATAAAGAGCTAACAGAATGAAGTTGTGTTGGTCTGGACATACAGTATAGTATGTGGTGCCTCTGGCGGTTAATGATCCTCCAGCCTACTTCCAAACCAGGAAGTGAGGTGAGAAGGGAAGACAAAACATCACTGGGCCCCAGCAACGTCTCGGCAAAGTGGCTGCCCTTGGCAACACCAAGGCGGTCTGTGCCAGTTTTAGCCCACTTCTGTCCCTGGGCTTCTTTGAGCCCAGAAGAATGTCAGGGGGGAGATTTGGAAAGCTTCCCTCAGTTCAGGATGAATGGCTGTCCCCCGCACTCTCTCCCATCCCCTTCAAACTTCCTCCTCTACTCTGAGGGGAGAAGCAGAAAACTGTGGCAGGCTTCAGTTGGAGTGCTGCCTTCTTCTCCTCACTACATCCAATGGTGAGGGCTCTATCACTACCATCATCCAATCATTTCATTCCATCAAAGTATTTCTCCTGAAGGACACAGTCACTACTTGTGACTCATTTTTAGGTTTTCATCATTATCCCTCTTTGTAATCGTAACACTGCACTCAGAAAGTTCATTTCTGGCATCTGGAGTAAAACTAGATGCCCTAAAAGATGACAGAACGTGTGAGAAATGCACATATTTAGGTTATCATCACACAAATCTGGATTAGTCATAAAACAGATCTCTTATATTTGTAAAATAAATATTGCCAATATATTTTGCCCAAGGAATCTTGGTACGCAGACCGGAACAACCAGGAATTTAAACACCAACCTTCCACCTAATAGATGAGCTATGCTACCTCCTGAGTTACAGCCAACCCAAGTAAGACCCATCCTTCCATTGATTTTCTTTTGCTTATCTGGGTCTAGGTCTCAGCGGCAGCAGCCTAAGAACAGACTCCCAGACGTCCTATAGTCGCTTAGTTATTCTGTCCCTTTTTGGTCACTACCCGAGTCTATGACCATAGGTGAGGGTAGGGACGTAGATCGACCAGAAAATCGAGAGCTTCGCTTTTGTAATCAGCTCTCTTTTCACCATGGCAGACCAATATAGTCCCCGAATCACTGCAGATGCCACCCCAAACTGTCTGTCAATCTTCCCACCCTTCTCCCCTTAC
Organism: Aulonocara stuartgranti; assembly: GCF_965226115.1. Classification (NCBI taxonomy): domain Eukaryota; kingdom Metazoa; phylum Chordata; class Actinopteri; order Cichliformes; family Cichlidae; genus Aulonocara; species Aulonocara stuartgranti. Next base: position 34,326,915 of record NC_138943.1, on the reverse strand, counting down.
TCATGGACAAGAACCTGAGATGTTTAAACTCCTCCTGTAGGGGCAGCAGATTTTGAGGTGCTAATTCTCATTCCCACAGCTTCACAGTCAGCTGCAAACCTCTCCAGTGCGTGTTGGAAGCCACCACCTGATGAAATGAACAAAATCAAATCATCTGCAAAAGGAGATGTGATTCTGAAGTCCTTATAACATCTGGTTTTTCCCATAAAATATTCCAGTTATCTGTCAAGCCCATTATTGGACACTCGGAAAGACAGCAGTTTAAGGAGAACATGTAGCTAAGTGTGTCACTATTGGTCCAGCTGGGGAGGAGACCAGCTTTAAGTCTATAAAGTCACAACTCTTAGACACAATTCTCACTTTGGATATAAACAGAAGGATGGAGAGTGTGCTGAGCAGTGAAATAAATATATGATTTTTTTTTTTTTTTACTGCTCTGTGTGCTTGTGGTGATGAAGTTACCAAATTAGCGATCATTTGGAGAAATATTGACTTATATTTGCAGCAAGAGTTTTGCAATTTATGGTTATATTTTTTATATTCTTTATGGATCTCTGTCACCTGTTCTACTAATAAAGTCTCTGACAGGCAGTACTCAGTTAATCCATTTTGTGTAGAAGAAGAGTCAAAAAGCATGTCAAATAACCCCTTTCATGCATATGCACACAGAGCCTGGAGCAGAAATAATGAGTTAGGAAAGTCTATAACGACTGTTATAATAAGTAATAAATCAGTAATAAATCAGTGTCTCCAACTGGGGTTTTAGGGTTTGTCAGGGAAATTAATGCAAAGAAAGCCTGGCTATGCTGAACTGGCTTCATGGTATATCGTACCAGGTTCATCTTGGAACCTTCCTCTGGATAAGGACTGATGTTTAGCTATGTGATCCTGTTCATCACATGAGAGAAAACTTATCAACACAATGATAAAACTGAAAAAGGTATGGCCCACTGAAACATCACACACACATTTAATGGGATCAACAAAGCTGTTGTCATTCAGCTGAATGTAAAGGCTTGATTTGACTTTTCTTGGATTAATTTGGGATCAAAGTGTAAAGGGAAAGCGTGTGTCTTGATGTATGATCACCAACTCTAGTAAATGAGTTCCGAACATTCAAATGGTTGATCCAGCAGAGAAGTGCAGGATGAAACCAGTGTTAAAAGAAGCAGTGCAATGATTAAAAAGTTAGACAGACAAAATCTGAACAACAACAAGACTTGCTATAAGTAGAAGAACAGACAGTAACAAACAGCCATACCCATTAACTGTCTTGTCCTGTGAACATGTGTGGACTTATGGGTGTGTAAAGAGTAACCTCCTGCAGTCAGCACTTGGTTCACTCATTAAAGAAAACGGAAATCACATCATGGAGAGACAGAAAACTGGAAATCGCTGACAAAAATAGTTCATGTCAGGTCAGAAGATCTGTGGAACCTTTCTCTTCTTAAGCGACCATGCCAGTTTTTTCATCGCATTGCAGAGAGACTGATTTGTTTGGCAGTTTTTATGTTTAGCATTTATTAATTCAACAAAATGACATAACAGCAGTTGATGAAAGGCTGGAGGACAGCATTAGTCATTGTCATGTTTGTACCTGCTCCGGATGATTATTCCTGTTTTAAAATTTTGTTTTGAGGGGGATTTTTACATTCCTAATAACATTACACTGACTGACACATGCGCTTGCTAACCAAGAAGCTTGCTAACCTAGCTAACTATCACTTGCTAGCTGATAAGGTGATGTATGGTTTGCAGGACCAGAATACCAAATGGCAAACTAAGCTGCCGCTGAAGTCCCAAAAGCGACAGCACTGGAAATGACACAGTGGAAATTAATAAAGATTTCACTGCTGATAAAAGACAGGATGTAGCGTTATACCGGATGGCAAATGCATCTGTTTGGTTTTTTGTACAGTGTGTTGTAAGAGGGTTACAGCTTCCATGTTCGTTCTCTTTACACTGTTGGAAATTAAAGCTCAGTTTTCACACTTAATGTGTGTCATAGTTAAAGTGCCAAAGTACAAAACATGTGTAGCTAAGGTCTGTATTCTAATAGCAGTAGATGTATAAAGTTATGCGAGGGTAATGACAATTAACATAACCTAATTCAGCTTTGACTTCACTGCTCTCATGCCCACTACCATCTTCTGAGAAACACACACACACACCTATACACACACACACACACACACACACACACACACATACCCACAACAGGGACTTTTCTGTACTGCGCAAATAAAGTTGTTTCCATAAATTATGCAACAGGTCTGGAAATCTTGTGCTCACATCAAATATGAGCCACAGACTAGAGGGTCACCCCACAGAGCTGCTGCAATTTATTGCTGCAGTATAGAAATGTTTACATGGTCGTGGTGACTGAAGAGGATCTGCAGAAACAGAAAATGCAAAAAATAGACACAAAGCCATCAACTGGTGGCCAGACTTGTACAAACATAACAAGCAATAACACTTACCAGCTAAAGATGGTGGTTTTTATTAAATAGCATGAAATGTTTTCATTCAGCTCAAATAACAGTGCTAATGACAGAAACTGACTGTAAGCACAGATTTATTAAAATAGTCTATGTTCACCTTTCTCTGCTGCCACTGCTTCAAATTGGAGTGATTCTTCTTTTAATCTATGTCGTGGATGTCGTGTACTGTTATTCCTCTCTGTACCTGAGGCACTATTTCAGCCTAATAACTACCAATCGATGTGTCTCTGCTGCTTTGCCAGAGCAGTCACTTTGACTGAGCTAATGCTGAAAAAGCACAGAGAGGAATGACTGTTCCAAACAAGCAGCAAGTCTCATTTTAGTAAAATGTGCCAATTTTAGACTGGATCATGTCTAAATTGTGTGTATCTATGTTTGTGTTTGAGCAGAATTTGATCTTCGAAATCTAATCACGATGCGTGTGTGTGCATGTGGAGTAAGCAGTGAATAAGCATTTTCTGCAGAGCCATCCTTAGCATCTCTGTATCATTATGGGTGCAGCTGTTTCTGCTGTATCCCATTAACTGTGTATGAATCACTACTGATGGTCAAGGACTCTTTAGTACCTATTATCATTCAGCTTTTAAGCAGGGACAGATACATTTCAGTGCAACAAAGATGGTGATGATACAGCAGTATGAAGACATGGACTTATCTTAACTTCAATAATTACTTCCTCCAAACCATCAACGTGTCTTTTAGACCCCATTCCTACAAAACTGCTCAAAGAAGTCCTGCCATTAATTAATTCTTCGATCTTAAATATGATCAACCTATCTCTAATAATCGGCTATGTACCACAGGCCTTCAAGCTGGCTGTAGTTAAACCTTTACTCAAAAAGCCTCTCTAGACCCAGCAGTCTTAGCTAATTATAGGCCAATCTCCAACCTTCCTTTCATATCAAAAATCCTTGAAAGAGTAGTTGTCAAACAGCTAACAGATCATCTGCAGAGGAATGGTTTATTTGAAGAGTTTCAGTCAGGTTTCAGAGCTCAGCACAGCACAGAAACAGCTTTAGTGAAGGTTACAAATGATCTTCTTATGGCCTCTGACAGTGGACTCATCTCTGTGCTTGTCCTGCTAGACCTCAGTGCAGCATTCGATATTGTCGACCATAATATTCAATTAGAGTGGTTAGAACATGCTGTAGGTATAACAGGTACTGCGCTGCTGTGGTTTGTATCATATCTATCTAATAGACTCCAATTTGTGCATGTAAATAGAGAGTCCTCTTCACACACTGAGGTTAATTATGGAGTTCCACAGGGTTCAGTGCTAGGACCAATTCTGTTTACATTATACATGCTTCCTTTAGACAGTATCACTAGAAGACATAGCATACATTTACACTGCTATGCAGATGACACCCAGCTCTATCTGTCCATGAAGCCAGATAACACACACCAATTAGTTAAACTGCAGGAATGTCTTAAAGACATAAAGACCTGGATGGCCGCTAACTTTCTGCTTCTTAATTCAGATAAAACTGAGGTTATTGTACTCTGCCCTGAAAAGCCTAGAAATATGGTATCTAACCAGATTCTTACTCTGGATGGCATTACCTTGGCCTCCAGTAATGCTATGAGGAACCTTGGAGTCATTTTTGACAAGGACATGTCCTTCAACGCACATATTAAACAAATATGTGCGTCCTGTGACCGAGGACCTGTCCTGGGGCAACCATATCACCTCAGTTGTACGGAAGGCCCAACAGCGCCTCTACTACCTGAGGAGACTGCGGAGCGCACACATTCCCAGATCTCTGATGTTGAACTTCTACAACTGTGCCATCAGCAGCGTTCTGACGTATGGATTTCTAGTGTGGTTCCCCAGCTGCACCAAGGCCGATCAGCAAGCACTCCAGCGGGTGGTGAAAGAAGCTGGCAGAATTATTGGAACAAGTCTGCCAGAGATCAGTAATATCTTCCCCACTCGCTGTCTGAGGAGGGTGCACAGTATCCTGCGGGACCAACATCACCCTGCGCGCCACATTTTCCATCTGCTGCCCTCAGGGAGAAGGTACAGGTCTATACAGGCCAGAACATCCAGACTGGCCAACAGCCTGTATCCACAGGCTGTGAGGCTCCTGAACTCTCTGCCCCCCTCTCACGGACAATAACCATATCCAACTTCTTAATAGCAATGAACTGGTCTGCATTGGTGCATCATATCTTTATTCTCTTCCCCCTCCTGCCCCCCCCCCCTCTTTCTTAAATAGATAACTATCATATCTGATATCATATCTCACAGTACAATAATATTGAATGGGTTGCATTGTTGTATTTTGTCATGTTTCTCAGGTCTTTGTCTGAATTTCTACGAACATTATTGCTAAGGATTGTCTTATTGCATTGGAGTCACACTGGGTTAAATATGTACACTTGGGTTTTAAGGGGTATTTATTATTTTCTTCTTTTTTTTGGGTTGTATGGAAGCCCCAAACGCAATTTCATTGTTCTTGACAATGACAATAAATAAATAAATACTAAATACTAAATACTATGTAAGACTGCTTTCTTCCATTTGCGCAACATCTCTAAAATGAGAAATATCCTGTCTCAGAGTGACGCTGAAAAACTAGTTCATGCATTTATTACTTCCAGGCTGGACGACTGTAATTCATTATTATCAGGATGTCCAAAAAACTCGCTGAAAAGCCTTCAGCTAATCCAAAATGCTGCAGCAAGAGTCCTGACAGGGACTAGAAAGAGAGAGCATATTTCTCCTGTTTTGGCTTCCCTTCATTGGCTTCCTGTTAAATCCAGAATTGAATTCAAAATCCTGCTCCTCACATACAAGGTCTTAAATAATCAGGCCCCATCTTATCTTAATGACCTTGTAGTACCATATCACCCTATTAGAGCACTTCGCTCTCGCTCTGCAGGCCTACTTGTTGTTCCTAGAGTATTTAAAAGTAGAATGGGAGGCAGAGCCTTCAGTTTTCAGGCCCCTCTTCTGTGGAACCAGCTTCCAGTTTGGATTCAGGAGACAGACACTATCTCTACTTTCAAGATTAGGCTTAAAACTTTCCTTTTTGGTAAAGCATATAGTTAGGGCTGGACCAGGTGACCCTGAATCCTCCCTTAGTTATGCTGCAATAGACGTAGGCTGCCGGGGGATTCCCACACAGCAAATCCAGCATGTCCAAATTAACACTGTCGGATTTGATTTCAACACTATTAAAGAGAGTGTTAATTTAACTCTTTTTGGAGAGTTGGTACGTTAACTCTGATTTAGTGTTAAACACCAAATCTGTCTGGAGTTGATAATTTAACACTTGGTGTTAAGAGTTTATATATTAACTCTCAAAGAGTATTTTAGTTTAACTACGTAAGAGTTATCTTCTAATTCATTCTAAAAAGTGGGAATTTTACTGTTCTGAACTTCTAGAAATTTCCTTTGGAAATAAACATTTGCTAAAAAGATGCAATGGTTTTTGAAAAACATTTATTCTGAACTGTGCACCACAATTTTAAAACATTTTCTGAAAGATGTAACAGTATACATGTTCTCACTTTCATTAGAATTTTGTTTATCAAAAGGTCTGACATGGTAAATGCAAATAACAGCATTCTCATCACTTATTTCTTCAATACAATATGCATGTCCTTCATTCATCCCTTTGTGGAACTTCAACGCACTTCTGCTCTCCCCCATATTCCATCTTCACAAGCATATCCTGTGCGGAGATTGAATAAAAATTAGTTGACACTAATTAATGGCACAAATAATCCAGTAAACAATTGCAGCACAGAAAAATAAAAAAGGAATCCTCTTTGAGCCATTACTTGTGTAAAGTATTTTCCCAAAAGACAAAGACACAGGCAACAGGTAATACTGAACTAAATGTAAAACCTCAACCTTTTTCATTTTTACCTAAACCGTGTGCACAAAACTCTGGAGGGATCTATGCTAACGTAGAATCCAGTCAGGACGTCTGCTACTGCTATTTGCTCGGTTTTTTTTACTTTTTTTATGGGCGCTCATTTTCAGGCTTCAAGTAGCACCATTATACCAACATTTCACATTCTAGACATTGTTTTAGGTGTATTTGACCAAAAATGTGACTGAAAATTCACATGCAAGCTTTTTTTCAAGGCTGTGGTATTTGCCTGCAAACAATCCGGTTGTTCAGTCAGACGTCACGGATGACGTTGCAGGTATTTCCGGGTCTAAGTGCTCCTCAAGAAACAACGATGGCGGAGCCAGTGACTTTGTTCACGATTACCTCCTTCTTTAGCGAAGTACCAATTAGGGTTAAAAAGGGTCTTAATTCCTTCAACTCTAGTAAAGTGGTCAGTGTAACCGTTCTCCCAGGCGGAATTATAAAGGGAAGTGTCCAGGCATCCATGAAAAAGAAGATTTACAATGTTGAGGTGAGCTAGGAGTAAGCTAGCTAGCCGACGATTAAACATGAGATATTCTGTATTCTGATGTATTTCATAAAGCACACACACGTACAGCAATGCTATAACAGTGGAAGTAAACGAAGATGAAAATCTACATAACATGGAGGTTTTGGAGAGTTAGTAATGTTAGCCTAGTACCAGTTATATTAGCCTAGTTAACCTGGTACCAGTACACAGAGCAGCGCTGCAAGTGTTTGTTAGAATGTTTAGAATCAGAATCAGAAAGGGTTTTATTGCCAAATGTTGAGCAGGTTTACAACATCAGGAAGGAAGGAACATCATTAGGGTAAGCATTAACTTTCTTTCAATGTAGGTGCATGTTGAGGGTCAGTCAGTCAGGTTCAGCTCCTGTGAGTGCCCGATTGGCAATGATAAGTGCCATCATATGGCGGCATTGTTGATTTGGGTGGAGAAGAATGTGTCTCGCACTGACGTGGAATGTGTGTGGAAGAGGGTAAAATCATGCAAAGCAGAAGAAATTACTGCCAAGAGAGTGTCTGTGATGACACCCTCAACAACACAAGGTCAGTTATTTATTTAAAATTTGCCCTTTGAATTAATTATAATAATTATTTTCTTAACTTTTTAAAAAGCATTGTGTTTTATATGCTAAAATTATTATTTATTCAGATTACTAAAAGCTTTTTTTTTTTCAGCTGGAATTGAAAGACCTGTCTCCCAGGAGGACAAGGAATGGGCAGTGGCATCCCTATCGAAATTGCAACGTTTTACTGGGATGGGTTGGATTTTGAGTCCTGAATGCTCTCAGGTACTTTGATATTTACTTTAACATGTGGTATAAATTGTACATGTATGTAAACTCTTGTAAATTACATACAGCAGACTGTTTGCTTCCACTGTCCCCACTTTATTTTTTACATGTATTTTATATACTCTGTACCTGACTTTGTCTATTCTGTGGTCAAAATTTCTTGGTTCCATTAAAACCTTTAAAATCCTTTTGCTTTAAATCTAGGCTAAACCAGCCAAGACATTTGATGAAGTGCTGAGGAACCTGGGATTTCCCCAAGCGGAAGACAAGGCTCGTTATCTCTTGGCATCACTGGCTGTGTCTGACGAAGAGAAGAAACAGATTGAGGAAGCAACAGTTGGGCAAACGAAGAATGCATTGTGGTAAGAAAGTGCTTTGAAATTAATTCTGTTAAGTAGGAAATTTTAGTTAACTGTGTCTCTTAATTTGTGTTTCTTTATAAAAGGTCAGCATATCGCAAGAAGAGAATCACAGCCAGCAACTTCGGTTTGGTCCTGAGTGCAGTCCAGCGGCGCTCATACCCCCCTTCCTTATTTAAGACTCTGCTTGGACAGTACAACCTGACAGAAGGATCTAAAGTAAGTTGTTAGTAAAAAGGGTCTGTGCATCTAAGAATTCCTTTATGACTAAGTTGTATTTTCATCCCCAAAGGCATGTGATTGGGGGATCCTTCATGAGCCAAAGGCCAAGCAGTTGTACACTGACTGTACTGGTGCAGCTATCAAGGAGAGGGGACTGTTTTTATCTAACAGTGGCCTGCTTGGTGGTTCTCCAGATGGGACTGTCTCTAATGAGTGCATCATTGAGGTGAAATGCCCATGGTCAGCCAGAGCCAAAACTGTATTGGAGGCTGCAGAAAGTAAGGACTTTTTCCTACAGCTGGATGAGGCAAGTGGTTCCCTGGTATTAAAAAAGAATCACAACTACTGGCATCAGATCCAGGGCAACCTCTATCTCACAGGGGCGAAAAGCTGTCACTTTATTGTTTGGACTCCATGTGACTTTTTCATCTTGCATGTGGATAGAGAACAAACTTGGGCTGTTAACATTGAAGCGTTGGAAACGTTCTACCGGGAAGTTTTTTTACCCCATATTTTATCGCAGCTTTGAATTCATATCAGCATGAGTAATTTATCAGTCCAAATGTTTATAGTTAATTTTAAAACTATTTGGAAATTGTACATTTTTTGTCATTGTAACTTTGTAAATATATTCAGATAAATTCTTAAATTATATTAATTTTTGATTTGAAAAAATAAAATGTTTTGGACAAACTGTTCCTGAAAATAAAGAGTAACACATGTATCTGGTATTCTTCATTTTAATTGAAAATGCATAGCAAGAAAACTAGGCAGTAATCAGGAAGCTGGAATGGAATGAAAAATGTAACAAGCCATTGATAAAAACAGAGTAAAACATTATACGAATCACAAATGAGACCATTCTCAATTTGAAACTATGCAACTAAGTTGTTTTTATGTTGTAACATCCTGAGTATACACACAAAACAATCCACTTAGGAGTTATAAATAATAAAAGTAAACTTATTCAACAGTTGTGTTTTCTGGTCCACAAGTAGTTAGAAAATGACACAATGTACTTTTACCTCTGAACTCTCACAGGTATAATTTATTCAATTTCACGGAGAATAGGTGTTTGTAAATTTGTAAGACACACACATGCTTTCAAGATCTTATTAATATTTTTTTTTAACTGATATGGGATGTGATGCAAAATTGAGAAAACTTTCAGTCTTTGAATGGAACGCTCTACATGTATTCTTGCACAGGAAATCTTCCTGTTGTTGTTCACTTCCTCCTGTGTGAATTGTCCGTTGGTGAGGAAGGACGGAATGTTCAGTGAGACCCCTTCTGGTAGGATGTCCCGAATTGTGAAGCCCTTATCTGCAATGACCATGTCACCTGGTTGTAGATGTTGCAGTACTCCACAGTCAGCTGTTATGGCCTTATCTGAGGCACTTCCACCGTACAAGTTGCTTACAAAGGTTATTACACCATTAGGAGCCACACCAATTAGAGCCTTTAGTGTGGTCCGTCCTTTGTACTGGCTGTACAAATGACTTTGTGTGTCAAGTCTCTCTGTGTTACAAACAGAAACTTCCGTGCAGTCAAGCACAATCCTGCAGTTAGGAAATGGTTGGAAGCAATCTGGCAGCGATGTTTGATTCTTGGCTCTCGAGGGAATGTTGTTTTCCAGCATGCCAACATACAAAATGTCATACAGTGCACTAACAATTGTTGTAAAAACATTAGTTACTGTGCCTCTGCTGCAGTTAAACCTTATTGAAAGGTCTTCATGACCAAAATTAAGTTTAAGCTTGATCAGGGTTAGAAATAACTGGTCAATTAGGGGCATCATTTGGACAGTCCAATCAGAATGATATTTAAGGTCAAATCTGGAAAGAAGCGCTTCTAAAAACAGGACAGAAGCAGCATCGGGCAATCCAGTATAGTACTGGACCCTTTCAGGATTGTCAGATATTTGACTGAATGAGAAAGTCTGCTTCTGCTTCTCTACTTGTTTTTTAAGTTTTTCATTCTCTATTCTTAGCATGTCATTCTGAATCTCTAGCACCAGAAGACTTTGGGAAGAACTTGTGGAACTTGCAGTATCTGTCTGTGTAGCTGCATTGTTGGAATGATGTGGCTCATCTGATATTTCACTCTGATTTTCACCAATAGCCGGGACCTGCTCTTTTTTCTTCTTTTTTCTAACAGGGTTGTGGTCATCTGGGAACTGAAAAGACTTCCTGTCGTTCCATGCAAATCTTGTTGGCCCCGCATCTTTTCCTTGAGGGAAGTGCCAACTGCAGACTCTTGAGTTGCAGTTTGGGGTGAAGTTTTCACGTCTGTGGAAGTGTTTAAAAAGACAGAGAGAAATTTCAGATCATACGCTAGCCCTCCATTAGTTATGATTAATACAAAAAAAAAATAGAGATAAATAATAGAGAGAAGCTTCTTTCATCCAGATGAGAGAAGCTTCAAGAAACTTAAAACTTAAAGAAGTCCAGATGCTTTTCTTACACATCGTTGTACTAATTTGCTTTTAAGCTTACCAGAAAGATAAGTACTGGCAACCTTTGCTAGCTATTTGTTGGTTAGGTCTTTATTTTGGTAATTAACTGGCACATAGGCTGGGGATTGTAATGTATTTTCTTACATAGACATCGCTTTTTGGACGTAATTTTTATTCCTCTGAGCGTCGAAAGCTAACTAAGGTTCATATATATAGCGAAGTGACCCTTAGCTCTCAATCTTTGCTTGGAGAAATAAAAATGACTTCAAAAATGCAACAACGTCTTTGTATTAAAAAAAACACAATAAAATCCATTGTCTATATAAGTACAATTACTCGTAAAAGCCAGTTTGTCTTTTAGTAGCGGGTTTTAATTGTTCATCACTAGCTATATTAGCTAACTAAAGTAAGAGCCCACTAGCTCTTATCTTACAAATTTATTCATTCACTTACGAGTTGTAACATACCTTATCAACTTCAGCCACTTCCTCTTCTCTCTCTTTTCACAAGGAAACCGGTAAAATGACAGATTAGACTGTTGTTTTGAGCCAGATTGGTTAAAACAACCAGGAACACAGCATTGTGTCATATTGAACACAGGAGCGTTTAGACCCGGAAGTAGGATTCGTCGGATTCGTCGCGTCATCACTGAACAACCGGATACCTTTCAGCTAGCTAAAACAGAATATTATGCTATCACAGAGCAACATGGCTAATGCCTTTCACACAGCTTTGTCTCAACTCCAAAGAGCCACAGAAGTAAAAGCTCATAATAATAATAATTGAAACAATCTTTGAAAAAATGACTTACCAAGCATGGCAAACAACTTAAATATGTAGAGCAAAATGTTCTGAAACGGCTTCACTTCAGCTTCGATTGGAGCCGTGCTGAGGGCGGAGTCTGTGAATTTACTCTATTGGTGTCATAGCCCCTCTAGGAGTTCAGAGTTAAGAGGTCAAGAGTTAATGTTTCCATTGTAACACCTCCAGATTTGACAGAGAAACACTCATTTTTAACACTCGATTTTAACTACTATCATTTTACACCTCAGAGTTACATTAAAAGAATGTGACTCTGCTTAGAGTAAAATTAACTCTACTTTTGCAAGAAGACTATTAACACCAAAACATTTAACACTTTTGAATTTGCTGTGCATGATGCATTGAGTTTTTCCTTTCCAGTCTCCTTTCTCACTCACTATGTGTTAACAGACCTCTCTGCATTGAATCATATCTGTTATTAACCTCTGTCTCTCTTCCACAGCATGTCTTTTATCCTGTCTTCCTTCTCTCACCCCAACCAATCACAGCAGATGGACCCGCCCCTCCCTCAGCCTGGTTCTGCCTGAGGTTTCTTCCTGTTAAAAGGGAGTTTTTCCTTCCCACTGTCGCCAAAGTGCTTGCTCATAGGGGGTTATATGATTGTTGGGGTTTTCTCTGTATCTATGAAGCGCCTTGAGGCGACTTTTGTTGTGATTTGGCGCTATATAAATAAAACTGAATTGAATTGAATTATCTATCTATCTATCTATCTATCTATCTATCTATCTATCTGTGTGTGTGTATATATATATATATATATATATATATATATATATATACACAGTGGGGCAAAAAAGTATTTAGTCAGCCACTGATTGTGCAAGTTCCCCCACTTAAAATGATGACAGAGGTCAGTAATTTTCACCAGAGGTACACTTCAACTGTGAGAGACAGAATGTGAAAAAAAAATCCATGAATCCACATGGTAGGATTTGTAAAGAATTTATTCGTAAATCAGGGTGGAAAATAAGTATTTGGTCACCTCAAACAAGGAAAATCTCTGGCTCTCACAGACCTGTAATGTCTTCTGTAAGAAGCTTTTCTGTCCCCCACTCGTTACCTGTATGAATGGCACCTGTTTGAACTCATCATCTGTATAAAAGACACCTGTCCACAGCCTCAAACAGTCAGACTCCAAACTCCGCCATGGCCAAGACCAAAGAGCTTTCGAAGGACACCAGGAAAAGTATTGTAGACCTGCACCAGACTGGGAAGAGTGAATCTACAATAGGCAAGCAGCTTGGTGTGAAAAAATCAACTGTGGGAGCAATCATCAGAAAATGGAAGACATACAAGACCACCGATAATCTCCCTCGATCTGGGGCTCCACGCAAGATCTCATCCCGTGGGGTCAAAATGATCATGAGAACGGTGAGCAAAGATCCCAGAACCACACGGGGGGACCTGGCGAATGACCTGCAGAGAGCTGGGACCAAAGTAACAAAGGTCACCATCAGTAACACACTACAACGGCAGGGAATCAAATCCCGCAGTGCCAGACGTGTTCCGCTGCTGAAGCCAGTGCATGTCCAGGCCCGTCTGAAGTTTGCCAGAGAGCACATGGATGATACAGCAGAGGATTGGGAGAATGTCATGTGGTCAGATGAAACCAAAGTAGAACTTTTTGGTATAAACTCAACTCGTCGTGTTTGGAGGAAGAAGAATACTGAGTTGCATCCCAAGAACACCATACCTACTGTGAAGCATGGGGGTGGAAACATCATGCTATGGGGCTGTTTTTCTGCCAAGGGGACAGGACGACTGATCCGTGTTAAGGACAGAATGAATGGGGCCATGTATCGTGAGATTTTGAGCCAAAACCTCCTTCCATCAGTGAGAACTTTGAAGATGAAACGAGGCTGGGTCTTCCAACATGACAATGATCCAAAACACACCGCCCGGGCAACAAAGGAGTGGCTCCGTAAGAAGCATTTGAAAGTCCTGGAGTGGCCTAGCCAGTCTCCAGACCTCAACCCCATAGAAAATCTGTGGCGGGAGTTGAAAGTCCGTGTTGCTCGGCGACAGCCCCAAAACATCACTGCTCTCGAGAAGATCTGCATGGAGGAATGGGCCAAAATACCAGCTACTGTGTGTGCAAACCTGGTAAAGACCTATAGTAAACGTTTGACCTCTGTTATTGCCAACAAAGGTTATGTTACAAAGTATTGAGTTGTATTTTTGTTATTGACCAAATACTTATTTTCCACCCTAATTTACGAATAAATTCTTTACAAATCCTACCATGTGGATTCATGGATTTTTTTTTCACATTCTGTCTCTCACAGTTGAAGTGTACCTCTGGTGCAAATTACTGACCTCTGTCATCATTTTAGGTGGGGGAACTTGCACAATCGGTGGCTGACTAAATACTTTTTTGCCCCACTGTACACACAGTAAAACTGCGCTAGGTTAATATAACAGAAACAAGAACTGGGACATTTGTTGTCTTATCTGTTTTCTGATGATTCTGAGGAGAAAAAAATGAGCATTTTTGTGAAACCGTGACCAGAAGCATACAAAATGTCCTGTATTTCAAAAGAGTTCTTTGACATTTTAATTTTCCTGTTTTCATCACCAGATTGTGGACAATGGCAATGGTGTATAATATTGGTAATCAAGGGAAATGATCGTGAAGGACCTTCCAGTTTTATGAAATCTACTGAGTAACTGCAATATTTTCATGGACTGGCCTTCCCTTAAAAAAAACCCAACCTCCTCAGGATGGCAGTGAACATCGCTCCGAAACCAGTCAGCATTAATGGTGCCTACACAGAAGTGCAGGTTACCCGTGGAATCTGCATTAATGTGCTTCTCTAAAATAAACTGTATTCTCCATGGAATTCATGTAAACTGAAACTAATGCCTTTAAGTTTAAGTTAATTTCAGATAAAAACATAAATGCTGGAAAAACTCAGTGACAGCAACAGAGGAGTGGGTCCACTTACAACGCAGATTGCAACACGCGCACCAGTCATAGCAGAGACATCAAAAAATGTCAGTGTGTATGTTGCATGTACACATTAAAGCACTAGCAATGAATAGATGAAAAATGCAGAAAATAGTAATGTGAATTGTGCTTAAATGCAATTTCTGCAGCTGCCTTATTTACACTGGCACAATATTGTGGTGCAAACTGTAAAAAGTGATCTGTTCCAGGAAGCCGCTCTGCCAAGTTATCTGAAAACCCCTCATATCTAGATCACAGAGCTGTTCCTAGTTGCACTGATTTGCTTCCTGGAAACCCCCACCCCGCCTTTAGACATCTTAAGATAATGCTCAGTAATTTCAGTCAGTTTTTTATCTTTCATATCCAGAACAAAAGCAAATAGTCATTCATGTAAACAAGGTTAAATTCAGCTTTGAGCCATGAAAGGTGACAACATCTGGCCTTTTACAGACAAAAGTAAAACAAAGCAACAACAAATGACTTAATAAAATCTTAATAACATCTTTAAGTTTAAGAAAGAATTCCTGCAAGAGCTGTAAGACTAATGTCGCTCATGTATTTGTGCACTAAGTCCAAAACTAATCACACATCCTGACGCTCATGGAAAACAATATGCAATCAGTATGCATGAATGAATAAAATTGTAATTGCCAAATTGCTATAGCATGAGTAATCTGACCGCAGAGTGAAAGTGCAGCTTCCTGTTCACCTGCAAACCTGCGTAAGTACACATCCACTGGATGTTTCTGCTGTGTGCAAACAGGCTCAGCTCAGAGGGGCAGGGTGTGGATGAATTGCAGCTTTTGCCTGCTGGGTGATCCTGGTGCTGCTGAGCTGAACTCCTGCTGTAAAGCAACAGGCAAACAGCACAACAAAGCTGCTGCTTCTCCGGGGACATTATTAGAGATGTTGTTCTACAGGAACATCAGGAAGAGGCAGATAACATAAACACACATCCACACATACTGTACAAGCACTTGTTTTGTTTTTTGTTTTTTTCTTAAAGTGTATTGGTATTTCTGTAGTACATAGCATTTCAAAAACTAACAAAAACTAATAACAGTAGCAAAACAGTGCAATTAATCCTTATAAGTAGAAAAAATGCCTCCAAAGTGAGTGTAGTTTAAACGGGCAAACTAGTGTAATCCTGTTAGTACAATAGCAGCTTTCAGTTTATTGTTTTGGTGTTGAGGAGCTACAGCTTTATGTTTCCTTTCTGTGTTGCAACACTTATAAACAGCAGCTGCTGCCTTCAACAACAAGCCTGCTGTACACTACCTTCTGAATGACAGGAGGAAAGCAGAACCATTAAACATTATTTCTTAACATTTTAACTTTGTTGAACTGGCAGGTCTGTGTACTGACAAGAGACCAAAAAGGTTATCTGATATAAATTTACATTTCAGGTCACAAACCTATTAGAGCAGTTTGGCTTCTTCTAATGGGGATTAGTGTTACATAAAAGAGGCCCAAAGATGGAGCCTTGCGGAACTCCACAGGTGAGCTTAGAAACTTTGTTCAACACATCTCTGTTTCAGGGCTGTGGACCAAAGGCACAAATCTTGAAAGGACACTTGTTTTTCTTGAGACCTAAGATCTTTTTTTCCTTTTTATTAGGCTATCAGTCATGTGTGTAGATAGTTCATTACATGTGAATCTTTTCAGAATGTACATTCGTCCTCCCCACCATCACCAAGTGCTTGCTGATAACAGTGAAATTGTTGGGGTTCTCTCTCTAATGTTACACTGTTGTTGTGAAGTGATACATTAATATAACTGAACCGAAGCCCACTTGAAATGAAATTGGCCCACAAATAAAATGAGTTGTCTACCTTTTTTTTGTTTTGTTTTACTCATTACAGGTTTTAAAATAAATATTGTAGTAGTATCATAATAATGATGCAGTACTCTGTCTATTTTTAAATAATGTGGGGTTTTGTGTCACCTTTACACATTTTACAGCCATATCAGTTCTAACCGTTCCTGCTTTAGGTCACATTGGTGACATTTCAAAACTTTCACTTATGCAAGCTGTCCTTTCCATGGTGGTGGATCAGTGACTAAATTTGCCCCAGATTGGTCAGACTCATACAGACCGTACTCATACCCCTGCCAGCCCATTCATTGAGAAATCAAGCTCTACTGTTAAACTAAAACTGCAGTAGTAAATTAGTGGCTTGTGGAAGAGACTGGCACGGCATGGGCACACACTGGGTAGAGGTTGTGGGGGGCTTGTGCGCAATGGAAACCAGAGGGGTGGAAGGTCGGTAATGGAGGGGAGGGAGGTAAAGGTGGGGCGGGGGTCTATATCGACTATCCAGATTGTGGAGGGAGGGCCCGCCTAGTGGCTTCCTGGCCCCCTGCACCGTGCGGGTGTATTATAGATGCGCATCCAGGCAGCCGGGCGGCACTGCATGTTTACAATGTAACAGGCAGACTGGAGCCGCACAGAGGGCAGGGCTTAACCATTAACTAACATTAACCATTAAATCAGCTGTGCAGAGCCGGTACCGCACATAAGGCGTGCGTACCGGCTTCCACGCCTCACAAGCCTGAGCGCGTTAACAAGAGGTGGAGGATAAATTCAGCCGGGCACACGGAGTCCCTGTACTCATACAGATCATCACTCCGGTCTGTCCTCACACCGAGGACCACTGGCACTCAGAGGTAAGCACCCGTGAGCTTTTTTATGTATGTATTTATTTTTACATTACTTATTTTAATGTGCACATTTCTACCGGGATGTGTCATTCGAGACTCAAACTGCAAAGCCGCAACTTGTACCTGTGATGGTGAAGAATGATTACTTTTTTTCTCTTTTTTAGGGGGGTGGGGGGACACACAATTTTTCACGAGTTTAACACTCGTGGTTACAGTGGCAGTGACATGGGCTCCAGCCCGGCGATGGAACAGAGAGCCCTCTGCCCTCGTTTAAATGAGAAGCAGAACAGAATAGCAGGGCTCGTCTATTCAGCCCTGACCAGGGGAGCACTAATTTACGCCTTTGCCATGTTGGGTTCGGGTGGTGTTGGTCCTGACTACTAAGCAGAGGATTGTTTGAGCCGGGAAAGTCCGTGCGGATGTCGCAACTTGCAGTCAGAGGAAAGCTGCTTCAAGTCAGCAGCAGCCACACTGGAAGGTAAAAGAAAGGCCTTCAGAGTAAAAGCTGCTTTATTATGTGAAGTAAAAACGGGTGGACCGTGACCTGATCTCACCAAGGATCGCGTCATAGATTGGTGATGGTATTTTTTCAACAGGCTTCATCACCACACTGAGTTGAATAATACAGCCGTTTATGTCAGTAGCTGACATTACTGTTTTAATTAAAGCAGCACTGAATGCTTTGCTTTACCTGCTGCTTACTTCTGTTGATACAAGTAGTTCATGTCGGTGTGAATGACTAACCATGTGTGTCCACGCTCGGTACTTGACTGCAGTGAGGTTGTTTCTGATGTGTGAAGGGGACCTCTGTTGTGTTACTGTTTGCTACACTCCTGTCTGCTGCAGTGAGTTTAAGAGTTGGGGGGTTTAAGCTGACGGCACTCTGGGCTCACGGGTAAAGTGAGGGGTGTTTTTTACTTTGAAAATTGTGACAGTGGTCGTTGTTGCGCTGCTGTGGTTGGAAGCTGTGCTTGCAGAGGATGTGCGCAGCGCCTCTGTTAATGGTGGAATATTTTTAGCCACCGGGAGGAAATTTGGCGCTGGATGAAACTGTTTTTAAACTCACTGTTGGGATCTGCTCAGCACTGCTGTAATGGAGGGGAGAGCAAACAATTGTCTGGGGCTATACTAATCTATTAGTAGGGCTGACGGGGCATTTGTGGTACCCACGGTGAAGTTAGTGCCTAACAGTGATTTTCTGTCCTCTTTATTTATTTTAACACCTGAATATGACGAGCTGCAGCATCCAAGCCTAAACACCACCGCACAGTGTCTCTGTCCTCTCACCAGTTAGATCTGAATGTTGGTTTGTAACTTTTTGGAATTTTTGATTTATGAATATTTTGATCAGGGCAGTAAAAGCTGCCCTGCTACTTAGAGATTTTTGGAAATAGATGTGGGGTACTGCTGGAAAATGATTTTATTTAAGACTGAATAATTAATGATATTCATTCTTTCCCCAGGTGACGGTCCACTCTGGTTGGAGAGATACTTTTCCACTGTTGGTAATTCAATCCTCATACTGAGACCTTTAAATATCACATTTGAAAACTGTCCAGCGGCCACGTGGTGTAAAGTGAGACGTTTGGAGCCCTGTGCAGCGACCAGTCTCACATGGACAGCAGACTGACAGCATGACCGGTGCCACTGCAGGTCTCTGATTTACATATTTTTCCAGCTTGTACTGAACTGCAAAGGACTGTTTGCAGCTGACTGCAGGGGATTTCTGTGGTGAGGCCCCTCCCTGTTGTTTTCTATCCTTTTCTATGTTGAACCAGTATGTCTTCTGTTTTTTGCCGGCCTAACCTGAGCACCTTGCAGTGAATGGAGAACATACTGGTTCTGCTCCCGAAGCACCGACAGGAACACAGGCTTTGCAGACGCACGGCTGCATGTGCCTCGCTGCAGGTTTTTTCTGGCAGAGTGTTTTTCTCCCAGTCTTTATGACCGACCTCCACACCTTGTCGGCCTCTTTAATGGGATAAATCAGTTGGACTGATCAGGTTCAAAACCAGATCCGGTGGTCAGTTCTGACTTTCCCATAAAACCGTTAGGCTGAGGCACGCTGACCTTTTCTTATCAAGCCCACTGTCTTCAAAGGCTTCCGCATGGTACTTTGGTCGAAAGAACAAGAAAAGCTCCCCGACATCGACATGTCTTCTGGGGCCATTGAGATGAAGAAGGAGGGAGGCCCCCTCACTTCGGCCTTCCTCAACTCCAACTGCACCGTCCACCCGGTGATCCTGACAAAGGGCCCCGAAGAAGTGAGCCCGGTGACCGGGGATGAGTTTGAGCTCACCGAGGTCACATCTTTCCCCGAGCGAGTGAATGAGACTGGGGAGAACGACGAGAGGTCGGAGATTGTGGTGGCCATGGACTGTCGGGCCAATGCCAAAGGTCAGCGAGAGGAGGATGCGCTCCTGGAGAATGCAAGCCAGAGCAACGAGAGTGATGACACCAGCACCGATCAGAGCCCCGAACCAACAGCACCCCTCAAGGAGACCTCCTTTTCCATCGGACTGCAGGTGGTCTTCCCCTTCTTGCTGGCCGGGTTCGGGACGGTGGCAGCAGGGATGGTGCTAGACATCGTCCAGGTGAGTGAGATTTCTTACACAATGTAATTGGCAACTCAGAATAAAGAACTCAGGCTGGTTAATCCTGTGTTGTCTACTCTTTAAAAAGTTTTTGTTTTGTTTTTTGCATTGACAGGGGTTCGGCTGTTGGAACTTGCAAAAAGTCTGGTGTCAATGCACAACCCCAACTTTTCCTCGCAGGCATTTACATTTCATTTCACAGCTGTTTTTCTAAGCAGATCCACTGCACCAAGCAGGCCATGTGTAGTCACACTTACGGGATAGGCTCGTGAAACATTTGAATGATCTAGTGCACCGAGGCCGGTTTGCCTTGGCGTGTGTCAGTCATCGTGCTGGTGGCCTATCTGGTTGCCTGTCTTTGGGGATGTGTGTATGGGGCAGTTATCAGACACCATGGGGGTATTTACATAACATTTTCTCCTCAGCGGCTGGGCTGACTGTCCCTGTGGCTGGCGCATACTGGTACACACTGGTGTGTCTTCTAACGAGTCATCACACACACACACACCTCTTTTCAAAATCTCACATAAAGTACAAGAAACAATAGACGGTATTTGCATAGCAGTGCATAGCCAGGGAGCTATATGATCCACTTGGCCTTTAAAGGAGAATAGGACTTGATTTCCTGATGAGTCACTGCCTTTGCTCTGAGAGGATCCAAGTGTGCTCTGTAGAAATGTTATATATTTATTTGAAGTCCGCTTGGAATGCAGATAAAGCCGGCCATGTCAGTCCGCCAGGTCTGGGCAAACTGTGTGCACATACGCTGATGCCAACATGGTGGACCCCAGAAACTCAGAACAGACAGGAGGGGGGAGGCGGGGGAATAAGTTTACTTTCTTTGAGCACCTGAAATGGCAGCGTACTACAGCTGAGCTAGAGTTGGAGTAAAAACAAAATACAGTTCAGCGCCAAGGCCTCTATTGCCATGTGGTTAGGTATCCTCGCTAAACCAGGAATGCAGAGGTTTGAGGTCAAAAAAGTTTTCATGCTGCCTCAACTTAGGCACCATGCTGCTGCGTTCTCTTTAATTTCCAAAACACTCAGTGCACCATTCTTTCAGAGGTGTGACTGGAAACAAGCTCACACAGAAGGTAGAGGGCCGTATCCCTCCCTGCTGGTCTAGCACTCTTGTACCTGAGAGTAAATAGCTGAAAGAAATGGCTGCAGTAAGATGCGAGGCTTCTTACTGCAGTTCCATTGAGGTCGGCTGAGCATCCAGCAGGTCGTCTGGCTGCCTAATTCCCCCCGTGACACCATGAAACGCTAACTCAGCTAATCCCCCCTGTCCTTGCAGGAAGGTAGTTGTCTAACTCGATCTTACTCTCTCTCTCTCTCCCGTTGGGACTGCAGTTGATCCTCGGCTATAAGTGAGCATAACTTTCTGAGGTCACGTGCTTAGGGTTAGGTCGAGCCCCAATACCTAATGTATATGAAGCTGATGAAAAGGTAGATGTAGTTTCTCGTGTTGGAAAACTCTATTTTTTTTTTTTTTGTCTCCTGATTGCCAAAACGTGAATAGAACAAGTTTTAACTTGATGCTAAAACACGAGGCAGGTCTGTTTTCTTGCTGCACTGATCTTTATTTGTCTCGCTAAATAAGGAGCTAATTTATGCAGACAAGTAAAGCACAGATCTTTATTTGATTATCAGATGAGATAAAGTGATCCAGGAGAACTTAACTAGCTCTCCTGAGTTCAGAAGTTTCTCTCTATGGATAAAATTCAAAGTCATTTGGGTCTTGCTGTTCTTGTGTTTCTTGGATTGTTCTCAAATTAGACAGAATTATTTGTTTGTTCTTTTGGTTCATTTGTTTACCCCTTATTTCTCCTGGAGGTTAGAATAAAAAGGTCAGGACTCAGTAATCTCCAGTTCCAAAGATGATATGTTGGTTATGAGACAAAGAAAGCACTATAGCCAGTAGCAAGCTTTTCTTCTGGGATGCCTGAACCTTTAGTTAATGTGTCTGCCTGGCCTGAGTTTAAAAGCTGTGGTTTGGACACTTGTGTACTCGACTTTCTGTGTCACTTTCTATATTGGCTCTTTGACCTCTTAAATCCTGGTCACTTTGACCATCTACCACACACGCACAGAGTTTTCTGGCCTTTTTCCCTCACAAGGTTGGCCCAGAAAGGATTGTCCAACTGGTATAGAGGAGTGAGACGTCTGCATAGTTGTGCTTAGTGACTTGGCAGGCAAATGACCTAAAACTGTCAGTCTCTCATTGGCAGGGCCGGGAACCCAGGACTGACCTGCTCAGTTGGACTGAAGGTTACGTGTGGTTTGGAAAGGTCACGCAGTGCTAGTTTTCTTGGGGATGTCGGAGTCCAAGGCCAAATGGGTGATTTTTGTTATTTTGAAACACACGCACACTTACTCACAGTCACATAAGATTTCATCATTTGTGCAATCAATCTACAAACAAAAAGCTGAAAAAAGACAAAAGCAAATATGCGTGTCCAGTGTTGTATGTTATGATAATCATCCGCGTGTGTTTGTCTGCCTCAGAGTTAGCCGTCTGGCCTGGTGTGCGGTGTCTGTAGACTGAAACACCAAAAAAGAGGAAAAAGAATAGAACACAGCTTCAGCCTCAAAGACACACGGTCTAAAAATACAGCAACCGGTAAACAGGAAATCATAGTCCACACAAAGGTTTAACTGTGGCCAAGCCTTCACTACCCACCAGATACCATTTTGGTCCAACCACATCCACGTGCTTGGTTTTCACTCAGGAGTCACTTTCAAACCAGAACGTGGGCTTAATTCCCTCAAACTGCATTGTCTCTTCAGCTTCTAGCTTCATACCCAGACTTTGGTTTCCATAGCTTAATCAGACACTACTTAAATTCACACCACAGTATGCTATTTTTCCATGTTTTCCAGAATTTGTCTGAACAAAATCACCAAAATCTTAAAAATCACAATTTAATAACCCCATGTAAGGATAAGTTTCTAAACTTCTGCCCTCCCTATTGCAGTGACTGACTGCTTGTTATGAGTAGTTGTTTTATTTTGGTGACTTCTGCTTGTAACGTTGATGACGTGACGGTCATTAACAATGTTATCACCTCGCAGCTCTTAAAACGTGACCATATCTCAGATAGCTGCTTGGTTAGGATGTGAGTGATAGGGATGGACAGGATTAGTGGGTTAGAGTGCCTTTGTGTTGCCCCATGCTCTGATTAATCTTTCACAGTGTGAAAGATCCTGAGGAACCTTTGATCCTAGGCTGCCCCCTCATCACAGAGTTCAGGCTTTCCACCCCAGCCCTTCTTATCTGGTCCCAGACAATTCAGTTCAGTTCAGTTTTATTGATATGGCACCATATCCCAACATTACCAGCCTCAAGTCACTTTGTATCATAAGGCAAAGCCTCCACAATAGTAGATAGAAAACCCCAGCAATCATACAAGCCTGTATGAGCAGCAAACTCCCTTCATAACAGGAAGAAACCTCCAGCAGAACCAGGCTCAGGCCTGCGAACGCATTATCTAGGTTGCCGACTTGAACTGTAGGGACAGTGTTTGATTTTCCTTATAAATTCATAGAAATCTAAAAAGAGGTAAATTACCATGTGATGATAGCTGATGGTTTTGAGATGGAGTTTTGACTTTCTTTAGCTGCCCACTTGGACTCTTTCCATTCATGCAGCCAAAACCTGCTCGGTAAAACTACATATAGACTACAGATTCCTCTGGTAGCTTGCCCTACATATTCTTCTTATCTAAATGCAGATATTAGTTTATACAGATAAACTAGACCCTGACTGTACCATCCATGCTGCAGCAACAGAAAAATGAAACAGACACCACCTGCTGTAGTGTCTGTGATGCTGCTGGAGTTGCGTTGACATTGCATGCCATCGGGGTTCGGCGTCCCGCTCAACACAGCAAGTGCAATTATCACAAATAAAATAAAAGGTCACGTTTCTCAACTGGGCATCCTGACCCTTGCGGGGCTTGCATACCAGAGCTCCTATAGGTCTGTACACAGAGGTACTGCAGTTCTCCAGTCGAGTTCTTAGAAGCGAGGAGGGAGGGTTTGTTTGGCTCCGAGCCAGCGTTCCATGGAGACAACAACATATATCACCACAGGGGAGGCAAAGAGGAAGATAGGCCAGTGAGACAGAAGGAAAGCTTGAAAACATACAGCTATGAAAGAAGAGAGAAGTGCTCACAAGGCTGTCGGGTTGGCAGAGGGCAGTGAGCCAAGCTGAGAGGCTGGTTGTTGGAAACGAGCTCTGCTTGGCTTAACGACAGCTAAAGGGATAGGCAGAAAGAGTTCAACCACCACCTCTAAAGACAACACGAGTGTAGCCGACACTCCTTATCAGTGCTGTACATCTGGTGGGAGCAACCTAGCAAGCACACACATTAGACCTCTGTGTGAGAAATGCAGGCCAGCAGTGTTGTCTTGTAGCTTCAGCATCTGTTTTCCCCTCTTTCTTTTCTGCTCGGTGCCAGCCTCAGTGAATATTGATTCCGCTCGGGTTAGACTGGACTGTAAGTGCTGGGGGCCAGTGGGACCGGCACCTATGATAAGCACTTTGACTGGAGATAAATCGATGGCCTTAGCTTCAGCAATAGCTTTGTTTCTGGCCACAGTAGACCGCAAATCTGCTATCGCTGCATGAAGTCTAATGGAGGGAGAAGTTCACAGAGGGAGTTACAGGGAACCCACCTCTCGAGGACTGGCCAGCAGCCAGGGACCAGGTTATCGAAGGTCAGGCCTAATAATACTAGCTGTAAATGTAATTTCAGACCATCTACTGGATACACAGCTGAGCAGTCTTGTTCCCTTACTTGTTCCCTTATTTGTGGCTCTGTCCAGCTAGGCCACTACCTTCAAAGCTGATTTAGATAGATGAGCTGCTGGCTGACTTTCTCGGAGTAGTGTGTAAAATGTAGCTTTTTTTATGCTGCGGTAAGAGCTGAGCAAGCAAGCGCACCCCTGGCAATGAATGATCAGATGCTGAAGCACTAAAGTAGGCAAGAGTAATATCAAACTATTTTTTCTATGGTACATGATGCATTGGGCTTTGGCTTTACTCTATTAATTCAGTCGGATGTTTTGTACACTCATGCTGTGTTATGTGTCACAGAGGGTCCCCATGAGGAGGGCAGAGCACTGAGAAATATTTTGCTTTTCCTTATTTTCTATCGTATGCATACTATATAATAGATTACAGTGGTGGATGCTCATATTAAACATGGGCAAAGTTTCAGATAATCAGAGTACCATATGTACAAGTAATCCTATAAGCCATAACAGAGTTCAGGTTTAGCATTTGCTTGATGATATCAATGAGATTGGGTATCTTTAACCAATGAGAAGAGAGTTGGCTTAGGTGTGAGGGAGCTAAAACGACTTGTTTCAGACATTGAACTGGAAATTAACATAATGCTTTGTCTTTAAGAGTTGCTAATCATCTAGTTCACTTGGCTTCTAAATATTCAGTCCCATCTATCTTACTGATGCTGTTTAGCTGTGCCGTGTTTCCATTTGTGTGGCACTGGATGGGGAAACGGCCGTGTGGAGAACAAGATCTGGTTCCGCCCATCAAAAACTATTCAGTTCAATTCGGTTTTATTTATATAGCGCCAAATCACAACAACAGTCGCCTCAAGGTGCTTTATATTGCACAGTAGATCGTACAATAATAGATGCAGAGAAAAACCCAACAATTATATGACCCCCTATGAGTAAGCACTTTGGTGACAGTGGGAAGGAAAAACTCCCTTTTAACAGGAAGAAACCTCCAGCAGAACCAGGCTGAGGGAGGGGCGGGGCCATCTGCTGCAACCGGTTGGGGTGAAAGAATACCGAGATTGCAGTCTGCTTTTATTCTGGAATATCTTGTACAGTACAGATTTCGATATAAATATAAATGTGTATAGTATTATGATTACACAGAGACATGAGACAGTCCCTGTGTTTACACTACAGGAGATGGTGGGTAAAGGTGATAGAGAAGGAAAACAGAATGCAAGCTAAAGTAGGAGAGTGATCAATCATTTCAGCTTTAGGTTTTACTGCCCTTGTTCTTGTTAAGAGGGAGCTGGCATGATACATAGTGTGAAAGGTCTATAGAGGCAGATTTTCTGCTCTTTAATGCAGGAGTGGTTTCACCTCTAAATCAATATTAAAGGTTGCACAGACCCAGAGACAGTCTGCTCCGAACTGCAGCTAACCTCTATCTATGCGGGTGACAGCATTCTGTGTGGCTGTGAACCAGTTTCAGTATGGCAGAGTGTGCGCTCTGTTAATGTTGTGGTGCTGATAATAATGTTTTGCTATGTCATTGCAGCACTGGACGGTGTTCACCGATGTGTCTGAGGTGTTCATCCTAGTTCCTGCACTGCTGGGGCTTAAAGGCAACTTGGAGATGACGCTGGCCTCCAGACTTTCTACAGCGGTAAGAAACTTGTCAGACTACTAGCCTGTTACAGGTTACACGTCTTCCATGACCTTTTATCTTATATTGAAAGGCTGTCCTAGCAGTGATGAGTAACTGAGGTATAAATTTTGGATTTGTTTACTTTAAGTTGCATTGAATTTTCTTTAATAGTTTTTCAATCTATTGCCAGACCTATGGTCACTGTCAGACCCCTCAAAGCTGATTGTGCGTAGGTTCAGAGGTTATATTGCCTATGTGACATAGGTTTCAGACAAACTGATTCCTCACATTCCTCACTAAATATTTCCACTGACCCCATCTAGCTTGTTCACCTGGGTTAGCAGGTTGTTTAAAGGTGAATGGAAGTTTTTATTTACCTCTGCCTGAAGACGTGAACTCCAAATATCAAGTAATTTGAACTAAAAGTGTTTTCCTTTGATCTAGTAGCTAAAATTGATTGAATTCTCAGAATATGCTGGTATAGCTCAACCCAGTGTCACATCACTGTTGGAGCTGGGAGATAATTTAAGAGCTTTCTTGCATAATGCGACATGAACTTTCTGTCATATTGGACTTCATAAAACCACCAGTTGTGAGGGAAAAATGAGTATTTCCAATTGTCTGAGGAGTTATTGCTGGAGGTTGCTGCCTTTCGCTAGGTGAAATTAAGCTGAAGGCAAATGGTCTTCATTTCCTGTTTGTGTCGCAATTTTCACAGAGTCAGTACTAGAGATGGCACGATACCACTTTTTTATGACCGATACCGATATCATAAATTTGGATATCTGCCGATACCGATATGAATCCGATATAGTGTTTCTTTTAAATCAATAAAACAGTTTTTTTTAAATATCTTGCTGCTTTTTGTATAAGTTCATACTCAAGTTAAAAAAAAAAAACACTAAAGCCATTCTGTTATACCTGTATGTAAAAAATACACTGCACCCAAAATATTTCATAGTTCAGCAATACTGATCAATCTAATAAACTTAAACCTACACCATCCTCCCTATTCTGGTATTTTAAAGAGTACTTAGCAGAAATATTAAGCAACCTAACTAATAGGGTTCTAAAACTCCCAGCAAAACAATAAATAAATAAAACAAAATAGGGAACCACCCACCCTCCACCTCATGATGCTTAATTGACATAATCAACTATAATTTGATGCAGTGTGAAAAACAAATACACAGAAATCAG
This sequence comes from Aulonocara stuartgranti, assembly GCF_965226115.1. Taxonomy (NCBI): domain Eukaryota; kingdom Metazoa; phylum Chordata; class Actinopteri; order Cichliformes; family Cichlidae; genus Aulonocara; species Aulonocara stuartgranti. The sequence goes on along the minus strand of NC_138943.1, from coordinate 34,299,575 downwards.
TTATTTTTCAAGAATAATTAAATAGATTCAACATCTTTCTTCAACAGAATTGCAGACTGCACAGATCGTATCTTCCCAAAGGAAAAAGTACTATAGCTTACTAGGGTATATTGGACTTAATAGTTACTATATATACTATAGCTTACTAGGGTATATTGGACTTAATAGTTACTATATAGTTACTATATAGGGCAGCACGGTGGTTAGCACTGTTGCCTCACAGCAAGAAGGTCCTGAGTTCAATTCCACCATCAGGCCGGGGTCTTTCTGTGTGGAGTTTGCATGTTCTCCCCGTGTTTGCGTGGGTTCTCTCCGGGCCCTATCGGCCCCCCTGGCTAAACTTGCTTGATCCGCCCCTGCACAGTTACCAGCCGTCAGCTACGTAGAAAAGGATCCTGGTGTAGAATGTAAATAAATTCTAACAACAGCTTATCAAGCTTAAACGTGCTGCTGTTGTTCAGCCGCTGGTTTCCTCTTTCTGGCGCGAAGTGAGCGATAAACAAACAAGAGAGACGGACTCGCGACAGAAAAGCCGATCAGCTGATCATTGATCAGTTTCGATTGAAGTAGCAGCAGGAGAGGGAGGGAGAGAGAAGAGGCAGTTGCTCCATATATCGGTTGTTAAGCTTAACGCTGGAATGCTTTACAAACATTCAGAGATGAATTTACACACTTGCTTTACTTCTCTCTGGGATAACTTCCTCGGAGATGAAATGCCGGATTGCTAGCGAGGCTACAAATACACACAGCCGCTCTATCACGTGACCCGTACTGCTGGATGTGCTACGGTTATGAGCCGAGTTACGCCATGTCGCAAGTTTTGTGAGGTGCTTTTTTGATATTTAATGGATCGGATTACATTTTTTTTATTTTTCTCCGATATCCGATCCAGTAATTTACGTCAGTATCGGACCGATACCGATACGTAATATCGGATCGGTCCATCTCTAGTCAGTACCACGGAAATCGATAGCAACTGTAAGAAGTTTTCACCAACCGGTCAGGAATACACACTGATTGTTCTGCAACCACTTTCCAACTGGTTGCAGAACACTTATTTGCTCCTTGTAACCAGCAATTGCTGGAGGGTGATGGGCTGCTCTCTAGGCCTGTGTGACTGCTACTTTATTTGCTCGACAGTTAACGTCACATTGTTAGGAGTCACATAACATGAAACCTTAATAACATATTGTCATATAACATTTGGTTAACTATTAGCTGCTTATAGTGTTTCACAGATACCAAAGTTCTTAGTAGCTCTAATTTCAGCTAGTTACCCATCTAGCCATTCATAGCCAAATGTATACAGTCACATGCTTTTGTTTGTGAAGGTGCAGTGATTCTATGACTGCAGTTTGATACTAGAGGCAATTCTTACGGCTTTGCTATCTGTGAGCTAACAATACCATTTCACATTGTACATAGCTAGCAGGGTCGATGACCTGACAGCACAGGTAACCAGGGGTTAGCAACAAAACTTACATTTTTTTAATTAGTCCAGTAGTGCTCTTAATTGCACCAATCCTCACATTCTTTCCACTAGCCTGTGTGAAACCAGTGACTCCTCATCCGTGCTGCAAAAAAAAGTCATATGTTTGCAAATTTGTTCTGGAAAATTGCTCCAGTGTACCAACTCATTCTGCTCCAAGCTAAAGGTAAATCTTTAAATCTTGTTTATGTCATCACCTCCTAAATACACCAGTTGGTTTAACCTGTGAATTGGTGGCTACAGCAAAGGTTTCAGATGCAGAATTGAATGTTGAATATGATTTTCAGGTGCACTACTTAAAACTGCACTTTGCAGAGGTTTTATATATTTATAATTTCCATATTTTCTCAGTAAGAGCCCAACGATAGAGGAAAACAAACGGGAAAAGTTGAATATTTGAGGAAACACCGTTGATGCTGATTTAAGGTTCAAACTTCAACAGATTTTTGTAATGATTTGCTTTACTTTCTATTTTATTTCTGTTTTAATTCAGAGCCCAGTGTATAATGGTTAATAACTGTCAGATTGGGAAGTGGAAGTAGTAATGATTTGTCAGAGCTTCAGCACTGATTGAACCAACGTTGTGTAGTTCGATTGGCTGTATTCAAAGGAATGAAAACACAAAATGCATTAGTCATAATAACGTTACATGCATCTACGTGGAAATATGGAAATAAATAAAACAGACTTTTGCATCAATTCTTTCTTTAGTCTGCAAAGTTTTCACTTTTCTCACAACCATCTTCACAAAGTAGGCCCGACCCTGGTGCTTGTCCTGAGACATTACTGTTAGCTCTCTGCTGGCTGGCCTCAGCAGGACCACGTTTCTTTCCACGCCGCCGCTAATTATGAGCAGATTAAGACCACTGTAAGTTTCCTAATGCGCTTATAACTGAAAAAAATCATGTAATCCCCAGTACTGGCTGGCTGTCGGAGTTTTCAGTTCACATGACTGTGGTTCCTTTTTGATTTTTTTCCCCTTGGACTTTTTTAACCTATTTACTGAGGCGTTTAAGGAATGAGGAAATAAGCAGCTGTTTTCTCAGTTCTGTTGAATATAATTGGGCCTAATTGATTATGTATGATTGTTGATGGATTGCCAGCACCACCTGCATTGCAAAGAAAGTTGGGAAAAATAGCAAAGTGTTATCAGAGATTACAATGGCAACAACAGTCGCTGTTTCCCTGTATACTCAACTCATGTATGTTCAGGATTCAGAGCTGGAAACTGCAGACTTGCTCTGTATTTATTAAATAAGAGTGAATGCCAGCAGCTGAAAAACATGGTGCTGCTTTTGAATTTTAAGATATCCATGTTATGTCATCTATGAATCACTTTAACAACATCTCTCTGATGATCCCAACGCCATTAATCCAGCCTCCTACACACACACACACACACACACACACACACACACACACAGACACACAGAGCTAAGGATTTGGCATCATTATCACACATCATCACATAACGCCAGGCTATGTTTCTGAGAATTTCTGTGTGTCGTCTGTGTACTCTGTCAGTTTACATGTTGTTCTAAAGGGAAATGTGGTTAGGAAATTCAAAAGCCTTTTTATTGCATCAAGATATATTCTTTGAAACTGAGGCTCTTATATTACGCTCCAAGGTTTTAAAGAAAGTCATATGTGGAGTTGCACAGCTGTTTGGCTCAGTATTATCCGTTTCCCTTAAACCTTCTTATCAGCATTCGTGGCAATCTTCCCACTCTGAGTGACAGCACGGCTGTCGTAGCAGCAGGCGTGCACGCACATACTTACTGATGGGCGTGGCGTGACTCTAATGCTTTGTATCTGGCAGATGCACGAGTTATATTGACGTACATTGCTGCACACTTGATTGTCATGTAAGACTAGTTGTTTTAGTGCCAGATTAACTGGATGCTGCTAGACTACGTGAAATGTAATGCTTCACACGTACGCACTGAGGCATAGAGACCATCCTGCTGTTTCTCAATGCTGTTTTGTTTTGTTTTTTCATTTAAATACTTTGGTATGTGGGTTTGCCTTTGATAGGCAGAGCGGGTGAATTCCAGTCTGTGTTTTGTTAGGTCAAATAATCTAGCAGCCACAAACACGAGAGTTGTTCCGGTGTTTGGAACTTTTAGTTGCCTGATCTCAACCAAAAGTTGTGAGGTGTTTTGTGGATCATTAGCCAAAGACAGACACCAATCGCGCAAATGCTTTTGATAAAACAGTGCTTTGTTGTCTGCAACACCAGAATAACACCACCAGCCACTGGACAATGCTATTTTCTGTTAAAAAACATTTTGAGTAGCTCTTCGAAAATGTTCTTTTTTTAGATTTATTACAGCTAGCGTCTATTTAAATCTCCGAGCTCTGATTTGTTCTCACAAGTTCGCACTCGGGACACAAAGAAAGTAGAACAGATTGCACTTATAAAGGAAATACCTGACAACTCTAACAACTAGAGGTGGGAATCACCATACATCCCACGATACGATATTATTGCAATTTTTTAAAATATTTTGCTATATTCAAATTCTGTACATAAAGGTAAACTTTATCAATATTCATTTTATCTAATATCAAAGTCTCACACTCAGTCTTTCTCTCATTTCAGTTTTATTGTTGACAAACTGAACGGTTTGTATTACAGTCTAGTCCAACTTAACTGAATGCAACCATCTGGTACAATTATAGCTATTCTGAACTATGCAATTTATGAAAACTATGCAGTTTGGACAGTGAAGGAATGTCAGGATTCTTGCTCAGAAAAAGGATCAACATGCTCTGAAGTCAGAGTTCCAGTCCACAAAAACTTTTGTAACAAAATATCGATTTCTGCTGTCCCTGTATTGATACATTATTAGCAAACAAAATATCACGATACTACACAGTATCGATTTTTTCCCCCCACCCCTACTAACAACCCTAAAAGTTAATCAGTCAGTTAGAAGAGCATACACAGGCGCTTTGTGAAGCTATGTTGTCTGAATCAAACCACCACAATACCAACCACACACACGCCTACTGGTGAAAGCATCTCTATGGGTTCGGCTGTGGATCTTCACCAATCATTTAACTATATTCATGTAGAAACGTTAGTACAAGTTCAGGGAAAATCACTTTAACGAGTGATTAACAAACACTCTAGCAGAGGATAAACGTTAGAGACAAAATTAAAGGTGAAAGCCGTATCTCACGTGGCATTACACTAAATTCACAGATTAGGTAACACAAAATATTTAAAGCTCTGGAAGCTGTCTTGAGTCATGCAGTGGGATCATGCAGTTCATACACTTTTCAATGAAGAACCAAGGATGAAGTGATATCCTCACGGGCGATTTTCATGTATCCAGCTGTCTCCCTTCCTTCTGCATATGCAAACGAGCGAGGACAAAGAGGAAGAGGAGATTGTCTGTTTGTGTCCTCTCACTGTGGATGGGCATTAGGATCATTGATCTGGGTTCACAGTAGCCCACTGTAGCCACTTGATACACAAGACCATCAGTGTGTGCGTGTGTGTGTGTTTTTAAGGGTGTGTATGTGAAAGAGCAGAGATGAGATAAGTGGAGTCGGCCGCAGGGTGGGGGATCAGATCAGAGTGTCTTTGTCCAGAGAACTGACGCCCTATTGTTCTGATGGGACCAAGAGGCAACAGACTGTGAACACTCTGTATCCCCCCACGCACCCACAAACACACACAGCTACTTACACATGGTCATGATAACGTTTTCGTTCTTATGTGTTTTTCAGGCTAATATTGGGCACATGGACACAGCCAAGGACATGTGGAAGATGATCATGGGGAACTTGGCCCTCATCCAGGTACAGGAAACACAATGAAGACTGCTGTCACGGAGCATCTTCAACCATGTTTACATCCATTAAACAGACCAGTCTCATAACGAGACCACTGAAATGCATTATAGTACTAGTGGAATCATGTCGTAATACTCAAAGCAGCAGCAAAGTTTTAAAAAATCTCAAACTGAAATCAAAATATTTTGAAACAGAATATAAAAGATGGGTTTAAAATTAGGTCAGTGCACTGCCTTAACAGCTTAACATTCATCAGGTCCCTGCTGAACCACTTCGCGGTAGGACTAGGATTAGCTTGCATTTTAGCTACATGCTAAACAAGCACCAAAACTAGCTGTAACTTTTAAAATCAACCCTTTTGCATGCACCTAAACTAAGTTGTAGGATTACCACTGACTAATGCCATGCAGGAAAAAAAAATCTATATAAGCATCTAGATGAGAACAGGTCACAGGTGACTGGTAGATGTTAACAGGTTAAGCTTGCAGTGTTTCTGATGGCCACCAGGGGGTAGATTTCTCTGCTTGAAGGTCAAAAAAAATTTTATTTATTTTTTTATTATTATTATTTATTTATTTTTAAGAACTTTATTTACAAACAACAGTATAACATACAAGGCACCATCATTAATCTGAATATGTAATATCCTCGGTTGAGCATTATAGTAAGAAAAAACAAAACAAAACAAAAACCAATAAACACAAAGCCAAAAGAGTTAGCACAAAAAGAAAGAACAGTCATTGAAGAATTTGAACCAAAGGCAAAAAATAACATGAACAAAAAAGGGCAGTCATGATTATAAAATAGGGAGGTTTCTTTTTTAACATAGATTAAACTCGTTAAATAAAACAACAAGTTTATGAGCTTTCTTGTTATTCACAAGTTTCAGCGATTTAGCCCAGAGTTTAAAGTCATTCAGCCATCTGTTTATACATGGTTTAGCTTTAAAGTATCTGCATTTGTGAATAAAAAATTTTCCCATTAACAAAAACGTCCTAATCAACAAGTCAAAATCTGCATTCTCAGCAAGTATTCCAAATTTTATTACTGTCACCGTCAAGTTTGAAAGTCAAATTATTTGGGAGTTCAGAGGAAAAAGGCTCCTAGGTACTTTGCTCTGCTACCTCAGTAAACCCTTTTCTGATGTGTTTATGGTCCCTATCACTGATTTAAAGCCTTACTGTATAAAGCAAGATGATCGTTTTGTAAATTGTGGTCCCCATAATACAGTCTGTCCTTTAACCCTCTCAGGCTCAAATTAAGTTTTTGTTGCTAATGCACAAAAGAATACCTGCAGTGGTACGTCTGAGTAAAAAAAACCTCATAAAATATGTATGTGGGGTAATCAGGTTGTTAGCTTTTACATGTTGCCAATCTGCATCGTCTGCCGTGAGAGGGTTAGCCCAAATGTACAGTGTTTCACATTTATGTCGCATTTCAGGAAGCCAGTTACCAGCCTGTCTGGAAAAGCTTGTTGCACGAGTTATTGCACACAGTAAACACACTGACCAGTCACTACAGAGCACAGTAACATTTGTAAAAGAGATAGGGGCTGACCTCACGTTCAAAAGGATCGAGACAGAACAGACATGTCAGTCGAGTATGGTCTATTTTGTGCTTGATTTACTTGCTCTCACTGCAGCCAAGCTGCATGTACTCGGCTCTTTATATTAGTTTGCAGTGTGTTTTATTTATTGTACACAAACAAAGGCATGAAAATCTCTTTATTGCTTAAAGTCTTTGTTTGGTCTCTCTTGACACAGACCCCGACCCTAGTAGTTTGCAGTGATGTGAGCTTATAGTTATATAATACCTGGTGAGTCCTTGTTCCTGGAACACTAAGCCAGTGTTGGCCGATGCTGTCACAACTTTCTATCTAGGGTTATCTTGCACTCACACTGGGTCACAGTGGTGCTCTCTGAAGGCGGTTACACTGGAAACTGCTTCATATGATTCTGAGAACTCACACTGAAACAGATAGCGAGTGTGCACCATAGCCGCCGTGACATTACTCATTGATTTGTGAACTCCACACTCAAGCCTCCACTTTACCTTTATGGCAGTCACTATCTTTTTTTTTTTTTTTTTGGAGCCAGAAGTGACCATATTTAGACAAGAGGGAGGCATGCTACGCTAACAATAATACTAGCATTGTGAAGATACCACCTTTAGCAGCAAAAACTTCAGGTAACTGTTTTCTGTGTAAATTTAACAGTCTGTCACGAACCATTCTTCCTTACAGTCTTTGTCACGTTTCTCTTAAGGTCCCACCACAGCATCCAGTCAGGTTGAGCTCTGACTGGGTTCTTTTCAGCCGTTCTCTTGAAGATATGTTGGCTTGCTTGGGATGATTTTCCTGTTGCAAGACCCGGTTTTTGACCAAGTTTTATCTGGTGGACGGACAGATAGATTTCCCAGATATAGCAATGTGTATTGTTGCTAAACATGTCCGCTTTTGTCTGCTCTGTCCAAAGCACATTGCGTTGTGTGGTTTGTTTGGATGCAGGTTTGCAACTCTAAGCCACGCTGCCATTTTCTTTTTAGAGAGAAGATGCTTTGTCCTGGCAACTTTCCCAGACAAGCCATACTTATTTAGTCTTTTTTCAATTGTACCGTCACGAGCTGTAACATTTAACATGCAAACTGAGGCCTTCTAGAGCTTCTTGCTGTTTCTTCGAGCCCTGCACGGTCTGACCTTGGGATGAATTTGCAGGAACGTCCACTCCTGGGAAGGTTATAACTTTGTGTTAACATACATGTGAATGCCCCAAACCAGCAAACAGCCAGAGATTCTGTTTATATGGAGGTACATTTCACATTTGCTGATGGTCAGTTAATCAAGTCCATTCTGTTGGCAGTATTTGGCTGCTAGTTATTCTCTTAATTCCTATGGAAGAGTGATCTTAGATTTTCACAGACTACATAGTCCTGTGTAGTCTGTGAAAACTTTCTTTTTTTGATAACTGTACTTATTGTTCTGTAAGAATAGTAATAATACACACCTTCCTTCCCACGCAGTCCTTGGTTGAATTAGAAAGATGGTAGATAATGGACCAGCCCTTCAACAGTATTTGATGATGGTGATGATGATAAGAATCCCTCCTTGACTTTGAGAAGCAGCCTGTAATGTTACTGTATGTATCAAGAAGATGAGGTCAAAAATTGTATATGGACTGACTGAAATATGCTTATATGGGCCATAATAATATCATTCATCAGGAGTTTACATGTTAGCTGTGAGTCATAGCAACAAGAACTATCTTATGGTAAATCTGTATATGTGTGTTTTCACCCAGGTCCAAGCCACAGTAGTGGGGTTCCTGGCCTCCATAGCTGCTGTGATCTTTGGCTGGATCCCAGAGGGACACTTCAAGCTGGGCCATGCAGTGCTGTTGTGTGCCTCTAGTGTGGCCACCGCCTTCATCGCTTCTCTGCTGCTAGGTATGGTCACCAGTTGGGAAGTGAGGGGTGTTCACAGTGCTACTCATCAGTCACGTCGGGATTTTATGTAACTCTCAGTGCTAATTTGCCATCATTAGCAAGTCTTTTTCACTCAAGTGCTGTTTAAGCTCTTGATAGTTACAACTAGAAGAAGAAGAAGCTACATTTAGCGGCCTCTTTGTTCACAAGTGGTCACCACAGCAGGTAGCTCCACGAGTTTGATTTGACAGATTTCTTTAGTACCTGATGCCCTTCGTGGCACCACCGTAAGGCACATGTGCCTCCTTCTTGAACCTCAGCTCTTTATTTGATAGGCAAACGTGTGAACCACTCTATAGGGTGGCTATACAGTAGCTCAGCTTGTCATCTACTGATCAGAAGGTTGGCGGTTCGATCTGTGGCTCCTCCAGTCTGCATGCCAAGTATCTTTGGGCAAGATGCTAACCCCAAATTGCTCTCCGATGTGTTCATCGGAGTATGAATGGTAGTTAGGAAGCACTAAGAAACTTAGAAGACAATGCTGGTGTGAATGTGGCATGTTGTATACAGCGCTTTGAGTACTCCGGGAGAGTAGAAAAGCACTATATGAGAATCAGTCCATATACCATAGTTATCTACACAAAAAGGAGTTGATAAATAAGTTAACCTCATTTTGCTATCAGTTAGATAAGATGTCTTTAGTGTTAGCCCCTTTAGAAGTAGTTTATGGTACTTTTTTATGTTATTTTCTTTAATATGATGTGCCAAAAGTTCACAAAAAATATTGCCTTTGGCTAAGGTGTATAATATGGTACATGCATTAGTAAAGTGCAATGAAAACATGCTTTGCAAATAAATTGTGTGTAAATAAGCATCCACAGAAGAAATAAGAATCTCTTATCTCTAATCAATGAAATGCCTTAAACTAAAATAAAACTAAAGTATTAGTTATCTGGATAATTCTAATAGATTGAACTGGTCAATGTTTTGCTGGCCTTTGTAGTATGTAGGATTAAATGTGTAATATTTGGATGTAGCTGCTATAATAGTCCCAACATGCTATCATGGCTCAGTGTGTTAGCATGCTATATGCAGATTAGTACTAAACACAAAGTGTGAAATGGAAAACATTTGAAAATTTTGGTGAGATCAACATTTAAGTGACAAACATGACAGTTCATCCTGAGGTATCTATACCCAGGTACATGGAAGTCGTATCCATATTTGTTATATCTGAACAAAAACCTTTAATATGTCCAACCTCATAGGTCACCAGGGTTCATTCTGTGTGCACCACAAATCTCCATCTAGCAAATATAAGAGCATTTCAGTAAAACCCACAAACTTTAAAGTAGCACCAGCTGAAAAGTTGGGTGATAGGTTTCGGTAGGTTTCTTACTCTGGGGACAGCGGATGTCAGTTGTTGTTGAGAACTTTCAGTCTGAACCACAGTGGTGGACTGATCACACATTCCTGGAACCACGCTGACAACATCAGATTGCTTTATAGGTGCAGTCGTCATGTTTTTACTGGCTTTCATCAGCTCAACAACTACGTTTGAGTGAAGCTGTTTTCGAAACTGTTTTTCAGACAAAACCATTTTTTGTTGCTGTTTTGTTTTTGCTATAAACCAACATGAGCTGTCTGTGGTTGCTGTAGGAAAGAACCTTAAACATTTTAGATATGCGGAAACATTGTGCTGGCTCTTACTCCCACATGCTGTTTGTAACCAGGCTTTGTATTTGCCAAAGTCAGTTCCTTTAAGGGAAATAAAAGAATCCCAATTGAGCAATCAAGCATCAAAATAACTCTTTTTGTTTTTTTAAGTGAGTACTGTTGGACAGTTAAGAGCATTGTTGCTTTCTGTGTTGTGATGCCTCTGATCTAAAATCTCACAGGTCTCATCATGATCGGCGTGATTGTTGCATCCAGAAAAGTCGGCATCAACCCTGACAATGTGGCCACGCCAATCGCTGCTAGCCTAGGAGATCTGATCACCCTGTCCCTGCTGGCAGGCATCTCAACAGGACTCTACAAAGAGCTAGGTAACGGAAATGACGAGCATACCCACAGATCTTTTTGCTTTTTCCATTTGAAAACAGGTGTGCGATCCATTATTTTACCTGGATGTGCTCAATTAGGTGGTTTGAATAGTGGATACTTGCCGTCTCAAATTCTCGCATGTCTTAAACTGAGCCTCTGATTCGCAACTGAAGGTAACTCCCAAATTCCGACAGAATCATTTCAACATTATTTTGATAGTTGGTAGATCCATCAAACAGCTTCCAGAGTCTTCTTTACCTTTGAAGTTATTAAAGAAAAGGGAGCGGCATGAGTAGAATGTATGAAATGTTGCTCTGCTTTTGGTAAATAAGGATGAAAGCCGCCCACACCTACTCTCGCTGTGTTCCGGGGCAAGAAACTCCACAGCTGTGTGGCTGTATTGTTAGCGCTGTGATAGCATCTTCACCGGCAGCACACCCAGCTCCATCGAGCTCCCTGCTGTTCCATCATTTGCACACCACAGACAGTGACAAACACTGACACGCAGAGTGTGGAGTAATCCTGTAGCTCTTTAGTCTGTCAGAGAATCTACAGACTTTATAGTCTTACTCACTGCTGCTTGTTGAGCTTATTTGGGATATTTTGGCTTAGACACTCACAAACACGGCTGGTGTCTGGGTGTTGTAACCAGCCCGTGTACTTAATGTGCTGTTTGTGGTGCTTTGTAATCTCCTGCATTTGTTAGTCAAGCTGCAGTACTGCCTTCTGCAGGAAAGGCCATGATTTAACGGCAATCCAAATGAAAACAGTCAAAATTTGCCAGTGTGTGATTTATGTTGCGTTTCAGCCACGTCCAAGGTGGTTTTTTTATAGAATTCTCAGAAAATGAAAAAATGAAAAATTTGTTATGTCAAAATATGACAAAGATGTTCCTGCTAAAGCATCAATATCTTTTTTTCCCCCCATTCAGAGTACAATGATTATGCCAACCCTCTAGTGTGTGCAGTTTTTGTGGCGATGTGCCCACTATGGGTGCTGATAGCCAGGAAGATCCCATCCACCAGAGAGGTCCTTTACTGCGGCTGGGAGCCAGTCATCATCGCCATGGCCATCAGCAGGTAGGATGTGCTTGCTTATGTGGATTTTTAACTCACAGTGCTGCCTTTGTTTTTCTCAGTTACTATTGCTGTATTCACTGATGATGTCACAGAGCCTACCAACAACCTAGGCTCCACACCATCCTAGACCCCGATCCTCAGAACAGGAGAAAACCCAATGAGGCATCTTTTTGCACACGCAGGAGTCTCCCCCTGCTGGCCATGAGGAAGCCTCTAGTTAGGGTGCTTAGGTTTTCTTTTCAGGCTCAGGGCTGAATCCATCAGAATATATTAAATTAATAAATAAAACTTTAAATATGTTTTTGAGTACATTTACAGTCAGTTTTATTTATACAGTGCTAAATCACAACGAGGGTTTCCTCAAGATTCCTCCAATGTGTTCCACGGGATAACGGATTATAATGTATACGAGATTACAGATGGGTCCTTAAGTGTTTTAAATGTCTGATTGTAGTTCTCTCTTCTCAGTTTACCCATGTTTTTGTATGGTAAATAGCAGTATGTTCACTTTTTGTTCACTTTTTTGCTTGTGTGTGTCTTTCAGTGTCGGTGGTCTGATCCTCGACAAAACTGTCACCAACCCAAACTTTGCTGGCATGGCTGTCTTCACTCCAGTCATCAATGGTGAGCAGTCAGAGAACAAAAGTGTACAAAAGAGGTGGAAATAACAACCCTCAATATGCCAACTAGTAAAACAACAAATGCAGAGAAATCTGTTGGAACCAATTAAATTGTGTATTTAGAGCTGTTGCTGTGCTCACCCATCTGTGTCATGTAACAGTGACACACTGACTAATGCCTGCCAGAGGAAGCATATGTGCACTGCGGTAATACTAACCGATGGAGCTGGCATGGCGCCGTGCTCTTGCACGGCTAAAGGCCAGCTCCACAATACTCGACTGGAGAAATGTTTTTGTTAGTACTGAGGTTGATTTGTCATGTTTTCATGTGCCAGGTGTGGGAGGTAACCTGGTAGCAGTTCAGGCAAGTCGAATCTCCACCTATCTACACATGAACGGTATACCCATGGGGGATCCCAACCCAGCCCCCAGGAAGTGTCCCACACCCTGCACTTCCTTCTTTGGTTCCAGTAAGTTATCAGGCAGCAGTGGAATAAATGTTCCACTGTCCCCGCCCACTCGTTATCTCATACAAATAGTTTTTTCCATACGGAGGGTGTATTACAAGTGAGACTACTGGCTATATTGAGCTTAAAGTGTTTTCTGTGTGATAAGAGCCACTCTTTTTTACATTATGCTGACAATGTAACCTGGGCGGGAGCAGGCTATATGCAGAGTTTAGTTTAAAGTCAGGTGGAGGTGCTGCGATTTTACTGATTCTTTTATTTGCAGCGTATTTTAAAAGCAATACTGATTCTTTGTTGGGGAAGTGTAGAAGTTGTTAAGCCCTACCTTAGTAAAAATCACTGAATGAAGTGCAAACCGTGTGTTGCATTGTCACAGGAATGTGCATGTATTCATTTGGTTATAGAGAAAATATATAAAATGATTTTAGATTTTATTCTAATGTGCGGTTAAGTCTTGTTTACACCGCTGAGATTGCAGCTACTAAAATAGAAAACACACACCAGGAATCAATCAATCAATAACGTTATTTCACTTTCATCTGCTCACACACTAAAGCCATTTCTTTTGTTCGGCTGTGGGACAGTAATCTTTAATCTTTAAATGGGTCCAGTTTAAAGTTTCACAGGTCTATCCGCTCAGAAATAACCAGCAGCACAGACAGTGCAGTCAGCCATAAAACAATTGTTAATCATCAGTTTAACATTTATCTGCAGCAATGACTTCATAGATTTTACTAGATCTTACTCATGTAGGTGGCACTCATGGGGATATTTGTGCAAAACAAGAGTAAAACCTGTAAAATGCATGTTTTCATATGGACACACACGGAGCTTGAAGCAGAAAACCCGGCTTAACAGAGACAGCTGATTACCACTGTTGTGATACCCGTCATCTGCAACTTGGGCTCGAGGTTTTATCAAGCCAGCAAATACAAAGAAATCCTAACTGTGTTGGACTTCTTCATAGTTTATCCTTCAAGCCAGCTCGTGCAGGGCCCAGTTTGATGTTACTATTTGATATCAGGAAATCCATTAAATAATTATAATGAGGTGCATCATGACTGCAATTAAACAACAATGAGTTTAAAAATACTGCAGACATAAAATGACCACCAAAAAATTTTAAGTAACTTAAAGTCAAAATAATGACAACAAAGAGGCAAAACAGAGGAAAGGTCGAAAAAACCCACAAAGCAACAACAGACAAAGTGAGAAAGCACGAACAGCGAGACAAAATAACTACAAACATTTAACAAACAAAGAAAACGGCAAAGCCTCAACAAAGGGAAAACAACCACGAAGTCACAAATTGACAACAGAGACAGAAAACAACAACAGAGACAAAACAACCACAACAGTGTGTCAAAGAACCATTAAAAGACAAACCAACTATGAAAAACAAAACTATTTTAAAGAATTTCAAAGAAAACAAGTACAAAAATAACCTTAATGACACAGCCTTGTTGGCATGTCCTGTTCCTGCTTCACAGGAGAGTCTTTTCCAGTGTTGTCCAGCGTTTTCCATCATGCTATCGCCTCGTATGTAACTCATGTTCGTCTCTCTCCATTCCAGCTGTGAACTCCCGTTCAGCCCGTGTACTTTTCCTGCTGGTTGCCCCAGGGCACCTCGTCTTCCTCTACACCATCAACTCCCTGAGGGGGGGACACACCACCCTCACACCCATCTTCATTACCTTCTACCTGTTTGCTGCACTACTGCAGGTACAGATATGTTTGTACATCATTTTACAACATTGTAAGGGTGTCGTTGAGGAATTCCGAAATATTGATACTTGCGTCTTGGTTATGACATACAAATATTATGTAAAAATCATTGTTCACTAAATCTGGCTATGCTTTCTTCAGGTCATGATCCTCCTCTACCTGGCAGACTGGATGGTCCACTGGATGTGGGGTCGGGGCATGGACCCTGACAACTTTTCCATCCCGTACCTGACCGCCCTGGGTGACCTGCTGGGGACTGGCTTCCTAGCCCTGTGCTTCCACTTGCGCTGGTTCATCGGGGACAGAGACACTAACGTGGGCAACTGAATGCATGCACAGATACACACACACACACACACACACACACACACACACACACACACACACACACATACATAAAAACAACTTAAATCCTTACTGTATCCTTGCACGCTCGAGCAGTGACGAACATCACTCGCATTGTCTGAACACTGAAACTGGACATCTACAACGAAAGGGCTAAACTCCTGTCAGACTCTGACTGACGGTGCATATAGTGCACGTAGCATTTCATCTTCAGGATATCAGGACACTGTTGCTCAGCAGCAGCCCACAAATCCACCTTAGAGAAAATGGAATGTCTTCACCTCAACCACGCAACAAAACCCCACCAGTGATGGATTCATTACTCCACCGTTATTTTACTTAATGAGTCCTGCCACTTTTGTTATCATACCATTGACAATGATTGTTATTGTTCAAAAAGATGCATTTGATAGCTGATATATGAATGGATATTTGTTCTATGTGCACGGCCAGTCCTCATTATTTTCAATGGGAACATTCGCCGTCTTGTTTTTAAAAACATTTAACACTTGAAACCTTGACAGAAAAAAGACAGCAAAAAGAAAAAACATCCAAACAAGCCTAGAATGCATAATCACCAAGTGCTACTTCACGTATATAGAATGATAATTATATGAGATCTAATGGAAAATCTGATTTACTAGAACCTATAGGACTGTCCTCCTAGTAGGGAGCTCTTTTAGGGGGTTTCACTATAGGAGACTGGACCACCAACTAGCTAAATCCCTTTTTAACATTGTTTCCATGGGTGGATGGCTTCATTTGAGTCAGGGTATGAAAATGAAGACGTGAGGCTTTGTTTTCCGTAGCTGCTCACGCCCATTTCTGGCATTTAAAATAAGGACTACCAGACCTGAGGGGAGTCCAGCACTTCAGACAGTCACTATAACAATGGACTCGTCTCTTAGTTTTAACATGATGTGTTGGAAATCACATAATTAGTTTATTTAGCCGTGCTGTCCTCACAGGTTACACTGCTTCCATTGTTGGCCAACTGTGCTCATAAAACATCCTTATTCACAGAAAAAACAAGCAAATACACTTAAGAAAAAATAAATATGTGTGTAATGGCTGTGTGACTGTCAGTCAGGAGTGTATCAAAACTCGACTCCCTCTGAGCTTGAGCTCCACTTGTGGTGCCAAGAAGTCAGCAAAGGTCGAACTGTACCCTGAGCGGTTCCAGGTGAGAACAGCACCAGTGCCCCTGTATGTAAGCTTCTGCCAACTTTCTACTGAACAAACAAAACGGTTGTTGCTGTGTATCCCAAGCCAGGCTTTCAGTAAGTGACAAGAGGCTCAACACGCTGTAGTGCACTGGAACAAGCCTGCAGAGTTGGGACAGAGTCTGAAAGTGTGTTAAGTTGTCTTAGCCAGGCCGCCAGGTTATGCTGACTCGTGTTCAGTCTGGCACCAGATGAAAGGTAATGATGGCAGATATTTTGTGTGAATATTTGGCCGTACTAAATGTTTGGTTCCCACAGAGCAATTAGGCCACGTTAGGGTAGTGAATTAAGAGACAGCTCAAGGAACTGCGTCAGGTCATAGGAGGATATGGGGAAGAATTTTAGTCAATTCAGATTCATGCAAATGTCAACATAATTTTCCAAATTCTTTGTAATTCTAAATTCGTCTGCCTGAAAACCCGGTGAGACTACACAATGAAGTCCCACATGTAGCAGTTAAATCTCCTGCAGAATTGCAATAATCAGGTGCAGCAAATTTGAGTTCTAACCCTTGACCCAGATAGAGTCATAGCTCACTAACCAGCAATAACCCTCTGCTACTATAAATTGCTGAATAAAAATGTGGTTTGGAGATTTCTGTAGTATAGAATAGTAACAGTAGAACTGGTTTTGTACACTGATACGGCCATTGTGGAGTTTCCTGTGCTCCTTGTTCTTGGGAAAATTTCACCAGGAGACCTGGTTTTGTCCTTCCATTGAAATACATGCATACAGTTAGGTTAATACCCCCCGAGAAAAAAAAAAGAGTAATTCAAGACAAAAAAAAAGAGTTTAACACTACAATAAGTTAATTAATTAACTTATTGTTAATTAATTAACAATAAGTTAATTAATTAACTTATTGTCATGATGCTAAAAGTTCACTAAGCCATCTAAGCTGTCAGTTAGCAATTGTTAGCTTAGTTTAAAAGAAAGAAAGTTCAGATTCTTTCAGACTCTCAAAAGCTTCCTATGTCAGTAATAAGTGACAGGAAATGATGGAAAGAGACCGTGGATGACATGTGAGGTCATAAGGCTGCATGTATGTACACTAACCTTAACCCCATCTCTGGGAACTTTTACCCCTTTCCAAGAACCTGTTTACTTACTGTCAGGAATTATGTTTATTACTATTAGTTATTAGTATATAGGACAGAGTCACAAAGCAGATAGCTGTTTTATGAAAGTATAGCTTGTAGCTTTCCTACAAATATAGGATTTGGGTGTGAAATCACATTGCCAATAGGAAACTGCTTTTTAACAAACGTTGATTCTGTTGATCTGGACGTAGTGTTTTCAGATCAACGGCGACTTCTTCAGCCTCAGCTGACTGCAGGTTTGTCCAGTCTTGTAAACAGTATATTTGCACTGACTAACTCCTTTGTAACATAGTAGCTCTGTTTCTTTTGATTTGACTGCATTGGTTTGCAAAATGCCAAACTCTTCCACCTTTTTTTTCTCGAGTACAGACTAATGTTACCATTCTACTGCTTGGTGTGATTGAGCACCGAGGCAGAATTCATTATTAGTTGTTACTTTCCCCCAGTTATGCCAAAGTGTGTATTTTCCCTTTTGTTTTTGAAATGATGTCTGATAATAAGGGAGGAAAGTGTTTCATAGGAGTAACTGAATACTATTTAACCACATTTTAATCATCATTGACATAATGAGATAACTTTAGCGTGTGCCCCATATCCACACAACTGATCTGCCATCAGCTAACTCTGTATTCAAGGGCTCGCAGGTGAGGAGGAGAATGAAACGGGAAGTGGTGAGCCATGTTGACAGACTGTATCGAGTGCCGGTGTCAGTCCAGGAGAAACCTGCATGTGATGCTTGACTTAACTGTTTCCAAAGGGGGCCAGCAGAATGCATGTGCAGGGAACATGGTGTGAATGTGCAAAACTTGATTATTGTATCTGTTTAAAATCTTTGATCTCATGATGTTTTTTAAAGTGTCAGTTATGTTAAAATTGTGATTTTTTTTCTTTGTTTTCCTTTAATTCTTTGCCTCCTTTCTTCTTAACGCTTCATCATTATAGTTTTTTGTCATGAATTTGATCAAACAACCACTGTAAACACTGTCTCCAAGCTGGTCAAATGCAACATTGTACTGTAATCTGCAAAACCGCCTCCAGAGGGCACTGCAGGGATTCTCCTAACTGTACATCTCCTGTGTGTGTCCTCTGGATTCACATCCTCAGCTGGAGTGACATCATTGGTTTTGTCTGCTTTTCTACAGTATTTAACTTGTAAGAGTTGCACCCCTCCACTCAGTCTGTACCCTCCACTCTCTTACTGACCAGGTGCCAGCATTCTGCCTCGACGTCAATGGAAAGTTGTGAATACTTCAAAAATGGGGCATGTAATGCTTTATTTATTTTTAGAAACACACAAAGCAAATTGTACATACTATATTTATTCTATATATAAGGTTGTTTATTTTTAATTTTGGCTCAGTATCACGGTCACCATGTCTTCGTTCTATTCTTTGCTGAAGGCCAGTAGAGCTTTTTTGCACTCTCTGCGATAGAATTGCAGTGAGGCTAATGACTAGCACAGTGCCTAATATCTGTCCTTACACACCTCACACACACGCTCACGCGCCCTATCTCGCGCAGGGAAAGCATACTTATGAGACATAGAATGGCCTTAACCTATCAGAGCCAAGCTCTATTCAGAATAACTAATCAGGAACTAGGTTCACCACAGAGTAGTGTCTGTTTATTTAGCTCTGATTTTGAAAAACAAAAAAACAACTGTACAATATGTTGATTATGTGTAATGTAATAATGATTTTATATGACGCTGCAGTGGAGATCAGTTCTTGTTCAGTTCGGAAGCTGGTAGACCCCCCAGCAAGTTGCTTTACACGGCATCTGGGAAGTCTGGGATTAGAAATAAAGAGTCCAACACACCTAAAGAAAACACAGAGTTCTCTGGTTCTTTGTCTTCTTATGAATCCAGATGTATCCTTCCCTCTATCTTACATATCCAGCCTTTAAAACCCCCCACCCACCTGCTGCCTTGTTAACCTCAGTGCTTCGAATTGTTGAACCCCTGAACTCACAGGGAACCACGCTGACCCCCAGACTGCCATCGCTGACTTTAAATATCAGCTTTTGACTCTTAATGTCAAAATTATTTTAAACACATGGACAGTCTTACTGGGTCTGAGGTCTTTGTGTTCTCTGTGTGTTCCTTTTGTAAAAGCCTCCCTCTGTGAGGCAGGAGGAAGGCTTTCTTCCTGCAGGTCTTTGTAAATTGCTGGAAATAAATAAACTATATTATTTCATACCATCCCTGTGTGTGTGTGTGTGTGTGTGTGTGTGTGTGTGTGTGTGTGTGTGTGTGTGTGTGTGTGTGTGTGTGCGTGCGCGCGCGTTTTTGCCCAATTCATTGTCAATATAATGGTTGCTAAACTTGGCCAAAGATCTATTTAAATTGCATAATTTTATTTTACACACTGATGTGTATCTTTATATTTTTAGCAGTTATTAATATTGCAGCATATCATTTAGTACAGTTAATTAGCCATCAAGGAACATGCATTTATTTTATACTTGCTTCAGGAGGTATTCAGACCTCCTACATCTCTCCAATTTTTGCAGACATTTGTTTTGAAACGGCTAAAACTGACATTTTTCCACATTAATCCAAACTACACTGCCTACAATGATAATGTTACACAGTTCTCCTTAACAAAAACATTTAGACTCTTTGCTGCAGTAAATTGTGGTGCTATATTTACTCTTGATCTGTTATTAGAACTGGACTGATTGGACAGTGTAGAATGAAGCTCTTTTATATAGAAGAAGAAGAATTTACAAAACCTAAGCCATAAAGACCAATGATGTCTGCAGGTGCTATCCATAAAACTGTGACAAATCACACATCAGATCAGGCTCTCAAATGTTTCTAAAGCTTTCAGCGTACCAGGAAGCACAGTTCATCAATAATTGTGAACAGTAATTGTGTTTAAACCAACAGTACTCGCGCTTTGCCTGAAACGTAACTAAGCAAGTAGGGAAGCGACCACAGAGAGTTAAGATGACTCTAACAGACATTTAGAAGTTCTCTGCAGTGTCCGGAGAACATGCCATCTCAGCTGCACTACATTGCTTTGAGCTTTACCTTGAGGTAAGAGGCTGCCTGACAGCTCTCTGGTAGTTTGGCAAGCAGCATTTAAAACATCTGGAAGTCTGTTGGTGCATAAACTCTTTAGCCATAACTTCAAGCATTATTTCTGTCCAGCTGCTACCTAAAACATCTGAACAATGACACACGGCATCACGTGATGATGGTACTTCCTAGCAGCACATATGAGGAGGCTGATCAGACGTAAACGGTGAATGAAGGCTGCCAAATAGAGGGATGTTCTTTGAATAACACCTCGTGTGTGCTGACACAACCTGAGATATGACCTGATATTCTCCGACTATCCTCAAATCATCCAAATAAAGCTTAGACTCAAAGCGGATACATTAGAAGAGACACAAGGATAGCAGTGCAGTTTAATGGGGGTTTTCAGTGTTATCTGATTAGAATGAAACCTGGAAAACATTAGCTTTTCAAAAAATAAAGGTATTTGGATATATTTTAACACAACTTAATGAGACAATAATTACACAAGAATCACTGAAGTACAATATATTCCACCAAACGTGTCTAGTAGACGTTTGCTATACTAGTA
Source organism: Aulonocara stuartgranti (assembly GCF_965226115.1). Taxonomy (NCBI): domain Eukaryota; kingdom Metazoa; phylum Chordata; class Actinopteri; order Cichliformes; family Cichlidae; genus Aulonocara; species Aulonocara stuartgranti. The sequence goes on along the minus strand of NC_138943.1, from coordinate 34,278,667 downwards.
AATGAAAGCTGGATGAACTGGTCTCTTTGAAGAGTCTCTTGGATGTGCTTTTCTTTTCAGCTTGAGTGTGTTTCAGATCAGATGGCCTTGGAATTTCTGTCTTCACAGAAATGGAAGAAAAGTCCAGTAAAAACAAATAATCATTCAACCTAAACAGATGCGGAATAAAACACTAGCAGACTAAATTACATAAATTATTTCATTATTAAATACTTTAAAAATTACATGGTGCAAACAAGCTAATCATGCAATACAGCACATGTGTTACAGCTGACTCAGCAGGAGATGAGCAGTGGGTTGACACTGCTAGTTTGATATCCTGAGGGTAGAAGCAGGAGTTTCTCTCTGTCTCTCCTCCTCCTCCGTCATCCTTTCTCCTCCATCTTTGAGCAGTTGTGGATCAGTGGACGGAGAGAGAATCAGCGACCTGCAGGATCTGGGACGGTCCCGGAGAAAGGGGAATAAAAGCTATTGAAAAAGTAACAAAAATGAAGAAATAAGAGCATTTGGATAAAACTGGATAGCTCAGAGCAGACGCACCAGCTCCACCCCTGCTGCACACATCCAAAGTATCCATCACCATCTTCCCCAGCCCCCTGCTGGACATGTTCTAGAAGAAAAAACAAACGTTTTCACTCATTGTAAGACTACTGCTAAGCCAAAACAGCATGATGTCATACCAGTGCTTAGCACAGTATACTGGCACATTGATTACACCCTGGTCTGAATCACTTAAATGTTAAGTAATCACAGATTCCTGATTTTTTTGTGTGTAATTTTAAACAGAATAAACACGAGTTAATGACAGGCTCGTTTTGTTGGGGTGGAAGCGTAGTAATGTTATATATGAGGTCCAAAATCCTACTTCAAATGAACTTAATTACACAGTGAATATAATATTTATATATAAACTATTATATACATTTTTATGAGCAGCACCTCTATCAGCAGAGGCTTTTTAACGCATCACAAATACACATATAAAATGTAAGCAACAGAAAATGAAATGGAGGAACCACTAGATGGCGCTGATGAGGTGTAACAATGCACGAATACCTTGTTACGTAGCTGCAGCAGCAACGCGAGCGAATCAGTGAGTTTGCCCTCCAACAAAGACAGACGTGTTTTCGCATTTTCCTCTTGTGTCCTCTCCTCCTCTTCCTCAGGACTCTAGTGAACACGAAATGCATGCGCCCATTACAATCCTGTTCAAACTGGGTGGGTTTAAAAACAAAAAAAGCTCAGTGCTTCCAGGTGCATTTTTTTTATAAGCTAAAGACCTCAAAGTCAGAGGATCCTCTATGAGCAGCACTTGGCGACAGTGAGAATTAAAAAGTCCCTTTTAAGAGGAAGAGACATCCAGGCTCAAGGAGCTAGATGAGTATGAGCCAGCTGAAAAGGATGTGTCAGGACATTCAAGACTTATATTGATAAGAAGATATTCTCCAACATTAAAGTGTATTTATAGCAACAACAACAAAAAATCTAGAAACGCAAATGTCAAAAATTATGATTTATAAGAAAAAATCTTTTGTTAATACATTTCTGACACTTTATATGTCAAACTGACAAAAAGCAAGAGCATCTTTTCCTCACCGCTTGTTTAAAGCCTCCCTGCGGCCGCTCTTGGTTTGGTCCTTTCTGACAGAAGTGCCCCCTGTTGTCTTTAGAAGTGCTGCTGAAACTGAAAATTTCAAATTTTCAATTTTGATTTATCATTTAATAAAAGTTGTTTACAATAATTTTCAGTCCAGTTCTTGTGTAACCTGGCATACTTCAGCCTTTTCTCCCTCTTGCTCTTCCTTAAGAAAGGCTTCTTGAAACCCACCCTACCACTTAGACCACTGGAGATGCTTCAGCAAAAAGCAGATGGATGAGCTGAAGGACCAGATGCATACATGGATGGATTTTTTCCTATTCCTCAAGAATATGTTCAGAGACTGTTCATCTGCTCTAGGTTTGTAGGCTTCCCACCTCTTCGTTTGCCCTCTACTTCTCCAGTTTTCTCAGTTTTTTAAGGACCCAATGCACACCACACTGAGATATCCAAAGTTTAATCCAGCCAAAGAAACAGGCTGTGGAGGAGCAGCTCACCTACTTATGGGAATGTTTGTGGTTCAATCCCTATCTGCTCCAGTCTGCATGTTAACTATCTTTTGGCAAGTTACTACCCCCAAGCTGCTCTCCGATGCATCCATCAGAGCATGAATGTGTGTGAATGTTTGATAAAAAGCACTTGCATAGGAAAAAGTGCTTGTGTGAACCAGTCCATTTACCATTAGTGTTGTCTGTGTAGAGAGTGAATGTTAAGATATGTGTTTGAGCTTATTGGTGCAAAGTAAAAAGTACACATCTTTGGTGACTTCGGTTGCCTAACCCTAAACATAAACCAATCATTTTTGTGTCGTGAAAACTGTTTTTTGAATTCTTCAACAGTAGAACAGATGTGAGAAAGCCAGCTGTATTTTGTTTTTGCTATCAATTTGTCAGATTAACATTAGAGAAAATGCCAAGTATGAACACAAGATGTTAGCTAACCCTTTGCTACAGCCGTGCATTCGTCCAATGTGCCTCTTCACCTCCATCAGGCAGCGCTGTTCTTCCTCTCTCATCCTACTGTCCTCCTCCTCTTCATCAGATGCAGCTCTTCCCTCCACTGCCCTCTGTAGACACTCAGCATCTGCAGACAGAGCAACTGCATAGTTCAGTCATCAAAGACAGCTTAGGGCCCAAGACTGCAGAATACTGACGATTTCTCTTCTGTGGCAACTGTTAAAGGAATAAGGTTTTGGTTTCTTTGTGACCGGTTTCACATAGCGACAGCAAACAACCTCCCACAATTACAGAATACATACTTTTCCATAGCGACCAGTGATGTCCATAGAGTTACTGAGCAGTCTCTAGGCCTGTTTAAGTGGAGCCTCAATAAGACCACACTAACACTCTCATACTGATCTGTGTTTTTTCAGTTACTCACCTGTTTTGCTGCAAGTGTCTTCGGGGTGGTTCTGTTGACTTCCAGGGCTGAGGACACACGTGCAGCTGGTTCTGAGGGTGGTAAAAGGCAGAGGCCATACCTTAAATGCCTTTTTAAGGTAAATGTTTTTTTGTTTTGTTTTTACCAATTACATTTCAAATTTAATAGCATAGCAATAACTAAGTGATGCATGTACCATAATAATCAGAACTGTCCATTTTATTGCTATGCTCAGGTTTTGCATAACTAAGTTAAGTTGCTTATTAAATGTTATTTTCTAGGGGTTGCGTAAGGTCTCCTAGACACAAACTTGTGTGCAGCTTAACCTGGGCACCCTGTGGCATCAAGTTTCAAATCAGCAGAGTACACAAGCAAATGATGTGTAAATAGATGCACAAACACACCCATGTACTGAATTCCTTCACCTGCTCATGACCACACATGGTACCTGTATCTGTGCAGCTCAGTCTCAAGCTGGGTGATCCTGGACTGGAGTTGGGGCACAGACCGGGCCTGCTCCTGGATCAGCCGAACCTGCTGCAGCCCCGAGCTCAGAGCCTCCCTGGCCTCCTCTGCCCGCTTCCTGATGGAGATCACCAAAGATCATCTCACTAGTCTCCTACATCCACTCAAATATCATCCAGCAAGCTTTTAAAAACCTTCCACTGATGAATAGTAACTCCAACCTGATCTGAGTGTTCTCCTTCCTCAGTGCAGCCTCCACCCCCTGCAACTTGCGCACCTCCTGGTACGCCCACTGCAGCTCCTCCTCCAGATGCTTATTGAATCTGATGGCCTCCTCCAGCTGCCCATCACGTGAGGAGCGGATCAGCTTCAGCTCCCTTAGAAGTGGGTCTCTGATATCTCGTTTCCTTGCCACTCTCCTTGCTGAGTCTCCTGCAGCACTGCTTAACTGTCCTTTAATTCTTTGAGTTGGAACTAGTTTTCCCTGGATAAATGTGATGGAAGTCTTAGGCTTTGAAACCGTAGGGTTGTAGCAGGATGCAGAAGGGAGGGTGCTGCTCCTCTCCTGTCGGAGCGCCACCTCCAGGGCCAGGCAGCGGGCATCGCTCCCCTGCAGCGCTGAGCGGAGGTCCTCCACCAGCTCCCTTAGAGCTGCCACCTCATCTGGAGAAGAAGAAAGAGGAACAAGTGAAGTGAAACCAGATCATGTGCATAATAATATATCCATAGTTTTACATTAATAACCTTTATAGGTGAACTTTAAAAGTGAAATGCGTGTATTTTCATTTTATTTTCATTTTATTTCATTTTATTTCATTTTATTTCATTTTATTTTCATTTTATTTCATTTTATTTTATTTTATTATTTTATTTATTTTATTTCATTTTGGGCGATCGTGGCTCAAGAGTTGGGAGTTCGCCTTGCAATCGGAAGGTTGCCGGTTTGAGCCCGGCTTGGACAGTCTCGGTTGTTGTGTCCTTGGGCAAGACACTTCACCTGTTGCCTACTGGTGGTGGTCAGAGGGCCCGGTGGCGCCAGTGTCCGGCAGCCTCGCCTCTGTCAGTGCGCCCCAGGGTGGCTGTGGCTACAATGTAGCTGCCATCACCAGTGTGTGAATGGGTGGATGACTGGATATGTAAAGTGCTTTGGGGTCCTTAGGGACTAGTAAAGCGCTATATAAATACAGGCCATTTACCATTTATTCTGCTGCATATTTCTTTTCATTAGATTTCAGTGATTTTACTTTTTACTCCACTATACCTGTCTGGCAAAAACGCTAAATATGTAGAAGATTTTAAATGAAGATATAAACATGATAACTATTAAGACAGATTCTCTTCATCCTTTTAGATACTCAGCATCTAGTTTGAGCTGCTTGTCATGTTTTATATGCCGATAAGTGGATGACAGTTCTACTAAACTACTACTGAATTTCCCGGAGAAAACCACCCGAGGGATTAATAAAGTTTCATCTAATCTAATCTAAACTTCTCTCATAATTTCATTTTTATAACAGTTTGAGACACAAAGAAGCTGAATGTTCCAAAACTTTATCAAAAACATAAAGAGAAGAATGAAAAAAACATCCCAATGGATAAATGCTTTCTTCTTATCTACAACAGTGATGACATCTTCTGTTTTGTGGAGCCAGTACCTCAGATTAAGAACAGATTACAGAACATAAACCATGTCTCCTACGCTAACTAAAGCCTGATTTATAATATGAACATTGTAATAATGTTACAGAGTTTTTGTGTGCAAGGTGACAATTAAGATCAGTGGAGGAAACCCTGAATGAAGCTGCAAATTAAACTTTCTTTAGTAAAACATATAAAAAGATAACAATTTTAAAACGCTTGTGCCCAAAAGCCCAGTTTGCCCGCCGCCATGACAGCTGTTACCGGGTCTTTGATAGTGTAATAATACATTTTGTATTAGCCTGGGATTATGCTGCACTAACAATTGGTATATGAAGTAGTGATATTATAGTGTTTGGTTGTATATAATTATAAGGTCATCCTGCACAATTTAATAAAGGTGAGACAGCAGAGCACATTCTAAACAGGGATTTGAAATGTTCTGGCTTCCATCATCGAGCTATTAAAATGCACATATAAGACAGACCTCCTTCTCCAGTACCTGGTTCACGGTGCTCTGAGGTCCGATCTTTCACAGATGTGTTGACTGATCCATTCTGGTCCTTTGTCAGATCAAAACTGACACACTTTCTCCGCCTAACTCGTGGCCACCGAAGCCGGATCTGTTTCTCTACCAGCTCTGTATCCTCGCTAACGGGCAGACGCAAGGCACACTCCCCGGTACCTCTACGCGCACTGCGCACACGGAAATACCCACAGAGCCGTGAGTGAAATTCTTTGAAAGAGAGCTGGCCGGGAAGCCCAGAGCATATATCTCTAAACTCTTCATCTTCCTCTTCTCGTTCTCCAGCTCCCGCTGTTTCCTTTACGGTCGCAGTTTTCTTTCCTACCTCAGCTCTGTTCAGTCCCAGAACGGCACAGAGCGCAGTGAAATCTTTCGCCGACACAGTATCGTCCCGGCTGGGGAAGGCCAGGTGGTGGAAGACTTCTTGCAGATATTGGTCTATTCCAGTGGCCAAAACAACGATTTCGTTCTCCACTCCAGGATCGGAGCAGTGGTGATGTGCCAGGGCGCTCCGGAGCCACTCGCTTTTACGCGCTGCGCGCGGTGAGGGCTGTACGCGCTGCATGGCCGGTGAAGTGCACATAAATTAAAAGATATTATCAAACGGAAGCAGACTGGAGAAATTAGCACTGGATGAGATCTAAAAACGTGTGAGGCTAAGACGATTTACGGGTTGGTGTGCCCCTGCGCATTTCCCTGAAAACCCTCACTTTACATTCCTCACAGCGACGCATCAAGTCAAGATCTGATCCCCGCCGGTAAGGGGAAAAAAGTACTAAGGGAGGGCTCCACCCTTCTGTGTGCATACAGTGACCGCATGAGCGTGCGTGTGAGTGCGTTAATACGTGTTTTTAACCGCTTACTGCGAAGCATTCCGGGTGTTTGATGCCTGTCATGAAAGTGGATCAAATGTCAGGTAGAAGAAATCTCAACAAAGAGCAAAAGATTTCCATATATGAATCTGTTGCACGTTTTTCAGTTAAATTGTGATCTGCAGGGTATTTTGTGACAACAACGCGTCCAGAATGAGTCATGGCGGGTTTCTCTTCTGCATCGGTCTCACTGGGCTGCCTGTTAAAGACGAGTAACCTGACTCCTTTTGGATCTTCTGTCCACTGATCTCACAAACATACCTTCCTTTAGAAGTCAAATGTGAATTTGTTTCTGGGAAGCTGAGCAACGTCAACCGGAAATACCTTCCCACACCCTGACCTCACCACTTATCACCCACCTGACAGCCAAAACAAAGAGGGCTTTTTGAGTTTACTTACCTGGGCATGACTGCACCACAAAGCGCAGATTCCACATTAATCACACTCCTCTGCTGCACTTACATGGCACACAGAAAAGAAATCAGTTCTTCAGAACTAGTGCCAAAACAATTTGTAAACCAACATTAATGCGTTTGACATTTAGGAAGTTTATCAGTCAGAAAAGCAAAAAAGCTTCTCAGCTGTGGTCACTGAGTTCTGTGTTTGGTTAGTTACTCACAAAGACTCATCTAAAGATGTCCTGTTTGGCTCCGAAGGCTTTTCCCAATAAATGTTGCCCTTTGTTTACACAAACGCAGCAATTAAAGCAAAGACAAAAGCAGTGCGTTTCCATGCAAGCACAGTCAGACAGACATTATTTCAACATACGTTGTACTCAGTACTCTTTGCTGCTCGACACAGACACAGATAAAGCTGTGTTAAAAGACTTCTGATGGAGCCGACATTGTGTTTGTGAACATTTTATTGACTCAACAGAAGCCCTTCCCCTTTTACCTCTTCAAAATATACAATATGATCCATTCAGGATGGAAGCTGTTGTCATGTTCTCAGTACATTTAATCCTTACATAGATATTCAGGAGTCACTGGTGTAGAGACACATTTGCCATTATGCAATCTAACATAACAGGCCTGCCATAGCATCTGTCATTAGGAAACTCATAATGCCAAGTTGTGGTACTTTTATAACAGATATTTTTGCTTATGGTTTACCACTAAAGGTTGGGCTGTACTAGAGTGCATTTCATGTTTCACACACAATCTGGCAATGTGACCAAACGAGAACATTATGAGCCGCTTTTAACTGAAACCTTTTTCAGCCGCTTAGCAAAGCAATGCAAATGCATCCTGCATTTTGGCTATCACCTCATCTCTACCTTTGGCTTTCAGACATAACAGTGATTTTAATCTATTCTCTAACTCTCAACAAGACAGTAAATAAGTATACTGTTAAAGTGAAAGTCAACAGAAATGAGTTTTGTTGACATTGCAGGAGAGGATTGAGACTCGTGAACGCAAATACCTTTTATGCATAACAGGAACGAAGAATACTCGGATACTTAAAGAAGGATATTTCTAAATGAATCATCACGCCTAGACCATTTAAGATAAAGACCAGTACTTTTTCTCATTTGCAAATCACACACTAACGTACGGGCGAGTTGGTGTGTTAATAGAACTTATAAAAGCTCACACAAGAAAATCCCAGATATTGTTTAGTCTGTTTTGGTTTCCAGCTGTAATCTGAAAATGCTTGACTGACAGTGCTCGGCAGTGACTCATCGGAGGCTTTTACCCTGGAAAGGTGTTCTGTTTCAGTCAGTGCTATTTAAAGGCAAAAATAAAAAGTGTCCAGAAAATATAAAAGACAATTATCCCCTGAGGCCACAGGCACAAACATGTGGAGGCATGCAGGATAATAGAAGCCAATTTAAGTCCTTTGATTGTGTCTCAGAAACATTGTTTTTCCTTCCAAGGCAGTCAAGGTTGGGGCATGCACTACTGATATGGAAACAGGCACATATTACTTTTATTTGGGAGACAATGTTGGAGAAACAAGGCTGAGATGGTTTGGGCACGTACAGATGACGGATAGTGATATTAGACAAAGGATGCTGAACATGGAACTGCCAGGCAGAAACTGAAGGGTAAGATGACTGAAGGACAACATGAAGAGGGTTAATCTGCTGTGGTGACCCCTAAAGCAGCTGAAAGAAGAATGTCAAGTTTAATGCACATTACTTTTACACACCACACATGTACTTTTACAGTGGAAAAAGCAAAGTCAGTAAAGGTACTATATACCATATCTCGTTAGGTAAACCCCAAATTTGAACTCCAAGCCTGAACTATAGATGCAAAGCTTTGCTGTAGATACTAACTAACAGCACAGCTTCAGATAAAGAAAAACTAGTCACTAAAGTTAGTGACTGGAGCAAGATACCTATTGAGTCAAAGAATAATAATAATTTTAAAAAAACCAACAAAAAAAACCAACTTCATCTTCTTATTTTTCACTAGTTTTATATCTATAAACCTAAAATGTGAAGTTTATGAAATCTTCACAACAAGCTAAAGGCCCTTAGCTGGTTTAGCAGACCGGCAGCTATAATCTCTTTGTTGGCTGGCAGACCTCCATCACAGAGTTAAATGTATTAAACTGTAAATAATGTATTTTATTGCTGTTGCTAAATAGTAACAGTTTGTCATACATTTAATCAAAAGCTATAAACAATAAATAATAATACAACTAAAGTTGTTGTTTTCTGATTACCTAACTGTCTACGGTTATAATAACTCTAAATAAGCAGATTTTCAGAAACTAGACAATGTTGCATTCAAATCAGGTGTCACAGATTTAGAGGATACTTTATTAGGAACATGTCTTCAAGTGCTCATTAAGACAAATGTCAGCTAATCACATGGCAGCTCACTGCATTTAGTGATGTAGATATAGTCAAGATAACTTGCTGGAATTAAGTTAAGGATGGGTAAGAAAGGGACTTTAAACATGAAGTGGTTGTTGATGCCAGGCTGGCATTTTATCCACACGTGCTTTTCTAGGGCTTGCTGCAAATTGTATAAAAAAGAAAAGAATATCCGCCAAGTGCCAGATCTGTGGGCCAAAAAACCTCGTTGATGGAAGTTTTTAAAGTTTTCAGTGACTTAAACAAACTTTGTGGATCTTGAAACTTGAAACACATTATAATTCATTTTGCACAGTGATGCACGTGTGATGCATGATGGTAACAAACTGAGGCAAACGTTAAACAGCACCGATTTTATTTATGGAATAGAAATAAATGAATTGGTTATTAGTAACCTGGTTGCTAATAACCCATTCTGGTTATTAGCTACACTAGTTACACTAGTTACACTACTTAGTTCAACTGAAAGGAAAAAAGAACACTATATGCAGAAATGACTTTTTATGTGTGTTTAATAATCAGCTTAAAGGGGACCATAAAAGGGGGGTTTTAAGGGTGGGCCTTAACCCTGAGTAAACACTATTTAAATGTAAATGCATGAATGCTCTTCTCTCATGAAAAGTATATGTTAAAGTGAGCTCATATTGCACTATGCTACAAACAAAAAGCCCACACACAGAGTGTGAAAGTGTCCTTTGGTGCTAGTATTACATTTAATTGTTAGCTGTCAGCTCAAACCTGTGGCCACGCATCCAACGAGAAAAAAACAGACAACTTGTCATGAGGATTTTCACAGAGACAACTCAAGTTGTGTTGTGTGAGAAACTCACGCATTGTTTTTGTTTAATTAAATCTCGTGTTTCTCCATCAAAGATGCTTCAAAAAAAAATATGAGAAGGAGCTTAAATAAATTGCATAATAGGTGTTTTGATAGAGCTAAATGCCGCATGTGTGTGTGTTTGTGTGGGGTAATTAGTAGTTAATATGAGACAGCAGGACCCCCCCTTGAGTCCTGCTGTCATCCTGCCCCCCTCTGACAGACAGTCCTCCAGCTGCTGCCTGCTCGGGGTGAAAGGACCTGATCTGAAAATGAAAGGATGGGAAGAAACAACAAGAGGCTATAAATAAAGGGGAGGTGGAGATCTAAAATCGTGTGTGTGTGTGTGCGTGTGTGTGTGTGTGTGCGTGCGTGCGTGTGTTCGTGCGCTCATGCATGCAAACCCAAGTGTCCTGTTGTTCACCTTGGAGAGGAGGAGTGAGGCACTATCAGTATTGATTGCAGTTGGGTTAAGGCTTAGCGTTGCACTCCCATATGTTCTTCCAAGGGTCAACTAAAAGCCAAATAGAACCACAGACTCCTAACACTCACACACACACACACACACACACACACACACACACACACACACCACCTTTTTTTAAAGTAGTGACACTGACAGATATTTTATGCCAGATTCACTGAGGGACTCGAACTGGTTTACCCTGCAGTTGTGCTGAGGTCTCTGAATGCGGGGGGAGCTATTGTTTGTCCACTCACTTTTTCACTGATGATGCACAGCTTCTGTGTTTCAGGACTGTGACACATGTCAGGGACTAAAATGTGGGTCGCACAATGTTACCACAGTGTCACCTGTGGCTGTAAAAAGTGCAGGTTCAGATGCTGGATAAAGGAAATAGATAATGTGGCAAAGCAAGTAAAGACTTCAGCTGTAAAACTGACTAAACCCTAACCTCCTGTAGCAAAACCTCTACACTAAAGGGAAAATCCCTTTCGCAGTTTGTAAGTGAAAAATACAACAACAAAAAAAACCTTTGAAAAGAATCTGTGATTTAGCTTTCCTTTTGTTTGAACTTCCTGATTCCATTGTCAGGCATTTTTATAATAAAAGAATAGCAACCTGACAGATGCATGTGTTGGCATTCCCCTCTGTTCTGACATCATGAAGCTGAGTTTCGATCCTGAATCAGGGTTGTCATGTGGATGCTCAAATGGATTATGTAACCATTTTGAGTTCTTCATTAGAATTTAACCATTCTGCAACATTTTTCCTGGAAGGTGGGTGTTTGGTCTCCGGCAATGTTAAGGTGTAAAACCAAGGACCTGAATTTACCCAACAAAACACCGCACTCTTATTCACTTCATGTCCACGACTTAGCTTCGCAGGCGTATAACATCTGCCTCTTTTCCACTAGTACCTTCTCAGCTCAGCTTTTTGCAGTTTTCACTAGGTGGTATTACCTGGAGTACTTTTTAGTACATACTCATCCAGGGTTCCAAAGGAGCTGAGTCAATCCAAAAATGTGATGTCAGCTGACTACATGACACAAGTTGACCAAATAGAGATGTCAGTCGATGAGTCGTGAGAATGACTCCAGAAAATTCAAAACTGCCACCCAAATCTGCCAAACCAAGACCGAGCAGCAGGTGTACCGTCGCCTCGTCGTCCTCCATTGTTGTGTTGTGTTGTGTTTGTGTCACATGCATACGATGTCACAGACTTTGCTATAACAAGCCCCTGCACACTGAGGTGATACTCAACTGTAATCAGTGTTGGGGAGTAACGGAATACATGTACCGCCGTTACATATTTAAAATACAAAACATGAGTAACTGTATTCCGTTACAGTTACCGTTTAAAAGGGTGGTATTCAGAATACAGTTACTTTGTTGAAATAAATGGATTACACGGCGGTACTTCCCTGTTTCATATTGTCGCGGGTCAGGACTGTTTGGGTTTTGTTTGACAGCTACGTTCTGTTGTTCCAGGCGCCAGCGTTACGGTTGCCATGGTTACAGGGCGACGCTCTCTCTCTCTCTCTGCTGTGTGTTTCCTGGGTGAGAGAGCGCCTTTTCGTTGTTGTTGTTGTTGTGCTAAGCTAACAGGCAGAATGCTACAAGCATAGCTCTAAAAGAATGTAGCATCATGGGCAGTGTAGTCCGTGTTGCAGGGAGAATGGACTGCCATACACGTTATGGGTCTGTGAGCGCGAGGAGGGAGAAAAAAGGGGAGTGGAAAGGTACGAGTTGTCATCGAGGAAAAACGGGAGCTGGAAGCATGTAAATATAATAATAACCACTGCAGCCAAGAAGAGTGCCTGACGAGCCCAGTTGTAAGTAAGCTATTAAGACTCGACTGTACACCGTGTTCGTGTTTTCCTCCGAAAACAATAAGTTCCGTTGGAGCAGCCTTTCAACGCCTCTCTCTGTCTCTGTCTCTCGCAAGAAAAGTTGACCCACACAACAAAGTAAAGCTATTTTTCGGCTACGAGCTGACAGGGACCCCGCCGTATTAGTCAGAGGTCCCTTTACTACAGTTCGGAGTCGTGGACTTTCAGTAATAGTAATAAATCACACAGCAATAGTACATTCACGTAGTCGTAAAAAGCATGATAATATATTAAGTAATCCAAAGTATTCAGAATACGTTACTGTCATTGAGTAACGTAACGGAATATGTTACAGAATACATTTTGGGGCATGTATTCTGTATTCTGTAATGGAATACATTTTAAAAGTAACCTTCCCAACACTGACCGTAATGGAAAACGACCAAATGTTGAGTCGAGCTGAAGGATCAGAACTCACTCAGCTCACTTTGACAAATGAGCTGCTTGATTTGTCAGCACAGTTTTTACGTTTCTATGCAGTATGCAAAGTCACACGATGTCTCTGTGGGTGTTAATTTGATAGCCAAATGCTATTAAAAAAATACGGCCTATGCAGTCTGACTGCTTGTATATGATCAAGGATCTTCTATCACTGATGACTACACTGGATTTGAATCTTTGTACATGTGCACTTGAACAGCCATATTGTGTGAGACATAACAGGTAACTTTAATTTATGACAGAACAAATGAGCTTTTGTCAGCTCAGAACGCTTTGATGATCTCGACTGTGTGTGCTCAGGTGTGGCCATCTAAAGGATGCAGAGTGGGACAATTGTTGACCTAAATCTGACAAAATAATCAACTCTAGAGAGTCAAGGAGACTTTATATGAGGCAGCTGACATGACTTTTAGAGAGCAGAGAGATAAAAAGGGAGGAATGAGCAAAATGGGTAAAAGTATAGACAGAAAAGGACAAAATGGCTAAAGAAAGAACGGGCGAAAAGTTTACAGTGTATCAATACAAGAGACGCACAAAGAACTGATTCAAACAGCTGTACAGCTCTGACAACAAAAGTTGTTTTTTTTAACTAAGTTTTAAAATAGTTTCAGATTTTTACTAAAATAAATAGGTGGGAATAATGCAAGAAGTGTCTTTCACAGAGACAAACATGTGAGCTTCCTATCTTATTTAAGCTAGCTGGTTTTGTATTAAAGCACATGGAACATACTCTATACTATCTATACAGCAACAAATACAAGAAAGAGAAAATTACTAAGAAAAGTAATTTGTTATCCTGTCTTCCTTCTCTCACCCCAACCGGTCGCAGCAGATGGCCGCCCCTCCCTGAGCCTGGTTCTGCCGGAGGTTTCTTCCTGTTAAAAGGGAGTTTTTCCTTCCCACTGTCGCCAAAGTGCTTGCTCATAGGGGGTCATATGATTGTTGGGTTTTTCTCTGTATCTATGAAGCGCCTTGAGGCGACTTTTGTTGTGATTTGGCGCTATATAAATAAAATTGAATTGAATTGAAGTTACACTATTCATTACTTTTGCATTACTCCATAAAAGGCCTGAAACACATTTTCACATAATTACCAGTTAACAATAAAAACCTGAGGCTGCCACACACACTAACACAAATCCCCATCCTAATGAGGACACACATGATCTTTCTTAGTGTTTGCACGTGAAAACAAACTTAAAAAGCAGCCCAAAGAGACCAAAGAGATCACTACAGTGACTCTGCTGTGGAAACATCAACAGGTACAAGTGGAGGATGCAATCCTGACTACTCATCACTGACTCTGCTGAAGATCAGGCTAGGGTTGGTGTCCATTTGATTTTAATGTCACTCTGGGTTCTTGGCTAGCTTTGTGTTAGCATACTGTCTGTGCAGATGCTTGCAAAGAGCTAAAGTTGTGTTAGCGGGATAGTGCAGTTCTTTCTGTCCTGGCAGCAGTCTGCAGTTTATCATCGTGCACTTGTGCTTTTGTGTAATTACAATAAATTTTGTGTCCTCAAAAGCTGCAGACCACACCACCTTTTCTCCAACATCACACAAAGTGAAATCAGCTGGTTGCAGCACAAGTGGAACAGGAAGGAAAAAAGCATGTGTTTGATGTTTTTGTCCCTCTTTCTTCTCCACCCAGCATACAAATAACTGAAGACCATTTGTAATGCAAGTAATGACATTATTGTAACTGTAATGTAATTACTGAATTTAGTCAAGTATGCTGTTACATTACTGCATCACTAAAAACGGAATGTGATTACAGTAACATGTTATGCTGGAATGTGTTACACCTAACACGTAGCAACTTTAAATGTTGTAACGTGTCCTGGAATTGTTGTCATTTTTCTGCCTTTGAGCTAGCAAGCATCATTTGTAGAATATAGTCAACAGTTATTAATAGTTATTAATAAAATTCATGTTTAAATGCAGTCAGTTGTGTTTATATGTGTACAGTGTTTTTAAACCTTAAGCAAACCAGCTATTTTAACAGGTTAAATGGGCACAATACTCACCAAAGTGTCACTGTTCATATAAACATTTATAGTGAACATCGAGAGATACAAAAAAAAATCCTTTTTTTTTCAGTCCAGTAACTGTCAAACTGTCCAGATGGTCGGACATCCTTGAACGACTTTGCACATAATTTGTTACAGATCATAAAGTGCTGGCATTTTTCCTCCATTCAAAGACGGTCAGTTTTGAAGCCAATCCACTTCCTTTGTGGGTGTGAACAAAGGTTATGAAGTTGATTGTAGAAGGATGTGGATTAGCTTTAAAACACCCCTCATGTGGACTAGCCCCTCTTCCCAAACAGCCCCCTTTCATTGCGACCATGCAGTCCGTGATAGATGAGGACAATGTCAACAAGAGCCTCAACATGAGAAATTGGGTTCGACAAGAAGCAGGCCTGGAGATTGCTCTCTCAGCGGTGATGGGATTTATCTTGTGTCTCTGTGTTACTTTGTAAACAGCAGTGTGCAAACATTTCCCCATTCTTGAGATATCAAAGGAGTGGCGGTCTATACCTTTAAGCTGTCCCACCTGTGTGCAAGGTCATGGCAGATATAGAACACACACATACACACTCAGGCACACAATTTACCAACCACATTCCTAAGTGCCCGTGATGAGAAGTTTAGAGGGAGCAGATAAGGCATGTGGCTACAGGTAGAGCTGCTGCTCTGAGCTTCTACATTCCCACTGAAAGGACAGTGTTTGGGTGTGACTGCAAATCATCCCACTGTCTTGTACAACTCCAAGGCTTAGTCATTTGTAAACATAAAGTTTGCTCATAATTGTGGGTGTTAACACATTTTTACATGCGTTCCTTTTCGATTGCACATTCTTGCTTGATCTGACGTTCCCAATTAAGTCAGGTTTACTCACCATTATTTAGGTATATGAAATTTAAGAAAGTGCTTTTGACAGAGATGTCAGCTAGGTCAGTCCTTAACTTGAGAATTTAATCTTGTCAAAATCAAAATTACCACTGTGAGCAAACCAAATAATAGAAGTGTTGTTTCCTGTGTGGCTGTTAGCTGTCACTTCAGTGTAATCCTCGTCCACCCCATTCACTTCACAGTTTTCATCAGAACCAGCCATCAAACTGATCACCATAATCCTTCTTCAAACTAGTGTTTGACTGTGCAAAAAAGGCTGTACTCCACAAAATAAAAGATTTATAGTATACTACAGTCAGATGTGTTCCTATTTAATCACCAGTCACCCCAATATCTCACCCCAGCTGAGAAACAGCTTCATCCCAGAAGCTGTGAGACTTCTCAATGCATAATGGGCATGAACTGTTGTTGTAGCACCTTAATCACTACTGACACTTACTGACACGTCACTTTATCAGTGCTGGTCATCATGCCCTTTTGCTGCTAAAGTATTTATACTTGCATTTCTATATCTACACTCCATACTGGTACTCAGGTTTATTTGTATTATTTTATTACTTGTTATTCTGTGTTTCTGGTTATTTTTGTTTGGTGTTTTAGTTTTTTATTCTGGTTCTTTTCGCTCGCGGACCGTGTGTACATATTTTGTTCCACCTCATGTAAACGTGATGCGAATGACAATAAAGCTTCCTTGAATGCTTGAATAGAATCATCCAGTTTACAGTTTCTTACTGTAAAATGTTTAAAGTACTGAAAGCTTTATGAGACTGGTTGAAATAATAAGTTTCCACAATGATTTATAAAATTCAGTTTTGTTATGACCAGCACATAGACCACAGCAAAAACAACAACAACAACTGAGTCAGTTACTGGGGAGTTTGAATGGTGTTTCTATCAGGCAGAAACACAAAGTAGGAGCAAAAAGGATTAAAAGTTTCATACACGTTGGATTCGGTCCATTTGATGGGATTGTGGCAAAGAGGAAGTGCACTGCATTGGCACTTCAGTATTAGCTTCATTCAGAGGTTGCTGCTGGATTACAAATAGAGGGAGACTCTCTGTTAAGGTCCCCATCGCTGCACTATATCTGTTAATACCTAATACTTCTATGATGTAACGTTAACTTTAAACATCTCAAACAACCCATAACAGCATCTTTATTAAGGAACCTTTGACACTAAAGAGCTGGATAAAAACAATAGCAGACACTAGTAGATCGTGGCTCAAGAGTTGGCAGTTCATCTTGTAATCGGAAGGTTGCTGGTTCGAGCCCCAGCTCGGACAATCTCAGTCATTGTGTCCTTGGGCAAGACACTTCACCTACTGCCTACTGGTGTTGGTCAGAGGGGCTGATGACGCGATATGGCAGCCTCACTTCTGTCAGTCTGACCCAGGGCAGCTGTGGCTACAACAGTGAGTGAATAGTGGAATTGTAAAGCACTTTGAGGGTCTCAAAAGGTGCTATATAAATGCAATCCATTATTATAAGGGGAAAACGCACATTAAATAGTTCTGTAGGCAGGACAGTTTTACATAGTAAATATCAACATAAAATAAACAGAACATACATTTGCATCTTTGTCTCAGACACACAAAAAAACTTGATGAATCCCTTTAAGGTTAGTGAAGTAAATAAAAGCTTTAACAAATGTTTTGTGTTGGTCCATATTCTGCCTCGAAACAGCAAATAATACAAATGAGAATCCCCAAACTTCCTGTGGACTTGTTTCTACTTTCTGGTTAAAAAAAAAACTTCAGCTATACATGTAACAAGTCTGGGCAAATTTAATCTTGGCTGTTTAGCTCACTGTGCTGTGGCTTTTGTTGGCACTTTATGAAACTGGATGCATATGGATGTTAATGAGACCTGCATACAGTAAGTCTGGGGTATACTGAATACTAAAGACTTGACATACTAACTACATACTAGAAAAAGAATGATGAAATTCTGTAATTCCAAAATTACAAGTGGCAGTCTTCACTGGGGAAGCTTTTTTTAGTTCTTTTTATTTTGCTCTAAGCACACAGGAATGGCTAAGCCAGTTGTTTAGATTAGAAGTCTCACCGTAAGATCAATGTTACCTGACAGCGAGGCTTGTAACAGAAGGAGACTGAGACCTATAATGCATCAAGTAAGAGGATCTTTGGTCTGAAGTGGATCTGCACTCCTTATGAAGGGCTTTGGAAACTCTTCAGAAGCAGCAGTGTACCCAGGAGATCAAAGTTTTCGTTCTTTGGTTACGGTTTCCCCTGCTTATATTTATCACTATACTGCCACCATGTGGCTGAGAAATGGCAGTGTCAGAGTGGAGGCTTTGTGCTCTCTTCATTTTGGTGGGACGTTTGTGCATTTATTCAGTCAAACTGTACAGTACAACTCAGACAAGTAAATTCACAGTGTTTTACAGAGAGATAGAAGGAGCGATTTAAAACCGATAATAGAAATATAAACAGACATAAGAAGTGACGAGCTGTTTCAAAGTGACAAAGTGGGTGAGAACACTACTTATCCATATTCTTAGTTAACATTCTTGATTTGATTTAACCATATTTCACATGTAATCTGCAATAGGCAAACATCTACTATCCCGGGTTTGTTTATGTTTTGCACTTTTACAGATTATATAATATAACATCTTGGTTTAAATCAATTCCTACAAGTTTGTTAAGTTAACATGTTCTTTATTTCAACTGTTAATTTGTTTAAACTTACCTTACCTACCTGTCTTCCAGAAACAAAAGGAGGAAATGTAGTTTTACTTCCTGCTTTATAGTTTCTTGGTTAATCCGAGGTCACAGGAAGAGACCAAGTGCAGAAGGGGAAGAATTCTTGTAATTTAATAAAGTTGATTTTAGAGTGTTTATGGAGAAATTGATTTATTGTTGTAATATGTATTGATTACACCAGTAACCAGTTATGTTGCCAGTAAAGAGTAGCAGTAGAGGTTTGAGTATGATAATGTTCATCTTACCTACTGAATGGAATAGGCCAGAGGAGAAATTGTTTGGTTAAGTGGACTATTTAAGCAGAAGAATTCAGGTGTTTGGGGAGAAAGGACCAGGTCAGTGTAGCTGAGTTGAGTTGAGTTGAGTTGAGTTGAGTTGAGTTGAGTTGAGTTGAGTTGAGTTGAGTTGAGTTGAGTTGAGTTGAGTTGAGTTGAGTTGAGTTGAGTTGAGTTGAGTTGAGTTGAGTTTCTTATTTATTTTTTGGTCACAAACACTGGACAGCATCAGTCTCCTGCACTTCGTTGGCCTCTTAAGTCAGGTCTTACCACACTCACAGATGTCCATGTTTATATGGTAAAATAAAAGTACCTTCACTTTGCTTTGTTCTAATTCTGGGCACACAGAGAACACCTGTCACTGCTGATCTGAGAGTGCTGCATGTTTTGTAAGGCACAAGTAGATTTGAAAACGCAACTGAGTGATAATGATTTGTCACTTAAAAATTATTATGCATACCGGTACATTTTAAACAACTTTGTTGGACTTATCTGGACATTTAACAAGAATATCATATTTTTACACCAACAACATTAAATTTTTGTGTGATTTTCATACATGGCTGCTTTTATATTTCACATTTATGTAGATACACTTTATAGAACTTATTTAATGTATTTTTTACTGTGTTGTTCACCCTGTTCTGTTTTTGATATGTCAGTCTAACATGCATTCTTTAGTCTTACATTTAGTACAAATTATTACTCCTAATATAATGATAATAAAAATAATGCTCTCGGTGTGGTTGTGGTATTTTGAATTTAGCTGCAGAATAATCACATCAAAACCAAAGTATCATAAACCTGTATTTTATTCACAGTATGATACAGAAAATATATTAAATGTTTAAAGAGAGTCATTTTATTATTTCATTAAAAACTTTGAGTTCATTTTGAATGTGAATGCAGAAAGATATCTTTAAAAACATATGGATGCTGCAATGGTATGAATTTCAAAATTCATACCTACATCACCTTGTTCTTCAACTTATTGCATTCACAAGATTTTTAAAAACACTTCACCTCTGACCTTGATCTTAAGGCCGAGGTCACTGCGATGTGATGTCATCCAAGATTTTAGTAGATAGAGTTTGAAACTCAGGTGTCGCAGGGTCCTGACAATACCCCATCTGTCTTTTATGGCTGACAGTAAAAAGGGTTAGTTTTGAGAGCAACTTTTAATTTAGTTTTAGCCATATCTTTTGACTGACGCGTCATTTAGTTATTGTCAGAATTTAGACATCTGAATTCATGTGATTACTAAATATCATAAGATTATTTTTGACTAAATCTAAAATGATACAGTTTCCTGGGCATGTCTTACTGCCATGGTTCTTGGTGTTGGACCCAGTGTTTTGAATTATTGATTTGGTTTCTGGTTTATAGGGTTCACATTTTGGCATATTTGGTTCTATTCCTTGTTCCTCTCTGCTTTAGAGTTAATTCCTCACTCAGTGTTTATCATCATGTTTAGTCACCTGCATTAGCTTCATTTGTGTGTCTGTGTATCACGTTAAACTCTCAGTTTGCGTGTGTTCCTTGTCCGATCCTCGTTTATGCACTGTAAAATCGAATTAGCTGATAAAACTTTAAAAAATTATACAGACTCATTGGCTCAAAAAACAAAGTAAAGCTTGCTTACAATAATTAAGTTAGGACATCTTACTCATTCTGATGCTGTGTGTCTCCGGGAGTCAAGGTTTCAGTCTGTTTACTCCTCCCGTACGCCATGACTGCAGATAAAGCTTTTTTTTTCATTTATTTCTGCCTCCTGACTTCTGCATTTGGGTCGACTCTCTGCCTACCGCACAGTGGTCCATCACACATGCTAACTGGAGCTCATCTCTCCAGAAATTTTTCAAGCCATTTTTATATTTTGATGAAAGTGTCGGTCCATTTCATTTGTCTTCATGCTGTGACCCAGTATTTGTGTTTCAACATCTGGAATTATATTCTTTGATTACTGATCTTCGTGTTTTTGAGTTTTTTATTTAGTTCTCTCTCCCTTAACGTTTATCTCAGCCTGCAGTTAGTCTCTGTTCCCGTGTTTTCCCTGTTCTTTATATCCCTGTGTGCCACATCTAGTGCTTTTGTATTTCTTCTGTTCCAGAGTCTGTCGTGTTTCCATTTCAAGTCGTGATGTCATTCTTCCTGTTTTATTTTGATAGTCCTTGCCTTATGTCAGTGTATTCTGGTTTTCTTTCTTTTCCCCCTGTGTGCCCCTCTGTGTATCTGTGAACCCTTGTTTCCCCTCCTTGTGTTTTATTCCACGTTTTCCCCAGCCCGTTATGTCCGTGCTCTCTCTCCTCCTGTCTGAACCTCTGTGTACTTCCTGTTTTACTTTGACAGTCTCTTGTCAGTATGTGTCATGTTGTGTTCACTCCTGCCCTGCCTTGTTACAATTATCTGTGTCAGCTGTGTTCCCCATGTGCTCCCACTTCCCTCGTTTACCCTCTGTGCATTTATGTCCACGTCTCCCTCAGTTCAGTGTTGCGTTCTCCCTCGTGCTGTGTGTGATTCTCCCTGTGTTTCCTGGTGAGCTTTATCTTTAGTTTTTCCCCAGTTGTATTACTCGTGATCTGTCTTTCCAGCAATAAAGCTGTGCTTTCTGAGTTTATTCCCCGTGTCCCCGTGAGTTTGCGTTTGGGTCCTCTCCTGCCTGCCACACAGCCTAATCATGACAGACACATGCCTTTGTTTTTATTTTGTTATTATCTTGTTTTTTGTCAGGAAGGGAAAAAAAGATCATTGGCTAAAAAGCAAGTGGTACTAAAAAGAAACAGGTCGAGAAACATTTGGCAACTAATTAGATTAGTTGGCAACAACTCTGTAACATTGCTAATGCAAACAGGCCAAGACTGACATAATCCCTACATCAAATATCTGAATGTAAGTGAGGTGTTTTTGAATTAAAGTTCTCTTTAAAGTTATGTACAAACTGTAGAAATGGGTTAGCATCACTTTCCTTTCCAGACTATATGACCCAAAGGTGCATTGTATTATTATTTTCATTACTAAGATTATATTACAAGTGTTTGGGTAATTAATTGTGCATTTTTAATTCAGGTGTGGTTGCATGTTTCAGTATTCTCATTCTGATTCTGATGGCAAAGAAAATAGCCTACAGTGTAAGACATTTAAAATAATGACAAAATAATGATATTTTCATATCATTATTTGGATGATCTGATATCCTCGTGTTGGTGTTGTTCCCAGACCATCATGAAAATGTTGTTCCAGGTTCAACATTGCAAGTGACCAATCACATTGTTGTGACATTATTCTTTTGCGCGCCAAGCCATTCGTGCATTTATGAAATTCCAATGTTGCAAGGACAATGTCAGCCCTTCTCCTTTTAGCATGCTCCATGATAACAAGCGCGTCTATGTCAGATGTGAAACTCCAAAAGGAAGACTAAATATCTATAAATCATAAATCACACCAACGCTCGAACCACCTGCTAAAACAGCGAGGCTTCAGACGTCATTAGTGACGTCACTCGCCCTTAAAGAAGCAAGCCTCGGCACGCGCTTGATAAAAGCCTTCCTGGATTTCTCGACGGCGCAGCGCGTCCCATCACTAATTCCAGGCTTCACTTTCAAAATTAATTTTTCCATTTTATCAGCTATCATTCGGCTGAACCCGGCACTGCTCGGGCATCTTCGGAAGTAATGGGCGTGCTCGAATGCAGTGCGTCTCAACCGGCGGTACAATCGGATGATCCCGGGCGGGCGGAGCCAGTTAGGAGGAAATGGTACAGTTGGCTGACTCCTCCTAAGAAAACCGGCGACGACCATCAGTACCCGGCAGTTTCATCGTACATCTGTACCGCTTTCAACTCAACGTTACAGCAGCGTGTTAAATCTCTTGAGCCAGTCTTAGGTCACTCACAAAAACCACACCAACACTTACTTCTAAACCAAGCGGCACTCGTATGGTGCAATTTTTTTTTAGAAATTTACGCCAAGGGCTTGGAAATTAACGTTTCAGAGAAATTGCTGCAGGATGGAGACGCAAATACATGTACCCGTGGGCTCGCCGGTAATTAGAAAAATCCCAGTTTTCGTGGACGAGCGCAACGTAACGGAGGGAGCGATGAAGCTCATTAAAGAGCTGAGACCGGCGTGGGACTCGAGCGACGTCAAGACCAAGGTAACGTTAGCCGCAAAGCTAGCTGTACTGATTATGCTAGGCTAGGAAAGGATTGACAGCTTTGCAGCATCACCGGCAAGCTAGTAGGAGGGTCGTGGCAACCTGACATGTCGCCTAGCTGAATTAATTTTATTGCACCGCCTATAGTTGACTATTTCTATTTTCTTTACCAACTAAGAAGTTTAAATTGGTTTTGCTTTAGAGAAAATTTACATTTATAGGTTACCGTAGCTATCAAGGTGTTCTAATTAATTAGCAAACTTGCACCAGGATGTCCCAAAGCTTGGTACGCTTCTTATCTGTAGTGTATGCCCAAAGTGCACATCGCGTAGGGCACTTAAAGACGGTGTGAAAGCTGGTATAAGTCGCGCTGTCATCTTGGTGTTGGAGGACAGCTGATGGTGGCGCGATGGTCAGTTTGATAGAGGAACACGGTGATTGGTAATAATTACTAGTTCAAAGGGACAGACTGTGTTACAGCAGGTCCCTGAGCTTTGTGTTCATTATAGCCTGCAGCCGATTGTTGTGTCTCGTTTCTTCCCAAATACATGTGTGTGAATCCTAATGATATTAGACACACTAGATTTTGGACTTCAATGGAGTGTACATGTTGGAGGCCAAGATATACAGTCTCTTCTTTTAAACCGTTTAAATGTTTTCTTAAAAAAATAGTACTAAAGAAGTGTAAGTGTGTGTGTGTGTGTGTGTGTGTGTGTGTTTTTTTTAATAAACAAAGAACCGTTGGGAAAAAACATCTTCCAGTCTTACTATGTCCACTACAGAGGATATAGCAAATAGGCTGAGTCTCCGGATAATATTGTTGTTGTTCCCATTTTATACAAGTAAAATAAAAAAACTTTTTTTTCCAAGTGTTTTAAAGTCTTTCGTCTCTTTGAACATTTCCTCAGCTACAAAAGCAGAGATTAAACATCAGCCCCAGTCATATGCATCTTATCACTGATGGGCATTAGCAAGCCAACATGTCTCTCTAGCTTTCAGGTGATGTCAGATTACTGGGACACGCCCACCTGAATGGCAAAAACAGTACTGCTTGCCCTCCAGCAATCATTTGAACTTTGAGTTTAATTTAGCGTAATAGTTACTGTGCTACTAGATGTGCTAATCAGCATTTATTTATAGCTGCTGTAGATCGGGCACCAACACGTGAGCACACCTCTGCCAACCCTGCCTTACAGGTCAAATCCCACCAATCATTGCTTCTCACCAGCAGCCCAGGCTGTTAGTGGCAGCTCATTTAAACTGTAAAAATGATTTACCTGACAATGGAAAAATACTTTACTGTTATGTCATAACATTAATGTCACAAATTATTACTACTGGAATTTTAGTGACCCTGCACTGTAAAAGTCTAAGTCAGCAAACCGTAAGATTTACATGTGGTAGTTTGAAAACTTTTATCCTTTTATCCATACAAAAGCCATCTACTGTTATGGTATGTGGGCTGATGGTGATGCCAGCCATCTGAGAATACAAATTCAGATGCAGGCAGACAGGACATTGTTGGTTCTTTTAAAGGGGAAAGAATTCAATTCAATTTTATTTATATAGCGCCAAATCGCAACATAAGTCGCCTCAAGGCGCTTCATAGATACAGAGAAAAACCCAACAATCATATGACCCCCTATGAGGAAGCACTTTGGCAACAGTGGGAAGGAAAAACTCCCTTTTAACAGGAAGAAACCTCCGGCAGAACCAGGCAGAATGAGATCGTAGATGCATGCTTTGCAAATGAGCTTTCTCCGAACTGTAGATAAGCTCTCCATTAGCATAGGAAGAGGAATTGAGTCATTTGGGAGGGGTTCAGAGCAGAGCCGCTGTTCCTCCACATCGAAAGGAGTCAGTTGAGGTATTGCCTTCTGGGTAAGGTGTTTCAGTTGGGTACGTCCTACCTGGAGGAGGCATGGGGCAGACAAAGGACACGCTGGAGAGATTCTGTCTCTCGGCTGGCCTGGAAACACCCCAATAAGTCCCCGGATAAACTGGAGGGCTCGCTGGTTGGTGAGAGGGAGATCTGGGCTCCCTGCTTAGCCTGGTGCCCCTGCATCCCATTATCAGATACTGGACGATTTATTCATTCGTTATGTTAGAGCTGAACTTTTATTGAGTAGTTGTCATGAATTTTTAAACAGTGGAAATCATTTTGTCTTGATGGAGTGATCAGGCCTGAGAGTCAACAGGAGAAAAATTGTATGAATTGTATTGATCTTAATTTTTAGCAGGTTTAACTTTTTTTTTTTTTTTTAGTACCTTATTTGTTTATTTTTATTGTTTTTGAATACATCTATAATTCCCTTTTTTTCGGACCCTCATGCTCCTGTAACAAGTGAATTTCCCTACTGTGGGATTAAAATCTATATCTAATATTTGCAAATTAATCCCCTGTTTAATGCAAAGTTAAAAGGTTGGAAGTAAAGCCTTGATGTTGATTTACAAAGTTGAAGGAAACTCTTATATGGAATTCATCGTCATAGGCCTACCTCAGGTTTGTGCTTTTGCTTATAATTTGATGTGGGACGATAATAACAATGTGCTTTAATAATATAGGCCATGAGCTAAACATCCACCCCTATAACAACGTCATGACATATTGTACCATTGGGTATGTAGACAATGGTGCGTATCAGCACCTTTATTCATTGTAATATAATAACAGTTGGTGGCAGATGTGGTTCCAAGAAGTCTTTTTTTAAAAGATTTCCCTAGAAGTGTGGTGGTGTTAGGTAATCCACAGAGACTTGACTCATCAGGGAAAGAAAAATGCATAATTGATTCCAGGTAAAAGGATCTAGTAACTGTTGTGTCGTAGCTGGGTCAAAGTTTTTGGAGCAGTGAGCGCTACAGAACTGTTAAAAGTCCTCAGTGGCACAGTCTAAGCCCAGCTGCTTCAGCCCTGTATTTACATCCTGGTTACTCCTCTCCCTGGGCCTTGCACAACAGCCACCTGCAGCTGAGGATGTGACCGTGTTTATCTCGACTTTTCCAGGCCAGACTGGCAAAACTTCTCTCAACGACTACCACTCTGACAGTAGATTTATACACCTGCACTGCTAACAGGAAGACCTGACCGGCCCTGCCACCTGGACAGGGAGATTTTTATTGTCTATTGCCAAACATCCACACACTTCCTGAAAATGGCAGAGTGCCTGCAGCGACAGAGAAATGGTCTCCTCTTACAAGTTTCACATAACGAAGACTCAAAGATTCACGTCAATCAAAGGAAACCTGTTCCAGCCTGTACAGTGAGGTCACCCTACAGGGAGCTGGTTATTGGTAGTGGGGTGGTTGAGGGGGGGATGCCACCATCAATGTCCCATGCAAGCAGTATATGGCAGAATGTTTACCTCTGTCTGGGTCCAAGCTTATCGCTGTCTGTCGATGTATTGATCGTAGGTCTTAGCAGCGTATTGTGTGGCGGGCAGAAGGGATCAGTCACGTTTTGGCAAAGGCGTGTATGCTTGTGTATGAATAGTCATAACAGGGATGTCTGTCGCCCATCTTTGTGGTGAGCCACGTGTGGAATGCCAGATATGCGTGAGTGAGCGTCTGGTCCTTGGGGGGAGATGCAGGCAGTGTGTATGTTGTTATTGTGTCCGCTGCAGCGGGACGGACCGGCCCACCACTGTCCACTGGAGCCACGCTGTCACTCCGATTTTTTTGTTTTTTAAGGCCAAGTTTCAAACACACAAGGCTTTTTGCTAACTTTTCATTTTAGAAAAAGCATTTGACTCAGCTTGTTGACAGCATCACTCTTTAAGACTGATCAGGCGACGTGCAAGAAGTCTTCACCAGTGATATGAAGGAACACTCAGGGTGTTTTTACTCTGGTTCGTTTTCCCAACTGGTGCGGTTTGTTTGTGTGGATGTGAACATAGTAACTGCACTCACATGTGGACCAAAACAACCACACCAAGAACCAACAGTCCAAAGTCCAAACGAACTCCAGAGAGGTTCATTTACAGTTCGTTTACAATGTGAACGTGAGCCGATATGAAACAAATACTGGGTGTACATTACAAGCTTAAAAAACATCCTGTAGCCAGATAGAGAACATCACCAGTTAACCTTTGGACTGTGGGAGGAAATCAGAATACATGGGGAGCACCCACGCAGGCACTAGCAGAATATGCAAGGTCCACACAGTTGATGGATTTGAACCCTGGACCTTCTTGCTGTGACGTGACAGTTGTAACTACTGCACCACCGTACCGTCCAGGATGATATGATCAAGATAAAAATGTTTCCTCTTAGGCTAAAGGGAGTAACTCAGTATAATGTTGGTATGTCATCATCGTCATCAGCGTAAGGGGACAAGTGGGCTTGGTGGATGCCACACAAACACTCAACCACTTGTCGAGAACATGGTGGCAGATGACTCTATCTGAGGACTGTATCTGTGTAGACCGCTGCAGAGGGCTGTTGAACCACTACACTCTGTAGTGTGCATTCATTTTTGATGAGTTTTATGCCCTACTGTAATATCCCTCTCCATGTCACTGTCCATACACTGCTCTTGCTAACACAGACTGACCATGCCCTGTTCTCATGTTCTTGTACAACTATTATTCAAACAAAATCTTAGTAAGATGACTTAAAAACCACTTCAACATTTAGCTCAAGTCTTCTGTGAACCCTGCGGAGGCGTTCTGACATATTCATCTCATGTAGGTCAAAGCTGTATGGTGTCTTCAGGGTTGATGTTGACTTAGAGGTAACTAATAGCTTTCAGGAAAACAGTCCTGAAGCACCATGGCGCTGTACAATCAGAGGCTCTGTTTGAGACGAGATGTGGTTTCATCTTTTTCCAGCTCTTCACCGATGGAACCACCAACAAGCTAGTGGGCTGCTACGTGGACGACAGTCCAAATGACGTAGTCCTGGTCCGAGTATATGGAAACAAAACAGAGCTGATTGTGGACCGAGACAATGAGCTTAAGAGCTTTCAGGTAGTGTTGCCGCGTTGCAGAGTCCTAAATTAATTAACGTAAGCAGTTGTTTGCTCCTACCTCATTGTCATCTTTTTGTGTCTCCTAGGTGCTGCATGCTAATGGTTGTGCTCCTCGCCTCTACTGCACCTTTCTAAATGGCATCTGCTATGAGTTCATGCAGGGAGATGCACTTGGAACGCAGGATGTCAGAGATCCTACTCTGCTCAGGTGTGAATTTGTCACAGCAATGTTTGAATGGGTTTTTTGAGTTTACTCAAAGATGGTGAAAATTTTAACATCAGTGCTTTTCTGCCTCATACAACAAAGATTAGACACATGGAGAAATGCACAGGACACACAAAAAAAGAACTGTATAATGAAGAAAACGGACAATTCCACAAGGTTCTGAGCTGAAACGCAACATCTAGAGGGAATGCTTTATCTGGTAACACAATGTTTTGACTGTGAAACAGTCTTCCCATTGTGGACGTCAGCTCTGTGTAGTGGACATTATGTATTTTCTTGTTTTAATTCAACTATCTCCAGGAACTCTGTAACCAAAATTTGTCCTTGTAGATAAATGAAGTAGGACACTCTGCCACTGTACTGTGGGGATTCTTTACAACTAGATACTAATGGTCTGTAGTTGAAATCTTGCCACGACTGTAACCTTGTTCTGTCTGTCTCCGCTTAGGCTGATAGCCAGGGAAATGGCTCGTATCCACGCCATCCATGCACACAACGGCTGCATCCCCAAACCCAACCTCTGGATCAAGATGCGGAAATATTTCTCACTTGTAGCCACAGAATTCACAGAGCAAGCCTCCAACATCAGGTGAGCTCCTGCTTATCTACTTTCAAAGCTCAAAGTTAAGGTTATCATTATCACCGTGATAATGATGCAAATAGTCCATAAAGCCCAGCATGAGTTTCCTGTTAAATGAGAACATAAGCTGTTTGCATAGAGCCTGAAATATTCTGCAAGTTCTCCGTGATGAAGCAGTGGGGTAGTTGGGCTTTCTTTGCATAAAAAATGACAGAGATAACTGCAAAAAGCGTACGACTGTATCCTGTGCGGTTCATGTATTGATGTCCAAATATAAACTTTAACATTATTTCTGGGTTTGAAGGCTAACAAATGTTCCTGTTGGCACAGCACTGTCCATTTGAGAATGCGTTAGCAATTAAGACTGTCACGCAGCTGAAATACTCGGCACTGACTCAAGTTCTCTTTTTTTTTTTCCAGGTTTGTTTAAAAAGCACGTAGGACTAAATAAGCAATACACCTTAGCTAGTCTCAGTAGAAGAGAGTTAGGTGCTCTGCTGCAAATACAAGGTCTCCTGTTCCATTGCAAGCACACATACTGCAAAGTCGCATGATTTGACAGCATATGGGATATAGCCCAAATCAAGTCTGTAGAGAGAAGTAAACATGTGCTAAGGTCAGACGCCGGGCAGAATTAACCAATGACACAATAATGTTATTGCTATGCTAATTAGCTCATTACAACAATGGAGCAAGCTTTATATTTCTACTGAAATATGTCAAAGCAGCATGGAGACAGTAAACTTTTTAATCTTATCTTTGTGTTTTATATGAGTAAAATATCGTTGACTTGTAGCTTTAGCATAAAACTGAACACTTGGCTTGCAGCATAGAAAACACCAAGATATTTGTCAGCCAAAAGATGAGATGTAATAGAGATGTAATTTCCCAGCCTTACCTAGAAGTGTGTTTAATGAAAATGTAAATTCATCTCTATATAATAAGGAGGATAGCATGGCAGAGACATGTGGAGCAGATAAAGTATACCATTTTATAACCTGGCCAGCTGCCCAGTCCCAGCTAATATCTTTGTTCTCTTCCCTGTTAGATTAAGTCCAGCATGTGGCTTATATAACTGTAACAATAATAGCAGACTGGATTAGGGAGTGTTTGGCATTCAGTGGGCCAGCAGATGTTTGCTTAGCCCGGTCTATCAGATCACTTTATCCTGTCCTTGGTAACACAGACAGCTAGAGTCCCTGGTCCTGGACAGCAGACACTTGTTGCACACTGCTATCTGAGAAGCCCTCATGTTGCGCTTCATTTTAATAGGCCGGTGTTATTTGTAGCATTTAGTCTAAATCAGAATCATTTCAGTAACATTTCCTTTGTGGATGACATGTTAGATGAGTTAAGTTTGAGTGAGTGTCAGAGAGAGAGCTAGCTAGATGGAAATCTGAGAGGAGAGGGTGCATCCTGTGTGCACACTGGTTTTCTCTGAGCTCAGACTGTCTTCAGATTGATACTGGAGTAATCCACATAAGCCCATTACATTTAACAAAGGGGTTTCTACTCAGCACTCTTAGCTTTTGCTTGGATGAGACTACCTTAGCTCTTTCTCTGCTATCTAGTAAGACCACCTTTGGACTACCATCAGATCAGACTACACAATCTTAGCTGGGCTGAACCCTTCGTGATGCGTGAAGCCTCAGTAGGTTTGTGTCATGTGCACACAGATGAGAAGAGCAAAGATTTATATAAATACTGGTGCAGGATATGCATGAATGTTTATAAGATAAGATAAGATAACCTTTATTAGTCCCACACGTGGGAAATTTGTTTTGTCACAGCAGGAAGTGGACAGTGCAAAAGTTATGATGCAAAAATTAGAATACAATAAGAATAAATACAGTACACAACTGTACAGAATAGAATAAAATAAAATACTATATACAGTAGAATAAAATAAAATAAATATACAATAAGATAAGAATAGAATACAAATACTATATACAACTGAGTAAAAATACAACGATGACAGAAAAGATTATTGCACTTAGTGTTATTGCATATGTATGGATGTGTGTGCTTGATCAGTTAAAGTCTTTATTATGGAGTCTGACAGCAGTGGGGAGGAAAGACCTGCGAAATCTCTCCGTCCCACACCGTGGGTGCCGCAGTCTCCCACTGAAGGAGCTGCTCAGTGCTGTCGCAGTCTGCTGCATGGGGTGGGAGATGTTGTCCATCAGGGATGACAGCTTAGCCGCCATTCTCCTGTCACTCACCACCTCCACTGGGTCCAGAGGGCATCCTAGAACAGAGCTGGCCCTTCGGATCACCCTGTTCAGTCTCTTCCTGTCCCCAGCAGAGATGCTGCCGCCCCAGCAGACCACACCATAAAAGATAGCAGAAGCCACAACAGAGTCATAGAAGGTCTTCAGGAGTGGGCCCTCCACTCCAAACGAACTGAGTCTCCGCAGCAGGTACAGCCTGCTCTACCCTTTCCTGTAGAGGGCGTCTGAGTTATGAGTCCAGTCCAGTCTATTGTTCAGATGAACACCAAGGTACCTGTAGCTGTCCACAGCCTCAATGTCCATACCTTGGATGTTCAGTGGTTGCAGTGGAGAATGCTTGTGCCTGCGGAAGTCTACCACCAGTTCCTTGGTTTTACTGGCGTTGATCTGGAGGTAGTTCAGCTGGCACCAGTCCACAAAGTCTTGGGTCAGACCTCTGTACTCCTTGTCGTCCCCATCAGTGATGAGGCCGACTATTGCAGAGTCATCAGAGAACTTCTGCAGGAAGCACTGGGTGGAATTGTGGGAGAAGTCTGCAGTGTAGATGGTGAAGAGGAACGGAGCCAGAACCGTTCCCTGTGGGGCCCCCGTACTGCAGACGACCCTGTCCGACACAAAGCCCTGAGTCCTCACATACTGTGGTCGGTCGGTGAGGTAGTCCAGGATCCAGGTAGTGAGGTGATGGTCCACTCCAGAGTTCACCAGCTTGTCCTTTAGAACCGAGGGAAGAATGGTGTTGAAGGCACTGGAGAAATCAAAGAACATGATTCTCACAGTGCTTCCAGCGGTCTCCAGGTTATTATTTCAAGTACAGTGTGGAATAAATCGCAGATCAGATGTTGGTAGTCAGGTCTGAAAACTCAGGAAATGAGGTGTAATGTAGCCGTAATAACAGTGACTCCAGCAACAGGAGGGTCCACTGAGAACTTGTTTCTCTGCAACTGTGTTCCCAGGAGTCAGCAGGCCAGAGCCCCACTGAGCTTGTGTGTGCTGCCTGTGCATGTCGCACTCAGTTGTTTTCATTTCACATATGTTCCCACGTGGCATGATACCAAAATAATGAAAGGTGTTTTATTTAGGTGAAAAACAGCCAGTGAAAGTATTCCTGTGATACTTACTTAACAGGTGGACACAGTGTTGTGCGTGCAGCTATTCTGAATGGTTGTCACAACAATGTGCGCGACTACACTGACCTTCTCTCCATTTCCTTCCCTGTCCAGAATACAGCAGGAAGTTCCCAGCAAGGTGGTGCTGGAGCAGGAGATGGTTTGGATGAAGGAACATCTTTCCACACTGGGCTCACCTGTGGTGCTCTGTCACAATGACCTGCTCTGCAAGAACATCATCCACAACAGCAAAGAGGGTAAGTGTCTGAGCCTTAATCTGAGCTTCTCGTCTCACGGCTGTGATTCTATTTTACAACCAGAATGAGCAGCAGCACTTCTAACTTCACTCCCCACACTGCCCCCATTCCAGTGGATCATTGACAGCTGGGTCACTAGAAGTGAGGCATGTTATACTAACTGCCTGCACCAGCACAAAAACATCTTTTGGTGTTAACATGTAAAGGTTGGGAGTTACTAAAGTAATGCTTTATTTGCATAATATTTCCCTTTTAGTATAACTTTCTGTTTGTGCATCTATAACAACCAGCATGCACACATACAGCTCTCTAATATCATATGCTGACTTTTACAGTTGTTTCCTTTTATTCTTTAGGCAGTCTGTGCTAACATTTATAGAAATGGCCTTGGGCTTTGAGGAGTTTCAAAACAGACAGATAGTTGTCACATGTGTTCGCCAAGCTGTGGTACAAAATATTAAGAATTCTAATATTTTGTACCACAGCTTGGCTAATGCAAACAGCTGGACAAATTAGCTTGAATCCACAATAGCTGACTATGTTAGCATTAGCCATGATGCACAGTGCAGCATGCTGATAACCATCAATGACCGGAAAAAAGGATTTGTGTGCTCTACAAATGAAGAAGAAACACCCATAAACAAATATTATATGTTAGTTTGGTTTCTGGGGGGAAAAGCATTTGCCTGTTAGCAAATTAATTCAGCCGTAATGTTAGCATTCCCAATAACTAGGATTTATCTGGCGGTTACTAGGTTTTAAGGAAAACAGAAACATGATCTTTGCAACTAGAGCAGGGCGATATGGCCAAAAATATTTATCACGATATATATTTGAAAATTTGCGATAACGATATAACTGACAATATAATTGATGCGAGACAAAATACAACTCCACAACATTACTAGCGCAAAAAGACAACCTTCCATTTATTTTCACTTAAACAAGAAGCTGGTTTTTATGTACATTAAAGCTTTATAAAAATGTAACAGTGCAAATGCAAATTCCTTGCTGAAAGTTTAACCAAAAGGCATTTCCAGTAGAAATGGGCTGACATATCCTGAGCATAACCATGTATAATATCCACTGAAGTTAAAAAGAGGTGCTTTGCCACATTAAACTGCAGTGTGCAGTACGCATTTTTCGGACCGTAAGGTGCACGGGATTATAAGGCACATTAAGCGAAACAAAGCAGTCAGATAAATCAAACTTTATTAAACTCATTCTTCTTGCTTCCTCCACTTCTGTACCATTGATTCATTAATGTTGAATTCTCTGGCAGCTGCTCTATTCCCATGTTGTTGCAGTATATTAATGACTAACCTCGTATTGTGGATGGATTATCTCAGTTGTTCTCCTGACTGAAGTTTGGTCCGTTTACAGCATCCTGCCATGCGATTGCATTTGTCTCTAACCATCAGGAACCTTCACGTTAACTTTTATAAGTGGAAAAGTGTTAGTGTTCGTCCTCCAGCTTCACTGTTTATGTTATGCTAACATAGCTGTGTCGCTAGCGATCACGTAGCACATCATTATATACCAGCTAGCCCAACTTCAGTAACCCTACAAACGTCACTGCTGTTTAGTTTCCTGTCTTCATTTATGTTGGACGTGATAGCAGAGCTGTACGTTTGAATTTTTCTAGAAATCTCAGTCAGAACATGCTATATCATGTTTAGGTAACTAGCGAAACTAGCGAGCTAACTTCCGCTAGCTTCCTGCTAACTTCTAACTCCGTTAAATGTAATAAATTTTGTTTTCATGGATGCCTGGAAGTTAAACTTCATAGTTACACCTGGTAAAGCAGCAATGCTGATCGTTTTTATTAAAGATGAAAGAATTTAGACAGTTTTTAACTCTCAGTGATGCTGCAGTGTTTGTTTGACCTGAAGAATATGGAGTTTAGGACCCAGATTACTCCCAGATTTAAGAGCATCTTAGCCCGACAAATACGACAATAACGACGGCCGCTTGCATGTTCTGCAAAAAAATGTGCTTCGTCGTGTATCTGACGGACAAACACCAAACCAGTTCCACATCACTGAGGTTGCACCATTTTTACAAACCAATTCTGGTTCATCTGTTTCACTCAACAATCGGCCATGTGCGTATGAAAACAAAGGCACTGCGCATGCGCGTTTTACTCATATTCTACCGCGATATTTCATTTTCCTTTCGTTGCCTAACATTATATCGGTATTACCGTGAACGGTATAATATGGCCCAGCCCTATTTGCAACAGCACCTCTTGTACTACAATTCAAAAAGTTCTCTATTGTAGGATCAAGAAACACATGCAGCGTGAAACAAGAAGCAAAACAGGAAAAAAATGAATGAGCGTGATGTGTGTAGTTATGCTTGTGCACCAGTTGCAGTGGTTTCATTAACACTCCATTCATCAGGATCTTCCAAAATGCTGCTTGGTCAGGTCTGCTGATATATATTTTGGGTTTATATAGTGCAACTGCTTGTAATAAAACAGACTTTATGTAAAGACTCAGCTCAGGATTCATATAAAGGACTACTCCCTGCTCCGTCCCCATCAGTTCGAGAAATAAAAAACCTTTGCTTAGATTATAAGCAACAAGCTGTGCATATGTTGTTAGTAAGTTATTGGTGGCAGCATTTACTGTCATACATATTGTTACTAAATCACCTCTGGAGCCACAAGTAGGGCTGGGTATCTGGTATCTGGTATCCGTATTCTTCAGGTCAAACGAACACTGCACTGAGAGTTAAAAACTGTCTAAATTCTTTCATCTTTAATAAAACGATCAGCATTGCTGCTTTACCAGGTGTAACTATGAAGTTTAACTTCCAGGCATCCATGAAAACAAAATGTATTACATTTAACAGAGTTAGAAGTTAGCAGCAAGCTAGCGGAAGTTAGCTCGCTAGTTTCGCTAGTTACCTAAGCATGATATAGCATGTTCTGACTGAGAGATTTACTGAAGTTGGGCTAGCTGGTATATAATGATGTG
Organism: Aulonocara stuartgranti; assembly: GCF_965226115.1. Taxonomy (NCBI): domain Eukaryota; kingdom Metazoa; phylum Chordata; class Actinopteri; order Cichliformes; family Cichlidae; genus Aulonocara; species Aulonocara stuartgranti. The sequence goes on along the minus strand of NC_138943.1, from coordinate 34,243,337 downwards.
CTACGTGATCGCTAGCGACACAGCTATGTTAGCATAACATAAACAGGGAAGCTGGAGGACGAACACTAACACTTTTCCACTTATAAAAGTTAACGTGAAGGTTCCTGATGGTTAGAGACAAATGCAATCGCATGGCAGGATGCTGTAAACGGACCAAACTTCAGTCAGGAGAACAACTGAGATAATCCATCCACAATACGAGGTTAGTCATTAATATACTGCAACAACATGGGAATAGAGCAGCTACCAGAGAATTCAACATTAATGAATCAATGGTACAGAAGTGGAGGAAGCAAGAAGAATGAGTTTAATAAAGTTTGATTTATCTGACTGCTTTGTTTCGCTTAATGTGCCTTATAATCCCGTGCACCTTATGGTCCGAAAAATACGTAATGCACACTGCAGTTTAATGTTGCAAAGCACCTCTTTTTAACTTCAGTGGATATTATACATGGTTATGCTCAGGATATGTCAGCCCATTTCTACTGGAAATGCCTTTTGGTTAAACTTTCAGCAAGGAATTTGCATTTGCACTGTTACATTTTTATAAAGCTTTAATGTACATAAAAACCAGCTTCTTGTTTAAGTGAAAATAAATGGAAGGTTGTCTTTTTGCGCTAGTAATGTTGTGGAGTTGTATTTTGTCTCGCATCAATTATATCGTCGGTTATATCGTTATCACAAATTTTCAAATATATATCGTGATAAATATTTTTGGCCATATCGCCCTGCCCTAGCCACAAGCATTATTCAGTTTTTGTGGATTCATGCTAATTTGCCCAGCTAAGTCTGTCTATCTGGTCTTTGTATATCTGCTCCTTGTCTATAGTAACGACAGACTGTTGTTACTATAGACAAAGATCAAAGATTTGCAGTTTTTCAGTGCATTCATGTAAATTTCCATGAATGTTGCAAAGGCGTTGTTCACTGGCTCTTGTTCCGGTCATCCAGGTGTAGATGACTGGTGTACAGTTTGACCAACAAGTCCCTCCAGTGCGTCTAATAGTCACATAATCCCTCTACTTCCTGCTGTCTCAAGATGACCATCAAAAACAATCCCTGCCCCAACAAAGGAAGATTAACTGAAGCACACAGCGGTTCCATGTAAAGATGCTCTTCAGGTTCAGTCAGTAGCACTTGAGTGAAGAGGCAGCACAGCTAGCAGGCTTTTTAACTGTCTCTGACTTTGTCTGTCATGTGACCGTGCACTGCATGTGGCAGCAGTACCTGAAGAGTGCTTCATATTGCTTCCCTTCAGCTTTGCTGTAAATGACCACGTGCATAATAATGTAACATACGTGTTTTCCTTTCTCTGGTCTCCTTAAGGTCATGTGCGCTTCATCGACTATGAGTACTCCAGCTACAACTACCAGGCCTTTGACATTGGCAACCACTTCAATGAATTTGCAGGTCAGCAAAAGCACAGTGTGATTTACATGAGTTAGTTATGTGTTGGTGGTGCACAGCTTATCCTTCAACTGCACGTCCATGTGTTTGTTCAGGCATGACTGAGCCGAACTATGGACTCTATCCTAGTCGGGAGATGCAAATGGAGTGGCTCAAGGTGTATCTGCAGGCTTACAAACTCTTCACCAAGAACACAGAGGAGGTCAGCCAGCGAGAGCTAGAGACGCTCTACGTTCAGGTCAACAAGTTTGCTCTGGTGAGACAGATGTTGACAGATGCACACAGTATCTCTTGCAAGCTCAACCCTGCTGTTTCATGGTACACATCTGATATCTCATTTGTTTTCTCTCAAGGCTTCTCACTTCTTTTGGGGTTTCTGGGCTCTCATCCAAGCCAAATACTCCTCCATCGATTTTGACTTCCTGGGGTAAGTGTGCGTGTGTGAAGAGGTTAGCACTAAGCATCATGACTGTACACGCACACATACACAGAGACGCACACACCACCACATCCGTGCAGATGAGTTAAGCAAGTCATGGTTGAATGTGTTTGGGAATGTGGCAAAGGTTCACCAATCTGCCAAAAATTGTGTCCACAAACTTTTTTTATCTTATCTAAAGAACACATTTGTAACATTCCAAGAAGAAATCTTAGAGAAGAGACATCTCTGTGCAAGCGACAAAGTCAAAAATCAGTCTTTTCTGTCTCTCCGTCTGCAGGTACGCCGTGCTACGTTTCAACCAGTACTTCAAGACTAAACCTGCAGTGATGGCCCTGCAGATCCCAGAGTGAGAGGAGGCGACGGAAGCCAGAAGGACGAGGAGAGGAGCCCAGAAGGAGGTGTGTTTGAAGGTTAAATTCTGGGACTTCCTCTCCCATGAAGACGCTTCTGTGAGCCAGCTGTTGATGGACCACTCCTCGGTCAGCCTGGCATCCTTTTCCTGCAACAAGCGCAATTACTCTTTGATTCCCCCAAACTTTAGCTCCACGTACGTCACCGCTGTAGCCCGAGAATGACAAAACTTTCATGTGTGTATGTGTGCAAGTGCATTCGTCTGCGTTTGTAATATATGTTGAAAAAGCGTCACGCTTTTCCTCTTAGAGCAGCTGAACCAGGCGTAGAGAGGTCTGTGTTTGGGATAGGACACCAAAATGTTCCACAACGCTGGTAATGATGTCACAAGAGGAAGGAGAGGGTTGAAGAGTGTCAGGACGATGGTTTGTTTTCTGAAACTGACTACAGGTGCAGCCTGGTGTTAGTCCCATTGTATGTTTGTGTCTTGTGTGTGTTCCTTCCTCTGTCTCTACATATTTTAACACATTGTGACCTTTTCTCGTTTTTTTTTCCATCACCTTTGGTGCTAAGTGCCCGTAGCTTTCTGCACTGAGCTTTCCTCGGGGTGTCCTTTCCTGTGCCCCCTGTTTTTCCTGTTGAAGCACTTTCAGCTTCTTTCACCACATCTTCCACTTATTCACAGCAAACTGCTGCTGCTTATGCTGCTAGAATTGTAAGACTTGTCTGCGTGTTACTTGGTGTTTCATGCCAAACGCCACGTGTTTGGAACAGCAAATGGAAAGGTTTAGGTTGACTCACTGTTAAAGCTAAATGTGCATTTATTTATTTGTATTTAACATCTCAGGTTAACAACTCTTTGGAAAGTGGTACTGAAGGAGGTGGAGGGGATGGCTACAAAGACGAGACCTCTGTGTGTGTTCCTGTCCTTGAGCATTATTTCCACCTTTTTGACTTTTATGGTTACAGCGCATCGCTCTGTTAAATTTTCCATTTAAGGTTTCCAGACATTTTGGAAAGTCACCACCTCTGTCATCCTCCCTGTGCCATGTCCTCCTCTCCCTTTATACCCTTTCATCTTTGATCGGTCACCAGTTCCCAGTTTTGGTCTTTGGTTGCTTCTCCCTTTACTCTGCGGAGGTTTATGCATCTGTTTTTCAAACCGTCCTGAAATCATAGCCCAGTCTCAGTCCCATGCTGTAATCCACTCTATTCATCTCAGATTTAGTGTCAAAACTTCTTACATAATTACATATTGCATAAGTTTTATCTGGGGTCAAATCAAGTGGAGCTTTCAAAAAGAATCTGGCGTGGGTTAGCTGGGGGGGGGGGTGTCTGTCACGAGATCAGCTACTGTTTTCCTGGGAAAAAGATCTGACTCTGAAAGACGAAGAAATCATTAATGCACAAAAGTACTCACAGCTTAGAAAGCAGGCTTCTTTGAAATCTAGCTTGTCTGTTTGTTATTAAATAATTTTTTTTCAGCTTAACTTTTGACTGAACACCTAACTAAGCAGAAATGTATCTGTTCAAGCCTGTCACCTTTTTCAAAAGGCCAGACAGATTGAGTGTAATGTGAAACATAGACTGTATAGAAAAGATGGATGTAATGTGATGTAATGCACTGTGATGTCAGCCATTGGTGAGCAGAGTCTCATTTTGAAGCCTCGAGTTCTTTCTGAGATGTGGCTCACAGATTTTGTCAGTCATATGCAAAATCGTACAGTACTGTAGTTAACTTCTGACTCAATAATAACTAGTAATAAGTTAATAATTAATATAATAAGAATAAGAATAATAACGTACAAAAATTACATATTGGAAAGTGTAAGACTTGAAACTAGTAATTATTCAGACAATAAAGTCATCAATGATATGTTTACAGAGTTCAAAAACTAAGTTTTTCCAGAGGCTTCTAAGCAGTTGGATGTCTTTTTGTGACCTCCCCGCTGGACATCCCAGTCACTGCAGGGCATCCCAGTCACTGCAGGGCATCCCAGTCACTGCAGGGCATCCCAGTCACTGCAGGGCATCCCAGTCACTGCAGGGCATCCCAGTCACTGCAGGGCATCCCAGTCACTGCAGGGCATCCCAGTGCAAAACTAGAGGGTAGAGCTGGTGGGGTGGAACCTTTCGTTTCCATCACCGTTGGCCAAACTTGGCTAAAAGCAGAGCAGAACTGGCAGCTTTCTAAAGAAGTCATGGGGTATTACTCCTCCTTGGCACCAAAGAGGGAGCTCTGACCTTTGTCCTCTACTGCTGGTGTCGTGTAACTGGAAGGCTTAATAATTCACCAGCTGAGCTGCAGGAGAGAGGGACTAAAGCATGTTAATGGCTTTCATTCAGAACATTTAACCCGAGAGGGATTTTCTGAGGAGTGCTGTTAATATCTGAAGTCTTTAATCGTTCTTAACTTTAGGTAAAATAATTCTCTTCTCCTCAGTGTGAATAAGAACTGATTGCAACAGTACAAAACTCACTGGGTTTAAAAGTTATTGATGCATACACTGGCACATATTCAGGAGTCTTTTACTTCACTTAGTGAATTTTATTATTTAAATGTTATCAAGAGACTTATTTTATGCCACTAACAGTGAAGTAATCAGCTTGGTGCATTTGCAAAGGCCAAATTGGTGAATTTGCTGCTTGAACACACAATTCTAATACCCAGGTAGGACATCAGCCGGGATAAAGAGGGCATTCGCACTCCATGAGCACTGGGTGAATATCTCCATTCCCTTCAGAGGACACTTATACAGGCTGCTGACAGCTTTTTGAAGGGAAGGCATTTTAGGTTCCTGTAACATTGTATCTTATACGCTGAGTGTGTGGGAGATGAATTGAAGACACATTCCAACTAATCTTTGCATTTATTTAGCAGCTGTTTGGATCTTTGGTCACCTTACCCACTGCTGTAGTATCACCCATTAAAGATGCAGTGATCAGATTTCATGTGGCCAAATAGAACAAATTAAAAAAAAAACAACTAGCCCGGACAAATATACCAAATAAAAAATGTTTGGCTTTATTTATTTGCACAAGTCTTTCACTGCTCTGTCTGTGAGTGCACTTCCTCAAACAGGGAGTGGAGACAGAGATGGCTAATGTGAGATAAGACACCGTTAACTGAGCTGTCAACACATCATCTCAACTGTGATAAATCCATCCAACCAGTGTTAAAACGAACGTGACAAGAAAGCGAAACCTGATATTTGATCCACGATATTGACACAATATTGCATCCGTATTCACAATGCTGCAACAACTTTTTCTCTTTAGACTGGGTGCTGGGTAAGGTGACAGCAAACAGAAAATGAACTTGACTCTGATCCCCATTTCCAGACAAATGCATCCATTTCATGTGTTTTTGTGTCGACTGCTGAGACCGGCTGTCTGAATTTGCTGTTCCACGCTGGCCATTGAAACGGTTCACTGTCATAATGTCGTCACTTTATACGGTTGTTTTAAAATCAGTTTGTTTATTATTGATTCTAAATCTGCACTCCACACTTAGTTTGTTGCAGTCCAGTCATACCAAAACAGTTAGCTTCAGTTTGCATTGCATTTAATTTGAGATTAACTATGTTTGTGTGCGTGAATGTACTAACTTAATTATACAAAATACTGTTCAGAAAACTGACTTCTTTTTCTTTGTATGCTGACATATACTTTTTGTAAGTGCTTTGATTTGAAAGGTAGAGTGCTGTGTAAAAGGACACAGCGCTTGGTTTGCAGATGTGACTTTGTAAATGTACTCATCCACTGCTAAAGGAGATGATGATGGGGGATGTAAATATTGTAAGAAATACTGTGAAAAGCTTACTGTACAGTGATCCTTCACACCTCTGTAGGAGTGGCAAGATTATTTAACTGTTGTTAGTAAATATTTCCATTAAAAAGAATGAAATGGTATTAAAAGACCTTGTTTGGCTTTTGATTTGTCCTGTTGATTTGTCGGTTGCCTCAGCTGACTCTGTGAATTTGGCCCTGATGGGAGGAAGCAACTACAAAACTTGTGCTGGGGGACATCCTGCCAAAACACACAGACTATTTTAATGATCCCTAACTTCCCTAGGAGTGGAACCTTTCACACCTTTTTTGTTTTACCCACATGAGAAAGAAAATGCATCCTCCTAAGGTTTTATGTATCAGGACATATTAAAAATCTTATGGTCCTTAGCGGGTCTGAAAAATAAGTGTAAACAACTTTGGATGAATAATACATGACATGTAACACTGTGTTATTAGTGATTTAAGAAAAAACAAGCCAAAATCCAGGAGTAGTGTTTGAGAAAAGTTCAACCTTACTGCTTCTGTGGGAATGAAGAGGCCAAGAAGTAGCCTGCTGTGATCACCTTAGTAAAACCTTAACTGTGGGCAGTTTTTGTGCCAAATAAAAACCACAATTTTCTCAAAAATTGGACATCCCAACAATTTAACTCCAAATTCAGACTGTGCCATTCTCCGAGGAACTGCCAAAAGTATTCACTCAGCCATCCAAACCACTGAATTCAGGCGTTCCAGTCATTTCTGTGGCCGCAGGATAAAACCAAGCAGCTCGGCATTGGGACTGCTTCAACAAACATTTGTGAAAGAACGGGTCGCTCAGAAGCTCAGTGAATTCCAGCGTGGTACCGTGATAGGATGCCACCTGTGCAACGATTCCAATTGTGAAATTTCCTCGTTACTAAATATTCCACAGACAACTGTTGTAAACAAAGTGGAAGCCACTGGGGATGAAACTCAACAACTCAGCCAAAAAGTAGTAGGCCATGTGAAATCACAGAGCGGGGTCACCAGATGTTGAGGTGTAAAAGTGCAGAGGTCACTAAGTTTCTGCAGAGTTAATCGCTACAGATCTCCAAACTTCACGTGTCCTTCAGATCATCGGTCCCCGGGCCACGCCGGCTCAGGTGTGAAATGTATGGTTTTATCAGTTTTTAGTGTTAACTCGGTTTTCCTGGGTCTTTTTCCGTGTGTTATGAATAAATCTTCTGGTTTTTTTGGTACCGGTACTGGTTTTATTAAAGGCCGGTCCGTGAAATTATTGTCAGACATAAACCAGTCCGTGGGGCAAAAAAGGTTTGGGACCGCTACTCTACACGATGTTTATGCAAAGTTCCATCCGCTCATCCAGGCCAAATGAAGAACATAGATACACTTTGAATAGTATAGTATGATGACACACAGGCCTAATTTAACCGAAAAGATTGTATATAAATAGAAAATGATATACGATGCTTAGTCTAGTCGTGCTTAACAACAGTAGGTCCACAAGTTTCGTCATTAAAATACAGCCAGAGTAAAAAGAGCGCACACCCTGTACCACCAAAAAAGGTTTTGCTTATCATCAGGACATAATAAAAAAGATCTAGTCTGTACCAGGTCATAAAAGTCAGAAAAAACAGTCTGAGGTGAACAACAGCAACTCCTTATATATTATGCCCTGTCTTTAGTTATTTAGCAAAAATAAAGCAGAAATGCAGAAATAGCGTGTAAAAAAATTAATTAATTAATTAAAGAATAAAAAAATGCTCCCACGATTCAACAGCTTGTCAAAGCAGCAACGACTCGATGTAAATGTTTTTTTTGTCTCAGTCTCTCAAGTCCTTACGAAGGAATTTTGGCCCACTTCCACAAAAAAGAGGAAAAGTTACAGTTTAAACCTGCAAATTTACTTGTGTACAAAGAAATCCCCCCAGATTGGCTTTTATATAAAACGTATACTTTTTAAGTAACAATTTAACTGTTTTTTTTTTAATTTTTGGGTTTTTTTGAGAAAGGAGAATAATAATCTGATTTCCATTTGTGACATTGTGAAAGGAAAATCTTTTTTGAAAATATAAAGCGCCTTGAGGCAACTGATGTTGGGATTTGGTGCTGTATAAATAAAACTGAATTGAATTGAAGACTTGAGATGTCTGAAGGATCTTGCAGGAACACTGATGCCGTTTTCCAACATACTGAACAGTAGACAGTGATTTCATAGCTATTGGTGTCTGGATGAATGTCAGGCATGCAGGCTGACTGAACACTGAGGCTGGGAGGCTGGAACTCATGAGTGAGCATTGACACTGGCAAGAAAGAGACAGACACAGCAACAAGAAAATCAGAGGAAACAATGTGAGAGCCCAGAAGGGGCTTTCTTGTGTTCTCAGCAACTGCAGTTGGTAACAAGCTGCAACTGTATGTAGCTGGCAGCCACACTGGTCCTGTCCAGCAGATGGCGACACTGGCACACTAAAGGAGCAGTCACTACCGAACACACTGCAGACTCATTTGTAGGCTGATGCAGTTTGAATGATATATAATGGCTTCAACTGTTATAATTTTCTATAAATTGGCATCTATCTATCAGAATATGGTGGAGCTGGTTAAAGGAATTTGTATTAATTCAATAAATGTCCTCTCAAAGATAATAAAAACAAACAAACAAAAAAAACATGCCATGTTTGTGTGTGTGTTTATGTCCACCTACACACAGACTGGAGCAAGCAGGAGTCCACTAAAATATGACAGCCACTCATCCTGACCTTCGCTTACTCAGAACCCCAGAAATACATGTGATAACTTTTGATTGGTTGAAATTTCTTTCAGACAGACTAAGAGCAAAATGTTTCTGAAGAAGTGTGATATAGCCATGACCCTGTCACTGGTTGACCACTGTTCCTTCTTTGGAGTACTTTTGATAGATACGGACCACTGCAGGCCGGGAATTCACTAACAGATGTGATGATGATGAGAAGCAATGTAAATCCAGAACAACCAACCAGACGACCTATCTATCTATCTTTCTATCTATACATATATACATATATATATATATATTAGGGGTGCAACGATACTCGTATCGATATTGAACCATTCGATACAGTGCTTTCGGTTCGGTACGCATATGTATCGAACAATACAAATTTTTAATTTATTTTATCAACTTTTCTTCTGACGATGCTGTCTGTGTTGAGAGCTCAGTGGATCTGCGCTCGACTACTCCGCCTAGGCTGCACTGTCGAGCGCAGATCCACTGAGCGCAGCGCAAGCTAGCAAGACAGAAGCTAAGCTCGTTGCAACATGGCAAATTGAACCTCCCCCACCCTCATTCAGATCTGACTAGGGTTGCCAACCGTCCCTTAAAAAACGGAATCGTCCCGTATTTAGAAACAAAAGTACACGTCCCGCATTGAGCTAATAAGGGACGCACTTTGTCCCGTAATACAGTGAGAATCAAAAGTAGTCTATAACTTTTAATGGAATTAACGCTTTGTTTGAAAACATAATTCCCAGCCCCTCTCCTGCTTTGTGACCAATGTGCTGACAGCACACTTATGACAATTCGAGTATGACAATTCAGATTACCGCTCATCTCATTGGTCGAGGAAAGGTCGCTTACGGAGAAAATACCGGAAGACAACAGATGACCACAACAAGAAGCATGGCCAACAGGGAAACAAACACCGACACTGCGGTGCAAGTCTCGGACGACAGTACACCTAAAGCTGGGCAGACACTGTGCGATTTTTTCAGTCGCGCGATTCAGCTCCTGCTCAAACTGCACGATTGACTCGCAGGGGTTAGAAGTTCATAGGTCACGATGCAGGTCTCACACTATACCGCCCGATGCTCTGATGCGACCTGAGTGCTCACACTGTGCCAACATAACATGAAGGTTATAACAGAAAATCTGTCGCTCTGTCTTTCACTCACACAGACACACAAACCACCACCATCAACTTTGCTAAATTGTTAATGAAAAACATTGATCAGGCAGCTGTGAATGAGCAACAGTGTAAATCCAACTATTTTAACGGTTGTTGTGGTCGTGATAATTTTGTGATGCCACATCGAAAAGGCTCGGATGAGCTTTCCAAAGTTCTACAAGTTGTGCCTCCATCGCTTGTGTCCAGATCACACGCTGCACAGCCGTGCTGCTCCGTCTTTTTCACCGACGTTTACGTGTTTGCGCGTGAGCAGTGTGAGCGGCTGTGGTGACACCCTCACGAGCGATTGATGATCGGGAGCTGCTCGAGGTGTTAATCGCTTCTCGTTACCCCACGTATACTACACGATGCACGATGAAGGCCAAAATCGGGCCGATCACCAAATCAGTCGCACGACTCAAAAATCGTCTCAAAATGGACCAAAGATCGCACAGTGTGAGCCCAGCATTAGAGCAGCAATGTTTGTTCGCTCAGAGAAAGGAAAAAAAAGGCTGTAAAAGCACAGGGAGGAATGGGAAAAGGGAAACACCTGGCTGGAAAAGGTCACCATAACACCTATAAAGCGCACTGCACTGTGTGCCGGCGCACTTTTTCCATAGGCATGCTTCTAATGGTGGGCACATGAAGAACATGAGGGGCGTGAAAGCTCGGGGAACCCTTAACCAATTTCTTGTCCACCAGGCCACGGCAGAAGCAGATATGGTATGTAAACACTGGTTTGTTTTTTAAACCCTCTGGTTAAGGTTAATATGGGCATGTGCAGTGAATATCAGCGCTATGTGGCCAGAAGTGTGATAATATAATTTATTTTGTGTAATAAACAACTCCAAGGATAGATGATTACAACAAATAGATCACTAATACATAAAAGTAATACATAGATGAATAATGATGATGAGTTAAGATGCGTAATCATGGGAACAAGTGGGTTTACAAACAGGAGCAGCTGATTAGCATTAGAAAAGCTGAAATAATACCTCAACTGAAGCCATTTGTACTAAATGCACTAAATGTGCACTGTTACAAGAATATTTTTCGTTCTATTGCTTTCTATTAATTTATATAATTTTAAGTTAAGCAGGACAGAGTTCTTTTAAAGAAAGATTTACTTATATTCTCAAAAGTTAAGCATGACAGGCTTCTGTTTAAGAAAGAGACCTGTTTTATTGTGTTAATGTTGTCATTTTGTGCTAAAAATAAATGGCTAAATGATCATTTGTTTCCCATATGGTCATATCACAAAGAATATGCATCTGCTTAAATCAAGTTCAAGTCAAATGGTTAAAAAATAATTTCACACACACAAAAAAGAGCTACCACAATGGGAAGGGTGAAGACAACTAGGTTGCCCGGCCCTGGCCACGAGGTGTCCCTTATTTATTTTTCAGGGAGTTGGCAACCCTATCTCTGACCCATGTATTGATGTGTAAGACTCACAGGCTGGTACCCCAAGGTCGAAAATACCACAGAGACGAGACCACTTCCTTACTCCCATCCTCCCTTCCTTATCTTTTATAAAAGAGCTTGTTAAAAAGCCAGGTGGTTCGTTTCAGAATTCACTAATGAAAGAACTCTGTATTCTATGTCTAGGAGTGTATTTTGCTGGGATGATCATAAATTGTAGCTGAACTGATAAACTACACAAAGGATACTTCTTTGCTCACAAGGAAGGAAGACGTTTCCTTATTTGGTCTGTACCGGTTTGAACTGAGAATCTGCTGACACACGAACCTTTTTCCTCTATATAAGCTGTTGTATGATAAATAAACCTTTGAGTCGATTTGGGAAGGCAACCTGAAGCAGTCTGTGTTTCCTTGTTCTCCCAAGCTGCTCCCGACGTCGTAACTAACCCAGCTGAGCGGCATACCTGAGTGTTACTTTGAATAATTAGGAATCTTATAAGGAAAGGACAAAACTCTGCTTATCGGTGCTCACGCCTTGGAGGGAAACCGGGACGGAGATTTTCTCTTCAATATATAATATAATATAATATAATATATATATATATATATATATATATATATATAACAACACCCAGCACGCCCCTGCGGGCGGTTTATCCTTCAAGCTCGGGTCCTCTACCAGAGGCCTGGGAGCTTGAGGGTCCTGCGTAGTATCTTAGCTGTTCCCAGGACTGCGCTCTTCTGGACAGAGATCTCCGATGTTATTCCCGGGATCTGCTGGAGCCACTCGCCTAGCTTGGGAGTCACCGCACCTAGTGCTCCGATTACCACGGGGACCACCGTTACCTTCACCCTCCACATCCTCTCGAGCTCTTCTCTGAGCCCTTGGTATTTCTCCAGCTTCTTGTGTTCCTTCTTCCTGATATTGCTGTCATTCGGAACCGCTACATCGATCACTACGGCCGTCTGCTTCTGTTTGTCTACCACCACTATGTCCGGTTGGTTAGCCACCACCATTTTGTCCGTCTGTATCTGGAAGTCCCACAGGATCTTAGCTCGGTCATTCTCCACCACCCTTGGGGGCATCTCCCATTTTGACCTCGGGACTTCCAGGTTATACTCGGCACAGATGTTCCTGTACACTATGCCGGCCACTTGATTATGGCGTTCCATGTATGCCTTGCCTGCTAGCATCTTGCACCCTGCTGTTATGTGCTGGATTGTCTCTGGGGCATCTTTACACAGCCTGCACCTGGGGTCTTGCCTGGTGTGATAGACCCCAGCCTCTATGGATCTTGTGCTCAGAGCTTGTTCTTGTGCTGCCATGATTAGTGCCTCTGTGCTGTCTTTCAGTCCAGCTTTGTCCAGCCACTGGTAGGATTTCTGGATATCAGCCACCTCCTCTATCTGCCGGTGGTACATACCGTGCAGGGGCCTGTCCTTCCATGATGGTTCCTCGTCTCCCTCCTCTTTCTTGGGTTTCTGCTGCCTGAGGTATTCACTGAGCACTCGGTCAGTTGGGGCCATCTTCCCAATGTATTCTTGGATGTTCGTTGTCTCATCCTGGACTGTGGTGCTGACACTCACCAGTCCCCGGCCCCCTTCCTTCCGCTTAGCGTACAGCCTCAGGGTGCTGGACTTTGGGTGAAACCCTCCATGCATGGTAAGGAGCTTTCTTGTCTTTATGTCAGTGGCTTCTATCTCCTCCTTTGGCCAGCCTATTACCCCAGCAGGGTACCTGATCACAGGCAGGGCGTACGTGTTGATGGCCCGGATCTTGTTCTTACCATTCAGCTGACTCCTCAGGACTTGCCTGACCCTCTGCAGGTACTTGGTGGTTGCAGCTTTTCTAGCGGCCTCTTCATGGTTCCCATTCACCTGTGGGATCCCCAGGTACTTGTAACTGTCCTCTATGTCTGCAATGTTGCCTTCTGGTAGTTCAATCCCCTCAGTTCTGACTACCTTCCCTCTCTTTGTTACCATCCGACTACACTTCTCCAGTCCGAACGACATTCCAATGTCATTGCTGTATAGCCTGGTAGTGTGGATCAGTGAATCGATGTCTCGTTCACTCTTGGCATACAGCTTGATGTCATCCATGTACAGGAGGTGGCTGACAACTGCTCCGTTCCGTAGTCGGTATCCATAGCCAGTCTTGTTAATGATCTCACTGAGGGGGTTCAGGCCTATGCAGAACAGCAGTGGGGACAGAGCATCTCCTTGGTAGATCCCGCACTTGATGGTGACTTGTGCTATGGGCTTGGAGTTGGCCTCTAGTGTTGTACGCCACATCCCCATTGAGTTCCTGATGAAGGCTCTTAGGGTCCCATTGATCTTGTACAATTCTAGGCATTCCAGTATCCAGCTGTGGGGCATTGAGTCATAGGCCTTCTTGTAATCAATCCAGGCAGTGCACAGGTTGGTCAGTCTGGTCTTGCAATCTCGGCTGACTGTTCTGTCTACCAGTAGCTGGTGTTTTGCGCCTCTGGTATTCTTGCCAATTCCTTTCTGTGTCCTGCTCATGTATTGACCCATGCATGTGCCTGTTCATCTTAGCCGATATGATGCCTGACAGGAGCTTCCATGTAGTACTGAGGCAGGTTATTGGTCGGTAGTTGGAGGGGACCGGTCCCTTCTTGGGGTCCTTGGGGATCAGGACTGTCCGACCTTCGGTTATATATATATATATATATATATATATATATATAAATAAATGTTTAAAAAAAGTCACACCAGACACAATTAACACAAGCAATTTTAATATCTTTTGAAAAAACAACAACAAAAAAGCACAAAACTGTGAAAACATAGAGAAATGTACACCTTTAAATTACACAAGCTCTTATAAACAAAATAAAGTCTCTTTCTATATTTACATCAGCAGGGGTTAACGACAGGTGACTCCTCATCACGTCTCACTAAAATAGGATAAACATTTTAAACATGTCATTGATATCCATCTCTGTACACAAAAGCCAGCATCCTTACAACGAGCCCCAACCCCAAGGAGGTCTGCCACTTTGATTTGTCAACTTTGCAGTCAGCCAATGAAGGATTGAGCCAGTCGCACAAACTTTATGTTCAGTCAACAAGGTCACTGAATGATGAGAACAAAGGCACCAAAATTATCCTTGGGTCTAAAAGTTAAATTATCCTTGGGTCTTGCTACTTCCTGGCATGTTTCCAGGAAGTAGCAAGTCTATTTCGAGCTTTAGTTTATTCAGTGGATCAAAGAATAGAGCTGCTACATTTATAACGCATTCTATTCTACTCATCTGTTAAAAAATCTTTACTAACCTTTACTACTGCTACTTAAAAAGTTAAGGGTTTAAGGCAGCGGTCCCCAACCCCCGGGCCTCGGACCGGTACCGGTCCGTGAGTCGTTTGGTACCGGGCCACGAGAGTTGAGGCTCAGGTGTGAAATGTATGGTTTTCAGGGTTTTTAATCGGTTTACAGCGTTATTTTGTCATCGTTTTTATCGTTAGCTCAGTTTTCCTGGGTCTTTTCACGTGTGTTATGAATAAATCTTCTTTTTTTCGGTAATGGTACTAGTTTTATTTTGTTGTATTTATCCACGACACCTTAAAGGCCGGTCCGTGAAAATATTGTCGGGCATAAACCGGTCCTTGGCGCAAAAAAGGTTGGAGACCGCTGGTTTAAGGTATTAAAAAAAAAAAAAGACAGATTTGTCTTCAGTCTGTTGATTTAGGAATAGAGGGAGTATGCAAAGCTGCTACTGTTAGCATTTCTCCAAAAGCAAGTCAGTCCACATGCTTTCACATTAAAAGACCCAAATTACTAGCATTACAAAGGAAATAAGTTTGGGGTATGGCCACACTGATTGACATGAAGCCACTTAATTCAAAGTTTTGACACAAAGCATGTGATGACATGATACGCGTAACGGGAAATGATAAAAGCTTGCCTTTATGCGTTTGTGTAGGCGAGGTTTTACTGGAGAATAGGCTAATTTACAACGGGGTGAGTATGACATTTACTTTTTTATTCCCCCATTCACACACTCCCTCACTAAACCATGTTTGTTTCTTTTATCCTTTTAACTTAAGTATATAACAAATGGTATACCATAGATGTGATCTATGGTACAGCCTGACATGTGGAAGTCTGTCCTTCCATTTTGGTGAGTGTTCCTAGTATTTTTTTGTCTTCTGCACGAATTGGCATTGTTTTTTGTTTTTTGTTTTGTTTTTTTTTTTGGGGGGGGGGTGCCTAAAAAAACCTAATTGGCAGTGTTAAGCAGTCAGTTACACCTGTCCATATTTGTAACTTGCTAGCCAAGCTTGCCAGCATTAGCTAATTACTAATTTAAAAGAAATAACATGGCATCAGTCACAAGTGCAAAACAAATGGGTAAAGTCCCAGTCCATCTTTTACATGCAGACTAACTGTAAAAAACCTAGTTTTGCTTTTTCAGCATGTTAAACTTGCTAAAGAATACACACTAGTAAGTGCTTACGAGGAGTAAATGTTACTAAGGACGCAGGGATGATTATGGTGTCTGGAGTTCTCATTGCTAAATCTACCTTCCTTTTGCTTTGGGTAATATTATATATAAATTTTTATAGATAAACATTTGTTCCCATCATAAGGAAATGGGGGTTTTGTACCAATAAACAACAGCTCTCTCTCCAATCTGAGGCACAGGCTGTGTCCAAAACCACTCCCTAATTACTCTATACTGCACTCTCAGTTTACATCACACACACACACACACATATGTGTATGAGTGTGTGTTAAATGGCATTGCACTACTCAACAATGCAAAATGAAGGTCAGTTGTCCAAAAACCTGCTGCTGACTGCTGTGTATAACAGATCTAAGGCAGGAGAGAAGCAGTGATTAGGGACACAGCCTCACAGTTTTGGGGATGATCTGCCTCTCTGTTACAGGAACAGGAACGTAAAAGATGATGAAAGGAATACTTTAGCCTTTTTAGATGAAATTGACAAACATTTTTAAAGATTAAAAAAAAGCATAGTGATAATAATGATAATAATAATAATAATGCTGCGAGAGGCTGCATCTCAGAAGAAAAACACAGCAGACATTTGGATACACAGATACGAGGTGTTCAACACGACATCCAGTAAACATGCAAAGAAGCAAACAGAGGTATAAAAAAAATAGGATAGGCTGAAGTTAACCCACCATGCTGTGGAGAGGGCACTGATGGACACACGATGACAGCAGCATGGCTCAAACTAACAGTGAGATGTGGGAGGATGATGGTGAGGTTGCAGTGTTGATTAATTGTACGTTACTTTTGGGCAACAAGGCCTGTCCGACCAGAAAAAGACTTTTGAAAAAAGCACGTCCTGAACTACCCTGAATGAAGTCCTGCTTTATCAGCTCAAAGCTAGCTTTGCTTTTGGCTGGTGCTATATAAATCTATACACAGAAAAGATTGTCGTATATATATTTATATATGGCATGTCACTATTCTGGGATGCCCTTCCACTCCATACATAGAAAGCCAGAGATGGGAGGGCCCTGTGCACAACAGAGCGGCAGACATGACAATGGATTAGTTCAGATTCAGTATATAAGGAGAATCCTGTGGAAAGGTGAGTTGCAAAGTGACTTGTAGATCGGCAACAACTGCCAATTGGATGTGTAGAAAGGCTGATAGCTCAGATCGAACATGGATCATGCAAATTTGGGGAGAAGGATTGTTGAGATAAACCTTTAATGCTAACTCTCCAACTGGTGCAAATGCAGAATAAGAGTGTGCCAAACACAATCTGTGCTTTTTGTCGTTAGCTAGACTAAGTCAGAGAGAGAGAGTTAGCACTCTCAACGCTCACTGCACAGACTCAGGGAAGGTAGCAGCAGCGTCTGCTGGCCAGATGACTGAATCTCTCCCCCTGACATGTTAATACTGCTGCTGCCCTACCTGCTGTTTCAGCCCCCTGCAGGCTGTTTACCCTTTACTTTTAGTGCCTCACATTTGTGTGCAGTGATGAGCTTAAAGACTGAACATTTCTAACATAAAGCCTGAGTTACAAACGCACACACATTTAAGTGGCAGTGTGCATATAGGATATATTTTTTTCCGTCTTGAACCATCCTATGGCCCGAGGCAACTGTTACTGAATATGACCATTATTTTTTTAATCTCGTTAAGCACACAGAACTAAAACTGCTGAAATGCACCTTTAATCACCAAATTATTTTATCCCTCCAGTTTGATTTGTGGTGTAACTTAAATAGGATGTGTGGCAACAGTAGTAATAACCACTCTTCTCCAGCAGGTGGCAAAGCTGACATACTGAACCCCAGAGTGGCTGATCCTCAGCTGTCTGACAGGAGGAAACAGGTACTCTGCTGAACTTTTAATCAATCTGCTTTAATTCCAGTCCCTGTGGGGGCATTTTGTTTGCCATAAGTCAACATGGGGAGAAAACAAGAAGCAGAAGGGATTAAATGTTAAACCTTCATAAATATAACTCCAAAGTTTTGACACAAAGCATGTGATGACATGATACGTGTAACGGGAAATGATAAAAGCTTGCCTTTATGCGTTTGTGTAGGCGAGGTTTTACTGGAGAATAGGCTAATTTACAACGGGGTGAGTATGACATTTACTTTTTTATTCCCCCATTCACACACTCCCTCACCATTTCTTTAGTTCATCCTCCATTCCTCCTCTCTGACTGTCATTCATCAAAGAGCAACCCGCCCACCTCAGCTACCCTCCCCTCTCATCCTATCCCTCATCTTTAATTTTCCTTTTCCTGGCTCCTCTACCAGTTGCCTTTCTTTAGTCCGTTAGGAGCACCAGTTCCCCCTCACTCCTCTCTCCCCCATCACTTTCCTCTCCTTCGCTGTATGGCGGTCGCTCCCTCTTGCGTTCCCGCTCTCTCTCCCTAGGCAGAGAGGTGGGTGTGGTCTGTCCCTCAGCTCTGCGAGGGATGGGCGGGACTTGCGGCAGGTAATGCTCCAGTAGCGCGGGGTGAAAAGGCATGGTAGCGACAGAGACCGAGCTGCTACCCCCCGGGTACTGGCCATCACTGTGGGGGTAATGGATCTGCTGTGGCTCCGTTTGACTGCAAAGACAGGAAGTGACACGTATATTCAGATATTCTGAGGCATTTATTGTCAATGAAAAAGTTAATCAAGGGCTTTAAAATGCTGATATCCGGTTGTTCAGTCTGACGTCACTAGCCGTGTCTGGACCTAAACTCCGCTGCAGGTCCATATATCAAACGATCACTATGGCATTACTGAGAGTTGAAAAACTGTCTAAAGTCTTTCATCTTTAATAAAATGATCAGCGTTCTGCTCTACCAGGTGTAACAATTGAGTTTAACATCCAGGCATCCATGAAAACGGAATTTATGACATTTAACGGAGTTAGAAGTTAGCAGGGAGTTAGCTCGCTAGCTTCTATCTAAATACAATATAGCATGTCCTGACTGCAGGGTTTTGGAAACAAATTAAAACGTACAGCTCTGTTATCACTTTCAGCATAAATGAAGACAGAAAACTAAACAGCAGTGACGTTTGTAGGGTTACTGAAGTTGGGCTAGCTGGTATATAATGATGTGCTACGTGACCGCTAGCGACACAGCTATGTTAGCATAATATAAACAAGCTAACTTTTTTTCCACTCGATAAAAGTTAACGTGAGTGTTCTCGGTGATCAGGAACAAATGTAATTGCATGGCAGGATGCTGTAAAAGGACCAAACTTCAGCCAGGAGAACAACTTAGATAATCCATCCACAATACGAGGTTAGTCATTCATATACTGCTGCATGGGCTGGGCTGTAGTTACATCCTAAGGTTTTAAAAACTGAGCTTAAATAAATGATTAGTGGTAATAAAAGCCAAGGGAGGTCAACAGGGATCACTGACTGTTTTAGGAGCTTTTTGAGATCAAATAGAAGAAAATACATAACATTAAACATGTTAACAACACAAAAGCCATATTAAACGCAGACTACTTTAGACCCGGAAGTAGGATTCGTCGCGTCATCACTGAACAACCGGATTGACACAGTATCCCTTAGGAAACGGTGGTTACTGGTGTTAGTGGCAGGTCTCTAGTCCTGTGTGAATGGGGCTTGGCAATCAGTTAGATAGTGATTGGCAGCAACCATTCACCAACCAGCTAAACATCAAAAAGTAGAGTGTTTAATTTATTAGCTAAAGCTAGATATTTGTGCTAATCCCCCTCCAAACCAAATATGTTTAGTGTTGTTTAGCTAAGAGTTAGCTTAGCTTTGGTTTTTTAGGTAGTGCTAAGCAGGCAGTATATATAAACACAGATTACAATATCATGAGAGCTGTAACACCAGAGTGTAAAATGCATATATTTTAAAACTGGACGTTACATTTTCACGTCTGTGTTGTTTGTATGCGTGTGTGTATGTTTTGCTGCCATGGCAGCCGATCTGTTTCAACATCACAAGCGCTGATTGGGTGAAGCGTCTGTAGTCACGCTTCATGGCAGTAAGTTGTTTTTTGTAATCTATGTTTTAATAAACCACCTTTAATGGTTTAAAAAATTTTGACAAATATCAGATCGTTGTTTTGGATCATCTCCGAGCGGGCAAGGCTCCCGGAGCGCTCCCGTTCGGCCATGCCGAATACTTGTCAACAGATCCTAAACCAGCAACCGAGTCTAAGGGTAAGTGCTCGAACAAGTCTGATCCGCAGCAACTCCACCTCTCCGTTTACAGGAGTTAAGGGTTCTGTTGCTGGTATCTTGGTGCGTGACACCACAGAGCACCTTTAAAGGTCCTGTTGGAGCCCAGGCCTCAACAGGTTAGAGCTGTTTTAACGCTAAAATGGTAAAACCCAATGGCACATTAGGCCGGTATTGTTCTCCTTCATAAGTATACGAGCCAGTCAGTCTACCAGTGTCTTCAATATGAAAGAAACAGGATTGAAGCTTTAGGCCAGTGTGACACCCTGATATTGATGTTTTGTTTCTATAAAGAGCCTAATAGAGGCTACATGTGCTAAAGCAAAGACAAACAAGAGTGAAACAGAAAAGCACTCCAAAACAACCACTGTTAACATTTCCAGCCTCCAACTCCTCCAGCTTAACTAGAAGGAGTTAGAGGGACCAATAGAGAGGGATTCTATTCATTGTCGAGGACACAGTGAACAGCCCAGCTGCAGTTGCAGTACTCCACTTTTGTTTGTGTCTTCAAGAATAAAGGAGGATAAAAAGGGGGGGCTTTGAGAGCTGCAAGCATTGTCTCCAGTGTGTGGAGGTGCAGCACAAACTCTTGTCAGGGGATTGAATTGTCAGTGTTTTTCTGCCAGGGACAAATTCTTTCGCAAGTTGTTTCTCAAAGCTGCTCAGACTCTACCTGTGCCCGTAGGTCCCTCTCTGTTCCTGCCGGCGGCTCTTCATCATGGCCTTGTACTCGCCCACCCGCAGCCGCCGTCCCTCCACTATGCAGGTCCGTTTGGGTCGGGGTTTGTATTTGTAATCGGGGTAGCGCTCCAGATGCTGCCTGCTCAGCCTCGCCTGCTCTTCGTAGTAAGGCTGCTTCTCCTGGTTAGACATGGCTTTCCACCGCGAGCCTACAGACAAAGACGCATCAACACAAAGGAGTGAGTTCATGTTCTCCAGCAGCAGAAGCTGTCATGGCTCGCCATGTTTCATTTCTTGTGGGGTTTTTGAAGCATTTGTCCCGTGTTTTATGTGCTACTCTGCCTGCATCTACATGTTGTCTTACTCTGGTAATTATCTTTCCTTGCACACCTTTTGTTATTTTACTTCCTTTTTGTCTCCCCTCCTTTGTAATCATCAGCCCTGCCCTCATTGTCCCACCTGTTCCCAATTAGATCCCTGTTTATTTATCCCGTCTCACCTTCAGTCTTTTTGTCACTCTTTCAGTTTTTCCATCTGTTTACTCTCCTGGATTCCCGTTTCTCGATTAACCCAACCTTGGAGTTTTCTTCCCCCTCATTGTTCTCTGCTGTAAGTTTAAGTAAGCTGCTGAAAGCTTGCCCTTTTGTTTGGTATCCGGTTTGCATTGTCCTTCATTCGGATCCTCCTTTTGTTAATCCATTAACAGAATGGTTATGCAAGAGAGGAAGCTTAAAATGCTTGTCGGGCCCACGTGGTTTCATTTTTGTTCTCATTCATTCAGATTTCGACAAAAAGTTTCAAGCAGATTTTATTCATTTTTTATGCACCTTTAAACTCCCATCAACATTCACTTATCTTAGATGATAGCTCTTTTCCTATTTGAGTCTTCCCAAGGACGCTGCTACAGTGTTAACATCAAAATATAACCAAAAAGAGGCTGCAGTAGCCCTCCTTCTGGATATTAGAAAAAATATCTCTTAATTATGAGGTTTAGTTATCGGGGTTTTACAGTCCTACCTAAATACAGCAATTTTCTTTTTTGGTTCGTCACAGTGGGGGACATTAGTGCCACTATTTTTAAGTCTTTCTTAAGAAGAGAAAGTAAAATTGGCGAAAGATTCAGGCCGTTAATTCTGGTACCTCTGCAGTCTAATTCATCACTGGTGATGAGCCCAACACTAACATCAGACTACCAGAATGTGTCATTTTTGCCTTTATTACTTTATTCTCCCAATTATTGGCAATAAAGTGAAAAAGAAATTTACTCTAACTGACACGTTCACATTTTTGGGCCATCACCCAAAATAAAGGGTTAGTCTATGCTGATGACCTAGACTCAGACGTCATACACGTGTTCCTTTACATTTTGGAAAGTTTATTTATCACTGCATTTACTGGTAACTCTCAAAGGATTACCTCAAGACTGAAGAAAACCTAAAAAGCTGCTGATTCCCCAGCAAGTTCCAAAGAATCTCATCTTTCCTTTCTAACCATTCTTTCACTTCATTTCTAAAAATATGCGTTTGTGTTCAGACTTGACTTAGTCATGCCCCTAATTTTTAACACTGAAAGTTCCTGTTAAAATACTCTGAGTCTCTCTTTACAGAGAACATAAATCAAATTGTAGTGAATGGAGACTGCACTGATGCTGCCCTCAAAAAGATCCACACATCTAAATCTCATGATATGCAAAGCCCCGTTTCTTCGTGTTTTCTTTCCCGTTTCATTTTTCAACTAACTATCTCGATCACGCTCTCTCACATTCACTGATATAAAGCGCCTTGAGACGACTTTTGTTGTGATTTGGCGCTATATAAATAAAACTGAATTGAATCTGACTGGTTAAAGCTAACTCATAGTATATGGTGATAGGCAGAATTACCTATTAGTTTCTGTGCCACAAACTACCTGATGCTTCCATAAAGGTTATTCAAAAGCAAACACTTTGAAATAATTCAAGGTCAAAAAGCAGCATGTTTAGGGTTGTGGTCAAAACTGTGTTTTTTGCATTGAAAGATAAGTATTAGGCAAGTAATCAGTACTATGTATTTAAGCAAATTAGTGGTTTTTATGTGTGTCTGTGTGAAAGATAGACACACAAACTCTCTACAATACAAAGGAATGTAAATGTTTGTTTGAGGGAAAGGGATTCATCCCTGTGTGTGTGTGTGTGTGTGTGTGTGTGTGTGTGTGTGTGTGTGTGTGTGTGTGTGTGTGTGTGTGTGTGTGTGTGTGTGAAGAAGCAGGTGGGTCTTTACTGCCTCACATGTGCCAGGCAGGGTCTCAGAATAGAGACATAAACCCACCCCTAACCACTGCTGCTCTCACCCAGGATCTTGCTGATGGAGGAGTTGTGCATGTCAGGGTAAGTTTGCAGGATCCTCCTGCGCTCGTCCTTGGCCCACACCATAAAGGCATTCATGGGTCTCTTTATGTGGCCTGAGGAGGGAGGCGGCCGTGCCTCAGCGTAGCCGCCTGGGACCGAAACGTTCAGGGTACCTACAGTAAACAAGGGTACAGGCTGGCTTGTAAATATGTTACAAATATATAGAGGAATAGCTATTTGTTTCTTGCTGTAAGTGGTGCATGTCTGAATATTAACCTTTTTTTCTTGCAACACTAAAATTGGTGAAAGTTTCTCTTCACCCACAAACATCCAATTTCATATGATTCACATTCTCCATCCTGACGTTTAAACCAAAGACAGGAGTTACTAAGCTTTACAAAGATAAGGTTATTACTTTGATGAAGCTAAATCTGAAGGTCTTGGATATTGTATTTTCATCTTTAAATGTCTGTGCCATATTCTGATGGCACATTAATAAAGCATGTTTGGAAGAAAACATTTCTGCTAATCGTGCTATTTCCCAGAAACAAACAACATTAAACAGGCTCTCCTGATTTAGCCAAGTGGTTGCTTTACCGAGATCAACATCTGAGTGACAGTAATGCCTTTGATTAGTATTTTTCCAATATGGAAGTAAGCTAATATTAGCTTGCATACATGAGCTTGCCTGGTTGCTTCTAGGCAATGCAGATGAGCATTTAGCTAGCTAGATTTTGACAGTGGCGCTTAGGGGAGCGATAAAACAGGTAATTTAATGGGCAGTATTGCAGACTATTAGCTTGGACAAAAGGGAGCCAGAATTCAAGTTAAAGTCACACTAGGTAATTAGCACCTTTTAGTGCTAAAATTAAAGTTAGCACTTGCTGTGTCGATTAGCTCTATAGTGTAATGATATAGGCATATGCCTAACATGTGGAAGGTTCCTGATTAGAGTTCAGAAGGAGACATTAATCTTTTAGAGTTTGCATCAGAGGTTACATTGGTGCAAAAAATCTGCCAAATCTAATATCTCTTGTGGTGACTCCTTGCAAATAAGCACAAAGTGCCTTGAGGTGTTTTGGTGCTATGTAAAAAACCTGAATTGACTTCAAAGAAACTTCTTCAGTGTTCACTTTGTGGCTTCTCTAGCGTTCTCATGCCTGCTAGCAATCTGTTAAATGGTAAATGGACTGGTTCATCTAGGGTTTGAGAGTAACGAAATTTCTATTCTCTGTATGTCCTGTACATGTGGCAGAATTGACAAATAAAGTTGACTTGACTTCTTCTATAACACCTTTCTACTCTACTTAAGCACTCAAACCACTTTACACAACATACCTCATTCACACATTCATACACATTTATACAAGCACTTTTTTAACTTAAACACTTTCTATGTAGCATTCACACACTTTCACACTCTGATGAACGCATCAAAAAGCAACTTAGGGTCCAGTGTCTTGCAGACTGGAGCAAAACTCCAACTTTCTGATTAGCAAATGACCTATTTTACCGTCCGAGCTAAAGCCACCCAATCTAATCTAGGTCAATCTAAACAGGTTATACTGCATGCTACTTCCATGGAGAAAAAAATGCTAATTTTAATAAAATTATATGACTCAATCAAATAAAATAAAATATTTGAATATAATGACAAAGATAAATGGATGGGTACCATAATGATATAATAAGCTATCAGGGCAGCGTAACAAATGTTGGTCTCATTACAACAACAACTTGGCAAAACACAGATAGGCATTAAACAGACTTTTTCAGGGATGCCTACCCTCAGAATCACTGCTGAGGTGGTCCTCAGTGGACGGCAGGCCATGTCTGTTCTCACCTCTCTCACTCTGAGACATCCTCTCATTGCGAGGAGAAACCTTAAAATCCTGCAGACATTAAAAGAACAAAAAGAAAAAACAAAGACATATGAACTCAGAAATGGTCTAAAGTCAGACAAATATTCACACACCAGCACAAAGAGACGATTTAAATTTGCACTGCAGTAAAAAAAAAAAAAAAAAGGTGACCTAATGTCGAAGAGGAGTGTTCATGGCACACGTGTTACACTGGAGTGCTATTTAAGGTAAAGACATGGCACGCTCACCATATCAGCCGCTGCTTAAATGCAGAGCTGTAAATGCAAAGACAGGAAATGACAACACTATGGAGGAGGAAGAATGGTATTTATTGTTGGAGGGAGGAAAGGTAAAGAAGACAAGGCAGGGACGGGAATGTGGCAACTCTGAATTTGCAAAACTACCACACCATCAGCGTATTATCTGTCGACCATTCCCCGCGCTGTAAAACGCTATTCATCCACATGCAGCGGTGTGAAGCGCAATACCAAAATAGGTCAGTCAACAGTATTGGTGTTAACACAGCCGCCAAGGCGAGATGGAGCAGGATAATGGAGGAGAGGAGGAGGAGGAGAAGGAGGAGAGCCACAGATTACAGTATTACTGTGGACAAAGAGACAGGGCAGGTGGCTCAGTCAATGCCACACTGAGGCCTTTGTGGTATTGTAAGGCTGCAACAGCTGTTGCTTAGGACGGAGCAGAGACCAAAGCTTTAGCCACCTTAAAGAACAAAAACGTAAGAACCCAATAGAAGACCATTTTCACAAGAAGCAAAACAAAATAAACAGCAGGTTCTCGAACAAAATATGCAATTTTGAGATAGTCTAGTAGCACTTACAAACAGCAGTTTACAGTTTACTCAGCTGACTTAAGCTGTAATAATGTGCTTCTGCATGTGGGTGCGGATCTATTGGATACTCAGGAGGAGCGCAGCACCATGTAACCCTAAACCAACCTCTAAATGTCGACCAGAGAAAGAGCAATACACCGTTTACATCAGGAGTCCATATATTTATTTTAATACAGCTAACGTAAACTGAGTGGTGTGATTAAGCACACAAACACAGTCAGTTCTGTACAACATTATGTGAAGCTGTGCTGGTTTAATTTCATAGATTTTAAATAAAAGATGGACGTCGGGTTGTGGAACTGGATAAATATATCAGCTACTTGTAACAAACAAAGAGAGGGACACACAGGTCTAAAGACCGATTGGCAACCTCCTGGCAACTTCCAGCAACCAGTGGTTATGAGGTGATCGCCAGTGCGAATGTTGCTATATATATATATATATATATATATATATATATATATATATATATATATATATATATATATATGTATTTTTAATCCACACTTATAAGCCAGTCAGAAGCGTTGGGAAAAATTATCCTACAGAATTTGTGATTTCAGTCCCTAGTTTTATTTATTAGATGTTTATTTTGTAAATTACAAGTTCATTAATTATTTATTATTGACAGAAGTTGGTGGAGACATGCAGAACTAAAAGATAGCTAATATTTAGATTTCTATGACTATGACTATGGTTCTGTGGCAACACTGGAAAAAAACAACACACTATGACAAAGGAATATGTGGAAGGATATCACCAAAGCAACATTAATCTGCGACATGTTTTTACTGCCCCCGTGTGGCCAGAACGGGGGCAGGTCTATGATCTAGACCAGCGGTTCCCAACCTTTTTTGCGCCACGGACCGGTTTATGTCCTACAATATTTTCACGCACCGGCCTTTAAGGTATTGCGGATAAATACAACAAAATAAAACCAGTACCAGTACCAAAAAAAAGATTTATTCATAACACACGGGGAAAAACCCAGGGAGTTAACGATATAAACTTTTTTTTTTTTTAAAAACGATAAAAACCCTGAAAACCATAAATTTCACACCCGAGCCTCAACTCTCGCGGCCCGGTACCAAACGACTCACGGACCGGTCCGTGGCCCGGGGGTTGGAGACCGCTGATCTAGACTTCACAAAGGCAACCCATCCATAGGAAAACACTGGGATGGAAGCACTTTTGTAGCTAGCTAGCAGAGACAAATTTAAAAAATAATATTGAGTTGACTGCCCAGTACAAATTCATGTGGTCTCGGACAGACGAAAAAATGAAAACAAATTGCAAAATATACTTGGGTGGCCTTCAGGATACCTGGGTGGGCCCTAAGTAAAGTCTATGTGTGGGAAACACTGTAAAGTGATGTGAAGAATTCTCAGGTAAGAGACTGAGATAATGCTACGACACAAAACACGTATTAAGTTTCTTTGTGTGTGTTTTGTGCATTTGTAGGCTATATGCCACAGTGTTACTAGAGATAGCCTACAGTGAAACCTAACCTAAAAATGGCACAGTATGTACAATGGCAATTTCCAGAACGAAGTCCGTGTCTTAAAGTGGCTCGAACACACCGCTCTAACTGGAGTTTAAACATTAGCTCACCGGCTTTCCACCAACTTCTCTCTCCCGGTCCCTCTCCCGCCCCGCACTGCCGTGGCTCCTCAGGAGCTGCTGGGCATCGTGGATAGCCTGGGTGACCACGTCGCCGTCTCCCAGGAAACCTGCAGACAAAAACAAAGCACGAAGAGGAGAGCACAAACTGAGGACCAAGATAATTATGATGATGAAGGAAAAGAAAATGAGACAGAGGAAGGTAAAGTGTCAGTTCTCATCAGAAGACCTCCTCTAGAAACACATCACGGATCTTATGAACAGTCACCTACAGATGATGATTAGTTTCATATCCTGCTGCTGGAAATGACAGTTGAAGAATGCAATCATCCTCTTGTGGAAAAAGACGACTGCACAAAGTTTTAATTCATTTCAGCCACTTGCTCAGTATTTACTGTATTTTATACAAAATAGAGAATAACTGTTTATGAGTATCTGAGCGTCCTTTATTAATGCTTAGTTTGTCGCACTAAAGTCAAAAACGTTATGTTCGTTGTGCTCAGTCTCCTTAAATCAACAGTGAATAGATCTACAGGAAATATGATGTGCTGCAGGTTAACGTCAAATGCTTTAATGCTTTACCATGCAAAGCAGTGTGACTGTGTGCAACTCACTGAGCGCAGATCGTGGTGGACTGTGGGAGATCTCTCTCTGGAGATCTCTGGGTCTGTATGCCACCTGCAGCGCCAGTGATCCCAGCTCCAGGCTCTGTGGACTGGGTGTCTTCCCCAGCTCCAGACCCTTGGGCTTGGAGGTCAGGTTCAAGGGCTGACTTGCTTCCTAAACACACAGCAAGAGCAGATGAGCAGGGGTGGGGCTACTTCGACATATTCAGGTGAAACCGCAAAGGCCAAGGGTGTGCGTGTATTCCAGCTATGCACGGCACATTTGGCATGTCGGAGCAGATCTGTCACACCTTTGTAGTATTTTTTTTAGTCTTTTGTCTTCAAGTTATCCTCCTCCTCTCTTCCCTTTTGTTTATCTAAGCTATGTTGATCTATCCCTGCTTGAGAACCTGCCGTGCAAACACGAGTCGCACTACATTTACACACACACACAAGCACACACGCACGTCGAGAAAACACACACCTATGGCCACACACATTAAACCTTCAACAGAGGGTGTGGTGTATTCCTAAAGCTTTTCAGCCTCCCAAATACCAGAAAAGGATATTATTTGTTCGCTCCAGAAGACTTCACTTTCTTTAAGCTTCCTAAAACCACACACATGCAGAAGGTACGCACACCATACAGCAAGCAAACACAGCCATAATTCCCTGACTTCTCAGTAATGTGCTCATATAAAGAAGTGAGTTGGACAAGGTATGCACAATAAAGTGATACTGTACCTGTCGGAGGGAACCACTGCTTCTCTTCACGGGGGTGGGGTGAGTGTTTGACAGTAGCTGCATGGAGTAGTCCATAGCTGTGAAAGGTTAAAATTAAAAATAAATAAATGACCATTCTTAATGCATCGATTTAAGGGTTAAGAACGAACAGCAGTTTTAGACAGAACCAAGTTTAAAAGTAAAACTATTAGCATTACTATTATCATTAGCCTGTTAAAAAAATTGTTTAGTTACCATCCTAACGGACCAAGCAACATGCTAGCATTTTATGGGTAAAATTAGCTTCACTGTAAAGCCTGTTGCAGACACTGACAGCTGGAGCCACAACAGCCAAGCAGCCTTCCATGGCTGGGACTCATGCTCAGCTGGTGTAGTGCACTGTAAAGGCTTAGTGGTAAAATCCACGCAGTCATCAAAACATATGCACGGACCCTCGCCCTTGATGTCACGTGGACCCATCAGACCCAAGCGGACCACAGCAGACGTGGAGAGTATACTCAGAGCTTAAGAAAAAAGGACATTAGCCTAATTTTGTTAAGCTCAGACACATGATCAATAGCATACTTGTAAAAACTAAAATGTTATGTGGCCTTTTTATGTAGCGCAGGTGTTTATTTCAGCTCTTCACCTCCATTAACTTGCACTCACTGAGGACTATCTAGGATGAAATGCAAAGACTCTAATCTGGCCCAGTGGACGGCTTTTGAAAGTGTGAAGGAAGACATAGACTCTGGGCTTTTAACGGTATTTTCATAAGTTTTACAGCTTTTCCTATTGAAAAAAACCCACCCCATCCCAACACTGCCATACACGCCACACCAAAGTAATTAAAGTGGTTTCTTTGTCTTTGTTGGACATCCCTGTCCTACAGCCTTACATTCATTTTAGCATTTAAATGTTCACTTCCAGCATCATTAGCCATGAATCCACCATAATACGAAGGCAGTTTGTTTATACAGAATATCGAGTGCAGAGGATAAGGCAATATCACCTCTCCAATGGCAAATCTCAAACTATTGCCAAGATAAATTTGTGATATAGCATTTATTCAGCTAAGGTTGAATAATAACGTGAGTAAGTGATACAGTCATTCTGAGACAGTAGATGTTTTGTTACAGTTTGAGAATTAACATAATTTGCGCATGGCCAAGTGGGAGTTGCAGGGAATCTCCCCAAAATACAATGTCCAGTTGATACGTGAGGTTACATGCAAATGTCCAAACAAATAAAAGATCTGAGCAAAATGAAAGCAAAGGGCTCAAAGTTTCACTCCATGCATATTGTTTTTAAAAACGCTCTGGTTACTGCTGACCTCTTCTACACAGCCCAGCACTCCGACACATTTTACATTCATGTGTCAAAACATTCAGAGCCGCTCACGCACACGTGCGCTTCTCGATATAATGGCTATCCTTAAATTCCACCTACACTGTTTTAAAGACTGGCCTTGTGTCTTTAAGTTTGAAAAGATCCACAAGCACAGCTTTTAAGGCTGGTGAAAGCAAGCTTCTACAAAGCTGTGGCGTTCGAAGCCGTGGCCTCAATAGCCTGCTAACTGTACAAGCATACGTGTTTGAAAGGTACATTCAAGCACTGTTGCACTGGAGTCTCACGGATGCCTTTCTAGTTCCTATAAAATAGCCCCTGAGTTGAAGTACATAAACACTCAGGGATGGCAACTTATGGAGCTGTACTGATGGAGATATCTTTTCAGCACAAAGTTTCTGGCCTTCAAAGCTTGCAGTCATTGGTAAGTAGAGTGTTCATTCTTCCCACACAACAGGGTGCATAAGAAAAGGCTTTGAATGAATTGACAAAACACAGTGTTCACTAAATCAAGGGAATCCTTGGAGGATTATTAGCAGGTCACAGCAGTATTTGAAGAAGAATGTAGTATACAGCATGACCTTATTGAGCCCTCCAGAAATACTTTGATTTGCTGGGAGTTCCTCTGACTAAAATGGACCATCAGTGTCAGTGTTGTGTTTATTACTCAGTAAAAGTAACGTATTACACATGATTCATTACTTTTTTTAACCCAAGGAATAAAGTAATGCATTACTCTGTGGAGGCAGAATGCCCTTCACACAGGTCAGCCCAGAGGTTGTTAAAGGACACTTCTCTGAAAGTTACTTTATACGGTTGCAAACATGTTTAAATATGAGTGATGGATTAAAGATTACATAATGTTAGAAAGAATATTACCTTGTTGTTGCCGTCATAACTTTCCAGTGTTTCAAAAGCCTGCCTGCCATTGCTAGAAATGTCTGCAGTGTTTGCCTGATATTCCTTAAAATTACGGATACAGAGCGGTGTTCCTAGATCCCACAGCCTGAGTCAACAACTCTGCCCCAACAAAGCAGCTCCGAGCTTTCTTTTAATGCTGCACTGCTGTCAGCCTGCATATGAAAAAATAAATAATAATAAAACTGAAACCTTTCCACTTGATTACTCACTCGGCTTGCAGGGGATCGGTTGCAGTGGCAAGGTCATCTGGGGGTCAGAGTTGACCTGGAGGGGTTGGGTGGTGGGGTGGAAAGCTGGAATCATCACGTAGGGCATGTTCACCTGCTGGGACAGAGCAGGACACGTGCATGTTACAGACAAGCCCCATCCGTCTCACACATTCATTTATTAATCTCCCACTCTGCTCCTTGAAGTGATTCAGGAAGATGTGCGAAAGGTCGTGAGAGGAGCTGACCTGGATCTGCTGCTGAAGCAGGTTGATCTTGTGCTGCTGCTGGATGAGCTGCTGCTGCTGCTTGGCGATCTGAGACACAGAAAAACGAGACACACAACAAGTGAGCGCTAGCCTGTATAAATTCTAACGATCAGCCATGACGCACGCATGCGGCGGTTCATTTATTCCCAGAAAAAAGCTGGCGAGTGCGTGCGGTGTTCTCCTTCTGTGGACTTGTGTGAAAAAAGGCACATTAGACAAAGATCTTTTTTCAATTTCGGCCATCTAATTTGCCTAGTGTTTGTATGGAGCAAGAACACAAGCACCAGTGCACACAGGGGCTTTTCGTCTGTTTGGTCAGAAAGGCCCTTTATATTCTTTATCAAGATAATACACAGCAGAGAGACAGAAATTTGTTTTGAGATGTCCACATGTTTGCATGTTCTGTTGAACTGGGTGAGTGATGCAAAGATCTGGTAGAGATACCTGTTCTTGCTGTTGCCGAGCCAGCTCCATCTGCTGCTGCTGTTTCTCCAGCAACAGGGCGGCCATGTTTCTCTGCTCAGAGTGGGCTCCCAGGAGCTGCTCCCTCAGACCACTCAGCTGGTTGATCATCATCAACAGCTGGAGCTCCTTCTCTGCCAGAGATTCGGGGGTACCTGGTGGGAGGAGTGGGAGGCTTTGTGTTTTTATGCAGGATAAGGCCGTTTTTTTTTTTTATTCCTTCTTATTCCGTTTTTGCTTTAGTAATGTCTCCAACTATCACCATTATTATACCGGAGGGATAAAAAAAATACTATTCTCTTCTTGTTCTTACAGTTTTGTTATATAACCTCTCATGTTTTCCCATTTTTCCCACAAAATTTCTCAAAACATGAAGCTTTTCTTCTCTTTATAAAAGAAAAATCATATTTTTATGGTGAATAATATTTTTCAGTTTTACAAAAAGATATTTTTGCTTTTATTAAATTAAATTTCACAAAATACAAAACTTTTGTCATTTTTATGAGACTGAGAAAATTTTCTTGTAATTACCTAAAAAGGTAATTTTTTCCTCCACAAAACAATATTTTCAGCAAAGTTTTTAATGTTAAACTTTCCCTCTTTTAAAAACATCTTGTTATAATAACAAACTTCTCAATCTCACAAAAACCTTTCTAACTTTCACAGGATCATTTTCAAATGTAATATCTTGTCTTTTATCTCCTCACACCCTCCATGGGTCAAGTTTCACACATTCAGAAAAACCAAAATCTCAAAGAAAAAAACCTGAAGCTTCTTCGTAACATGTTGCTTTATGTTTCCTATATTTCAAAATCAATTGCTATCTTGTAATCTCATAACTGCTAGAAAAGGATGTTGAAAGGGTTGAAACTGATAAGCATCTTTTTTCCCCATTTTGCAGAAACAAGCTGTTATACCAAACTGCTTAGATCAGAAACTGTAGATAATGTTTGCAGGACAGACGCGTCCTCACTATGAAAATGAATCTTTCATCGCTGCCAAAACTACAAAGCCAATTCCAAAAATGTGTCAAATGTAAATCTCATAAACTTGTCTTTTATTCACTGTAGAGACACATTAAATGTCTGAGCTGAGAAACTGTAAAACTTCAAAATATCTCACATCTCAAAAAAAAGTTGGGATGGGAGCACCAAAGCTGGGGAAGCACTTTCCAGTTAGGTTAACTGGCAGGAGGTCAGTAACATGACTGGTTATACAAGGAGCATCTCAGAGATTCCAAGAAGTACATCAGAGGATAACAAATCTGTAAAAAAACTGCAGCTACAGATTTCAGAATAATGTTTCTGAATGCAAAGTCAGAAAGATTATAAATATACATAATATCATTAAACGATTCAGCGATTCTGGAGGATTCTCTGTGTACAAGAGACAAGGCAGGAGGCCACCTCTGAATGCTCGTCTATCTTCGGGCCTTCTGAAGCTGGACTGAAGCAAAGCGCAAAACTGTTGTTAGATCAGACAAATCGAAATTCTGAAAATCACAAATGCCACTTCCTCTGGTCTAAAAATGAGAAGGACCATCCAGCTTGTTATGAGCAAGCAGTTGAAAAGTTTGCATCCCTGATGGCACAGAGGTGAATTTATCAGTTTGCACATCTGGAGAGGCACAACTAATGCCTCAAGGTGAAACAAAAAACGCTGAAAAGAAGACCCAGGACTGCCGAGCAGCTAGAGTCTGCTATCTCTCTGCTCAGTTCTACCAAGTGGTAAACATGGTGTGGCAAATGTGGGTTTATGATAATCATTACATTCATGTGCAAACAAATACTAAAAAAAGGGATCAAATAATTCAGTGAAATGATTGAGATAACAGCAGCACACATGTGCTGTGAGTGTGGTTATATCAGTGAGACGGGCACAGTGACAGCCAGCACTGGATTTCACTGGTGTGTGTGTGTGTTATCACTGTACATATGATAAATATTACATTGTTAACCCCAGAACGCACACACGAGTTTTGTAACGCCATCACTACACTTTGTCCTTAATGTAAATATGTAAGAAAAATTTCCCCTTGTGGGACAATTAAAGGATTATTCTATTCTATTCTATTCTATTCACTTTCGCATGGGTGAAAATTTAGGGTTAATTAAGCCTTCACACACACACACTGGTTATGTTTTACCTTTAAAAAGAGGTAGAAGAAGAAATATCTACATATCTTCCATCTAAATGTCAAACCAATGGTTTGCCACATGCTGCTGTATGCACCAAGCTGTTATATATGATGCTTTTAAATTGATAAAACAAATGAGAAATAGAATAGAAAAGCTGTAATTCATACGGTCTAATTGTATATGTACAACATTTGTAGTGTTTGAAACTAACCTTTCAGCTGTCCTGACCCCACTGTGCTTTTATCCAGGAGTTTGTCCTTCCAGTCAGCATTCAGCAGCTTCTCAATGGTAGGCATCACTGTTAAGAGAACACTAATGGTACTCAGCGGGACCGCAGTGGGCAGCAGTAGATGGCGTGAAAAATATATTCTGTCAAATAAAATACATCTAACACTAAACTACTTTCTGAGCCTCTCTTCTGCTTTTCTAATGGCATTGATTGAAGAAGACGTTTGAGGTGTCGAAGGGCAGAGGTTGTTTGTGCATCAGGGAGAAGTTCTGAGTGTTTGAGTGGATCAATATTTGGACAGAGAACAATTCAAGGTCAGTGACTGGAGCAAATTTGAGAAAGATTTAAGGCAAGGAGTGCAGGCTGGTTAAAGACTAGAGGGCAACGAGAGTCTTGCACGCGGCTCAGAGAGAAGCCCTTCACTCCCTACCAAAGAAATTGAACACAATCACACATACAAAAAAAAAAAAGCCCCTGAACTCGTTCAGGAATCCAAACAACACCCCCGCTTTGTGAGACAAACCATCACTTCCACACGTCGATTTTAAGCAGACTGCATTGTTTAATGCTGAATAGCAGCAGAATGTAGCGCTCTCAAACACGTAAGATATGGAGTCATCAAAGTCTGAGATGGGAAAATTATATGGAC
This sequence comes from Aulonocara stuartgranti, assembly GCF_965226115.1. Classification (NCBI taxonomy): domain Eukaryota; kingdom Metazoa; phylum Chordata; class Actinopteri; order Cichliformes; family Cichlidae; genus Aulonocara; species Aulonocara stuartgranti. The sequence goes on along the minus strand of NC_138943.1, from coordinate 34,208,457 downwards.
GTGTGTGCGAGTAAGAGAGAAAGACTCCCACAGAAGGTAATAACACTGAGGTGCAGAAAAGAGAAAGGCTGAGGGCTGAATTGATACTGTCTGAAATCCAGTAAATACTGAGGCAAAACTGTTAAGTGCCAATCCGACTACATGCTAACATCCAAACAGCTTGGATCTAAAACGTTACTCTCAAGATACACAACTGACAATTTTAATGAACTTAAGTATTTATGCCTTCCTGAGCCTGGTTTTATATTAATAATAATAATTAATAATAATATATTATAAGTTTCTTCCTGTTAAAATTGAGTTCTTCCTTCCCACAGTTGTCTAATCCTGGTTTGGCTACTAACCGTACGACCGTTGCTGTAAACTGGCATTATACAAGCAAAACACACATTCAATATTTGCATAAAACACGAGTCAAAAATGACATACTTTACATGTCAGTGACTATAGCTTGTTTTGCTAAGCTTAAACCTTCAGGCCTCATGCTTGTAGGCAGGCGTGACAATGATATCATCTAATTGTCGGTATCTGGCTGTCTGCGAGTATTTGTGCTGTCTCTTATAAAACTGGGAAAATATTCTTTGCAGAACATTTGTAAGTAAAATTAATGTATGTATAAAGTACTTTGCTAAATTGACTTAGCAAGTTTCAATGACTAACATTAGGGCCACCCTGTTAAATGAAATGCTCCTGGTAAATACTCGACATTCAGTAAGTAATTTCCCCATGGGGATCAATAAAGTATCCATTATTATTTATTATTATTATTATTCAACCCCAAATTGCTCCTAATAGCAGGACAGTTTCTTTCCTTCTTGGGAGGTTGACTTTGTTCTTTATTCCGATCCCTGTGAGCTGTTGCTACAGCAACAACAACTCTACTGGGGGTAAACAGATAAAACCAGCACAAGACATCAACCCATAATGGTACAGTCAGTCACCAAGTAAATTATAAATAAGAGTATGATACAAATAAAACTTTCTCTTGAGTTAAAAACAGCACGCAATCAAACAATCAAGAAATAATAAAACTAGCAATGAATCCTATAATTACATATTATTAATATGTATTAATTCAATAGGCTAATGAACATCAACACCATGGCAGACAGAACTGACTCTCGGTTTGCACCTCTGTGGTTGTAAATAAAGTTTTGAAATGGCGTTTGCTTTTGACAGACCTTCTTTCAAGTTGGATTGTCCCTCTGATCGATCATGCATCCTAGGTTCCTTCAGTCCCATGGGGCTCTGTCTGTGAGGCAGGTCCTTCCCTGGAGATCCCTCCTGTCAGGACAGAAAAGAGAACCTCAATTAAAATCTCACCAAGAACATGCAAATATACTTTATATTTTGATATACCAATCTATGACACATTGTTGACTTCCTAAAATTCCCTGTCATGCCTTTCGTAATCCTTACTGAAGGGGAGCGAGACAGCGGTGGGGTCAACTGGCGAGCCTCGAGGGGCTGAGTTCCTGACCAATCACGCGAAGGAGACGTTTTACGAAGTTCGCCGCTGGTATCCATTGCAGCCCCTCCCCCAGAGTCTTCACGTTCTACTTTGACACCAACGCCTGCCATGTTGACATCCCCACTGGAGTGAATGTGAAGTGCTGGAGGGCTGGGCTCAACCATTCTGTTGAAAGACAAAAAAAAATACACAATACTAGCTGTCATTTGGGTGTGGTGAGGTTTGGGCACTGGGTAATCATCTCCCAGTTCTAGATTTGGGAGTAAACATATTGACAGCAAAGAAGAAAAAATAATAGAAAATTTGTTGGTGGAAAATTTCATCCCTTGCTGTTCAGATATTTTATTTAGACTAAAGCTAAGGATGAAAAAGGAATCCTTAGAGGTGTGTCGGCAACTGGGCTAGAGACTCTTACAACTATGAAGCTTTATGAACGGTCATAGGGAAAATAAACAATATGGTCTTAAACAGAAGTTTGTAATCAAATACTGCTATAGAGCATGATTAAAGCAAAGAGGTGTAAGCTGTGAATAATAAATAATGAGTACTATGAGCATTTATACTGGATACCAACACTTATGCGATCTTTTACTCCAAAAATAATTCGGTTTAGCTGTTTCCCCATTATTTTGATTGCTGTTACTTTTACAGGCATGCACACAAATATTCTACCTCTCAGATAGCCAAACCATTTGGTTGCCATTTAGGGTTTTGGATATTCATTTTTGTTCGTTTGTTTGTTTTGTGACATTTACAAGGTTCAAGGTTCAAGGTTCTTTATTTGTCACATGCATAGTTATACAAGTATAACACACAGTGAAATGTAGCCTGACACGCTCCTCGACATGTGCAAAAATTGTGTGGGGGGGGGGGGGGGGGGGGGGGGGGTGTGTGTGTAGAGGAAGAAGAATATTATATATATATATACAGACATATAGTATGTACACTGGGTGAATGTGCAGTAGTAGCAGCAAGCAGGTGAATTCTGTACATTAATATATTAATATGAATGGACATCTGACTATTTTACAGGATAGACAATATAAACATATTTAAAATTAAAGGAATTGAAATGTACATTGTGCCTTGGTTTAGAGTGTCTGGAAGAGTCCTGTCTCAGTCAATTATAAATGATGTGAGAGGGCGGGTGTGTGTGTTTAGGGCACGGATGGCTTGGTGATAGAAGCTCCTCTTGAGTCTCTCTGTCCTTGCCCGGAAGATGCGGAACCTTCTACCAGATTGCAGAAGTTGGAACAGTTTGTTGCCAGGATGGGACGGGTCCTTCAGTATCTGCGCTGCTCTAGTCCGGCATCTCCTGGTGTAGGTGTCCTGAAGCGAGGGGAGAGCAATCCTGCAGCAGCGTTCTGCTGTACGGATCACTCTCTGGAGAGCTTTTTGGTCCTTCACACAGCTGTTCCCAAACCACGATGTCATGTTCTGTGTGAGGATGCTCTCCACAGCGCCTGTATAGAAAATCCTGAGGATCTTTGGAGAGACCCTGAACTTCCTCAGTTGTCGTAGGTGATACAGGCGCTGCCTAGCCTTTTTGGTCTGGACCTGAATGTGGGCAGCCCATGTCAGGTCTGAGGAGATGTGGACACCAAGATACTTGAAGGACTGCACCCTCTCCACTGGAGCTCCATTGATGATGATGGGCTTGTAGTCTCTGTGCTGACCCCTTCTGAAGTCCACCACCAGCTCCTTGGCCTTGCTGACGTTCAGCTGGAGGTGGTTGTCCTGGCACCACGATGCCAGATTCTTCACTTCATCCATGTAGGCCGCCTCATCGTTGTTGGAGATGGCACCCAACACCACTGTGTCGTCAGCAAACTTCACAATGGTGTTGGAGCCATGGGTGGCCACACAGTCTGAAGTGTAGAGGGAGTAGAGCAGTGGCGAGAGGACACATCCCTGAGGGGCTCCTGTGTTGATGGTGATGCTGTTGGAGAAGCACCTGCCCACCCTCACCACCTGAGTTCTGCCAGTGAGGAAGTCCAACACCCATGCACACAGACGGCTGTTGAGTCCCAGATCCCTCAGCTTTGTGAACAGTCTGCAGGGCACTATTGTGTTAAACGCTGAACTGTAATCAACAAACAGCATTCGCACATAGTTACCCTGTTTCTTGTCCACGTGGCTGAGAGTGGTGTGTAGGACGTGGGCGATGGCATCCTCTGTGGATCTGTAGGCGAACTGCAGCGGATCTGCGGTGTCTGGGATGGAGGAGGAGATGATGTTCTTCAGCAGCCTCTCAAACACCTTCATTACTACCGAGGTCAGTGCAACTGGCCGGTAATTGTTCAGGGATGAGGGTTTGCTGTTCTTGGGCACAGGGATGATGGTGGATCTTTTGAAGCATGTGGGGACCACAGACTTCGCCAGGGACTCGTTGAAGATGTAAGTGAACACACCTGCTATGTACTTTTTTATTACTCTTGCAAGTTTTAGCATATCTAAAATTTTAAAAAGGACTTTTGTAAAAAAAAAAAAAAAAAAAAAAGATTCTTATTGGTTTTCCATAATTAGATACAATTTTCTTATATCCTGCTTATAACTTAATAATTGCTACAAATAGCTAAATCAATTTGTGACATTTCTGCCTCTTAAAGGAAACCCTAATTTTGAGGTGGTAAATTTAAGAAAAAAAGGTGACTCCTGAATTCAGTTTTGAGAGTTAGGTGGTGGTTGTGTTAAAGTGTGTGTGTGTGTGTGTCTCCCTCAGTTTGTGACAGTGAATAATGAGAGGTTATAGGGGAGGGAGACAGACAACGCCTCAGTGAGGAAGAAAAGCAGAAAACTGAAGAGGGGACAGGTTGAGTGAGAGAGGTTTGAACCAGAGTGAACTTGAACAAATCAACTCAGGGTTGTGTGCATACGTGTTATTTCCCAGCTCTACAGCAGGAGGAAAGAAAAACACAGCAGACAGCAGAACAAAACAAACAGAACACACAAGGGCAAAAAGTGCACATATATATAAAGAGGCAGAAAAAAAGCCATTGTTGGAGCCGGGGAACAAAGGAAGCCGAGACAATGGGGGAGAGGCTGACAAAAGCCGCCGGCCGCAGGAAACAGGCCGGATAACAATGCCAGCGGAATGTGCCGACCAACTCAGGAACATGGCAAAAAAAAAAAAAAAAAAAAAAAAAAAAGCGCCACCGTTCTGCGGAAAGCATAAGAATGATTAGTGCCCCCCCCCCCTTAGCTTGCACACTGTGTTTCCAAACAAAGCCACCTGTCTGCCAGGGTCCAAGACTCCAAACCTCAGTGATGTATATGCATGCGTTTGTGTGTCTGTGTGTGTGTTAAAAGCTACAAAACACAGGTAGAAACGTTGTGCACCGAACTCAGCTGCCATGTGGTCACAGAAGAGTTGTTTACAGTCTGATTTTAGCTCCAAGTAATGGATAGAGAGTGCAAGCATTTGCAGGAACGTCCGTGAAGTCTGTTTGTTTCCTGAGACCACAAGGACTTGTCTGCAGATAATTTACATCGCAATGCACCAACTACACTACGCTCCAGGTGGCAGATTTCAAAGAACTATAACAGGAATGAATAATTGGCCGTCAGCTGTACATGTCTGCAACGGAGCATAATTCAGGTGAAAAACTCAATGGGTGCAGTTGCTCTGCAGTTGGTACTAGTCCAGCAAGCAACATCAAGCAAATCTAAGGTTATTATGTGGTGCAAGAATAACCACAGAAAACTATTGAGATACTTTGTCTACTGGAATAATGTTTAATTTAATCTTCAAGGAAATTGGCAGAATAAACAGCTAAACACTTGAATTTCACTCACTACTATGAGCTTGTTTTTTTAGGAAATCCTGACAACTAGATTAAAAAATCTTTAAAGATTGATATTTGTCTTGAACTATAAATTCAGTTCGTCGATAATAAATGCCACACTTAATTTTCTCAGCAGATGACGTGGATTCCTATGACCTCTTGAGAAAGGATAATGACAACTTGGACCAACTTGAAGAGGGCGATTTCCCTTTGCAATTCTACAAAGGCTGCAGTGTCAACCCTGTAAAGTGAGACACGTCCCTTACTTACCTGATGAGTTTAATGAACATATTTTGTTTATGAGAACACCAGCTCAACAGTTACGCGGCCCTCTGGGAACACTCCCGAAGCTCCTGACCGGCCCCTCTGCCAACGCCAAGCAACATGAAAAACACATTTCCAGCACTCTAGGAAACACACAGTAATGTTGTTGGTGCATTTTAACACAAACCCACCTGCCTGGCTAGGCTCTAAACCTGTGTGAATGTGTGTGCATTTATGACTCGTTGTGTTTTCAAATCACAAAGCGATAAAAGAAAATCTAATTTACACAGCTGACGGTAACTAAAAAGCACAATAAACACACCTGCAAGCAGGGGGATCACCAGCAATTGAACTCATTTGTTGCCACCTGTTTGATTACTCTTGGTTTAAAGATGATATCACACTCATTTGTATATCTTTCATATTAAAAAAACAACAACTGTGATTTTGCTTCAAATTTTACTGCCTGATTGCATTTGTTATCTGTCATATTTGGGAAAAGTTACCATCAGCTTCAAACCCACAACACTGTTCATCAGCCTAATCCTGTCTGACGTCTGCTTTCAGCTGTGGTGTGTAGTTTTGTAGGGTGTTGGGAAGGAACGATTGTGGAGGGATGGAGGTGGGAAACTGTTATAAGCGAAAACCGCAGCAGTCACCGTCCATGTGGTGGCGAGGGGCTGATTGCCGGAAGAGAGGGGGTTGGAGGGTTGTGCGCAGGCGGCAGTGGCAACATACCGAGCTGAGTCCCACACAGCAAGTTATTCCTGGGTCTTCCCTTCACGTTCCACAGGGGCTGGACCGCAGAGCTGCCACAGGTGGCTTTCACACGCCTCTGCACATACTCTGTGTGTGTGTGTGTCACCAAGTGCAGAGGTATGCACAGAATCTCAGAAGGCCGCACTGTTGTTGTCAGCGAGGAATGTGCGTCCAGGTGCAAGTACAAGCACAAAGGTACTTCAAAAACAATACAATTTGTGCCTTAGGGTGAACAATGCAAACCAGTCAAGGTTATCAGGTTATCGCTTGCCTTCACATCTCTCTCTAGTTAAACACACACTTAGCCTATCTGTACTGACTGCACCTACGTGGAACCTGACCTTGTGCATACATGTATATATGCGGTGTGTTGCATGACTTAAATAGCACTGGCTTCTTCTAAGGTTATCTGATTGAGGCCTGTTTTTCAACCACCTACGGTGTTATTCAGCTTTTATAGGCGCTCACCACATGCTGCTAAGAAATCACAATGAAACAGACCTCAGAGCAGCCAAGAGTTGTTTTTTTCACGTTTACTGAAAAATATTCCAATTATAGTTATATAATAGACATGGACATGATGATGTGTAGACTTTCAGCTTTCATTTGAGGGTACCCACATTCAAATGGGAAGAAGGTTTTAGGAGTTTCAGCTCCTTAACATGTGCCACCCTTTTTTTAAAGGGACCAAAAGTAAATGCACAATTAGGGCTATTTCATAGGCAGGTATGGGCAATTCCTTTGTTATGTCATTATCAATTAAGCAGTAAAAGGCCTGGAGTTGATTTGAGGTGTGGTGCTTGAGTTAGAAGATTTTGCTGTGAACAGACAACATGCGGTCAAAGGACCTCTGCATGCAGGTGAAACAAGCCACCCTTATGGTAAAATGGTAAATGGCCTGTATTTATATAGCGCTTTACTAGTCCCTAAGGACCCCAAAGCGCTTTACATATCCAGTCATCCACCCATTCACACACTGGTGATGGCAAGCTACATTGTAGCCACAGCCACCCTGGGGCGCACTGTCCGGCTGCCGGACACTGGCACCACCGGGCCCTCTGACCACCACCAGTAGGCAACGGGTGAAGTGTCTTGCCCAAGGACACAACGACCGAGACTGTCCAAGCTGGGGCTCGAACCGGCAACCTTCCGATTACAAGGCGAACTCCCAACTCCCAACTCTTGAGCCACGATCGACCCTTAAGCTGAGAAAACAGAAAAAAACCCTTCTGAGAAATTGATACAGCATTGATACAGCGTTTGTTACATTCTGAGAAAGACAGAAAGCACCGATGAAGTCAGCACCACAACACACAATTCTGGAAAAATATCCTTTGGATAGATGGAACCAAGGTTAACCTCTACCAGAATGATGCCAAGAAAAAAATATGGAGAAGGCGTGGAACAGCTCATGGTCCAAAGCCCAATGGCTTGGATGTGCATGGCTGCCAGTAGCACCAGGACACTAGTGTTTATTGATGATGTAGCACAGGACAGAAGCAGCCGAACAGATTCTGAGGAGTTCAGAGACATACTGTGTCTGACTGATTGGGCAGTGTTTCATAATAAAAATGGACAATGACCCAGAACATACAGCCAAAGAAACCCAGGAGTTTATTAAACCAAAGAAGTCAAATATTCTTGAATGGCCAAATCAGTCACCTGATTTTAACCCAAATGAGCATGCACTTGTTGATGACTAAACTTTAGGGTTAGGCCCACAAACAAACAGCAACTGAAAGCTGCTGCAGTAAAGGCCTGGCAGATCATTAAAAAAGAGGAACACTGCACAATGCCACTGCTGTACTTCTAGAGTTCTAGGGTTCTTGGCCCTCAGGGTCCCCCCATGCAGTGCTCCGAACGTTATTTAAGCGTCTGCCAAATGCTGATTGGTTGACAAGGAAGAAGCGTGAAAAGACGTTAAAGATCAAAAGTACAGCATGAAAAGCACAGACAGTGGCTGCAGTGGACACTTTGCATAGTTTAATTCTTTGTTCCACTTCAGCTCTTTGTATGTTAGAACGTCACTTTTCGCTTCAGCAGTTTGACAGACCAACAGTGACACAAGCAAGAATAGCCCATGGACTGGCTGAACGACATACTTTGTTCACTGACGGCCAGACCGACCATCCCTAACTATCTACACACTATGAGCAAGCTCCTCTTGCTGAACCATAAATTGACTGGAGACCCGAGAAGTTGCATACTTTGCCTTGTGGCAAGTTGCATCTCTTGGTAACATGCTCTTCTTTGTGGACAAAAATATTAAATAATTATATTAAAGAAAGTATTCTATTTCTATATCTGCAAGTTATTAACTTAACCTAACTGCTTAGAAAACAAGCAACTGCAGTTTTTGCTAGCCAAAATTAAAGAGACGTATGATTCCACCTAGCTAAACAAACTAGAATAAAGCTAGCCAGACCTAGCGTTAGCTGATAACTACCACTAGCTCTGGCTAGCTTTGTTATTAATTAATAATTCCTAGCTCTAGCGTCATTAAAATACGATCACATTCGACAAAACACGTAATTAGTCTCTGACAGGAAGGATTCGGGGAGTTGATCCTCTGAAAGCAGACCACAGTGGCCTCGCTATCCAACCACAGTCATGGCTGCGCTGTTCCAGGACTACCCGCTGCGAGCTGAGCGCTCCCGCCACAACAGACAGGGAGGGGCTGGAGAATGACAGGGAGAGAGCATACCTCTGTCCTCTGACAAAAATGGCCTCCTTTCCTTTGAGCACTCAAAACACTGAAACGTTATACTTCCCATGACACAAGAATCACTTCACACAAAACCTTCAGTTACCCAACAAGTTGTAACATGTAAAACCCAACATTTCCCCCCAGGAGGCTTGGCAATGCAAATCCCTTCTGTTGTTCTCCCTTTCTTTTCTTTTCTTCCTTTGTTTCTTTATTCTTTTCTCACCGCTTGTTTTTCTTTTCACCTTACCCCTCCCAACAAGAGCAGGCTGCTGGGTTTATATCGTCCTTGTCGCTTTCTAACTGCTGCCTGAGGCAGAATAGCACAGAATGCACAATAGACGTAAGAGAGAGTGCCAGGAGCCATTCTCAGCAGTAGCGAGCAGCAGGATAAAATGTTAGACATCTAAAGCAGCCTACTTGGTGATAAACAAATAAAGACATTCTCTTTGTCGGTAGTGAGACTGACAGCTGTAATGGCAGAAGGTTCCTTCTGCCAAATGCAAAAAACAAAAACACAAAATCACTTACTTATACTTGGCTCAGGCACAAGAATCTATCAGGTCAAAAAAAAAAAAAAATGCAACAAACAAAGAAGAAGGTAAAATAACTCAGACCCTGATCTGCACGAGTTTCCGTAGCCAGTTTCATCTCTGAAACACAATCGCATTCAGGAAATTTTCTCACTTGTTGTTCAATTGTCAGCGGTGTCCCATGACCGAACTCACACTATAAGTTTCCAACCTGCTGTGCAGTCATGTTAAGACAAGTGCGAACCAATGTATAAACAAGTGTTTGTGGATATGTTTTGCAGCTAGCACTATTTGATTAGGGATGATAAAACAATTTAGCGTTCCGCACCAGCTATAGAGCCAGTGTGCCCACAGGGCCTGGCTCAGCCTTATCACGGCAAGAGCGTCAAGCAAAACATTACTCAAGCAAACCACATCACCAGTTCAGTCAGTGGTTGTGCTTCATTAGTAACACGGAGCATTAAAAACACACATATTCATTTTTTTAAAGAAACATGCATCTCCTACTTTGATCAGTGTCTATTTAAAGGAAAAGCAAGACTGAATTAAAAGATGTTCACAAACACTTACACAAGCACACCTTGGACTCTCACCTATCCATCTACCCTCTGTAGCTGTCTGTACTGACCTGGTAGTGCAGAGTGGAAGTGAGGAGATCCAACAGCGCTCCCTGACTGGAAGAACTGGAAGAGATCTGCTGACACAGGTCATAGTGAGTGTTTCTCCCTCACCGGTAACGCCTGTCTTTTCTACTCTTCTGTTACCTCTGACCAGCCCCCCCCCCCAAGAGGGGAAGTACAAAGAGCCTGTTCAAATCCCATCGTATAGCCGCCGTGTTTGCATAATTAGCATGCTGTTTGCAGGTAACCTTTGCTGCTTACAGACGTGCATGACACTGATCGGACCTCAACCAGCCAACAGGTTTGATTGCGGTGTGATAAGCACATTCACGGGCTTTAGACACTTTCGAACACAGTCGGCTTTATTCTAGGCTTTTTATGATTTCCAGGATGTGTGGCGGGGTGGAGGGGTGGGGGGACAGAAAAATGCCGGGTGGGTGGTTGTAAAGGTAAGGGAATAAGGCAACCGGTCACAACGAATCAAAGAGACAAGCAAACGATTTTAAAACGAAGCAAAAAAAAAAAAAATTCTTTAAAAAATCTTTACCCTACTATTTACCAAAAACTTTTTAATCAAAGCTCCGATTGCTTTATCGTGATCAGATCATTTGATAAAGCACAAATTTCAACATTTTGATGTACAATGCAGTATTATAAAGCCCCCTCCCTCACTGTTACCTCTCATTTTACATTGTTGGATGTAGTTTGGTCTCTGACTCCTGCGTGCAAGTGGGGAAAGGAGCTCCACAATTAGTTGCCGTAAGTGCACAGTGGTGTATAGTGCAGAGGTAATCTGATCGGACACACTCAAGCTGAAAATGTAGGGAATTCTGGTGTGATGCGAGATACAATATCAGCCAGTTTGGCAGCGCTGCGAGAGTAGTTTTTTGAAGAAAATAAGTAAAGCTTCAGTGAGGTAACAATGTTTAGTCAACTATGTTGTAAATAGATACAAGTAAGCAAACGCACCTTTATGATGTTCCACAAAGGTTACATGGGAGACACACATGATTTTACTTGCCCTCTTTTGTTCCGAGCACTAATTATCTCCTGAAAGATAACAAGAAGCCGTTCCATGTGGTCCATATAGCAACGTGATGATGTTTGTCATTGTGAAGAGAAAATGTGTCGTTAATAAGAACCTCTGCAATGCCATGTGTCTGTCAGCGTAAACAGTTAAAGGTGCTGGTGGGGATTCAACCTCAAAGGAACTGGATACTCAGTTATTTCCCAGCACAGAATAGTTCTTGTTCTACTTGTCCCGTCAGGCATGTTACTTTATTCTTTACATTAGGCGCTGACTACAGCCAAAGTGAGCCATTAAGCCATTATGCTGAGGTGCATCGTAAACACGCCGTGTTTCATGACCTGTGAGTGGCCAGTACCTTTGTCCATATAGTGTATTATGACTTGATGTGAGGTACAGAGTATCTAGAAAGTTTGCACTCATGCAGCTTATGGATGCATGGCAGTGTTTTCAGAAATTTTATCACTCAGTCCGCTCATCTAAATATAATCATCCCTGACTTGAGAAAAAGAAAATAAACATCTCAATGGCCTAAGGATGAAAAATTCAAACTCTAGAAACCAGTGGATGATGTCAGGTGAGCAAGAAAAAAACGAAGACATGTACTGCAGCTTATTGTGAGCATTCCTTTGCAATTTGTTTCACAATTGCAAATCACACTTTAAACTCCTGAATTTCAAACATGCACACAGTTTTACTTGACTTACACACCTTTTCAAGCTCTACTTCTCTGGATCTCCAACAGTTTAAGTCACTTTTATTTAACACTACCTGGCTGCTTTCACATTCAAAAGCTGCTTTTCAATCACATTTCAAGGCCGTCCAACACAACACTTGTACTGAACACTTGTAAGATCGCGCTGAGAGATGAGGTCTCAAAGATTTGTGAGAGTATGTTTTGGTCTTGGATTTTTTTATTTATTTATTTATTTTAAATATTGGAGAGGTTTGGTAACATGTGGGTACACACACACACACACACACACACACACACACACACACACACACACACACAGCAGCTTCCTTGTGTTGCTGACTGGGCCTCATTAGAGAATGAGCTCTTAGGACTGGAGACACAAAAGCCTTGCTCTCTTCCTCTTTCCTTCCCCTCTCTTCTTCTGTTCTCTTGGCCTTTTGATGTCAAGAGTACTGAACCATGGTGCATAGTCCAAAGAATAACCTCATCAAGCATACACACACAGTTTTCCAATTTTTTCAAGTTTCTCTTTTTTCCTTTTAGTGTGCAATGAATGCGCGTGTGTGTGTGTGTGTGTGTGTGTGTGTGTGTGTGTGCACATACTATAAGGCCTGATAAGTTGCTGTTGTTCTGTGGTCGTTGGTCAGTTCATCACACACAAAGAGCAGTGTTGGGAGCTCCCGCACTGTGATAGAGTGATAGAGACATCACAAAGACTACATTTTACTCCCCTTTTCCTCTTGCAGCTCAGGGGCTGCCCCTCAGGGGTCCACCCACTGCACTGAGCACACACACACACACACACACACACACACACACACACACACACACACACACACACGCCATTCCATTACATCTCTACATCACCTCGTACTTGCAAATGCAACAAATATAGATTTAGTGGAGGTTACGTAAAGAGACACAACATGAATGAAGACATTTAGCAGAGATGCATATTAATTCGTACACTGTGGAGCAACTTTATTGTATGAAGACTGAGCTCTGTTTGGGTTGGAAGTTTAAAATCCATATTTAATAAAGGGAAGAAAATAGTTACAAGAAGGGAACACATCACAATAGGGCTGTGCGATATGACCAAAATCTCATATCCCGATATAAGAATTCTATCGTCCCGATAACGATATAAATCACAAAAATTTAACATTTTCTGTAAATTCTGTGAATCTCGGGCAGCTCGACTTGCGTGAAGTGTTTCCAGCTTTGCATCGTGTAGCTGGAGTCGAGTGTTTTAACCGATGCATGAAACGATACATTTTCAGACATAAGTTGTAACGGCCGCCGTTTTCTTTGTGAGTATTTATTACACGGCGTGCTGCGGGGAAAAAGCCTGTTCTAAGGTTTGAGTCTATGGTTTATTTTTTAGCACCTGGCGGCTCTTTTTTGCTTCTCATCCGTAAATAATCTGCTCTTTCACGTGATTCAGTGTATTTTGAAAAGTCTCAACAGGATATTGAGCTTTATTGTGAAAGGCTTATGTGGAACATAAACAAGCGGACACGCGATGGTTTTACCGTCGTTGTTGCTAACGACAACGCATAAAAACAGGCACTTGTCCATCTGTAGTGTGGTTATATTAAATATAAGAGAAAGAGAGAACTTTAAGAAATTAATATAGCCACTACAGTGACCATCAAAACGATGAAAAAAATATTGCTGTAAACAGTTTATTTTGCAACACCACGAAACAAACGATAGCGTAAAATGAAACGATAGACGTTTTTATATCGTCATCCGATCTATATCGTTATATCGAACAGCCCTACATCACAATACATTTGAGAATCAGCAGCGGCACGAACGAGCGAAGAAAAAATGTTTTGCATGTCAGATAAGAAAGCAAGAGGATTGAAAATCTCATACACACACCATGAGCGTGGCAAGAAAAACAAAATAAGTCTGCTTGCTGGCCCCTGAATAGACTTCCTGACAATCTGAGGTACTAGAATCATTCTATGCACTGCTCATGGTGTTTGTGGCATACATGAAGTAACCTGCAGTAGAAGAAACTCATGGGGAAATATATTCTGGCTGTGAGCTAATCAAACGAAATGACACACAAGTATACCTATATTTATTCGTACAAAGTAGACATCAAACATTTTCCTAATTTACCATTAAATGAAAAATTCTGCTATCAGAAATTTAAGATAGCATATCTAAAGAGTTTCACTTACAAGAGTGCCAAATAGTTTAAATATGATACTAAATGCTGCAGCAAATACATACTGTATTTTTCGAATTATAAGACGCATTAAGCGAAACAAAACAGTCAGATAAGTCAAACTTTACTCAACTCATTCTTCCTGCTTCCTCCACTTGCGTACCATTGATTCATTAATGTTGAAGTCTCTCGCAGCTTGTCTGTTCACGTGTTGTTGCAGTTTATTAATGACTAACCTGGTATTGTGGATGGATTATCTCAGTCGTTCTCCTAAATGAAGTTTGGTCCGTTTACAGCATCCTGCCATGCGATTGCATTTGTCCCTAACCATCGGGAACCCTCACATTAATTTTTATCGAGTGGAAAAAAGTTGGCTTTCATCCTCAAGCTTCACTGTGTTTATGCTATGCTAACATAGCTGTGTAGCTAGCCACCATGTAGCACATGTAGCTAACTTCCTGCTAACTTCTAACTCAGTTAAATTGAATAACTTCTGTTTTCATGGATGCCTGGATGTTAGACTTAATTGTTACACCTGGTGAAGCAGCAACGCTGATCATTTTATTACAGATGAAAGAATTTAGACAGCTTTTTACTCTCAGTGTTTGTTTGACTTCGGGATCTGAAGCAGACGGAGTTTTGGACCCAGATTCCTCTTGACTACAGTAGCCATAATGTTCCGACAATCCATCAAGAGGTGTGGCTTTGTAGCTTACCAAAGTCATACTAAAACATTTTTTGACAGATTTTTGAGAGCCCAACCAGAATTCATACATAAGGCACACCAGATTATAAGGTACACTGTCGATTTTTGAGAAAATTAAAGGATTTTAAGTGTGCTTTATTGTCCGAAAAATACAAAAGTACAAATAATCTCCAGTCAATGAGAATATGTCATCTTTGTTTTTATTGTATTGTTCCTCTAAGTCAACAAGTCAACACTCATTCTAAATGAGACATATTAAAAACTATGTATTTTCCCCAGAATAGTACATGATGCCTTTCTCCACAATACAGTTTAGTTTTTATAGGGCTGGGCCATATCATACCTTTCACGGTAATACCGGTATAATGTTGGGCAACGATAAGAAAATGAAATATCGCGATAGAATATGGATAAAATGCGCATGCGCAGTGCCTTTGTTTTCATACGCACATGGTGGAAAAAGCATGGTGGCGACGGAGAATGAGAAGGGCGAAAGCGGCTTTCGTCCATCAGATACACAACAAAGCACTATTTTTGGTAGAGCATGCTAGCGGGCTGTCGTTATTACCGTGTTTTTTGGAAAATACGGCACACTTCTGAAAATCAACAGTGCCCCTTATAATCCCGTGCGCCTTATGTATGAATTCTGGTTGTGTTTACTGACCTCGAAATGATTTTATGTACACGGCACTCGAAAATCTGTCAAATGTTTCAGTACAACTTTGCTAAGCTACGAACCCACACCGCTTGATGGATTGTCGGAGCATTACGGCTATTGTAGGCAGCAGCCTCGCGGAGTGATACGTACTGTGCTTCAACATAATATTACCGTATTGTGTGTGTATAACCTCTTTTTAAGTTTTGTGGATATTATACATGGTTATGCTGAGGATATGTCAGCCAGTTTCCACTGGAAATGCTTTTTGGTTAAACTGTCAGCGAGGAATTTGCACTGTTACGTTTTTATATAACTTTAATGCACATAAAAAACAGCTGCTTGTTTAAGTGAAAATAAATTGATGGGGTTTTTTTTTGCACTAATAAAGTTGTGGAGTTGTAAAGTATTTTGTCTAGTGTCAATTATATCATCAGTTATATCATTATCGCAAATTTTCAAATGTATATCGTGATAAATATTTTTGGTCATATCGACCTGTTCTAAGTGTTTACATGACTTAGCGATCAGAGGGTTAACACATATTACCTCCTTCTATTGTTGTTGTTATGGTCAACTGTAACCCATGCCATCTTAACCAAATATAGAGCTGAATAACTAGTTTTTGCAGTTCCCATCACAAGCTCCCCATACAAATCCTAACATCAGTAAGATGGAAACATTAGTGGGACAGCTGCTTTCTTAGTAAATGGGCACCATCACCTCAAAGCAAGAGGACAAAGACGTGCACGTGAGGTTAACCGTAGATAAAGTGTGTAGAAGGGGACAGCATAACATCTACCAAAGTAGGGTTAAAATGTGACTTGGAGTCGAAAGTGCTTTGATTCATAGTGACATCACAATTTTAGCTGACTATACTGTAAAATAAATGTTGGTTGCCCAATGCGGCAGCTATATTCAAGCAGTACCAACTGCACATGAAATTCCCTGGGAAAATGGAGGCTCAAGTGTGCAACCAAAACAGGAAGAGGATTGTGCTTTTCACAGGTAAATGAAATCACGGACAGTTGGAAAACCATAATAACTGAGCAAACTCTGGTTGCAAAAGCCTGAAGCAGGAGTAAACCTTAGTTTGGCTTGATCTGAGACTTAAGGCTTCAAAACCTACATTTAGTTTATTTCTATTAGATCAGCAAGTAAAAGAGTCTGTCTCCTCATCAGCCCGACAATAGAGGACGGAGATATCGTCTTTGCTAATAACCATCACATTGATTTTATGGACATTTCTTTAACAAGAGATGGGCGGTTCTAAATATCAAGGCCTGGTTTGCATGCTGCAGAAAAACAAGCTAACTCAACATCAGTTAGTTACTCTAATACTCCACACAATGAAGTATGCATTTTAATTAGATGGGTTTAACATAGACGTTACCAGAATACTAAGAGACAAGTTAAGATCATCTTTCAGTCCCGATGTATGATCGGCTAGCTTAGATAAGGCGTGCCCCTTTGTTTTCCTGCACCGATGAGCTCAGAATAGTAGAAAAATAAATGCCTTACTTACTAGGTGATTAAAGTAATTTTGCATGTCAGCATTTGTCCATCTGTCACATAGGTGTTTTTATTTGTAACTTATAATAATACATTTACATAGAGTTTGAATAACTGATTAGCACCTATAAATGAGTTCACCCAAACTGAGTCATCTGCAGATCTTCAGCAACGCTGCTTCTGCTTTTGTTTCCTTCCTCCCTAAAAAAAATTATCTGTATCTGCTGAAGGTTTAACAAGGACTTAGACTGAACACGCACTGCGTATGAGTCAACACAGACCACAAAGATGTGCTTAGTTTCTTCAGCAAAACCACTAAGACTTTTGTCTGTCGTCAAGAGATCAGGGACAACTGCTTGATTTCAAAAGCAGTCCCATTTCAGTCCTTCTTATTAATACAGGAATGAGTCAGGCTTTGTCTTAAGCTCTGTGTGGTATTTGTCAAACAGCTTCAGTCTATCTCTGATAAGAACAATCAAGAATTTACATTTAAAGATGAATATTACTAACCCCTGACATCGCTCATTAAAGGAATCGTTTTGACTTTGCATCCTACCTTGGTTTGCATACTACTGTCTTCTGTTCGTTTTCATCTGTTCTATTGAGTGACGGTGTAAGGGGTTGTGGTTTCTCTTATTCATCTTGTTGCGGTGTGGCTGACTTTCAGCAGAACTGATAAGCACAAGCTTTTTGTGTTTCTCTTTTAACAAGGTAGAAGCAACCACAGCCAACACTGGTGTACTCCAAAATAAAAGTTTGGGTATTTGTTGCCACACAAAGTCCCAATTTACTGCACTTTGTTACAATTTACAACATACAGTCCGTGTATTTGACTGCTAAACTAAAGCAGACTGATGCAGAATGGAATTACTTTCTCATCTTTGTCAGATAGAGCAGCATGCGCGAATACAGACAAATGCATGCCATCAATTTAATTTCTCTTTTCCAACAGAAGCAGCACAACTGTGAGGGTTTTACAAGCACAGAAAAACAGCGCGGGGAGGTGAAGAGGGAAAAAAAAGACTTTTAAGGCAATATTGAAAAGATTCAGCTCAACAATCTTCCCAGTCAACAGGTACGTGAGGCGAGGTAAGAGCACAGTTTAAAGTTCACAGGCTCTCCAGACAGCAGCTGCTGTGCTGCTTCAATGCGCTGCTTTCAAGCACGGATTGTTTGTGATTCTCAGCAGAATTAAGTGTTTCAGTGTCCAAAACACTAAAAAAGGACAAATCCATTAGTAGTTGTCCATATATGTAAAAGAAATAGATAAAATAAACATAAGACTTATGTGTCTGTGTTTGTCTGTTTTTATATGGAATATAAAAATATTCCACAGTACTACTAATCATGGTAACACCACTGTACTGAAATATATCAGCCGTGACAGTGATGCCTATATGTTCTTACAGCATGCACCTCCATAGTGTATTTGGCTGAAAGTTAACATTTGTAGAATATTGACTAGAGTAGAGCTGACCTTTGCCTATATGTGCTTCAATGGAAAATTATGGAAGAAAAGAAAGAAAAAAATGAGAAAATAGTAATTAAAATAATTAAAAGTTGTGATTGAAAACTACACTAAAAAATAGCGTTGTGTCGTAGTCTTTTTTGGCAATGGGATGACTTAAATCACTCAAGTGTAGAGAGGTGGACGCAGTCTGCAGCAAGAACTGTGCAAACACAGGAAACTGTACTACTAGTTACAGTATTAACAAATCCATGTTATACACTTTATGTAATTGTATTATAAAGCATTTCACTTTGAAATGTCACTGTCATCAGTACAGGTATACTGTGATGCTCCTACCACAATACCCTGTCTTTTTTAATACAGCCAGAGCTCTCTTGCAAATGAGGTTTTATTCAAATCATATGGCCAACAAAAAAATGGATTAAAATAGAATTCGTTGTCACCGACTAAAATACTCCAAGTATACAAATTTGAAACTGATCTCGCTACACAGTGTACTCCATTCAGTGACAGTATAATGCACGCTTCTATTGTTTGTTTGTTTTTTCAAAATTTGCAGATGATACATGTACTTTTTTTCATTTTCTACAACATTTAAATGCATGATTTACTAGGTTTTCTATAATATGGTACTTTTTACACATTGATGCAAAGTCTATGCATTCGTTTTCCACTACAGCCATCCATATGAAAATACTCCAGAGTGATAAAAAAGTAAGTCTGAGTAACATTTAGAGTTAACTCAGTTGTTAACTTTATGTGACTGTATGTCTCCAGTACACTAACATCAACGTCAAACACATCTAACCCGTCCTCTGTGTTTAAATCCTGCTTAATACGCTTCATAATGTGCTCTCTCTATGACCACTGCCTCTCTCTTTCTCAAAAGCTTTCTAAATAAGATGTATAAATAGGCTGATGACACAACCGTGCCCTTCACAAAGACACCGAGGAGAGAGAAAAGAGAGGAGAACAGGACTCTGGCTTTAGTCACAGCCCCTTTTATTCTCCTGCTTTTCAGAAGCACAGGTTAAAAAGCAGCCATCTTTCTTTTCATGTCTCACTCTCGTCCCTCTTTCTCCCTCTCTCTCCCTCTCTCTCGCTCCCTTTTCTCTCTTCCCGTTGCGTTCACCGAAACAGGTCGTCTATTGTGGCGGCTAGCGAAAGGCTACTGTGGCATTTATCAGAGGAGGAGGAGGAGGTGGTGGTGTGGTGAGTGGGGAGAGAGAAGACAAAACACACTCCCAATAAAGAGATAGAACAAGAGAAGGAGAAGAAAGGATGTGTATGAAGGCCACTTTTTTTCTCCTCTTCCTTCACAACGCCCCTCCACCCCCATTCCCTTTTCCACCCCCTGCTCCTTCAGGCTAGCTCAGACAAAGGAGGCCCGACTCTCACAATGTGCTCTCTCTCCTTTAGCCTGGCACACTTTATATCCTCACTCCATTTACTGCTTCTTGAGAGCACCCACATGTACATAACGTGTGTGTGTGTGTGTGTGTGTGTGTGTGTGTGTGTGTGTGTGTGTGTGTGTGTGCATGTTTTCAGGAGTTTCTAATGGTCATGGTGGTAGCAGTAGTGGGGGGGAGAGGGGGGGTCTATATTTGCAGAGGGTCTCATAGACCAAGAGGCCAGGACTCTGAGACGTTACTATGGCAACGCCTTTGAGCAGTAGGAGCACAACAGGTGATTCTGCTGAGGGACTGTTTGTTTCGGCACTGGCAAACTGCAGGAGGTCTTTGCTGCGTGTGTGCGCGCGCACACGCGAGTGCATATGTGTGCTTCAGCTTCACAAGTACAGCTGCGTATGCAACAACTTAGTGCCATAGATCTTAACCAGCTCCAATAAGCTGGAGATCATGTCTGAAGTAGCTGGCTGACCGCCGTAATGACACAGTCCGCCTCGCTACGCACACAGACCCAGCCCATGGCCCTGACTACACAGCACATACATCAAGATAGTGCCTGAAAATAGGAATACACAACAGAAGCCACTGCCTCTTATGTTAGGGCTTACAGAGAAATCCATTCACATAGAGAGGCCTGTTCAAGAAGGAGAAAGAGAGATGAAAGCAGGAGAACAGAAAGCAGTAGGGGAGCTCTAGATATTCTACAGTCAGGATATGCACTTACTGGCCATTTTGTTAGGTACACCTGTTCAACTGCTTGCTAGGCTACATGTCTAATCAGCTAATTGCACGGTAGCAACTCACAAATGTAGACACAATCAAGACGCCCTGTTGAAGTTCAGGCTGTACATCAGGATGTCGTAAAAACTGGAGTTCTACTGGGATTTTGCCCCACAGAATGATCTGAAAAACAGAAAGTGGGAGAGCATGCCTTGTTGATGTCAGAGCAGAATGGCCAGACTGCTTCGAGCTGACCTCAAATTACCACTTGTTACAACCAAAAAGCATCTCTGAGCGCACAACAGGTCAAACCTTGAAGCAGATGGGCAACAGCAGCAGAAGACCTCGTCGGATGCCACTTCTGCCTGCTACAAACAGAAAAACTGAGGCTACGATTCGTACGGACTCATCAAAATTGCACAACAGGAGACTGGAAACACACAGCCTTGATTTCTGCTGCAACATAACAGATTTGGAATTTGTCAACAAGAACAAGAAAATGGATCCATCCTGCCCTGTATCAAAGGTTCAGACTGGTGCTGGTGGAGTAGTGATATTTTCTTGGCACACTTTGGGGGCCCCTTTGTACGAGTTCAGGGTTGTTTAAATGCCTACCTGAGCAGTGTTGCTTAGGATGTCCATTTATGTCCACTACCTATCTTACGATGGCTGCTTCCACCAGTATAATGTGCTACAACATTTTCACTGGCCTCCATAGTCACCAGATCTCAATGCAATGCACCACGTTTGACAAAAGGGGTCCAACCTGACACAAGCAAAGTATACCTAATAAAGTGACCAGTGAGCATATACCGTGTGTAAAGCAACTACGACTTATAGTTTAATAATAAGTGTAAAAGCAATCTTGGGGCTGAGCTTGACTGAGTACTACCAGCTGCCTGCACTCAGTAACTAGCTGCCTACAACACCATGTTTTATATAGCAAAAGTTTTCACTTGCTCAAATACACTGAAAGAGTTTTTGATCTGATGCGGCATCATAGATGGCAGCGATACAAAGACATTAATAAAACCGTTATGGTGCGTTCACACTACGGTAAAAGTTTGGTTGGATTTACATACAAAACGGCTTGGTGATATGGAGTAAAATAGTTACTAAGGTAAGGTTAGCAGGTCTTCATTATCACAATATAATGTAATAACAAACATGTAGTCACAGCCACAAATCAATAGTCAATGTTTGTTTGTTTTTTAAAACCCAACTGTCTGATGTTTTGTTAACCCATCCATCCACTCTGACCTCCACCCCGTGCAGACCCTTCTTCTTATCTGCATTAACCACAAAAAAATGTGGTCATTCGACTTTTGGGGAGAAAATGAAAAGGTTCTTTTCATTCCTTTTTCTTAGATTCAGTAACAGCGTGCTTATCTCCTGGGCTGCCAGATGACAGAGAAGAAAGAAGAGCCCAGGTAGAAAAATGGATTTGCTGCCTTTCCTATTAGATGTGCAGAAACAGCTAAAGGTTAACTTTAGGCTGACAAACAGGACTGAACACTTTTTGCCAAGCAGATTATTTTTGAGAGGGTAAGCTTGTGTTTTTCCACGCTTTTCGTTTTGTGAATGAATAAGGTGAAGAAAGCCAAAAATCAGCAGTTGATGGAATCTGCCAGCAATTACTGTGTTATCGTTTTTAATTCCTTTGTTTCACGGAGCTCTGCTGTTTTCACAACTGCTCTGACTCAGGCCCGCTTTTGCACCGGCTGACATGCTCTTTCAACGCCACAAACACACACACTGTACTTTACTGTGGCACACACCTGTGCTGCTGCTGTAAATACTCACTAGAGCACTAAATGCATACGAATCCACAGCTGAAAATAGTCCCAAGACAAGTGCACTATTTCCTGCTGTTTGTGCCCAGCTGTTTTAATTACAGAGCCTTTTTAAAAAAAAAAGGAAAAAAAACAACTTTAAATGCTTTTTTCCCCCAATTTTGACTACTTCTAGTTAAATACTATTGCTGACTAATGAAGTAGCTTAAAGAGTAAACTAAATATAGCTCTAGGATTTGAAAAGTAAGCTGACCATTCTTTCCAGTTAGCAGGCATCTTTTGTTTTTGGAGGTGACGGGCTGATAAGGTGCTTCAATGCCACATACAGAAATTTATCTGGGTGGTTTTGCCTTCAATTGTGTTAAACTTCAGGCTGCGATAAAACTGAAAGAAAGTGAACAAGAATTAAAACATGGAAAACTAAATCCTTATCTCAAAGGAACAGCAGTAAGAACAGCAAAGGTTTGGTGTTCGGAGGATGACGGTGTCCACTGCTGTAACTCGGCTTCGCTTCTCTCTTTATTTTGCAGAGATACAACAGCTTGGATGCATGTGAGCGCATGATTTTAGACAAGTTATCGCGCTCAGCTGTGGAGAGTGGGAGATAAAAGCCAGAAGAGTGTCTCCTGCATTACCGACGATGTGTGTCTGCGCCCCTATGCCCCCTCTTTCATTTAACATTAATACAATCTAATGTTACCCCACAAATGATAAGTCATCAAAGAAGTTCAATGCAGCGGAGGAGCGCTGGCCTGTTTTCCATGCTACACATACACCACAAACTCAAATACGCAACTAACTTCTAGCAAACCGGCACATAATGGCCTACTGTCGCTTTAGATTTCATTGATTTTTAAAAAGGAAATGCAAATCATGCTGGTGGAGCTGTTGCGGAGCAAACAAACGGTCTCTGGTCATTTGCAAATGGCACTATAGACCCACACACACACACACACACACAACAAACAGGTATACAGTTTTGTGTCCTG
Organism: Aulonocara stuartgranti; assembly: GCF_965226115.1. NCBI lineage: Eukaryota > Metazoa > Chordata > Actinopteri > Cichliformes > Cichlidae > Aulonocara > Aulonocara stuartgranti. Next base: position 34,185,160 of record NC_138943.1, on the reverse strand, counting down.
AATTTTTTTTTTGAAAATTTAGGTTTCACATAACAACAGAGCAGCGTTGTGCAGGAGAAAGTCATGTAAATGAACCAGGAAACCGGTGTGTTTTTATTTGTGTGTGCAGGGCTCGTCTATCAATAGAGTGTTTGTGAATTCTCTCAGAAATAAACAAATCGGCTGGAAAAAGGGTGGGAACAAGCCGATTATACCTTTATCTTTAACCGTGGCAAACAAAAACAGACGTATGTCCATATGCACTTCTCTGATAGCCATGCAAATCTGTTGGTTAATTCTGAGAAAGCAGTAAAAGGCGCTGAAACGTAATTTAATAAGGCCTTTATGTCACTCAGCAGCAAAAAAAATGAATAAACTGTCAGCGAACCTGATCAGTGCAGGCATTAATGCTATCTATTAAGCCAATAATAACCTCTTTAACGCACTTTTATCTTGATGAGAGTGGCACAAAATCCACTCATCATCATGTTTATTCCTTTTTTGTTCTTTGTACGTTCTTCAAATTAAGGGGCACGAAAAAGTCTACATAAACCTGCTCATTCACGTCCCGCATGCCGAACAATAGAGAGCCGTTATGCGACGAGCATTATGGGAACAAGAGAGACAAAAGAAAAACTCGCTGCATACTTTCCAACAAAAGCCTCCCTTTCCAGCGCAACATTCAGCCAAACACACCTAAGTCCTGTAGGAGCTTGTATTCTGACATTGCGTGCTGAATGAACACACGTGCATGCAATGCAGGCGTGGAGAGGAAAAGTTCAGAAAACTTTTTTTCTCCTCTCTCCTTGTTGTGTGTTTTTCTTAAGGGATTAGAAAGTGATCAAAAGTAGCATGAGAAACACGGCGCAGGGGCCAGCGTTCGAGAAGGGTTCCGTTCTTTCTTCTTCGGAGATGATTTACAGCTGTTGATAAATAGCCTGCTGTGGTTTCGCCCCCCTCCTCTGGCTTTACGGCGCGTTTTTATGGGCTTATGACAGCATTCACGGATGGGTGAGCGCACATTCAAAGCACAGCTGGCAGAATGTAAATGAATGACATGCCAGGGGTACAGCAATCCCGTCGATATATTTTAAAAAGATAAACAAAACAAGTGTAATGTGAAGCTTTTAGTGATTAGATGCTTCAACCGTGCAATCAGATATAAGCCTGCAAGACAGTCAACCGCGAGGACACAGTGAGTTTGGTAAAAGAAGGCTTTGCCGAGGTTGAAGCAGGTATCTTACCTTGAAGGTGTGTGCAGATGTACACAGCAGGGTGTGTGTGTGCGCGGCTGCAGTATCTCTGAAAGTGGCCCATCACCAGTGTAAGACTTGTGTTTTATCACCCGCCCAGGATGAGTCTTCCTGTGTGTGTGTGTGTGTGTGTTTCCTCTCAAGTGTGTACAGTTATCTTTCTTTTCTTTCCTGTACCAAGGCAACAGGTGGAAAGTGTCTTTAAAAAGTCCTCTGAAGAGTGATGAGCGATGTTAAGATGAAGCAAAGGCATTCAACCAACCTCTCCACCTTTGTGTTTCCTTCACAAAGACATGACTTCTAACATCTCCACCTGAGATCCTTCCATCTCCACTTTTAATTACTGCACTCTCTCACCCCGTTTGCTTCAGAGATAACAGAAATGAATACAAGGAGCACCTTGAAACTTCTCCGTTCATCCGCTCTATCAAAAGCTCCCTCTCTTCGGCACGTGTGCTCGACGCACCACACTTTGGTCTTTGTGATAGTGATGTACAGAATCATTAAAGACTACATGTTCACGGTTCACGATGGCTTAACGCGAGGAAAAAGAGGCTGTTAGATAATGCAAAAAAGCCCATTGTGAGGCACAGAAGCTGACTGCGATATCACGTTCCTATCAGGGACATGGTGAAGAATTAACCAGAATAATCACACTTTATAAAAGCCAAGCACCTTCGTCACCAGAGAAGCCTGAACACAGGCAGGAATTTACACAGTGTGATCTTAAACAGAAATATTTCATCAAATTAAACTGAATATCTAAGCACTGTTTTTACCAGAAAAAAAAACAGTTTTTTTAGATATTCAGCATATTTTCATTTAAGAAAAACAGCAAATAGCATCAACAGCGCCATCGATTAATCAAATAATCCAAATGCACTCAAAAACAATTCACTGAACATGATTTAAAGCATTGCAAGAGTTGATTAACTTGTTGCCACAAAACACAACAAAGCAAAGTTATTACTGATCTTGGTGACTGACACCTAATATGTCACAGTTTACCTACTTTTTTATGAGTCTCTTCTAACTGCATTCAACAGATGTTTCCTTTAGGCAGGCACCAGGCGGGAGAGCTTTTGAACACGCAGCCATTTAAACTGGTCTGCACATTATTTCTGCACGAGGAGCCAAATTACTTTTGCTCAATTTAACTTTTTGTTTTTGCAGACCAAAAGATAAGTCAGTGAGACGTTTTACGGGAGATACACCTATACACAAGTCAGGTGCAGTAAGAGTAAAAGTGGGTAATAAGAAACTGAAGCGCAGGTCTGAGAGGCTAGCCTTGACTCAGAAAATAATAATAATATTAATAGTAATAATAATAAACTTCATGTATGTAGCACCTTTTAAAAACAAAGAAAAAAGGGCTTTACAAGATAAGACAGAAAAAAAGGCAAATAAGACATTTAAGAGTAGATGAAGGTGGGACATTAGGTATAGTGTTGCCATTACATAGTTTGTCCAACAGTGGGCAGCGATGACGCCATAAAATACTGCGATTTGAACGGATTTTTGTCAAAATTAAAAGGTAGATATTATTTTGTTTTTATAACAATCAGCTGGCTGAATTTCTTTTCTAATAATGTTCTATAAACACAACACATGATTTTATATGTTTTAAGGGATTGTTAAACGTTGGCTTTGCAGAAGTATCAATATAAGTACAAGTCTCTAAACTCTATCACATGTGAACTTATTACCACAGTAATTAATTGATATTATAATTAAAGAGTAATTAATTAATTAATTAATATTATAATAATTATTAATATTATGTTAATAAAATGATAATAACTACAAATACAAATTTTTCGATATCTAACTGTGAATTTTTTTTTTATTTAAATTGTTTGAAAATGTTTTCTTACATTTAAAGCTGTCATATTTTAGCCAGCCAACATGCAAAAGTAGGGAAAGCAGTAAATCATCACATCAGAGATCAGAAAACATGCAACTTTTTTGAATATATAGTTAAATCAGTGTTAAGTCAGGTAAACTTTACTATCAAAGAGCTGTTTTGTTGTTTTTTTTTAACAATTTCTGACCAAAAGAAATCTCAAACATGATTGGGCCTTATTATGAACCTGCTGCCCACATAAAAAAAACCCTTTCAACATTACTAATAGGTGTGAAGAATTTAAATCTTTTACCACATATAACAATAGTACAGCAGGCTGGAGGAATATTTTGAATAATACTGTTTATGAAAAAAATGTTTTAACTGTTTACTTTTTCAGGTTTATTTGCCAAAGTAAACAAATTCTTTATTGTCATTTTGCATTTTTGTAAAACAAAACTCTTTCAACGCCAATCTTTTTCACAGCAGCATATGGAATAAATAAAATAAAAAGAATGAAAAGGACTTAGGCACTACTAAACTGGCTATCGCTAAGTTGTCTTTGTTGGAATTGTGTATGACTGCTCATTACTAATTAATAGAAACATGTAAAAGCGAGAGTCTATCCATCCATTTTCTTCCAACTGAGGTCTTAGAGGAAGAGGCAAGTTACACCTTGAACAAGTGACCAGGCTAACGCAGGGCTAACACACAGACAACCAAGTTCCAGAAAAGGGGAGAAGGCAGAGTACCCATGCAGGTACAGGGAGAACATGCAAACTCTACACAGAAGGGTCCATCTGCCTGCTGGAGTTTCTTTCTTGATGTGAGGCAGCAGTGCTAAACACTGCAAAACTTCTACCAAAGTTCTAAAATGTTTGTCTGTAACTATCCTCTGCAGGGCGCTTTGAATCTGATTAGCTTTAATATATTGTACACAGTTTAAAGTATCACACACCACAAGGGACTGTTGTTCTGTGCTATGACACAATATTTTTTTAATGTGATGAAGAATGTAAAGAACCACTTAACCCCCTCAGGCTCAAATTAAACTTTTTGTTGCTAATGCACAACTAAGTCCTGCAGTGGTACTTCTGAGTAAAAAAACTCATAAAATATGTATGTGGGGTAATCAGGTTGTTAGTTTTTAACTGTTGCAAATCGGCAATGCCTGCCTTGAGAGGGTTAAAGGAATAATTTTTTTTTTTTAAATATTCATTTCTACTTTTTATCTAGAGATGGACAAAACAGCCACATTCAGGACCAGCTGCAGGTTCAAGACTCCTGGGTTAAATAATGATTCAGCTGATCGACTGTCGACTATACTACACTATGTTATTCATTTTTAAATCTCATTGTCCAAATTCTTTGCACATGAAAACTAATTTAATTTGTTCAGTTTGGAGGTTTAACCCTCAGGAAGATGGATTAACAGCAAAAATTTAAAGCACAGTGAGCTGATGTGATACAATGATATGACTCTGTCACCGTATATTTAATTTCTAGGTTGCTGCACAATATAAGTGAAGTCCTTATGCCGACCCGTCTGAAGAGTCAGACAGACAACATGCGTATACTGTCGCTCAAGCGGCAGAGTGATGTAGTGATGTATGTAGCGCTCATGCTTGTTGCGATTCTTCCAAAAGAGAAAATGCAGTGATGGTGGGGGTTTTTGATTGGCTTGGCCTCACACTGCGCTAAAGGACAGGCTGAGGAACACACGCACACACACACACAGACAGACCATTATTCTCCATTGTGCTGTTTATCTGTGGACTCCTGGTTCAATAGGATTCAGAGAACAATGTCCAGAGGATACAAGAGGTCAGGAGGAAAGACGAGGAAAAAACTTAGTCTGCTCTGCTGCCCTGATGGAGACATCCAATGCATAGGAAGTGGTGCACACACACACACACACACACACACACACACACACACACACACACACACACACTGGACTGGAGCGCACAAATTTCAAGTCTAAAAAATTGGTACAAACAATGACCCACTAACAGTAGATTTATTGTAAACACGCCTGCTTACAACAATTTGTTATCACGCTTCACAGGAAGACCAAGTGTGGATGTGAATTCATAAACTTTAATCTTCTTTACTGTGCCCAGTATAAATTAAACCCACAAAAACCTACTGACATCTCTTTTCAATCATGACATGCCCAATCTTTCACAAACACCTACAGGACAGCAGCAAGTGCAACAATGACAACAACAACGTTTTAGAGAACATCTGATGCTTAGCTCCATTTATGGTACAATATTGATAAATGAGCCCAAACTGTGGCTACAGTTGCTTTCACAATTAACTGATTCATTAGTTGGTCGATAACACGCCCATTAAAAAAACCCAGGAGTCCAAGGTTGACATCGCTTTTCTGGCCTAACAAGGATCCAAAACTGCCAAGCATGAGAGCGCAAAGTAACAAACTGTCAGGTATTAGAAGCAGCTAATGTTCTCCCTTTCACAGTCAGCTTGAACAACCAAACTCTGATTACATCAGTTTGTTCCTGATTCTTTATAACGTTACCTTTCATTTGTGGTTTGCCATGTAGGTGGAAATTTCTAGTAAACAAAGGAAACAAATGTAAACTTCACTCCACCCCTATAACTTTATTCTTATTATAAAACAGTGGTAACTACTTTGAGCAGTGCTAGCACATGAACTTAGCAGACACCTGTTTGCTAATTAGAAAGCAATATATGACGAGGCTGTGGCATGAGACACGACAGTGCTCGGGCCAGCGAACAAAGCACGAGTGAAGGTGCAGGTCACCTTTCCCCCAGCATGAACCCGTTCACCTGGGAAGACAAAGCTCCAAAAGAGAAGGTGGGGCCGGTGGAGGGATAGGGAGGGGGTGGAGGTGAAGGGTGAAAAACCAGTCCTCGAGGTTATGTGTGTGTGTGTGTGTGTGTGTGTGTCAGAAAGAGAGAGGAGAGCAGGAGTACATTGCTGCTGACAAGCAGACTCTTTACATCTGCATTGCTTGGTTCTGTTGTCCACCGCAGAGATTGAAAGATAGTGTGTGTGTGTGTGTGTGTGTGTGTGTGTGTGTGTGTGTGTGTGTGTGTGTGTGTGTGTGTGTGTGTGTGTGTGTGCAGTAAGCTAAAGTATATGAAGATGCAGCATTAAACTAGCCTCCAAAAAAGAAAGAAAAGAAAAAGAAATGAAGGGCAGCAGGGGGTGAGAAGATGGGACTGAAGAGTGAAAGAGGACAGAAAGGAGATTGACAGAAAGAAAGGTCAGGGACTCCCCACTGATGGACAGCTTTGTATGCAACCAGCCACTGTAAAGACGAGCACACACACTCACACTCCTTCCTTCCACACACTTTGTACTCGGCACTGAGATGTCACCTCTGAACTGTTCCCAGACCTGTGAACCGTTTCCCACCTTGCTAATGCCTGACCCTTTTAACATGCTGAGAACCCCTGAACATACTTAAAGGAGCCTAAGGTGTCACCTCTGACATCACTGACCCTCAGGGCTCCACTGCTTTACAGACCAGACCGCTGCAACACAGTGCCACTGCTTCCCACCCCACAGCTTTATAAAAAGATATTTCTATGCTGGCAAAATTTCACAGTACAACAAGGAGAACTTTCCTCACTCTGAAACTTAATGAAGTTCTAATTATTCACTGCCATACTTCAGTGGATCAGCTAAAAATGGGGCTTTATGGAGAAAAGAAGGGTGTTGAAGTCTTTGCTAAAACGTTGACACCTGTGCCTATTCTCGGTGAACCTGCTGATATCCGCTCATTTGCATCTGCCAACAGAACTGACATCATCCCCATCACCACCGCCATCATCATCATCATAATAATAATTTCCCACACCACTCGATAATTGTGTAGCGGAGCAGTGAGGTCGAGAGCAGCGCTCATTTTTCCACATAATTATGCATTAAAGTCAAAAGTCAAAAGAAAGCGTAAATGGAGAAGCTGGTGCAAGTTAGACTAAATGGGAATGTTGGGAAAGTTAGAGGTTGATGGATGAGGTGGAATTCCGACTGATCTGAGTTTGGGAAGTTCCTTCCCAAGTTCTTATTAACGACAGTGGTTAATATTTCCACGAAGAGTGACCATCAAGCTTCCACTCACCAGTCCCGGTGCGCCCTGCGCTCTCCACCAGAGAGACAGGAGGGGGGGATAAACTTCCGTCCTCCTCCTCTTCCTCCCCCGCTTTAATTGCTCACCGCATGCAAAGCACGGTGGTTTGGGACAGACGTTTCTCCGCACGAACTTGTCCTCCCGGTCCTTCGGAGTGGAGAGAGCCGGCTGCTGTTTGTGGTAAGATGACGGTGAGGAGTGAGAGGCAGGCGGAACACTGCTGCGATGCGTAAATGTTTTTGGAGACGGGGAGCGCGCACACTCACTCACTCACTCACTCCCGGTGACTTTCTGTTTGCTTGTCTGGGTTTCCAACTCTCACCGTCCCCAGCGCCCTGCAGCTCACCTCCCACTTAAAGGGAGAGGGACTAATTTCCAGGTGGCGGCTGTGAGAACACTTACACACACACACACACACACACACGAGTGTATCAAGGGAGAGAGAGTCGATAATCTGTTACTGGCTCCCGTGTCTATTGAAACGCACATTGACTACACTGTTAATGACTATTGATTGGAGAGACCTCACCAACTGACGGCCTCTTCTCTCCCTCTTAGATCCATAACCAATCCAATAAGCAAGACTTAATAGCAAAGATACCGGCAGGGTCGTTTAACTTTACAAGTACATATAAAATAAATAAATAAATAAATAAAGAGAGAGAATGCAGTTAGTAGTCATTTTCATTACAAGCTAATCTGTTATCAGTGATTAGTTGGTCGCTCTTTAAAATGTCATGAGATTACAGAGCGTGTAAAGTTGCGCTTTCAAACGTCTTCGGGACTGAGTAAAGATTATTAGAAGGGGGAGGGGTGATCATGAGTGAGCCTGGGTTGATTCAAAGAGTGATCTTTGTTGACAGAGGCTTTCTTTATTCAGCTGTGCCATACTGCAAAATTTGGTATTGAGCCAATACCAAATAAATGCCACAAAAATGCCACTAAATGCCGATGTGATTTTTTTTAAATGTGTCAGACAAGCAATGAATAAAATAGATCTGACAGTCAAAACAAAAAACACGACACAAAAGTGTTTGTTTCTGAGTGTTTGTTTGAGGTGTGTTTTTTTTTTAAAATAAATACATGAATAAAAAAATATTTAACAGAATTCAGAGGTCTGCTACTGAATTTAAAGTATTGATACTTTGCCACCATTGATCTGATACTTATATCAATATTTTAGTATTGGTATCAATACTGTCGATATTCAGTTCGATTTGACCGCTTGTCATTTTTAAAATTTCCACCTTTTGATCAAAGAAGTCTGTCATGCTTAACAAGTGTGGTGTAAAACTATTCCTATATTTTTTTTTCAGGGCTTTTCCCCACTCCATGTACAATATCCTGTAAATCTGGGACTCATTTGACTCTTAGAACTGAAGAAGCTTCTCGGATGAGAGGTTTAATGTCTTCAAGCAACTTAAAGAAGTCCAGACACTTTTCTTTCTAAGCTCCTTAGAATATCCTCTAAAAGTATGCTAACAGTAAAGTGCAAATACTTTTGGTGGGTGCTGTATGTATCCACTATTTGCAACACTTTCTACCTCTTAGCTCACTAGACACTGTCTCTTAGTCAGTCACACTTTTAAGACTAAAAAACAAACAAACAATTAAATGAATGAGAGGTAAAACTTGAGGGGGTAGGGACAAATAAGTAAATACTTCTGCCTACTCCTTTTCAAACAAATAATGGAATAATACTTTGTAATGATTGTGAAGGCACATGTTTGAAATGTTTGAAATAAAAATGAACTGAACTGAACTGAACACTACTTGCCATGTGTTGAATGAAACTGTACACCTTCAGCGTCTCTTTTTATGCGTGATGAAGAAAAAAAAACAGGAGTTTGACTCCTATCCAGATCACTTTTTTTTAAAAAACAAACAAAAAAACTTTAGGGTAAGTAAGGGTTTTGCAACAAAATCACGCTCGGCAGTGACAACATAAAGAATAACCCAATGACTGAGGGCAGAAAAAACAAGAATAAATCATAGTGATGGAAGTTTAAAAGTGAAGAACAGAAGTGTTAGCTGTGTTCAGCTGTTACCATACACGGCTGGTTTGTTTTACACAGCAGGAGCACAACTACATTACAAATATCCAGGTAAAATGCTGGATTTAAAATTTAGCAGATTTCTTGTAAACATTGCTGCAAGCTAACAGCAATTACCTTGTCTCTTGCTAGCAGTGTTAGCTGCATCAAGCAGGGATAATTCTTTATCAGCGGGCACAGCATTTACTCCTCAACGTTTGCTTGAAAGTCTTAGTTTTCAGCTCTGAGGTTTGTGTGTTTATTTTGTTTGTTGGTAGTAGTTTTAATAAATACATTCTTTCAGATTAAGGTAGGAGTATATAATGCTAGCAGTAAGCTAGCAGTATAAACTACCAGTAAACTAGCAGTTTAAAACAGCAGTATATAAAGGTAGCAATAAGATAGCAGAATAAGATTAAACTAACAGTGTTACAATGTTACAAAGGTTACACGTCCATGTCCATGCCAGCACCAGCAGATGCTGTTTATTTCAGACAGAAACATGTCGAACCCCTCAATGTCTGCACATTGAAAGGTGGCATTAAGTAGGTGCGCAGTGGGTTACAGTGTGACGCTTACTGTCCAAGCATCAGTATGTGATGACTTCGGAGTGAGGACAAATCAGTATTTGTACCTAAACACACATTGAAATAAAAGATAAAAGCCTAAAAGTCCTGTGATATATGCTAGCACCGCCTCCCTCCAATGAACTGGAAGCACTCGTGTAGTAGTTAAGTATTTACTGATATATAAGTTAAAATTACATTATGCTTTTTTTATAGTTATGCCTCTGTCAGTGCGCCCCAGGGCAGCTGTGGCTACAATGTAGCTTGCCATTGCCAGTGTGTGAATGTGTGTGTGAATGGGTGAATGACTGAATGTAGTGTAAAGCGCTTTGGGGTCCTTAGGGACTGAGTAAAGCGCTATACAAATGCAGGCCATTTACCATTTATGATTAGTTACAACACACGTTTTTGGATAGGTGGAGATTCTCTACTGTGTCACCTACCAGTCTACCAGACTTTATTAACGTGTAGCAGGGGCACTGGCCTTTGCCTCACATAAATTCAAACATTTTTGGACGTAACACACACAACAGCATCTTAGTCTCGCACCATTTCACTGTAACTTCAGGCTAGTTCAAAAACGCTCCGGTTCCTTTCACTGAGAAACACTTTGCCGCTGAAAACAATCCAGGTAGCAATTTGCATCTCCCAGAGAATGCATTTAAGAATCCAATGAGTTTTAAATGATCACAGTTTATATTGGACACACTGTGGCTGGCTCCAAGAACATTCTTCTTCCTCTGCCTCTGATGAAGATTATATAAATTAACTTATCTTTCAACCATCATATGCAAATCTTGTGTTTGAGCAGTGCTTTTTTTGTACTGTCCTTTAATTGTGAAAAGTTGTCATCAGTCCGTATTTCCCATGTGATGGTGAACAGCCAAGCCTGCCATGACTGAAAGACATGAATGTGGTTATGCTCTACAGTAATGTTATCTTATTGTATCTGTGTGGCTAACTGTGACAGTGTTGTAGGTAAAGAAGCAAGAATCAAGCCAACATCACATAAGTGCGAGTAAAGAAGTGAAGACCTCATATGAAGAAAGAATGAAAGGTAAAGAAGGAAAGAAGGACTCTCTGAGGTCATGGGAGTGCACACAGTGAGGAGCAGATAAAAGGAGGTGCGGCTCTGTGGGGACAGAAAGAGGGAGAGAGAAACAGAAAGAAAGCGAGAGAATGAAAGAGAGGGAGAGAATGAGGTAGAGAGAGGTTGGCTGTGCATTGGGGAAGCTGATGTGCCATTTCTAATCCCTCCTGTTCGTGGCTTTGTGCCGTGGCCCAGCAGGAAGTGGGAGCTGGGCAGACAACAATTAACAAAAGAGCTGTGAAGAATACAATTAGCCATCAATGGCCAACCACGGGCCTTTGTGCCTGTCACCATGGAGACGGCACAACACCACTATACCCAGATTACAAAACCCTTTTCTACACTTCTCTTTTTTCTCTCTCCATCTCCCCTTCTCTCCTGTAGCCTTTTCACTTTCCCTGCACTTTATTCTTCCGCTTTTTAACCATTGTCCAGCGTTTCTCTTTAGTTTTTTGTGTATTATGTACAGATATTATATGTCCCGCTATATAAGTGGACACGTGCATCCTTTATCTGTGTCATCTGGCTACTTGAAATTGAAGCACTTACTAATCATTTTTCCTAAAGTTCAGCTGACCTGTCAGCATCAATGTAGGCTAATATCATTCAACGATCCTCAACAGTGTCGCGACACCTCACTTTATGTAGTAAAGCTTTCAGAGACATCGTGAATTGAGGCGAAACCACACTCAAAGAATCCTGAATGGAAATCTATGGGAGATTTCTGCAACAGCAAAGACTGCAAATGAAGTATGATATGACTTTTAAGTGTAGTCTTTTTGAGAGTTGGCAGTCATTATGGATTTTCAAATGGCAAATGGGCTTTATCAAATAAGTAATCATGAAAGCCAATTTTGATTGTTGTATACTCTCTAGAATACCTGGATAATACAGCGGATAGTTGGATTGTTAAGCGTGTATGTTCTGGATAGCTTTCTGCTCAGGCTATAGAGTTAACAGCTCTTTATTTGTGTATGACAACCTAAGCTAAGTCTCTTCTTCCATGTGATTTTTCGGGCAGCAGTGTTTATTAAAGCCAAGCATCTATGTTTTAGATCCAAATCTGCAGCTACTCTATTCCATGAACATATGTGGGTCCACGTCTAACACAACAGCTTCCATACTGTGTAGGAAAATTTCCGTCTTCAGTTGGTTGCAGTGAGTAGCGGACTACTAGTTTCCTGAGGTACGTTCCTGAGACGCCTCTCTGTCTCCGGTTCCATCCGAAGTGTCTCATCATCAATTTGATTTTGTTCCTTGTTTGGGGATGTGGTTCCAGCCAACCATCAAACTGAAATGATTTGTGACCGTCGTCATAACAGCCCGTGGGGTAATCCACCTTTGCCACCATTTATCTGCCGAGTTTCCGAAAAATCAGACTCGCACGGGTAAACAAACTGGCTGGAGCAGATAAATGTGCACAGTGATTAGATCAGTATTCCAGGATGAAGATCCATCGCCGTTCCAAGGGCAAATTTCCACATTTTCCTTTAGTTGGACTTAAAAACAAATATTGCAAGTCATGCTTAAAAATTGTGTATTTGTGATGGCTGCTGGGAGCTTGTCAAATATAAAACTTTTGCATTTTGCCTCATCTAACTCTTAAACTATTTTTGTACATGTACTTTGAGCAACTGGTGTGGTCTGCCTTGTCTCTCATGTAGCTTACAGCAGGAGTTTGTCCACCTTATGAATTCTCATTACTGTAAACGCTCTGGTTTGGGCAGGGGTATGATGACTGGATATGAAGCAGGAAGGCTGCAGTTCCTTGAGGTTATCTCAAAGGTCAGTCACATGTTAAAATGCAAAATAGCAAAAAAATTAAAACTCTGAAGTGGTTTTTTAATGGTTTAAAGTTGGGGATGTGTCTGCTTTGACTCACGGGAATGCTGACACAAGAAGCTGCTACTGGTTTGTGCTGCCATTCAGCATCAGCAACGAATGGCAGCACAATTGTTTTGGTTCTTCCTTGATTTACTTTGATGATTTGTTTTCTTTTGTCTTGCTTTTAACTTGCTGTCTTCTTCTACTCTCCCATCCAGGTCGCCGGACACGCCGCTCCGGTGTCAGCGCAGAGCAGACACACTTTGCTCCCCCTCCTTTTGTGTTTAGATGTTGCGCCGTCACGTGACGTGACTTAGATGCTTTTGGGGTTGTTAAGTTGTTTACATATTATTTATATTTTTTCCAGTTGTTGTTTTTGTTGTTGAGAACTTTTTATCTGTAATTTTTGTATTTTAGTTTCTCAACAGTACTTGCTTGATCTAATTTGCTTATTGGTTTGCTGCACTTTTTATTTAAGATTTAAGAAAAAAAAGATAAAGCAAGTTCTATTTAATTATAAACTTTGTCCTAATTATATCCTAGTTTTAACTATTTAATAATAAAAAAGGAAACATACAAAACACTTAAGGTCATGAAAATTAATTGAGACTAAGCAAATCAATGAGGCATGCACTTTATTTGTTGAAAAGTATCGGTATCGTTGATATTTGCCGGTATTTACTTGGTATCGGATCGATACCAAAATAAGCAGTATCGCAAACCACTAGATTCTGTTCATCTGGACGTAGTGTTTTCAGTGGGAAAAATGTTTCCTCACTCATCCAAGTGACTTCTGCCTAATTTCACCTCCTCACTACGTACGACTCTGGATACTGTAGCTCCTGTGAAAACTAAGGTCTCTAATCAGAAGTACCTGACTCCGTGGTATAATTCTCAAACGCGTACCCTAAAGCAGATGACTCGTAAGCTGGAGAGGAAATGGCGTGTCACAAATTTAGAGGATCCTCATTTAGCCTGGAGAAATAGTTTGTTGCTTTATAAGAAAGCCCTCCGCAAAGCCAGAACATCTTACTATTCGTCACTGATTGAAGAAAATAAGAACAACCCCAGGTTTCTCTTCAGCACTGTAGCCAGGCTGACAAACAGTCAGAGCTCTTTTGAGCCAACCATCCCTTTAACATTAACTAGTATTGACTTCATGAACTTCTTCACAAATAAAATTTTAATCATTAGAGAAAAAATTACCAATAATCATCCCACAGATGTAATATTATCTACAGCTACTCTTGATGTTAAGTTAGACTCTTTTTCTCCAATTGATCTTTCTGAGTTAACTTCAATAATTACTTCCTCCAAACCATCAACGTGTCTTTTAGACCCCATTCCTACAAAACTGCTCAAAGAAGTCCTGCCATTAATTAATTCTTCGATCTTAAATATGATCAACCTATCTCTAATAATCGGCTATGTACCACAGGCCTTCAAGCTAGCTGTAGTTAAACCTTTACTCAAAAAGCATCTCTAGACCCAGCAGTCTTAGCTAATTATAGGCCAATCTCCAACCTTCCTTTCATATCAAAAATCCTTGAAAGAGTAGTTGTCAAACAGCTAACAGATCATCTGCAGAGGAATGGTTTATTTGAAGAGTTTCAGTCAGGTTTCAGAGCTCATCACAGCACAGAAACAGCTTTAGTGAAGGTTACAACTGTCGCCAAAGTGCTTGCTCAAAGGGGTCATATGATTGTTGGGTTTTTCTCTGTATCTATGAAGCGCCTTGAGGCGACTTTTGTTGTGATTTGGCGCTATATAAATAAAATTGAATTGAACTTCTTCAGTCTCAGCTTATAAACAGTACATTTACACAATAACTGAAACCAGCCCACTGAATGAACAATGGGCTGTGAGGTCAGTTCCTTGATTATTTCTCTAACCTCCTTGAGATTTTTCTGCCTCAACTTCATCATTTTCCCCTGTGCCTAACTGTCTCCGCCTCTCCACCCTGTTGCCACCTGTGTCTCGTTGTGTAATCAGCCTCTTATAGATGTATATAGATGTGTTTCTGAGCTTTGTTTCTGTTTTCGCTCCAGTATGTTTTTTCATGCTTTTTTGCTTCTTTGGTTTTATTCATATGGAGATTGTATTAATAGGTTTCTGGAAAAATTTCATTTTTTTTCCATTCACATATTTGTGCAGAAACATTTTTTTTTAAATCTTGACCTTGGAAGAAATTTTTCAAAATGCATCCATTTTCAGTGATCCAAAATGCTGTTTACATGTGGACAAAAGGCCCAAAAGCATAGAAAAAGCTAAGCCTACCAAAATACCTGTTTACATGCAGACACAGCCTTAGTATTAGTGATTGAGCACATATGTGTCACTGTGTTTCACTCAGCTCTAAAAATACAACATCCCAGTAGCCAATATGCTGATGTGAAATGTTGAAAATGTCAAAATGCCAGCAGTAGATGTGACAGTTGCTCTACCTTTTATATACACACTGGACAGCAACTCGTTTTCTGTGCAAACTACTGGTACTATTTTTATATCATTATCAGACTTTTATCGCAAACTATCTATTATTGTATTATTATTGTCCAAATCACATTTATATAGCACAACTGAAAAAGCTTGTTCTCCTCAAAGTTTCAGCCTAGTTTTTGGGACAACCAAAAGCAGCCAGTCGGCTGATCTAAGGGCCCACGAGGGAATATAAGGCTGAAGTACATCAGAAAGGTATGGAGGAGCAAGACCATTTAATGCATTATAAGCCAATGTTAGGACTTTGAAAGTAATTCTGTGATAAATAGGAAGCCAATGAAGAGAGGACAGGATATGTTCGTGCCTGTGTGTACCAGTTAAGAGATGGGCAGCAACATTTTGAACAAGCTGAAGACGTGAGAGGGATGCTTGGCTGACTCTAGCATAAAGTGCAAGCCGAGTTGAGATAAAGGCATGTATTATTTTCTCCTAGTCATGCCTTGACAAAACAGGCTTAAACTTTGCTATTTGGAACTAGAAAAAGCTTTTTTGCAACACAAAACTGATTTGTTTATTAAATTTAAAATCAGAGTCCATAATGACTCCCAGATTTGTGACATGCTGTTTGATGTATGACCCAAGTCAACCATAAATAATAAGGGATGGATGGAGCCTGGATTATTAGGTGCTAAAGGCAGGTAAATTTGGCAATCGTCTGCGTAGCAGTGGAAGGATATCTCATGTTTTCTAAGAATTGAGTACAATGAAAAAAAGAAGAGGACCAAGGACTGAGCCCTGAGGAACCCCATGAGAAAGGGGGCTGAGTTGGACAAAAAAATGTCAATATTAACACTGAACTTTCTGTCACTCAAACAGGAATGAAGCCAATCCAGTGCTGCACCTTTAATGCCAACCCAGTTTTCCAAACAAGAGATAAGAATACTGTAGTCCACAGTATCAAACACTGCAGTGAGATCTAAAAACACAAGATCCGCAGAGCTTCCAGAATCATTAGCTGTAACAATGTCATTAACAACCTGTAGGGGTGCAGTTTCAGTGGAATGTAAATGTTTAAAACCTGAATGAAAAACCACCACAATAACATCAGTATCCAAAAATGTAATAGATTGTGTAAAAACTATTTTCTCCAATAACTTTGAAAGAAATAGGAGTTTTGAGATCGGTCTAAAATTTGAGCAAACTGAGGGAATTATTGAAAAATTATTGTAAAACCTAAAAGTTTAAACTATCTTTAAGCCATGGCAGTTGCTTTATGGGAATGCTTAGAGAAGACTACAGGTAGACCCTGAATAGGGACCTGGGGTTGAAGCTTACCAACATTTCATTAACCTGCTGGTTACCACTCATTATGTGAACTTGTGATTAATGAGTTAAGTTTTAATACCCTGGTTACTTATTTTCTCTTCAGTTATTAAAATACATCCATACTGCGGATAAGGCCAATAGCTGGGATAATGATACTGTATTTGTATGTGCAGGTGCACTCTCAATGAATCTCAGTGAGTCAGCAGATTTAACAAAGACACCCTGTAATGATATACACTTATCTGCACCCTGACATTAAAGGAAAGTAAGGATGTTCCAAACTGATTCATAGGATCGCAATCATGGCTAATTCAGGCATTTTGATTAATAGTTCTGGCTGCGCTGTCAAAAACACCCCACTGTGCTCCATTATAACTCTGTCCACACAGTGCAGTGTGTGAGCGACACGCTGTAAAAGTATATCAAAGCAGCAGTCAACTTTGGTTCATGACTTGACAGTGTGTTTTGTTCATGCTGAGTGTCTCCTGTTCAGATGTTCTTCCAACAGATGTGCACTGACAGTCTTGGTAGCTAATACAGACACTCTGTGACACCGTAAAGAAAGTAGGAAGTATTAGTATTGGAAGCAGTCATTTCTCAGACCACTAGTTTTTGAGTAGTAAGTTTGAGTTTCTAATAAGATAATGAGGTTACACAGACCAGAAATTAATTAGAAATTATTTACAGATGGGAAAATAATTATTTGATTCCCTGCTGAATTTGTTAGTTTGCTCTCTCACAATGAAATGAAGAGTCTCTAGTTTTATGGTAGTAATTTAATAGAAAGAGACAGAATATTAACAAAAAAAAATCCAGAAAAAATATACTACATTAAAAATACATTAAAAGTTATACATTGATTTGCATGCCATGGAGAGAAATAAGTATTTGATCCCAATGGAAAACATGACGTAGTACAGTACATGACCTGGTCCACTGGCCCCTCAATGTGGTAAAGTCATTCTGTATCCAGAAAAACAGCTCCAAAGCATAATTTTTACACCTCCACGGGGATGTTTTTTGGGGGCCATTCCTCCAAAACACAGTGGTTTGAGTTGATGCCAAAGTGATGAACTTTGGGGGTTCATCTGACCACTGCACTTTCTCCCAAGACTTTTGCAAAACATTTAGACGGCTAACTTAAAACTGACGTGTACATGTTCCTTCTTGAGCATTGGCAATTAAAGATTTCAATTCATTATACGAGATCAATCCGAAAAGTAAGGTCTCCAAATCTGTGGGGATGTAGAGAAACTGTTTGTACGGCTGTTGGCCACACTGTTGTGATTGGTGTTTCCCCTACTCCCAAACAAGCCTGCACAGCTTCACTGATATGCTCAATCTTGGCTTGGCAGCCCTATGAAAATGGAGCTCCCGTTGAACACTATCGACAAGAGCAAAGTTCACGCAATTATTCGATTTTTGAACGCAAAACGTTTAAAACCGGTTTTCATTCATCGCCAATTGACAGTGCATGGACAGTCGTGCGTAGATGTCAAAAACGCTCGCGAGTGGTGTAGAGAGTTTACAGCCGGTTGTGCTGAAGTTCAGGATAAACAAACAGCAACAGGTTGATTGCTCAACGCTTCCTGAAGGACATGGGGGCAAGCTGGTAAGACATGGGCATTCGAAAACAGCATCTACAAAAATGCATTATGTAGAAAAGAAATAATTCTTCAACCTTTAAAATATTATAGAAAATAAATGGGTGTTTGTATTTCTAAACACATAGGAGACCTTATTTTTTGGATTGCCCTCGTAGCATAGTGTGCTATAGATAGCGCTCTTGGTGAGTTGTCACCTTCTGCTGTAGCCCACTGTGTAGGTCTGCAATCTACAAACCCTGATGTCCTTTGACAGCTCTGTGTTCTTACTCATGGTGGTGGAGAGGCTGAATGGGAGTAAGTAATTCTGTGCTTTATATAGAGTTCAGATCAGGAGTGTTTGTAATCGATCGATTGATTGTAATCTGTAGGTCACATGGGCACACAGCCAATCTGTGGGAGAAATCTGCTTTGGTTGTACAGGATCAAATATTAATTTGATTCAGTGACATGCAAATTAATTTATAACTTTCATGTAATGCATTCTTTCTGGATTTTGAGTTTAGATGCTGTCGCTTTCCAGGAGAAGCCAGGTTTTTGGCTAATGTAGTCAAATTGTGAACACTGTGAACATCTAGATTAGGGACGTCAATTAGACATTAAGACAGTTTATACTATGGATCACATACTTTGTCTTAAATGGGTTGGACCAGCGTCACTACATGATAAATGTGTAAAATTACAGAAGACATTCTAGTAGCTCTTTGCCGATAGTATCCTGTAATATAAATATAACATTTAAAGTTTTGTTAATTCTCAGAAGATTTTTTTTCTTTTTAGATGTGGACCCACTGTAAAAAACAAACAAACCTCTTTCCCTGGTGGGCCAACGCACTTTTAGGTGGGTTGAAGGGCAGCCGTGCACCAACCCTACAAGCCCTGACAGCAGCCCTTTCATTTATTCTCATTGTCGACACTGTATTTCCCAATTAAATCTCTTAACACAACCAGGCCCACCTCTGCTCTGCGTTCCCGCAGCTTGCTGAAAAGAGTTTAGTTTGGATGAAGTGGCAAAAAGGTGGAGCTCAAGAGACAGAAAAAAAGAAACTTGACATAGATGCAATAAAATGTGTCAAAATAACCAACATATTAGCTGTCAGTGATGCTGCTGCTGCACCATCAACTGTAGTACCAGCAACAACTAGTAACAAACCCTCACAGTCACAGGAGGCTGCTAATGCTAGCACCAGATGTGGAGAAGGGAGGAAGGAGGGACAGCAATCCCAACAACAGAGTGAGGAAGAGACAGAGGAAGGTGAAACTGATGTGTTAAAAAAATAAATGGAGGGACATAATTAGGAAGGGAGAGATTCAAGGATTCAAGTAAAATGAATGGCTATTTTGAATATGAGACACTACTGACAGATAAAGTCCATCCATCCTCTGCTTACCCTCGTCAGGGAGAATATCCCAGCTACCATAGGGTGAGAGGCAGGATAGACCCTGGGCAGGTCGCCAGTCCTGGTGGAATCAAACTCAGGTCCTTCTTACTGTGAGGCAACAGTGCTAATCACCACACCTCCATGCTGCTGAGAGATAAAGTGCAGCACTTAACTGTAACATGCTGCAGTGCAACTGAGAAGACGCACAACTTAATCTGTATCTGTGCCAAGTTATGTCATCAGTTTCAGGGTCAACAGCCATCAAAGCTCCTTTTGATTATATTACAAGATGAGGCACTTTTGACAGCTCATTTGGCTCCATCCCCTTATATGACTCCACACAATCCAGTCCATCCTGTACTGGCACTGATGGTTGGTGCCACGTAGGTGTAAATCATGAAGTCAATGCAAAACAATATCTAACACACATGCCAGCACTCATGGTAGATTTCACACAGCAAAAGTTGCACAGTGATGGTCTAAAACTGAAGCAAATGAAGTGAAACTGTGAGATGCAGAGATGTGAATGTAAGCTTTGTTAAAATGTCGCACTGAACTTTGTAACTCTGATTAGGAACATAGTACATGCAGGTCTGCGCGGATCTCTCACGAAACGTTCCAAACACAGACACATTCAGATTTTTTAGTTGAGGCAGAACATTTTTAAAGATATTTAAATGTGCAGTCCTCATGTTTGGTAAAAGCAGTTGTTTGCTTTTATGATAATCAGATATACAGTGTGCCTGTTTGACAAAGAAGCTAACAGTCCTGGCTGTGCTAGCAAGTCTCACTGTGTATACTGTTGGTTAATTTTTGGAGCATTTTAATGGAATTACCAACAAAAATTACATTACTGCTTAGTTTGTGATGCAGCTGGTCTAAGAAGTGTGCACTATGTTAGTGAGTAGGGTTAGAGTTAGGGGACTACTGGGATTGGTGAGCAGTCATTCTGTTTATACTTCTTTAATATCTGCTGCCTGGGGCACATGTGTAGTTGGTGCATTGTACTGTAGTTTCAACAGATGTCTCTGTGCACTCATCAGAAATTTTGCAAGCACACTGATGTTTACATAGACCCGTGTGCTCACTGAAGACAAAACCTCTGTTACTGGGTCCAGTCTTCTGGAGATGGAAACGATTGTTTTTAGTGTCGTGGTCCTGGGTACCGAGTATTTTGAGTTTCTGTTCTGGACTTGTTCTTTGGAAATTTGAGATAATTTATGTTCTAGTTATGCATTAGTTTTCTGTATTTCCTGGTCCTTTTTTTGTTATTTGTATTTCTTTTTCTTCATTTCATCTTTCATTGAGGGCGATCGTGGCTCAAGAGTTGGCAGTTTGTCTTGTAATCGGAAGGTTGCCGGTTCGAGCCCCGGCTCCGACAGTCTTAATCGTTGAAGTGTCTTGTCCTTGCCTACTGGTGGTGGTCAGAGGGCCTGGTAGCGCCAGTGTCCGGCAGCCTCGCCTCTGTCAGTGCGCCCCAGGGTGGCTGTGGCTACAATGTAGCTGCCATCACCTGTGTGTGAATGGGTGAATGACTGAATGCAGTGTAAAGTGTTTTGGGGTCCTTAGGGACTGAGTAAAGCGCTATACAAGTACAGGCCATTACCATTTCATTTTTGTTTTTCTATATTAGTTCCCTTTCATGCCCAGTCGCTCCCAGTCTCCTCTTCATGTCCTGTCATCAGTGTCTTCCCACTTGCGTCTCCAGGTCTGTGTTCTGAAAGGGTTCCCTGTCTTTTCTAGTTAATACATTTCCAGTTCTGGTTCCCATGTCAGTCATGTCTGTCAGTCTATCTTCAGCCCGTGTCGTAGTCTGGGTCTCATTGTGTGTTACTTTCTGTTTGATTTTAATAGTCATCTGTCTCATGTATGTGTGATGTTCAGTTTTTCCCATCTTGTCATCTCAAAGGGTTAAAAGCTTTTCTATTTGGATGCTCCAAAAAGATGAAAAATCAATAAAAATGGGTAGACATTTACCCAAATGAAACCCCTGGTGGTGACATGGTGGATATCAAGAGGGTAAACATAGTCTTCTTTTCCTGTTTTCCAGTGAAACATCTAAAATATTATACGTGTGCGTGTCCCCATGCTGAGCTGAGGTTGTGTATACTGCAAAACATTTGTGACATCTAAAGTGTGTGAAAGCCAAACAAGTTCTATATGGAGACTTAAAACATATGTTTGACACATCTCGAGGCTGGACTTGGTGTCTTCTTGTTGCCAGTAATTCAGCATCTGAATTTTATATTTTTTTTATAAATAATACAAAACCAGGTAATTAAATGTTTGTTGTGATAAAAAACATGAAATTTTTACTCAAAGCACAGTATTTGAATGTGACTTCCAGTATATCAGGAGGGGATCTTTCATGTCTCCTTTTATGTTTTTGTGTCGCTGCTGGATGATTACAGGTGTAAACTGCAACCTTGAAAAGAGGCTTGTTCTGCTTTCTGCTTTCAGCGAGGGTTTTTCTTTTCTTTTTGTATTCTTTTTAGACACCATTATGCAATTTTGTTAATGGTTTCAGAGCTCAATAACATCTTGAGTGGGCATTTACTATTTTGCAAACTCAAACATTTGGTTTTGTCACCTATTCTAAAAAGCATGCGCTATTGTGTGTAGCCAAACACCGGAACAATGGAGAGAAACTGTACTCTCCTGAATGACTGCCTTCAGCTGTCGGCAACAGCACAAAGCTTTGATTATTATTATTTTATAATGTTTTTGAACCATATAGGCTTAACTTCCAGCTGCAGCTTCTACAGTACCGTTGTGCGCGGTGCACAGCTGTGCACAGCTGTGCAGGAGCTTCAAAAGTTTTTCTCCTTTCATGGAGAAACATGTAGTGTTTGGTTTAAGTTGGCCTTTGTTCTTGTTCTGTGCTAAAATGCAACAAAACATCAGTTAACGCCTTTTTTAAAAAGGGGCCCACCACACCAGTTTGCCTGTCTGTCAGCTTCTTACACAACTTCGGGTTCCTGTCACACCAGAGAGATTACATTCCACGTTATTAAAGCCAGTTTTGGCAGCAGGCGTTAGGCCCACAGGAGAGTGGACCAAGCCCACCTGGTGCCCTATTCTCCCTACATAAACAGATATTTTTTTTAAGCATTAGACAAATTGGCCCCTCATCCAGGACTCGGGAGTTTTCCCAGACAGCATGGCTCCTAAGATCACTCAGGCAATCAAACCCCTTTGCAAAGGTAAGGTGGTAATTTGTGGAAGGTGCAGTTTTATGTTGTAATCAAGCATTTCCCTGCTAAGCAGCTTCACATGTATTTCTGCATTACTGTACCTTACGATATAAAACGCTACGAGGGGACTGTTGTTGTGGTTTGGTGCTATATAAATAAAACTAAATTGAACTGAACGATATCTCAAATGGAAATATATTCTTTACTTCAATACATATTATGGTTAATTTTCTAATTAAAAGTTTTCAACAGGGAGGGGGGCTCAACTGATGTTCCTCAACTCTAAACAGTCTGTAGTACAAAACACAACACGAGCTTTCATTGTAAGCATGAGGCCAGAGCATGATCCTGGAGCCGTTCCAGATCTCCCTTGACAAATATAAGGCCCTTCGGTACGCCACCGAAGCTGTTTATATACATAAACTACCTGAAAGAGAACAAAAAATGAGCAAAGGGCACACGCTCACAAAAAAAAAGAAAATTCAAGAAATACTACGACGGACTGAAAACCAGTTTCTTAAGTAGCAGTGTGCTATAGCAGCCCAGTCATTTAATTCATTCACAAACAATAAAGTTGACACGCCTGGCTGAAAGACGCTGCGTGACAGGAAGATTTCATTCGGATATATTTTAAAACAACTCTCAGCTGCTTGCATTGTTGTGATGTGATTGCAGCCCGTCCTCCACAAAAGAAAAGCAGGAGATTGAGACTTGTGAGCAACTTAATTCATGAAAATTTAAAAAGCTATTACATTTAGTTTCATTGAAATTCATTATCCTGTGAACATTACATCGACGGCAAAAGTAAATCCACTGACTGTGAACAGGTTTCGTAATCTAAAAAACATTGTGGTTCCTGAATAATTATCATGAATAACAACACTTCAAAGACATCTGCTTTTTTTGTGTCCACAGCTCACACCCTGTGCATGTGTTTGCACCAAATGCTATGCACTAACAAGTGCAAACATGACGTGTTGTGCCACCTTTGCAGGTCTAAAAAAATGCCACCTGTAGGATCAGAGAGATGTTTGCACAGTTTGTGCACACTCACACATTCTTAAGAGGCCTAAATATGCAGCGCATGCACATTAAACAACTATAAACCTAGTTGGTGACTGGATATGCAATCCCAACCATGGGACACTGCATAAAATGTAAATAAAACAGAAATGCAAACACATAACTCATACATCCATATTTTATCCACACAAGTAGAATGAAAAAATATCAAAAGCTCTTAGATATATGATATAAACATATCAAAAAATTTAATGTGGGAAAGTTGAGACAGAGCCATGTTTACCCCTGTGTAGCATCCCCTCTTCCTTTAACTGATATCCATTCATTTCTGGGAAAGGAGGAGTCCGGTTTGTGCATTATAGCATTCGAGTTGCTCAACAGTCAAAGGAGCCTTAACGATTTCATAGAATACGCCAAATTTATACTGATGACTCACTCCCTTCACATCACTTAAAACACAAACTCTGTGTGATTCTGATGCTGTCTCCAGGAAAAGTTAGCAGTCCTGAGTGAGTTTGTTAATTTTAGCCAGGTTAGCTAAGTGTGTCAGTTGTCCTGATCTGAGCAGAGACAGGGTTTCCTGCTGTGGCTGCAGGGTCAGTAGCAGGAAATATGAACTGGGCAGGGAGCTACTTTTGACAAGAAGGCACTCGGCTCAAGTCACTTTGCAATTCTATTTAAAAAAACAAAACACTATGCCTATTTGCAACCATATATACATCGTACACTCAGAGAGAACTCTAGCCACAGTTAGAAATGTGCAAATATATCCGTCTTAGTTTGCAGACGAAGAGACAAACAGGAGAGACATTTTGTCTGTGAAGAAGTGGATCGGTGAACTTACCACACACTCGGACAGCTCACTGTGAGCACACAATATCCTCAAAACATTTTCCTTGAGAAGCACAAGCCAATGAGTGACCTCTTTTTATTTTGAAGAGACACGAGGGATACTTCCCAAATTCTGACCTGAACAGGCCAACCCGCTTGGTGTCCTCTTCAGCCATGCTGGTTACTATTCAGTTCAATTCAGTTTTATTTATACAGCGCCAAATCACAACATCTGTCACCTCAAGATGCTTTTTGTACAATTTCTACAAACCCAACAGTCATATGACCCCCTATGAGCAAGCACTTTGGCGACAGTGGGAAGGAAAAACTCCCTTTGAACAGGAAGAAACCTCCAACAGAACCAGGCTCAGGGCGGGGCGGGGCCATCTGCCACGATTGGTTGGGTTGAGAGAAGGAGGACATGCTGTCTTTATCCTGATTGCTGCACATGCACTAAACTACTGTGAATCGAAAAATTAAACCACACTCGCATTGCAATAAAAATTTTGCCAATATAGGTATTTAAGCTCTTCATTACCAAACTGAATTAGGGTAAGTTATTACGGTGGCCCCTAGACACAAAGCACGTACAAACTCGAAAACACTTGCAAACTCGAAAACACTTGCAAACTCCAAAACACATGCAAATTCCAAAACACATGCAAATTCCAAAACACTTGCAAAATCCAAAACACTTGCAAACTCCAAAACACTTGCAAACTCCAAAACACTTGCAAAATCCAAAACACTTGCAAACTCCAAAACACTTGCAAACCCCAAAACACTTGCAAACTCCAAAACACTTGCAAACTCCAAAACACAACGGAAGTGCTCCAGGACGCTAGGGGCAGTGTTGAGCTTTTGTTACCTAGTAACTACACAAGCCAGGAAGTGCCAATGACCGGATTTGGACTGTATCTGTCACTACCCGATCCGTACCGGAAACCCAATCGGTACCCCGCATGCGCAAATCTTACGTCACTTCCTCTCTTTGCCAACATTGCGACATTCCAACCCGTTCTCACTCCCAAAGCGTAACATTTTACGCTAGGTGACAAATCGTCACCATATTACGTTTTCGGCTACCCACCACGTTCCTAAATGACGACCTCGGAAAAAGAGGAAATATGAGAACCGTCTGGACTGAACCTACACATGTTCGCTCTTTTTCTTCAAATCGCTTAGAAACACGCTATTTAACATCATTAAAGTCCTGGTTAAGGTCAGGAATAAGGTTATGGTCAGGGCTAGGGATAAGGTTAGGTTTAGGGCTGGAATACAGGTCTGGAACGTCTACTACCGCGGGAGCGTCATTGCACTGGATTCCAGCCATAACCCGCCGCGTCCCATAAGAACGCCGAAGGTCTCCTTTCGCGTTCCTCAGGAACGCCGCGGGACGTGACAAAACGTCCACATGTTACGCCTCGGGAGTGAGAACGCTCTGGACATTCAATATATTTGAATGATACGGTTAGCGCCCAGTTACCTCCAAGCATTTCTCAACAGCTCTGCCTCCTTTTCGACTGCCCGGGACATTTAAACAATGGATAATCCGTATACAAAGAAATTCATGCTTTTCTCCTCAACAGAGAGTGTCCCCCGATTGAGCAACAGTGCCATAAAATAAGAAGAATGGCGCCTAATTACAGAGTTAATAATGCAGACTTTGTAATATCTCACGTGTAGATTCATCAGCCAGATGAAGTGTTTACTGACAATTGACAGTGATAGCGGACATCATCATCACTATTCCAACAATCCTCTCCTCACAGACAAGCATAAACACACTCGACTATCGCTAAATCAGATTTAACACACGTTTGTAATGACGATAATTCAGTTTATAATAGGGTTTATTCGCTCGGTCAGCAGGTGGCGGTATCCTCGTACACTGGGGAGTAAACTGCCATTAAACGAACAGAAGAAGAAGAAAACATCTGCACATGCGCGGTACGGATCGGGTAGACCCGATTTGTACGGTCAGACTTTACACATGCGCAGTAAAGATCGGAGAGTCCTGATCCGTAACTTTCTTTTTATTTTTCGTTTTTGTCTACATTGTACTGAAATGCTTCATTATTGAAAACATTTTAAGATATACTTGTTATTCTTAACATCTTAACAGATACTCTGACCCATAACTATCGTAAAACGCTACGACCGGAAGTAGAAACCTTTCGCGCATGCGGGGTACCGATCGGGTTTCTGGTACGGATCGGGTAGTGACAGTATCCCAATTCAGGGTCTGCAGCCTTAAAGGCAGCATTTTAAGGCCGATTATGTCACAGCGACACGATGAAGGCTGTCCCAATTCAAAGGCTGCTCGAAATGCGGCCCTCAAATGCGTCCTTAATTTCCCTGAATTTTAAGGATGGGTCAGTGTAGCCTTCATAGCCCAACATATCCCAGATTTCATAGCACGGCGGTGGTGTGGATAATTTTGTTGAAAAAAATGGCGGAAGCAGAGCCGCCGAAGAGTAAACTTTCAGAAGTAAGTACTGAATATTATGTCACTTATTTATGCGCGAATGTTTTTATAATGAAGAACATTAAAGCATTACTGTTGGCCACATGTCGGGAAAGTTATGTGATATTAGCGATGTTTGTACTAACTTGGTTTTAAAGCCTTTACTTCAAACTATACGCCGTTCAATAGTTGACTTTAATCTTACAGAGAATGTGATGATTTTATGGATTAAAGTCAGTCATATATCCACAAACACAACAAGCTGAAAGTCAGTGATGCTGCTCGGTTTGTAGTCCTGAATATCACGGCACAAGCAGGATTCACTGCACTGTTAATGTTAGCTATGTTACATTGCTGCCTCTGTTCGGTGGTGTCGAGCCAAACGGACTTTAACGTGTGTTTGAACGAGCTGACGGTTCACTCGTTAAGCTGAAAGAAAGATGCTTTAATCACAGCAGTCACACATGTGTCCACTGCACCATCTGGGAACTCTTCTCGTTTCGTAATAACACAAACACTAAATCCTCCTTCTCTTGAGCTGTTTTGTAGCAGTGTGTACACCTGAGACTGTCACCTGTCTCTGTCCTACACTCTCTCTCTTTTTCTGATTGTGGAATAAAAGTATGAACATGTGTTTATAAGTTACACTTGTGTTTGAATCCTGCAGCTTATCACACATTTGATTTCCATGTGTGACAACTGCAAGTGTCCAGAGTGAGGACAGACTGAGGGACACACTGCTGCACATCATCTGTGAGGCTTTGCACCCCTGATGATCCACCAGGACAATCTCAGCAGTGTGTGAGGAAGAGGAGGAGGAAGAGCCAGCAGCAGCTGACAGATGGAGAGAATAGACAGACTGTTCCCTGTTTGTGAAGGACTGCTAGGAAAGTTTAACATAACTAATTGTCTGTCCTGAATCAGTCTTATTAGGTAATGTTCAAATAATTTGATCATCCCAGTGTTTTCAGTGTGGGAGAAAGTACTCAGGGCCTTCAAGTTACACACTATGAAAGGCAGCAACAAGTTTAATGTTCAGAAACCTAAAGTATGTATCAGCAGCAGAATGGAACTAAAAATAAATGTTTGTTTCAGTTCTATGAAGCTTTGAGTATTTTGGATTAGTAGTACTGCTGTGTTTGTTGCATCATATTGCTGTAATTGTTTATATGCTTTATATATTCTGAGGTAAGTTGAGCTATAGTGTTACATCATATTCTATAAGGATGTTATGTGTTTGTTTACTTTTTGCCCAGTTTGACCCATTTAGCAGAAGTCAGCCTGTTTAAGGCTCTGATATCTATTCTGTATGACTTAAAGCAGTTATGACATGGTCTGATTTTCTCACCCAATAAAGGAATATTTCATATATCGGTCTACTCTTCATTTTATCATAAACAGTTATCACAGCTTGTACATTTTCTTTTTATAAATATATGTAAGCAATGAGCCAAATTTAGTAATGCCAACATGAAGGAACAACATTTGTCTCTTATATATGATACACCTATATATGCACTGTCAAAGATACTTGTCTTTGAGTGAAGATTTAAGGTGATAAGACATATAAATAACTGCAACTTGAATCTGTACTGAAGCTCAGTATTTGACACAGAGTTCATGTTCACTGCTGTAATAGCTAATAATGATTAATATAATAACTATAATATTGGCCATATTATATTTACATTACCAAAGTGATATGACTTTAGTCTCATGAACAACATTAGCTAATTGTTATTTACTAACTAATCTTAAATAACTGTTCAGTACAGAAATGAAGCCCAAAAATCATGTTTTACTGTCCTGTGGTCTCAGCCTCAGATACTTATCAAATCACACAAAGCTCTTGTAGAAACAAACAAACAAATGAACAAAATATGTTCTCCTTCATTTCTGTCAAACCAAGTTGTATGACACGTTTCCAGCGGTTAGTATCATGGTTGCTAGGCAACCTGGGAAGCGCGACGGAGACTAGACCGTCCCATACAGACAAACTTGACGTTTATTTTGCAAACACTGCCCCTAGCGTCCTGGAGCACTTCCGTTGTGTTTTGGAATTTGCATGTGTTTTGGATTTTGCATGTGTTTTGGAGTTTGCAAGTGTTTTGGAGTTTGCAAGTGTTTTGCAGTTTGCAAGTGTTTTGCAGTTTGCATGTGTTTTCGAGTTTGCATGTGTTTTCGAGTTTGCACATGCTTTGTCTCTAGGGACCACCGTAAGTTATAGTTCAAAAGTATCAGTAGATTTCAGAAGAGGGGGCACAGTAACTGTATTGGGACTGGACCCCCAGGGCCTGTTCATAATGCCTCCATAATGCTGATTAACTGAAAGGTTCAAAGTTGACCTTGTGACACAAGATTGTTGATCTAACCTCCCACACTTGCACTGACATCTCATTTTTATAGTGAGATTTTCAGTGAACAGCTACAAAATGCCAGTTCAACACTTGGAATCAACACATTATCCTTTTCTGCTTAATTTGTCATGAAATAGTGAGAAAATTTGTCTCACGTGCTCCATAAACCTGTCAGTCAGCTGTCCCATTACTTTTGATTCTTTGAAAATGAGAGACTGTGCTGAACACAGTGTAGTAAATAATGCCATACTGCCATGAAACTGCTTGAATTAACGCTGAAAGTCTGGATTTCAATCACTGAAATTGAAAATTGAAAGATTGTTTGAGTTAAAATTTCACTCTGGTTGTACAGAGAGGCACAATGAAGAGATGTGTCAGAGTACGTGTGGACCAGTGGCGTCGTTAGGCCTATTTTAGGGGTGCTGAAGCCTCCCTAAAATATTCTTAAGCCCCCCTAAATAATTTGGTGGGGGGTTTTTTTGGGTTTTTTTTTTTTTTTTAACTTATTCGATTTTTTTTTTACAGAACTTGCAGACAAATTCAATATAAAGATGCAGGAATATGAGTTTAAAGAAATAATAATATAAACCTGTCGCTATTCACACAAATATGATCATAACTCGGTTGGTCCCTTTCGCTTTACATTGTTAAGGTAGCGTCAGTGCTTCGTTATCCAATCCCTTCCAGTTGTTCACAGGGGACATCCACATGACTGAAAATCCAGTCCTCGTTTTCACTGCTACTTTACACTCCGCTCGTATACACCTGCGGACACACTAGCGTGCATGTGGCAAACGGAAAGAAATCATGGATATACGCAAGTTTTTCAAGAAAGTAAGTCTTCATCACTGGCTGGTAGTAACAATTAGTTAGCTCCAGCTAACAGCAGAGAGTCCCATGTAAATAATGAACCAGGTGCTCCCCATTTTGTAAATAAAAACCTGGCTAGCGCACTAAGTTAAATTGTTAGCATAATGTTAATTTCTGTCACTCGTTTTAGCTCTGAAAAATCCAGCTGAGCTCATTCAGGTATGGTTATCATCAGTGGAAATAATAATAATCACTCCATCCCCATTAACCTGTAGGAGTCAGGGCAGAGGAGCACAGAGAGGCAGAGGGGAGAGACGTCTGCTGGAGAGGTGAGTCAAAGGATGGAGTCATTTGTGATGGAGACAGTCTGATTAGAATTTTATGGGACTCAATATGGATATGAAATATGAAACATTTCAGTCACGGTACAACATATAAGACCTGTTTAACTTGAGCTTTTATTTAGGAGAGTCAAGGTTAGAAAGTGGAGAGAGCAAAGCGAGATATATGTATATAAGTCAAATTAGCCTGACTCACATATTTTTGAGGGTTCTATTTTAATATTACTTCAATTCAAGTAATTTAGTAATATTTTTCAGGGCTTTAAATTGCAACCATTTTAGTCACATGCGTGCTCAAAATATAATGTTTGTAACTTCAAAATATTTGGGAGCAACAAATTACTGTGGAGCGGGAGCAGAAGTCATGATATTAGCAATTTACATTACAATTCAGTATGTTTTAATGTATCTTGAAGGGTGAGGCAGAAGGAGTGGCTGAGGGAGAAAAAGGTCAACAGGCAAGTTCAAGTCAGAGAGAGCAAGGAGAGACAGAGGAGCTGCAGCAAATAGATCGAGAGGCAGAGGAAGATCAAGTTATTACAGAGAGAGGAGAGCAAACAGGCCAAGAGAGGGAAAATGATGAAGCAGCTGCAGCAACTCATTCTACTACAGGGTTTGATTTAGGTGACAAAGACACAGGGCCCAGACAGGTGAAGCTGAAGAGCTATCCACATGATACTTTTGGTACACAGAAGCGAGCATTTAACCACAGCTGGTTTGAAAAGCACAACTGGTTAGAATATTCAGTCAACCAGAATGCAGCTTTCTGCTTCCCATGTAGAGTGTTTGGCAAAAACATCAAACATGATAGTTTGGTCAGTAACGGTTGCAAGAACTGGAAGAAAGCTTTAGTCATCTTTGGCAAGCATGAGATGGCACAAACACATAAGGACAGTGTTGTTACATGGAAAAGCTACCAGGGAACTAGCAAACAGGGAAACGTTGCACAGATGATAGCAACTGCAAATGTGAGTGAGATAGTCGAAAGAAGAGAGTATCTCAGACGAATTGCTGCAGTCACCTCTATGTTAGGGAGACAGGGACTCCCTTTTCGTGGCCATGATGAAGGTGAAGACAGCCCAAACAGAGGGAATTTTCTTGCGTGCATGGAGCTTTTGAAGGAGTTTGATCCTTTTCTTCAAAAACATAATCCCCCATCAAATGCACAGTATATCTCACCAACATCCCAGAATGACATGATTGACTGTTGTGCCCAGGAAGTTACTAGTGTCATTGTATCTGAAATGACAAAGTCTAAAGTCTATTCCATCATGGTGGATGAGGCAAGGGATAAAAAGGCAGAGCAGTTAGCTGTTTGTGTCAGGTACGTGTCAGAGGGGGCAGTGAAGGAGCGTTTCCTTGCACTTGCAGAGATAAAATCATTTGATGCCCAGTCCATTGCAAATGAGATTCAGCAGCAGATCCAAAACTATGGTCTTGCAGAGTTTAAGTGTGTAGCACAAACATATGATGGTGCAGCCGTTATGAGTGGCTCCACTGGAGGTGTACAAGCACATTTTAGAAGGCTCCATCCTGAGGCTATCTATGTGCATTGTTATGCTCATCAACTCAACCTGGTTTTGTGCAATACTTGCAAGGCTGTCCCAGAGGCTGTGGAGCTTTTCAGCTTGTTGGAGTGTGTGTATTCTTTCTTCAGCACCTCCCTAGTCAATTATCATAAGTTCATGGAGACTCAGGCAAAGCTTGGATTGACAAAAACTGAGCTTGTGCAACTTTCAAACACTCGCTGGGCATGTCAGTTGCGATCAATCAGTGCAGTTCTTGAGACATTGCCTGCCATTTTGGAGTGCCTATCTGCAATTGGATCCCCCATAGCTGTTGGTCTCAGAGCAAAGCTCTACAAGTTCTCAGCAGTCTATGCACTACTGATGTTTCAGTCGATTCTGTCTGTAACCGAAGGACTCCACAAATTCCTGCAGAAAGAGACTTTAGACCTGGCAGAAGCTTTTATCTGCAAACAAGCTGTGTGTGACACACTTAAGGGCAAACACTCAGATGCATTTGCTACAGAGCTGTATGAGAAAACCAAGGCCCTGTGTAACACCCACAGTATCCCTGAACCAGGTGCCAAGACAAGGCACAAACAGAGGAAAATGGAGGATTTTGTCCTGGAGGCAACTGTGGGTTCACGCACTGAATTGAACAACTCAGACACATTGAAAAGAGAGTTACTTTTCCCTTGTGTGGATCGGTTGGTTGGCGAGCTTGATCAAAGATTTTGCAGTGTAGATGCAGGGCTGCTAAAAGGCGTCCAGGCATGCAGTCCTAAATCTGAGAACTTCTTGAGTGAACCACACTTGAATGAACTTGCAAAGCACTACAGACTTGACCTGAAAAAAGAGGAGGTTCTGGTGGCCAGAAACTTTCTTACCCGGAAAACAGAGGCTGGATGTCCACCCAAAAATATGTTGTCTGTGTACAACCTCCTTGATTCAGACATGTTTCCCTCTCTGAAGGCAACCATCCAAGTTGCCCTAACAGTGCCTGTCAGCAGCTGCTCGTGCGAACGGTCCTTTAGTGCACTGCGTCGGCTGCACTCCTGGCTGCGTCAAACAATGGGTCAGAAAAGACTTCACAGTCTTGCAGTCATGTCTATTGAAAAAGACACGCTTCAGCATCTGAGTCACAACAGAGTGATTGACCGATTTGCCACTCTTAAAAACAGACGTCATTCTTTGATGCTTCCACCCACCAAGTAACTGGTGATTGCAGCCAGAAAAATGTACTTTTTTATTTTCAGTTTTTTTCTTGTTATTGATGCAGCAAACACATTTCCTCTGTTTTTTTGTTGTACTGTATTATAAAGCAGACTGAAATAAAACAATAGATCTATTGGTGGCCTAGGATGTTTAATCTGTCCAAAAAAGTAGGAAAACAATTTCTCAGTCTTTGTTTTCTGTTTGTGAAATTTTGTGCTCATTCACTACGTTCGTTCATGTCGTGTGCATCTCTTGGGGGCTAAGCCCCCCCTGTCCTTAAAACCTAGTGACGCCCCTGGTGTGGACAACCATATATTTAAGAAAACTCAAGGTAAATTTCCACAGATATCAAGACAATTGAATATCTGAATTGGAAATAAAGTATGAAATAAAAAAGATTGGGGAGTAATGTGCAGGTAAATATAAGAGCTAAATTAAGAAAAATGTGAATTTCTGTCTCATTTTACCAAAAATAGCTGCCATTTAAAATATTGTGACGTGTTTCTTGTTTATTTAATACGTATATTTATTCAGGTTTTAATAATAATAATAATGGATTGGATTTATATAGCGCTTTTCAAGGCACCCAAAGCACTTTACAATGCCACTATTCATTCACTCTCGCATTCACACACTGGTGGAGGCAAGCTACGATTGTAGCCACAGCTGCCCTGGGGCAGACTGACAGAAGCGAGGCTGCCATATCGCTACCAGATATTGTTTTAGTGAGTTTTGTCAATGTGGGTCTCCCATTGGATCACCTTTAACATAGCTAACCCCGCCCATAAATAAACAACATCACATTATTTACAGGTGATTATGCTATTTGCTGTTTCAGAGGGCAAAGAGATGACGGCAGAGTCTCTGAGGTCAGTCATTATTATGTAATGAACGCCAATCCACCCATAGATGGAAGGATTGATACTTTATGGATCCTACAATGGAAATTATTGAGTTACAGCACTATGAATCTAAGAAATGGGTGCATGAAGGTATGATACAGAAATGTGTGTGGGCTCATGTGTTTTACAGAGCAGCAAAAAGTAGTTTTTTGGAAGAAATTTATACAGTGTGTGTGTCATTCGGGTCATTTTCTTTGTACGCCAGTTGCAAAGACATTTGGAGAACCATTTTGTAAAACGAATAAAAAGGATTCTGATAGCACAGAGTTAGGGTTATGGTCGTTATGCATGATGACTTAGTCCTCAGAAGGTTAAACGCTAGGAGACTGCATGTGTCTCAAGAGGTGAAATAAGTTGCTGTTACTACCAGATAGAAAAAGAAATATTCACAGTGGATGTTATTTCAGAAATGAAACAGTTTCATGAGAACTCCGTGAACTGTATAAAATAGCACCACAGATCTAACTTAGAAGTAAATGTGTGTTTTTTTCTTGGGGTGGGGGACTCAAGCACATCTGGTGTAAATCATGGCATTGGTAGGAAAGACACGTCATTCTGTTGGAAATAGCCAACAGAATTCAGCTTTTATCTAAAGCTGTGCTTCAGTTTTGGTGAATGAAAATGTAGAAATGTATTAGTTTGGTATTTAGCACTAATTTGCAGATTTGTGCGCACTGCACCCGGAGAGTTTAACTTTGCATCCATGAATTTATTAACACTTGCCAACAAACTTTGCTATAGTGTTAATAGATAATTTAGCACTCAACCCTCTAACCAAACAATTCATAGCGTCTTATAATGTATCAAAAAGTTAACATGGCAGCATGTTTAAGTTTGAAAATGTGGTGTCCAAAAATGTCATCATGGTGGCTGCATCCATATTTTATGCAGACTAAGCCCAACAGAGAGTATGGGAGATTGGTTTCTCAGACTTAAATGTAATTATTGGTATATTGCTGTTTCATTTCTATTTCCCTGGTATTTTAATAGTAATTTTCTGTTTCTGCATTAATATTACTGTTGTCCTCATAATATTATAAGGAGCTGCAAAGTTACAACTAGTTTTAATTGAACAAAACTAGTGCTGAAGAAAACGAAGGCAATAAATATAGTTGAACACTCCATACAATGTTATATGAATATTTACAAAACAATCCATATTCATATATTTCTGGGCATCCTACTTGTGTTTTTACATGCTGGTAGATATGACAGCACATTTTCCAAATATCCTCACCTCCTTATCATAATAGGATACAGCTTTTATCAGATACTTGGGGGACAAAAAGATGAATACATGGCAAAGTGGCATTTACATAACCGGGTTTATTATTCACGTTCGCCTGTTTGGTGTTTCGGTGACAGACAGAGAAGTTAACTGTGACTGTGTGGGGGCAGAAGTACAGTTCTAGTAACAATCAAGCTGTGAAGTGTAATTTTTGTGTCAATTATTACCAAAATTTGCATTTGTGCCACCCATCCGCTCACATCAGCACAGAGCACAGGGTCCACAGCAAATTCACATGCATGCATTAGCGGCCCCTATTTAAAGCTGAACTCTTTGTATACATTGGCCAGCTGATCAAAGTCTCTCCTGCAATGAAATTAAAATGAACAGGGTGTTTGATTTTAGGTGCATGCACACGGCCGTGGTGTGAATGGTTGCAATCCAGAATGGAGCTGTCAGTTTTTGTACCATGATACGGCGGGAACTGTGGAGGTGGCAGCATACATAAATATATGTTTCCTACACTGGCAAATGGATCTTTTATGATTCAGGAACCACAGTCGTCAGTGTTTTTCCCTCACAAGCAAACTCAACTTTAAGTTGCCATCTGTAATTCCAGTGTTATGAACCAGCAACCCATGTACTCCCATCAGAATATGTCACTTTTTAAAAACATATATTTGCATACTTATTTATTTTTAATGATGAGCCTTCATCAAGAGAGATGCAGAGTCAACGAAAATCAAACAAGTTTGTGACACCAAACTTCAGCTGTTGGACAAACGGTCTCACATTTGAGTCTAGAATACTTTGATATACGGGGGACTTCATCAGCAACCCAGTGATTGCAAGGTACCTAAATCATCACTCCTCCATGACTGTTTGACAGTTGATATGAAGTGTTTATGCTGCTGTTTGGTTTTTGCACAACATGACGCTGTGCATCACAGCCAAACATCTCCACTTTGCTCTCGTCTGTCCGAAGGACGTCAAGCGGTCTTTTAGTCTGTTCATATAGAACTTTGCATATCTTAGCCATGGTGCCATGTTTCTTTTTAGCTTTTTCCTGGCAACCCTTCCAAACAAGCCAGACGCGTCTTTTCCAAAATATATTGTCATGAACTTTAACATTTAACATGCCGATTGAGTCCTGTAGATGTTCTGAGAAGTACCTCTTGGTCTTTTGCAGTTTCTCTGTTGAATCTGACCTTGTGGTGAATTTACTTGGACTATAGCTGTCAGGGTTTGGTCTCTTTTGATAGTTTGCCCCTTCATGAAACCTGTACGGTGATTAAACAATTGGAAATTGGCGATGTTGACAGCCAGCTGTGCGGGCATGGAAGGCTGGACGATTGAATAAGCAAACTGGACCTGTCTACCATTTTTGTGCCACTGTTGCCTTATTATTGCCTTGTTATTGTTACGAGATAGTCTATGGCTCATGGTGTACCAGTCTTAATCTATTTTTAAACAGTTCATCATGAGTACTATAGCAGTGCAATCATTTGCACTGGAGCACTGTTTTACACTACAGTACACCAATGCTTCTTATGTGTCCCCACAAACATAAAATGCCACGCTGTCCACATAAACCTCACAGTTATTTATTCTGATGCACTTTTCACAGCGTCGCAGCAGTATTCTCCCTCTTGCCTTTCAGGTCGAGCACTTTTGTACCTGCTGATGAAACCTGACAAACCTTACTAAGCAGTGCCAGCCAGCTCTATTTCTACTGTCAGGCCGGCCACACTACAGCACCCCCAGACACTGCAGCTGTAGTTTGTAGCATATTCTTATATTACCGCATTCTCCACAGCCTCAACCTCTGTACTCTTCAAGCACCAAAGTTTCCATAGTAGTGAGCCAGCTTGTTTGGATGATGAAACTTTAATGATTCCCAAGAGGTAACTGAGCTGTTGCAACAGCAAATAATAGGATCCAGCAAAGAAAAGGATAAAATAAAAAGGTATAAGGTTGAACAAGTTGGAGATATTTAACATACAGCAACCTGTGAGAGCAGAGTTTAAAAGAAAACTCTTGAAAGTATTGACTGATTGGGCACGAAAACTCAAAGAAGCCACAGTTTAGTTGAGTGCATGTTTCAGTTGACTATGTCTGCTTTCTAAATCTAACCACATTTACTACAATTTTAATGATCTTAACTCATTTAAATGGTTCTGTTGCATTCTTGGTAGATGTGCTGGTTGTTATGTAGCAGTTTTCTATTCTGTTGCAGAGCAACTTTGCGATGACTGGATCCATCGGTGTAACTTTGTGCTGAACAATGGGGGGGGGGGGGGTCAAGATCTCTGTCTAAATAAATAAATAAATCTGGGTAAATTCCCAGATGATTAAACATGCAACTACTTTGCTGGTATTAACTGAAATGAGTAAAGAAAATCAACAGCCAATTTATGCAAGATAATTCATAATTTTATTGGGGGGGTTATATTGGCTGGGTCTGATTATTGGAGGGGGTCATAACCCCCCTAACCCCCCTGGAAATTACACCCCTGACTGGATCAGACAGGAATTGAACGACCAGTCATTCGATTATTATGTGACCTGCTTAACCACCCACACACCAACTTCTCATGATAACAATAACTTGGCTTTGTCATTGTTGAGTGTCATTCCTCTGTTCTTCCTCTTTGTTTTCTGTCATTTGTCTGCTGGCTCTTAATTAAAACAAGAATCAAATGTCTGAAAATAAAACAAAGGACAAAGGAAATTCTTCCAGAAGTCTCATGCTTTGTTCAGCTGCAACATTGCAAAGGTAAGTCATGCTGCTGCGTTGCCCGTTCAAGCATGCAGGTAAGGAAATTCCAACAAGTTGATTCTGTTCATCTTCACACAGTGCGGTCGTTGAGAGGCATTCAATCACTCATCCAAGTGACTGACAAAGAAATTGAAAAGTTATCTGCTTCAAACGGTTTAATCTGTAAATCTCAGAGTTTCTGTACCAATATATCCTTGAAATGGTGATAAAAGGTGACGTGACCATGCACTCGTGTCTTCAACCCAGTTGCAGATGCAGCAGCATAGTCAGATGAGACTGAAGAAGTCACTTGGATCAGTGGTGAAACATTTTTTCCTTGGAAAACGCTGCATCCAGATAAACATAATCAGCTCTCTGGGATGCTGCCGTGTTCATTTTAGAGAGCAGTTTTGTTTTGTTTTTTGGCAGGTTGTCTGTGTTGCATGGTGTGATCTCGGGGTGAATTTGCTGGATTGTCCACTCCTGAGAATTTGGCATTGTGTTAAACACATCTGAATGCTCCAGACAAGCAAACTTCAGTTTTTATAGATAATGTGCAGCACATACGTGTCTTAATTCCTATGGAAGGGTGTAATTAGTACATGAGATGTTAGTGTTTAGGACGTATTCACTCACTGTTTCTACGTTTGGCATCATGTTTATTAAATAAATAATAAGATGATATAAAATGTCCTGTGGTGTTTTTCATCTGAGATCATATTTACAACATTTGACACCTAATAAGGGACAGTTTATTTGTTCTGTGGTATTTATGGAAAAATTGATACATAAATAGTTGTGTAGATTGCTTATGACTGTTTCAGTTCATTAATCTGATTTAATCGTTTTATAAAAACCAACAGATTGAATCCTTATTTAATATCACTGTGTCTCTTTATCTGCACCACAGTTACTTTTTTGTCACTGACATTTCCTTTATAAAGGTTCATTTTATTTATTTGGACTGATGATGATTCTTTTAAGACAAACTCTCAGCAGACTGACAGCTTTGGTGTCTGTAAGTACACATGCTGTACTTTGTGAACTTTATTTTATGTTTTAAATCGATTAAAAAATACCACCACCACTACAAATCTTAATACAGATGGGAATTGAGAACTGGTTCCTAGTTAAGATAAGATAAAATAAACTTTATTAGTCCCACACATGGAGAATTTGTTTTGTTACAGCTGAAAGTAGACAGTACAAAGTTACATGGCAAAAATTACGGTAGAAAAACACTGGAAGATAAGATGATAAGAATAAGACTAAAATGCTGTACACAATAGAATAGAATAAAATAAAATACTATATACAATAGAACAAAAATACTATACACAACTGAGTAAAATACAACGCTGTCAGAAAAAGAGAATTGCACTTAGTGATCAATTCCTTTGAATTGTTGTCTGCCTATCGATCCCACCTGTCAGGTCCAGTTGTATTTGCGCTACAATCAGATTATTTCGGTTCCTGCACAAAACAATGAGCGCACAGTTTTCATCTTTGCTTTCTTTTGTGTTCATAGCTAAATACTAAGAGAAGGATCACGTGTGTCCTCATCAGGACAGGGACTTGTGTTGGTGTGTGGAGCTGTAGCCTGTAGGTTTATACTGTTAGATGTTAATGATGAGACAGCGTGTTTCAGCTCAACAGGTAATGCCATGAATTGTATAATGAATATTACACCATAATGCATTACTCTTAAGAAAAGTGCTCTGTGTAATATGTGTAATAATTCCTTTTTTTGCGCAATGACCTCAACAATGATCACGACAAAGAGGGAAAATACCTGCAACATGCACAAAAATTGGACCACACAGCACATAATGTCTTTGCTGCTTAGAAATGGTGCCGACTCTTAAAGCGTCTCAAATAAGAATCAATAAGAGAATCGAAATCAGTAACTGATATGGATCAATGAAATTGGAATTGCTAAATTCCTTTCATTTCCCATCTCTTTTACTAACCACGTCAACAACCATAAAAATAAATAAAACATAATTCAGATGTTTTTTTGTGTGTTACTTTATTATGGATTTAAAAAATGTAAATATTCAATTTACAGAAGAATTTCTGTGCTTTGCTGTGACATTTA
The DNA here is from genome assembly GCF_965226115.1 of Aulonocara stuartgranti. Taxonomy (NCBI): domain Eukaryota; kingdom Metazoa; phylum Chordata; class Actinopteri; order Cichliformes; family Cichlidae; genus Aulonocara; species Aulonocara stuartgranti. The sequence goes on along the minus strand of NC_138943.1, from coordinate 34,144,965 downwards.
AGACTGTGGTGCTAGTTGCATTAGTTTTCTCTGAGATGCACACAGCACGATGTATAATATATAGAAATATAAATGATATTACATAGGGCCAAAAGGCAAACTTCCAAGGAACTCTCTGTAGACCATAAAGCTGTGGGTACAGGCAGGAAATGACCAAAACACTCATGAAAATGGAGCATATATATATATATATATATATATATATATATATATATATTTACACAGCGAGTTTAATAGCCGACACATTATTTCTCTGATATTAACTTTAATATAGGAAGAAAAGTGACTTTTGGCTTTTTGTGATCTCTTAACAGTGTTTCAGTTTGCCTGAAACGCGGCCGTGCTGTATGACAACAAATAGAAAATATGTTATTAGATCAATTATGAGTTTTTTTTATGCACACTAACACAAACCCCTCTGGCCACAGTGACAGTTAGTGGAGGCTTGTTGTGCATGAACAGCCTGTGGTGATCTACATGCCACATGTCATAACAACTCTGACCTCAACTGAAGTCAATTACCCACACTGTCTTCCTGTGTCCCAGTTTGCCCCTCTTTTCTGGGGTTGTTAGACTCTGATGGTAGAGATTGGAATCAGGTCACTCGGCTGCTATCTCCACTCACCCATTAGATAGATATCTGCTCTATCTCAGCGCTGCTGACTGCACAGCTACCTGCTGCTACACTCTGCTCCTCACGCACACACATATATATGCACTTTACAACTCAAACCGGGCATGGTTTGGGCATGGGAAGAACCTGCACATGAATAAAATTTAAAACACCCATTATTTGCTGAGTGCTGTATTTTCTTTTGGGAAAACTTTGCGGTGTCCTGCACTTTTTAGAAAGATAGAAAGAATAACGTAGGCAACAGAACGGACTGATTTTTGGCGAGATGAAGACTGCTCAGTTCACTAATTGATAGTGAGAAAAGCACACTACAGTGGATAAATACTGACATGCTATTCAAAGCGAAATCCTGCACGCTCTTCATGGGCCGTGATTACTGGAAAGCACAGAGGGAGACATGTCATCCATACAAAAATGACCCTGACAAAGACACTCTTGAGTTTGTTGGGTCACAGAACTGGTTCAAAGCACGGAAATAGATGTGAGAGACACTGGACTAAAGAGAGAAGTAGGCCCACAGCCACTGCAAAGGGGAGATTTTGGGGTCACTGTTTCCACTAGAGAGACTCTGCCATAATGACCGATAAGAACATTGTTTATATCTGTAATATGAGCCCACTTCAAGCAGTGCAGTTTTGTTATCAGTCAGCAGTGTTAATGACAGTGAATTTTACACAGTCTGTTGATTTATGTTAACTTCATTTCATCCATCAGTCCTTTGTAGGGTTTGGGTCAAGGTTAACCCTCATAGTGATAACCCTAACCCTTAACCCTGACTCCAACCTTGTGCTATCAGACTATGTAATATTTATTCTTTTAAAAATTGTTCTTCTAAGTCTTGACAATCAGTTTTAACTAAAACAAATCAATAATTTTCCCCCAGCACTATTTGCTTGTCTCCAAAATGGTTAGAACTTATGGCACCTAATGGAAGCTTAATAACTGTGAAATGAAAATTTGGGAAAATTTTGAAAATGTTTCATATTCTGTGACCAAATACCTCAGCAGACTCCAGAGAGTCTCATTAGGTGAAAAACCTTTTGTATTTCTGTCTTTGGGTAAAGTGATAAACAGCTATTCAAGGGTTTTTGCTGCTAAATCAAAAGCCATGTCACCGGTGTTATTATGGATGCAACCTGTAGTTATAGCCAAAGTTATTATAGTCAACAACTATCAACTAATTAGACGTGAAAAAACATTTTCGTGAAGTAAAATCAAAATAATATTTTGAAAAAAAGTAAACTAAATATAACGAAATCAAATTAAAATAACTTTTTAGAGAAAATCTCCTTAGTTTTTGTTAGTTTGTTAAAAATGTGGAAACTTTGATGAACGTGTTTATTGAGACTGAACGTCTAAAAGACTGCTTTCAAAAACAGTCTGTTTGTACTGCAATACTTCTACTGGTTTTACTACATTTAGCCTCTGACACGTGCCCTCCATACAATGATAATTAGAACTAAGAACTTAAAAACAAACACTGAAATAAATTAAAGCTAAACTAAAAGTAAACAAAAACTAAACTGAAATGGCCAAACCGGCTCTGGAAACTAACTGAAACTAAACTAAAATTTAAAAAAGTAAAATAAAAACTCATTAGAAACGTAGTTAAAACTATAAACCAATCGGAATTCCACAAATACACATATTTCAGGAATCTGTGCACATGTTGGAATTCCAGTGAAGCTAACAGGCTAATGGCGGCGTTAACCTGAGAACACTGACTTTGTTTCTGTGTCCAACACGAGCGATGGCCCTCTTATGATTGTCTTCTTACACAACTTCATGATAAACGTTAGCTTTCATAAGAACGCTGAGCACAGTTCAACTTTTTAAAACAGTTTACAGCTCCTGAAAAACGCCAGGCTTTTCATTGTGAGCGTCAACCCTTTACCTGTTCGTTGCAAGTGTAGTTTCCTGCAATAATGTGACCCGTGACATCCACCCTAAATACGGACTGCACCATGCACACCAGAAGGAGGGAGGGGTGGCCCCTGACTGACAACCCTCTGAGATAAACACCAACAGTGGAAAAACCTCATAAGATTATTCTGCTTAGCTGACACAATATCACAGCGATAGTGCAGATCTGCTTATGTGTGCATTTAGAGCGAGCACGGCCTCTACACCACCCTCCAAGAAAGCGACAAACAGCACACACTCATACCAACACACACAGCAAACCGCACGGGGCGGCTGAATGGGACTCGAGACAAGCGTTGGGTTTTTTTTGGTTTTTTTGTGAGCGTGTCAACGTGTTACAGATGCTCCCATCCGATAAGCAAAGTCTGCATTATTTCTGAGAAGCGAGCACACCGCAACACCCTGTTTTCCGACCCCTCATCCGCTGAATGCAGCAAAACAACGCTGCGGAAGCGTGTCGAAGGCGAGAGCTGCTCTTCGCAAACATTACCCTATAGAGATACGCAGGCCACAATGACCCGATTGAGCCGATAGCAACATGCACAATGTTCTACAGAAAGCCTCCAGAGGACGGCGGGGACGCTTCGGAATCGGCGCTGGCTGAACGTCCCAGGTCAGCCGTGATGGGGTCAGATACTCGGACACCCATCGCCCTCCTGCATCTCCTTTTTTTCTCCTTGTCGTCCCTTCTGTCGTTCCCATCCTCTGCGTAGCAGGTTACACTTTGCCCTCCACTGATGGAAAGCAAATAACAAGCAGCATAAAAGGCCTGCTCTCTGTCCACGGGCACATACACGAGCACACGCACGCACAGCCTTGCACAAGATAACAAGGCCTCTGCAGGGGCGAGGGTGCGCAATGGCTGTGGTGGGTAGGTGGGTGGGTGATTCAGGGAGTTGAGGATCGAGGAGAGGTGGAAGGGATGGTGGTGGTGGTGCGGGGGGGGGGGGGGGGGCTATGGCACTACCCCACACAAAGGCAGCCCTGAAATAGCCCCCTCACACAATGAGACCTGCCACTCTGTCTATGAGATAATGTCTAATTGAAAACACTGCAGCCATTGTGCTCCTGTCACCGGCTCTATTGTCCAGATAGCCCTCTCCCCCCACCACCTCTCTTTTTCCATTGACGCAGCGCGATTGTTCCTTGCCATTGTGGCAACCCTACCCTCTCTCCCTCTCTTTCTCTGTCTCTCTATCTCCCCTTCTCTCTGTATTGTTATAATTTCATTACTTATTTGTTTTTTGTTCCGCTTCTCCTTTCACTCCCCTGCAGACCTTTTGTTCACCATATTTAGGCACTTCATTGGGATCTGCTGCCAATGTGTGTCATTGTGTGCCTGCGTGTGTGTTTCTGTGTGTGTGTGTGTGTACGTGTGTGAGCAGGTGTCAGTTTCATGAGGAGATAAAAACAGGAAGCAAGATAAAATAGCTCTCTGAGATGAAATAAAGCCCTTGCAGGCATCACATAGAAGGGGAGAGATTGGCTTTATCCCTACACAGCTCCTCATTCTGGCAATATGAAGCATGGCCCTCGGGCTTCATGTAACTTCAAAGTACAAGCGTTTATGAGGAAAACAGACATTATCCTGAACGAATTACAGTCTGCGTGGAAACTGGCTTTTATTGACATTGTGGCGTCCTTCCAGAAACGATGGATGACCCGTCACCTAACGACGGGGAAGAGGCAAGCGGGGGTCATGAATCACTACGTGGGAGAAGTGTGCCAGAAGACCGATTAACTAATGCTGAAAAACGTCCTGCCTTTGAACTTAAAGCTGACTTTTACATGGTTCTTCTCAATCTTTTGTTGCTCATAGAGTTTTAAGTGCTAATAAGCCCAGAGTGTTTGAATCGTTGATAGAGACCCGTGCCGGGTCTGTTTACCTTTGTGGTCAGGGAAACAGGGAAATGTTGACAAGAATAATATTTTGACACTTTTAATAGAACTGAAATCCCAACAGCTATGAAAAGGCCCAGGATGCTTCATGAGGCTAGGTGCTGTGAAACAACTGTAACAGTGAAATTGTGCCTGTGGCTGGAGGCTAGCTGTCATTTACTTTATGTGCTAACAGGTTAATTAATGAAGGGGCTGAATTATTGAAGTTTTGACTTCAATTTTTAGGTTTAGGACTTGCATCGTCATTGATGATGACTTACACCTCAGATGGATAACGATTTTTTGGGCATGAACATCATGTCTTTATGCTTTGGAGCTGATAGAGAGCTGTAGTTCTAATAATAGGGTTTGGACACGGCACAAAAGAAACGAACAAAAAACAAAAACAAGAAACCTCCATCAAGGTAGCTCACTATAATAGGTACTGACTTATAAATAACTGGACATGAATAACTTGAGCCTATTATATAATATTTCACAACAGTATATTTGTAATGAATTAAGCAGCTGATTATCTTTCTCTTGACAATACTTTCTTTAGAGATGTAAAGAGCGGTCAGGGGTCAAATATGACATATTTTAAATCTTTAAATGGTCATTTTTATATGTTGGCATTAAACACCACATTTGTAAAAATCATAGTTTCCAAAGTTCTAAGGCTTTTTGTTCATCTTTGACCAATAAGTCATTTGGTTGACCTTGAAGACATCTGTGGGTGTAAGGCAAATTTAATGGACTGTTAACATGATCCCACTCTACACCCCTAAAAAGTCTGATCAGAATTTATTCAAAACTTTTTTAGTTATCGTGTTACAATGCTTCCAAAACCATAACCCCCTTGGCGGAGCGAAAAACACAAACACCTGGAGTCACAGACAATCTGTTGGATGCTCTGTGCAATCGTCAGAGCTACTAACACCATCAGTCTTTCTAAGATTTAGAAGCTAAGTAGATTTTTCTGTAGGACAAGCCCCAGCAGCTTGCAGTAAAAGTGTGCTCCAAGATTGTCACTGGGGTGAATGAACACCACTCCTTACTCTTAGACGATATTGCTTTTACATTGGTCCACATGTTTGGACGCACACAGCCATTCAGCCCGTTGGCGTCAGCATGTGGGACTGACAAACAACAGCAGCAGAGAATAGAGATGAATCCTCCTTCCTGTTTCTGCAAATGGAAGTTAAGTAACTCATTTAGCAGCATTTGTGCACCAACACGTCAGGCTGCAAATGTCATAGTGGTTGAAAGAACGGCTCCAAACAATGTCAATTATTCATTCCTATGAACTTTGCTGTCAGCTAATCATGTCAAAGGTATCTCCTTTGGCTCTGCGAGCTTCTTTGCCTGTGGGGAAAAGCCCAAAGACACTGGATTCTCCTGCCATTACACAAGCAACAATACAGAGAAACCTTTAACTGTGAAATTAAGATTACTTGCAGCCATGGCAGCACTTAACACAGAGTCTGTTTTATCTCAGCTCACATTGTGTTTTGGATGATCTACAAGTGGTCTGATTGTTTTAAAAGGTGTTTTACTTGGTTGACATTCACTAACTGTCTCAACTGAACTAGACAGGTTTGTTGAGTACACACTGTCACTATATTTATAATGCACAGAGCAGAGGGAGAACAATTTAATTTTAGTGAGATTTTAAATGAGAATCACATCAAGGCCAGTGTGTTTTAAAGGAAAGTGTTTTACTGACGTGTTTTAGTTTAATGATTTAACGCATGTTTCACACTCGAGAAGGGATAAAATTGTGTTAATAAAAGTAAATAAAACAAACAATGCATTCTGGATCCATTTTTACAAGAAGCCTACTACACAGCTAATTCCTAACAACCTTCATAAAACCAAACTTTCCACAGGTAATCCGCTGAGGTCTAAGTTGTTGTAGGTGACGACCCCAAACCTTATCCTAGACAATCAAAATATGTTATCTTTGCAAAGAAATCAATATGAAATGGGTCGACCCTGACCCCATTTTGATTCTTATTGGACTATCGGGACAATCTAAAAAACTTAAGAGCACACTCCTATGTGCAACGTCATCCCCGAACTGCTGTGTTGTTTCGGAGCGGTGCGCCGAAAACATGCCAAAGCGCAAGTGCATCTTTTCAGACAAACTGCGAAAGAAATTTCCCTCGTACCATCCCGGTCGGAATAAATGGGAGGCGTAGTGCACTGTGTGCAGAGCTGGCACAGACTTTTGTGTGTCTAACAAAGGTGCCGGAGATCTTGTTGCTTACATGGACACAGAAAAACATAAAAAGGCTGTGCGAGGCGAAAATTCATCTAGTAAGTTGACTGAGTTCTTTGTTACACCTGGGAAAAACTAGGATGCTGTTGCTCTGCAGCAGAAGGTGCACTGACATTTCATACTATGAAGCATCACAGTAGCTACAGATCCATGGATTGGATGTTGTTGCTAAAAAAAGAAGGGAAAAAAAGCATTTCCAGACTTTAACACAGCTAAAAAGTTCAGCAGTGCCCGCACCAAGACTGAAGCTATTGTCAATGGTGTGATAGTGCTACATTCAGTGAAAGTCACTCTTGAAGCTCTTAATGAAATCCAGTACTGTGGCATTTCTCAGACTTCGGTACCCATGGAACAGGGAAAATATTCCCAATCATACTTTGACTGGAAGAATGGTGGCGTGCAAACAAAATTATTTGAGGTTAGAAACGCCAAATGAGACAGCAGAAACCATTGCACAATACCTCACTGGTACCTCACTATAATTTTTCTTGTACAGATTATTTCTGTAACATTATTTAATTCCAGAGGTTTCTAAGTTATTTTTTTTGCACTTGTTGACTTGTACAAGACTATATGACATTTTTTATTTAACCATTCATTAACTGCACAAAGAAGGCATCTTTTAAATATGTTAAAATCTTCTTTAAACAAACAGTATTATTAAAATTCTTCATGACTGGGCCAAATGTCCTCTTTTTTGGAAATCAAAATATGGTCACCCTATCTTTTGGAAAGTGGCAACTACCTTATGGTAAATTAATAGCTGGGCTTTACTTATACAAATTAACTGACTCGTGTCTTCATGATGATGATGACTTCAACTTGAGTTCTCCCTTTTTATACCTACAGTGGTAGTTAGCTAGTTAGCTAGCTTACAGCTGCAGCAAAAGAGCTGCAACACGAGCCAACGTTTAAGGAGAGTCTAAATACAGGCTGTCCTAAAATTTTCAAAGGGTAGGCTTGCATATGACACATGATATGCAGAATATTAATAAAACATTCTTACCTACAATATGTGCAAATACATGTGATTGACACACATGTATTTGTGTGTCAATCACAGGTTTTAAATGTCTACCATGTTTGCTGGTGTTTACTCTATATTTGATAACTACTGATTATATTAATTAAAAAACATTTACTGTGTGATTTGATGGCTGCTTCTTCAATTGTTAATCTCTATTGGATTGAGATCTGGTGAATGTGGATGCCACTTGAGTGTAGTGAACATATTTCCATGTTCATGTAACCAGGCTGAGATGATTTGAGCTTTGTGACATATGTTATCCAGCAGCCATAACTGCAGCCATCAGACGATGGGCATGCTATGGTCATGAAGGGATAGTCACCAGCAATACTCGGGTAGGTGTGGCATAAATCAGTTTGTATATGTGGTCTTCTGCAGCTGTAGCTCAACTGCTTCAAGGTTCGATGTGTTGTGTTTTCAGAGATGGATGTAACAAATGGTTATTTTTGAGTTATTGTGGCTTTCCAGCTTGAAACAGTCTGGTCATTCTCCTCTGACATCTGGCATGAACAAGATATTTTAACCCAGAAATCTCTTGGTTACCAAACCAAATCTGGTTTGGGTAGACTAAACAAGTCAGTGAGATGATTCAGCCCAAAAAGACTGGGGAAAGAAAAGAAAACAGGTTTAGCATCACACATGCTTTAACCATCAGTCAGTACAAATGCTTTCAGTCATTCATGTAATGTATTATGAGACAGCATTGTAAATTTGTAAATTTCAGATTACCATCTTGCAGTGTAAATTGCTTATATAGTCATGTGAAACGGAAAGCTTTCAGAACTCTATGCAGTCCTGTGAAAAACTAAGTAAACTCGTACGGCTTTCATAGGAGGGTAAGTAGTAGCTGAGTTCCACTAATCATATGCACAAAACTGATCATCAGGAGGTGAGAGCACCTCTTTAAAAGCACAGGATTTGGCTGAAAAGGAAAAGAATCAAAGTGTTGGAATAGTTCAGTCAAACTCGATACCTCAACTCGACTGAAATGCTGTGGTGGGGCCTTAAGAGAGCTGTGCACAAACTAATGCCCACAAATTCATTGAACTGAAGCAATGCTGTAAAAAAAGTGGGCCAAAAGTCCTCCACAAGGATGTGAGAATCTAATAAAGTAATACACACAATAAGTACTTTGTTGCCTCAAGGATCTTTATATTGTAAAGACCTTAGAGTAATGGAGAGAAAAACCCACCAAGATGAACCCGTATGAGCACTTAGTGACAGTGGGAAGGAAAACCCCCCTTTTAACAGGAAGAAACCTCCAGCAGAAGCAGGCTCAGGGAGGGCAGCCATGTGCCATGATGTGGTGGAGGTGAAAGGAAAGAGACAGGATAAAGGACATGCTGTGGAAGAGAGCCAGAGATTAATAATAACTAATTATTAAATGCAGAGTGGTGTATAAACACATAGTGAGTAAAGAAGAAAGAGTGGATCGTGGTAAGCCTATTACAAGTAACTAAAGGGAGGATTCAGGGTCACCTGATCCAGCTCTAACTGCTTTATCAAGACGGAAGCTTTTAAGCCTAACCTTAAAAGCAGAAAGTGTGCTGTCGCCTGAATCCAAACTGGGAGCTGGTTCGACAGACGAGAGCCCCCCACGTGAAAGGCTCTGGCTGGGATTCTACTTTTAGATATCTCAGGAGTTAGTGTGAACCACGGCCTGTGCATAGTTTCTCACAGCACTGCATAGAGTCCCGTGAGAAACCTTTGTCACGTGACTCTATTTGCTGTGCATATTTCAGTCTAATAACGATCATTAAAAAGTTACTTTAAATTTTTCCTGCACTGAGCAACAGGTAAATGAATAATATTTCATATCTAATCATTGATTACATCTTCTGTTGATCAGTGTCTGTGATATTGCTCAAGTTTTCCTTCCCCTCCTCTCTCTCCACTTTCCTCAAGCAGTGCCTCTGCTCACTGACCCCTTGCCACTTCTGGAGCAGCTTTGGCTGACGCGCACATCAGATTCAGTTACAGCCAAACAAGCTCACAATGAAAAATGCCTCCACATTTCCCCGGTTTCACAAACACTGTTTGAAACAAAAAGCCCTTATCAGACCTGTGTATTATTCACAGTGTTAATTGGAGGGAAAATAAGTGCATTGTGCATCTCAACGGTGCTGTTAAAACAAGATAAGGACCGCGCAAGCAGGTCCGACGCAGTGGCTATTGAATGAATTGTTTAATAGCGAAAGTGTGAACAAGTTGGGAACTGTGTGTTTTTTTTTCCTTTTTCTGGTGAACTGTGCTCTGGTGGGGCTGATGTGACCATTCTGGTAATCCCCAGGTAGGTGTCATTTATTTATTGTCACTAGCTGTAGCGTTATGTATTCAGGCAGCAAAGGTCAGCGTTAAACATGCGCACAAAGAAACACAATCGCCACCCGTGAAAATGCGATAACTCAGTAGGCAGCGGTAAGTGACACTGAACATAAGAGTGAAACATGGCAGCTAAGGAGACCCGCATGCAGGTTTCTTTCAATAGAGAAGTTTTGCTTCACTCTAAGCAGCTGTCGAGCTCGGGCCGCAGTGAACCTCACCCCCGTGTTCCTGACAAGTACGGCCCTCTAATAAAGTGGCAGCATTGCATGAATTAAAATGGTCCTCTTTTATCTTCAGGCTTTCAGAGAAGTTTCAGCAGCCTAACGGTTGTAGTTGCTTCGATTACTGAGTCAAACAGATGAAAGAGAGATGACAGATTAAAAAGGAAAAGATCATGAGGTCAGAACTTACGAAATCATTCTGTACTTACAAATATGTTTGGTGGTTCAAAACCACACACCATAACCCGGTTTGCAGCAAAGCGGCACTAAACTGAAGCAGTACAGTAAGAGCTGTTTCATTCACCCTGATTCACTTTAGTAAAGTCCATATTTGGTAACGTTAGGGCACAGAAAAGAAGTATATGGTTGCATGTGTTTCTATAAAGGGTTTCTGCATCACAGGTTAGAGCAGTGACAAGTCACTCCACCCTGTGCAAACCGATTGTCCACTTTGAATAAAGCCAATAAACATGTCAGTGAAGCTGTTTGTTTGGTAGGGGCTTTACTGAACGCTGCCACGTCTCGGAGTGATACCATCTATCGCAGAGAAAAGCATCACAGAATGAATGAGTGCGTGAACAGGTACAAGGTTCACATACAGGTCGAACTCATCTGCCATCACAGTTTTACCCCAAAACTGCTGACTGACAAAGTCTTCAGCTGGTAATTATTAAAGATATTAGGTAACTGGTTGGTATCTATGTGCATTTAGTTTAGAGTCTTCACTGAGCAGTAATGTCCATTGCAGGGTCTTACATCATTTGACATAAACATGTCCTAAAGACAGAATTTGACAGAGTTAGTTGGAATGTGTTGATCTGGGTGAGTGAATGTCATAAAATTATTATTATTTCAACTGTTTAAAAAAATGCATTAAAACATTTAGCATTGCATTATGGGATTTAAAGAACTACATAGTTTACAGGCTACAGATACTAGGGACTCCAATTACTATTTTTACTGTTTGCCATTTCTGAGACATGTTGTGAAACATCAGACGTCAGATATGATTGCTGTCAGAGCCAAAACGGAACCTTCAAGTTTTAAGAATCTTTCTAAAAAGACTTTTCAGTGTCATAAACAGGTGAATGACAAAATAAAACTGCAATGCAGTTCACTCATGATGTCAAGCGATGATCATCAGCAAGTTCTTGGACAGGAGTTCAAAATGCTGTAGATTCTTAGCAGTGCTTTTGACATATTGAGGTGGCTGTAGCTCAGGAGGAAGAGCGGGTCTCTCTTGATGATGGTTGGAAGGTTGATGGTTCGATCCCTCCACAGTCTACATGCTAAATATCCTCAAGCAAGATACTAACCCCAAGTTGCTCTGTGATGCATCCATTGGAGCATGGAGTATCTGTTAGTTAGAAAGCACTTAAAAGCAAAGAAAACATTACTTGTGGCATGTTGCACAAAGTGCTTTGAGTGATCCAGGAGAGTAGAAAAGCGCTATATAAGAATCAGACCACTTACCATGTTTTATACTGAACAGTAGCCAACATCAGCCACTGTGAACTGCAGTTGATTATGATGACCCAAGTGTACCCCAAGAATTAAATGTGTATTTTAAAAGTTATCACTATTTAGGCTTTAGACTGCATGCGCTTTGCTGGAGATCTGTTTTTTTTACCCACTATACACAAAATCTCTTTCAAGTTACATCGTTTAAATTAATAAAAAGAAAGAAAATTCCACATCAATTCTACATTACTAACTTTTGGTAGATAAAGGTCAAAGTTGAGCTAATCTGTGTCCACAGTCAGAGATATGGATCGAATAGACCCAGAAACACATCAGGTTTGATGTTTGTAAACTGTCAACACAACTGTCGCTACTTCTGTCCTTACCATGACTTTTATGCTTCATCCTGGTATGGTTACTAGTGGAGGGCACACAACACAAACTAGCTCAACTGGATTTTTCTTCTTTGCCAGAATCCAGAACACGTTGTTTAGCATAATTTACCAACATCTTTTTGTTGTCTTGTCCATTGTGTCATTTCAAACTGCATTCCTATTGATTGATTAACAGCCATAAGCCATACAGACAGAAAGCAACTCCAAAGGACTGTATGCATATGATTCACAAGCTTGTGGAACCACTTTTAGCAGCAATAGCAACTTGAAGCAAACTTTTTTTTGTGTGTACGACTTTAACAGTCTCTCTCACATAGAGGAGTTTTAATTAACCCCTCTTTTCAATGCAGTTTAAGTTCATTGAGGTTTGTAGATGCGGCTCTTTTAAGATCCCACCACATCATTTCAATCTGGTTGAGGTCTAGGCTTTGTCTGGAACATTGCAACACCTTGATTTATTTTTCAGCCATTCTTTTGCAAAGTTGCTGTTGTTCTTGCAATCATTGTCTTGTTGCATGACTCAATTTTAACCAAGCTTTAGCTGCTAGGTAGAGCTTCACATTTGAGTCTAGAATACTCTGGTATACAGAGGAGTTCAGGGTTGACTTATTAATTGCAAGGTGCCCATGTTTGGTTTTTATCGAAAGGGGTGCTGTGAAAACAAGCTCCACAATGGTCTCGTCTGTTCAAAGGAAACAGTTGGAGAAATCTTGTTATTTTTTTTAGATACAACTTTATAAAACTAAACCACGTTTAATCTTCTTTTTATAGAGAGAAGCCTTTCTCCTCTATCACCATGAAGTGTGGCCAGATGGGCCACCCTTAAAACAAGCCATACTTGTTAAGTGTTTTTCTAATTGTGGTGTCATGAACTTTAACATTTAACATGTGAACTGAGGCCTGTAAAGTCTTACATGTAGCTCTTGGTATTTTTGCAGTTTCTCTGAGTCTTACACCGTCTGGCCTCTGGGTGAATTGCTGAGACAAACAATCCTGGGACGACTGCGACATTGTGAATGCTCCAGACCAGCAAAGTGCTAAAACTTCTTTTAGAGAGATGCTGAGACTTGATGATGATGAGCTAATCAAGTGCATTTGATTTGCAGCACCTCGCTGCTACTTACCCTCTTAATTCCTATGGAAGGTGTAAGGTGTATGGACGTTTTACAGGATGCTCTGCAGCCCACTCTTACTGTGCGATGTATGGCATGACTAAATATATTGCCATGATTGTTTCAGATTGGTACTCTTTAGTCTGGGACAACAGTCCATAATCGCAGTGTATTCCTGGATTTAGGCTACCAGCCAATAAAGCACGGCATTCAAAACAATCCCAGCAGAGGTTGGGAATCAGTTACTGTCATCAAGACATGTGACAGTTAAAAACTCAACCAACTGGTGAAACTGAAAATGCTCATATACCTCAAGGCGAAAAAGCAGCACATCACAACTTTAAAGCTAACCAATAATTTGGAGCAAGAACAAACACCCTTACTTTGTAAATATGCAGTCAAACAACATGTGACAATATTTAGAAAAAAAATCCATTGTCAACTCAGACTTGCAGTCTCGCTTTGACTGTGGCCCAAGTACGTTATGAATATCCTGCCAGTCAGCGAGGCAGGAAACAGACAGCCAGTGGCTCACTCTACCAGGGCTGCAGGGGTCAAAAGCCTGTCAGGTGGTGCGGCGGTGGAGGTGGTGGGGGTCAGGCAGGTGAGCCAGTGAGGAAAACAAAGAACCACTACTAAACCCCCACCCCCTTTTCCTTCCCCTATCCCGTCTGCCTTCTCTTCCTCTCAGAACAATCACCACCAACAGGACCAGGAAGTGATGTAGAGAGGAGGTTGATCTAACCGGGGCAGTTCCTTTCAGATAGGTCAGACAGGGGAAGAGAAGGTAGGAAAGACAGGCGTGGAAATGGGAAAAGATAGAAAACATACACAGCAAGTGGTGGCAGAGTTTCCTGTTTGGGTGTGCGTGTGTGTGAGTGTGAGACTTTCCTATTTATAGAGTATTCCAGTCCTGTAGTGTTGTTCACTGATGACTAACGGTGTCCAGTATTGTTTTAAGCCCTGTGCTATTTCTTTTTTAAATATTCCTGCACTGTTGTGTTCTTTCCTTCATATCTGATCCTCATAGGTGTTATAATTATAAAAATAATGTCCGATGCCCAAGTGACCCTGACTGTGACAAAGGTCATGACAGCACTTTGAAGCTACCATTCTGTTCCGTGTTAGCAGCTGCCTCCATTATTGTTATTTTGACTTCAGGGCCTCTGTGGCTCGCCAGCATCTGCAGCGTCTCCCTTCGCTCAGTCTTCCTTGAGAATGTGAGCAGGCATGTGGCATTGAGAGTCAGTCGGGCCATTCCTGCGCTCATAGCACAGACACAAAGCATGTGGCACTTGACAGGGATGCCAGATGAGGGACGCACGCCACCACGAGCCGCAGCAGCCCCCTTGCCTTTTAAGACACACACTGAGGGGTTCCTGCCCTGAAAGGCGACACCTCGGCCTGCGCCACCGAGGCTCCTTGCGTCTTGTCTTTCCCCCCACTTGCGGACTCTTGTCTGTCCTCGGCTCCTCATTTCCGTCACACTTTCTCTTCCAGGGAGGGTAGCGCGGGGGGCAAGACTGTGTCGTATGTTATTAATACTATTGTTAACTGCACACTCAAGGCTGGCCTTCCTGACTCAGCTCATCATGTTACAGGTATATTGTGCACAGCAGAGAAATGGCCAATCCTGCTTTATATAATGCCATCTATATATATCGCGAGGAATGCCTTGGCCAATTATGGTTCGAAGCCGGCTGATTGTCATGATGGATCTGTCAGCAGACTTAAAGGCTTTCTTCTTGGACTAAAAACAGATGATGTCTTTTGACTGAGGTGATATTCTCCCTGTGAGCATCATTAAAAATGAGTAGACACAAGACAAATGCAAGAGACATTTACTTTACAGGCAGAAGAGATAGGGGTCTCCCAGTGATCGAACAGAACTGTTATTACTACTTTACTGATCGATTCTGACACTATAACTTTTGATAATTGTGCTGCGTGCTGGAATATTAGATGTGTTGGAGCGCCCTCTAGAGGCAGGTACCTGAGAGTACTATTGTTGGATGTTACTTGCAGATTTAAAGTTACTTATTGCAAGTATTAAATGATATGTATTTATTTATATTGGATTTAAATAAGAATTTGCTCTTAATCACTTGTCTGGTTAATCAAAGATCACACTGACTGACTGCATCTTTTTGTAGTACAAACCTCAAATTAAACCAAAATACAGCCTGGCCCTGTTTCAGTCTTGGCTGAGCCTTCTTTAGCACGATGCATAGACATCTGGGACATATAGTCAGAGTGGCTCTTTCTTCATATTCTGTTGATAGCTTTATTCATTTTGGAAAGTTTTAAGATATGTTAAAAGACTGAAATTTACCATAAGTACCTTTGAGCTGTGCAATGGTTTTGAGAACCCTGCAGCTACAGTAAAGTTTTTATGTTTAAGGTAATAATAATAAAACACACACAAAAGTATGGAGAGATTTAGAAATTGTTCTGATTGCTACATAAGAATTTAGTTTTACTTGAACATTAATTACTGATAGATGAATATTTTTTAAATTACTAATTTAAGTGAAGCTTAAACTTTTTTTTGTATAGAAAAACTCTGTTATCATCATGCACATGTGTTGTCAGGCAGTGGACTGTTTTGCATCTTCTCTTAAAATGTATTAAATCTACAGCAGTGCTGAACAGATGGTGCTGTTCACTGCTAGCAGAGTGGGTTGGTTTTCCCATGGCGCCACCCAGTGGCGGTCCTAGCCTGTTTGGTGCCCTGGGCGAACACGCCCTCTTTTTTCTAAACTGAGCACCTGATGGCTTTGACCTTTTCTTGTCCATCTTCCACTGGTTTTAGTGTTGCACTACGGTATGAACATCCATCCCCCAACCCGAGGATCACCACAACATAACGTAATAGACCTACACCTTAAATCATAGATTGGCTTTGTCTAGACTCTAGGGTTTATTTCTGGGATTTTGCACAACCGAGGAGTCTAATCATGAATACATAATGGGCTTGGATTTACATCATTATGAATGAAATGTGCTCTATTTGGAAGCAGCATGTCTCCCTCCCCTTTCGACAGGTTGCGTGTGAGACTTTAAATCATCAAACTGTAAATTATACATTTTAAATTGTTATTGATCTCTTTACCCCGAGTCCTAAAGTGTATATTTATTTTCTTATTCTTCTTATATTTATTGTTTGTTTACTTGCACTGCTGTAACTGGAGGCTCGCCGTCTCGTCTCTCTATATACTGTACTTATATAGTGGAGATGACAATAAAGTTTACTTTGACTTCAGCAGCAAGTAGGTGCACCGAGGGCTCTCGCGCTCACTTTTCGGTATAGAATTTCGAAAAAACGTCGGTGCAGATTATAAGTCTGTATCATAATGTCTGGTGTTTTCGTGTTTGTTTGTTTTATTTTGCGAGTTGATTATTAGATGGTGCTAATAACCAACTGAGGAGGATGTCAGGATCTGAGGAGGAAGTGCGTCAGGAAGGTGAACGCACGCAAAGCTACTGGTCCGGACGGGATTCCCGACCGCGTCCTCAAGTCATGCGCGGCTCAGCTGGCTGGAGTGTTCACACACATCTTCAACCTTTCCCTCTCTCTGTCTGTAGTCCCAGCCTGCTTCAAAATGGCCACCATCGTCCCTGTACCCAAATCCTCCACCATCTCCTCATTGAACGACTGGCGACCTGTAGCCCTGACCCCCATCGTGAGCAAATGCTTCGAGAAGCTGATCAGGGACTTCATCTGCTCTGCACTGCCTGACTCACTGGACCCTCTACAGTTTGCATACCGCCACAACAGGTCCACTGATGATGCCATAGCCCTGACACTACATACTGCCCTCTCACACCTGGAGAAGAGAGACACGTATGTGAGAATGCTGTTTGTAGATTACAGCTCAGCATTCAATACCATCGTTCCCTCGAAGCTGGACAGGAAACTGCAGGATCTAGGACTAAGCAGCTCCCTCTGCAGCTGGATCCTTAACTTCCTGTCTGACAGACAGGAAGCTAAGTGGTCAGACTGGGCAGCATCACCTCATCCACACTGGTGTGTACTGAGCCCTGTCCTGTACTGGTAAACGGACTGATTCTTATATAGCGCTTTTCTACTCTCCCGGAGTACTCAAAGCACTCTATACAACATGCCTCATTCACCCCCACTCATACAACTCAAGTGCAACCTAAACTACATTCATACAGATTCATACTCCGATGAACGCATCGGAGGGCAACTCTGGGTTAGTATCTTGCCCAAGGATATTTGGCATGCAGACTGAGGAAGCCAAGGATCGAACCACCAACCTTCCGATCAGTAGCTGATCTGCTCTACCACCTGAGCCACCCCACTCTACTCACTCTACACCTACGACTGCACGGCCATTAGCAACTCCAACATCATTGGGAAGTTTGCGGATGACACTACAGTGGTGGGTCTTATCACCAAAGGTGATGAGATGGCCTACAGGGAGGAGGTCAGCGCCCTGACCCACTGGTGTCGAGACAACCATCTCACCCTCAAAGTCGCAAAGACAAAGGAGTTGATAGTGGACTTCCGGAGGTGCAGAGAAGTACACACCCCCATCACCATCAACGGCGCTGCTGTGGAGAAAGTGAGCAGCTTCCGGTTCCTTGGTGTACATCTGGCTGAGGATCTTACGTGGTCAGTACACACAGTGAAGAAGGCGCAGCAGCTCCTCTTCTTTCTCAGGAGACTGAAAAGATTCTGCAAGCCATTCTTATATTTTGCTTGTTCTTATGTTATTGTATTTTGCACACCTCTGTTGCTTGTGAAGCTCGCACACAAGAATTTCACTCACATGTACTGTACCAGTGTATCTGCACATGTGATGTGACAATAAAAGTGATTTGAAATCCCCCGCCGCCACGCCCTCTCCTCCCTGTGCCGCAAGCAGCAAGCGCAGCTCGCAAACGGAGGGCGCCCTTACTCCCCGCAAATGGCCGCAAGAACACCGATCGGTGCCTATGACATCCCCAGAATGCGCTGGCATGATGTCGGGGCAGCATGAGTACGAGCAACTTTTTTTTGCCGATGCCCGTTATGCCGCCCCCCACTACGATGCCGCCCCGGGCAACCGCCCATGTCGCCCATATCAAAACCCGCTAGTGGCGCCACCTGACTGCAGCGGTGGTAAAATTTACACACACACTTGTTATTTGAGCAAAAGTGCAGATAAGAATTACTCTGGCAAGGACTGATTTGACTTCTTTACTCGGCAAAAGTGTAAAACTACAGGCTCTGAAATGTACTCAAAGAATACAAGTAACAGTAGGTCTTGAATGAAGGTGCGCTAGCTTTAAACTTCCAGTTCATCAAATGTCACTGAGCGCTCCTTTTAAAAAGATAAGCGCTCTTCTTCCTCCTGTCATGTCTTTCTTACATCTTTCTCCATCTCTGCGTGAAATTATCTCACAATCATCAAACTCATCTTTTCTCTGGTAAGCAGCTGCAGGACAACTGTATGACAGCCTTTGCTGCTACTGTCTGATCTATTGGACACTGTAAACCCGAATAAGTTACCAGAACTCAAAAAAATTGAGGCAATCGATTGCCTCAATTTTTTTGAGTTGATCAACTCAAAAGTCAAATTTTTCCAGAACATAAAAGTTTGGATTACATGGTACTTGTATCTTTTGAGAACGGTCAACTCAAATATTTGCAGTTAATATGACTTAAAGTTTCAAGTTTACAAATTCAAAGAAATAAGTTCACAGAACTTATAAAAAATAAGTACACAACTACAACATTTTTATGTTAACAAAACTCAAATGTTTATTAGTTTGTGTTGTCATTATTTTAAGTACACGTTAGTCAAATATGTTGACTACTTGATACTTAAAAACATGTGACCCAAAACTTAAAATTTTTGAGGCAATTGATTGCCTCAATTACACTGAGTATCGGTAACTTAATATGCAAAAGTCATAAACATCTGCCATTGAACAGTATCTTGACTGCTCCCTTTTAGCACTATGTTGAAATTAAATACATTTTTAAAAAAAAATTTAAATAAATTAAAAATAATTAACAAAAACATTTATAAATTAAAATAAGTAGACCAAAAATTGTTTAGTCAGGAAAACTGTCAGAGTAATGAAACATAATGCCAAATAATAATATCAAAATGTGCTTTTGGCTCTCTGGCTAATATCTGAATAAGACAACAAGGCAGCAATTTGAGTGAATTACAATGCTATTTGTTTTACATTAACCAGTATCAAACAGTGAAATTTAGGTCATCTTGCGCAGCCCACAATGTTTTGGAAATAGTATTACGAAAAACATTAAAACATACAAAACATTAGTGTTGCTTTGCATTATGTTAATGAGAACAAAGGCACGTTGTATAGTTTGGACCTATTGGCTGAACACCTGTAGAGTAATGCAATAATGTTTTGAGGAATTATTTAGATGAAAGGAGAGAACTTTGAACCAGTCTTTTATAATGCTTCACCCTGCATCCTTCTTTCAGATGAGTTCCTACATAACCAAGTCATTCTTGAGGGTCTGTAACCTGGGTGACAGTTTACCACTTTCTAGACCAAATAAAATCTTTTGAGTAAATTCTAAAGTGTTGGTCAGGCCTTTGGGGTAGCTGAGGTGAAGTGCATAGATCAGTCCAAACATTACCAGGAAGGCTTCACCAAATCTGGGGAGACTGAACACGGCATCACTTTCAATGACGACAGAGATTTTCACAGGTTGGTAGTGAACTGGACTTGTTGTGTCATGGTCACTGATGACAGTGAAGAGGGCCACTTCAACACCATCAAGCTCCAACTCATCAGATTCGTCCTGAATTAATGAAAAAGAGATACTAATCACAATCTAAACCAAGAAATGCAACAGACGACATATAATTTCTCATTTTACCAACTCCCACTGAGATCCAATACCTCTTTTACAAGGGAGACCTGAGTCTCACTGTAAGAGGTGAAAAACAGAAGATCCATGTTCTGCACACATAAATCAGCTAATTCACCAGAGAATCAAGTGGTGTGAGATAGACTGAAACTAAGCTAAAGGAAATACACAGGAAAATGTTTTACTAAACATCTTATCACTTTCAACAAAACACCAATTCAGTTCATTCGTAGTGAGGAGACAGAAAAGACCATACATGGAAACCATATGGGTAGACTAAACAAAGGTAAGTCCAAACAGTGCATCAAAATACATGTTTGTACTTTGATGCACTGTTTATATACACAGTAGTATCTGTTAGATACTTAAGGACACTCACAGTGCAGGTTCTGAAAAATCCAGAGACATCCTCACGCAGATAGACAGGAAGGGCGTGGAGAACGGTAGTGCGCTTGGTGTGGATATCATGGATTTCCTATTTCCAGATAAAAACAGAATTGTATATACTGGTGAGTTTACTGAACAACAACAAAAACAACAGTCAAATCAGAACATATGTCCACAAATAACCTGTTCACATCTTTAATACAGTCAGACAAATAGCAAACACAAAGTGGAGTAATAGCAAAATTCAAAAAGCTCATTTAAATCATTGAACCTGTCCAATGTTCCACTGGTTCAACCTATGAAAATATGTAACAATCTATTATTACCTGTTCATTGTGAATTCTTAGAATTTCAGCCAGGGCATCTGCTGTCTGCTGTTAAAAATTTTGAGAGATTAAAATACTTTGTTTCATACTAGGCGACCGGGCGCCACCTCTAGAACAAGTAGTATCTAACTTTTTAAACAGCCTGCGACCCTCATTACAACAACTTAATGCTAGCTCTGCAAGCGCAAAGTTTCCTTCGGGGAGAGCAGCAAAGCACATAAAAAACACGGACCGACATTTCTGCTATTCTTTTCGACACGCACCCAAAATACAACTAAATATTCGTATTTTAACAATAAACTAATATCAACATTGAAAACTTACTGTAAGTCCAGTGATGCTAGTTGCTGCCGTTAGGTCCAACTTTCTCCAGTCGTCCGTGTTGCCTCTTTGGTGCTGTTCCCGCCCATATACCTTTACTTCTTCTGTGTTTCGTATTAATGCTCATTAGCGCCGCCTTCCGCTTCGGAGGGTGAATCAGAGATTAACTCGGAATAAAAATTGATTCCTGCAGCTGCTCAACACTTACGGAAAAAATTAAAAATATATATGTAGGACACATTGATAAAACAATGAATATTAAATGTCTGTGAAGGTTCTCAGTCATCCAGGTCATCGTAGTCAAAGGAACTTAAAGAAGTCCAGACGCTTTTCTTTGCAAGCTCCTTTGACAATGAATATTAAAATAAATACATTTTGTCTTTCACTAATGCATTTAAGACAATTTGATTTTACTTATTTGGTGAAACACTTTGAGATTTTATTGTATTTTAGCATGTGCTACATAAATTAAGTTTATTATTAAATCCTACTTGAAACAACAAAAATAACAGGACTTTACCATTCTTATATGTCCTAACTTAACTGTGTTACGTTGTGCTTAAGTTATGATTTTAAGTGATGCTTACTTAATATAGAAATAGTTAAATTCAATCAAATATTATTAGTTTCATTTACTCAAAAAGAAGAACATGTTATACGAACTTGACATATTTAAGTTAACAGAACTTTTTAAAGACTTTGAGTATACACTACTTAATCTGTTTAATTACTTTGAACATTCGGGTTTACAGTGGAAACATTGCACGTGAAACTGCATTATTTTGTACTCCTGGTTATTTGTATTCATGTTCTACTCTCTTGTATACCTCATCTGTTTGTATGTTGTACTCACTGATTGATTAATAAAGTTCTTGTTAAAAAAAAAAAAAGCAGTGGGTGCGGACTTTGTCCACCAAAAACGGAGCTGAAGAAGGAGGCTCTTGACTTTTAAGCCATTTTCGTCTTCCTTCGCTTACCTACAATGGAGATACCAGTGTACACGCTGGATTCCTTCACCAATTTGCCGTTCAAGGGAAACCCTGCGGCAATTTGTCCACTTCTGCATGTGAGTAAAACTATTTAGGCCACAGCTTAATGTGTAGTCTGGCGCTATGGCGACCTGCATCGGTGCTTCGCACAAGTGCAGACCAGAGGCAGAAATTCGTTCTGCAAAACAAGCTCGACAACATGTGTTTTTAAAGGTATTTTAACTCAAACAATCTTTTATCAATCAAACCATGAAAATTAAAGTGGGTTTTTTTTGTTTGCTTTCCCCTGAAAACTTTCTTATCACACAAGAACAGATACACACAATAAGATACATCAGCCTGCTGCTTCTAATTAACTTATTTAGTTGTTTATTCTTTTTCAGTCAGCAAACTTCGTCTGTTTGCCTGCCAGAAGCTTACAATCATCTGCTTTAGAAAGATGAACTCAAATGGAGGTCAGTCCACTACTGCCACCTGTGGCCAAGTGCTACTACTAGATTAACTTGTGACATATCTGCAGAAGAAGCTGAGTGGCTACACTTACATCTGGATCATTCAAATCGACCCACAAACATGTTGAAAGATGCAATGACAGCAATGTGGATTGTCAGGACTAAAACCAATCATTAAGTAAAGACAACAGGGATCATTTGTTTCTGTTTATTTAGCATGCACAACATTTGTAGTCTGGCCTCCATTTGAGACTGCTCCAGCTGCTATGTGATAGTCAGTAGATCTGCTACAAATTGCAGATCATATGCAAGTTTTGGAAATAAATCATGAATATTCCTTGCTTAGCATTAAAAGTAAACATTTCTAGCTCTCCCCCACACTCAAACACAGATGACAAACCAACTGACACACCTGAGTCACTCACTTTCTTAAATCCAATCACTCTCACTGGCTCTGTTTATTACTAATCACTGTGTAACAGCTGTAAATTCACGGTAACTGCCATCTCCTTACAAATGTTTATAGATTAACCACAATTATACAACTCATACAAACTCTCTCCAGCCATGTTGTTGTTTTACCTATACTGGCTGAAAATGTTCATTTACAGAGAAAAGACACAGGCAGACTATGCTTACAGGATGTGATGTTACAACACCAGTGAAATATGAATGTGTCATATATTTGTTCAAGACGTATTTCTTTGTTATGGGAAGAAATATTGAAATCATCATGAACAACGGGAGTGGTGATTTCTATAACTTTGTGTATATAATTGTGCATTTCTTACTGATGTAGGCCACAAATAAATACATAATGCCATTTCATTTATTTTAAAGGTTTATTTGCAAGACATGCAAACAGACAAAATAGAAAGTTCCAAATGTATTGTGCATGAAACGAATTCAAACGTGGCGATAGAGCCAGGTGCAGATGTGTCACAAGTTAATCTGGCTGTAGGCTGTGGCGCTCGGCCACAGGTGGAGCTAGTTGACTCGACTCCATTTGAGTGAACACAAAGTAAACTGCACGCTTTAGTTGTGAAGCGAAAACACTGAAATCGGAGCAATAACACGTACGAGGGGAACGATAACGACGACAAGATTCTCCCGATCGTTTGCTCTTGCTGCCCTGTGAACAGCATCGGCGTGGTGTTAATTGTTTGCCGTTTTCACGATCGCCTCCTGCATGAGAATATCACCAGGTACACTCGCGACATTTTTAAACATTTAGTTGTTCATCATGAGCAACAAGATTGAGGTAACCTCACAAATATCACAGATGAAGTATTTGGTGTTTATTTGCTGTTTTGTTGGTAGCGGCTCCTGAAAAGCAAGTCGACCACACATCTGTTCGACCAACCCCTAAGGTATGGAGCGCCAGGACTGCCATAATGAATTAATTAAATACACCATTAAATAATTAATTAAATGTGGCAATAATTAATTAAAATTGGAATTAATTAATTAAATAAATAGTTATGACACATGTAATTAATTAATTATTGACACATTTAATTAATTATTTATGTATTTCACATTTTAATTAATTATTGACACATTTAATTAATTAATTATTGACACATTTAATTAATTATTTATGTATTTCACATTTTAATTAATTATTGACACATTTAATTAATTATTTATGTATTTCACATTTTAATTAATTATTGACACATTTAATTAATTAATTATTGACACATTTAATTAATTATTTATGTATTTCACATTTTAATTAATTATTGACACATTTAATTAATTATTGACACATTTAATTAATTATTTAATGATATATTTATTTATTTCATTTTGGCAGTCCTGGCACCTGGCTCTCATCATGAAATAATTTTATCTGTCAGCCTCACCCATCAAACTCAGGGGGCGGGGTTAACGCTGCCCATGCAGCTTCTCTAACATTTGATTGGTTGCCGTGCAAAGTAAGTCAAAACAGGTCGATCCTAGATAATCGATTGCTTGTGTAGACTTGGGGCAGCCAGGTATCCCAGAATGCAGATCAAATCACAGGCAGCAATGGTGGTGGTGTAGTTTTAAAATACCCCGTTTTTCTGTCACCAGCTACACTTTTAACAGTGTTTTAGCCGCGAATGTCGCGACGTATGTCTGGTCAGGTTGTCAACATAGAACATGTTTGCAAAAGTGCTCAGATGTTTTCAGAGATTTCACTAGCTCTGCTAACAATTAGCATGCAGAGTGCACCGAGGGGGTTACGTTAACCGGTTTGTTTACATATTCCACTCTCCGTGTTCCACATGTTGCATTCGCAGATTCTCATTTTCACCGAACGATCGTCTCTTTCCGCCTGGTCTTGTGTCTCTGTGCTTCTGTAACATAAAGAATGAGCTGACATTTTTCTCACGAAACCAGCGATCAGCTCAACAGACCCTCAGTTTACCTGCATGCATCCTCCTCCTCATCTGTCAGCTGTTTAACACCTGCTGCTAATTCAAGAAACACGCCTACGTTACCTGGTGATAGTCACAGTTTAACTGGGCAGCCGGTGCTCGATATAACGCAATCTCAGCGCATTTTTCTGCACAAGATAAGTAAATATAGTGTTTTCCCCGAGCGCAGAGCTGCTGGAGCTTGTTTCCTTACAGAGCACTTTATAGGCGAACAGCTTCATCAGCGGCTGATGTCCAATCACCGGCACACAGCTTTCAAACCTCAGCTGAGTTTTAGCTCTCAGTGGTTAAACGCTGGACTTCATTCACTCAGGTTTTGTCTGTCGGGTCACGTTTACTTCGCTGTTTTATTTACAACTGAGCAAATCGGTTTGGCTGAGGTTAAAGTTACGTTTCATAACTGCATAGTTTCACAGACGTTTAATGGTTCACTGGCACATGTGTTAGACTGAACTATCATCTAAATATCATCTGTTTTTTAATAGTTATTCAACTGTATTCTAAGCACCAGCTGTCTGTTAGAATGTGATTTTTTTCTCTCTGTTGGCAGACGTATAAAAATGCGCAGGAAAATCTGACGTGCATGGCAAACTTCACCGACGATATTTAGGGAGGAATAAACACACATCAAACATAAATGAACCATTTGCCTGTCTCCATAATTGAGAGAATTTTCTCTTCTTATGTCAACACTCTCTCTCTTTTTTTTTTTTTTTTTTTTTTTTTTTTGCTTTTTCGGTCATGTTATGTTTACCTGTCAAAGGCTTGTTACAAACTATGAAACACATCGTGCAGACTTCTGGATGTTAGAAGAAAACTAATACTGCTCATGAATGAGACTAAAGGCAGGAAGGTGTCCTTTAAAACTAAACATGTTAATAGGACCTCCCTGTTTATATCATAGTTTATGATATAGCACGTGTATTTCAGTAATAGCCTGCTGAGGCCACTATACGTGCTGGCCTCATATCAAATGTGAAGGCAGACTGAGTCTATGTTTGACGTTTGTTTATATCTAATCTTCCTTTTCAAACATTTAAACAGCAGCGAGTCTGCAGCTGAGGGAATACAAACTCAAATTGTCGGAACAGGTTTGCTCGTTTCTTGGATTCATTTGGTGATTTATTAAATCTATAACTGTTATTCTAATCTGCTGCTGAGTCTCTTACACTTTTCTTTATGCTGTATATTTTCACGTCTCTGGAATAGTTGGCAGTTAGATAGTCAGCTGTGAAACTTTGTGTTAACTCATGGAGCTGAGGATATCGTGGATATCGTGGATATGCTGACCTCGCTGCGTGGTGTACAGAGCGAGGTCAGCATGATTAATATTCACAATAAAAATATTAGCCGAACATCATGAAGTCTGTATGTGTTTCATAGTGTCGAACAACCTTTGTACAGTTAAAGCCAGCAGTTACTACATGACGGAAACACCAACTTTATCTCTTTTATGTGTTTATACACAGGTCACGCTGATTACTGAACAAAAACCCAAAGATCAGATGTTAAACAGATTTATTTGCTCTCTCTCCTCCTTAAACATGTTTTTAATGTTAGTTATAATTCAGAATTGGCGACTGAAACACGTAGGACACATAAGAACATCAGGAAATAAAACACCGATAAATATAACCTCAGTAAAAGAAGTCAGCGGGGGTTACTACAGCTGTGTACCGGGGCCTGCGCTTTGTCGGTGGGATTGCTTGCGAGGCGAGCGGGTCTATCCCACGCTTTGCCGTGAGACTGGGCAGACATCTCCGAAATCATCGAAGCACTTTTGCAAAGAGGCTGTATCTTGACAAACCGACCAGACACATGAAGATTAAACCACTACATTCTCGGCTAAAAAAATATTAAAACGGTATTTGGTAACACACAAACAGGGTTTTTCAAAGCTCAGTTCTGTTAGCTTCCACATGCCGGTTGTTGTGTGCTAGAAACAATGGCCACCAGGCCAAAGCAATGGTTTTGACTCGATCAGCGTTAACCCCGCCCCCTGAGTTTGATGGGTGAGGCTGACAGATAAAATTATTTCATGATGAGAGCCAGGCGCCAGGACTGCCAAAATGAAATAAATAAATATATCATTAAATAATTAATTAAATGTGTCAATAATTAATTAAATGTGTCAATAATTCATTAAAATGTGAAATACATAAATAATTAATTAAATGTGTCAATAATTAATTAATTACATGTGTCATAACTATTTATTTAATTAATTAATTCCAATTTTAATTAATTATTGCCACATTTAATTAATTATTTAATGGTGTATTTAATTAATTCATTATGGCAGTCCTGGCGTTCCATACTAAGGAAGCCCGTTTCCGCCACTAAATAAAAACAAAAAAGCTAGTATCCATAACTCGAAATTTCGAGTTATTTTCTCGAAATTTCGAGTTATTTTCTCGAAATTTCGAGTTATTTTCTCGAAATTTCAAGTTACTTTTCTCGAAATTTCGAGTTAGCTCTGCCAATCAAAAATATATGTGAATGAGGTCGCTTTCTTGTTACCCGGAAGCATATGGCGCAGAGGAACGCGCACTCAAAAACGGATCCCAACAAATTGGCGCTTTCACGAGTACGTTTGCTGATAGTAACACCATGTGATTCAGCTAATAACACAGGGACTTCATCATTTGTGAAGCCAGGCTGAAAACACTCAGCAATCTGTGCATTCACGACTGGATGTAATACCGGTAGCTTAGCTGTAGCATTTGTAGCTGAGGGCTTCAGCTTCCGGGTAACAAGGAAATGACGTCATTCATGTAGATTACTGATTGGCAGCGCTAACTCGAAATTTCGAGTTACTTTTCTCAAAATTTTGAGTTAATATGTCGAAATTTTGAGTTAATATGTCGAAATTTCGAGAAAGTAACTCGAAATTTCGAGAAAATAACTCGAAATTTTGACTTATGGATCCTTTTTTTTTTTTTAGTGGCGGAAACGGGCTTCCATAAACCCCAGTTAATCTGGAACCGTGGTCATAGCAGCTCATATCAGTGACACTCATCACAAATATTTATATTTACTCATCAAATCGTGTGTTTCTAACAGGAGCTGAGTGATGACTTGTATTACAAGATAGCAGCAGAGATGAACCTCTCAGAAACTGCTTTCATCACCAGGATTAATCCCTCTGATAGCTTTACTACAGGTATGTCTGTTTTAATTCAGATCACATTTGGGTTGCCAATTCCAAAGCCTCTTAGATTATAATGCTGTAATGGAAAGCTCCCTTTCAAAAGTATACAGTATGGTGTATGATTCACATACTGCTTAAACTTAAAAGTAGTCCCTATAGGTGCAGGATAGAAATTTTTCAATATGGATTAACAAGTTTGTATGACTTTATAGTTATAAGAACCGTAGTATATCGTATTTGCAGAAAATAAAAAAGACTGAAATAAAATAACAAAAACCTGAAAACCTGAATAACATGACAAGTGAAATAAATGAGTCAAGGAAATTGTATGATAGGAAAAAATGGAGTCACTATTAAATAAAGAAGAAGCTGTGAGTAGTGGTGAAGAATTTGCACAGCTGTGAGGCTCTAAGAGAAAATGCCACGTCATTTTGTAATGATGTGAGCTGCAGGAACAGTTAGGAGTGTCTGAATCAAACCAGTGGCTCTGTTAACAAAGTGAGACAACAGACATTTCAGGGTCAAAATACAGTTAATTAGAGAAAAATATCTTTAAATCACCACAAAGTCTATTTCATGGCACTTTGTACCTATTGAGAAATGTCATTCACGAAAGGTTAGCCTTCAGCAAAACTAAACTAGTCCCGTCAGGCAGAATTAAGGACCCACAACCATTAGCAGGAGCTCATTATTTTTCAAGTTTATCTGTTCAATAGCTTATGTTTAGAGAGATCCTATACAGTTAAACACACACAGAGCTGCATTGTACTCACTTTGTGCACAAACTGTCCTCAGCAGTCTGTCGGGTCAAAATGTTACATTGTATGGAGTCCAAAGAACTGTGCAACAAGCTGTCACAGTGAAAAATGCAGTGTGCAGTCGGTCCAAGAGGAATGCAGGTATCATTAACACAAAGACAAAGAAGAAGCAGGAACAGATACAATAAGTTTAACTTCAGACTTAAAAATGTGACTTTTGAAGAAGGTCACCAGAGAACTTCAATCTATACATCTAAAAACCACAAACCAGGCGAGAAATTTGGGTGTAGTGATGGATGCAGACCTAAACTTAGAAAAACACATTAAGACAATAACAAAGTCAGCTTACTATCACCTCAAGAATATATCAAGGATAAAAGATCTGATGTCTCAACAGGACCTGGAAAAACTAGTCCATGCATTCATCTTTAGTAGGCTTGATTACTGTAACAGCATCTTTACAGGTCTACCTAAAAAATCAGTCAGACAACTACAGCTCATTCAGAACTCTGCTGCTCGAGTCCTCACTAAGACCAAAAAAGTGGACCACATCAGTCCAGCTCTGAGGTCCTTACACTGGCTGCCTGTCCGTCAGAGGATAGACTTTAAAGTTCTGATGCTGGCCTATAAAGCTCTGAATGGTTTAGGACCAAAATACATCAATGACCTCCTGACCCAGTATGAACCTGCCAGATCCCTCAGGTCATCTGGATCCGGTCTTTTATCAGTTCCCAGAGTCAGAACCAGACACGGAGAAGCTGCATTCAGCTTTTATGCTCCTTATATCTGGAACAAACTCCCAGAAAGCCTCAGATCAGCTGAAACACTCAGTTTATTTAAATCCAGGTTGAAGACTCACCTGTTCTCAGCTGCATTTGAATAAAGCACCAAATCCACACTTTAAGCTTAAATTTCAAAACTTACATTTAACTACTGATTTTATCTACTGTTCTGATTTTATCTGTTTTGATTTTATATACTGTTGTTTGTTTGTTTGTTTGTTTGTTTGTTAATTAGTTAGTTAATTTGCTTGTTTTATTCAATTTTAAATCATGCTTTTTATTTGTTCTTGTTTCTAATGTCTCTGTAAAGCACTTTGAATCACCTTGTTGTTGAATTGTGCTATACAAATAAACTTGCCTTGCCTTGCCTTGCCTTACTCTGAATTATATTTGCTGAGAAAGGAGAAAAAAACTGGTTGAGCCCATATTAGAGGGAATTACAATAGTCCATATGTAATAAGATCAAAGCATGTATGACTTTTTAAAGAGTGCCTGATATTTAAATTAAATAAGTAAAAAGTGAACCCAAACCATGACAGTAACAGTTCAGTATTCTTCTTGTAATTTGCCAAAAATATCATCTGGCATTTGCAGTTCTCTGCTCACACACAGATGTTGTAGAGCCATCTCCCACATTTTTTCCTCATCTCCCACAATTGAATGACTTCCAGCTATGAGCAGCTTCTCTAAGGCTACGTCCACACTAGCCCGGATAGATTTGAAAACGGCATTTTCATCTGAAAACGCTCTGCATCCACACTAGCGTCTTAATTCGTTTTCACAGAGTTGTGCGTCCACATTGAAACGGCCGAAAACGCTTACGTTCCAGTACTGTGCATGCGTAAAACGCAAGAAGATTCGACCTACCTCATTTCTATCTGCCGTTTATTTACTTTCTGGCTCTTTGAAACGTCGCGGCAAAATGTTGAGGAAAAACACCAAGTTTTTTTTAAATGGACTAACAATGAGGTGGAGTTGTTGCTGCGAGTAACACAAAAGTACAACGTTGCAAAAGCGAGTGAGAATTAAAGAATGTAGAAACTGATATTAATCTTTAATAGGGCTGTCAAAATTGAGAGCAAACAAAACAACTGCTGTGTAATGCCCTCCTCGATCTTTGTTTAATTGGTCACATGACTGCATCATATGACTAACATGTGCCATCGTTTTCGAATGTCTGCGTTTTCAGTCCACACTGCCATGCCAAAGCACCGTCTTCAAATATATGCGTTTTCGAGAGCGTTTTGAGAACGCTGCGTTTTCCTTCGGGGAAAACGCCGTCTCAGTGTGGACGGGAGGCCAATGATGGTTTCTAAATTATAAGGCTTTTTGTCAATCTTTAACCAATAAATCATTAATTGGACCTTGAAGACCTTTGTGGATGTAAGCCAATCACTAACATTATTATCTACACTGCTTAACTCTGTGTATTTGAAACTAATACCAAAACAAAACTGAAAAAAGTCTTAAATGTGTGATTAACAGGATCAAGATTCCGCCTTCGATGGTTTACACCAACTACTGAAGTAGACCTGTGCGGTCATGCCACTCTGGCCTCTGCAGCAGTGCTATTCCAACACATCAGTAAGATGCAACATTTACACATAAAAAGGTTTTTCAAAAAACCAAAAAGTGACATCATGGTGCACTAGAAAAGGCCGCTGGAGCTATTTTAAAAGATGCCTGTAATGCACAATGCAGCTGACTGCAAGAAGGAGCAAAGAGGTGCCAGCATGTAACCATATAATGGATTTTTTCCTTCAGAAAATGTAAATCCCACCCTGGTGTTTGAGACCAAAAGTGGAGATCTTTCCGTCACCCAGAAGGAGGAAGGGTACATCATGGACTTTCCTCTGAATCCCCCCACCAGAGTGGTAAAATAAACTTTTCCTGTTTAGTTACATGAACAATTTAATCAGATCCTGTAATGTAAAAAAACGAGTTCTTGTGTTTTATTAACAGTGTATAAAATGGCTTTCTTTCTGAACTCCCTTTATTTCAGGATCCCAACGACTTCAAAGACACCATCAAGGTCAGAAATCACATTTTTCTGAACAGTTTGAGAAAGTGTAACTACATTCCTGTGTGTGTGTTCAGCTAAGTCTCTGCCTTTACATGTGTGACACAGGCGGCAGTCGGAAACCTCCCGGTTCAGGAAGTTTTATTTTGCTACAACACCAAGAAGCTGCTGATTCGACTGGCTGACAGCTGTGACATGTTGGTTAAAAAACACTTTGCTTGTTGCCAAATTCAAAGGAATCTCAATAGTGGTCCTACTGTTCATGAGATCTTAAACATTTGTTCAGCAACAATCAATTATATTTCTCAGGTGCCCGGCTAGTGGGGCTTATTCATATGTTTAAAGCCCAAACAAATAATCAAGCAACTGGCCTTCTACACCCACTCATCACGTTTTAGTAAATGTATATGTGCTTTTTGTGTATTATCTCCAGCTCTGCGCTTACCGATCTGAAAGTTGACACTGTGGCTCTTGAGAATACTGAGAGAAGTGGAAGATTCTGCGCCGTCATCATCACTATGAAAGGTAATCGGAGCTGTGCGTTTCGTAGAGTTGTAGACTTGCTGGATCGGACCACATGTAGTAATTCCATTAAAATGAAGACGTAACAGTAAAGAATAAACCAGAGGAAACCCAACATGAAGTGTTTAAGCGAGGTGTGGTCCCACCATGTACCATCAGAAAAGCTTCAATGCACCTCTGTTAGAGGGATGAACAGCACTCTGCCAAAAACATTCCCTCATTTGGTGTTTTAATGATGATGGTGATGAAGAGCACAGTCTATGATTCCACTCATAATATAGGCCAGGGGTCCCCAATCCCAGTCCACGAGGCCGGTGTCCCTGCAGGGTTTAGATGTGTCCTTGATCCAACACAGCTGATTTAAAGGTTAACTGACCTCCTCAACATGTCTTGAAGTTCTCCAGAGGCCTGGTAATGAACTAATCATGTGTAGGGATGGGTATCGTTTAGGTTTTATCCGATACCGGTGCCAAATCGGTACTTTTGAAACAGTGCCGGTGCTTAAACGGTGCTCGAACCGGTGCTTAAAGAATGGAGAACACAAACTTTGTCCAAAAACCTCTCATGTTCAGCTGGGTTTTTTTGTAAAAAGATAACAATGTGTGCCTTTTCTGCAGCTATGTGGCATATATGGTATCACTCTTGGTTGGAAGCAGTGCTTAAACAATGGAAAAAACACAAACTTTGTCCAAAAACCTCTCATGTTTAGCTGTTTTCCACTTTTTCTTTGGTCATTTTAGCCTTTTTGGCCAGGGTGAAGGGAGTATCTGCCATCAAACAAGAAGACAGCCGCATGTAGCTATGATGATGTTTGCTAGTTCACCTTACATGCATTAATGTAATAACGTGGTTAGCCTACTCAACGTAAATTACACACGAACAACATTAAGCTACTCACACAGAGAAGAACGGCTGCTGCTGCATCATCATCCTCATCATTTCTGCTACACTGGCAGGGCTAGGGGCCAGGACTCTATTCTTCGGGATTTTGGGGGATGTTGCTCCGGGTCCGATAACTGGCAACCCACCCGACGTGCACGGTGTGAGGTCTCGCAGCAAGCTATCAAATACGGCGCATTTCTCGGCTTTTAAAAAAAAACGCTATGCGTCGCCAGGTGTTTCATCGGATTCTTGGTGTTACCTCCTTTGACAGTATCACAGTATCAGCTTAAAGCACTTGTTGCTGCTGAGTTTGCATCTTTTGCTGTGAAGTACAGCCAGACTTTTGACCGCTTCGCCTTGGACATTTTTAATCTGTAGCTCTGCTCTAACAGAACGTACGTACCTGGCCCCGCCTACTATCCTCGGAAACGTAAAATGATTGGCTAGAAGTGTATCACAGCTCAGGAAAAAAAAGCACCGAAATAAAGCACCGAAATGTGCGCTGCTTTTCGGTCTGGTTACTACCGTTTATGTCAGAACCGGTGCCATCATGGCACCGGACACCGGTACCCATCCCTAATCATGTGATTCAGGTGTGTTGACCCAGGGTGAGATCTAAAACCTGCAGGGACACCGGCCCTTGTGGACTGGGATTGGGGACCCCTGATATAGGCCTTCACTTGGGTTGAGCTCTGGGGAAATGTTTGATCACAGGACAAATGGTGCGCCGATTTCTCCTTTGCCGTCACCATCCTGTGGACTCGTTTGTTGCCCATTTTAATTTGTATAACAACATTCACTGAATGTTTCTGCCAACAAACATTACATATCAAACACTGCTAACATGTGGAAACAGGATCACCTGACTGCCAGCCACGATATGACTTCTACTCGAGAGACTTTTCTCCATGGTTTGGCGTCCCTGAGGATCCTGTCACTGGTAAGATGGTTGCTCTTTACTAGTATGTAATCTATAGACATTATTTCTCAAATAACATAATTCTGACCATGTTTGTGTGTCTAAAAACGTTTACATATAAGCAGCTGGACTAAAGTGATTAAAGAGGATGCATTTACAGGTGTCTTATTACTGAGAGAAAGTGTTAAGCTATTCCTGCTATGCATTCTTTGTTCTGGCAGGCTCTAACCACACAATCCTAGGTAGCTACTGGTCTGAAAAACTAGGAAAGAAGAAAATGCTGGGTAGGTATTTGAACCTTCTCCGCCTTTTACTAATGTGTCATTTATCTGATGATAACAGACGTTGTGTTCCACTTTTATCCATAATTAACCTGCTTATTGTGTCTGTGCAGCTTACCAGTGCTCCAGTCGTGGTGGCGAGCTGGAACTTGAACTGAGGGATGATGGAAGAATCAACATAGCTGGACAGGCCATCACTATTCTGCAGGGAACAATCAAACTGTAGACTGAGACACATCCAAGAAGACGGCGTCTGATGTTCTATCTTAACCATTGTGTCCCTGCAGATAGACACTTTATGGCTCTTGTTTAAAAATTAGATGGCTAAAATAAAAAGAAAAATGGTAAATGGTAAATGGCCTGTATTTATATAGCGCTTTACTAGTCCCTAAGGACCCCAAAGCGCTTTACATATCCAGTCATCCACCCATTCACACACACATTCACACACTGGTGTGTGTCCTGACTGTCCTGACTGTTCTATCCTGAAATGATTCCGCTAACATAGCTTTGTTACGCTCATTCATTCATAACATTACAGCAAAAAAATTACAACCAAAAGATTTTAAAATGATAAAAACAGAAACACAAGAACACAGCAGGTAAAATCCGAAGAGTCATGATTAGCCTTGTGGTCAGGAGAATTTTTAACATGTGCTACTTAATAATGAATGGGGTTCAATAAAATGAAGTACAGCTGATATGGACTAAACTAAAAAAATGATACTGCAGATTCGTTTTGATCCTAAATAACATGTACATATTCCTGAAATTAAAAGTCATCATGATGACTGTTTGTTTGTTTTGTTTTTTTGTATAATCTGTTCCTGCACAGATGTAGTTCTGCCGATCTGGTTTTTACTGACAAAATAATGGAATAAACTTGAGGCCCACTGACATAGTTAAGTTCTTTTAAAGTTGACATTTCTGGTTACATACTATAGCTCTATCATAGGAAACAGGAAATGGCACTACACCTAGAGCTGGAGAATGTTAACTTTTGTCACATACAGACGATGATGGATGTTGTCATGGCTTTTTAGTTTGTTTTTATGCTAAAGACCGCGCGTTTTACGCTGCCCGCAAACTTGCACAGGTATGTTCTCGCGAGGTTATAAACGTTGATTTGTTCTAGTGTTTTTATAGTGACCTCCCACCCACAGGGGCGCTCTTTCACATCACAAGACCTCCGTGCTGGCAGAGCACGCGAAAGGAAACCCGCCATTGAAGACGTCTCACAACGTGAGAGTTTCGTTGTAGTGCACTCTTTTAACAAAAGGTGCAATTTTTTTCAGCATATACCTACAGCTGGTAATTAGTTGGAGGAATGGCATACAGAGGACAAGGACAGAAGGTCCAGAAGGTTATGGTGCAGCCCATTGTATCCTTTTGTATTGCAGGACGACACTGCGCGGTTGAATTGGTTGCTACAATAGCTTAGTAGCTAGGCTAACATTTAGTCATTCGTAAACATTTGTAGTCACTCATGTGAGGAGAGGAGTTTTACAAGGCATGTAAGCTTTTTTGAAGACCAGTTTCACCCAGAGAAGTCGCGCGGGTATGAAATATGTTTGCAGAAAAAAAATGTGTTTTATTGAAATGCAGTCAGAAAGCCAGTGTATAGACTTAGCCGCGTTAATCCCGGGGAAACACCGGCTCTGTGGTTCCGTGTTATAGCTAAACGCAAAAGAGGCTAATTTCTGCCTTCAAACTACTCAATATGATACCATATGGAGGGTTTTAGGCCCACCAATCGATAGTTATTAACACCAAAATATAATATGATGTGGGAGAGTGAGGAAGTTACGGAATACTTACCTAACGAAAGTGTTTTGACAGTTAATAGCTATAAAACTGGAATTACTTTCATCTTCTCAAATATTTTAAAAATATAATTAGTTAATTGTTAGTGAAACTTGGTAGTGTTTTCTTTGATTTGCTATCGATCCACGTTTACATGGTCTCTTATGGGAATGCCAGCAACTGATATTACTGCTAATATGATGTAAGAATTACCTAAACCTAAAATAATGACAAAAATAAATGTAACTATATTTTAATTATTTGTTAAACAGATTTTTATTTACAAAAGGATCAGGGGAAAATAAAGTTTGCCCTCAAGATATGAAGCCGAAAAGCCAATTTTAAGCCAGGAAGAACCCCTGACCCAAACTCTGACTCTGAATCACATTTCCAATAACTTGGACTAAATGCAAATATAACCATTAACAACATATGTGCACATTTTAACTATAAACATGTTGAACTTGAGTCTGTGTGTATGTCCTTGACTGTGGTTGTCAGAATCTCATTTTCAGGTACCTGCAAAATGTAAGTAGCTTTTAACTTTTTCGTGCATCCTTCTGATTAGTTTTGTTTTCTGGTAATTTTGAAGATAAAACTGTATTCAGTTTATTCTCTCTCTCATTCCCAGCGCTCACGGATCCAGGTTTGGTTGTATGAACAGGTGAACATGCGGATAGAAGGCTGCATTATCGTAAGTAACATACAACCTTTCTCCATGTTCTTGGTCAGTTTATAAAGCTTGATGTTGATGGGCAGTGTGGAAACCCCTCTTAGCCCTACGTCGTAACCTTCCAGGCCAGTCAGTTGTGGCGGGCTGCTTTGACCTGGCAGGCAGATTCCTCAGGAGGTGCACGTCAGGTTATGTGGAAGGTTATGGCATAGGGTTAAAGGGGATTTCTGGTTATGTTGTAAGCTACAATGCAGATTTCCCACTGAAGCATAATCTGAGCCTCAGTAACCACCCTCTGTAACACACGTTCAAATGTGTCCAGTTGGCAGCCAGTCACAGAGCCAGCCTTCCTGATCAGTTTATCCACTTATTTGGTGTCACAGTGTATCTTCTTGTATACAGCCTCAACCTTAGTCTTCCAGTTCAGCCTGTTGTCAGTGTGGATGACCAGGTACTTGTCCTCCTCCTCCACATTAGCATTCTGTCCCAGGATAGACAGAGGTGGTATAGCCACCCATTTTCTTCTGTCAGTCTGTCATCTCTGTGGTCCTATTCACATTCAGAAACAGCTGATTCCTCTCTGACAACTCCACCAAATCATCCATTAGTGCTCTGTACTCATTCTGCCCATCATTGATGCATCTGACCACTGCAGAATTATTAGTTTTGTGGTAAGTAAGGTCTGCAAGGTGAACAGGAGTGGAGATGGCTCAGTTCCCTGTGGAGCTCCTGTACCATGTCATCATTTTGACACCGAGCACTGCCCAGTTTTACATACTGTTTATTCGCATTCCCTTTAGCCTTCTCTAAGTAGCAGTGGCTGAAATGTGTTATACACACCAAAGAAATCAAAGAAGTCATCTTCACCATGTGCGTGTTGCTATCTAGATAGAAACAAGCTCTCACTGGGAACAAACCTTTGTCACTTGCTGTTCCCCTGTATGGCCACATTATATCCTAGCATGGCTTAAAATGATTTGGTCTAACTTGAAATGGCCTGATCTATGAGTAGCATTTCCACTCAGGCTGAACTTTCTGTGAGATCAGGCATGTACAAGTTCTAGTTAAACCAATGTGACTCACTTTTGTTGTCTTGTGTCTCATTGCCTTAGGGTTTCGATGAGTACATGAATCTGGTTCTAGACGATGCTGAGGAAGTCCACATGAAGACTAAGAACAGAAAACCATTGGGTAAGAGTGCATCACTTTTTGTAAAGCTGTTTTATTATTTTACTTTATTTACTTTACTTCATTTTACTTTATTATTTTTAGGAAGGTTGACTGTGAAAGGTAAGAATGAAGAAAAATTGTGTGTCATCAAGACATTGTTGTTTCTCAGGGATTTTTGAAAAACAGTTGTCCTGCATATCCCAGAAACTGCAAACCCAATTCTGAAAATGTTGGGATGCTATGTAAAGTGTAATTAAAAACACTTACAGTGATTTGAAACAAAGAAGCAAAATACAAACACACAACACATGTAAGAATTTCAAGACAATCGTCAGTCTGCTTTGGTGCATTTTCTGTTTCGTGACGTACTAAATGTTTTCAAATGGTGAAAGTGCAGGTCAATTCTGCAGCTGGACTCTGCTGCTACGAAGTCATGCTGTTTTAATAGCTGTGCTATGCGGTCTAGCGTTGTCTTGACGTCATCAGGATTATATATATAAATGTTGTTCTAAAGCCTGTATACAACGTTCAGCACTCCTGTCTTTCCACACCTGCAAACTGTCAATTCCATAGGCATAAATCCACCATTGGAGATGCAGGCTTATGAACTGAACACTGATAATAAGGCAGATGGTCCCCCTCCTCTTTAGTCCAGAGTTCATTTTTTCCAAAAATCTTGAATCATCTGATCACAGATCAGTTTTCCCCTTTTTCTCAGTTCATTTTGAATGAACTTTGGCCCAGACTGGAATTTCTGGATCATGTTCACATATGGCTTTCAACCTGCATTTGTGGATGGCACAGTGAGCTGTGTTCACAGACACTGATTTCCATAACAGAATCATAACAAATTTCCCACGTGTGGGACTAATAAAGGTTGTCATATTATATATATATATATATATATATATATATATATATATATATATATATATATATATATATATATATATATATAAATAAAAAAAATACATACAAGTCATTTTATTCTGTTTTTAATTTACAATTTACACAGCATCACAACTTATTTGCAGTTGGGATTGTAAATGAAATCAACTCTTGGATTTTTGTGTGTGTGTGTGTTTGTTGGGGACTGTAGGTGGTTGGTGAGGATTGCTCTGTTGTTGCATCATGCCCCTGGCTACTGATCCACTTTATACTGATGTTAGATTTCACATTACCTTTACCCAGCGTTGATGGGGGCATGGTGCTTTGTCTGAAAGTGAACAGACACTTTGTGCCTCCCCTTGTCCAGCATCTGGCAGTTCTGTTCTAATTTAGCTTTGATCTCTCCTTCATTCTTTTCTGTGTTGCCCAGGGAGGATCATGTTGAAGGGAGACAACATTACCTTGCTGCAGAGTGTGTCCAACTGAGGCGAGAATGGAGATGTCTACAAACTTCAACTTTTGTAGAAGAAATTGGTTTTTGTTTTTCTTCAGAGATTAAGTGTTTGTGTTTATGACATGAATATTGTAATTGTTTCTTTCTACCACATGGATCTGTTTGGAGAATAAAGGTTTTTTTTTTTCTTACAGTTGTTCTCTGTTAACTTTTTAGTGTTTCAGACTCTAGATGTGTTTTGGTTTAATGGACTGTGCTGCCGTCTAGTGGCAGACAGAACTATTGCAGTGCACGTATATAGGTCAAATGCACTGCAGCGGCGCAGTTGCATTTAATACGTCTGTCTTGTAAGTGCAGGCGTTATTGTGTGTGAAATACAGAAAATGAACATGTGCTTCCTCGTGTAACTTTTCTATGCTGTACATAGTACAGAACTGCTACAAAGAAAATTAGGGCAGAACT
This sequence comes from Aulonocara stuartgranti, assembly GCF_965226115.1. NCBI lineage: Eukaryota > Metazoa > Chordata > Actinopteri > Cichliformes > Cichlidae > Aulonocara > Aulonocara stuartgranti. The sequence goes on along the minus strand of NC_138943.1, from coordinate 34,105,180 downwards.
TGGGTGCATGCCCAAATTATGAGTGCAGACTACTTAATGTATATGTACGTTTTGTAAGTAGTGTATAGCTTGTTTATTTTACTAAATGCAGGGAGAATATAAATTGAAACAAATTAGGCAATGTACTTTATACAGTAAATGCTGTATCTACTGGTCTGATTAGCAAACGACACAGATGCTGTGAATGTTGATCTTGAATGTTATGTTGAAAAGTTATAAAATCAGGTTATTAATTTACTGGAACCACACACTACTTGGTTTAAACAATAATACAATTTTAGCTTTTGGCCTCAGAAAATGAGCCTTAATGTAGGCAAATTGATTAACGTAATTACGTAGTTAGTCGCTACGCAGCTCAACGTGTCCCTGTTCTGTTGACTGGGAAACCCCTAGCACGGAGCTGCCAACGCCCGGCGTAAAGACACAAATAGAGGATACGGTATGGAAATTTTTTGCTCGTTTCTTATTACTATTTATTCTTTTGGGTAATGTTTAGGTCTAACTCTTGTCACTTTACTGTATAATATGAATTCCTAACACTGATTGTAATCAGCAGTTTATCAGACTCATTCAGCAACAGCATCCGCTAAGCTTAGCACAGCTCGTTAGCTCGCAAGCTAATTGGGGAGGACAGTAGTTAGCTAGCGAAACAGGCAGGGTGTCTATCGTTAGACCGGTGTGTAAATCGAGCTCCTGGAGTTACTCATAAAGAACATGCAAGTTTTTTAATTGGTGGTTCTGATGTTGTAATGATAAAATAAAACACCTCTTTGTTATTAAGATAAGTTGGTGACGAACCTAAGAATTGACTAGTTACGGTACGCGGTAAGTGGGTTAACAAACAGAATAAACGAGCATAACAAGAGTTTGGTTAAGTTGTGATTTTGTAGACAGCATAGTCCCATCGTATAGATGGAAAGCGTAATGTCTGGGTACTAAGGAAAAGATTCATAACACTGACCCTGTAAAAATAGGGGATCAGTTGTAAGTTTATCGTTTTAACAGCGGGCAGGAAATTAGGCCAGACTGAGGCCGAGGATGTGGCCGAAATATATGGCTAATGCTACCAAGCTAACAGATCTTTAAGTGGTAGTTATCTCTCAAGTGTGAGGTAAAATGTTCCATAATAGGATATTTACATGCTGATTCTAACAGTTTGGCACACCACTCGCGGCTGCGTAGTTAAACATGTTATAAACTCAACGGAAGACAAAGTCTAGTTTGAGATTTCGGGTCGGTGATGTCAGATCAAAAATACACATGATTGAGGTCTGTTTTTGTCAAGAATCAGAGGGTAACATTCTTTCCCCCCCAACGTGCGGAAGTACGTACATGTATCAGTGGAAATTAGAAGGAAGTTATGACCAATCCTTAAGGAAATACCTCCAACGTAACGATCATTACCGGTTTGTGTTTAAATGTACTGATATTTGATCATGTAGATGACATAAGTGTCTGCTTTAAAATAAATCCACACTGCTCAGAGGATTAGCTGACCCGAACATACAAAATCGCAAATTATACAGAGTCCATTTCAGTATGGCAGCTAAATATTTGGAAACTGTTATCAGGCTCAGTTGAGCCGCTTTCGCTATTAGTATTTAAGCAGGGCTGCAGTTAGTGCTGGCTGGCCTACAAACACAAATGTGAGGATTAAGTCTGGCGGCATTAATGCAGCTGCAGTCATCCTTTGGTGCCCATTGCCGTTGGCTTACTACATTGTTACACTTAGATTTATATTTTTTACTTTTACAAGATGAGTTGAGATTTTTATTCAGATTGATGGGACACACAGTAAAATACTTGTGTTCATACACTACTGTGTTTCATGGATGTCACGGTGTTCATTGTACAGTGAAATTGACCATGTATTCACCAACCAAAGAATTGCTGAAGACAGTGGCACTTTCTCTTAGTCAGTAATTAGTTGACTTGGTCCTAAGGCACAGTTCTCCTTGATGATGTGCGTTGGAATGTTGTCGATAAGTGTTATGCTTGATTCATCTGCCAACATCTGTAATAACAGTGTTCTTGGTTTTCGGAGACAGAAATCTGTCAGTTTGTTGATAAACCAGTGGTGTGTACTCTAAGTGGACTAGAACATGATCAGATACCGCCTGTTACTTGTCCATGGTGTCTGCAGCAGTTTGCACGTACATCTACGCAGGAGTGTAATCCCAGCCAAATGGAGTGTCTTCACTTTTAGGATCAAGATGCGGCATAATGCAGTTGCTTTATATATAGATTTTTTGGGATCAACCTTGATAACATATGTACTCTGATTAATCAAGTTTTGCATGTCTGTTTGACCTTACTTACAAGTCTGTGCATTTTCCTGTTATTATTGTAGGGTACCGGTATGTGTTTTTACAAAATGATTTAAACTTGAAAAAAATCAAAGCCAACTTAGTCTCTGTTTTTTAGTCTTGTGTCCTGGTGATTTTACTTTGAAAGGCCAGACTCTTTGGTGGCACCAAATTTTTGTTTATACTGAGAAAACTGCTGTTTAGCATTGTGACACACATGAAACAGTTATCACAACATTAACAAATTCACATGAACAGACAAGCATTTATAGTTCAGCATTACAATTCAGTATTTTCAGGCAATGTACGTATGGTCAATTTTTTTGTTTTTACATATTATTCACATTATTCACATTATTTTATAAAATCCCTCCTAAAAGAACTGCCCTGTATTGCATCACACCTGGAGAATTTCCAGCCGGAAGCGCCCATTGTTCAGTTTCCGGTAATGCTAGCTGCTCATATGATGCACTTGCGGTAATGGGTAAGCTCCATTAGCACGTACAGCTCCATTCAATTAGATATTTAACAGCTGTAATTGTGTTAAACATTGTTGTATTATAACAACATACTGGATAGAAACATGTTGTATTTTGTGATGAGGTTTTTGTTAATAAGGGGAGATTTGACTTGTGCTCAGAAAATGGTACACGTGTGGGGAAATGATTTTTGGTTTAGAAATGTTCATTATTAGAAGTGGACAACTTCATTTGATTGTGCTCTAATTGCTGGAATAAATCATTAAAGACTTATAAGGCATTTTAAACAATGACATATGCATTAGACATATGCAGTGGCATAGTGGTAGAAATCACATAAATCTGTAGCAGGTATTGCACTGATGATGACAGGGAAAAAAAACTTACAGGTCTAATGTAAAAGCCTTTTTTGAAAAGGAGTGGTATGTTGAAGATATTTGGGTTGTTAGTTGGGCACCTGTTTTAGCAGGTTCTGTTTCTGTGTTAAACACTGTAGCGTTTGGTGCCTGCAGTTTTGTCCCTCATGCTTCTCTCAATGACATCCCCACCCCCACACTGTGCTGCAGAGCTCTGCAGTGGCTTAGCACTGACAGACTGTAACTTACAGAGGAGAAATGGGGGAACAGTGTTGCTTGTGTACTACATACAGTGCGTTGTCTCTAAAATCAGGCACACACTGAACAATGTTGTCAGACCAAGAAAGTACTGCTGTGACGTTATACACTACTTACCAAGAAACATGGAAAGACAGACAGCTTTAGAAATAAAAGCAAAAAAGACGAGCAGATGAAGTCAAGCAAAAGCTGTAGTTAAAGCTATACATAGTCATTTAGAAGTGGTTTGAGATGGATGATGATTGTTGAAGAACCATCAAATGACTGTCAATGAATATTGAATAGTTCTTTTGGTTGAGATTCCCATCTCTACGTAGAACGTGATATTAAATATCTACGATAGCCTAATATATCAGGAGTGCCTCAACCTCCTATATGCCTGTCAGTGACTCAGTTAGCATAACAGCAAAGCATCAGCCCCATCAATTAATTTTCTTTGTTGGCTTAGTCTGGTTCCTTTTCATAAATCACTTGTTGGTAAGTTTTTATTTCACTTAAAGTTACATAACAAATTGTTTCCTAGTCGAGTCTTCCTGTCCTCATTTTTATGCGCACTGTCTGCTCCACTCTTAGTGTGTTAGTGGGTGCAAACAAAGTGAAACTGAGAGCGGAGGAAAATGCAAATTAGAATGGCCATAATGGCAACAAGTGAAGAATTCACACTAAGCTGGAAGAAAAGTAGTGCAAATACATTAGCTTAATAACATATATATAATGAGCCCGTGTGCATCTTGTAATGTGGACGTTCTGACATGTTAATATGTGTGTTGGTTTCAACAATAAAACACGTCAGTGTAGGTAGAGCCTTGGTGGTGTTCCTACTGGCTCACTATCACAACTGAATAGAACAGATTTGTTGTTTCTTTTATTTGTGCAATTTGAGCTTTTCCTGTGATAACAGACAGAAAGAACTTTGTAGGTTAGCTTTACTCTTGGAGTTGTGTTCACATCTACACTACATTCATGTTTGATGTTTTAGTTTCTAATTTTGTATAACAAATTAAAACAAATAAAATAAGAGCATGAAGCCACCATTAGTGTTTTTGAGTCTGATCTGTTTCTTGGGCCATATGGGGAAGAGAGACTGCGCCAGCTGATGTTTTCCCTTTTTTCCCAAATTTCCTTTCATGTTTCCTTCCTTCATTTGTGTGAAGCAGGCCTGTGCTGTGTCCAGTTGTTAAGCTGTACTGACCCTCAGTCCATTAACTGTAAAAAGCTCATTGGAGCCTTTCCAGTTTAATTCCCGTAGTTAGTGGAGGTTACTGGTTTTCACTTCACTTCCTGTGGCAAGTAAATCACGATTTGTAGTCAGAGTTTAGGTAAAAAATTCTTAACCAACATTTTGTCTTTTACAAATAATGAAAAATGCCATCTGGTACTCAGCTTACAAAAAAATGGCTAGTCCTTGGTCCATGCATTTTTCTCCTAATATGAGCTCACCTCAAACAAAATGCTCCTATCAGAAGTCCACATGTATAATGTAGAGTAAAATAATAATGATCAAAGATGATATTTTTAAATTTATCTGTGGTATGTCTGTGAAAGTTGTTCAGCCAAAAAGTAAATTATTAAATGTGCCTCTTTTCTTTTCCAGATCTTGAATGAGTAGCAAAGACTGTAACACACAGCTATGCAGACCATTAAGTGTGTTGTAGTTGGTGATGGTGCCGTGGGTAAAACCTGCCTGCTCATCTCTTACACCACAAACAAGTTTCCCTCTGAATATGTACCTACGGTAAGTGCGTCAATCTCTATATTAGATTTTAAATGTTTTAGTTACCACATGTTCAGCGAACCACACGCACGTGAGTTTATATTTGCTTGTTGCACAATTTACAGAAGATTCAGCTGGAGTTTGGAGTTTGAGTACATACAATGCTGTTTGCATGTTTCCGTTGATCCTGCAGAGGTCTGAACAGGATGTTTGCTATTGTTGACTAATTGGCCTTGACCACTAAGTACGTGATCAAAGTTGTGTTCTGTATGCAGCTTTACAAACACACAATCAGGTCGAAGAACCTGCTGGAATATGGTTTATTTGAAGGATGTTGAATAAGAGTAATAGACGAGCAATTTGAATATATTATTTCTCAGCTCTGTAGTGTAAATAAATGTGTCTATAACTGTATCTTTAGTTCTATTGCGTTATGAGTGGCTGAGCTGATTTTGGTCTGTGTGTTGCAGGTGTTTGATAACTATGCTGTAACTGTAATGATTGGAGGTGAGCCCTACACTCTGGGCTTGTTTGATACAGCAGGTATGTTACATTTCACTTTCTATTATAAAGTAGGAATCATGCTTTCAGAAGCAGCTTGTCTGTCTTCACACTGCAGCCACAGGGGAGCTTTAGTAAATGTAGAGTTTGTGTGATGTTTTCTTTCAGTCAGAGTTGTGCTTTCCAACAATCGAGTTAAATATAATTTTTGTGTGGCTTCTCCAGGTCAGGAAGATTACGACAGGTTACGACCTCTGAGTTATCCCCAGACAGATGTCTTCCTCGTCTGTTTCTCTGTCGTGTCCCCATCCTCCTTTGAAAATGTAAAAGAAAAGGTAAGTGTGACCTGCTCATTTTGGTGTTTTTCTGTTAGTGTAAAAATGAACATGTTGTAACAGTTTGTTTCATACTGTGTAATATATACTGAATATTGTTTATTTTGTAAAAATGATGAATTATGGGTTGCTCAAATTTTACTGGCAGGTACAGTACTAATTAGCCGTTTAGTACAAAAAGCCAGAGGGAAGGGAACTTGGTTAAAAATGCAGTGCTTGTCTGAGGATGCAAATGCCTTAAAAAAGGGTTAAAATAAAGGGCTCTCTTCAAATTTTTAAAATAAAATTAACATTTTCCTAATTTTGTTTAATAAGAAAAACCCCCGGTATTCCGCACATGTGTGGTATTGTGCTGACTCTTGTATTTGTCCATTTAGTGGGTTCCCGAGATCACCCACCACTGTCCAAAGACGCCCTTCCTTCTAGTTGGGACTCAGATTGACTTGCGAGATGATCCCTCCACTATAGAGAAGCTGGCTAAGAACAAGCAAAAGCCCATTACTCCGGAGACAGCCGAGAAGCTGGCAAGAGATCTCAAGGCTGTGAAATATGTGGAGTGCTCAGCCCTCACACAGGTACTGTATATACTTGGATATAAAAGATTTACAGTCACGCACACACACTCTCAGAGACGAGTATGATGGATACTTCAGTGGCAAGAACTAAGAAAGTGGAGGAAAGAGGAACATGCCTGTACCCCCACTGTCCTGTGCATGTTTGTTCTGCATGCTGGTTTGATCTTGGTAATTGATGTACCTTGTGGGTTCACTGATGTTGCTAGTTGGAAATGATCCTTGCTACAGTAAGCAGACCTTCATTTAGGTAAACTGTTACTTATTCAGCTGCACTGGTCTTGAGCATAGTCACATGGTAGATTAGCCAACTTTTCTTAACAGTGGGGTGGATTTTAAGCAAATGCACTAAATGTTAGAGTTTAGGATTCTGGGTGAGCAGACCTAAAGCGATTAAAGCGTAGGAAGGAGAGAGTTCATGTTTTGCAAACCTCTCCAGTATATGTGCTTGTTAAAGCCTGTGGGCTTTACACCACATCATGGACCAGCAATCGCTCCTGGGATCAGCTGATGGTGTTTGCAGTAATAGAACAGGCACAAACAAATTATTGTGTCAACATTTTGACTAAATGGCAAAGTAAAATGTTTCTAGTTTATGAAGGCAAACCTGCTGCTAGTTAGTTGTTTGTTTGTTTGGTTTTTTTGCACTGTTTCTAAAGAGGACCAAAGGTAGACAGTGGGCTTCGTGTCAAATTTAGGAGCGCTTGACTTCTCTGTGGTAGATTTAATGTTGTATTATTGAGTGCTTGTGTTGACTAAATCAGTCAGTGCCTTTAAAGGCTTTACCTGCTCAGTTATGTCCCGAGTTTGTTTGTGTTGGCGTTGATGCATAACTGTTAGAAACTGAAGCACAGTAAGCATGACTCGGAGGAGAGCAGGTGACTTGGATCTCTGATTCTGAACAATAGTGTTGATAAAGCTGGGGTGCCCCCACCTCCCTGCTCTGCTCCTTCCTTCCTGTACTCCCCCCTATCTCACTGGCACAAAAGTTGCATAGCTGCTGATGTCATTTCCTGTTTCCTGTTGGGGATCTCAACACCCAGGTCCCCAGCTCACTTTCAGCCCCCTGTTAAACAACTTCCTTGTCTTCATTCAGTGTTGACACGGCTGCACGGCACTCCTGGTCTTTATGCTATGAAACCTTCCTCCTCACTCTGCCATGTTCCTCTTCTTCTCCTCCTCTTCTTTGGTCTCTCTCTCTGTGTTTGCTCTGCTAATTGCACTCTTGTTCTCTTCCCGCTCTTCCTGTCGTCATAGCGAGGGCTGAAGAATGTTTTTGACGAAGCTATCCTAGCTGCCCTAGAGCCGCCTGAGACGCAAAGAAAGAGGAAATGTTGTTTATTTTAAACTTTCTGTGCCACATCGCTCATGTCTTCTTCCTGTCATTGCTGTTTATCCGTTTTTCGTTCCCTTGCTCCACTTCTCTCCTCCTTCCCATTTTCTCTCTCTCTCTCTCTGCATTTGCTGCTTAAAACTCTCATCTGTCTCAATCTCAGCCATCTATTAACAGATCCACCAGTTTGATACTCACACTGCTGCTCTACTCTGCATCAAGATTGCGTTTCTCATCTTTGTTCTGTGGCTTGTTAAACTAACCAGAGGCCTTTCTGCACTTAAAAATACTTGTTGCCTTTTCTAATTTGGTTTACTCGGCATCATATCTTCATATTTTTCTTCTGGATTAGTGTGACCACCTGCATCATTTCACATCCTAATTCTTGGACCACTCTGTGTCTTAAACTGTTTTCACACATGAACTCTGGACAGTCAAACACAGTTGTCCTTTCTGGAAGGATAAATTCTGCACACAGATACCTCCTTCATTCTAACATGGACTTAAACGCCACCACGCCTCTGAATTGAACTCATTCTAAAAGATGAGATTAAACATTATTGTGTGTGTATTTAAGAGCCACTGAAAATTGATCGCAGTCAGTGACCACATTTTTTTAAACGTGTCACTTTCTGTAGTTTATAGTGCTCCAGACACATAATGTTAGGGTGCTGAATGTAGTAGCACCAGCAGTCTTCTTTCCTTTTTAAAATACAAATGGAAAAAGAATAGAGCAAAACTAGCTAGAAAATACAAACTAAGAACTCACACATCTGTGCAGTGCTGTTTACTCACTGCTGTCTGTAGGCTGTTGACACAGTCTGCAGACAACTTTCCACTCTCTATGTCAGAGTGCTACAGGTCATCTGTTTTACTTTCCACATTGTTTGTTTGTAATTTCAAATTAAAGAGAAAGCAGAAATAAGCCTAACACCAATATTAAAATCATACAATAATAAAATGTGAATAAATAGCACAGCAAGAGCAGCAGCTGTGTACATTGACAGTCATTCACACACTGTGTTGAAACAGCCGGGTCGGTAAAGCTGGTTCATTGTGACACCGTCTGAAAGGTTTGTGTGTGAAAACGTCTTGAGTTTAGCTTATTAACAAGACCTGTGTCTAACAATAGGTGGCTAGTGTCTAGAAGGATACATCCTTTGTTTGGGATGGTCCTCGACTCTTCTCTCTGCTCTGTGCGAGTAGTAGTCGTGTGAAGGTGGTGGCTTTACAGGCTGAGATTGAGCTTACACTCAACAGAGCTTCCATTTCTAATGCTAAAGTATTTTTTATACTTCTACAGTTATGTTTAATTTATCAGAATCTGAAGTGTGACTGTGGTTTCTCACGCAGGGCTTTTAACTGCTCAAGTCACCTATGGGAGTGTCTGACCTCAGCAGACATTGCTATGTGCTGGTGTCATGGTACTCTCATTGATCTATTTTATAGCTAAGCCACACTTGATGATACTTGCAAGCCGTGTTTAGTGACTTATTTCGCTTTCTCTACATATAACATCAGTGTGCCATTACCTGTGGTACAGATTGTTGTATTAGAAGTCTATATAATAATAAAAGCTATAATTGTGTGAAATGACTTGTGAACTGAATTAATAAAGGACAACTTAACTTGCGCTCATCTGGCTTCCGTCTTTTTTCAGTGCCGTGTCAGAAGAATTTAGTAGTTTGGTCAGCTGAGATAGGCAACGCAGTGCAGCTCTGGTTACCTCACATGACTGAGCTCATGACGTAAGCAGTTCTGCTCGGGTTAATACAAAGGTTCCCCTCTTGCACTCGGCAAGTGCTTGATTGTGGTCATGTGTTTGGAATATGAACCAGTGAAGTCAAGAAAAAGTTCTTGTTTGCCGTTGTAATGTCAAGGGTTATGTCCTGTTTTTCCTCCACTTGCTTGTTTGACTTGCCTTTGATTTCGGCTGTCTCAGGTCAGCTGCACTATGCAGACATGCATGTGATTTGTGTTGTTGACACTTAATCCCTGATCTGGCTTACACCACTGAAAACACCACAAGACATCGTTTCCCACACACAGACTTTACTTGGGAGGGTACTCCAGGGATGCTGATGGCTAACTAAGTATAGTGTGTAATTATTTTTTATTTACAGTGTGATCGATTTAGTCACTGCTAAGCATGTAGACTAATAATATAAATTCTGTAATGCAATTGTTTGGTTCTGCAGTCAGATAAACTCCAACTAAACTATGCTGGACTGCAGCTGGTCAAAGTAGACTTTATTCTACTTAAAAGATGTGCTTTAAGGAGTTTAATGTAGAGGCAGCAATATTTGCGTATTATTGTCACAGAGAATGTGTGCTATTATTTTAAAAAGCACGGGTGCACCTCCTGTGTCATTTGTCTGATTCTGTGGGAAACACTACATGACAGTCTCCTGACTTGTTCATTGCAGATCCTACTTGGAAATTTTGTTGTTGTTTTATCTTTTTCTTTGCATTCCCACCAGCTTCCCCTCTTTCTTATGAAACCCCTCTGAATTACCTTCAGTGTGTTTTGCTTTTTCACTGTCCCCCCCCAGTTGAAGCCATTTCTGCCTTTTGTTGCAAGATCTTTTTTTTTGTTCCTTTTAAATCTGTGTGTGTGTGTGTTTGCGCTGCTCCCTCATTCTGTTTGTATGTTTTTGTTCACAGAAAGGACTAAAGAATGTGTTTGATGAGGCGATATTGGCTGCATTGGAGCCCCCAGAGCCCAAGAAGAAACGCAAATGTGTGCTGCTATGAGAGGCTCCTACCTTTCCAAAGCACACACCCCCTTCACTCACGCATACACACACACACACAGAAATACACACGTCTTTAAATACATACATCCCTGCCTCTCCCAAACCCCCCTCCCTTGCTCTGCTAAGGCTGCTTGACAGCATTGTTTTCCTTGTGGAAGACTAGGAAGAAAACAGCCTACCAAGTTTCAGATAATTCTCTGCAATAATAACAACCAAGCTTCACCCCTGCGTCTGAGTTCGGGATAAAACATGAACGTTACATGGCCAAGAACCCAGTGAGGGCTCAGACAGGGATCCAGATACCAAGCATACTCACAAGTAGAAATCCCTCTGTCGAGCTTTGGATAGCTGATTTCATTAGTTCAGTCAGTGTTGTGGCCTAATCGAGTTCTAGCTGTCCAGCCGTGTAGTCGTCTTCAGCCAATGTAAAGGTTTCGTGGACATAAGCCCAGCCCCAGCCCCTCCCAGCTGCTTAATTAGCAGCTGCTCATGCTGCTGTTCCCGTCGCCTCAGTTGACGAGCACGCTCATTGCTCAGCCCCCCTCTATGTTCTCACTCAGCACTACCACAAGAGATGCTAACAGAGTAGTGTTGTTGATTTTGTTTGCCAACACCTCCTTTATCCCTCAAACAGTCTGAGATATTTACTCGATGTTCCAAGTAGACGCGCTCTTAACCACTAGGACACCGTGGGGGTTTGACACAGCTCGGTAATTCAGTCAAGGCTCCATCAAGCCTTACCTCCACAGTACAGAGTAGCAGTCTTTTTAAGAGTGTGGAAATCACTTGAAAAGCTAAAGGCATTCATTAGTAATGGGTCTCATAGTCGACCACAGGAATTTGCCTTTTAGATGGAGGGAACTTAAACAGTGTTAGCAGAACAAGCGGTTGTTCTTCATGCGTTGCCAGGGACCAAGTAGAATACTGTTTTCACATTGTCATCACCGTACACTGAGAACGGGCATAGCAGAGACAACTGTGTTAAATGACGAATGCTTATTGGCCAGACAACAGATGAGCAAATGTGAATTTTCACCAGATTTCTGTGCCAGGTCAGAATTTGGTGCCTTCCTGTAGTGCGTCATATCCAGGCAGAGGTGTGAGGCCTGTTGTACCTGTTCACACTGTACGGCGCTGCATGTAGCTCGGCCTTGGTCTCTGTTCTAAATGATAGGTTTAACAGATGTAATTATAATGTAAGCTGGCACACAATGTTCATGTAGGCTCCAGGTGTTTTTACCAAAATCTGTTTTTCTTTATCATTTCTGTTTGTGTGTTGTTGTTTTTTTTTTTTGGTTGTTTTTTTTTTATTATTATTTCATTCATATATATATATATATATATATTAGAATAAAAAAGGTTACTTTCACTCCTTTTACATTTTAGGGGTCGGAACTCATCTGAACTCTCGCCCGCCAGTTTATACCAAGTAAACCTCTGATTGGTTTAGCTGAATAAAAACCTCCAATGGCAGCGAGACTGTTTGGTAATGATTATTTGTGATTGGTTGGTTCTTGTTTTTCTTTACTGGTGGCTTAGAGTTGGGTCGACGTCCAGCCCAAGTCAGTAAAATTATTATTATAACCTGTTGTTGTTTTGGTGCAAAACCAAATGCTTTGTCTAAAGTCTTTGTTCTTTGTATATGCATTCTTTTCAAAAATATTAAACTTATACCTTAATTGCCTTTACCACTTTGCACTTGCTGTTCTTTGTTTTTCCAGCCAGCAGGTGGAGCTGTCTAATCACATCTCCATCGTCTATATCCTTCATTCGAAGCTGATAAATGAAAATGTTGCAAAACGCCCACAAAAGTTCACTGAAATGTTTTGGGTTTTTTTTCCCATTACAAAAACCTAAAGCATCATTACAAAAAATATTAATTATGTTGACAGGTTTGAACAGATTTTCAGGATTGCATTGTCAGAATATTTAAGTTTAGAGGTCCGTACGTTGGGAAGGTGTGTGTTTACCTGCTGAAAACTACTTCGCTTAGCACGTTACCATGTTATCCTGATGAGAGACGAAACCATTTTCCTACTCATGGACTCATGGCCCGTTTTTTTTTTTACTATGTATCATTGGTGATGCTCTTAAATTGAAGGGGGAAATGTAAGTTGTCTCCATTACATACAGTATTCATCTCATTACATAAGTCTTACCTTACATGGTAGTAAAGTATAGCCCCTTGTATATTTGGAGGATTCCCAGCATGACAACTTTGATTAAGCTATTCTGTAATACTTGGCCTGTAATTAAAATACTGATCATAGTTAAACTGTCTAGCCAGATTTTCATTCTTTTCAAAATGAAAGTGCACTGTTACTCTAGTGACTCGATCCAGAGGTTCAGCCTCAAAGAGAGATCAACAAACCAACTTGACTAGGTAGGATTTTTTCCTTTTGTAAGATAGCATATTAATTGGAGCCTTTTTTGTTTCTTTTCTACAAACCAAGCATCCCCATTAAACTACAGTGACTAACACCTTGTGACGTTACCTTGCTTGTGTGCATTAGAATTATCCATAGACTATATAAAAAGATAGCTGTAGCTGGGAGCTACAGCTATCCATCCATTAAACTTCCATTCATTTTAATGGCCAGTAGAGGGCAACATCTGAATAATTCAGATTATATAAAAATCTAAAGGAAAACAGCCGTGCTTTTGCTCATATAGCACCAAATCTCAATAACAGTCACCTCAAAGTGATTTAGAAGGATACAACCCTCATTGGGGAAATTCATGTATTCCTGCAGCAAAGTTACAGGCAGATGGAGCATCCGGATTCATGGTATTATTATTATTATTAAAGGTATTATTTATATTGTAAAGACCTAAACTCCAGCAATCGGACGACCTCTTATGAGAAAGCACTTGGCAACAGTGGGAAAGAAAAACTGGGTGGGGGGAGGAAGACATGATAAAAGACACACTGTGGAAGAGAGACAGAGATTAATAATAACTAATAATTGCAGAGTGGTGTATAAACACAGAGAGAGACATAGTGGGTCAACTTCCCTCTTAAGGGTTTAAATACATGAAACTCCACCATTTGATTGTAGAAGTTTCTTGGATGGCAGGTGAGATGTCGTCATGAAACTTACAGAAATCCGGTCCCTTTCTTTTCAAGCTCCTTTGACTATCGTCACCTGGATGACAGATCACCCATGTCCTTCAAAACTTCATCTAGCCAGTGCCATATTTTAAAGATGATTAAAACATAGTTTGAACGTTGCTATTCTCGAATGTGATCTTTTATTTCCTATCAAATGAATCACTCGCCTTCCATCACACGCACACTCACGCAGGATCCAGCCGTGTGCTGATGTCAGATGGTGTTGAGTGATCGGTATTGTTTTCATATAGCTTGCACAGATGTCCCAAAATTCCTCAAATGACAGCAAATGAGGGTAATCTCCCAAGTTTCATGACCTGGATCATCTGCCACAGACAGTTGGGATGGATGTTACGCAGCAGCCCCCACCACCCCTCACCCGTGGATCCCTTATTCACCCTCATCCACCCCTGTGAGGTGTTCACACATTCCCTGAGTTTCTGGAGTGCTGTCTGTCAGCGCCTTCTTCCGCTAAAGAGACGCTGACAGCCATTAATTATCACACGGGCTGAACGAAGGGCATTCCTCTCTGCTGAAATATTCATGCAGACACACACGCAGATGCTCCTCAGCCCTCTGCATCCACACACATATGCTGAGCGACGCCACCTAGCCTCCACCGGTCTTCGTTGCATTTGATAAATGAGTAAACGTTTTGTTCCAAGCAGTTGTCCGATCCCCGCCGAGCCTGGGACGAGCAGGCCGAGGCCGGGATGTAATAACCGCTCACCACACCAGCACACATAAAAACACATGCAGCGCTGGCCTTCAGCTGCATGTGCTGCACCCACTTTTATGAGACGATTTTATGATGATCTGCACAGATACTGATTTGTGATGAAAAGCACGCTGAGTATTTTAGCAGTTTATCGGAGCTAAGCGGTAAATCACCGACATCTCAGCTGTATACAGTACGAGGGCATGTGTGCGCGATGTGTGTGTGCGCGCATGGAAATAACTCTCCAGTGCTGGCTGAAGCCACAGGACACAGTACTGAACGCTCGACAGTTTGTGTTGTTTCAGTGTCCGGAGTCGCTTCCAACACACAGAACACAATGTGGGTTTTTTATGTGGATGTTGGCTGAGGTGTAGAGGTGCAGGTTTGGTTTAATTGCTCTCCAGCAGGTAGAAGGGGGAAGCTGAGAGAAAACTGAGGGTGGAGAGTGTGGGGTCTTTATTTTTACGCCAGCCGTGTTATAAATCATTGGGCGAAGTGGCCCTGAGCACTTGGGTTTAGTCCATCGAAAAGCTGTTTGTACTGGATGAAGAGATTGTCATCCTTGCTCGGTGCCAGACACTAACTGATGCAGCTTACAGTTACCCAGCATTGGGAGCGCTTGGCCACACCTAGAAAAATCACTGTGCAGTTGTTTTTGACCCCACTTACACTGAACTTCCCTCCTTATAGCACAGTGCATTTTAGGGAACATTGTAGGACTGTCTGCAATGTTCCCTAAAACATTGGACTACGAAACAGCTACCAAATCCCTGTATTTCATTCATTGAACTATCTCTTGTTCATCAGTAGGAGCAGAGTGATGCAGGTGGCAGATAGGCTGGTGTGGCAGTAAGTTTATTAGTAAATCAATGTGCTTAACTTCAGCTTTGGGTAAAGACCAAAAGACAACCAGCTAATCCATGACTCATGGTGTTACCATTCATGCAGGTAGGAATCATTGCTGCTTCCCAAACTGAATGATTGGTACTCTGGAATCACAGTCCAAGAAAAACAATGCAGTTAGTGTCTCATAAGGTGATTCAAAAACAGATGACCAATGTGACAGAGTTAAGTTTTCTCTTACACTCAGGTACAAATTTATTTTTTCTATCGATCGCTCACAGTTTTTTCCCCAGGGCTGGCCAGGTGGATGTTATGACTTTTTTTAGGCAAAGTATCTGTCCAAAGATCTGTTTGTTTCTTGAACTCTGCAGGCTCGTTGAGATATTTTCTGGTAAAGTCTCACCTGGCCTTCCTGCTCTTGAGTGTAAGTAGTGAGTTGTAACCCCCCCCCCCCCCTCCCCCCCCTTTCCATTCATGAACGCATCTCTTGATCGTAAACTTTGACACTGTTATGTCGACTTCCTTAAGACTGTCCTTTTATGATCAGTAGATCATAGTTAGATGTTGAGATTTTCTTAAACAAGAACCAACAAAGTAATCTCATGCTGTCTTCCGGAGCCGTTAGGACTGGCTGAGTTGGCCAGCAGATTTCCTGTTTGTTTTTTAAGAATGTACCACATTGTTGATGTGGACACTTCTAAAGTTTTTCATTTCTTTCTTGTTAATGTCTTGGTCTTTGAGCCTAATGATGGTCTCCTTCACTTTTGTTAACATCTCTTTGGACTACAAAACAGCTACCAAATCCAAGTTTAACACTTGGAATTAAGTCCTGATCTTCTATCTTCTATTTGTCATGGAATATAATGAATACTGTATTTGGAGTAATTGGACCACTGCTTGTCCATCAATGGTCCAATTAATCGTGAGGCTGGGGCACTGTGTATAAAGGTTAATGCAATACTTTTAAACCCCTTAAATCAAAGCTGGAGTCCTCAGTCACATCTTGACTATTTGATTTGAAATTCACTGCGGCTGCGTACAGAGGAAAAGCTATGCAAAGTACGTCACCGTCTAAATACAGCACTTTCATTTTACCTTTCTGTTCATTTGGACATGGACATCAACACATTTACTTGAAACGAGTATATTTTCACTGTCACTGTGTTTGTTTGGTCCTCAATTAGAATTATAGAAGTTTTTAAAAGGTCTTTAAAATTCGTAGGCGCCCTGTGTGAGTGGAATACGTGTCTGACAGCCAGGCAGCCATCAGGTGAGGCTACCACTGGTCACCGCAAGGATTATTTTGACACGGTGGGTTGCTGTTAGTTAATAGATACATGTAACGCACACACACACTCTAACCTCTTTCGCCCGCATACACAGGCAGCTTTGGTTTTGGGAATATGTGTATTCAGTGTCCAGGTGTTAAGGGAAAGTTCTTTGCAGTTAAGCTGATGACAGACATGTGGCTATAACTACACATAAAGTATGTGTGCAGGAGCAGACTCAGTGATCCTCCATACCAGCATCCAGAGATGAAGCTGTGGCAGCTAAAGCCCCCATCAACAGTCTGATCCACCATCTCTGTGGGGGAGAAGCTGTTTCATTCCTCCTCCTCTGATATTTCCTTATCTGATCGGTCCGCTCTGGGATGAATTGTAATCTGAAAAATCTTAACTCGCTGTTTGGAATTTTACTACGATCTAAATAATTTTTGCATGTGAGAAATAGGCCGTGTTAAATTTCACTATAAATGCCTCAGCGCAAGTCCAAAACCCTTGGTCACACTTGGTTTTTACTTACGTTTTTATGTTGAATAGCACTATTAAAAACTAGATGTGTAGAACCTGGATCGCTAATCAAGCTTCAAAAAAGTATTTACAACAAAATATTCAGTCACAGAATTTTATTTTGATTGTTTATCCCTGTTTTTTATTATTATTATTATTACTATCTAGTTTTTCTGGCACCTCATGTTGAATACACCCTCACTTCTAAGCTCTGAGAGGATGCGACACACATTAAGTATGTGGTACTGGTCTGTGTAGTCATGGATAAGTAATAAAACAAAAGCATTTGTTTCAGTCTACACCCCTCTCCATCTGTCTTTTGAGGCCTTTAAATTCAGCCTGGTTTCACTAGAAAACGTCTGATTGCTGATTTGTTTGGGATTATCGTCTTATTCCATGATCCAATTTAAGCAAACCTTCAGCTGTCAGACACATGGCCTATCGAGGAGCTCATGGTTGACTCAGTGACTGCAAGGTGCCCAGATCCTGTGGTTGCAAAACAAGCCAAAGTTATGACCCCTCCCCCACCGTGCAGGTCTGTGTGCTGATATGCTGTGTTTGTTTTTTCCCCCCAACGTGGAGCTGTGCATTAAATTATATAAATGTCATATTTCATGAACTAACATAAGACTGGGCTGTCATACCACAGACCGGAAGTTATAGGTCTTAGTGGTTTATGTGGTTTCCAGGACTTTCATTATAAAATCCCCAGTGAGATGCTGAGAGCATATTTCATGGGAAACATTACGGGAGATCCAGGATTTTCTATCATTCGATTGACTTGATCTGTTCGGGACTCCCAAGCAGTGTAAGGCAGGTAGAATACAGCACACACATTTTTAATGTGAAGTGTCAGATGTAAAACACTGACGCTGGTGTCTCACTGGCCACCAGCATGGTTTTAACAAACACTCTTCTTGTGTTGCACAACGCGACCGTTTCACAGCAAAAAAGACTGGAGACACTAAGAGGAAAGCCGAGAGGGAAGATGAGGGGAGGAGAGCAGGAGGAGAAAGAACTGCAACTGTCATCATAAACAAGAACCATCTGTCTCATTTGTGTAACTTGTTTTCTTTTAATATGAGAAGTATGCTGAAGAGATCTGGGAGTTTGAGAGAGGCCTGGGAGGGCTGGGCCCTGGGCTAAAGCCAGCCTTCTCCTGGGTTCTCTGAGCGACTGGCATTAATATCCAGCCAACCTGCAGAGTTAACCCTTTGCACGCTCACAACACAGACTGATGGAGAAAGACGGCAAACTTTTAACGGGCTTTAACCTTTAACGTGCGTAGGTAGCTGAGTGGTAAATGGAGCTGTCTGAGGGATGAAGTGTTGGAAGGGAAATGCATTGGGATGAATACATGAATATATTCCAAATTTAATTTTAAAGAGCTCCCCAAGATGCCTTTTAATCATGCTAACACCGTGTCTGCAGAGAGCCAGAGCTAATTCAGAATTCCCAGGCTTGGTTCCATAAGTGAGGAAACTTCACTATCCAG
Source organism: Aulonocara stuartgranti (assembly GCF_965226115.1). NCBI lineage: Eukaryota > Metazoa > Chordata > Actinopteri > Cichliformes > Cichlidae > Aulonocara > Aulonocara stuartgranti. The sequence continues at coordinate 34,086,612 of NC_138943.1, read as the reverse complement.
CTGATTTGATCCCACAGAGCAGCCTCAGAACAAATCCTTACCTGATATTCTGTAATGTTTTTGACTTCTTTTTTTTTTTGACAAAAGTCGTTCTTAATAATGCATTTGAAATCACAAAACTTCACTTTTGCAGTAAATGAAAAGAACCAACCCCCCAAAACACTACACCTGAGAATATTGTTTAGGGAATCACAACTTTATACCCTTAGCAATGGTCATTTCGGTATCTATAGTAGGGTGCAAAAGTCTTGCAAAAACCCTTACTTCTTTATGTTTTGCATGAAAAATGGGAAATGAGTGCAGCGATTTATTGAAACGTGGAAATACAGTATATGTGAAAAAACAGAGTTTGTACAACTGTAACAAGCTTGAAAGTCAATTTTTGGTGTGATCATCTTTATTCTTCAACGCAGCCTGAACTCTCTTAGGCAAGCTTTCTTGTAATTTCTTTAAGTAGCCTTCAGGAATAGTTCTCCAGGCTTTTTGAAGGACTTTCAACGCTCTTCTTTGCTCTGCTGATGATGGCACACTGCTTCAGTAATGTTCAGGTCTGTGCTCTGGGGAGGCCAGTCCATGACTCATAGTGTTCTCTGTGTTTTTCTATCCAGGTATGCTTTTACTGAATTCACATATTAAACAAAATTACCTTTTTCAATGTGTTAAAGAAGATAGGTAGACAGATTATTTTCCAAGAAAATATATATCTTGAAAAGTATCTGACATATGAAGCTACAATTTCACAGCAATCTTTATAAATTAATAGGCACGCGGCTTGGTTGATTTGAGAGGGATTGACCCTGAAAGTAAAGAGAAGCAAGCCACTCTCTGTCCTTTAATATGTCAGTGTGACTCATGTCTCTTTCTTCCTCTCACTCTCTTTGTCTCATGTGTAAGATGGATAATTTAATTACAGTTTGGATTTTGGTCTTTAAGTGAGCGGATAGCCCACATTGTCCTCATAATCCACTGCAAAAATAACAATGATAGTTTGATATTGTTTTCTTAAGTTTTACACGTGCCTGCATCTACTAGGAGCAGTAGTGATAAAAACATTAACATGTAATTACAAGGCCAAGCCCAAATGACTCTAATGTGTCCAAAATCAGAATACTGGAGCTGTGCCTGAATGTCATGTTGAAAAATTAGGCTTTCACCACTCAGACTCTCTCCACACAGATCAAAATCTGATGGTACATTTCAGAAAAAAACATGGCGGGTACAGGAAAATTACTTTTTAATATAACTGGGTACATGACCACTTTGACTGAGAGGTGTGGAGCTGTAGTTAGGCCTCGCCTCCATTGATTTGGCACAGTGAACTGGATTTCTTCACTTTGTGGTGAAATGCTGTGTGGTACAAGTGGTACAAGGCTTATTCAAGAGAGCTGCACTTCACCTTTGGTGAGTAAAATTCTGGTATTTTAGTAGTCTGATGCTTAGCTGATAGGTGTTCATCCCGCCCATACAGTTTATGGCCTACTCACTAGGGACGGGAATTGATAAGAACTTAATGATTCAGATTTAGCGTGTTAGAGGTATTTCCCCTTGTGATCAGTGTTGGGGCCATTACTCAAAAAAAGTAATGTATTACACATACTACACAGAACACAACGGCTTTAGCACCACTCTGAGTTCATGGCTAGCTTAGCGTTAGCAGGCACTGAAGATGTGTCAGCAGCATAATGCGGTTGATTCCGCTGTGGACGCAGTTTGCACTTTATCATTGAACTGTTGTCCTTTTGTGCAATAAAAAAAATTGTAATGTCAATATCCAAGCTGCAGGATGCACCACTATTTTCCTCCTCTGGCACACAAACTAGCGCAAGTGCAAGGGGAACCGATAAGCTGAAGGTCCGGAGACACATGATGAGGGGTTCAGTCATTCAGTGGACGAATGCACGTCTGTCACCTCGTTGCATGTCTATGAAAGGTGTGTGTATTCGATAGTGAGTGCCTCTTTTTGTTTGGGGAGGTTGGTTATGGCCTGTTAAACGTTTGTGTGGATGGTATGCTAGGTATTAGTCTAATATGTCAGCTATGATTAGCTTAAACATTTATGTTTCAGTGCTCATAAATCCAGATTTGTAGCATTTTGATTCTGACAGACTCTCTAGTGTACACAGATTAAGTTGTAAAACCCCCACTGTCAGCCTCTTGTCTCTGCCACAACCACAACCAAGAAGCATTAGCCTTCTCTGGCTGTACAATATATGTCACTATCTCAGCGTGCGTGCACGCACACACACACACACACACACACACACACACACACACACACACACACACACACACACACACACACAAATTTGGTTGCAGACTTTCGCAATCAGTGTGGCCACCACCACCCACCTCATGTGGGCCATCACAGTGGCTTAATGAAGGACAGATCTGAGAGTGGTTACGTTTTCCGCAGAGTGGAGCGCTGACTGGGTCCAGTGTTAAGTCAACGATATTGGAGACGAACGAGCAAGCAAGCCAGAGCTGGAAGGGTGCAGGGGGGGTAGAATGATACTGATAGAGATAGAAGGAGGAAAAAAAAGCATATGCCATGTGGTCTGCATTTCACTATAATCCCTGTTCTAGCCTGGTGTTCCTGCTTGTGCTCCTTCTTCAGCCCAAACCCAATCAGACGGGCTTTGAAATCTGAGCAGTCGCTCCGGTTCTTCCCAAAACTGCCTTCCCCACGCTGCAGGAAATACATCCTTGGTTGGTGTAGCATAAGCGCTGATATATGGTGCATAAACTGTGTTTATAGGTGTCAGGGGTGCAGGAAAACATCTCGGGGTGTACTGCTCACACACTCATACACACACACGCACGCACACACACAAAATACTGCACAGTGCAAACTGTGGCCACATAATAATGCAGCTGAAAGACACGGGAAATGGGTGATTTTATTGAAATATGTGTATGTCTGTCAGCAGAGCTCTGTGTGTGTGTGTGCGTGTGTTTGGAGTTGGTGGTGGAGACTCTGCACTCTTTTACTTTCCATCTTCTTGACTATTATATCTGCCTCTCTCTCTCTTACACACACACACACACACACACACACACACACACACACACACACACACACACACGTTTTATAACAAAAAGCGACAAAAGCCTTTTTTTTGACACAGCATATATTCATTATTAACATACATTCATAGGCAGTATAGTCTTCAGTGTATAAGTCTTTACAGATCTACAGTATGTCTCTATGATGATAGCAAGTTATTATAGGAAAGCTTGGCTTTATGATGGTGGTACAAGATGACAGTAGAGTCCTGAAAGTGGCATGAGAAACTGTGTGTGTAGTGTGTGTGTGCGTGTTAGGAAAGGAACAGGGAACACTTGGTCGTGTGATTTTGTGTTTGTTGCTGTAGGGCGAGGGCTCTATGTGCGCTTGGAGAGAAAGTGCTTCAGTCATCATGTGTGATGAACATGCTCGGCAACCCTCTGGCAGACCCCTTTCTTTGTATGTCTGAATGTGTATTTACATTATGTCTGTTTGGAGATGCAGGCATGTCGCTGTGTGTTAACTTGACTGTGTGTTGTTTGCATTAAGCTGACTAGCATTTGGCAGATGACAGCGTGCAGCACAAGGTCAGAACCCGCATCGATTCTCAAACGAGCACACAGGGTGATGCCAAGGACATGCGCCGAAGCTGACGTAGAAAGTGTTTTTCATGGAAGCTGTCTGGTGTGTGTTTGTGGCTAGCAGCTGTGGGTGAATGCAGGTGTGAGTGTTTTGTTTGACCGACGCCCATCACCTGCCTACTGAAAAAACAGGACACAGCTGACAGTGGCTTTCGTCCGTCCGTCATCGTCCTCTTGTCGTTAGGAAGACAGTGGATGAGTGAGTAGAGCAGCATCAGGGTGTTGCGGAGGGCAAAATAAGCGACTGAGAGGCAAATGAGCCTCAGCGCAGCCATGTATACTCAGAAAGCAAATCACAAAGTGTTCCTCTTTGTTGTTTTAGCCTGTCCTGTGACAGACTCGCAGTCTCCATTTTTGTCTCCAAGTGAGTCCCTGAAGCAGCAGCAGCAACAAGGGCTGACGGCCAACAACCCTCCTCCTTAACACAACCCCCAAACCCCCAAACTGCCTAGCCGTTTGTCTAGTTTGTCCATGATAATCTCCACTCGTCGGTTTGTCTGTAGTCCTTCTATAACTGCCCCTGTCAACCCCCTCAGCAAAACTCTCAACAAATAAGTTAAACATTACAAAAATAAGGATCAATGACAAACTAAATATGACTGTGAGGGAGCGAATCAGGAACTGAAAGATGCTCTCTACTTGAGAAGAAACAAACAGACTGTAGCTTTATAGGAAATCCCATGCCTAATCTACTGATGTCCACTAAGGTGGCAAAAAAAAATAAAGGATCGGATGACCTTTGACCTCTCGGGCAATCAGTCTGTGTCTGTTGAATAGCAGTAGGAGGCTGGGATGGTTAAAGGAGATGAAGGAACTAAACAAGTCCTCCCTACTCCCTCTTTTCTTTAGCCGATCAGGAGTACGGGGCATTTTTTGTCTATCAGCAGTTCCCTCTGTGCCTCCGCCTCCATCACCGGCACGTGTGAATCTCCACCATTTTACGGCACTGTTTGCATTTGACGTAACAGCACCAGTGGAACTTACAGCTGCACCTGTCCACCACCTCCACCTCCTGTGTCTGGAAGCCACGGCCGCAGCACATCAGCTCACAGCCGTCGATGGCCTTGGATGTTCGGTTACACTGGCGACCCACCGTGCCCAGCATCCCTGGCGTGCGTGGATCGTAATCGCAGAAATCTGGACTTGGTTCCAGGTAGACCAGGTCTTCATCCGTGTGAGGTTTGAACTGGGAATTGCGAGGAACAAGGACTTTGGTTGTGCCCACCTTCCGCTGCTCTACCTCGGTAGCGCCGTCAAACTTCTCCTTGATGATGTTGCCCACCTTGCGAAATGGTGGCATGGCTTTCCAGCAGGTCTTCACCTCACAGGAGCCTGAGACGCCGTGGCATTTGCACTCCACACGCATGTGAGACAGGATGGCCTGCAAGGATTCCAAAGAACATTTGGTTTGCTGAAACAGCTTTAAAAGCAGCAGATCTGGATGCCAACATCTGTTTCTATAACGCTGAATTTGCTCTCAGTAACACCTAAAACAAAAATGGAGCTTTGACTCGTATTTCTATTAAATGACTTGATACCTGACTTTGCATTTGTCTCAAATAATTTGTGTTGTCTTTTAGTTTTCTCACATTTTTTTAGATCTCTTTTCAGTAACTTCATATTTAATTTGGACTTATGTTAAATGACTGAAGACCAGACTTGATGTTTCTTTTTAAAAGAAACTTGACTGAAAATTAATGCAGTGCCACCCTACAAAAGGGCAAATCGAATTACTAGAGACTTGATTCGAGGGTTTATCTCTTATAATTTGGGGCTTAACTTTCCATTTGGTTATGCTCACTTTTCTCGAATGGCTGGACTAGACTACTAACATCAACAACATTAAACTTAAAGAACTTGTGACATGATTTGAGAACTCTGGGTTTGACTTTCTAGGCTGACTTGAGAATTGACATTGACTTGTCACATATGGTGTGACACTTGGACTTGTCTTAAATAACTTGATCACAACTTGGCTTAAGCCTGTTTTTAACGTATATAATCCTGACTAGTTTTTTTTTTTTTAACTGAAGGACTAAAAACCTTTCAACTAAAAAAACACTCAATTTAAACTTATTCTCAAGAAGTTAAAACCTGACCTAGATGGACTTGTCTCAAATGACTTAAGATTTGACTGTAATGGACATCAAACCCCTACAAAAGGTAAAAACTACTTTTTAAAATATCTTGATCCTTTGAATGGCTGGAGACTTGACTTGGGAATGTGTCTTATAACTTGAGGCTTCTCATCTACTTGAGAGTTGACCTTGGATCTTCTGTAAATAAATTCAAGGTTTCAAGCTTTTCTTCAAGCTTTTTTTTTTTGTTATCTTGAATGACTTGATTGTTTCAAATAATTTGAACATAAGCCACGGCTCTTTATCAACAGCAGTGGATTACCTTTCTGCCGGCCTCGTTGTTGTGCAGGTTCATGAGAGCCCGACTGGAGGACTGGCCTTTACTCCTCTCCCTCACATCGACAAAGGACTGAGAGAAGGCCACTCCATATGCAATGTTATCGCTGCAGCCTGACCACTGGAACCCTAATAAAGGATATTAATACAGAGACAAGAAACGGTCATTGTAAGGCTTTTAAATGTTGCACTGATACTATACCACAAGCTATTTTTCAGTCAGGTTTTATTCTTCATAAACTTATAATTTAATGTGGAAATGTGTGTGGGGTGGTTTTAAAATGTCATCATTAACAGTCTCACAGTTATGTCTGCTTGGAAAACAATTTTCATATTATATAGTCTTATTTCTGCATTAAACTGTACAGGATCAGTTGGCCCTTGTGTTTCCTTTTCTGAGTGTGTGTTTGTGTGAAAGAGTGAGAGAGACCTACCCTCTGGACTGACTCCATGTACATTGTGGTCACAACCACATTTTTCCAGCTCCCCGCTGCTGCAGGCCCTCGTGACCGCAAACGCCACACTGGCTGCTGAGATGGCATACACAAAGGCTGCTTCACGGGTGCCTAACACACAAGCATAAACACAAGCACACAGTCACATTGTGTCATTATGCAAATGAAAAGAGCTTGTACTTCTGAATGATCAGATAAAGTGTATGTGTGTGTGTATACACACAAAAGTGTGTTAAAATCTAAAGAATTGGGCCCAGACATTAATACGCTGGAGCCAATAGAAATGGAAACAAGCTCAAACATTTCACAGTATATAAAACATGATGAGTTATTTATGTTGCACTTTTGTAAATGCAGAACAGATAAACCTGTTTTAGCATTATAGACCAGCTTTAGTGTTGTCTGCCATTAAAGTGTCTTCTGGAATCGCTGCAGTGGATGATCTTACCTTGCGTGACCACTTTCCCAAACACAGGCATCGACTCCAGTGTGGAGCAGTTCCATCGACGGTTGCGAAACTGAAACTGACACTCATCTATAGCCAGCTGGGCTCCACGACGCACCGCATCCATCACCTCCACGCTCCGCTTACAGATCTGAACCTGTAGTGGACACACAGGAGCTGCGTCACCCACAAACGAAGAGCATGCAGCTAGAAAGTTTTTACTGTTCTGATCTAAGCTTAAAATTAGTGGCATGGATACTTTGAGAGGTGTGACAACAAAGGCAGCCGGAGGGGATATTTGTCTTTTAGGACTCACGTTAGCTAAAATGAGTCACTGGGTTGAACTTGTCAATTTTGTTGATGCTCTTGGGTCTTTTAGAGCATTCGTAATGGAATTATCTGGAAAATAATACAGTTTGCTGTGTTTTTCCACCTATCCAAGAAGCTTCCCCATCAGCATTTAATTAGTTTGTCACTTACACTGATAAGCAGGTCCATTTGTGCACTTCATGGATGTAGTATTCAACCCAGACTTGCTCCTCTAGCTAATGAATTAGCTCCCCACCCTCTCATCTGTTTATATAGTCATTTCTGAGTCCAAAACCAACATGGGCAAAAATATGAGTGCTTCAGAACAGATCCTCAAAAAACGGTTACGTTCATCTTTTAATTACGGTGTATTGTTACTACCTGTTTCGGCACTTCATGATGCTTATATGCTCAAACTTTCAGTATTAGCATAATACATTATAACACCTATGCTGCATGTGCTCTAATAATTTGGTTTGTTGGTATGCTGGTAGTTATGTAATACTTGTATTCTGTCAGAAACCAAAATACAAGACAAATTAAATTTGACCTGATGGAGGGGCCTCATGACAAGTAAGAGGATCATCAGAATTAAATTCCATTGTAAATTTTCCTGGAGGGAAAATGTCATTGTAATCAATCCGAAACTTGTCAAGAAAATTTCACCCCAACCACAAATGCCAACTTTGGGGTGGCGCCAGAGGAAAAGTCAGGGGATCAGCAAAGTCATGTCTGGGACCCGGGAATGTCTGTAGAAAATTATGTCCCAATATATCCAGTAGATGTGGAGATATTTCGCTGGATAATGAAACGTTTGGGATTACTGGTGGCACTACAGGAAATGTCTGGGGATCACCTGAGTCAATAGGAGTCAGGAATGTCAGTGTAAAAATCAATGGCAATGCAACCAGTAGTTAGTGAGACATATCAACATGCTAACTTTACTACCTCTAATTTCCATGAGCCTATGAGTTCCAACGATCATGGCAAAATTTTGTCCATATTGTTACCCATATGGTTTTCTTGAACATATGTAAACTTCTATATGTAGTTTTGTAAATGTATTCAGTTTTGTTTTGGATGACCTCTTGGATTTAATTTAGTAAATGGAGCCTATATGTTGTTAGTGAGGCAGGACAGACCACAGGTAACCGCTCAGTGTGCACGGCTGTGCGTTCAACTCAGGTTGGAATTTTCCAAGTTGAGGATTACAATTTCCAAGCTTGGAGTGTCCAAGACTGACAATACCGAATGTAAACGATCAAGATGGCTTACCACGAGAAACCTTTTTTTTTCATGGCAGGCAATGCATAGAAATCAGCAAAGCTTAGCTGGATATGGAACAGAGGAGGACAAAACAACAGCTAGAAGTGGCTGGAACAAATAATATCACCACATATCTGTTTAAAATACCTGACAAAGCAGTAAACCAAATGCCATAAATGTTGCAAACAATGTCATAATGTAGCCTAGAAGCCTTTGATGTATTCTGTAGATGCTACCATATCGAGTAACATAGTAGCCTTAGCTTGTTGGGGTTGATGTACAAGTCAGGCCCCAGTTTCTGAATCTTCCAAGGACTCATCTATGAAGTGTTGTCCTCTCAAGAGGAAGCAGGCTGGTTTTGTTTCTGCTAACAACTGACATCAGAAAACCAACGAGCTAACAATCCTTAAAACCGCTTTATGTACACTTTTTTTTTTACGCTCAAATTCTTTGAATGTAGAACTTTTCAAGAATTAACAGCTTGGTTTTACTAGTCTACACTATCAAACCTTAAAAATGATTGATAGCAGTAGTTTATAAATTCTTTTTCATGATTAAGGACTTACATGCTTGTTAAAATCATCTGCAACCCTCAGTGATGAAAGTTGAAATTCCTTTGCAGGTCCTTCCATGAACATTTCAGGCTGGGTCCAAAAATGATTCAATCCCCCAGAGACCTCCATGTTAAAATGGCCAACTTTACAGCCTTAGGAAGCCATGCTTGTAGGCTGGTGCAATAAATATGTTTGCCCTGTATGGATAGTATTGCTCTTTATGTATATCCATACTGATATTGGAGTTTTGGGTGTGGACTGATGGACACTGATGGACAGCTCACCTTGACTGAATATAACTCTTTATAGTGAAAAACAAGTGCATTTGTAACTTCATAACTGACTTAGTAACTTATTACTACAGTTGAGTGGAGTACCTGTCTCTGGATCAGGCCTCGTAACCTCTCACACGTCTCCTCGTCCCTGATGCTCCCCACTGATGACAGCTTGGCGAGGTACCTAGTGGAAAAAACAACAAGGCTTCTTTAGTGAGCTCAAAAAAGCAATATTTCATTTTACAAATACACAGTAAATGGCCACAAGGTGGATTTGAACAGGGCTCTGCATTAAACTTTATGCTATATGGGTTGCTTGCTAAACTGGCTCCCTCCCCCTCCTAGATCATCATTCAGTGCAAATATGATACACAAAGAAATTTGTGAGTCTTGAACAAACATTTACTTGGAGCCTACAGGAGGATGCTGGTGAAGTAAGAAGAGTAAGGAGAGTCAGCCGTATGATGCAAGCAACAACTCGAGTATCCAGCCTGAACTAACTTGCAGACTTTCTTGAGCCATGCTCATCATTAATCATTCTTACAGTTGGGAAGCAGAGCTGCAAAAAGCTCCCGTGCCTTTGTGGGAATGTTTTGGATGAACATCCAAGTGTGAGGACATTGAGAGGAGGGAAAGTGGCTTATCACACAAACACACCACCTCCAGGCCAGACAGGTCAGGGAGATATACTGCACACACACACACACACACACACACACACACACACACACACACACACACACACACACACACACACACACACACAGTCTAAGATATATGAGAAAATGGCATCAGTCTGGATGCCCTGACCCTACCACTTCCACCTCAGCCTCATATCTCAAGTCATAGCTTCACCTTACAGAAATAGGCTTTCTCATAACTACCCAAGCTGTGTACTGTCTGCACCCCTCAGTGTCCCAAGACGTCATGTGCATGTACATGTTGAGTCTAAAATGTTTTGTTTTTCTAAAACAAACAGATGTGATCCTTAGCTGTTTTCATTTTCCCAAAAAAAAAAAAAAAAACAAGCACAGGTTAGAAATTGGTATCTAATAATGATTAATTTTATTTTGGTAAATTATTTAGGGAAAATGTGAAGGCTGAAGTTTAACTATTACACCTGCTGTTGTGAAATACAGCAAAATGGCAATTTTACAACAAGATTTTGCCGAAACAAAGACAGAAGAAAATAATAAAAAGAAAAGAATAAATGAAGAATAATGTTTTATAAACAATGATAATGATACTAACACTTTTTCCTGAGTTCATATTTTATCTCTAATTTCAAGACACTTATGAATATCATTTTCATACAGTGTAGTGTCAGTGAATAAACTGGTGTATAAAAATATTAAAAATAAAAGTTGTATTCCATATGTACTTTTTGTTTGCTTTTTATGCTCATTTTTGCATCTTGCTGGAAATTGATTTCCAGCCTCATATCTGTGAGTAAATATCTGCAGAGGGAGATTCAGGAGGTGTTAATCAGCAATCACACAAGGCTACAGACCAGTTGGCAACCACCTTCAGTAGGGAAAAGTGAGTATTCTCCAACTGGTTGTGAGTGGTTTCTGGAGGTTGCTGTCACTCACTGCTATAGCTTCAGACACACAGGTCTAAAAACTGGTCCTCAAAAAAACTGTTATTAATGCATCAAAAGGCTTTGCTAAGACATGGAGGGATGCCAAACCATGTTCTTTAGCAGGCGAAATCCAAAGAAGAGCTGAGTATTGATCTCTCAGTTCTCAGGAAACACTGGATTGTGATGTGTTCTGTGTGGCTTCACAGCATCAGTAAATATAGTAGTATATGTATTAACTCAAAATGCTCAAAAGCTGGCATACACTTTCAAATGTGGTATCATATCTAGATTTTGAAGTGAACACCCTGTTTTATCAGGCATCTTTCCACAGACCTGTGCTGGATTCTCAATCACATTTTGAAAGAAACACATGCACATTTGTTAAATGTAATTTATTTTCTTGCCACTTTTGGGGCAAAAAATGACCTTGAAAACTGAGGTTTTCAAGGTTTAATATAGTTAATGTTTGAAAGCATCTATTGTAACTTTTGGTCATTTCCAAAAGTTAGTAAAAAGGAGTCTAAATCTGAGATTAAAAAAAGAAAGCTTAGAAGCCAAAAAGTTGAAATAATGGGCTGTGACTAATTCTTTAACCACCTGTTGGTCTCACTGTAAGGTATTTCTGAAGGGAGAAAACGAGAGGGAAAAAAGAGCACTGCATATAGTTATATAGTCGTATAGCCATGTCTTTTTAGGAGACATGGCTGATTTTACTATGTAAGAAAGAATTCAGTAAATGGGCACTGGTCAGAGTTTGAATACCAAAATGTCCCTTAATAAAGGCAAATTCCAACAGAATTAACTTTTAGACTATTATTCTGTACAAGTAGACGTGTATTTCCTTCAGGTTCCCCCAGCTTCTTTTATGAGTCTTGGGTTATGAGTTCCCAGACCACACATACCTCTGTAAAGCCCTGCTTGCCCATCTCAATCAAGCCATGGCGCACAACCAGACTGCAAAGAATTCTTCTGTAAGATTACAGACCAAACTTTAATATAACACAAAGCCAGCTGAAGTTCTTTACACTGGCTAAGGCTATAGGTCGTTTAATAAAGTTGGCTCGTAGCCACTGCTCAACTCTTTTAACCTCTTAACATCCACCAGATCACTGGAGACCTTACTAAGATTAGTTTTCTTTAAGTCATATGCTAAATAAGTAAAAAAGCTGAAATCGCATGCATTCCTTTTGGCATTACAGCTTCCCTGTTTGGGTGTAGTGACGAGCGTTCTATAAAAAGGGTGGATGCTAACGTTACCAAAACACTAGCCCTGACTCTAGATGGGACACAATGACCTGGTGGATGTAACACGTGTTAATGGGGCAGTATTACGATGCCGTCCTTCTTGAGGTCAAACAGCTCCTCCTCCCCCTTCACCCTCTTCATCGCCACCTCTCAACAGCTGAGATAATGTCTTCCTCTCTCTTTCTCTCTGTCTGTTCCATGGACTTTTTCTCTTCCCATCCAGACAGCGTCTGGATTAAACACTCATCACTGTGATAACCCTACTCTCTGCCACTCTGCCACCTCTTAGCCGCATCTGCTCACATCCTCCCAAACGATTGACATCATGCGCTCAGAAAGTTAAAGCACCTCCATGCTGACCTTCAACAGAAAGTCTGCACTATTCTCTCATGTCGTGGACAACAAGCATTGTGGCTGAAATTAGCACTGATCAGCACTTCTGTGTTAACGATGGAATATGTAAAAATTTGAAATGGTTACAATTAACTCTATGAAATGTATCACATTTTAGTGTATTGCAGAAGTAACATGCTCTGATAAATAGTGACTTGCATGTTGGCTTGGACAACATGCAGCATTAAGCAACTACGGAGCCACAGAAGGTCTGAGCTGGAAAGAGAAAGTGTGGCTATTCATTTGTTGAGTCAGAAAAAGTGTGGGCAATGCGGAGGTGCTGTAAACTTGCATTCTTCCTAATGACTAGCAAGTGGGGGATTTCTCTTATTGCAAACACAAGTCATGCATGAAAGTCTTTATGAAAATGACCCCCATTCCTTCACAATTTATCACCTCATTTATTTTCAAATGTGTTCAGGGCTTCTGTGGCTACTTTCAAGTACTCTTTACAGGTTTGTTTGTTGCATTGTGATTTAATTTAGAGTAGACTAGATGATAAAGGAAGATGCTTCAAAAGACCTAAAGACTTCAAAATGAATGTTGAGTTAATCATTTAACAATAAACCGTCATTTTATAAAATATTTGTCTTTTTGAAGCCAAACTGAATCCATGTAAAACCCTGAACTTGAACCTTTAACAAAGGACACTAAAACCTGACATTTGCAGACCTCATTATTTAGTGACATCATCATTAAACAACATGAGAGTGTGAAGGATCATGAACAGTAATCAACAAACAGGTAATCAGAGGAGACATCATGTATGCATTTCACTGAAATGTTTATCTGTGATGTGCTAACATGTAATTTGGTGGAAAGAGGACTCGGATGTTTTGTGAATTGTACACAGTGTAGAAATGTCAACAAGCAATACAAATGAAAAGTGTAACAAGCAACAAGTACTGGAAGAATATAAATGGCTTACTGTCTGGACAAGATACATATTTATCATTATTATTAGAACATATTGGCTCAAAGTAAATTCCCAGCATATGTGGATTTGCACAACTCCAATCTGAACGACCTCCAACCTTTCTAATCAAGGCGCGTAAGTCAAAACACCTGTGTGCACACGCAGTGCCAAATCATATTTTATAAGTCACTCAGAGGTTTGGGTTTGTAAAAGGAAAATATCTACAAACTGCAGCTACCAGAGTAATGTTTTTAATCAGAAAAAAAAGAGTACGAGGTATTTTACAAGACAGAGTACAATTAAATCCAATACATTCAAAGAAATGTACAATGTAGCGTACGTTTAAACGATAGCGCTGAAGACAAAGACACAAAGTCAGCAAATTGTATCACTAATCTGAGCCATGCGTGGTCCACCTGGGTCTTAGATCTGACGTCAATAAAGCTGAACAGTGTTGGGATCTTGAGCAATGCTGACAATGTGGAGCTGCTTTGGTAATCGTGTGTTCAGAGGGATTCATGCGGTAAGTAATACAAGCCACTCCAACCACAAGCTCTGGTGTCATACTATTAACTCACCATGCAACAAGTCACACTCCTGATTGGCTGTACTAAAATGTGCAAGTGTGTATTTTATTGATTATAAATGCAACTTCTGATTCCTCTTTGAAAGGTTAATGCTGTTGCAGAAACTGGGAAAGAACAGAAGTCCCCATTGAGCAAAAGTGGCTGAAAAGACATGAAACACGACTTCTTCAGAGACAACAGTGCGAACCACGGTGCCCGCGTGTGAGAACAATAACTTTGGATTTGCCTGAAACCTGTAAAGATAAGGTCACCCTTCCTAGTCCAGCTAGGAAACTAGCAAAGTAAGTACACCCTTACTGCTTCTGTAGGAAGTAAGAGGGTAAGTAGCAGCCAGGTGCTTTTTGCAGTTTCCTGGTCTTGAACATTGAGATGTGTGTTAACACACAAACCACAGTCCTCTCAGGAGTGGATGTCGCCCCAAGGTCAGACTGCGCAACGTTCATAGAAATTACAGAAAAACCCAAACAGACCAGAAAATCTGCAACAGAATGAAAAACCCAGTCAAAGTGTGGACATCAGCCTGACTGAGATGCTGTGGTGGGATCTTATGAGAGCTGTGCGTGAATGAATGTCAGCAAACCTCAATGAACGGAAGCACCCCTCTAAAGAAGAGTGAGCCAAAATCCCTCCACAATTATCAGAGACTGATGATGATGAAATGATGACTTCAAGTTATTGCTGCTAAAGGTGGTTCTTTGTGCAAATTCTTTAAATTTAGCCTGGAAATGTTTTGCTCAGGTAAATCCGCACGGTTTCAAGGGAGCCCTGGGCCTCACGGTCGACCCTCTAGCTCTCTGTGAGGTACATCCTCTGATCATTTTCAACAGGTCCTGCCCCTCATCTCCCTCCCTCCATCTGAACTGGATCGAGTCCACTTCAACTCTTCTCTCTGATTTGCTCGATTGCAGTTGCACGGCTCTCATCAAAGACATGTGGGGCTTTTGATCTGTCTTTGTTTTCTAGCATAGCCTTGGGCATGGTGCTACGTTTGGGTCAAGGCATCCAGCTGGGAGACCGTCAGTCAGCACGAAATAATCCCCCAAAACAAAAAAAGGCCCAAAATCGCAAAACGACTGACAGCAGCACCCACACAAAGAGACAGAAGCAGCTGGATGGCATCGCTCTGGCCTGACATTCACCCTGGAAACATTTAATAAACAATGGATAACTTGTTATTCAGGTAATTTCATAGATGTGTGTGTGTGCGTGGGAAAGCTAGTTGAAGGCCTTGGGTGTGTGCGTGAGTCCTCTCCCACTTTATCTGTTCATTTTGCAGTGTATACACTTCACTTCCCAGAGATGAGGTTAACAAAACACCTCTACAGAGGAGTCAACCCGTAGAAGGACAGAACACTACACACACACACACACACACACACACACACACACACACACACACACACACACACACCATCATCCCGGTTTCTCCCCCTCTTCTCCCTCTGTCTCTCGGGTCTCTGGTGCTTGCGTGCCTAAATCTCAGAAGCCTAAGCCCAGTGGAGCCAATGGTGCTGTGAAGGCTGCGACGTGTAATGCAACACAAACACACAGCGGCCTGCGAACGCACCGCGCTTCAGGTGGAATGCTCCATACCTTTCACCCTCCACCCCACGCTCATGAGAGGCTGAAACTGAAAATAACAGATAAATATAAACAGAGCGCCATCATAACTGCAGGTTTATTGCAGCTACATAAAAAAGAAATGAATATCATTCAAAAACTCCTGTTTGTATTTCTATAACAATATGAGCCCTGTGTCACCATCAGAGATGGGCAGTAACGCGTTACTGTAATCCCATTACTTTTTTCAAGTAATGAGTAAAGTAAGGGATTACTATTGCAAAAAAGTAATTAGATTACTGTTACTTTCCTTAAGCACGCCGTGATTCTGTTTGTGAGAGTGTCTCATGACAATGACGTACGAGCGTGCGACGCCCGTGGCAGCAACAGACGTGTGCAGATCAACAATGGATAACATGACATTACTTTGAATTTGACTCTGTAAAAAGTGACAAAAACATTAGCGTGCGCTGTTCACTCTGCGTGGGAAGAAAACTTTTTTTACAGCGAAAAATTTAACTTGAAATCTGAGCGAGCACCGAGCACGCTGCCACGGGAATGTGACATTCACTGAGAAACCCCCGGATCCTCCCACTGACATGACCACTGTGGCACCGGGCAAACCTCCACCCGCCCCACTCCTGCTAAACAGGTGACAAGATTTAAGAGACAGGACTTAGTCCTGCTAAATCTTTGATTTTATTTATTTTCTGCTGTATTTTGCCCTTATTTTATTTGAAAGAGTGAATGTAAACATAAAGAATTATTTTATTTTATATGCTGGAATATGCAGAAAAGAGGTTCAAATGTTAAACACATTTCTTCAAGACAACGACTGTTGCATATAATTAAAATTTTGCAATGTGCGTAAAATTCAAACTAATAAAACAAGTTTTAAAAAGAGGCTTTCCATTTGTTTCAGTTTTGTATGATGCATTATGCAGAAAAAATAGAATTGGGCTGAAAGGTCTTTTGCTTTATTGCGTATTCAGGTTGTGTATCATGTTTTTAAAAGTAACTTAGTAATAAGTAACTAATTAGTTTTGAAAATAAGTAATCAGTAAAGTAATGGGATTACTTTTTTGGAGAAGTAATCAGTAATAAGTAACTATTTACTTTTTTCAAGTAACTTGAACAACACTGGTGGCCATTAATAAAGCTTTTTCATATAACTCATTTATAAAATGATAACATTTTGTCAGGTGTATTAAAGTACTCTAAGCTCAAATATAATATCTGGTCAAACACCCACGACACTCCTGGTTCGAAGCTGTAAAAAGTCTGTGATTTAAGATGTTGCACTAAAACCAGACAGAGTGATTTTTGAACCCATGTAGGTTCAGGGGTAGAGACTAAGTTCAGTTAATGTTCATCTTTTTTAGCAGAATACTGTTTGCAACACCCACAAACTGAAAAGCAAAACTTCATCTCAGATGTGAGATAGATATATTTTGTACCAAAACTACCATCATGCTTTCAAGGGCACACACACAAACAAACACACACACACCCTACACCAATGCCACCAGGAAGTACCCGAGTGCAAACCAGGATATGTTGGTACGTATGAACCTTGTTGGTACAGACTGTAGTGGCTATATGAGATATCAGTACAGACAAATGATCAGAATCAGCAAGTACCTTGAAGAGAACCAGCTGAGGTAAACTAAGTGCAAATGTACAGAGGAGAGCTGCTATTTAGACTTTCTCTCTTCTTTGCTCTCTTCCTGTATCAAATATATAGATTAGAAAGAGAGAGAGGGGAATGTAGAATGACCAGTTAACCTAACCCTTCTGACTGTAAGTCTTTGGACTGCAGGAAGGAGCCAGAGTACCTGGACAGAGTGCACAGAAACACCCCTGCTCGGTGCTAGATTTGACCTCTCTTCTTTCAAAAGTCTCTCTTCTCACCACAAAAATAAAAAGAGGGCCAAAAGGAAGAGAACCTGCAGACAAGAGAGAGCTGGGGTAGAAGCTGTGATCTGTGCTTCAGTCAGTCTCTTCACACAAAATGACACAAATGCTTCCAAACTGCAGCACACTCTCTGCACCGCCATCGTCTCCAGTGTGTATTTATATGAAAATATCCTCATGTTTGACTTTCCAGTACTGAACACACAGCAGAGGTACACAGTGACCAGTAAATATAGAATAAATGGGAAGTGCAAGGAGGAGCGCTGCAAGAAAAGAGTCTTTTCTGCCGAGGGACTGTGTGCTTGTTTTACAAGAGCTGAGACAAGCCTGCTACCAGTTACAGTCAACATGCACTGACGGTCATTTTTCAGCAGCGCAGTAAAAGCAAATGAAATAATAAACTTTTACAATGAGCACTGCTGGTGGAGAACATGAGGGCAGTATACATTCAAAAACAAGTGGCCCCAGCTAACCCTCAGTGTGCCCTCTGCAGTGTTTCACACAGCATGTAAAGCAGATACTGACCTGTAGAGGGCACTATTCTCTCAGTTTGGCTTAAGCCACCTTCCTACACTGAGCATCAACACAGAACTAAACTCTCCAGCTTCTAAACTTCCTGATGGCTTTACGCTGCTGTGAACAGCCAGTGTTGTACATGTGCCTGTACAAATTAGTATTTGGAAAACACTCTGGCAGTGGCAGAGGCTTCTTGTCCACATATCCATCTGTAATAGGGTTACAGCTGACCTTATATGGAAGTGCAAAAATGATTGACCCATGACGGATAACATTTAAGAATCCCTAACGAAGGTGTCAGTGTATGCCACATGGAGATAATCAAGATATCCAAACATTTTCTGTCTCCAAATATGTGCATTATAAACGATATAAATACTTTATATCCAGCGTGCGAAGGAACCTGAATAATCCACTTTGTCAAATCGACGCAATGACGTTGCGCTTGCAGTGTTTTATAACCCAGTCTTCCAGAAACCACATTCATGCTGACTGGATTTGCAGCAGGCGTTTTTACACCACGATCAGTAAAAATAACTTTTTTAAAATTTTTATTTTATTTTGTTATTTGAGTGTTTCCAAGTGGCAACACTGGTGCCAAAAACAGCAGTTCCTCCAATAGGCACTTGACATTGGGATCCTAAAGCTTCAGTGCAGATTCTGAGGCTGCATATGGCTTGCTGTGTGGTACAAACTGTGCCTCAGTTTTGGTGAATGAAGTTATATTATTTTAGTAGTTTTTTTAGCACCGTTCAGCAGGTGTCTGCACTGTATGACTGCAGCTTGAAACTGCTTAAAAGCAGAACTTCAGTGAGTACATCTGCATGACATTTCTATTTCACATTTGAAGCCAGCCTGTTGCTTTTTGATTCAAACCAGCGGATGGCCAAAATTGCCAAGCGTGTATAGCCCAAAGAAAAGAAGAAAAATGACATCTGAGTGCAGCGAATGGCTTCACAGTAAGTATTCTGATCACTTCACTCCACCTACACACAGGTTTACTTCTTTATTAGATATGTTCTTATTATATATTTAAAAAATATTATATCTGTTAACCCAGGGTAATGGGTAAGACATGTTTATCTCAAGTTAAAAAGAAAATATATAAACTTAAAAAAAAAAAGCCTTAAATGTAAATATGTGTTAGGAATGGCAGAATGTAAAATGTTTTGGGATAGCACAACATTTGCTCAATTATATATGCAGTTAATGCTTTTTCTTCACCCCTCTTTTATTATATAATCTAATTAAGCAGGATCATCTCTGCATTTATAAAGCAAAGCATCGTTCGGAAATGGGCTTAAAAAAAAGAGAAGCAAAAAGTTAAAAGTAGAAGCACCTCATCACTAAAAAAGACCCGCAAAATTAGTTTTTGTGTTTGTGTTTTTGTTGTTTTCTTATGAGCCCTCATCGCATGCATGATCTCTCCCTCTCTGCATGTCAACACCGCTGACATGCAGTAGCTGGTTTAAGAAGCTGGTGTCGGCGTTGTTTGGTGGATGTGTCGGGTGTTGTATTCATTTGAGACATAATACTCAAAAGGTCCTTGTGACACCCGCACAAAAAATAAAAGTAGGGGAGAGAGACAGTACCTTCAGCGGAAAGAATGAGAGATAAGGAGGGGAGGATGGAAAAAAGCTCGGAGGGAATCGTTTAAGGTCAGACGGTGAAGGCAAGAGAAGGAAAAGTGGCTGCGAGGCAGGGAGATGGTTAAGTGATAAAAGATTAAAATGTTAAAAGGTGAGAGGTCAAACAGTCTGATGAGTTCAATTAATGCACAGTCTACAGTTTGCTCTGCAGCTGTGTGTGTGTGTGTCTGCGCGCCTCTACGTTTGTCTTGGTGTATTTATATGCTGCTGGCTCCACTAGAGCTGCTCATTTCCCCCTAAAAATAACATGCTCTGCCAACCCCACAACCCTCACACACTTGCACACAAAAACACATTTTCACACACGTTTGGAGAAAGAAGCAGTAAAAGCCATGAAATTAACCTCCTGCCTGGTAGCCTCAAAAGGCTACGAGCCAATTACTGTGTGTGTGTGTGTGTGTGTGTGTGTGTGTGTGTGTGTGTGTGTTCGTGTGTGTGCGGGAAACAATAGCTGTGAACAGCTGATTATTTCTAAATGCAGGACTTGGCCGTGTCTGATTCCTGCGACATGTACCTGTGGCCGTTTCTGTGTTTAGGTAACATTAGCCAGCTAACTGGATGGTTTTGTGTAGCTGGGTTTGGTAGGACAAAGATGATAGGCATGCATGATGATATCAGCTTGTGAGCAAGCAAGTCTCTATTTGTCGGTCAAAATTCTCTCATTCGGGTGATAAAGCTAGTAGTCAAAGTATGCTGCTGTCAATTTCCTTAAAAGCTGACAAATAGAGGCAGAAAAAAAATTGGTGGATGGTACATTTAAAAAATCATCTTCTTTAATAAGCCAAGACATAAGCTAACATGGGCTAGAAAGAGCCAGATGTGGCTAGAATGTACATAGAAGAAAAGCGATCAATAATCTGACTGCAGCTATTATAACCCCAAGATATACAATCATCTTCCATTTATCCAATTCAGAGTGGGAAGGCGGCCTTATGGTAGGAAGTCATTGGACACTTAGTTTGGATCCCCTTTGCTTTCAGTCTTAATTTTTCAGGGTACATTTTCAGCAGATTGCTCATCAGAGATTTTGGTCCATGTTGTCATGACAGCATGGATGTGATTTGACCTTTGTGACAGGGTGTATTGTCCTGCTGGAAGCAGCTGCCAGAAAGAGTGTACACTGTGGTTATAAAGGGATGGACATGGTCAGCAACAATACTCAGGCAGGCTCATCTGGTACTGAGGTGTCCAAAGTGTGCCAAGAAAATATCCTCCACACCATTACACCACCTGAGATCCTCCAGGATGGATCCATGCTGTCACGTTGTTTGGTCCATTTTCCAGTTTTTCCAGTCTGCTGTTGTCTGACTTTGCCCTCAGTTTCTGGTTCTTAGCTGACAGGAATTGCAACTTGTGTGGTCTTCTGTTGCTGTAGCTCATCTGCATCGACGTTCGCCGTTGTGTGTTACCAGGTGCTGTTTTGCATAGCCTGGTTATAACGAGTGGTTATTCAGTTAGTGTTGCATTCCTATCAGCTTGAAGCAGCCGGACCATTCTCCTTTGACTTCTGGCATCAACAAAGAAACTTCACCAGAAGAACTGCTGCTCACCAGTTATTTTCTCTTTTGTGGTCCTGGAGATGGTAAGATTGCAAAATTCCAGGTTCTGAAATACTCAGAGCAGCCCACCTGGCACTAACAGCCATGTCATGCTCAAAGTCACTTATATCACCTTTCTTGCCCATTCAGATGCTCATTTCAACATCAGCAGGTCATCTTGGCCACGCCTGAATGCACTGAGTTTCTACCATGTTGATTTGATTAGATATCTGAGGTAACAACCAGTTGTACCAGTGTACCTAACAAACTGGAATAAAGAGGATAGAATAGGATTGTGTCCGAAGAGTTCAATTATTAATGCCTTTTCCCACAGTGTCAAAGACATTTTTATGATTATTTTTTTTTAATTTTCACATTCAGGTTGGATAGATAAGGAGATAAGCTGGCTTGTGAAAATGACATCCTTCATGCGGAGCAGGCAGGTTAGGACTTGCACCATTTACCGCTCCTGCTTACTGTTTACACAGTTAACACATGTGATGTGCACATAACCCAAGTATTGTACATAACACTGGATATATAAAGAAGTCCCCGTGCATGTGGTTAGCATGGTTCTTCTCACCTTTTCTGCTACCAAGTTAACACTACTCTATAGAATTACCTACTTTATACTTATACAGAGAATCCTATGAACAAGTGATTGCCTGCTCCGACTTAAAAAACGTTATATTCAGTTCAGTTTTAGTCCCCTTGCATGCTTTATATTGTGAGGTAAAGACCCCGCAGTAGTTTAGGGTCTCATGCATTTGTTTCAGGTCATCTTGAATAAAACATTAAGTCAGTTTTGTAAATTTTGATCTTTCTGAGTTTCTTGTCTTTGAGAAATCATTAGCTATGAGCTTTTTTACTGTCAATAAAATGAACATTAGTATCGTCTATTGTAACGCTACAATAAGATACTGAAGATACTCATTCTATTAACATGGGCACCATTTACAGTGTTGCCAGTTGTAGCAACAGTGGAACAACTAACTTCACATTGTTTAAGAACACTTGTCTGCACCTATGACTGTCCTGCATCTGCGTACGGTTGAGATATTTTTTGGAGCATTTCCTATTCCTGCCTCACAGGAGCATCACAGACGCTGTAGTACAAAAGCAGAAATGCAGTCAGCTGTTCACACCACAGGACCCCCCAGACCTCCAAAAGCGTGTTATGTCTTCTAAACGCCCCGTGCACCTCTCTGTTGGTCAGCCAGGGCTGCTTGTCTTTTAGCGGTGCCGGCGTTTCCTCGTCAGCCCCCAGCAGGACCGGCTGTAATCTGGTTATCCCGTGGCTCCAAGTGTGCCACGATAATTGCACACACTCTGGTGACAAGAGGGCTCGAAATAACATGCCACTGATTTACCACATGTGCGAGCGTGTGAGAGAGAGAGAGTGCGCGTGTGAAAAGCAGTGTGAGGCGCCAGTGTGTACCGCAGGGCTTTCTCTGACTACTGATCAGCTGCCATCTCTTTATCACCTTACCATGCTCGTCCAGGACGCGCAGTACGCTAAAACCAACACTTTGCCCTGCTTTTAACTTCCATTCAAGACAATAAGAAGACACTGCTGAATCTGTCGCAGACAAATGTCAAGTAATCTTTTTGTTGCCACTGCAGTTATTAATTATTTTAAATCGTCCTTGGCGTCAGTTTAGCACGTTATCCTTACAATATTTGCAAACAATATTGCTCAATAACAATAATAACACACAGTCAGTTAAACTCCAGGGATATTGATTTGTCCACTTTGGAACAATAAACCAATGTCAATCCACTTAACCTGCTTTAGGGCAAATCATAGTGACGACAGATGCAAGGAGAGGCAGAGACAAGACAGCTCCCTCGTCTGATAGATCTTTCTCTTGTTTGCTTTTTGCTGGTGTCCCTGTCAGTGCTTGTAGCTTGATGTCAGGGATGATGTGTTAGGACCAGCAAGTTAGATTCAGGTTTGGGGAACCTGAGGACCAATCAGTGGCGTCAATATCTTCGTCATCCAGGAACTGCGTACACATACCGGCCACTTGAGGTCAGGGTTGTCCAGGGCCCACTACACCGACAGTGTGAGCATGGTCTCATCTGTGACGAGAACAGAGTGCCAGTGGCAGATCTGCCAGTTCTGGTGTTCTTGAGTGAGTCTTGCCGATTGATCTGCGCAGTGCTATGCTGTGAGCAACGGCCCCATCTGAGGATGCTGAACTCTTATGCCGCCTTCAGTGAGTCTGTTCCTGACAGTTTGAGTCTGCTCCTGTTTGCTGCACAAACAAATACCAGCCCTGCTATTGGGTTAACCCACCCTCTTTTCATCCAATGACCCATCTCCTGCTTTCTCCTCCATAGTCTTGACACTGTGTTGGGAGGCACAGCATACCTTTCTGCAACATCACGTGTAGAAGTGTCATCCTCGAGGATTTGCAGCTGAAATGGATCCACAGTGGTTTATACTTCCTTACTGACTTCCCTGAAGTCTAACTGGCTTTGTCTGTCTATACTCTGATGATTGAGTGTTCCCTTATTATTTTTGCAGATGATCCTGTTAGAGGAAAAGTTAGAAGCTAACCAGGGATTTTATAAGTCATCATGAGCAGGACGACGTCTATACAGCAACACCCACTCAAGTCAAAGGTATCAATAGAAGAAAAGCTAAGTGTGATCATCTGGTGGCCGTGGATTTCTGCACAAAATTCCATCTGGTTAGGACATTTCACTAAAAGCCAAAGCAGTAAAACTGATGGAGGAAAAGCGATGGACGTTTTGAGGTTACTAATTGGAAGATGGGTCGGAGACTCTGTCAGCTGGAAAGTGTCCTGGGAGGAGACAGGTGGCTAATTTCTGTGTTTACACTCTGTCAAACAACAATATCGGATTCTTTGCAGTTCGTTTGCGGTTGACAGTTGTAGCGCTGTTGCGCAATATTGAGACGATCACAAACCTTTGTTTTTACCCAGGTAAAAACTAATTCCAAAATGGTCCTGTAATGTGAGCTGTATGCGGATACGTTATCTGATTAATCACATTCTTTTCATTGGTATTCGCTTTTTCTCGCTTTTGTCATCTCGATTATGGCCACAGTTTTAATTATGTAAATAAATGAGGTGGAGTTAAGTGAACGACTTGTCAGCAAACACTCTATACATCATGGCATGATTCTGCATGAGCTCTGGTTTTATTCCAGGGCAGAGCTGAGGCCGATGATAGTGCCTGTGCCTTTGAGGGCCTAGCTTTGGTTTATGGTATGAGGCAGCTGGAGCTTGACCTCCTCAGCCTGTGGTCTGCCTTACTTTATGGTGCTCAGGTGCACAAACATCCTGCATTAATGCATCTTTTTCCTGTATGCAGATCGGTTATTCACATCCAGATTACGTGTTTATACCAAGTGTAGATGGAGAATACATCTGTGTGTGTGTGTGTGTGTGTGTGTGTGTGTGTGTAGGTGTTTGTGTGTGTGTGCATGTGTGCATGCGTGTGCACGTATGTAAGTGGCTCCCATTCCCCTGCACAGTGTAGTGTGGTAATTACTGAGCGTGTGCCACTGTTGGGGGACATGCCAGCTCACATACTCAAGTTCAAAAATCACAAAGACACACACACACACATACACACACACCCACAAGGCCAGGAGCAGCGGGCAGGCGCAGCAGAACCAGTTGGTGCAGGGTAAGAGGAAGCCGAGGAGGAGGAGGAGGGTGATGATAGACAAATTAATGAAAAGCAGCATTCAGATCCCTGCTTGTCAAACGGGACACTAAATGTGACTCAGCAGCCACAGAGATCTGGCGGATCACATCCTGGTGGATGGGCTAAAGGTGACACGGAGAGCTGCAGGTGAAGTAAACAAACAGCCTGGTTCAGGCTGCGGTTCAGCGTGATTTAAGAACAGCTGAGAGGCGTGACGAGCAGTTTAACCTCCTCGTCAGTCAGGATTTTAAGAGCTCTATACCGGAACACAGCCTCAGCATTCAGTGTGACTCTATTAGCCTTTATTGCTTCAACAGAAGTTGTAGTTCACTCAGTTATTTTGTAATATCAACTAACATGCACATTATTACTTTATAGGAATGGATTTGTTCTCGTAATTCATAAAAGTGAAAATGCCCAGAAGTTTACCAAAGGCTAATTTTAGCTAGATTTCATGATGTCATCCTTAGCTATGGAACAGAAACGAAACAGGCGTGTGTGTGTGTGAGTGTGTGTGTGTGTGTGTGTGTGTGTGTGTGTGTGTGTGTGTGTGAGTGCGTGTGTGTGTGTGAGTGCGTGTGTGTGTGTGAGTGCGTGTGTGTGTGTGCGTGTGTGAGTGCGTGTGTGTGTGTGTGTGTGTGTGTGTGTGTGTGTGTGTGTGTGTGAGTGCGTGTGTGTGTGTGAGTGCGTGTGTGTGTGTGCGTGTGTGAGTGCGTGTGTGTGTGTGTGTGTGTGTGAGTGCGTGTGTGTGTGTGTGTGTGTGTGTGTGTGTGTTCCAGGATTTCAGTTTAGGAGTATGACTCAGCATATTCCCGATCCTAATTATGTCATAGTGATAACATCAGGGTTATTTTGGCTTGGAGACAAAGCATTGTTATGTTATTATTATTATACATTATACTGAAGTGCCTTTGTTACAAACAGGGGCCAAGTAGTTTTAAAGGTGTGGGTATTTACTGGGCCGGAAGGGTCGACTGGTCTGATAACAACACTATCAAGTTGCATTATGGGCAACGTAGGATCAAGCTCATGAAGAGCTTAATTCTCAGGACAGAGTTAATTTCGGGGTATTCTAGATTTTGCCAATTCAATTTTTCTAAGAGTTTGGAACTGTTTGGAAGTGTATCACTAAATCCTTGTACTGTCCCCTTAAACCCCTGATTTTCAGTGTTTCTATTTCCAGATTTCTATTGCCCGGTGCAGTAAGTCGAGTTATAAGACACATTAAAACGGTAGGTGCATATCCTTGGATTTAGTCTGCATCCCTTCTAGTATCTATTAAGACTAAGACTTTTGAATTATTGCATGATACGTGTTGATTATATTGAAATATATATATAATTTGAAACTAAAGGTCAAATATGCTCATTCAACTTCTGTTATGGTTTGTCTGCTTTTGAAGCATACTTCTATATATCTCGATATCTGAAGCTTCTCTACTGCTTTGGGCATTAAGTTTAAATAAAAACAAAAACTAAAAGTAGTGACTGGATTTAGATTTGGTCAAAGGAATAATCATGAGCTGCTAATATAACTCTATCAGCATGTCCCTTTCCTTTCCTCCCTCCTTTAAAGCCCAAACACTTCCCTCCAGGCTGTGGAATGTTTGCTTGAGTTCACACTTATTTAATTCATTCAGTTAAATTATTAACTAATAATTGAAGCTCATTTAAATCCCCCCTTTTTTAACAAATGTGAAGAAATCCACTGATTTGGCCAAAACAAACAGAACAAAAACCAGTAAACACAATATTGGGCAAAATAATGGTAATTACTTTTTGCCATTATTGAACAACACTAGTGGGCATCAGTCAGACTCTTCTTCCCTCAGCTTTGCAAAACCAAACACATTACAGCGTTAAACAACCACATCTGATTGATGAATCATTAGCCAGTGACCATACTGTTTTATTCTCCTATTTTTCTTTGCTTGTATTTTACAACATGAACAATGTGTAATATTTGGTCTTGAAATGTGCAGCTGACATCATAAACTCATCAGGAGAGTGTTTAACGAGGTCACAGATCAAGACACCTGAAGATAGTTTTACCACAGAGTTCTACACAACAGGACAGCTTTTTGCAACTACAGAAGTCGCCCCCTGCTGGCTTCACACAGAATACGTGTTCAAAACTCATGCCATGTCCATCTTCTGTATACAATTTATGGTTCCACACAAGTCAACTGACTACATCAAGACTACTGTATGTCAAAATCCTAGTATAAGTAAATAACATTGCATGCAACTCCCGTCTTCTGTCCAATCAGGTACAGTGGTAACCTGCTCTGTTACACAACAGGTGTAGTTATTGCATGTTTCAGAGCCACTGTACTAACAGCAATGCTGAAACTGCTTCTCATCCTCTGACCCTTGCTGAAGCGTGGAGGACTCACACACAGATTTTCCTCAACAGTTTAATCCTGCAGAGCAGACTGGCAGCTCGGCAGCCTGCCTGTACATGCCTGCTGTGTGCTGCTGTCACCACGCCTTCAGCCCCAAACAGCACAATTACCCTGTACTCAGTGACAGAGTTCAAGGTAGGCAGTGCTGTTTGGCAGGGCTTTAATTTAACTTACTCTGATGAATCTGTCAGCAATATCAGTCAGGCCGTCTGCAGCACCAGCCTGACGTAAACACAGAAGGCTACTATAACTCTCCCTACTATGAGGAAATAAAAATACAAATCGTCAAGTGAGTAACCACAGTTTGAGAATACTGTAGTTATTAGTTACTACATAGCTCTCTGTCAGCTCGACTTCATATCAACAGAGCCTCGATTCTATGGAAGAAGGGGGGAAATGAAACAGTCCCCCTGAATGATGAGCACTGCTTGTAAATTTGCTAAAGGTGAGTGGAATGAATGGCAGTAGAAAATGGAGCGGAGCCTGCAGAGGAATGCAGAAACCCACCTATCCACCTCCCACAGGCTGCCTTCAGAGCAGGCACACACACGCGACCCAACCGACCGGCCCCCAGAAGAAGAGGTGGCACGGTGCGCTTCGGCTACAGCGTCGGGCTGTGTGTTACACCTTTTGAAAACAAATGCATGATACTGATGTTTTGCTTTTAGTGACCTCACTGAACTTCTTATCTTTAGTCACGCACCCATACCATTAGTGTTTGTTTGCAAAATTGAAGTTGCTATTTTATTTCACTCATTTAAAAAGGTTTAAAAGGGAGTACTTTAGTTCAAATAAAAACCTGCTGTTTCTCTACAAGTTAAAGAAAGGGGACTTTTATTTGTATCTATATATGCATTTATTTATCTACTTCATGCCTGGTCTGGTTTCTCAGAGTAGGAGGAATTGTTCAGTTTTGCAAAAGAGAAAAAACATAATTCAAAAACTCCCTCCTAATTTGACTTTTTGCTGCTGATAAGAGCAGCACACAGGAGCCTCACATTGAGTTTGCCCACTTTTCTCTTGGGCTTTATGTTAACTTTTTTTAAACCAGTCAGTTAATTACGTTATGTAGACAAAAATCTTTAACTTTTTTGCGCAAAATGCAATTTATCGTCCAATCACTCCAAAACAAACAGCTGACCAAACTTTGGCTTTTTTTTTGGGGGGGGGGGGGGGGTAGCCATATTAGTAAGTTATTAAGTCTGAAAGAGAGAAAGTGAGAGAGAGACAGTGTGTGCCTGATGGTTAACCATTAACCTGTGCGCCCACTGAGCCGGGGTGGGGGGTTAGACGAAGATGATGTGTAGATGAGGAGGAAAACAGGAGCACAGGTGAAGTACAAGAGCGGAAATTTGTGGATTCTGGTTTAGAAATGTGAACGTCCAACTTACAGCCAGTTACTCGCGTTGGCCGAGAGAAGCGCGCAGCAGAGCATCAGGACGCACCGAAAAACATATTCCTCGGTCATCTCGAGAGGGAAGGAGGGGGGTCAGTGAGAGCCGAAATAATCCCGAGGTGGACAAGGGGGTCGTGCACAGCCTAGGCTGTTAATCCATCATCCCGCATCCAATGGGTCCTGCACCGGGGAAGACGCGCAGCTTCACGGTCCGTCTGCCCGGTTCTCCCGTCCCTCCTTCTGTCACTGCGCGCTCAGAAGGGACGGGGAGAGGGGCTCCAAAGGGATGCTTAAAAAAAAAGATCTAGTGCAGCTTTGGCTGAATCGACCCTTCTTCGGAATCAACTTGTTTGCTTTCCTTCTCTGCGCCGGGAGAGCGCGTGGAGGAGCAGTCAAGTTTAAAAGCCAAGATGAAGCAGCTCTCCGCCGGTTCTTCTTCCTCCCGCTGCTCTTCTTCACTTGAAGCTTTATCACCCGCTGCCGGCTGCCGCTCTCAGACAAGCGGGGCTCTCCTGTCAGCGTGCTGGGGAATCTCCGACCTTAGCCCGAGACATGCGCGCACACACACGTACACACACACGCGCGCGCGCATACACGCGGGTCCTCCTCACACACTGCCGTCTCCTTGAGCGTCTGGCAGAAGAGAGAGCGTGTGCACTGACTTTAGCTGAGGGGCGGCGCGAGGTTATAGAGGTACGGCAGAGAGATGGGAGTTTTTTTGCGGATGAAGGAGGCGGGTTTAATGCGCTGCTAAGGTACTATGGTGTGTGTGTGTTTTAGAGGTCTCCTGGGAGGATGCAATAGCACAGCCATTCACTAATGCCCTCCCCAGCCACCCTCCACTCCTGTCCAACACACACACACACACACACACACACACACACACACACACCTCTCAAACCGCACGCACTTCTTGGCAGCGCCCCTCTCCCTGTCACACACTCAACCAAATATTCTGCGGTCAACAGTCTATTTAAAGCTTGGCTGCAAAATGTCTGCATTTGAAACCAGAAAATCCCAATAATATGACAAATGTCAGCTCCACGCTACTGATTGATGAAAAAGTTGTAGGAGGATAATAAGGTGAGGCAGCCATTCTGGGCTCGCGCAGGACTATTGAGGACTCCACATGACTCACCTGATCCTGGCGCAGAAGAAGAGGAAGTGGAAGACTTTTTGTTATGTAAATAATATTAAAATATCACCTTACAAACAAATCGGCCTTATTTATTGTGCACGATTCAGAACCATCACTTCAATTGACCGCTGAGCTTGATTTTTAAATGCGGTGAAAATCCCCAAAACTCCATATATGCCAAACACGTCTGAGTGAGTTATGGCGGAAATGTGCATAAAAAGATACACAAACATGTAGAATATTTCTGGTTAAGACGCTGCAGCCATAAGAAACATGGCAGTGGGTTAGTTCGGAACATTTATTCATATGGATGAAGTGATAAAACAGAGTTTGTTATGATATTGAGGGGAACTCTGAGGGGATAAGCAAATGCAGTTACCAGGATAGCCCATATTAATAAATACTGTAAACAAAAACATCAAGAAGTTTGTTTCTTTTTAAATAACTGCTTAAATAAAGAGAATAAATATATGTATAATTACACCTGGAAAATATACTATATTTAAATTTATTTCATTTATATGTATGCGTTAGTATGTATCCAGTAAATGTGCTGCATAAAACACATCATAAATGATATGTCTTGATTGACAGCCTCATGGGAGGAAATCCAGACAGTAAAAGGGATATGCAGAGAAAGTAAAGGCTCGGTAAAGGAACGATGCATACATATAATACGGTAAACTCCTTTACATATATTATATAAGATGCAGGTAATATGATAGAGGTATAAAAAATATTGGACGTAGAAAAAAAGTAAGAATTAAGAGAAAGCACAATACATCACTTTAATTTGACTGTAATAGGGCTATAACTCATATGCAATACAAAGAAGAAAACCTTACATATTTATTAACATATAAAAATATAAGGACATAAAAGTAAAGATAAAAAAGTATGTGCTAGGTGAAAGAACAATGAATAATTTTACTGTACATATAATAAGGATGTCTTTACATATAATGTATGAAAACTTTTACATATAATAAATATATTTGGGACATAAGAAACAAAATAACAATATAGATAACTTTGCCTTATATATGTTTGTTTATATATAATTCAATAATAAGCATATTTAAGTGTTTAATAATGATATCGTCCTCAGGAGTAGCTCTTCATTCTGTGGACACCCATTACATAAATGATAAAAGACAACATTGTGAAAAATTACAAATGTCAGTATTTTTATGTGCATTTATTCTATGTTCATATACAGCTGAGTAAAGCAGATTGAGGATTTGAATGTAAAATATTACTGGACATAAATACAGTGCCATGTAGTGTGGTATGAGAAGATATTAGATACATTATTACCATTACTAAGTTATGGTATATACAGGCTAATCTGATGTGTGAGAGCAATGCAATACAAATGATAAAAGGAAAGTTGTGCAACCTAAAAAAAATCATTTAATATGGTCACATGAATTACCCAGTTTTATAGGCTTTGGGTCTTTCTGTTTATCAGTGTCAGGAAAAATGACCAGGGATGTAATGTACACAGAATTTGTGGTTTGGTTTGAAATAATTATGTTCAGTTTCAGTCATATTTCTTAATGCAACAGTTCAGGCACTCAAATGCTGCATGCTGCCAAAACGAGTATCTACTCTAAGCCTTTTACTCTCAAGTATAAAATGAGCAGAATAAATTACAGACATTGAGACAAGTGCAATAAATTTATAATGAACTTAAATATACCTGTAATACTCTGATAAATATCAGTGGTATTTATTTTGTTTTCATGAGAATAAGTCGAAGAGAAAATAACGGTTCATGGTGAGGTTAAGAGTGGTATAGATATGTGATATAAATGTTTGTATTAAAATGCATAAATAGTGTGTGAAAAAATCAGTTACGTTAAAAAACCATAATTTCATGGAATGTGAATGTCTGTTAAAAGAGAAGAAGTGTAACTTGTTTTGTATGCTACGTCACGAGAGGTCATGACTTGCAGATGACTTCCGGGGGAAAGAGACTCGGGAGGAAGAGAGGAGAAAAAAAAGGAGGATTACTAAAATGGCATAGACGAAGCATGGACTTCGGGACTGCTTATGTCACCAAAGTTGTTCGGCAACAACATATCACCCGTCTGCGGACTTCCCGGTAATCATTCGGAGCGTTTGAGCCGGGCTTCCCGTATCTTTTGTGCTTGGCTAAGCACGAGGCACGTTTGGCTACGTTGGCTAGCTGGAGCTAGGCTAACGCCACGGTCCTGGCTAACGGAGATTCCGCCGGAGCGAAGAGACGGAGTTTGAGAGTTGTCTCGGGAGAGAGTCGCTAACCGTGGATGATTTGCTGCTATCTAAGGAACCGGAGATTCGTTGCTCGCTGCCGCGAGTGGAGACGGTTGCTACCACAACGAGCGAGTTATTCATCGGAGGAGGCGGAGACATCACGGATACTCGGAGGTATTGTTGTTATTATTAAGAGCTCCAACTAAAGCGCGCCAACAACAAAAATAAACTAAGAGTGCACTCTGGGGAAAGAATAACATTGGACAGGTTAAGGGAAAAAATACTGGGATCTATCCCCCGGGGGTTTATTGTATGTTTTGTATATGTGTTTTTTTCATGAAGAAAAAAAAGGGTTGGATGTGAATTTCCTGCAATTGTTTAATACATTTTCTAACCCTGAGATCCTGTGTTGGGTTTATTGCATGGTGTCTTATCATTTGAGTATTCACATGTATTAGCCTTAATCGGTTAAGTGTATTTCCTTGGCCTCCGCTTGTCTGTGTAGACACGAGAATCATATGAACCTTAGACTGATATTTATTTTTCGAGATGTATCTTTTATCACAGAATGTTTAAGTAGAGTCAAGACTGCACCCGAGGGCATAAGGGGGGAGTCTTGTCACACGAGCCGGTGGTAAAAGTGTTACATTTTTGGGGGCTCGTCCGGGATTGTATGTAATTTTGTTATGACTGACCTGGTTTTCCGTCATT
Organism: Aulonocara stuartgranti; assembly: GCF_965226115.1. Classification (NCBI taxonomy): domain Eukaryota; kingdom Metazoa; phylum Chordata; class Actinopteri; order Cichliformes; family Cichlidae; genus Aulonocara; species Aulonocara stuartgranti. The sequence continues at coordinate 34,053,781 of NC_138943.1, read as the reverse complement.
CACCAAAGAGAGGGAACTAATTTTTTTTGAGATTGCTAAGGAAATTATTTTTATTGTCAAGTGTGGTTACATTTATTGTGAGATCTCTTACTGTTTGAGCTAAAAAAAAAAAAAAAAAGAAAAAAAGAAAAATGGAAGCAGTTGAAATTGAAGCTTGGTGCAAAAGGAAGCAGTTAGCTTATGGACATGCAGTTGTTTTGAGTGATGTGGACCCCGATGTCACAGATGCAGTTCTGCTATCGGCCTTGAGCCAGGTCAAAGTATTTGGAAAATCCGAGATAGTTGACCGTTGTCTTGATGTAGCTTCTAAGACACAGTTGGTACTGATCAAGACTTCAACTGACTTAAAAAATCAAACCGTACCGGATGTTGTTGGACTTCCTGGGGAGGCGGGTCCATGGCCAGCTCATGTGCTCACTGCTCCTGCAGAAAATGATGAGTTTCAATCTAAGCTAATGTCATTCCTGAATGCGGAAGGTAAAACTCTTACTGACGTTGGTGGCTTACTTCAGCCTTCACCCCTTGATGTGAACACGGCTTTGATACATGCTATCAGTTCCTTAGTGGATAAATGTAACACCACATCTGTTGATTCTCAGAGCTATCGTAAGCTGCGCATGTTCTCTGGTGTGAAACCTACGCCCAATGGGGAGGAAGAGTATGATGCCTGGGCAGAACAGACAACACATCTGCTAGATGAGTGGCAGTGCAGTGACAACATAAAGAAACAGCGAATAGTGGAAAGTCTGAAAGGTCCAGCTGCAGACATTGTAAGGTTCTTGAGAGTCCAGCAGCCCACTGCAACTTCATATGACTACATGCAGGTTTTGGAGACGGCTTTTGGAACAACTGAGAGTGCGTCCGATCTTCTGGTGAAGTTCAGACATACCTACCAAAATGTGGGCGAAAAGTTGTCTACTTACTTGTTGAGGTTGGATAAACTGCTGCACTGTATTTTCAGAAAAGGAGGCGTGGCACTGTCTGACATGAATCGATTACGGATGGAGCAGGTTGTGAGGGGAGCACTGCAACAAGACATGATTGCACTTCGTCTTCGTATGACTCACAAGCTGCGAGAACCCCCTTCTTTCAGTGAGTTGCTAAAAGAAGTAAGGGAGGAAGAGGACATGCTCCAAAGCAGAAACGATAGTAAGAACCCAGTAATGTCACAGTCTGTAACTCCTATTTCTAAGTCGGCACCTGAACAAGAAGTTGATCCTGAAGTGGCAAAGCTGAAAAAAGAGTTAAGTGTCATGAAAGCTGAGATGCTTAGTCTTAAAGCTGCTACGGTTGCATCACATCCAGACACCCAGATTTCACAACCAGAAGTCCCTGCCAAGCCACCTTATAAAAGAAATGCTACCCCACAAAGGTCTGGCTATCAAGAGGATAAACCTGGAATATTTTGCTACAGATGTGGGGAGGATGGACATTTTAAGAGAGAATGTGAAGGTGAAGAAAACCTACTCAAAGTCAACAAGCGCCTCATTAAACTGACAAAGAAATCGGGAAACTACCGCGGGGTCCAGTAGAGGAACGGCCTGGCATCCCGGTGGTTGTAAAACGTTCCACCAAGTGCAGCACCTTAGAGGGAAAAGTGAAAGACACTGTACCTGCAGGCTTAGTGGGCCCTAGCTCTGTAGTGTCGGTACAGATTGAAGGCATCTACTCTAAAGCCATACTCGATTCTGGTTCTCAAGTAACCCTGCTGTACAGATCCTTCTACGACAGATATTTGACACACCTGCCATTGACGTCTATCGACACGTTGGCGATATGGGGTCTCAGTTCCGCCGAGTACCCTTATGAGGGCTATTTGTCACTTAGGCTGGAGTTTTTGGAAGCAGATGTAGGTGTGAGTGAGACCATTGATGCACTTGTGTTGGTATGTCCCGACCCAGTTGTGAGAGGTGAAGTTTCCCTGCTTGTTGGCACCAACACACCCACTGTGAGGCGATTGCTTAGCCACTGCAGGGAAAAGGGAGGAGAAAACTTTGTGAGATCCATGCACATTCACCCAGTCTTCAGAAAAGTTTTCAGTGAGATCTCAGTGTTACCACCTGATGCTGACAGTAACCAGAGGGGAACGGTGTGGTTCACCCAAGCCAAACCTGTCACCATACAGCCTGGGGGAGTCGCCCAAGTGGCTGGGGCACCAAAGTTTCATGGAGTGCTGGGCACTCAGACAATCCTTGTAGACTCACCTGATGACCCTGCGAATGAGTCACGGTTTCCCGATGGACTCCTGGTGAGACCAGAGTTGCAGACCTCCACTGGTGTGACGGCAAAAAGAATTACTGTTCTAGTTAGAAACACGTCAGCACGGGAAATTACCTTGACCAGAGGGACACCAATAGCTCATCTGTTTCCAGTCGACGTTGTGTCATCTCTACCTGGGAGAGAAGAGTCTGAAGTCGAGTTCGCTGGGAAGCTGAGCCCCTTTTCTTTCAACTTTGGAGACTCACCAGTTCCTAAGGAGTGGAAGGAAAGGTTGGTGACAGAAATGCTGGAGCGGAGTGAAGTTTTCTCTCTGCATGAGTTTGATGTCGGATGCAGTAAGAGCACCCAGCACACTATCAAAACCACAGAGGACAAACCATTTCGGGAGAGGTCTCGTCGGTTGCCGCCTGCTGACGTGGAGGCATTGAGACAGCATCTAGCGCAGCTAAAAACTGCTGGTGTTATTACAGAGTCACGCAGTCCTTATGCCTCACCCATTGTGGTCGTGAGAAAGAAGAATGGGAAAATAAGGATGTGTGTGGATTTTCGGACCCTAAACCGCCGCACCACTCCCGACCAATACACGGTGCCAAGAATTGAAGATGCTTTGGCATGTCTCAGTGGAAGCAAGTGGTTCAGTGTGCTTGACCTTCGGAGTGGATACTATCAAGTGCCCATGGCAGACTCCGACAAGGAAAAGACAGCTTTCATTTGCCCGGCTGGATTCTTCCAATTTGAAAGAATGCCACAGGGAGTGACAGGGGCTCCCGCTACATTTCAGCGGGTAATGGAACAAACTGTTGGAGACATGAACTTGCTTGAGGTGTTGGTCTATCTCGACGATCTCATTGTGTTTGGAGCCACGCTTGAGGAGCATGAGATCCGGTTGCTGAAGGTGCTTGACCGTCTAAAGGACGAAGGACTGAAGCTGTCACTGGATAAATGTCAGTTTTGTCAGCCATCGGTGACTTACGTTGGGCACATCATATCTCAAGACGGGGTGTCTACTGATCCAAAGAAGACTGAAGCTGTAACCGCATGGCCAAGACCCAACACTGTGACTGCATTACGGTCGTTTCTTGGATTCTGTGGGTACTACCGGCGTTTCGTGAAAGATTACTCCAAGGTAGCTCACCCATTGAACCAACTGTTGTCTGGTTACCCTTCAACTGCAAAGAAGAAAGTAAAGGACAGACAGGATGGTCCGTACCTTAACCCCGCAGAGCCCTTTGGTGGTCGCTGGAGCGGAGAATGTGAGGCAGCCTTTGAGGAGCTGAAGCGACGACTTACCCAAGCTCCTGTGTTGGCCTTTGCCGACCCTCAGCTACCTTATGTGCTACATGTAGACGCTAGCCGGGAGGGGCTAGGAGGAGTGCTGTACCAGGATCAAGGTGAAGGATTGAGACCTGTGGCTTTCGTCAGTCGGAGTTTGACTCCTTCAGAAAAGAATTATCCAGCCCATAAATTGGAATTTTTGGCGCTGAAGTGGGCGGTAGTGGACAGACTGCATGACTATCTGTACGGGACCAAGTTCGAGGTGAGGACAGACAACAACCCTCTGACATATGTGCTAACGTCTGCCAAGCTAGACGCGACGGGTCACCGTTGGCTTGCTGCCCTGTCTACATATGATTTTAGTCTCAAGTACAGAGCAGGAGTCCAAAACATTGACGCTGACGCTCTCTCTCGCCGGCCACAATCGGGGTCGATATCCAAATCCGAGTGGGACGACGTTCCTGCAGCAGGAGTGAGAGCCTTGTGTCAAATGTCTGGGGTGATGAAACATAAAAACCCACGATCCGGAAGAGCCATTGACTCTTTTGGCACTTCTCCACAAGCTATCCCACAAGCTTATTGCAATCTGGCTTCTTTGAGTGTTAAGAATATGCCTTTTGTGAGTCTTGCTGAGTTGTCGACCGCTCAACGGGAAGACCCCGGCATAGGACAAGTGTGGACAGCTCTGAGTAATGGGAATAGTAACCAAGTTGACAAGACCAAGCAACTAACTTGCTCTTTGCTGTTGAGAGAGTGGGACAGGTTAAAGATGCAGAAAGGAGTGATGTATCGCATTGTAACTCCTCCAGGAAAATCACGCTGTTCTCAGTTGGTACTACCAGAAAAGTATAGAGTCCCTGTACTGAAATCACTGCACGATGACTCAGGTCATTTGGGCCTCGACAAGACATACGGCTTGGTAAGAAACCGGTTCTACTGGCCTCGGATGAAGTCAGAGATTGAAGAGTATTGCAAGTCTTGTGAGAGGTGTATAAAAAGAAAGACTCTACCCAAGAGAGCTGCACCTTTGTCGCATTTGCAAAGTGAGGGACCGTTCGACCTTGTTTGTATGGACTTTTTGTCCATAGAGCCTGATTCGAGCAGCACAGAAAATGTTCTGGTCATTACCGATCACTACACTCGGTATGCTCAAGCTTTTCCAACAAGAGACCAGAGAGCCTCTACGGTTGCAAAGGTGTTGCTGGAGAAGTATTTCGTTCATTACGGACTGCCACGGAGGATGCACAGTGATCAGGGCAGAGATTTTGAAAGTCGTCTTGTTCATGAAGTGTTGAGTTCGCTTGGAGTTGAAAAATCAAGAACGACGCCCTATCATCCTCAAGGAGACCCTCAACCCGAGAGGTTTAATAGGACGTTGTTGGACATGTTGGGGACCCTGGAACCGAACAGAAAGAAAAAATGGAGTCAGCACGTCGTTCATTTGGTTCATGCTTATAATTGCACTCCAAATGAAGCTACAGGTTTCTCTCCTTATTTCCTTATGTTTGGGCGTGAAGCTAGGTTACCTGTGGATTTGTGTTTCGAGACTTCTTGTGATGGCACACCACAGAAAACTTACCTCAAGTACGTTTCTGACCTGAGGAAGGAGTTAAAGGCTGCCTATGAACTAGCAGAGTCCGTCGCGGCCAAACAGAATGAGAACAATAAGCAGCGGTATGACAAAAGAATCAGGTTCGCACAGTTGTTACCTGGAGACAGAGTCTTGCTACGAAACCTCGGGTTACAGGGGAAGCATAAACTGGCCGATCGCTGGGCGTCAAAACCATATGTTGTGGAAAGCAAGATGCCGAACCTACCAGTGTTCCGGTTGAAACCTGAAGATGGTGATGGACCAATCAAGATCCTCCATCGAAATCACTTACTGCCTCTTGGGGAGAGGATATGTCTAGACTCTGCATCCCATACGGATCTCACCCCTACAAGGAGAGTCTTGCGACGGAGGAAACAGAAAGAATGCACAGACAAGCCTGGAAAGGAAAAGACACTATCGCAGAGAACGGCAGATAAAGACTCTGAAAGGGAAGGAGTCACGCCCCGTGATAAAGATGAGAAAGAGTACACTGACTCCGAAGATGAGGATTTTGGACTTTGGTGTGATCTGACTGTTGAACCTCTCAGGTGCAACATGGATAGTGATACTCTGGAACCATTCAGTCTGGATTTGGGTATTTCCTTAAGCGACGTAGCTGAACAACCAAAAACAGTTGGGCTGGGAGTAACACAGGAATGTGTAGAGGAACCTGAGACGGACAGTGTAAATGAATCTGAGTCTGTTGAGATCACCGAAGCCGAATCACCTGATACTTGCGAGAATCCTGAGGAGACAGGGAAAGACAAAGTACTGCCTGAAGACATTCTCTTGCAAGAAGAGGACACTGAATTTAACTCTGAGACTAATCTTGATGTTGACATTAAGGCCAGACCTCAGCGGTTGAAGAGGGCTCCTTTGAGGTTAACTTATGATGAACCAGGTCATCCCAGTGTGGTAGCCGCCACAACAGTGAAATATGTCTCTTGTTTTTATAAATGGATAGGCACACCCATCTTTGCTTAGTTGTGTGTTTTACTCACCTGTTGTGCCATAATGGTTTATGTTTTCAAGGTACAAAGTCATGAGGGCATGCTTTTCTTTGGTGGGGGGAGAGTGTAATACTCTGATAAATATCAGTGGTATTTATTTTGTTTTCATGAGAATAAGTCGAAGAGAAAATAACGGTTCATGGTGAGGTTAAGAGTGGTATAGATATGTGATATAAATGTTTGTATTAAAATGCATAAATAGTGTGTGAAAAAATCAGTTACGTTAAAAAACCATAATTTCATGGAATGTGAATGTCTGTTAAAAGAGAAGAAGTGTAACTTGTTTTGTATGCTACGTCACGAGAGGTCATGACTTGCAGATGACTTCCGGGGGAAAGAGACTCGGGAGGAAGAGAGGAGAAAAAAAAGGAGGATTACTAAAATGGCATAGACGAAGCATGGACTTCGGGACTGCTTATGTCACCAAAGTTGTTCGGCAACAACATATCACCCGTCTGCGGACTTCCCGGTAATCATTCGGAGCGTTTGAGCCGGGCTTCCCGTATCTTTTGTGCTTGGCTAAGCACGAGGCACGTTTGGCTACGTTGGCTAGCTGGAGCTAGGCTAACGCCACGGTCCTGGCTAACGGAGATTCCGCCGGAGCGAAGAGACGGAGTTTGAGAGTTGTCTCGGGAGAGAGTCGCTAACCGTGGATGATTTGCTGCTATCTAAGGAACCGGAGATTCGTTGCTCGCTGCCGCGAGTGGAGACGGTTGCTACCACAACGAGCGAGTTATTCATCGGAGGAGGCGGAGACATCACGGATACTCGGAGGTATTGTTGTTATTATTAAGAGCTCCAACTAAAGCGCGCCAACAACAAAAATAAACTAAGAGTGCACTCTGGGGAAAGAATAACATTGGACAGGTTAAGGGAAAAAATACTGGGATCTATCCCCCGGGGGTTTATTGTATGTTTTGTATATGTGTTTTTTTCATGAAGAAAAAAAAGGGTTGGATGTGAATTTCCTGCAATTGTTTAATACATTTTCTAACCCTGAGATCCTGTGTTGGGTTTATTGCATGGTGTCTTATCATTTGAGTATTCACATGTATTAGCCTTAATCGGTTAAGTGTATTTCCTTAGCCTCCGCTTGTCTGTGTAGACACGAGAATCATATGAACCTTAGACTGATATTTATTTTTCGAGATGTATCTTTTATCACAGAATGTTTAAGTAGAGTCAAGACTGCACCCGAGGGCATAAGGGGGGAGTCTTGTCACACGAGCCGGTGGTAAAAGTGTTACATACCATTAAAGCCAGCAGTTCCATTTTAGCTGTAAAAACACAAACTAACTCTGCGTTTCTTTCTTTTTGTCATCACTGAGGAAATGGCCACCTTGGATGAAACTGTACTTGTGAGCAGACACGCTGCAGAGGGTGGCTGCAAAGAAAGGCTGATTCTGTGTGTGACTCTGTGTTTAGTGTGAGCTAACACACAAGTATTTAGGCTTGTGCCCAGGTTTCAAGGTTGACCCTCAACGTCCAACATATTGAAAGGACACTGTCGGTGTACAAACATGAGTAAGTCGCTTTAACAGTAAATGAAATTTAATACTCAGCCAAACAATTTGGGTCAAATATAGACTACCACAGCATTCCTGATAAAGACCTAGCCTTAGTTTTCATTACCTTTCCTAGACCTCGTTGGTGGATAGACAGGCGGTTGGTTTGCTTTTTTCATTACTCCCACCCAAGGTGTGAAATGAGACATGAATAAAAAGGCTTTTGTAATAACAAAACCAGTGACTAAGTTAAAGCAGCGCGCTGTTCAGATGGCTGCAGATTAAGGTGGTAACCTTCTGGACAACAACATAATAAAGCCTATCCATATATACTTACACAAAAAATTTAATTATCACTGTCAACAAAATTACAAATTTATTCAAATAACATTACAATATAACTCTTTGTGACAAACAACAACAAAAGTACAGAAACATTAAATGTTACAAAGTGACTTTCTACATCTATTAAAATGGGTTTGAATATTCATCATGTTAAATAATGAAACAGCATTTTCTAGGCTTAAGGTACATATATAAAAAGACAGGAACTGTGTATGTAATTAGGGTAATGCGGATGTACGTGAACATATGACATCAGAGCCGGTCTCAGTCACACACAGATGTGGACACACTCGGAGAAAAAAAAAAGACAGCAAACTTCAGCAGTAGCCTCTCGCCTCACCGCTTGTGTGTGTGTATGTGTGTGTGTGTGGTGGGGGGTTGAGGTTTGGGTTATGTGTGTTTTGTCTCATCTCATTTCACTTACTGGGTTTTAAGGAGCTAAGAATACACCCTGCTGGGACAAGACGCTGCAGCTGGGCCACCAGCTGTGTGCAGTGTGGTTGCTGGTTGCCACATACGCTCACACTTAAATATACACGCATACTGTAGCGCTGATCGAGACAGGTCATCTGGCTGATTTTGATACTTATAGATAAGATAAGTGTGTATCGAGATTTTGCGCCAGCAGCCAAGCTGAATGAATTCAACTGTGCAAACGACTTAAACACAAGACCAAAATGTAGCATCAACTAAACCCTGAAAACAGTCACCGACAAGGTTCTCTGATGTTCTCTCATCATGTGAGCACAGAGTCTGAAGGTTGTTCAGAAAAAATACCCACAGAGTTGAGGCTTTGGACGGTGGAGCAAGGCTGGTGTGGGAACCTGATGACCTACATTTTGGTCCTGATGGTTCCTTCCAAACCCTCGTCTTCCCACTCAACCATCCACTGCTTCTCACTGAGACACATGGCACCTGCATCAACCTCAGGAGAGAGTGAATGTGAGAGTTGCTGTTGGGAAAGCTCCAGCATGCATTTCAGCAGAATGGAAATGGTGTGGGTGACCCACCAAACCACATCTAGGTCGTTCTCCAAGAGGTCACCTGTACCAGCTCTGCTGCTGACTGGCCAACAGAGGGAGGAAGTGAGTAAAGGAACTTTGCGATGATGAATAGGAAATCAGAAATTCATAAGTTCTTACATAATATATGAATTTTAAATGCAGCTCATTAACATATTATAATTAAATTTAATTATCAAAGTTAAATCATTTATAGCTGAGGCCAAAAAAAAAATCTCGTGGGGAGAAGAATAAAGTATGAATAAAACTTTTTTTTCCTTCCTTTTGCTCCTTTGGGTTGGGTCAAGTCAAATCAAGCATTTCTTTTTTATAAGACCATTTCTTATTATTACCATATGCTTAACAGGGAAGATAGATGAATAAACTGCTGTAGAGTAAAAGTACAAAGAAGAATAAAATGACAATATTCAAAGCAAAACAGCATAACATTTGAATGAGTTGACCACAGAGTAACTGATTTATAACTTATCAAAGCTCATTTATTTATGCTATCATAAATACAGGGTGATTCAAGGTGGTCCGGGAGTGGGTGATCAGGGAGGGGAGGCCATCTGCTGCGGCTGGTTGGGAGTGATGGGAGGAAGACGGGACGAAGACACACTGTGGAAGAGAGTCAGAGATTAATAATACACATTGGGTGTGTATGAAGACTTAGTGGGTGAAGAAGAAACACCCCAGCAGCCTGGGCTTATTGGGCGGAACTAAGAGAGGATTCAGGGTCACCTGATCCAGCCCCAACCTTATCAAAAAGGAAAGTTTTAAGCCGAGTCGTAGAAGTAGAGAGGACTAGTATGAAATGGTACTATGAGGGCTTTAAGATGGAACCTTCAACACCTTGTATGCGATGAGAAGGATTTTCAATTCGATTCTGGATTTAACAGGGAGCCAATGAATAGAGGCAAGTATGAGTGAAATGTGCTCTTTCTTTCAGTTCCTGTCAGCACTCTTGTTGTAGCAATTTGGATCAAATGAAGGCTTTTTAGCGAGTTTTAGGACATACTGATATTAATGAATTACAGTAGTCCAGCCATATTTCTAAGGTTTTGGGGTCTGAGTACATTAAGTTTAGCTTTATCTGAGTTTAGAAGCAGGAAATCAGAGGTCATCCAGATCTTTGGGTCTCAAAGACATTCCTGCAGTTAAATAATGGTGTGTGCCATCTGGCTTCATGGATAGATAAAGTTGGATATCATCTGCATAGCAGTGATAATGTATGCTATGCTCTTTAATGAAACTACCTAAGAGAAGCATGTATAATGCAAACAGAACTGCACCCTGGCGAACTAAGTTTACATTTACATGAAGCTGCAGTATGTTCTAATCGAGTCACTGGGTAACAACTTGTGACTAACTTGTTCATATAAAAAACATCAACTTCTGTGACCAAAATTGTGTTTGATAGAACATCACTGGTCTCACTCGCAATTTTCAGATGAAGAGTCCAGAGCAACCTGTCCCAGAGGTGGCGTGTCAAGAGTGCGAAGAGCAGGCCCGCCACAGTGCTTGTTGTGTTTTTAGGCATTCACAGGGTTTGTGCACCCTTTCAAACCCTGTGCAAACTTTCCTTCCAAGAAAAATATCACAGTAGAGAGGAAACCTCCATGGGCTATCTGCTGGAAGTTAACTGAATTATTGTGCAATGGTAAATGGACTGATTCTTACAGTATATAGTGCTTTTCTACTCTCTTAGAGTACTCTATACAGCATGCCACATTCACTTCCTTCTAAACATGCAGTGCTTCCTAAATACTTTCATACACATTCATACTCTGATGGATGCATCGGAGAGCAACTTGGCATGCAGACTGGAGGAGCCAGGGATCGAACTACTAACCTTCCGATCAGTGACCTGCACTACCTCCTGAGCTACAGCCACCCCCATACTGTGTGTCAGTATGTACACAGAAACCCAGGATATTGATTTGTGCGTGTGGACCTATCACCAGAATTGCCTCCCTGTCTTTTCAGCTATTTCCTAAGGATCCTTGAAGGATCTCACCAGTTTTATTCTGGAGCAGATCTAATGTGCCTCATCAAGGCACAAGCAGAACGCAAGCTAATAGCATTTCTTTCCAAGCGATGTAAAATTATCACAGTAGGTGGACAATAAGAATCTAAAATATGAATATAATATCTGCTGTTCTCAGAGCTTTTAAATCACACCTCAAATTGCTCAGGTACTGTTACAGTTAGCAGCAGTCACAGGAACCAGAAGCTGTTGATTATGAATATGCATGCTCATTTGATTTTAAATATGATTGATGTTTTAACTCCTCAATTGACAAGATCAACTTTTAATGTTTTTAAAAAATATATATTTTATAATATGTAAATGTTACGTGGCCGTCATTGGACATGTTGAAGTTTTGACAAAGTGAGATGAATTCCTGCGGTGTCCTGAAGATCCCTCTGCTGCACACAATCAGGACCAAATCTAATTTGTGCAAAACACACAAGCATGCAAGCACTCGTGCCAACACTCAGCACTTTCAATCATCGCTTCCTCTCCAGCGCTCTGTGCGCGTACGTGTTGTGTGTAACTCCTGCTCAGTTTGCTGAAGTCACATCACTGCAGGCATGTGCCACTGCTGAGGGAGACGCAAGCTCACCACCGGTCAAAGAAACTATTATCTCCCACGGAGCTCCAGACATCTGGGCTCGTGGCACGCAGCGGCGTGTGGAGAGCCCAGACAAACACACGCACACACAGAGACACACACATCTGTGCATGAATGTGTGTGACAGCGAAAGAGAGAAATGGATCGGCATGGATACATGAAGCAAAGTGAAACAGGGTCATGAGAGAAAAGGTCTGAGTTACCCTAACGACCTCCCTGATCTCCATGGCAATGGGCGCTGGCACACATGTCTGGTACAAAGGCATTCTGGGAAAGCACAGGTTTTATATTGCCCCCCTGTTTTTTACACTCCTGTGCTGTCACCCCGGTAACACTAATGCTGCTCAGCTCTCTAACATTTGCTCTCAGGCGACACACACACACACACACACACACACACACACACACACACACACACACACACACACACACACACACAGAGTTTTACACAAATGAACTGTTGCACACACACATGCACTCATCATACATCTCAGTAGCAAATACACACTGGGTCCATCCTCCAATGTTCTGTTTTAATAAATATGTCAGTCAGCAGCTCTTATGGTTAGACATGGTAAATGGACTCATTCTTACATAGTGCATTTATACTCTACTTGAGTGCTCAGAGCGCTTTATACAACATGTCCCATTCAACCAAGCATTATTTCCCTATAGCACTTCACACTCTGATGAACACAGCTTGAGGTTTGGTATCTTACGGAGCAGCTGTGGATCGAACCATCAACCTTCACCCCTAAATGTTTGGCATGCTGACAATATAACTCCAGAATTGTAATCCCATGCTATTAGGATATGTAAAGAAACATGCTTTCCAAATGCTGTACCATTAGGTAACAGAAATAAGGATCATAATAATAATCATTTTAACTTACAAGCATCAAAAAGCAAAGGGTTAGGATATGTGGGCTAAGCATAGGGTTAGTTATACTGATGATAACTTTACCGGGCTGACGTTTTGTTCACAAACCAGGTAAATTTTAGATAAACAATAGTGGCCTCTTATTTCTGGACATACAGTTTAAGCTAATGCGTATTATACGCAGTGCCTACCTAGCTTTCAAACCTAGAATAGAAAGAGTCCAGACAGTAAGAGTCTGGATCATAGGATATACCAAAAACAAAAGTGTTAGATCAAACCAAATATCATTTACTAAGTGGTTCAGGACATACACACACAGGGATAACAGCCCTAATGTGAACTGTAACAGAAGTCAAGTTTCCATCCAAATGTTTAACCAATTTTAAGCAAATTTCCAGAAATTCTGCAAAGGAGAAAGCCAAATCATGTGTTTCCATCGACTACTGTTACACAAATATAAGCAGTTTGGCACAAACAAGGCTAATTCTCCATTCTGCATTGCCAATAAACCACTGCAGAAGAAGGGACTGAAATAGGATGATAATTTATCATCTCATTTATAATTTCAAAGCATACCACTCAAACCACAAAAAAAGGGAAACGATGGTGGAAAAATGGCATTTGCGTTTCATTTGAGGATCGTGTATAAACATCTCAGAGACAAAACACACATAACCCAAACCTCAGCCTAGTGTTTTCCACCAGCCTCGTCATAGACTATCAAAGGCGGTGACAGCTGTAGTCTGTGTTTAGAGAGACATAACAATAAAACATGCACAGCAAAAGCGAGATCATAATGTAGATATTAAGATGAAAATATGCCTGAGAATATTATATGAATAATACATACAAAATTAAAATCAAATTGAAATTACAATATTGATACCCAAACAGAAACTGGGTTATGTTTTCAGTTGTTTATTCATCTTTGGGCCCGAAAAGAGAACAAATCTGCTTTTGCTTATGATTCCTGGCATGCTTTCAAAAGCTTTATAACTGTGATATCCTCATGCTGATTATGTCTCCACCTATGTATCTATATAAAACTGTGAACTGCCCTTCTTACAGAAAGCAGAGGACCTGCGGTGGATTTGTCGCACAACTGTTTTCAAAAGCAAATGAAGTCTGATCGACACCCATCCAGATGTGTAATTTATATATGCATCTGCAACTAGGGATGGGTATTGATACGATTTTCACGATTTCGATTCCATTTTCGATTCTGTTTAACGATTCGATTCTTTATCGAATTTAAAAAAGGAGAACACTAAGGTCGATTAGCTTAGAACTGTGTTTTATATCTTCTCTTTGAACAAGATAGAAATTTAGGAGTAACATGGCCTTACAAACCCAACAGTGAGATCTTAAGAGATCCAGCCTACGGCTCTTCAATGGGTGTCACAGGATCCCCAGGAAAAAAAATTGTAAATGTAAAATAATAAAATAAATATTCTTCTGTAGCAATAACAAAGTATAACATAAATTGTTCTGTGGCAATTACACAAGAATATCCAGTAATGTCCCTGCCTACAATTAAACACATTCACTTACTGAAAATCATCTGCTGTGGCAAATGGGTGCAAGCCTTTTACCACAAACTTAGTCACTGCTCGGTGACATTTGTCTATCCTGGCCTGAAAGGAGACGCTACTGGTAGACTGCAGCGACAACTGTCAGCATCTGAGCCAGACTCTGTCTGTCTGTCTCATCATGGTCACCTAAATGCACAGTAATGGCAGGTTTTGTAATAAGGCAGATCACGCTAACATAATATGCACTGTTAGTTGATTATTTACCTGCCGCATTAACGGGAGAGGACGTGCAAAAGTTACCGCTGCTGATGGGTTGAGATTCACGAGTCCGGAGCGGAATTAAAAACACGACATTCATTTAAGGTCATCGCGTGTTTTGTGAGCAAATGCTTTTGCATATTTGCAGTGTTTCCTCCCTTAAATGAAATATCCACTTTGCAAGTATTGCAAGTTGCCCTGTTGTCATCCGTTCTCATAAAGTATAATCAAACTTTTGAGCGTTTGAGCCGCTTAGGCGCCGTGTTTCCTGCCAGGTAAATGACGCTCCGCAACGTGGTGACGTCATTCGGGGCGACTGGAATCGATAAGGGAATCGTTTGCAAAAATGGCAAACGATTCCAACGAATTGAAACAGTCGGAACCGGTTCTCAACAAGAACCGGTTTTCGACACCCATCCCTATCTGCAACCAAAGGAAATTATGTTTACACCTAATTAAAACACAACTTAATCCTACCCACCAGTATGAGTCATCAGTGTAAACCAGGCATATGCAATATGTTTTTTACAAAAGCCATTAGACAAAGTAAATGAAGGGCCATGCATGGAACAACGGAAGAATGCTCAACTTTGTAATACATAACATACACAATAAGCCTTGTATGGATTTATTTACTTTCAGATTTACCATTGGAGGACATGAATCACTGAATAAATAAAAATTATTTATAAGACATATTTATCATTTTGATCATATAAGACTACGACAAACGTATAAATGCCTGTGAAACAGAATTCATAGGTGGAACGCTCTCCTTTAGAATGAAGCAATAGCAATAGGTTCACTGCAGTTTGACTCAAGATGAATTAAATTATGCTGCCTTTCACTGATTTATTAGGGGGTTATTCGTTTTTCCTTGGAGCAGAGTGGTTGGGGGGTTACACTGAGATGCTCTGAGGGACGGCTCTTGCTCCTGGGCCCTCGTTATTATATTATCTATATTAACTGTGTATGAAGTTTCATTAGCTGGAACAAGGATATCAGCAGCCCTCAGCCTAAATGTGTTACACTTCTTAATTCATACAAATCTGAGGTTGTTGTATTTGGCCTTAAAAATATCACAACCAAGTGATCTGGTCTGGATGGAATTACCCCGACTTCCAGTTATCCTGTAATGAACTTGGAGTCTGCATACAAATATTTAGGGCTCCTTTTTTCATTTGTACAAAATCTCTAAATTTAGAAAAATCTGGTCTCAGTTCTTGAAAATGTTACTTTGTGAGTGGACCATTGTAATTCATTAGTATCAGACTGAATAAAAAAACCTTCATTTGATCCAAAACACTGCAGCCAGAGTACTGACAGGGACTAGACAGCGAGATCATATTTCTCCCATATCAGCTTTTCTTCACTGGCTTCCAGTTAAATCCATCTCCTCACATTCAGACCTAAATAGTCAGGCCCCATAAATATTAAAACCTCAGTCTTCATGCTGATGCCAAGTGCTTACTTTTAGGAAATCATCAGTTCATCTTTTAGGGTCTTTACCTTACAATATAAAGCACCCGGAAGCAAGTGTTGTGAAATAGTTCTTTATGAATAGTGAACTATATTGAACTGAATACGATAAGGTATGAAACAAAATATCAAGAGTTGGAAATCTGTCCCTGTGGTAGCAGAGATGAGTGTTAGATGAAGTGTTCAGCTGCATGTTCAATAAATGGTTCAGAGGGTGGTAACCTCTGCCAGAGTCATTTGGATGACCTCTGCAGCAGCTGATGGAGGAACACAAACAGTGTGTGCATTCAAACTGGTTTCAAACAGCAACAACAAATTTCCCCAGCAAGTATTACAGACACATTCCAACAGCTAGAAGCTCAAGGTTCAGGCCACAGAAACGTTTCTTCATAGTAAAAGTCTCCAGTATTACACCCTCAAAATTTCTTTGAACCTCTGCATGAAAGGTCCTGAAGCTAGGAATGATCACACCGTGGTCAGGGGAGTGTAGCAACAGCTTACTGCAGACTGCAAACTACAGTCACTGTGATCCCCGTGGTTTTAATCAGTTCATCAAGCTCATCTGTGTTGTCCAAACACCCGATAACTGCTGAAACAGCTCCAGCTCTTAAACCGTGTCATGCAGCTCTTTCAGGATTACAGGCCTCACTCCCAGCAGCCGAACTGTCAGTGCAATCAGATGGGGAAGATTCTCCAATGCCAAGAGTGTAATACACTGAAAAAAACACCACTATATTTGTAAAACGTGACTTTACAAGACTTGCAAAATAACAGTTGGCTATTGCACCTTCATATAATTCACAGTGAGCAAAAACACTCCTGAAACTTTAGCAGGTGGTAAAGTCATTAAAATGATAATAAAATAAAAAAACAACAACAACAGGAACTGCTGCAAATGCTAGTCTATTTCAAAAAAGCAGCAGGAGGTTTATTTGGTAATACAGCAGTTTATAAACTGGTGGAATTATGGGACAAAAAAAGTTGGCTTCCAAGGTCTGTGTGCAGCAAACGGGCTATAAAAATACCTTTCCTGACATTACTGTCAAAAGAAGTGCTATTATGAATACAGATGTGTCCTCAAAGTTTCACTTGGCCAGAAGAATGACGTTTCCAGATCTCACAGTAGCTGTAGCCACCTATAACACTCAGAACTGTTTATTTCTTTGTGAGATGAAGAAGCTTGGCTGAATTCATGGGGGATCAGTAACGTGCTAAATGACACAGAGCTTGGCTACAGTTCAGTGCAGGCAGGCATGAAATCTAGTCACAAGATCCTTTCTGTCCAGTTGTTCATGACTTTAGGCTGTCCCGATAACTTAGTGTTCTTTATAACTGAGGCAGCATCCATTCATTGTCTGTGTAGGTTGAGAGCTTGAAAAGAAGGCAACTGTACTTCTTTAGGTTTGTGAAGACATTTCACCTCTTATCCAAGATGATTTTTCAGTTCTACAACAACCCAGAGAATCCCAGGTGATAAACCCTCAGTGGGTGGGTGGGGGGTGGGGGCAGTCCATCAATTCAATTCAATTCAATTCAAATATAGTGGCAAATCACAAAAACAGTTGCCTAAAGGCACTTTATATTGTAAGGTAAGGATCCTACAATGATATTGAGAAAACCCACTAAATCAGATGACTCCCTATGAGCAAGTACTTTGACAACAGTGGGAAGGAAAAACTCCCTTTTAACAAGAAGGAACCTCCGGCAAACCCAGGCTCAGGGAGGGGCGGGGCCATCTGCCGCAAATGACTGAGGGCGAGGGGAAGGAGACAGGACAAAGACACACTGTGGAAGAAAGCCAGAGATGAATAATAACTAACGACTAAATGCAGAGTCGTGTATAAACACATATTAAGTGATAAAGGTGAGTGGAAAAATAAACAGCCAGTGCATCATGGGAGGCCCCCAGCAGACTAGACCTATCTGGTTGTTCAGTGATGACGCGATGAATCCTACTTCCGGGCCTAAAGTAGTCTGCGTTTAATATGGCTTTTGTGTTGTTAACATGTTTAATGTTATGTATTTTCTTATATTTGATCTCAAAAAGCTCCTAAAACAGTCAGTGATCCCTGTTGACCTCCCTCGGCTTTTATTACCGCTAATCATTTATTTAAGCTCAGTTTTTAAAACCTTAGGATGTAACTACAGCCCAGCCCATGCAGCAGTATATGAATGACTAACCTCGTATTGTGGATGGATTATCTCAGTTGTTCTCCTGGCTGAAGTTTGGTCCTTTTACAGCATCCTGCCATGCAATTACATTTGTTCCTGACCACCGAGAACACTCACGTTAACTTTTATCGAGTGGAAAAAAAGTTAGCTTGTTTATATTATGCTAACATAGCTGTGTCGCTAGGGGTCACGTAGCACATCATTATATACCAGCTAGCCAAACTTCAGTAACCCTACAAACGTCACTGCTGTTTAGTTTTCTGTCTTCATTTATGTTGGAAGTGATAACAGAGCTGTACGTTTTAATTTGTTTCCAAAACCCCGCAGTCAGGACATGCTATATTGTAGTTAGATAGAAGCTAGCGAGCTAACTCCCTGCTAACTTCTAACTCCGTTAAATGTCATAAATTCCGTTTTCATGGATGGCTGGATGTTAAACTCAATTGTTACACCTGGTAGAGCAGAACGCTGATCATTTTATTAAAGATGAAAGAGTTTAGACAGTTTTTCAACTCTCAGTAATGCCATAGTGATCGTTTGATATATGGACCTGCAGCGGAGTTTAGGTCCAGACACGGCTAGTGACGTCAGACTGAACAACCGGATTACAAACTAAGGGAGGATTCAGGGTCACTTGATCCAATGCTAACTATATTCTTTATTAAAAAGGACATTTTTAAGCCCGAGGGTGTCTGTCTCCCGAATCCAAACTGGGAGCTGATTTTAAATTGTAGATTTAACAAACATCATGGGAGTCATGTGAGGTGTCATGTGAGCAAAGGTGTGAAAAAAGACGTGGGTTATTCCCAGAGGTGAATCACCTTCACAAACCTAAAGACGTCCAGTTGCCTTCTTTTCAAGACCTCCATTTATTCAGTCCACCTGCTCTGTTCATCCACATCAAACATCTCATCTCCTCTACCCTCCCGGCCTCCTCCTGCATTAGCAACAGGTTTCCTTTGTTCACACTGAGGTCATTTGTGCTTCCCAAAAAGAAGTCCTGTCTTGGGCTGATGCAACACTGTGTGCAATTCAGATCACTGCTGTTCAATATTGACTACAGAAATCAGTGTTTCTGGCTCTGTAAACCATTTATTATACTGATTAGAGAGAGATAGGACAATATGTTGACTTACTGTTTCAGTCCCAACTCCCGATGAGCTCAGTAATTATTTCACTTTCACTGCTATAGAGACAAAATGCCTCCACAGTGAATCTGTCAAGTTTGTGTTTAACTGCTATTCTATATGTAGCTGTGATTGTTATTTTTCCTGTCACACGAATAAATCACACTTAAATTGCCCTGAATTTTCTTGTGCTTCTCGTTCTCTCAGTTTTCTGCATGAGTATCCTATCTAGTCCATAGTTACTGATTAGTCGGGCTTGTTATGTCCTCTGACCCCCACCCCTGGGCCCCAGCCATAACACGGAGGTCAGAGGTCAAATGCCCTTTGGCCTCCCCCTCCCCTCCCTGAGCTTTGTTATCCAACCTCCTCATCGTCCTTCTTGTTTCATCCTCTTTTCTCATTCTACACAGAAGAGAGATTTTCACAGGGTGGATGTTTTTTCTAGTGAAAGAGCTGGAGTGTGAGGTTGACCTATGAGAGGATAATATCCGAGATGTTTTGTGTCTGTGTGTGTGTCTGTAAGTGTGCGTCTGTGTAAGGTGTCACGAGGGCTGTCAGGGGTTAGGCCAGTAAATGAACAGCTGAGAGTGGTGATTTAGTCTGTATGAAAGCAGCCCAACTGTCATAACAAAGCCCCTCTGACAGCAGGCCAACCGGAGACAAAGAGGAGTCACTGGCCCCCAGGAGGCCTCCAAAGACCCCTTTGGACACACAGATACAGACACACACACATACACAGACAATAGGCAGTCAGCAGCGGTGTCCCATAGTCCTTCCATGGGTCCAGGGGCCAGACTAAGCTTGGTTAAAGGGACCTGGCATCAATTACAAAGCCCAGCAGGCGTCAAAAGATCAGTCAGTGGGTCACCCAAGTGCCCTGTCACTGGGATCTTCAGCCAAGCTCTGGATGATGCTTCATCAGCAAGTATCTTAACCACAAAAACACATTCCATCTGATAGAGACATGTGGTAATGTGAAGGGGGGGAAATCAATGCCTCAGAAGTAATCGAGTTTGCTATTCCTTCACCCACATCACCCACAATGCATCGCAACCCCCAATAATAAAGCTAGAGATTGTGGCGTGCTATGCCAGTTGCACCTAAGATAGCCTTGAGCAGAGCAGCGATGAGGCTACAGAGGTCTGGTAGGCTTACTTCTTTCTCCTTCTGCCATTGCTGGAGAACATTTATTGGATTTTGCTAAATTTCTTCGGAAGCCACAAAAGCCTTTGCAACTCTTTCCACATGTATTCAATGGAAACAGACTTTTAATGGTTATAACTAACACTTTCAATGGATGGAGGCAAACATCGCATGATCTCACCTTAGATTCAAGACTGGTAACGTCTTAATACAGAAGAGCTATCCCTTCAGAAACATTCATTTTGCTTTTCAGTTCCACACAGAATATTTTGACATTTTATGATCTGTGGTCATCGCATTATTTTGAGATTTTGAGTATCTTCCTGTATGTATGGCCTTCTAACCTTGTGTCAAACTTAAAGCCAGTTCAGTTGTAGATGCAATGATTGGTGGAAAGTAGATTTCACCACCTCATTGTTTTCAACCATAGTCCAGCCATACATTTTCTTCATTACCTAAACCCTCGGCGCTACAGATACTACTGTAGTGGCTACTGTCACGTCAGATGTTAAGGTCAAGTGGTTAGAAGTCACATGACTGCAAAACCTGAACTGAGCATCCAGGTTTAGATTTATGCTCCATAATTTTTTTTCTCATTCATTCAATTCGCGGGGGACGGGAGCTTATGCCAGCTGCTACAGACAATAAAGCAGTTGTTATTCACCTAACAACACCCTGGGCAGGCCACCAGTCTGTTGCAGGACTACACTCTCATTCACACTCACGGGCAATTCAGAATTGCCAGTTAATCTAAGCACTTAGAGAGAACATGCAAAACTCCACAACGAAATACCTCAACTAGATATTTGATCCCACGACCTTCTTCCTTTGAAGCAGTGGTAGTAATTAGTGTGCCACCCAGTCCATGCAGGGTGAAGCAGCTTAAGAAAAAATACTATTCTTAAATATATATTAAACACAACTTCAAAGGAGCGTTAACAGTAACACTTCACAACAACATACTGAATTTGTTGACATGTTTGTCGTATCATGTCTATGTGCTGATATTCCATCAGGATTCTTTGGAGCTTTTCTCCTCTGCACACAAATGTACAAAGATGAATCTATTCACACCACTTATTACCAGGTAGCTTTAACGAAACCTTAAACACTAAGCAGTCCAACAACCACTAGTTCACTCTGACTAAAATACCCAGCCTATATTGCCACAGGCTGATTTTTTTTAATTTGATTAAAGTAGCAGGAAAACCTCAACAAGTAAGAACATTTTATTGTGTTAACCACTAGACCAGTGGAGGTACAAAACACTCTCATCTTATTAATGTGTCAAATTCTTTAGAAAGTAAATCTATGGGCCCGAAGATGGTCACTCTTTTATTTCGAGGTCATGGAGAAAAAATAATAATAACCGGCATGCTGTTATTCATCTTGGAATGAATTATTTGGTTCTTGTCGGTTTTGCCAGTTGGTGTCCTGCAGGCCTGACCAGGCTTAGTTAAAGGACAAGTGTGGCCCCTCCATCCTATTAGGCTCTGATTAATCAGCCTTTTCTTCAGAGTCGAGGAGCGTGATGAGAAGAGGCATTGAGCCTGGTGTAACCCCCTGCCCCCTCCTGTCTTTCCTCCACCAGGCTACCCATCCACCTGCTGTGGCTTTGTCTGTGGCTTTGGAAGAGCTTTGGCTTTCAGCAAAAAGCCAGCAGTGACCACACACTTCAGCACGATGCGCACACACACTCGAGCTGGCATAAAGGGTGGAAAAGTTGTCTGCCGCAGAGTACTCCTTTTGTCTGGTTGGAAATGCCACCGGAACAGGGTTTGGGCCATGAAGGGACACTAAACATTTCCCTGAAAGTCATACTGGTGAAATTTTCTAAGTTATGATTGCACACAGGGCGAGGCCAGTTTCACTGCAGGTTTTATAGCCTTCAGAGAAGAATTCTCCCACACCACAGTGGAATGATGTCTCTGCTCAGACATCTGATACAAAAATAATCAAAACGCAGTCTCCATACTTTGGTGGAAGCTGATCAAATTATAATTACACCTTGAAAATGACTTTGTCTCTATGAGAACAAGCACGACGAAGGTCTGGAGGCAATCTTGTCAGAATATGTAATGTAATGAGAACTCTGGCCTTTTTACTGAATGTCTTCTTCCACGTCACCTCTTGGCTTTCCAGTCTTGGCGAGGCAACATTATACTACTCGACTTTAGTAATATCACATCAGCAGGCCTTATTTGATGTAGTGTCTATTGTGTGTGTTGTGAACTTGTAGTCCAAAAGATTTTTGCTTCCATCAAGCTGGAAGCTATAAAGACAAGGTCCCGTATGATCCTCCTCTCAGCAAAGATTTAATGCAGTCAAAAAACGCTGAGCCAGCAAAGAGGGACATTGTGAACGTGGTGTTCCACAACATTTAGTTTCTGTCCTAAAAGGCCTCTTTAGACCCAATTCCTTTCTGCTAATCTAATGGGGATTTGATTTACTTTAGGAATAAGTCTCTTGATCATTTTTCCCTAAAGACCCAAAGCCAGTATTACTGGATCAAACTTAGTAACATTGCTGCATCACTGCAGCACTGGCTGAACAAGTCTGAGTGATTGTAGTCATAATGATGCATAAACATGCATTGAGATCATTGTGTACCCCTCAGTCACAACAGCTTTGTAAATGACAGATCTCTACAAACAGAACATGCAAAATCTGTAGCCAAAAAACAAGATTATTGGTACCCCCAAGCTTTCTGTTTCTTTTTGTAGTTTGACTAATGTTAACCAAGGCTGAGTGGGATCTGGCTGCTTGTCTGTTCACTGACATCTTTCATTGGCTTTTTCAAATATATTAGAATTCACTGTCTGTTTCACTGAAAACAACATCCAGCTCTCATTATATGTATTTGTTGCACACTTGAATTAAAATCAGTTAAAACTCGTGTGGCTTTATAAGTCTGCCTTTACTGTATGACCTACCCATTTGCAAATATACAGACATATTTTGTACACAGTCTCCAGACTTTTGCTAGGCTCGCTGTGTTAAAGTGACTGGCCTGGTATGTTTTGAACTCAAAACAACAAATACTTCATACAGTAGTATAAATGATATCAAAATAAAGAAAAGCTACTGTGATTACCAGTCTTATATCACTGTGATTACAGTTAGCTAAAAAAAAGCCACGAGGTCGCCACATGGACTGGTGAATTAGCTTTAGCTGCTAACAGTTAGCTCCATGGCTAATTTACCCTATACACACTATCAATAAATAGACAAAAACATAAATAATGGGAATTAATAGCCAACTTTCCCAACTTAACCTTACACCAAGGTTAAATTCTGACTATTTTGTACCTGCTTACCTGCAAATACGCAGACATAGTATGTAGTATTATAATGAAATAAAAGATTACGGGGTGGCTTCTTTCCATCCATTCCTTCCTTAGAGGCTTCAGTGAACCACCAGGCAGTGTTGCCAACTCCACAGTAAGGAAAATTGCTATTGGCTGTCCTAAAAGTCGCTAGAAGTCGCTAAATGACCTCATCGCCTAGTTTGCATAATTGGTCTTGCTAATGTAATTGTAACCTACGTTGTTGGAGAGAGAAATAACATTGTGGAAGAGACATAAAGTGAGTAAAAAACGTCCTAAATGCATTTAGAACTTATTTAGAACTACAAATTTAATTTATTTTAGCAATTATTGTTTTTTAATGTCACAATTCCAACCCTGCTCCAACCCTGTGGACCGGCAAAAGTGACCCGATATTGGCACTCTCTTACTTTGAGTGTGTGTGTTTTTATAAGTAGTTTTAAATCTTGTGATTCACAAAACAGCATCACAGTGAAAGAAGAACTGACTGCGTTACATTCAGTGCGGGAGCAGCGGCTTCGCTCATGCGCGATTCATTTGCAGTTTGGACGCATAGGTGTGAACATCTCCTGCCCTGCAGCTGGGGGAGGACTATCCTCCGCCTGTGAGTGCTTTGGCATGGGTGAGGTGCACCGTGTCAAAGCACCGCTGCTTGTTGAGAGTAAGAGCGATACGTGCTTTCACATCAAAAAGTTGTCATAAATAAGTCTCCAATAACACCAGAAAAAGTCGCCAGATTTGTCGCTAGTCGCTTTTTAGAAAAAACGTCGCTAAGCCGGCAACACTGCCACCAGGACACTTGACTCTAACAGGCTGTCCTCCACACTGTCTCATTCATAAAGTGCTCTACAAACCTGAGCGCTGCAGCTAAGTGATGTATTTTTCTGTTTCGATGCAGCTAGCCAAACACCAATCAAGCACTTACTGCTTAAGAGACAGAGAATGAAAGTGGACGTATATCCTTGATTTTAAAAAGATTGAGTAATCGATTCTGACACTAGTTAGCTAACATAGATGTAAATTCAACTGAACAACCAACTCAGTGACATCACCTTTTTTACTGGCAGAAGATAGTGCCATGCTCTAAAAACTTTAAACAGTTATTTTTTAAATTCAGCTTCACCAAGAGCGTTAAATCTACGATAGTTTTTTAGATCAGACCAAAGAAACTATGGTAGAAGTTTCTTTCAATACTTCTTGCCCTATTTAAGTCCTAAAAAACTGGCTATTGACTCCAGAAGGTATGTAACAAGAAAACTTTGCCATCCATCTTCACTACTTCTTCTTGCATCTACACCTTTACACCTGCCTCACCCTCATTCAGGTGAATTAGAGTGTGAATGTCCGCTTGACTAACGGTCGTTCCATTTTTCTACTCAAAGGCACCACCTCCACCTGTTTTCCAACTACTTCTTCCACTGATTTTAAAAAAGTAGTGTGCATCCATCCACCTATCAGACATTATAAAACTAGAAAGATGATGACAAGCCTCAGAAACTTTAACGACATGAAATTTAGAGTACAAAAAAATAAAGAACAAACTAAAATTAGACTCAAGCAATGATTTAGTCAAATCAATAAGTGCATGATTAAAGATGTTTGGTCAATGATGTGATGGTAAAATGAGGCTGATAAGTTTTGTTTTGATGATTTACCCCCGAACCATTACTGATAGGGGTCAACCCACTTTAATTAATGATTAAATTAAAGTGTTTACCACAGTGGGCTGACGCTGTGTGAGGGGCACACATAACACACTCTCTCTCCCTCCCTCTCTCTCACACACAAAGTATTATTCAGTAATGAGTGAAAAAGAGGGAGTGAGAGTCAGAGAGATGGGCCCTCGAGGTGTTGACTACATGGGTGCTGACTTTAGCGTTTATTGGCGCTCTCTTTCCCCACATTTACTGGCTGTGACTTCCTCTGTTTTTAGTGACAGAAACCACAACTATGCATGTGTTTATTTCTCAGCGTCACTCAGAAGCAAACAGTTTCCTCGCTAGCGGGAAGCAAGTGAGGAAAAACTTGATTTGTATGTGTCCAAAAGGCCTGTCTGTCAGCACCAAAAGTTTCGGTCTCCATGCACAGGTTGACAGGAGTGGCTTTGGCCTCGGCCCAAGTAATAGCGAGTACAGTATGTATGCCAATAGGGATATTTTGAAGAACTAATTTTAACCATCAGGCAAAGGAACCAGGATTTAAATTAAGTTCCGGGAAGATTGTTTTTCCACCTAAAAAGTCCCTGCTCGAGGCCTAGCAGTTCCCGAAACTTCACGAATTTGCTTTTAGTGGTGTGACATTCAATTCAATCACAAAGGTCACCTCAAAGCATTTGATATTGTAAAGACTTTGCAAAATCAGAAAGAAACCCAACAACTGCATAACCCCCTATGAGTCACATCAAGACACTTTATATTTGTAGGGTAAACCATACACTAACAGAGAAAAAAACAACAACAATCAAATAACTCTGTATGAGCAAACACTCGGGGACAGTAGGAAGGAAAAACTCCCTTTTAGCAGGAAGAAACCTCCAGCAGAACCAGGATCAGAGAGGGGAAGTCCTCTTCCTCGACCAGTTGGGGGTGAAGGGAGAGAGAAGAGAGCAGAAAGAGACAAGAAAAAAGGGCAAAGTATAAGACAGAGAACCACAGTTCAATAATTGCTAATAAAAAAATACAGTAATGGAGTTTAAAAACACAAGTTATTAAAAACGGTGAGTGAAGAAGAAATGCTCAGGGCATCATGGGAGGCCCCCAGCAGCCTACTGCAGCATAACTAAAGGATAGTGTAAGATTACCTCCAATCCTATACTATATACTAGTATAAACTTTATCTAAAGGAACATTTAAAGGCTAATGAGAATGCTGGTCTCTCAATTCCAAACTGACTGGATCCACAGTAGTTTGAAAGCTGAAGGCTCTGACTGCTGTTCTACTTTTCAAAACTCTAGGAACCACAAGTACTGTAAGCCAGAGAGTCAGGTACTCGGTTAGGATAATACAGTACTACGAGGTCTTTAAGATAAGGACCTGATTATTCACCTATGTGAGGAGAAGTGTTTTAAATACAATTTAACAGGGAGCCACTTAGTTGAAGCTAATGTGGGACAGATCTTTCTGATCCAAGATGGCGCCGCGTATGGATGCCCTGGTGCTTCCGTGCGTTACTTCTGTTTTGTTTTTGTGCATAACTTCTGTGTCTGGGCACTCCTCTGGATATTCTTACACCAGAGAAGAGCTTCTTAACTACAGGACTACAACACCTGTGGATTTACTTCCAATATTTGTCGCATCTGCGGCAGATTTACTGCAGACTCTGATCAGGAAAGTGAGACGCCGAAAGAGAGGTAAGCGAGCCGGCGCACTCGTGCGTCTGAGGAGACGTGGACTGCAAACTGCTCTTCCTGGGATCTTCCTTTCCAATGTACGCTCACTCGGGAATAAAATAGACGAGCTGGCCCTGATGAGAAGCATGAACAGAGACTTTGCCTCCTCCTGTGTCTTATGTTTTACGGAGTCGTGGCTCTGTGAGGACATCCCGGACTGCGCGCTCAAGCTGGAGGGCTTTCATCTGCTGCGCGCGGACCGGCAGGCCTCTCTCTCTGGTAAGACCAAAGGTGGAGGTGTCTGCTTCTACATTAATAGTGGCTGGTGCACAGATGTAACAGTGATTGCTCAGCACTGCTCTTCCTCTCTGGAATACCTTTTTATTCACTGCAAACCGTTTTACTCTCCGCGGGAGTTTGCTTCATTCATCCTGGCCGCTGTTTACATCCCGGCAGATGCGGATGCGCAGGCAGCTCAGTGCGCACTCGCGGAGCAGATACTGCACATGGAGCGGACATTCCCGGACTCTCTCATCATTGCTCTTGGGGACTTTAACAAAGCCAATCTGAGCCATGAGCTTCCCAAATACAAGCAGTATATTAAATGCCCGACCAGAGAGGAGAGGACATTAGACCACTGTTACAGCACGATCAGCGGGGCCTATCGCGCGGTGCCCCGCGCTTCACTCGGACTTTCTGACCACGTCATGATCCACCTAATCCCCGCATACAGACAGAGGCTGAAGCTCTCCAAACCTGTCGTGAGGACCAAAAAACTGTGGAGCAACGAGGCTGTGGAGGAGCTTCGCACGTGTTTGGAGTCTACAGACTGGGACACAATGAAGGCTGCTTCTAACAGCTTGGACGAGTTTACGGACACCGTCACCTCCTATATCCACTTCTGTGAGGACAGCATTGTGCCATCACGCACCAGGGTGAGTTATAACAATGACAAACCCTGGTTTACTCCTAAACTCAAAAAGCTGTGGCTGGAAAAGAGAAAGGCGTTCAGAAGCGGAGACAGGGACTGCTTTTTTTTTTTTTTTTTTTTTTTCTAAATGACATCAGAAACAGCAGTATGCGACATTACGTGATGGCAGAGCTTCCTTTGTCATTTTTTTTTTTTTTTAATAAATAGGACAGGGGGAATGAATGAGAGAAAGAGGGGGAGAGAAAGAAAGAAAACCAAAGGGGAGAAGAGACGGTGAGAAGGGGGGGGAAGAGAGAGAGAAAAAAAAAGAACTCCTGGGTCACCTGTATGGAGAGAAAAAAAAAACAAACAAAAAAAACAAACAGAGGAGACAGCAAACAACAAAGAGCAACATAATAATAGAGAAAACAAAGCACCATCACAATAAACTAGCTAGTCATAGATATCAATATTTACTAAATAATAAACGATATTGTGCAGCACGCAAGATAGACAGCGCACAGTGTGCTTTGAGGCAGCAGCCAAGAAAGCTTTAGTCCGCGTCTGTGAATACCCATGTGTGCATACCTGTGTGGATCAGCATGCTTGCATTCCAAAGGTTTCTCCATGTAATGATCTGCTAGGGAGTGTGGGGGGGCCACAGCCCCGTCCTCCAGGGTGTGAAGCGGGTATGGAGGAGATCAAAACTCCAGACATCCAGAGGCCCCCAGAACACAAGAGACCATGGAAGACCAACAGAGGGGCAGCCGCGCCACTGTTCCAGTAAGAGCTGAGGAGAGTCCCAGATGAGGGCTCGCCCAGCAGCCGCGGAGCAGAAGTCAGGGGGAGTTGCAGTGACGCGCCTGTGAGCTCCGCCGGCCCCCAGCTGTGCCTGAGTGACCGAGCCCCAGGCCAAGAGGCCGGGGGCACCCCACCTCCAAAGGGGCCCGAGCGAGCCCCAGGCCCCAGGCCCCGACAAGCGGCCGCCAAGGAGTGAGCCGGTGTGTACCCAGACGCCCACCCCCAGACACAAAGAACCACCAACACACCGACACCTGAGGGAGTCCGCCACTGGCAGGGGAAGTGGTGGTGGGTGGAGATAGGCCTCCAAACCTTGGAGGGCCTGAGGTGTCCCCAGAGAGGTGGCGTCTGATACCCAACCTGACATATAGACACAGACATACAGGCACACACAGACACAAACATCCATTCCCACCCTCATGCTCTCATATGCACTCACTCCACACTCAACCAACGTGGAGACAGACATAAAGAGACGCTGTACACACAATCACACTCCCCAAGCGTACTCTACAAACCGGGTCTAGGTACCCTTGCCCCTGGAGGGGGGAATTGCACCCAGACCCAGGTGGTGTTACCCTTTTCCCTGCGGTGGGGAGAGGCAGACCACCCCGACTCCGCAGCAGCAGGGAGGCCCCACACCCCAGACCGCAGTCGGACGGCCAACTCCTCCTACTAGCCCTCCCGCTCCAGCAGGCCGCAGAGAATGGGGGTGGGAGAAGACTCCAAACCTCCCTCCACCCGCTCATTGTAGTGTTGATGCATATGTGTTCTAAGGTGCAATTAAAACCCAGGAGGGCATGGAGCTACCTGCCAAGGAGCAGCAGGTAAGCGCATAGTCCCTCCTGCTAGCCCTCAATGACTAAGTGTATTTAAAATTGAGAGGTGGGCAATGACGTCAGGGGTGAGGTGTACACCCTGATGGTAATTTGGACTCCGTGATTGTGCCCACCCCCAAGATCCTATATGTATGTGTAATGAGAGTGTGAATAATGTGAATGTCTAAGTTGTGGGATAAAATTGAGGCAGAGGCAGCCAGAAGGGGACAGGTGGGGGGGGGGGGGGGGGGGTAGCCTCCTCTGTACCCTGGTGACATACCCCCACTCCAAGGCCCTGCATGTGTGGGTGGTTGTGGAGGAGCGGGAAGAGGGAGGCAGCTGGAGATGGGGAGGGAAGGAAGGGAGGGGCAGGTAACCCCTCCCTGGGGCCAGCTCCCCCGCTGACCCCAGTAGGCACCCCCACCCTTCGCGACCCGCCAGGGAAGGGGGGCCCAGGCCCATCAGACCGGGGCCCAGTGCAGTAGCGCCCTCCGGCTCCACAGAACCCTGGACAGTCCACCCAACCCCACCACAGAGAAAACTGCACCCACCCCACCATCCACACATCTTCCAGACTACATAAGACGGTAAACGCCCAGGCTGAGATCCTCCTCCACCTCTCCTGTATCTCCCCCTCCCGCAGAGAGTTCCTGAAGAGAAGAAAGCTCCTGCAAGATGTGACCATCCCCCCCACCAGTTGAAGAGCCCCCCAGGCGGCTCAACGCACCGGCGGCACCCTGCTCCAGGGCCGGGCCCCCATGCACCCACCCACCCACAACCCCGGCAACACACCAACCAGGACCCAAGCCCCCGAGGCCCGGCCCGGGCCCCAGCCCAGAGACGGAGCGCCCCCAGAACCTCACGCCCATCCCGGACCCACCCAGGGGCAGCCAGGTTGCCAGGTCAGTAACCCACGTCCGTCAGCACAGACCCTCCCCTAGCCCCGCTGCACGCAGCCGCGAGGAAACAGTCACCTGAGAGCCAACAGAGCCCCCAACCGGACGTGACCGCTACCCCGGGTTGAGCCCCCCAAGGAAGATGCCTCCGGGGAACCCCCCGACGCCCTAAGCCTGTCCCTACCCCCTCACCAATCACAACAGTGAAGGCGGGACCAAACTATGACCCCCCACCCCCACTAGGTGATGGAGCTGATAAAAGGG
The DNA here is from genome assembly GCF_965226115.1 of Aulonocara stuartgranti. Taxonomy (NCBI): domain Eukaryota; kingdom Metazoa; phylum Chordata; class Actinopteri; order Cichliformes; family Cichlidae; genus Aulonocara; species Aulonocara stuartgranti. The sequence goes on along the minus strand of NC_138943.1, from coordinate 34,023,261 downwards.
GCCCAGAGCAATTGATCTAATGTGGTGGCAGAGGCTGTGTCAAGACTAATGTAATCTAATAGATAATTTCTATATTGGTTAGAATTAAGATTATTTTTATTTTTCCAGTTCATGAGGACTGTTTTCTTGGCTATGCATAGGGCAGTGAAGATCATATGGGCTATATTCTTTTCTGAAGTGACATTATCTAAGCTGCCCAGTAGACACACTAAGGGGGAAGTTGGAATGTTACATTTCAGACACTTTGATAAGTCTTCACATATCTCGCGCCAAAACTTTTGCACTGGTGGACAGAACCAAAGAGCGTGGATGTAATTGTCTGGTGTATTGCCTTGACAGTGTGAGCAGTTGTTGGAAGATGTAAAGCCCATCTTGAACATCCGATGACCTGTATAGTGCACTCTATGAAGTATTTTGTATTGTATTAATTGCAGACTGGGATTTTTAATTAATTTAAAAGTTTTTAAGCAAATCTGAGACCAGAAGTTTTGGTCTAGGTTGACTGATAAATCTGCTTCCCACTTTGCAGTAGGAAGGGATATTGATTCATCTAATTTAGAAAGTGTTCTGTATATTTTAGACAATAATTTGGGGGATTTAAGAGTAAGAAAATGTGCCGCACTTAGTGGTGTTTGTAATTCAACTTGACTGAGGTTAAATTTCTTTTTTACTATGGATTTAATTTGTTGATATTCTAAAAACCTTGTCTTGTTGATCCCATATTGTTCAACTAGTCTGTCAAATGGAATAAATTCTGTTCCCTCTAATATATGTTCTAAGTATTTAATTCCTTTACAACTCCATTCTGGGAAATTAATCATATTATTGTTTTGTAATATGTCAGGGTTATTCCAGATAGGTGTACGTTTGCATGGGATTAATGAAGACTCCGTTATTTTTAGAAACTCCCACCATGCTGTTAGAGAAAAGCTGATGTTGATACTTTTAAAGCATTCATGTCTTTTGATGTTTGAGCTAATAAATGGTAGGTCTGAAATCTCTAGATCCTTGCATAGTGCCTGTTCAACATCTAGCCAGGGCTCAACTAAGAAGGTATGTTTTAACCATTCTGAGATGAACTGAAGCCTGTTGGCTAAGAAGTATTGGTGAAAATTAGGCAGATCTAATCCTCCTCTATCCTTGGTTCTTTGTAGCGTTTTTAAGCTAATACGCGGGGGTTTATCTTTCCAAAGGAATTTGGAAATATATGAATCCAGAGATCTGAACCAATCTTGTGATGGTTTGTTAGGGATCATCAAAAATAAGTAATTTATTTTTGGCAAGATCATCATTTTTATAGTGGCGACCCTTCCCATGAGTGATATGGGTAAAGATTTCCATCTAGTCAGATCGCCTTCTACTTTCTTTAGAAGTGGGATGTGGTTTAGTTTAGTTAAGTCTGAAAGCTTAGGAGAGACATTAATACCTAAATATTTAATATTTCCGGATTGCAGTGGGGCAGAGGAAGAATTATGGAAGGAGCAGTTAATGGGGAGAACTGTAGATTTTGGCCAGTTAATTGAATAATCTGAAACTCTTGAAAACCAGTTTATTAAAGTAATTACCTCAGAGAGGTTGGTTTGTGTGTTTTGCAGAAAAAGCAACACATCATCCGCATAGAGACTGATTTTATGTTCTATGTTCTTACATTTTATGCCCTTAATTGTTGTAGCCTGTCTAAATGCTGCTGCTAGAGGTTCGATAAAAATTGCAAAAAGTGAAGGGGAGAGTGGGCATCCCTGTCTGGTGCCCCTCAGGAGACAGAAGCTGGAGGATGTCTGGTCATTTGTTCTGATACGAGCCGTTGGGGAATTGTATAATATTCTTATCCAGTTTATGAAAGAGTTTCCAAAACCAAATTTGTGTAAAGTTGCGAATAAAAATTTCCAATTAACTCTGTCAAATGCTTTTTCTGCATCTAGAGATAATATTATGGTTTCGATGTTTTTATCGTATGAGTAGTCTATTAAATTAAGTAATCTACGAGTGTTTGTTGAGGAGTGCCGACCTTTTATGAAACCAGTTTGGTCAGGATGAATTAAGAGGGGGGTTATTTTCTCTAATCTCTTTGAGAGAGCTTTGCAGATTATTTTAAGGTCTACATTTAAAAGAGAAATTGGACGATAGCTTGAGGGAAATAAAGGGTCTTTGCCTGGTTTTAGCAGGAGACTAATGTTGGCAGAATTCATATTTGGTGGTAGTCTGCCCTTTTCCTCGATTTCCTGCAACATGCTGTGGAATACTGGTGCCAAAATTGTCCAGAATTCTTTGTAGAATTCTGCAGGGAAGCCGTCTGGACCTGGAGCCTTATTATTGGGCATACTTATCAGGGCTTCCTGGAGTTCACTTGGCGTCAGTGGCGAATCCAGTTCCATTGCTTGACTGTCTAGTAATTTTGGAAGAGTTACGTTGTCAAGAAACAGATCAATTTCATTTTTAGATGGGTTTATTTGTGGTGAGTATAAAGTTTCATAGAAATCCCTAAAAATGTTGTTTATTCTTCCAGGATCATATATTGTGTTCCCCGATAAATCTTTAGCAGCACATATAGTTATTTTTTCTTTATTTATTTTTAGCTGGTTAGCTAGAAATCGACCTGATTTGATACTGTGTTCAAAATTCTGCAAGCGAAGTCTTTGTATAAGGAATTGTGTTTTTTTATTAATAGTTTCATTTAATTCTAGTTTTGTTTTGCATATTTTGTTCAATGTTTCCTGATCTTGGTGGGACGCGTAGGCTTCTTCTAGTGATTTGATGTTTTTTTCTAATTCCTGAATATTTTTGTTTTCTTCTTTCTTTTTGTGTGATGAGAAAGAAATTATTTTACCTCTCATCACAGCTTTCCCTGCTTCCCATAGAACAGAAGCAGATATTCCGGGAGTGTCATTAAAGTCTAAATATGAAGTCCATTCCTTTTTAAAGTATTTAATAAAGTCTTCATCTTTAAGTAGTGATATATTAAATCTCCAGTTTTTACTTGGCGTAGTATTATTCTTGTGCATTAGTGTTAAAGATACAGGAGCATGATCGCTGACAGCTATAGGATGAATCTCAGTGTCTGAAATGTCACACAGCAGTGAGCTGCTGACCAAAAAATAATCCAGACGAGAGTAAGAGTGATGAACATGCGAGAAAAAAGTATATTCCTTACTGGTGGGGTGAAGGGAGCGCCATGCATCGCAAAGACCAAAGTCGTTCATATACTGTTTGATTATATTTGTGGACTGCCAATTACGCTGAGTTCCTGTTGTGTTGAGCCTATCCATTTCTTCATTTAGTCCAAGGTTGAGGTCACCGCCAAGAATGAGTGTGCAATCAAGGTGTTCAGAGAGTGCACTAAAAAAACCGTGGAAGAATGAGGGTTCATCAACATTTGGACCATATATACTAACAATACATAGTTTTTTGTTCAATATTGATAGTTTAATAATTAGAAATCCACCCTCTGGATCTATAACTGTATCGAGTACTGTAAAATTAACATTTTTATGTATTAAAATTGCTACTCCCCGTTGTCTAGAATTATAACCGGCTGCAAACACGTTAGGAAACTCAGGTGTTTTAAGTTCATTTAAACCTGTGACAGGTTTGTGAGTTTCTTGTAATAAAACAACATCTGCCTGTAGTTTTTTAAGCTGGTTAAATATCTTTAACCTCTTTCCTCTGGTGCCAGCTCCATTTACATTCCATGTGACAAACCTCAGCATGCCCTTAATTGTGCGTGTATGTCTAATGATGTATGCTGGGTGTTTCGTTTAGACAGGTGGAGAGAATATGGAAACATCCCTTGTTTGTAAATAGAAAGAGAAGAAGAAGTGTGGTGAGAGACTCCATAAGTCTGACTATGTGTGTGAATATTCACTAATATGAACAAGCGTGGCTTGCTTATGTGTCCTGCAACTCTGTGCGTGCTGTGAGGCTGTTGTGAATGTGCTGCCGTTGAGCTGATGTGTTTGCGTGATCGTGTTGTGAAAATATGGAGAAATAGAGGGTGTTGTTTGTAGGTGAGTGGGGAAGTAGGTGGCCACAGCAGTGAAAGACAAGAGAAAGAAAGAAACCACATGAACTGTGAGCGACAACAAAAAAAAAAGAAACGAAACGGAAACATTCCAATTAAAGCAATGACGGAGGGTGACGGTGTTATATCTGCTATGACATCATATTGATATTACTAGCTTAAACTCATGTTAAAGGAGAGAGTGTGAATGAATAAGAAAAGAGTGTAGCGGGTTCTTATCTGGAGTGCAGTTAATATAACCACGGTGTGGTGCCGAGGTCGCGGTAAAGCTGTCCGTCCACGTAGAGCCGGTCCACGGCGATGACAGCACGGGAGCCTTTCTGGATGAAGCTACGTCGAACTGGGAACAGGATCTTGCGTCGTTCCAGGATCTCTTTGGGGAACTGGTCGTTCACGCTGAAGTCCGTTCCTTTCAGCTCTCTGCCGCGACTCTTCACCTGTTCCTTCTGTTTGAATTGACTGAATTTGGCCACAATAGGCCGTGGTCTCCCGGTCCGCGACCGCGCGCCCCCCAAGCGATGTACTCTATCGAAGTCGATGTTCTTTACGGTGTCCTCCGGCAGCTTCAGGTGGATTTTAATGAAGTTTTTCACCGTTGCCTCTGCGTCCTCTCCGGCAGTTTCTGGAATACCAGAAAACACAAGATTATCTCTCATGCTACGGGCTTGTAGATCGATAACGGACTCTTTTATTTTTTTATTTTCAATGTTTAGCTGGGTCACGTTATCGGTGAGAGATTTAACCGACTCCCGTAGCGTGGCATTTTCAGCGGCAAGCGTTTCCACCTGCTGCTGGCTGAATTCCAGGGATTCTCTCAGAGATTTAAATTCCCGGTGTAAAATCTCCACCAGGGACAGCCTCGCATCGAAACTGGACAATCGCTTGTCGATTGACTCCAGGATTTCTGCGATGTCTTTGCCGGCAGGCGATGTTGTACCGGGGGAGTCTGCCTGGCGACTTCTCTTCGATGACGGCGTCTCGATTTTGGCCGGGGAAGATGCACTCTGGGCCTTATGCATTACTAAATCTTGAAAACAGCGGTCGATGTAATCTTGGAGAGCGTCTAAACTCTCCCCGTTGTCCTCCAGGGTGTTAGAGATGATAAAACAGATGTTGTTAGTTATATGACAATTGATTAGTATATTTGGTAATACTGAAGCTTGGAAAACCTTTGTTAAACTCTATGCTACCATTTGCTTTTTCTCCGCCAAAATCTCCGGCGTCTGACGTCACCTACAACATCACTTCCGTCACTTACCGTTACCCCGCTCTTACTGCTCTTACTGTCTCCATTATCCTTATCAGACAGGGACTGCTACAGAGAGGCCAAGTACAGGTTCACTAAAGAAGTGGACATTGCTAAACATCAGCACTCTGAGAAGATGCAGCAGCAGATCTCAGAGAATGACTCGGCCTCTGTGTGGAAAGGTTTTAGGAATATCACAAACTACAAGCCTAAAACCCCCCACTCCACTGACGACTTGCTCTTGGCCAACACCCTCAACGACTTCTACTGCCGTTTTGACGAGCCATCAGGCAGCCTTCACACCTCCAACGGCCCCAACAATAGAGACACTTTGGACACTCATTCCCCCACCTCTCCCCCCTCCACAGAGCCATCACCACCTTCAAACACTTCACCTACAACACCCCCCTCCTCACCCCACACAAAAGAGGATTTCACACCACCTCCTCCCACCACAACTCTTCATATTCATGAAGCAGATGTGAGGAAGCAGTTTAAGAGTCTGAATGCTCGAAAAGCTCCCGGCCCAGACGGTGTGTCTCCTGCCACCCTCAGACACTGTGCAAACGAGCTGGCCCCAGTGTTTTCTGGCATTTTCAACTCCTCACTGCAGGCATGTCATGTGCCTGCCTGCTTCAAGTCCTCTACCATAATCCCTGTCCCCAAGAAACCTAGGATCACTGGACTAAATGACTACAGACCCGTGGCTCTGACATCTGTGGTCATGAAGTCTTTTGAGCGCCTGGTTCTCTCCTATCTCAAGACCCTCACGCCCCCCCTCCTGGACCCCCTGCAGTTTGCATACAGAGCCAACAGGTCGGTAGACGACGCCATCAACATGGTCCTACACTTCATCCTGCAGCATCTGGACTCCCCAGGAACCTACGCCAGGATTCTGTTTGTGGACTTCAGCTCTGCCTTCAACACCATCCTTCCAGACCATCTCCGAGGCAAGCTTTCCCAGATGAATGTGCCTGATCCCATCTGCCGGTGGATCACTGACTTCCTGACGGACAGGAAGCAGCATGTGAGGCTGGGAAAGAATGTCTCGGACTCCCGGACCATCAGCACCGGCTCCCCTCAGGGCTGTGTTCTTTCTCCCCTGCTCTCTCCCTGTACACCAACTGCTGCACCTCCACCCACCAGTCTGTCAAGCTAATCAAGTTTGCAGATGACACCACCGTTATTGGGCTCATCTCGGACGGGGATGAGTCTGCCTACAGGAGGGAGGTTGAACGTCTGGTGTCTTGGTGCAGCCACAACAACCTGGTGCTGAATGCCCAGAAGACAGTGGAGATTATTGTGGACTTCAGGAAGCACACAGCTCCACTCCCCCCCATCATCCTGACTGACACCCCCATCACCTCTGTGGACTCATTCCGCTTCCTGGGTACCACCATCACCCAGGACCTGAAGTGGGAGCCCACCATCACCTCCGTCATTAAGAAAGCCCAGCAGAGGATGTACTTCCTGAGGCAGCTGAAGAAATTCAACCTGCCAACATCGACGATGATGCAATTCTACACTGCAATCATCGAGTCCATCCTCACCTCCTCCATCACCGTGTGGTACGCTGGAGCCACTATCAGGGACAAACAGAGACTGCAGCGTGTTGTGCGCTCTGCTGAGAAGGTGATTGGCTGCAGACTCCCATCTCTGCAGGACCTGTACACCTCCAGGACACTGCGGCGTGCAGCTCGGATCTCAGCTGACCCTTCTCACCCTGGACACAGTCTGTTTGACCTGCTCCCCTCAGGCAGGAGGCTCCGGTCCATTCGCACCAGAACCTCTCGCCATAAGAACAGTTTCTTCCCCTCTGCTGTTGGACACATGAACAATAACCGTATGACTGTTCCCACCACTAACACATGACCCTACGCTGTGTTCACTGCATCATTCCATGTTTGGCACTGATCACCACCTGCACTCATGTATATATCATGTATATATCTATCTATCTACTTAGCACTTTTAATTCTTATTCACATTTTTATTTTCATGTCTATTTAAGCTTAATTTATAACAGTATGTTTGCACTGAAGCACCGCAGCAATTTCCTAATGTTGTAAACCCGCTCAACATTTGGCAATAAAACCCTTTCTGATTCTGATTCTGATAAGCTATGTCTTTTTTGTCCTTGTTAGTACTCTTGCTGCAGCACTCTGATTTAACTAAATGCTTTTCAGTGATCTTTCAGAGTAAGATGGTAATATTGATTTACATTATTGATTTAGCCTTGAAGTAATAAATGCAGGAACTAGCTTTTCAGCATGTTTCTACTCTTAGAGATATTGGGCAGATGAATGAAAGCAGTCCTACATATTTGTTTAATGTGTCTGCCAATGAAAAATTACTCCAAGATTTCTCACAATGTTATTGGGGGCTAAGGTAATACCATTTGAAGTAAGTATCTGTTTAGATATTATATTTCTAAGATTTTTAAGCTGGCGTACAAGGGTCTTTTTTTTCTGAATTTAGAAGAAGGAAATAGAGGTCATCTAGGCCTTTGGGTCTTTAAGACATGCGTATAGTTTAAACTAGTTGTGTCATAAGGCTTCATGGATATAATGCATGCAGTGTTTTCTAATACCTAAGGGAACCATGTATAATGTAAAAAGCACTGGTCCCAGCTCAGAACCCTGTGGAACGCTGGGACTAACTTTTGTGTGTAAAGAAGATTCCCCTTTATATGCATGAAATGGAATCTATCACATAAATAGAATCCAGTCCACTGCACTGCAGTTCCTTTAATACCAAGTGTGTCCTCATTTCCTTGGCAGACTTGGATAAATTGGAGAGAAAGGAAATATCAGCAGTAATTAACATTGCTGTCCTTAACCCTTTAAGACCTACCATAGAACCAAGTCCGCCAGAGCTTATATTATATTTTTACATGCTGTGGAGCCATTTTTGGGAGCATTTCAAGTTGCTATACATCAATACAACCATTATAGCCCAGATTTTAATAATATGTATTCATTAAGTGCATAGTAATTACATAAATTGCAAAAAAGTGCAATAAACTACAAAAAAATTGAAAATCGTTTTTGATTTTTTAACATATATTTGTAGTTAGAGAAATTTAAGAGTCTTATCCCTCAAAACTGTAAATACAAAAAAGTTGCACAAAATAGTTTCCCACCACAGGAAATTGATTTTGAGTGTCTTCATAGTTTTATTTTTGAAATACACCAATTTTTATACACTGCAGGAAAAATGAAAATAAATATTATACTGCAAATTTGCAAAAAAGCAGCATATGCATCAAAATAAACTATTTCCAGCAGTGCAATATGAGTCCTAAGAATCCCAGAAACGACACAGAAAGTCATAAAGTCAAAGATAACTTTTAAAAAGAGCAGTATAGGCCCTGAGGCCCTGATCGCAAAAAAGACTACATTTCCGCGAAAATGACGTCACTTCCGGTTTCGGGCAGGTAATGGCGGAAATGCAAAAGTTCGCGCTGACGTCTATTCCAACGTAGGAAGTGTTTTGAACAGCTGATCAGATCGGTAAAGCGTGTTTCTGGAATATTATGTTTTTGTTCCTGCAAGCGCTTTTTATGCAGTTTTTGCAAAGCTTTATGTGGAAGGAAACCGTGACCTAGGACAAGCTGATGGCATCAGATGTAAGTACAACTCCTCCGGTTTCATATGCAAAAAAAAATTTTGCGCTAGCTTACGTGGTTGCAGTGCTACTGGGATTTAAAAATAGTTACGCATAACAGAGCGTTCCCGCTCCGATCGGCTCTAAAGGGTTAATGACACATCTGTTGGACGGCTGTGGATGTTTTTCTCTCTTATGGTTAACATTTTATCTGTGAAGAAATTCATAAACTACACATAGTTTCCCCTAGGGATCAATAAAGTATTCTGATTCTGATTCTACTCAAGTTAACATTCAGTGAACTTGACCCTCACACAAGCTTTTCCTCACCAATTCATTCCTCGTCTCCTTAGAATTCACAGAAGTTGAGCAACGTCAGAGCTGAGTGTGTTGGCGAATGACAAACTCATGGCGGTTACAGATTTGTCACGAATAAACTGTGACTTGTTCCTCGCCCACATGGTTTCACTAGTTTTGTCACTGATTGCTTTGCTTGTAATCACGATAAACCATTCTGAAAGATTTTTCAACATGGACTGAAGATGATATTTCAAGGTTTGTTGACCATTTTTGCAGAGACAGACATCTGGAAGGACTTTGAGAGTACTACACATGAAACAGATGCCATATAACACAATCTTCACCTTTTAATATACAACTAATCACTTATTAAAGGGTTTAGATTCACTTCTACCCCTTTTCACCTTCGTGACATACCCAGATAAAAATCATCAAACAGCAGAGTTGTAAGGTAAAAGAAATGCATGGTAGATAGTTGAGTTTTGGAAGCTGTGGTTCTTAAACATGAGAATAATGCGACCGAACCCTACACCTAATTATCTGGTTGCTATTTAAACTTTTAACTAAAAGACCCTAAGAGTTTTCTCAAGTTCCTGGAAAAGATTCTTGGTCATCTTCATCTACCTTGTTGGAGCCATGAGACAACAGGAAACCAGATAGCTGCTTTCAACCATGAAGATTTCTCAAATATTTAAGGCATTAACCACAGCACCAGTGTGAAAACAACAACAACCAACCTCTCCAGGCTGCTGAGCTTTGCTCTTGCTGAGTGTTTCCCTTTCCCGTCCAGCTCAGTGTCATTTTGGCCCATGTGTTGACACACACACTCACACGTAGAGAGACACACTCACAGCTGAATTTAATTTGGTTCATTCCTCTGTTTTCTGAGGGCGCTGAATGGCTTCACCTCTCGCTGTTACTGTGAAGGCTGAGTGCCTTCAGGGATTTACCACTAACATCCTCCTTTAATGATGCCCAGGCCATTTATATAGATACACCGTAATAAAATGGGAACGGTTGGTGATATTAAAGTCCTGTTTTTGGCACATTAGTATATGTGAGGGGGCAAACTCCTCAAGATGGGTGGTGACCATGGTGGCCATTTAGAAGTCGGCCATCTTGGATACAACTTTTGTTTTTTCAGTAGGAAGAGGGCCATGTGACACATCAAACTTATTGGTAATGTCACAAGAAAAACAATGGTGTGCTTGGGTTCAACGTAACGTTATTCTTTCATGAGTTATTTACAAGTTTCTCTTTGTTCACAGCCATTGGCATGTCGAAGAGGTTAACACGTGATGAGCGGATCGAAATTGTGTTGATATCTGGTGAATGCAGTAACCGGGTCATTGCAGCAGATTTCAATGCAAGACACCTTACGAGACCACCCATCTCCCATGCTACAGTTAGCAAACTGCTTGCTAAGTTTCGTGAAACTGGTTCAGTGTTGGATTTGCCAAAACGTGGACGCAAGAAAACTGTCACTAATGAAGAAACATCAGTGGCTGTCCTAGCTTCATTCAGCAAGAGCCCACAGCGTAGCACTCGCCGCATGTCACTGGAGAGTGGCATTAGTCGAACATCCCTTCGGCGGATATTAGCTACTCACAAACTCCAGCTACTGCAGCATCTCAACGAGGATGACCCAGATCGGCGCACAGAATTTGCAGAATGGGCAAAACAAAAATAGGAACAGGGCCCTCAGTTCACGCAGAAGATTTTGTTCAGTGATGAGGCAAACTTTTATGTGAATGGTGAAGTTAACAAACAAAACCACCGCTATTGGTCTGACACTAACCCACATTGGATGGATCCCTCCAAGACTGTTGGAACAACAAAAGTGATGGTTTGGTGTGGTATATGGGGTACAACGATAGTGGGTCCATTCTTCATCAATGGAAACCTCAAGGCCACTGGATATTTGAAATTGCTACATGATGATGTGTTTCCCTCTTTGTGCATTGAAGCTGGCACGTTCCCTGAGTTCTTCCAGCAAGATGGTGCACCACCACATTATGGGTGCCAGGTCCGAGCATTCCTAGAGGAACAGTTTCCTGGAAAGTGGATTGGTCGTCGTGGGCCAGTTGAATGGCCCCCAAGGTCTCCCGATCTGACCCCCTTAGACTTTTATCTTTGTGGTCATCTGAAGGCAATTGTCTATGGTGTGAAGATACGAGATGTGCAGCATCTGAAACTACGGATACTGGATGCCTGTGCTGGCATTTCTCCTGCGGTGTTGCTATCGGTGTGTGAAGAGTGGGAGAAGAGGGTTGCACTGACAATCCAACACAATGGGCAGCACATTGAACACATTTTACAAGTGGTCAGAAACTTGTAAATAACTCATGAAAGAATAAAGTTACGTTGAAACCAAGCACACCATTGTTTTTCTTGTGACATTACCAATAAGTTTGATGTGTCACATGACCCTCTTCCTATTGAAAAAACAAAAGTTGTATCCAAGATGGCCGACTTCTAAATGGCCACCATGGTCACCACCCATCTTGAGGAGTTTGCCCCCTCACATATACTAATGTGCCACAAACAGGACTTTAATATCACCAACCATTCCCATTTTATTACGGTGTATCTATAATAAATGGCCCACCCTGTAGTTTGCAGAGGTGTATAGAATTTGCAAACACACACAAAATATTAAACGTGTGTCTACACTACTTCTCATGTGCCCACCTTTGTCACTAACCAGGTAGAAATCTTTAGGCACATTAAAGAACAGGATTCATGAGGATTTTATAAGGACTATTGTTGCAATAACAAATGAGCCTGGTGCATGGAGACATTACACTTCTTGTCAAGTTAACCCATGGCGACACAGAGCCAGAGCTGTAGATAGTTTGCTATTTTATTGTGGGCAGCTAAAAATAATAAACAAAACTTGAATGAACTAATATTTACCCAAACCTTCAAACAAAAGCTGTCCAGCTTTTTGTGTGCACCAAAATACTTAGAAGAAAATACTTAGAGAAATACTTAGAAGGCCTACTATCAATCAATCAATGCTCTTGCAGTAGTTGGAATAAAAGCTTGATGAAAATAATGAATGATTAGAATTAAAATTCACTGAAACCAAATGGAAAGTCTTCAGCAAATGTCTCACCCTCTTACTCAAATGTTAACATTTATTCAAAGGGAAATCTAACTGCTCATTTTCATGTTGTTATTCTGCTTTAGCTGACTTCTTTGTGTCTGTACCTCTGATCACGTTAAGCACGCGTGTTTCAGCTGCCCTCCCAGTTAGAACCTTGACTTTTCTGTGCTGTGTTTCTCATTGGCTAAAAGAAAACAAAATACTTTTTTTTAAAACTTTTGAGTTGTTGCTCATAGCTAAGCACAACCTAGCATGGACTCATGGTGTTAATAGACTTGAAGCAAATGGATTAGATGGAGCCGTGAAAGACTGCCAGACATGTATGATGAGTAAAGACTGTTTCTAAAAATGGAAAAGGATTATAGCTTAATTATTTAAAGCATAACATGTCCACAAGAATTTTGAAGTTATTTATTTTGACTGTAATCTTCTGTTTTTTGTCTCCCTCTTTTTTTTTGCCCAGATTTTTTCATTTATTTATTGTCCGTTTATTTTATTGTTCAGTGTCAACTTGTATGTTTTTAAGACTACTTCTGTGAAACCAAATCTTGTGTCCCAACATTTCCTAGTTCCAACTAGTCTCTTAGGTTTTCCCCTGTACACCACCGTGTGTCTCAGTGTTGGACTATCAGATGGCAGACAGGGATTTGGACTGGGAGATCTTTTCTGTGTGAGGTCAAAGCTCTGGTATTTCCAGTTGGAATTTCAGTTCCACGGAAAACCACAGCTTCAGCCCCATGAACCCCAATCACCACCACACACCGTCACACGAGCACGACCCCCAAGGGACAATAGGGTTGGAGCTCTAGCAGTGTGGAAAACAGGAAAACACACACACTTAGATTTGGTATGTACATTGACCAGCAGGGGATAAAGTCATAGGTACAGCAGTCACTAGACAGCAATGGGAGGCACTGCTGTGGTTTCACAGGGAAGGGGCAGTGAGACCTGGGTATGAGAGCGGTCATATAAATAGTCTGCAGAGGTTAAAATGCTTTTGATGTTTTGCCATTATCAATCTCCCTGGATTTCCTTTTTTTGATTGGGAGGCAAGATGTTGCTGCTTTTTTTTTTGTCAGATAGCCAGCTTATTAAAAAAAAATTCTAGATATGACAACAAAACTGGTCACTATATTCTTCGTTTCCAGTTAATACTTGTACAGCTGCTGTTATTGTGTATATATTTATTTATTTATTTATTTATTTATTTATTTATATTTCTTCATACATTCTTATATAGTTCTATACTGTGTATTGTGTATTTTGTTGTACAGTTATTTTATTTTCCAACTTTAATTTATATATTTTATCTTATTCTTTCCCAGTTAAATATACCCTTCATTCTAATTTGTGTTGTACAGTTATTTAATTTTTAACCTTAATTTATATTTTATTCCTTCCTAGTTAAATTTACCCTTTTTAATTTTTCATATTTATTTCCTATCTTATTCATAGCCTTTTCCTTTTTTTTTTCTTTAGGTCACGAGCAGTTGTCCAAGCATTTCACTGCATATCGTACTGTGTATGACTGTGTACGTGACAAATAAAATTTGAATTTGAATTTTGAAACAAATAAAAACCATAAAATGTTACCTCTGCATTCTTTTGCAAAAAATGGCCCCTATAGTTCAAACAGTATCATGGAACTAAGTGATGATTATAATTTTTTCACAGGGTCCATTTTATTATCAAAGTCTGAAAAATATTTACAGATTGGATAATAAACCCACAGAAATGTATGCTGGTTTATTATTGCAATTATGACAACAGTGTTCCTCAAACCTCAGTTTTCCTAAACTAACCCAGAATTTATTGTTTTTATGTCAAAGTCTTCACAACATTATGATAAAAAGGCTAGTTTTCAGTTTTCAGTGGTAATTCTATTCAACGGTTTACCTGTGGATCATATCCTGCTGCTGGTATGCTCAAACAGGAGTCATAGATGGAAACCATAGACTGAAAGCAAAGCTGGATGCCACCCACTGGTTTCAGACTCAGCATTTTAAAGTGTCAGCTTCAGTGTTTCACTCTCTCTCTCTCTTGTTTGGAGCCAGAAGTTGGCATATTTATACGAGTTTGCCAAGACTTGTTGATGACGGCTAACACTAACAACCCTGGTTAGCAAACACATACAGCGTATATACTGTATGGGTGCAAAGCTCAGACACACATTTTCATTAAAAACAGTTAAATAACAGATTAATAAAATTCTAGAATCTCTACTCACTGGTGTATAAATTTATCAAAATATGGGCATACAAAGAAATCATCCACTGTGCATTTTTGAAAAGGTGGGAAACTATCCAAAGAAACCAAAACTACATCTGTGTAAGCCCACAACCAGTCAACCAGGTCTGGACTATCAAATGGCCATTGCAGCCCAGTGGTCCTTTTATTTTTCAGCCAGTCTGTTTTAGATTTGACACCGTAATCATTCTCCTGTTGTGTGACTCAGTTTCAGCCAAGCTTTAGCTGTTAGACCGATGACTTCACATTTGACGCTGGAGTCATTTGGTAAAGAAGAAGATTTCGTGTTCGACTAAGTGGCTGATGTCCATGTCCTGTGGCCGCAAAACAAGCCCAAATCACCACATCTCCACCACCATGCTAGCGTGTAATCCACAGCATGTCTTTTGTTCTGTCTTCCTTCTCTCATCCTTACCAGTCGCAGCAGATGGCCCCGCCCCTCCCTGAGCTTGGTTCTGCCGGAGGTTTCTTCCTATTAAAAGGGATTTCTTTTCATTCCTACTGTTTCCAAAGTGCTTTCTCATAGGGGCTCATATGATTGTTGGGTTTTCTCTGTATGTGTTATTGTAGGGTCTACCTTACAATATAAAGCACCTCGACTGTTGACTGTTGTTGTGATTTGGTGCTGTATAAATAAAACTGAATTGAATTGTTAATATGAGTTGTTTTTGCTGATATGTTGAGTTTGCTTTTCAGTCTTCGGTTTTATGGTTTGTTCAGATATAACTTTGAAAAGATGGAAGAGGGCTTCTCCTGGCAACTTTTCCAAACAGACCATACTTGTTCAGGGTTTTTCTAAGTGTGCTGTAAAGTAATTTAACATGCGAACCAAGACCTGCAGAGTTTGAGATGTTGCTCGTGATTTTTTACAATTTCTCTGAGCATTGCACAGTCATAGTGAATTTGCTGGCATAACCACGCCTGAAAAGACTGGTAAATATCATGAATATTATCTCCTCTCCCAACCCCACTGTGGTTGAACTACAAAAAAAAAAAAAAAAGCTGAATTAAGGCTTTTTTTGCTAATTAGGGTGGAAATGAGAAAAAGTGAGCTTATTAGACCTCTGGAGTCTAATCTTCTTCTTATCTTATCCGTAGTCTATAAATACAACTGAATCCCAGGCCAAAATTAACAAGATATTGGCTACACCACAGTTTTGGACTTTTCAACAACTCCACAGTCCAAAGGTTGTGCTCAAAGTGCACTTTTTTTTTACGTCTCGTGCTAACTTTTCTATCTATAGCTAACCTCAGAACCTTATCATAAAGTCTTAACCTCCTAAGACCCGAACTCTTCCACGGCATGCATTTTTAATTTCTCTTTGATATTTGGGCTGATTGGGGCCCAATGAATGTAAAAACAAAGAATTACCAGATTTTTTTTTACCTTATTTTTGTTTTTAAGGAAAATAAGAGCCAAATATGAGGATATTCGTTTAAAATTTTGATAGAACAGTAGCAGTATAATGTCCTTGTGAGTGGATATCAGGCCCTTGTAGAGCAAAATTTAGTATTTTGGTCTAAATAACCCAAAATGTGATGTCCACACATGTGGACGCCAGGTCCTAGGAGGTTAAATCATAAAATACTCTGTTTCTTAAAGGGTCAACTGACTGGCTGAGGGGTCGACTGATGATCTATTAGTGGATGGAAGTGATCTGCTTGAAAGATCCTGCTAGTACATCTTTTTATACTGATCCAATGAGAATTTATCATTTTGTCAGGTGTGGAGAAGCTGGGTTGAGGTCCTGTGGAATGACTGCTGGAGACACTGCAGCTCCAGCAAAGCAAGACACCAGTACAGTATGATTACCCAAAGACACACATACAATGATAAGCATGCCTTATTCACCTCTTCTGCTGAGCCATCTCCAGACTATGATTAAGAAATAAAAGCCGGGAAATCAAAATAACAAATAACTCTTCTGGTACATACTTTCAGATGCACTCACACATGGCAACACGCGTGCGCACACACACACACACACACACACACACACACACACACACACACACACACACACACACACACACACACACACACACGAATATGCTCTACCATGAAACCACTGGGCTCCAGAGACAAAAGCCTTGTCATGCTCTGGTGAGGTCCTGTCACTAATCCACACAGCTTTAGGGGCTGCAGACAGCAGACACACTCTCTCTCGCACACACTGCGTAGCTGTATGTGAAAGAGAAATTCAACACACACGGGGCCTGGATTTGGGGATGCATACTTACACACACACACACACTATCTTGCATGGACACAGACAGTGGTGTTGCATAGCCGCCTGGCTGGGTGTTAAGGCCAAGCAGAGCTACTGGCGACAGGTTGGAGAGAGGAGATGGCTCACTAAGCCTAATCATACGTGGGAATGCTGTCTGGAGCACCTGACTGCTAGACCTCTCTGTGTATGTGTGTGTGTATACTTTTTAACTTATATGTAGTTTTGCATGTGTGTGCGCATGTGAACTCTGGACGAGGGCACTCATAATTGGGGCTTATCACCCTGAACGGGGAAGAAGGAGAGGTGCCAGAGAAGGATTCGGGGTGTCTGACTGGAGAGTTTGATGGGGGTTGGACGGTGAAGGTTGAGGGGTGGGGTGGTGGGGTTGTAATGAGTCATCCAGATTCTTACGGGCAAAGCCTCACACAGCCGGAGAACATATTCCATACACTGAACACAGCCCATCCCATAAAACTCAGCATCAATTACTTTAATCCACAGATCAAAGATAGCACAAAATGTTTGATGTTCATCTGTTCTGCTCATCTGTTCATATTTTTTGAGAACCTGCTCTGATCCAGGCTACAACTGAAATGTCCGGTTTGCTCTTGGTACATCAAACTGCCAACACGTTGGAATAATATTAGATCTTATCAGTAAATAAAATTATTGGCCACCTTGACCTCTACACATGTAAATCAACTCATCTAAGGTTGTTTTCAAATGTTTTATGCCTGTTAGGTAAATGATGAATTGGGGAAACTTGCTAATGCTTTCCTTCAGTTTGGTTTCATTTCAATAAAAAATACAGTCTTTCCATTTACTGGCTGCATGTGTCTGGTCAGAGGAAGTAAATCCAGGAAAAGCCCAGAAGAATTTTATGTTTAGTCCATGTCAGCGTTCAGAGCACTTCATGTCTGGCCACTACCCTCTTTTGATTTCACTTGATGACTGATTTCACATTGTTTAGTCTGCAATTGATATTTAGCTCAAACTTGCAGGGTATACGTTGTTAGTTGGGTCAAAACAAAGCCAAATTCTCACCAAGTGGTGGAGAGTACTTTGTTTAGACTTGCTGGTGTTGTGGCTCACAGTCCAGGGTTTAACGCAATTGTTGTGCTCAAACGAATAGAGAAAACGAACTAGCAGCTGGACAGAAGAACAAAGATATGAAGATGACCTTTGCGACCATGACCAGGCAGAACTGACCCTGTTTGCAGATGCATAAAAAAAGACCCTGAACTTACAGGAACTTAGTCATAATTATTGACAGATACTGGGGCTTAGGCCTGAATAAGACTGATGTCAATAACGAAACAATAGCAACGTACTTGCTACATGAAAGTATTTGTTCGGTCATTACATTTAATAGGCAATAGTCCCCCTTACTCAAGATTGTGCCTGTGTTTGGCTTTGCCAAACTGGTTGCTAGCTGCTGTCTTTGTGTTGATAATGTGTGCTCACTGGTCTATGATGGTCTTGCTGCTCACTGGATGTATGACTGACAGGTTCTGTCAAACACCTCAGCTTTCTATGGGGAATCATGGTACTTTTTTAAGTCTTGGTGATTCAGGCTCTTGGTTGCCTCCGTTTATCCAATATTAGCCAATGATGTTAGTGCTCAGTGCTGCCGGAGCTCCTGCGGACACAGATGAAGGAAGAGTGCTGCAATGCTGAAGTCCAGGCAAGGCTGCGGTTGCTTTGGAAGCAAGGAGTTGCTGGAAAATATTGTTGGTCCTTTTTGATTAGACTGGAATCTCTGGTGCTATGATTCTTTTCCTCCTCTGAATTTACTCAGAAGGTTTTTATGGCTGGGCTTTATCATCTGCATGCTACTGAAACTGTTCTAAGAGTTTCTAATTCAATTCAATTCAATTTTATTTATACAGCGCCAAATCACAACAACAGTCGCCTCAATGCGCTTTATATTGTAAGGTAGCTCTGTTCTAGGATGCCCTCTGGACCCAGTGGAGGTGGTGAGTGACAGGAGAATGGCGGCTAAGCTGTCATCCCTGTTGGACAACGTCTCCCACCCCATGCAGCAGACTGTGACAGCACTGAGCAGCTCCTTCAGTGGCAGACTGCGGCACCCACGGTGTGGGACGGAGAGATTTCGCAGGTCTTTCCTCCCCACTGCTGTCAGACTCCATAATAAAGACTTTAACTGAACAAACACACACATCCACACATGTGCAATAACACTAAGTGCAATAATCTTTTCTGGCATCGTTGTATTTTTACTCAGTTGTATATAGCATTCGTATTCTATTTTTATCTTATTGTATATTTTTATTCTATTTTATTCTACTGTATATAGTATATTATTTTATTCTATTCTGTACAGCTGTGTACTGTATTTATTCTTATTGTATTCTAATTTTTGCGTCATAACTTTTGCACTGTCCACTTCCTGCTGTGACAAAACAAATTTCCCACGTGTGGGACTAATAAAGGTTATCTTATCTTATCTTATCTTAGAACCTACAACAATACATACAGAGGAAAACCCAACAATCATATGACCCCCTATGAGCAAGCACTTTGGCGACAGTGGGAAGGAAAAACCAGGCTCAGGGAGGGGTGGCCATCTGCCGTAACTGGCTGGGGTGAGAGAAATAAGATAGGATAAAAGACATGCTGTGGAGGAGAGCCAGAGATTAATAACCAGTGTTGGTCAAGTTACTTGAAAAAAGTAATCAGTAACTAATTACTGATTACTTCCCCAAAAAAGTAATCCCGTTACTTTACTGATTACTTATTTTCAAAAGTAATTAATTACTTAGTTACTTAGTTACTTTTTAAAAACACGATTTACAACCTGAAGAGGTGATAAAGCGATAGATCTTTCAGCCCAATTCTACTTTTTCTGCATAATCCATCATACAAAATGTAATCAAATGGAAAAGTCTCTTTTTTTTAACTTGTTTTATCAGTTTTAATCTTTTAACTTTATGCATCAAGCAAAAATGTAATTATCTGCAACATTCTCTGACTTGAATAAATTAGTTTAACATTTAAACCTATTTTCTGCACATTCCAGCACATAAAATAAAATATTTTTTGTGTTTACACTCACTCTTTCAAATAGATGCAAGTAAAACACAGCAGGAAATAAATAAAGTCAAAGACTCAGCGGTCCTGTTGCTCTATTTTCACCTGTAAAGCAGGACTGCGGTAGGCGGAGGTTTACCCTGGTGCAGGTGTGCCGCGGTCAGTTGAAGAATCCACGAGTTTCTCTGTGAATTTCCCATCACGTGGTTGTGCACTCGGTGCTTGCTCGGAAGTTTAGGGTTTTTTTTCGCTGTAAAAAGAAGTTTTCTTCCTACGCACGATGGACGCTAATGTTTTGGTCACTTTTTATGGAATCAAACTCAAAGTAAGGTCAGTACTTCCACGCTTTAAACGCTGCACGCTCATACTCTCTCCCGCACTCGATATATGATCCACTGTTGATCTGCACACAGCTGTTGTCACCAACGGCGCACTCGCTTACGTCACTGTCGTGAGACATTCTCGCAAAAAATCACGGTTTTAGTAACGCAGTAACGCAGCGTTCCTACGGGAAAGTAACTGTAATCTAATTACCGTTTTTGCAATAGTAATCCCTTACTTTACTCGTTACTTGAAAAAAGTAATCATCTCTGTTAATAACTAATGACAATTAATGAAGAGAGAAGTAGATGAATGCTCTGTTCTTCTATTTTTGGATTTAATAACAGCATTTGACATAACTGATCATGGTATTTCAACCCAGTATCACGGGAAACATGTAACAGACACACCAATCCACCGTGCCCATTTCACACTTTGCTTCTCGAAATTATGAAAGAGATACTCATACAGAATTTGTATTAAGTTGCAGTAATCTGCAGTAACAGCAGAGTGAGCTATTTTATTTCAAGCCAACATAAAAATCACAGGAAAGTGTTTAGCGACATTATTAACACATTTACATGTAAGTACATATTAGCCGCCTAGTGTAATTGTTTCTGGCAATTAAGGATCCTGCAGTGTGCTTCATATGTTTTTTACTTACGACTGACTTCATGGTTTCAAACATATTATTTTGGGTTATTCAGTTTTATTTTGTAGGCTTTTATTGTGAGACTACTGATAATTAAACAACCATATAAATGTTGGTTACAGTAAGCGAAAAATCTGTATATAACAGCAAACTTGCTTGATGATTTGGTTTGAGCTTGCTGTGGGCTTCCTTTAAGTAATTTCTAGTATCAATTGTTGCTTCAAAATGATAAACTTTAGCAGTTACTAGCACTGTAGCTAGCAACATCTCTTACTTGTAGGTAACCTTGGTAATGGAGGTTTTTCAATAGTATATCTTTGTGTTCATTTAAGATTACATTCTTTGATTGTAAACTAAAGCAAGAAGAGTTTTTTGGAGCTGTCTCTTATTTAAGGTCTCTCGGGGATAGAGGGTAAGAGGTTTTGGAAGACCAGTCATAATTCACACTCCATCCATTTAATGAATTCCTTTGAACACAGGCTGGTGTTGTTGTGAGTAGAGGTGGAGGCTGAAAGCAAAGAAGGAGACAGTTTATTTTTTTTATTTGGGGGGGATTTGAAAGTTTTGTGTGGTGTCCAGAATCTGGAGAGGCTCACCCAAAATCACAAGAGACTTTTATTGATTTTCTTTTTTAAATGTTCTGCCTGTCAGCAGCACTTCCTCTCTCCTGCCACGTTTCAAGAGGACTGTCACTGAGTGAACTTGGGAAGAATTTAGAGATTAAAGCCCAAAGGCATTCTGGTGAAGTTAATGGGAGTTGCTGTGTCGGAGCTGTCTCTGTAGGGAGGTGAACTACGAGTGGTGGACAGTGTGGAGCTTCAGTTTTAGGTCATTTCTATGAAAACACAGTAGGAACAGACAAACAGCTGTGGGTGCCGCCCAGCAGGTATTTCCTGATGTGATCCTCAGAAATATTCCACGAAGTCTTTGACAGGTAGACTATAGAGTATAGTTCTATAATACAGTACACAAGGAAAACAACTTCTTGGCTAACTTAATTTCTTCACAGTAGGTCAGTCATCCCTTCATGCAGTCTCAACTCCCTCCATATTTTCTGTCAAAAACCAAAGATATACTTTGTACCTCCTTACTTTTCTGAACCATTTCCTGTTCTCCTCTATCAACTTCTCATTCTTCAGACATCAGCAGCAGTCCAATAAGTGTTACTTTTGGCTTAACGTAAAGGGAAGTGTTGCCTTTTAAGCACTTGCAGGCTGCATGTGCCTGCAAGTGCAAAATTGTACTTGGGTCCTTCCATGTAAAGTCAGTGGGTGCCTCCCACCTAAAGCAATCAGAATCAGCTGTATAATAACTTTAGCATATTTAATGAGTAATGCAAAACTACAAGTCACAAAGCCTTTAATTACACTTGGATTAATATCATTCCTTTTTTTTAACCACAGTGGATAAAAGCATATAGGAATGTGTGCGAACTAGGATCACAGAACCGCTCATCATCAGCACCTTGATATGTAACATATTAGTTACATATCAAAGATAGTTAGCTTTTTAAACCATTTATTCAAAACGTATTATTTCATATGTCCATGGTTTTACCTGTGACTCCATCTAACATTTGTTACATTGAATCATTGTGAATGAATTAGTTCTTATACAGTGTTTTTCTATTGTGAAGCCCTCAAATTACTATATACAACATGTTTCACACACACATGGATACAAGCGCTTTTTTCTACATCACAGTGTTTTCTGCTTAACATTCACACACATTCATACTCCGATGAACCCGTCAGGAACACCTCGAGATCCTTTGACACTCAGACTGAATTCAGGGATTGAACAGCCAAACCTCCGATCAGTAGATGACTTGCTCTATCTGCTGAGCTGGAGCCAACTCTCATGTTTCTTTTCCTTTACCTCCCATTTTATTTTAAAAGACAGCCCCTTGTTATAATTTTGTTTTTTCTCTCCTTTGTTCCTTTCAACTTTCTAATAAGTATCCAAGTTCACCTGTTTTTTACTAACTGTCCCTCCTTGTGTATTTATCCACATTTATTTGTTCACCTAGTCTGGACTCCTTTCCTATTTTGTGCTCACAGACCCTCAGTTCCTCTTCTTCACATCTAAATGTGTCAAACTGGTGAAAATTCCATATAAAGGGATAAATGTGACCTTAACCGTACGACTAACAATCTTAAGAGGTTAACCCTTTTTCGACTGTCCAAATCAGATTGGATTTTACCATGTGCATTTCTCATTACTGAAACTCCTCAACCATTTTGGCATAGAGAGAAAATTCAAAGGGTTTCTGAAAGATGAGAATTTTTTTTTAATTTTACAAACAAATTTACAAAGTAATTCCAGGCGGTCTGTATGAAACTTGTGTTTTAAAGGGTTAAATCACAAAATGGTGAAAACCACTCAACAATTTCAAATTACATTTAAGCATTTCACATGACCCTTTTCCTATTTTACTGTAAACGATATATTTGTGGTATACCATCCTAGCTTAAGGAAATTAAATCATACTTGTTTAAATGGAAACATGGGC
Organism: Aulonocara stuartgranti; assembly: GCF_965226115.1. NCBI lineage: Eukaryota > Metazoa > Chordata > Actinopteri > Cichliformes > Cichlidae > Aulonocara > Aulonocara stuartgranti. Next base: position 33,999,968 of record NC_138943.1, on the reverse strand, counting down.
AGAAACTGCATGAGGGCTACGCTTCCTGAAAGGCTAGAATAATGACCACGGATGTGTAGGCTCTGTATCCTTTAGTAATAAGTCGTATCCTCTAGTTAATTGGTTAGCATGCTTGCCCCGTTTTGGAGAGGCTGAATTCATATTTCACCTTGACAGGTCTGTTCAGTGCTAGGCAGGACAAGGATCCCTGCAACAAATGATATGGCACACAAGGAGTGATCTTAATGTGGAAGTGGAATCTATGGTTTTATAAAATCACAGAAAGAGTGTGCAAGTCTACCAGTGTGGATTATACTAATGTAAAGCAGAACTATGATTGCTAATGCAAAGTGCTAATTCACCCTCATTTCTCTGAAGATTTGAAGTCTTACCCTCTAACTTCTAATGCAGGCCTAACATTCACCTTTTGGGCTCAGCTCATCATTCTTACAGTATCACTGACACCCCAAACCCAAAGGAGCAGCCATTATCATTCTGCCCTGTGGTCCAACTCTGTCATTGCCTCATCCTGCTTCCAATATGGTTATGATTAATCACTCTACCAGTAATCGGAGTGCCCCTCTTCCCCTCTGTTCCTTCTCTCTTCTTCCATGGGCTCCAGATGACTGTCTGATGTCGGGGCATGAGACAATGGGATCCAGATGCGTGATCGATGGAGGATGGACAATGCTCATATGCAGTAAGGCATTGTGGTTTAGCGTTACAGGCATACAGCTCGATTCACTGGCTTGGCCTGGCCTGCCTTGTGGCTGCATGGGTGATTAATGGGACTTTACTGGCAGCAAGAGAGACCTGTTTCCGCTCCGACACAGATACAAAACAATATAATGTGTACAATGCATGCACGCTTTGAGATGCGAATGCATGGATTCATTTGTGTGCGTAAGCAGGCTCAGACACCAGCAGGTTAAACCCCCGAGCGCTCCACTGTCAAAATGATTTGTTCTGCAAGGTCAAAGTGTCGGCAGATTGAATATGATGAAGGGATTACAGGTTATTTGATGAGAGAAAGTCAGCCAAGATGTAAGAATGACGGCACAGAGGATGCAGACTGGGTACATAAGTGCTGGTAAGGTCACCACAAATCACCTTGTAAGTCACTTGATCGGCAGGCAATAAGATTTCATCATCTGGAAGAAATAACCGAAGCACACATTCATACAACACAATGAACTCACAGGACAAATTCACCACAGATCAATAAGCTATAGCTGCCTCAGTGCTGTTGTCTTCCCACTTATTTCCTGTATACCGCTGCTTCAGTCTCATCCCTCATGTCTTGTGTTTCTTCTTCATGTTGACTCATTTTTCTCTGCAAAGGCGCATCAGAGCAGAGCCCTGCTGACTCTGGCAGCCATACAGGACCGTATGGCATGGCTGCGAGGTCATATGCTGAGCAGATGTGGTTTGTGTGGAATCTCTGGGTGGCTCCACATGCTATCTGATGATAAGCAGAGGATCAGATCTGATCACAGCTGACTCCGGACTTTTGTTTCCATTTGCAGTGAATCCAGCTGATTTGTTTTGTAACTTGTGCTTTTCATACAAATTAGCCGCATGTAATGGATTCGTTTCTAGAGATATCAGAGATCTACATGTATCCCTTACTGTGGCAAAACTCCACCACAGCACTTTTCAGAACTTTGGGTCTTGCAGCAAAGTAAAAAGCTGAACTGTTTGCTGTCATATTTAACCTCCCAAGTAATAGGCCCGACTAAACCACTGAAGGTGTCCTGGAAATAAGTTTTGGGTTTTTCAGGTATAAGTTGGAGCCACCACCAGCACAACCTCCAGTGCCTGCTGCTAGTTCACGATTTGTTCGCCCTCAGGCCACCATTGTGTAAATGCACCTTTAGGCCAATTTACTATAAGCAAAGCAGTTTTTCATAGCGTGCATGTTATTTAAATGCTCAAAGTCTCTTAATTGGAAACTGTATTGTTATATTTAAAAAAGGTAAAAATAACATGAACTTTTTATATTTTTTGTAGAAGCTCGTAGCACATGCAGATTTCAGATGGGATTAACATTTTTTCCTAGTTTGCTCCATGTCAGCTTTACTAAGTTAACCACACATCCAACAAAAACAGTTCACACACACTTGGACTCAGAGGCTGCACCACGGCTTACCAAAGCTATCAGTATAAGTGTCAGGGATTAAAAGCACAATAGCTTGAATCAACAAGTAGTGATTAAAATCTCAGTGTGGGGAAGACAGCCCGGCACAGAGGTTTATCACTGTAACCACAGACACTCCCCAATCTGAGTTCAGCACCAAAGGCCTCTCTGTCTCTATAAAGACATTCTGACTATTTTTCAAAACCTTTACCAAAGAGGTGGCCTCTCCTCTTCATGAACTCAGAGAATACAGAGGACACAAACAGATGCAAATGATGTAGTTCCTTGGGATCATTTACTCAGTACAGATGAGGGTAGAATTACTAGTCCCCCTATGAAAACTTCATTTTTTTCCCAAAGTATTTCCCAAATGCTGCTAAACAGACTGAGGGATTTTTAACACACCTTGTTTTATTCTGAATAATTAGATTATTTTAATTTGCAAACAGACACAAAATGATTTCACATAAAAAAAGCTCAACTAAAAACTACCAGGGTCAAAATTATTATTTTGATGGTAACAGTTTATTGTGTATCCTTTTTGCTTGAAAACAGCCTGCAGTCATTTCTTGTAGTTTCCAGCAACTCACACACGTTTCCTGGGCAATCTCAGCCCATTCTTCTTTTATTTCTACTTAGCATTAATGGTGCAAAAATATGCTGATAACAGACCAAATGGTTTCTTCTCTTCTCTTCTCTATCAGCAAGTAGCTGCAGCAGTGAAAAAAGAATTTCACATTTTTACTGGGGATACTGCAAATTTTTCCTGTTAAAATTTTTTTTGTCCTTCCCACTTTGCTTCCACTTATCCTTTGGCAGGGGCGCTGGAGCCTATCCCAGCTGTCTTAGGGCGAGAGGCGGGGTACACCCTGGACAGGTCGCCAGTGTGTCACAGGGCTAAATCAAACTCTCTCAAATTAAAATGTAAATCAAATTATACCTGCTTGCCATTGTCAGATTAGCAATTAAATTACATTCTGCCTTTATTACTGTGCTTAAGTACACGGCCTTCACACTCTTTGCGTTCTAGTTAACTCAGGCTGAACAACACATGTATGTCGTGACACGATTCCAAACAAATATCAGAGACAGAGGTTTATGTATTTTTTGTACTGATGCAAGAATACTCTTGCATCAGTATTTTGTTATTAATAAAATAAAAATGACAAAATTATGTGGTTTTCAAATGCATATATGGTATTAAATTAGCAAGTTATTCTAACACCTTTACCAAATGCGCCTTCTCTGAGTGTGGTTAGTTTGCATGTGTATGCTTGGGAGGTCATTTGATGTCTGTGACTGTGTGTGGCTTAGACGGGTGTGTGTTTTGGCTTGTGTGCGGCCTCGGGGAGAGCAGTAGTGGTGGGGGAGGGGGGCACGGGGGGTGGTGGTCAATATGTGTTTTGGGGTCACTCTGAGGGTCTCGGATGGAATTACCACCCCACATGCACGCATACACCAGTACACACAGATAATAGTTTTATGCTGATTCCAGTTCAGTGTGCCTACCAGCCTGTGACTTGTTCCTAGAATGGGTTTAATCTGTCACCCTGTTCTGACACTTCCATCACCAACATGATTATGTGTGTGTGTGCTTGAATCCTGCCACCCAGGATGGAGACTACAGGCTAAAGGATGTGCCTTAGGCTTTGTGTGTGTGTGAGTGAGTTTGTTAAACCCCCACCACCACTTCATCCCCCAGATGTAGAATTGCGCTGGTAAAGGAGTGTGTGGGTGGGTAAGAGTTCTGTGGAGTCTGTGTTAAGATTTGCGATTTTATCTGTGCAGTTGTGTATGACTGGTGGTGTGTGTGTGTGTGTGTGAGAATGTGTTTTGGTGCTGCAGGGCAGCTTTAGGATGACTGATGTGTTGTGAGTGTTGCTGAGGGACACCTGAGACAGAAGGCGGATCATGTGGACATTTCTCCATCAGTAAAGTGTCAATAAAATCACAGACACACACAGACACACACACACCAATCAGAGAGGAACAGGAAGGAATGAGATAAGATGAGCGAGAGGGGGTGAGAAAGGGAGAAAGAGTGAAAAGGTTGGATGTGCGTGTCAGGTCGGAATGTCGGTGTGAGGCAGGTGAAAAATGAGGAAGCTGTTTTGTAGACAGAGCAATTGTAATTAGTACCACACACACACACAGCTCCCGAGCAGACTGTGCATTTGTTTGGCAGATCATGAGTGTGAATGATAATAAAAAAATATTTTTTAAATCAGAGACAAATCCACTTTTTACTTTAAAAGATGCTACCTAACTGCAAAATATCAAATCAACTGTTCAGTTAACTTTCTAATCTGTCTGTTATATGCATGCATTGTGTTGACCAATGAATGCCAGGTTCTTTTATTTATTTTATTTCATAATCTGATATCCTTACTCCCCCCCACCCTCTACCAGGCACGGCAGATGGCCTTCCCACAGGTTTCTTCCTGTTAAAAGGGAGTTTTTCCTTCCCGCTGTCACCAAGTGTTTGCTCATAGGGGGTCATTTGATTGTTGGTTTACCCTACAATAAAAAATGTCTTTATGTGACTGTTGTTGTGATTTGGTGCTATATAAATAAATCTGAACTGAATTGAACTGAATAAATATGAATAGATTAAACTATTTACTCTGTGACTGGACAGCCAGTTTTTCATTGTCACCCCCAGTGCCTTATCCAGACCCAGCACTTAACCCTTAATCTTACCAGTTTACTGCTGGTCCTGATGTCCACAGTGGTTTAAAATGATATAATTTCTACATAAAATGATATAATTTCTACATACCCGTAAGAACGGATCTTATGGGTACGATCTATAGAAATGTAAACCATAAGGCTAATTATTGAACATCTAGTTAAATCTATATACGTTAAAAGAAAAGAATTTGCATTCTCACAAGTTTTGTTCTGTCTTGTATATGTAGACCATGGTAGTACAGACGGGAGCGTTACCATATGGCAGTATGGTAAGTATAGTTCACAGATAGATACACATTTGATCGTAAGAGAAGGTGAAGGTGAGCAGAGAAGGTGCTACACAAATCACCAATCATTTCCACATGTGAATGGATAAAATGATGAAACGAGTGCCCAGTTTTTCACCCTATGTAAAATGACTGTGTTTGTTACATTACAGTACCAAATTGTCAACAGAGGTGCTTTACTGATGTCTATAAGGTACAAACCACAACCAGGGCACAAATAAGTACTTTGTGAGAGGGACAATGACAGTACTGTAGAGAGTACATCCCCAATGACAACCCATTTCACCCCCAAACATACACTCAGGGTTGAAAAGTCAGTTTTGTTTAGGGAGGTTCGAGAGTAAAGTGACCAAAAATATGTCGGTGCCATATTAAGAGCTGCTCAAAATTCTCTGCATACTAAGGAAACTGCTTCCTTTATTAGCTCCTATAGTTGAGTATCCTTTACACGCAATTCTATAAATGTACTATCCAGCAAACATCAACATAACTGACAAGTAAAAATTAAATAAGATAAAATTTTCATTTATATTCAAAAATGTGGATAAATAATGTTTATGAGCTCTGTTAAAATGATCAAAGTAAATTTACACTAAATTCACCTGGAATTAGTTACGTCCATTTCTGTTTTGCAGCCTGTAGGATAATCATATCAGTTTTACTTAGGTCACCAAACACTTTGATAAAGGCAGAAATTACACTGGATGATCTCTCCAGCAGGAAGAGAAGATGCAGTTCGGTCCACATATATTTGACACTGACACTAGTTTTGTTTTTTACCTGTTTACGGAAACATATTCTAACTATAGTTATATAATGGACATAAACACAATGTGTAGAGTCCCAGCTTTCAGTTGAGGGTATACGCATTTAAATTCAATTAAGGGTTTAGGAGTTTCAGCTAGGTAGGCGTAACAATATCCAAGTCTACCAAAGTAAATACAGGGGGTTCACAGTAAGATGCAAGTCACTCATTAGCCTCAAAAATAAAAAGGCTGGACACAGTTCTGGAAAAACATTCGCTGGACTGATGAAACCAAGATAAACCTCTACCAGAATGATGGCAAGAAAAAAAGTGTGGAGAAGGCGTGGAACAGCTCATGGTCCAAAGCATACCACGTCATCTGTAAAACACGGTGGAGGCGGTGTGAAGGCTTGGGACACCAGTGGCACTGGGACAAAGTGTTTACTGATGATGTGACACAGGACAGAGGCAGCCAAGCTACATGCAGTCAAATTTATTGGGGGGGAAATAATACATAATACAGATAGACAATGACCCAAAACATACAGCCAAAGCAACTCAGGAGTTTATTAAAGCTAAGAAGGTGAATATGCTTGAATGGCCAAGTCAGTCACCTGATCTTAACCCAACTGAGCATGCATTTCCTGCAGTGAAGGCCCAGCGGAGCATTAAAAGATTTTTCAAATCAAACCTAGAAGCAGAAAGTTAGAGGTCATCCAGGTCTTTATATCTTTAAGACGTTCCTGCAGTTTAACTAATTGGTGTGTGTTATCTGGCTTCCCAGATAGATAAAGTTGGGTGTCATCTGCATAGCAGTGAAAATGTATGCTATGCCTTCTGATGATACTGAGTAAAGGAAGCACGCATAATATAAACAGAAGTGTTCTTAGCACGGAACCCTGTGGAACTCCATAATTAACCTCAGTGTGTGAAGAGAACGCTCGATTTACATGAACAAACTGGAGTCTATTAGATAGATATGATTATATAATCAATAGAGATGATTTTCCTAGGTAATGCTATGTGATTAGAGTGAACACTAATCACTATCGTGTATACAGCGTCCCTTTATGTCTGTCTCCACGTCGGTTGAGTGTGAAGTACATATGAGAGCATGAGGGTGGGAATGGATGTTTGTGTCTGTGTGTGCCTGTATGTCTGTGTCTATATGTCAGGTTGGGTATCAGACGCCACCTCTCTGGGGACATCTCGGGCCCTCCAAGGTTTGGAGGCCTATCTCCACTCACCACCACTTCCCCTGCCGGTGGCGGACTCCCTCAGGTATCGGTGCGTTGGTGGTTCTTTGTATCTGGGGGTGGGCGTCCGGGTACACACCGGCTCACTCCTTGGCGGCCGCTTATTGGGGCTCGCTCGGGCCACTTTGGAGGTGGGGTGCCCCCGGCCTCTCGGCCTGGGGCTCGGTCACTCAGGCACAGCTGGCTGCCGGCGGAGCTCACGGGCGCGTCACTGCAACTCCCCCTGGCTTCTGCTCCGCGGCTGCTGAATGAGCTCTCATCTGGGACTCTCCTTAGCTCTTACTGGGACAGTGGCGCGGCTGCCCCTCTGTTGGTCTTCCTTGGTCTCTTGTGTTCTGGGGGCCTCTGGATGTCTGGAGTTTTGATCTCCTCCATACCTGCTTGATACCATAGAGGACAGGGCTGTGGCTCCCCACACTCTCTAGCAGATCATTACATGGAGAAACCTTTGGAATGCAAGCATGCTGATCCACACAGGTATGCACACAGGTGTACACATGGGTATTCACAGATGCGGACTACAGCTTTCTTGGCTGCTGCCTCAAAGCACACTGTGCGCTGTCTATCTTGCGTGCTGCACAATATCGTTTATTATTTAGTAACTATTGATATCTATGACTAGCTAGTTTATTGTGATGGTGCTTTTTTTTTTATTATTATTATTATGTTGCTCTTTGTTGTTTGCTGTCTCCCCTGTTTTTTTTGTTTTTCTTTCTCTCCATACAGGTGACCCAGGAGTTTTTTTTTTTTTTTGTTTTTTTTTCCTCTCTCTTCCCCCCCTTCTCACCGTCTCTTCTCCCCTTTGGTTTTCTTTCTTCCTCTCCCCCTCTTTCTTTCATTCTTTCCCCCTGTCCTATTAAAAAAAAAGAAAAAAAGAAAAGGATGACAAAGGATGAACTGAAGCTCCGCCATCACGTGATGTCACATGCTGCTGTTTCTGATGTCACTTCCAAAAAAAAAAAAAAAAAAAAAAAGAGTGAACACTATCTGTGCACCATTAGGAATGACCTCAAACGCTCTGCATTGATCTAATGAGTGTAAGCTGTCAGATCACTGTTTACCTCACAATGCTGGGTGTGAAGTGTCCTCAACTATTTTAATATGGAGAAGGCTGTAAAACTTTGTGAAAGGAATCTTATACAAGTCGAGTCGGTGAAGCTCACTTCTGTCTGACGGCAATGCTGAGATAAGTTGTTGTGTATTTCCAGAACTTTCAGCTATCATTACTAAAATGTTTTTTGAAATTGATCTAATGTTGTCAAACACTTAGCGATTAAATTTTGATATGATGTGAGAATGTAATCAAACTGTTTATCAGAGGGAAGCAATGATTTTAGGACACTTAATCCTAACATTAGCTGGCATACTGCTTATAACCAGCTGTTGTTTTTCGAGTCGGCTCTTGTCCGCTGTCTGGAAACGGGGGGGACATGTCTGATCTGCTGAAAATTGGTAATTGCGACAATATGGGGAATAAATAAGCATGTTTACGCACTTTACCATGTGTTAGAGCCCTGACTTCAGTTAGGAGTTGAGGCTTGAAGGGAGCAGGAAGAGGATGAGGTGGAGAGGTGGAGGTGCAGATGAAGAAGATGAGGAGAAAGAGACAATGAGACATCTATGACAAAAATCTTAAATCATATATAATTTAAGAGTGACATGTGATGTGTTAAAAGTATTTTATAACTGATATTTTACATGCTGAATGTTTTTAAAAAAATCAGCTTTTCTTTCAGAATTCTCAGGAATCTGGAACAATTGAAATCTATTATAGCGGTTTGGACGTTTAAGACGTACTGTTGCAAAGCAGTGAGCTGAAAGACACTAGAACTTTACAGAACTGACTCTAAGGGGACTCACCAAAACAAGTCATCAAGTCTCTTAGCCAGTTTTCCAGTCATGCTAATAATTAAACAACACTTTGTTGTGCAGCCAAATGTGTTTGTGTGACTTTGGTGCAGCTGTGGTATTGCCACAACAATCCCCAGGCAGAAAAATGTCCTGAACAGCCTGAATCAGAGTCGGAGAGACGCAGGAAAGAAACAAATCCATAAACTGGCTCGTGTTCAGGACACAGAAGCCCTGCGATGAGCGACAGACAGCCTCGCAGGCCAACATTATTTCTGCTTTTTTCACACCATCTTATTTGCATCAGTTTCTTGCTTTGATTGCTTGCTTCTGTTATACCTATAAACACATTTCTTCCTTTTGCAATTCGTTCACTGCGCCCCGGCCCGGTTGTGGTGATACCGCAGTGACACAGGCCCATTCACAGGCAGATACCTGACACTGAGCCACAGCTCTCACACACGGATTAACGCTGGCATTCCTCCATCCATCACATATGATTCCTCCTTCTTTATTCACCCACTTGCTACCTTTTCTGCCTTTTTCATTTTCAGCTTCTATCTTTACTACATCTCAGGTTTTTCCTTGTTTCTTGTCTTCCATTTCCTTTCTCGCGTCCTTGATGATCGCTTTAGTTGCATGTTTGTTCCTATATGTTCTTTTTTCGTACATCATCCTTTCCTTATTCAGTATGGTGTGACTAGAGCTTTATTTTATAGTTTCTTCTTTAATTCTTGTTTCTACCCTTATTCTCATTTGATTTAGGCTCCTTTCCCCCTCCCTCTCTTCTTTTCTATTCTTCAATTATCTTTCTGCCCTGCTGCTGTCTGGTTCTAAAATACATAAATAAAACTTTTCCACCATTATTTAAAGTGTTTTAGTCATTTTCCCAGTAATAATCATTATCATTAGTAATAGTGTGCAATAGTTCATTTGGAGTTCACACAGTTGTCAGTCCAACCTGATCACCCCGCCCTTATTCCCTTCCCTTTCATTTCTCAGTCTTTCCCATTTTCCTTTTACTCACTTCCGTTTCTTTTTTCCCTTTCAATCTCAGCGTCCTTATCTTCTTTCTTAGGTGTTTCCTTGCTTCTTTGTTAAATCTTCTCCTCTCCCCTCCCTCTTTCCCTTCTTACCTCATTCTGTCTTTTGTTCCTTTCCCTCCATCCTTATTCCTCCTCTGCTCACTCACTTTCTCCCACCATCCTCCTTCGATGCAAGTTACGGTGGAAATGAGACAGTTTACGAGGAGAATTAAGTTTCATAACCCACCATCGCCCTGACCCTGGACATATTAACTACAACAGCCCCTCTGGACATTTACGTAAACACACACACGTGCACGCACACACACACATGCACACACTATAGCAAGTCCAATAAGAGAGAGAAGTGTGCTTGGATGCAGCTCAACCGCAAACCCACCTCAAGTCTTCCCTCGTGTATCCCGTAATGAATTACATCTCATATCTACACCGACCGTTTGGAAAATCATTACTCCCATTCACACATCCGCTTTTCTCATCTACACACGAGTGCCTTGGGTGGAACTGCTCAATGAAATGAGCGTGTGAATGTATTTACCCTTCCCAGAAGTCTTCCTTTCTCCTAATTTTCATAGATTCCAGAAAATCGACCGTGTTCAATATCAATGAGTTAAAAAAAACAAAAAAACCACATTTGTTTGATCAAATGAAACTTGAGTTCCTTAACAGACCTTTTAAGCGCATGTCTGCAGTCTGAAGCCAGGTGATCTGTCCATTTATTTATTTTATTCTGAATTTATTGTCCAAGAAAAATAATTAGTTGATGTAAATATCGTGATTCTGCTAATGATTCGGAAATATACACCAATGTATCCATAAAGATTAAAATGAAGGCTTTGTTTGAGGACATAACAGTTACATATTTCCCACATCCACACCCGCAGAGGGTGGTGGATTGTTTGTAACCTTGATCTTTCCAGTTCATTTGACGCACGTCTTTTAAAGTCAGTCAGCTATAAAAGGGTTTCTTTGGCCCAGTGTAACACGCCAAACTTTTTGAAGGCTTGTGGAAATGACACAGAGAAGTTCAGAGTGTCTTTGACGTCTTCACCGCAGAAATGAACCAAGAATTACACAAGTCACGGATGGTGATTTTTGCTGTGAGAAAATGATTTTATGTGCTTCGAGAGCAAAACAGTTTGCAACAGACAAGATACACAAATGTGGGTTTAACGTATTACCAAATTTCATATGAAACATGAAATATAGTAATGGGGATTTGTCTTCTCCTTGGATGAATTGTATCTCCAACAATTTTCCCATTTGGGTGTGTATAGAGTGTCTCCTACCATGTATAGTCTTGGTGTGGCTTGTTATTTTCTCACTAATTGAATAGGACAAAGAGAGAAAGAGAAGTCGGCTTCAGTGTCCAAGCAGAGAGAACAAAACTCTTGTTCAGGAAGCTGTAGTCTGCTGTTCATGCATTCCTTGCAAGAAAAGTTATTAAATCTAGCCACAGAGTTGCTATGCTGGCAACAATGAAGTGAAAAACTGTCCAAAAAAAATCCAAATCCTGAAATTAAGTGTACCTACCCAACAGACAAAATACCTGCTCTGAGCCTTCCCTGAAGTTTAAAGCCTATAAGTATGTGTTTTCATTAATACAGTCATTTATTTGATGGAACTGTTTACAGGGAAAGAATAATCTATATTTGTGCAGTGTGTGTGTCAGTCAGAATGCACTACAGTGTGTGCTAATGGAGTGTAATATAGGAAAACATCACCTGGTTTGTTAATCGGGGAATTAGGTAATGAGCGTAAGTACCCAGCACGGTTGTGTGTTGGGTATGTGCATGCACAACATGTTGCAGATAACTGAGGAACTTTCTAACACTAGTGATGATGTCATTCTAACTCATGGAATTACTAAAGTCAGCATCATATATATGATATTGTCTCTTGTTTCTGAATATGATTTTTCCATCAGTCCACTTGCATGTGTCCTGACAAAAAGCAAGTAAAAGTCCGTTTGGAGGTTGGTCGTCACAAAGTCGACAGACTTTCCACTTTTTTGTCACAGTTTTTCTCGTATCATTTTAAAATACATTACAAATGCTTAGGGTTACGCCTTCACAAACCTCCGTGAGACCAAGGTGGGTGAGCAGAGAGAATCAGTGCGCTGATAGCTCAGAACCAGCACTAAATATAAAATGATATGGAAACAGTAAAATAATACTATTTACTATTTCTTGAGGACAAATGTTTCTCAGAAATGCAACACTTTTGTTGAATTTTTGTGACACTTTTGTGAATACATTTACCGACAAGTTCACATTTGAAAAATGTTTTGTTTGTTACATATATCACGACATGCTCGGTGTTTAGACGACTGTCGATATATACAGTAAAACCAGCAACATGTACTAGAAGCATTAAAACCATTAAAGCTGCCCACTGCAGCCACTGTCAGTGCTTTTCACAGGTACCTTTTGATTGGTTACGTCTCTCTATAGAAGAGCCAGCACTTTCTTTCCTGTTTAAGCTTACTCTTCACCAGTCAGCACTGAATCAATGTAGCATCATTGATATGGGTGTACATATGACTGCATGTGCGTGTCTCCATAGACTCTGCTTATGTTACGTTCCCACAGTCCCTCTATGAATTATGTGAATGACATGGCTCTGTGGAACAGGGGAAAGTGACATATATCAAGATTTGAATGCACACACACATGTCAGGTTTTGCTATCGTAGTGAGGACATCTCATTGACATAATGCTTTCCTAGCCGCTTACCCTAACCATAAAAAATGAATGCCTAACCCTTTCCCTAAACCTAACCATTACCCAATTGTAACCCTGACACTAAAACCACATTTTGAGTGTGAAAAATGCCTTCAAACTTGTTGGGACCTGGATTTTGGTCCCCACCAAGATAGGGAAAACCGTTAGACACACACAGCTGTTAAAGGTTTAAGTTATGGACATGCACTTTCGTGATGGGTAATGATAGAAATGGCCAAAATGCCATCATGGATATTTTACGACTTCGAACGGTGCTCAGGAGCTGGTAGTGGGTCAGTGGGAGCACACCTGACAGATGCAGCTACTGGAAATGAAGGAGTTCGACTGAGGATTGTCTTTCTCGGTCTCATCACCTCTCTGTGTGTCTGTCGGCACTCGAGCCTTCTGCTGCGATCTTATCTCTCAATTACAGCACCCAGCACATTCCTGTCAACCACACACATGCATGCATGCACACACGCACCTGCAGGTTAAATTCAAAACATCTCAATGTGAAGCGCTGTGAGCCGGGTCTCATAACTGCTCTGACATTATTCTCAGTCACGACTTAATGTACTGCTTTTTTTTTTTTTTTTTAACTTTTGGCTCGCGGGTACAATCATAGAAAAACTTTGCAGCCAGGAGGGCCTGGTCACGAGATGAGAAATCGCATTTGCCACCTCCCATATTTCATACATGTCTTTTAAATCATTTAAACTGTTCCGACACAGCCGTCACAGTCACACACTCATTTCTCACACTCTGCATCAATGACCAAATGAATCTCAAACACTCATAAAGACTTTTGAAATTCTTACGCACTGACTCATGTTAGTCTAAGAAATGTTACATGAGAATGAGGCCCGCGCGCACACAAACACGCACACAAACCCAAACCTCAAAAAACATGTGTGTACCCAGAGGCCATTTTGACGAGAGAAAGCCCTCCAGGCTATAATAACATTCTGCTACTCCCTATGAGTTATTGGAATATCAGGAAAGAGACAGTGTGTGAGTGTGTGTGTGTGCACCAACAGTGTGCGGCATGAGCTCTGTGCATGCCACACAAAGTGTTTCAATCAGAAATAGGTGCTGACAGGGAATTGTGGGAATTGCAAAAGTAACCAGGTTTTAATAAAAAAAAAAAACAATTTAAGACAAACTTATCCTCTACATGATGCTGACAAACAACTCAGTGTCATGTCAACCATGACAAAAATGCACATGGATGTAGGCTGTCATCTTATCTCCCATGAAATAAGTTGCGATTTCCTTTAATCATGTTCACTGTCATTTTAATCCCTCACCTCAAAACAGAAGTAAGTTTAACCTGAGACCTGCTCTCTACCTGCTAAAGGTTGTTTCACACGTCATTGTCCACAGCATCGCTGCTAGTCTCTGCCTGTGTAACTGTCACGGCGAGTGAGATGAGCCATGTGGAAATATTAAAGGAGGATCGAGTCGCAGGCACTCGTGAAGGTGAGGTAGTTTATTGAACACAAAATGCAAAAAGAGAAACGGCAAACGGGACAGAAGACTATCTAAACTACTGAACACAAACCAGGACATGAACATGAAGGAGGATGGACGGAGGCAAATGATGGTTGACAGCAGGTAGAACACACAGATGGACCAGCAACTACAATGACAGAAGACACAACTTAAATACACTCAGAGAAACACAGGGAGATTACACACCGGTGGGGGACACAGCTGGGAGTAATTAACTAGACGAGACAAGGGAAGTAACCTAAACACACTCACATGAGACGCAGACCTTCACAATAAAACAGGAAACAAGAAAACACTACACAAAGTCGCAGACACGACACTGAGAGGCAGACAGAATATAACACATCGAACTCAATGCTAAACATGAGACACAAATCCTGAAACACGAATAAACAGAAACATGGAATAATAATAATAATGATCATAGCACCCGAAAAACACAACAAACATTCAAAAATAAACCAAAACATCAGAACTCAAAATACTGGGTCGAACCGACCCAGAACTGTGACAGTAAGCGTGAGCATCACTCTGAAATCAGTGTTTGTTTTTGAGATTCCTCAAGCAGACAGATCTTTAAAGAAGTGGGAGTCATTGAACTAAACCAGCATTTAGCTTCTTTGTGTGTGTCTGTGTTAAACACATTGACTTGATCATGTGTAATGAAATGTAACATGTAAAAAAATGTATTTGCATTGTAAGGTAGAGCCTACAATAATACATACAGAGAAAAACCCAACAATAACCCCCTATGAGCAAGCACTTTGGCGACAGTGGGAAGGAAAAACTCCCTTTTAACAGGAAGAAACCTCCGACAGAACAGGCTCAGGGAGGGGCGGGACCATCTGCTGCGACCGGTTGGGGTGAGAGAAGGAAGACAGGATGAAGACATGCAGTGGAAGAGAGACAGAGATTAACAACAAGTATGATTCAATGCAGAGAGGTCTTCCACTGTCCATGTGCCACAACATTAACCAAAATTTCATTTTTAAAATTAAAGAAATAAAATAAAACAAACTTAAAATTTAAATGATTTATTACTTCATTTTCTGGCTTTACAGGGAGGCTTGCCAACTTTTTAAACTCTATTATTCCCGTCATTTGGAGGGTTCCCCTTGATGTTTTTCTTTTTTCTTTTTTGGGGGGCTTTCAGAGAATATTTCAGGCCATAAAAATCGTATTCATTGATAAGAAAGAAAAACAAAAAAAAAAAAAAAAACCTCCTAAAAAGTACAATTAAATTAAAATGTGACATGTACTGAAAACACAAAGAAACATATACTCATAAGTGTTTTGAACAGGCTGTAGTATAGCTAATATAAAATCCTCCTGGTACACCATTCAGGAACCACTCACTTACACCACCACCCACCCCTCCTGCCTTCAAATGGGAGTTTGACGTCTTCAATTTCACACGTCCTCAGAAACATGGGGCTGATGCCAGCAGGGCAGCGGCTTTGCTCTGGTGTAGTTTCTCTTGCTTTCTCCTAAACTGGTCAGAAGTCACAGCCAGGCAGGGGGTATTTCTCAGATGTGGGGGGTCTGATCCACACAGTTCCCTTTGGGGGATAGGAATTGGAGAAAGGCAAAATCACTGAAGACAGTGGGAGTGTGTGCAAGCCACAGTGCGTGGTGGAGGAGGTGTCAGGATCCTGGGTCTCCTGACCCAGCGTTTTTAGTTCTTTGTGATTCTTGTATTTTGTACTCGTGTGATTTATTCTATGGTTTCTAGTTTTGACCCCTTGCCCTTCATGTTTCTCTGTGCCCCCTCTGTTCTGTGTAAGTCTGTGTTTCTTGGTCAGTGTCTTTGCATGTTTTGAGTTTCTTGTGTTTTCTGTCACTCTGTATTGTGAATTATGTTCTCATGGTTGGTCTTTTGTTACTCCCTTGAGTCTAGTTTCTTGTGTTCCATGCTTAGTATTTCCCTCTGTGTATTTTGGTTCTTAGAGTCCTCTGCTTTATGGTTTGTCTCTGTGTTTCTTAGTTGCTCTGTCTCCCCTAGTCAAGTCTGCATCTGTGCTACTTCCTGTTTTACTTTGAAGGTCTGTGTCTCATGTGAGTTTTTCTGTTTGAGTTCGGCCTCCTCAAGTGTTGTGTTAAATGTGTTAATCTCTTCATCGTCAGTAGCCTGGGGTGTGTCTGTGGTCATCAAAGTCATCAACAAACAGAACGAAAATGGACCGCACCTGTTATTGTGACACTGAGCCAAATAATTGTCCTTGTGTATGGTTATGATAAACTATAATTTCGAACTTTGCACTTAGAACTGGAACAAGTCTGCACACCCTAATGAACAACAAGTAAGAATTATTATTACTTTTTAAATAAATTATAACCTCTGCATACTGTCGCTCTATTATTTTATTAAATCACAATGTTTTGGTCCAACCGTCCTTAATTAGAGGTCGGGGGGAATCTTACAGATCTAATTGTGTCTTTGTCTTTCTTTGCTCTTCATTTGTTATTCCCTCTATGACTTTTCCCCTCTTTATGTTTGCACACACACACACACACACACACACACACACACACACACACACACACACCTACCTTGTGGTTTTACATGAGAAAATGTCTCTGCCTCCATCTCCATTTCTGACCTCTGTGCCCCAAACAAATCCTGAATTAATTAAAAAGGGAAATCCCAATGGTCCTCAGGCAGGGGCACACATTCTCTCTCTCTCTGACACACACACACACACACACACACACACACACACACACACACACACACACACACACACACACACACACACACACACACAGATTGAGTGTCTCTCACCCTTATGCTGTGGTAAGGGATTAGTGGAGCTTGTTCAATGACGGGAGTGTTTCCAGGTTGACAGAGTACGGAGCTCAAGCAGCTCAGCTTAAACATTACCAAGCACTGCACAGTCACTTCTTTTCGAAGGATTTACATTATGATGAAATTTACGGTCCTGGACCTGTAACAGTATTAAAAGTATCCTGTTATGCCTTTTTCGTATTTTCTGTCAGAAATAGATTGTTTTGATGCTGGATGCTCATTTAAACATATATAAACATGGCCAAAATGTCAAATTGTGAGGTCAGTGTATACGCTAATAATCAGTGTCAGACTGCGCTACTCTACTCTTGGCTTTGTATGATGTAATGAGAAAGGGTATCCCTGTTATAGTCATCTGCCCACCTACAGTTTTTGAACGGGGGCCGACAATCAGAAGAAAGGCAGCTTAAAGGGAGCTAAAACATGAGAATTATTATGAGAAATTATGAGAAATTACACAAAAGAATGATTCTTTGCAAACACTTGATTGCAGTTGTTGCTGCTAAGGGTGGACACTGTATTTTAAGTGTCACAAACACACAAAAAACAGGAATTCTTTTTCACACCACGGTACATTAGAGCGCAGTCTGACTTGATCTTGGCAAAAATGCTGCTTAAAAGTTGCAAATCTACATCAGTTCTATGATTAGTTCAACACTGAGTGAAATTTGACTCACAAATTCAGGCTGTCGACCTCTCTGTCGGCTGTCGAACGGTCCAGCTTGATACATATTATAACCTTTCTCGGAATTTAACTCGATCAGCCAGAACAGAACACGTGGACTACAGCATGAAGATTACATAAATCCAACTAGAACACTTCAGGGTTCATAAAACTGAAAAATGTGCTCTTAAATACTGCTTGCTGAAAGTATCAGTTAAAATGTTTTCAGTATTTGGAACAAGATTGTTTTAAAGGAATATGGCTCTTACTTTCCTGACCTGTCCACTTGTTATTAATGGTTGGTATAACTATATCTCTAAGGACTGTCTGCACTTGCTTATCTTTCCACAAACCTCAATGAAAATCACTCTTTAATGTCAAAGCTGAATGAGGAAAAATGTGTCTTTGTGCCTGCTCTCTTCTCAAGGAACCCATTATGGAATAATGAAAGAGCCCGTCTGTCCCACGGACTTGAACCTGAAGATGAAGGATGCTGTGGCAGATTGAGTAAGGGTCTGCCTCTGCTGTGTTTAGTCAGGATTAAAATAGAATTGGCCTGTGATCTTGTATGTCCCACATTGGACTGTTTGCTTCAGGAGCAATTATCTGGATAAATGTGGCCCGCTTGCTCTATAATGGGATTGCGGTTCTGTTTTGATTGCACATATACATTTGTCTTTTAACTGTTTTTGACTCTCGAGTGATCTTTTTTTATTCTTTTTGTCTCCAGCACTGGGCTTTTTAATGCTTTTAGCCTTTATTCTAATATTACACACCAGCAATTTCAGTGCATAAAGTTGGGATATAAAGTAAGCTAGGTAGTGTTAATCAAAAATCAAAAGAAACAACTCATCACACTTGAAAGCTCAGCAATCAGAGCGACTGCTCTCCGAGCACATCTGAGATGTTTGTTTCTGCAGTCTTTCCTGAGAATTATAGAGAACTCTGAAGCTTTGAACTGCTGTAATCAAGTTCTCATCTCATCGTTGTTTTGAAATTGTCAGGTCTGAGGGATATTCGGTAAACTAAATCACATCTGCAGGAAATCAGAATTTTAATCGACTGTTGACTGCTGGGAAAACTGGGAATACGTTCTTCATTTGACAAGCTTATTGTGAGCTAGAAGGTGCTGGAGTCTTCGGTGGCTTAGCGCTAATGCTTCTTGGAGCAAGCAGCAGCATGGAGAGGGACAGAAAGCCCTAAAAACAAACTAAATAAAGCACAGTATGATTTACATTTTGCAATCTTCAAAGTAAGTGCCAGTTTGAAACTGAAGTGGCCACTTTTTGCTTTGAATAAACACTTTTGACATTCTTTGAATTGGTTTCATAAGATCATCACGAGCCTGTCTAACAATCCGAAAGGACTCCCCACACATGTTGAGCACTTGTTGGTAGCTTTCTGTTCCATCTGAGGTTCAGCTTACCTCAGACCTTTTTAGTTGGGGTGAAGCTGAGTAATAGTGGCAACTAGATCGTCTCCTTGATCACTCTCGTCTTGGTCAAACTGGGTGGTGTGTTTTGGCTCATTGTTCTGCAGAAATGATGGACCCACTCAGTTCAAATCAGATGCAATGGCGTGTCACTGAAGAATGTTGTTATGGCCATGGTGGTCTGGACTAAAGTCCAGATTTCTGTATGAAGCCCAGTCTTGGATGAGTCAGTCCAAGCAGCTACTCATTGGTCCCCTCTGTAGTTGTTTCTTTGCAGCAGTTTGATCAAGAATACCTGCTTTATTTATTCTGTTTTCTCACACAATCTTCAGAAAATGATGAAGAATCGGGCTGGGGGTTGTCCTTTCTCATATGTGGCGACCAGCAGGAGGTACTCCACTTCAGACACATTCATTAGAAATACTCCAGTTGTTTTAGTCAAGGACGCTGCCTGGGTTGGACATGCAGGAGGCAGCACAGATGACACACGAAAAGATGCATGCTCTATTTTCTTAGATGCATGATGCATGCTCTATTTTTATTTGATTCGATTGTTACTGTTACTGGTCTTTCTGTGTGGAGTTTGCATGTTCTCCCCGTGTTTGCGTGGGTTCTCTCCGGGTACTCCGGCTTCCTCCCACCGTCCAAAGACATGCAGCTTGTGGGGATAGGTTAATTGGATAATCCAAATTGTCACTAGGTGTGACTGTGCGAGTGAATGTGAGTGTGAATGGTTGTCTGTCCCTGTGTGTTAGCCCTGCAACAGACTGGCGACCTGTCCAGGGTGTACCCCACCTCTCGCCCTAAGACAGTTGGGATAGGTTCCAGCGCCCCCCGCGACCCTGAAAAGGATAAGCGGAAGCGAATGGATGGATGGATTGTTACTGTCTTGCCATTGCTAAAATTGAGTTTTTCCTTCCCATTGTTGCCAAGTGCGTGCTTATTGTTAGGGCTTTCTTGGTATTATTATAGGGTTTTTACCTTAAAATATAAAGCACTTTGAGGTGACTCTTCTTCTGATTTGATGCTATATACATTGAATTTAATTTAATTGTATATAAAGGACAGGTGTAAGCATAGGTAAAAGTGATCATATCTGGATGAGAGGACCGATAGCTAAGTTATCAACTAACACTAGTAAGCTTGGCTAAAAAGATGAATACATAGATGTTCTTGGTTCAGCACACTGACAGACAAATCTGCTACTTAATGCAAGGTAACACAATTTATTTCACTCAGCATAAGTAAAGCACAAACTTCTTAGATGATCTGTCATATTATTGTCTGAAAACTCCATTAGAAGTGCTCCCAAAGCCAGAAACACTACAGCATGCTCCTCAGTGGTGAGCATCTTTCATGATGAATTAACCAGTGTCATCAGAATGCTGCTTCAGGGGAAGGATCAGTCAAGTGAATGCTAGTCTCTGTGTGTCACCAGTGTGTACTATATTAGTATCATCCTCCACACAAAGAGATTTGCTGATTCTGTGTGTGTGTGTGTGTGTGTGTGTGAGAGAGAGAGAGAGAGACAGATAAAGAAATAGAAAGTAAGACAGACGGAGAACACCAGGTTGCAATCCATCATCCATGACTGTTCTTGTGTTCTTCCATTGCAGTGTAAACAGGCTTCTTCTGTGGAAAAAAAACCCACTCACGGGTGGCCGTGTCCCTTTGCTGATCCAACCGGTTAATTTGTGTGAATGTGTGCAGATGTGAAAGTGTGTTTAAGTGTATCTGTGTGAGCATCTGAGTGTGCAAGTGTGCTCCTCATGTAAGTAGTCCAGGAGGTAATTTGCTCTAATAACAGAGCCGAGGATGCTCCAAAACCTTGATTAAAACAGTTTCTATTCTCAGAAAGCTCGGTGTGTGTTTGCGTTGGTCTGAATGCACGAAAAAATTCTATCAGCAGAAAGCAGAGATGTCTCAGTGTGCTGCTAGTTAAGGGACACTCTGTGTATACTGGATCTGTGTAGTGTCAGTGTGTGCTTGTGGTTTGTGTATGTGTGTTTGCACCACTGGTACCCCCACCACGCTTCCTGATCTAAAAATGGTCGTAACTCACCATTGCTTTCCCATCTGAGCCGTTCCCCTCCACTCATCTACCATCGCTGAGACGTACCAAGGTGTTGATGTTGGACTGGAGTCTGTGAGCGTGTGTGTTTTGTCTGGTGTGTGTATTTCTGGCTATTTTGAGAGAGCCGTGGCAATTAGCCCATTTAAAACTCTGCTTTATCTCTGCGCAGCATACCAAGAGACTAAAAACTCCTCCTGTACAACATGAATAATGAAACAGTGCTCCTCTGCAAACATATAGATAATCATCTTTCATCATTTAGTGATCCCACTGTGTAAACTGTAATGACTTTTCAATGACTTCCCATTACTTCACTAAGTCAAATTTCTATAATTTAGTCTAGTTTCTACTATAGTAACGTCTGCTGTAAGACCATCTTAAAACCATCTTCTTCTTGAAAGCCAAAAGACAAAGCCTGTGATGCCAAATTACAAATGATAATCGGCTCTTTAGTTAATGTTTAAAGGTTAGTATTTAACCTTTTAACATCCAGGTTGCTGGAGGACCACTTAAGAATAGGGGTAGGGTTAGGAGTGCATTAAAGCCACATGCCATCACATCTCTTTTATGCATTTTGGCCACACAGTTTTGCCATGGGAAGATTTCCATTTGGGTAAGACAAATAGGTGAACATTCCTTACAAAGGGGTAGATGTGAACCTAACATGAGAGTAAACAGAGATCTAGAGAGGGCAACATGACTATAATACCTTTTTCAGAGTTGTTTTTGCTGCAGCAAAAACCTGGCAGATCTGCTGGCAAACTGACTCACAACAGACAAAGTTAACAGCCACCTGATCGACGTAGTTCAGCATTTGGAAAGATATTTCATATCCGTCCAAAAACAATGTTCAATTAGTGGATGTGAGGCTTGCATTTTCCAGGTGGCCAGAAGGAGCCACCTGGACAGCAGCAGCCCCAAATATCCCATCCAACCCGGCCTGTTCTGGTGGCCGCATCCACAAATGCAGTAAGACCTGCACAGTACAAGGCAGACGGTTTATGTGTTGTGGTTTATCAATGTATCGGGAATATAAAGACCATTTTATTTGTTCAGGCTTTTAAATTAGATGATAATTCTCAAAGCAGATTATTTACTTCATCTAGGTAAGGCATAACAGGGCAAATCCAAAATAATCAGTGAATTCAATTGAGGATAAGATTGTTGTTCTTTAAACAACAAAAAAAAACGAAACTAAACTAATAATGCAAATACCTCTTTATTTGAATTTGCAGTGTAAGACATGTTTTTCAGTGAGTGGCTGCAACCATAAGCGACTGCATGTTTACTCAAAGTTATTTCACAATGCACCTTAAGTGTTATGACACTGCTTACAAATAAAAATCATTAACCCATGATTGGGTTAATGAGCAATCATTGTTTATGGAAAATATCAATTTTTTTTATATTTCTATTTATTAAAGAGTGAAGTCAATATTAATTGTTTTCTTTCAGATTATAGTCATATGATAAATCTTTATCACAAAACTGCATATTACTTTAATGGAAATAGCCTCAATGCATTTCTTTTGAAAGAGCTGGCTACAATAGTTACTCCAGCTTTAATGAGTAGTGATGTGTTGGTCGCGAACGAAACTCTCACTTGTCTCTCACCCTCTCTCTCGCACTTTTTTTCCGCTTCACTCCGCACGCGAGCCTTGTGCTTTGCGCTTGGCAGAGGGGGGAGGGGCAGTAGTTACACTCAGTAGCACAGGAACAGAGCGGGAGGGAGAGAGAGAGAAAGAGAGCCAGGGACAACGACATCACATTAGAAAGGTCTAGTAATCATCCACAACTATTTTCAGTTGCGAATGATAAAGGATTCAGAAAGTTTATTCATGCAGGTCCATATGACAGAGAATATGCATGTTCTTTTTGTTTTCATATATTAATTTATATTTAATTGTGTTGTGGTTTGCAGTGTTTTGTGTTGTTTCACTTTTTTATTTTATTTTAAAAGGAAAAAGCTGAAAATTTAAATAGTTTAAAGTTGAAATGTAAATAGTTGGGTTTTGCATTATATGATTTATTTATTACATTTTATGTGGAGTGAATAATTAAAAGTATATTTACGGTGGCCGCTAGAGACAAAGCACGTACAAACTCTGAAGCACGTACAAAACACAACAGAAGTGCTCCAAGATGCTAGGGGCAGTGTTGAGCTTTTGTTACCTAGTGGCTACACAAGCCAGCAGGTACCAACAACTGGATTTGGTGTGTGGTAGTAACGAGAAGGGTCTGGCTGCAGCCACTGTGGAGCTCCACAGTAACCGGATACACGTGACCTCCACACTAACCGGAAACACGTGACCTCCACAGTAGCCGGAAGCACGTGACCTCCACACTAGCCGTAAACACGCATGGATACCGTGGAAGTCTTGCAAGTTGATCACAAAGGTTGGTTAAGTCTTTCTTAAATAAATTTGCCGTTAGTGATTTCAGAATTCTAGGAATCGTCTAGTTTTCTTACAATGATCATGTTGCCACTTATTTAGCGTTACAACAACATTCCTCCTTATTTTAATGTTTTTTCATCGTGCTCCATGGCAGAGAAACACACAAATATGCTTTTTCCTGGGCCTGGTTTAAGTAAGAGAGCTGGATTAACGGCTTCTGTGGGCGAGAAGAAGCAAAAACCACATTTTGCATTAGAGTATGATTTATTGTTGGCGTCAGAGATGCAAAATAACGAATACTTCAATACTGTACTTAAGTAGAATTTTCTGGTGTCTTTACTGCTGTACTTTTTTGTGCCTACTGTATACTTCTTTATACTTCTACTTCTCACATTGTAGCACGCGTATCTGTACTTTGTAATCCGTACATTTGTAAATCAGCCCCCCGCACGCGTGCTTTGGACGCAAGATTACTTCAAAATTTTGTACATAAATTATATTTTAGACCCTGTACTTCTTACTTCGACTTGACTAAAAAGTCGAGTCGGTGCTTTTTAAACAGAGGTATCTAAACTGTAGTAAGGAACGTGTGTACTTGTGACACCTTTGGTTAGCGTCAACACTGTAAATTTCGTCACAAACAGATTTATATATTTATCAATACTTCTATTCGTTATTCTTTTCTGTACAGCTTTTTTATTGCCCAGATTTTAGTTAGCCTCTGTTCAATTGACTGTTATATGTCAATAGAAACATGTCTCACAAATTAAAGTGTCTTGTAAAATATTTGTGGGGTTTTTTTTTCAAGAATTTTCTTCCCAAATCTATTACATGCCAACTGTAAATTGTTATTTCTGCTAAAACCTTAACTTAAATGTGTATATGGTGTTTATCTGTTTCTCTCTCTGTTTTAGATGCACACATCAATCTGGAATTCGGGCTTAAAGCCAGAATTGCAGGAATGCAACACGTGTTGCAGAGGACTCTTTCACTGCCCTCTGTGCCCCACTTTCAGCCCTACTGTCAGGGCAAAGATTGAGGAGCATCTAAGTGTGCAAAAAAAAAATGCTTTGCCTTTCAAAGGTATGTTTGTATTAAATATACTTTAGTTATAAATATGCACTTTTTTAAGCACGTCTGCAGTATCTTTGTTGACTTAAAAGTTGCTGTTGATATTGTACTGTTCATCTGCAACAAAAATAGTGTTTTTATAAAATATATTTTTATTTACTTTTCACCACTTTCCTAGACATAACTTTTGTGATCCATACCATTTTGCTTTCATTATTGAGGTTGGCTTGGATGTTTTTGTTAACATGTACAATCTGATTGTTAGACAAATTGGTTGCATTCTATACAACTACATTTAAATTACATCTGTTTGTTTGTTTGTTTGTTTTTTTTCTCTTACAGATAAAATGATATGCCAGTGCAGGCTGCCTTGTAGGACAACAGGACACTTTCACTGCCCTGTCTGTAAGATTACAATCATACGGCGTGGGGATATGGCAAGGCATTTATTGTCTTGTCAGCATTCTTCAATGCCAAGTCAGCCACCATTATCAGGACTGCTCCCCGCTGAACTCTCCGAGGAGACCCGTATTCCTCCGGCAGTACTCTTCGAGGAGCCCCGTTTCCCCCCCAAGGTTTTGTCTTCGGTATCTGAACCATTTTCTGAGTCTTTGTTAGAACATTCATATGCTCTACCCTCTGTGTTCAATAAAACTGCAGCTGATGGAAAGTCCATGAAAATGACATGCCCTCACTGTGGCCTTACTCTTCATAGCTCTGGCAAGCTATTTGCACACTGGAGAGAGGAAGCCAAAGCTGTGCTTGAAGGACAACACGTGCCCATTTTCAGACTGAAAAAGCGCAAGTTCCAGGAAGTAAGTCAGGTCAGTATTCACTTTAAACAGTAGTGTAATTACATGGTTAGTGAAATTTGAATAACTGTTAAAAAACTGTTCTGCAACAGAGAAATAACTATGTTTTCATCCCCATTTGCCTGACACAGGAGCCAGCAGTTGTTGAAGATCTGCGTCCTGCTGTGCAGTGGGTTGTCCAAAATAAGGCACTTTTCTGTGGACATGTAACAATGCCCAAATATCTGTCCTTAAATCAAGGGGACCAGCAGAGGGTCTTAATAGACATGTCAGAGGAAGAAGACACTGGAGCAAGGGACTTGTTCCTCTTTGTTTTTCAGTTTGCAGAGGACATGGAGCTCTTTTTTGAAAGCATGTGCTGATGAGCAGGGGCTAAGGGTCAGTGCTATGATTGACATGTAATGGACAAATGAAGGCACTGGCTGTGTTTGTTTGTTTGTTTAATATGTTGTTGTTGTTGTTTTTTTGTTTTGTTTTTTGCGTAGTACAAAATTCCAATTAAACATATTTCAAAATGTTGTTCACTTTATTCTGTGTCCATACTTATAATAAAGGATTACAGTGAAACAGCATTAAATGTAAATGTAACAGCATTTTTTTTAAACTTGTATTTTCAAAATAAAAAGAATTGTAATCAATAATATTTTTATACATTTTAAACATTAACACTCTGGGCTCTATCCTGGCCATCTGTGGACACTTCACTTATTCTTTTTTTTGACTACTGCACTGCAGTGGACCAAAAGAATGACACGGGTTTGATCTTAAGGATCTAATAGTTGTGTGTGTTGTGCATGACATTGCCACACAAATATGTATTTGAAAGATAGAGTAGAATAAATTATGACGCATGAAATATTACATAGGCTGCAGTGAATTTCTGTTGATACAGACTATTGAGCTTTGAGTTTCCCAGTCAAACTTAGCTTTGAAGCACCTGCTAAAAACACTTTTACTCTTGTACATTTCAAAACAAGACACCATAGCCAAAATATTAACAAAATATGTATTATTAAAAAATTCAAAGCTGCAGCACATACAGCAACAAACACCGTTAGTAAATGTGTCCTGGAGTTTATGCAGGTGCAGAAAGTGCTGCTGCTGTAA
This sequence comes from Aulonocara stuartgranti, assembly GCF_965226115.1. Lineage (NCBI taxonomy): Eukaryota > Metazoa > Chordata > Actinopteri > Cichliformes > Cichlidae > Aulonocara > Aulonocara stuartgranti. The sequence continues at coordinate 33,973,382 of NC_138943.1, read as the reverse complement.
GTCAGCCTAACAGCTTCCAGATCACTTATTTTTCTGGAAAGATGGTAGGAAGGGCATCACTGCTCATTTCTACAGTCTCCCAGATCTTGGAATACAATCCCTTTGTACCATGAAACCACTTCGCAGTACTAGGAGTCCACTAAAACCTACAAAGAGAGTGATCCCGGAAGAAATTGGGCACACACTAGTGACCTCAACAATTGCAAGACAGCCTTTTCCCCGATGCTCAGATGGGGAAAAAAAGGAAGTTTCATGAAAACATTAGGACTTTAGGTAATATATAACCTAACTGGCTATAAAGAGTAAAAAATTTAGATACAATTTTGATGAAAAGGACTGGTGCTATTTTAAAGAGTCACGTCGGCAAAAGTAGATAAATGTTTTAAGAAATATACATTTTATAGCATTTTGTGAACATACACAAAAAGTGGCCATTTTTGGCAACAAACAAGCTGAGAGAGAGTTTTATATTTTTGGCTCTCCTTGAACAAAAATAATAGTGCATAATAATCAATGTTGATGTTAATCAATTAGATGTCCCAGACTCTACTATTAATAATACAGCAGCCCCTCGTTTATCGCTGGTGTTACGTTCAAAAAATAACCCGCGGTAGGTGAAATCCATGAAGTAGCCAACTTTATTTTTTACAATTATTATAGATGTTAAGACTGTAAAACCCCTCACTACTTGCTTTATACACTTTTCTCAGACAGGCATGAACATTTTCACACTTTTCCTTCGTAGAAACATGAGTCCAGTATTATGGAATGAAACCTAAAGGTGCATTTGAGGGTGCAAAACGTTTCGTCGGCATTGTTGTGTTTGTTTGGGAGAAAACTTCCAAACATACAGTGCAGCACTTCAGAGTTACACTGCTAGCGATCGAAGATTTATGTAAATTCGACAAGCTAAACGCATTCTGTACTGTACAGCAGGAGTCCCCAACCTTTTTGCACCACAGACCACTTTAATGTCAGACAATATTTTCAGGGAACGACCTTTAAGGTGTCGCGGATAAATACAACAAAAGAATAAAAAAAAGAAACTGTGGTATTTTGTAAATATAATAATAAGCGTGACTTGAGCTGTGCGCCAGCAACAATGACAGTGACATCCTCCTCTCTGCTTCTTAACGCTCTCTGGTCGCTATGGTAACGCGTAAATAGTTCTTTCAAAATAAGACACACAACTACAACCATACATTTCACACCGGAGGATCAACTCTCGCGGAACGGTACCAAAAGACTCACGGACCGGGACCGGTCCGTGGGCCTATTAGGGACCGCTCCTGTACAGGAGACACTGGACTAGATTGATTGACAATGGTCTACAGCAATCAGAACGCACAACACGATGTACTGTAAAAAAAAAAAAAATCAGCGAAACAGCAAGTGTCACTTTTGGCCACGAACAATTTAGGGGATGGTGAATTTTTTTGAACAAACCCAGAGTGTTAAAAAAAACCCACTTAAAACCATTTTTATTTCTCAGCAGCATCAATAGTAACAAAAACGCAATTTAGTTTTCGCTGTCAAAGTCGATTTAACTAAAGTTACGTGTTTCCGGTTACTGTGGAGCTCCACAGTGGCTGCAGCCAGGTGCTCTTGGTAGTAACAGGTAAATGAACTTTTTTTTAAATTATTTGAATATATATGAGTGCCTGTGTATAAATACACAAATAATACACATAGGCTTTCAATTGTGTAATTTAAGTGATCTAGGTAGCTGTTTTGGAAGTTCAGTTAACGCTGGAAATGTGTTTTGGAGTTTGTATACGTGCTTTGTCTCTAGGGGCCACCGTATATATTTATTAGGGGTGCAACGATATTCGTATCGATATTGAACCGTTCGATACAGTGCTTTCGGTTCGGTACGCATATGTATCGAACAATACAACATTTGTAATTTATTTTATCAATTTTCCTTCTGACGATGCTGTCTGTGTTGAGCGCTCAGTGAATCTGTGTTCGACTACTCCGCCTAGGCTGCACTGTCCAGCGCAGATCCACTGAGCGCTCAACACAGACAGCATCATCAGAAGGAAGAGCGCAGGGCAAGCTAGCGAGACAGAAGTTAAGCTCTACTTGCAACAGGCAAATTGAACCTCATTCAGATCTGGCGTTTTGGAATTATTTTGGTTTTCATGTGACGTATGACCCTGAAGGTAAGCGAGTCATGGACTAAAGTAAAACAGTATGTTGGATGTGCCACGCAATGCTCAATTACATTGGTGTGAACTAGTGTGTTAGCGCAGTTAGCTCGTTAACGTGTTGGCCGTCTAGCCCCATGCACGGGGCGATCGGCGGTAGCTCGTTAACGGAGATTTGCCGTGTTGTGGCGTTAAGGTCATTTCAACGAGATTACCCTGAAAGCACTAGTGGGAACACAACGAATATGACTGCACATTTACGCCGACATCATCCTAGTGCAAAGACAAGTGGAAGCAGACAAAAAAAAGCAAGCATGCTGCTAACTTTAGCCGAGTCATTTAGACAGCTGTTAGCACATGATTCTCCTTATGCTGCTGAGAATATAGCCCAGAAGAAGCAGATAGTATAGCTTTTATTTTGGAAAGAGCCATTTCTCTGTAATAAACTCTCTTTTCCAAAGATGAGTGATTCCTCAATCAGATACAGGGCTTGCAATATCGCTAGCCCGACGTCCTGGAGCTAGCGATTTTTTTCAGTCGGGCTACCAAAATCTATCTCTGCCCTGCCCGTCGGGCTATTGTAGGAAAAATATATGTCAATGCTTTTGCATTCTTTCAGAAATGTAGCTGGGTAATTATGTCATTGGCATCGGTGAGCCACTGTCAATATGTGACATATTGAAGTCGCGTTTGAATTTGCGCTTGTTTTTTTGTTTTCACTTTGCAATCCTGCGAACTGTGTATAGAGAGCGACAGCACTGATCTGTGAGTGATGATAATTTGTGCACCAATTCCTCTGACATCGTCTTATTAATCGTTAGCTTACTACGCAAACATGACAAGTGAAATCTCCCGCAGCTTAAACATGTGAGAGGTTGATCGCGCAGAGAATCGCTGAGCTTATGTGAGTGAGCGTGTAAAAGCATTTCAGTTCTGCTGAGCCAAATAAGACAGGTCAGGGTGAAGAAGTGACAGCCAAAGAAAAGCTTACCACAAAACGGAGAAGTTATGACAAATCAGACTATAAGGCAAAAAGAAAGTGCAGCTTCATGGTTTCATGGACAAAAGAATTTCTGTGGCTGCAATATGACGAGCTAAATAACCAGGGCTGCACATAAGTGGTCCGCAGGTGCGCATTCGCTGTCAAAATAAAAAACACGCACAAGGGTTAGGGTTAAATTTAAAAACTGTACTTTTGAGTTAAAATATATATTTATAATTTTAATAAATGACAAATTAAAAATGCATGAACATTTTTTTGTATCGAAAAAATATCGAACCGTGACACCAAAGTATCGAACCGAACCGTGAATTTTGTGTATCGTTGCACCCCTAATATTTATATATAAACATATATAAATAAAACCATGGGTTTTTTTTACATTAATAATTCCTTTTGTGCAAAATTTTATATTATTGTTAATAATTAATTAATTAATTAAAGCAGCAAAACAACCTGAAGAGCCAGTTGGGAGCCAAAAGAGCCGGATCTCTAAAAAGAGCCGGAGATCCCATCACTACTAATGAGTTATAATTACACCGCAAAATTAAACCACTCCGTCTTTTGCATTTAATTGGTTAATTTTCAAGCTTATTATCAGCCTGTCATCACCTTTGTCTGATTTTTGCTGACACCACATTTATTTAACAATGACTTATCAACACTGGAGAATTTTACATATTGACTGCAAAAACAAACTTCGAGCAGCATCAACAAATTCCAGCAGAGTGTTTATGTGACACATACATCCATTCAGCCTGGAGGTAAATCATTAGAGTAAAAGTGTGAGTAGCTGTTACACCGACAACTCCAGGGCAGCAAATTCACTCAGAGATAAAACAAACACCTGTCAGCCCCTGATGAGCCCGATGTCTGCAATCAAACAGGCACATTAATATTGTTTATGGGTCTGTTCATGAAAAAAAAAAGCGATGCACAATAAAATACACACTCAGAAAAGCAAAACAAGGACAGACATCTAACCAAAGATCTGCACATGTACTATGTAAAAGCTCAGATGGTGAAGAGATCCAGCTGTGCAGCAAAGAACAGCAAAGAGGAGGAGACATGACACAGCTGGATCTCCGCATTTAAAGTAAGGTCTGACTGCACTAATGTACTGTACTATAGAGTGCAAGCCCAGCGTTCAGGCCTTAGAGAGAGTCTGTATGTGTGTGTATTCATAAATATACATAGCCATCACATGGTGGACAATGCAGAATGAGTGACTGTAAATTATACAGGTGTTATGTATTATCAAAGCTGAACAAATCCCCACCATTCAGTTACAAATGAAAAATAAATCCAGTCTAACTGAACTGATACCTGTAACCATAAGCATGATTTTCTTTTTTTTTAGCTCGTTTCACATTTGAAATAAACATCATCAGACATCTCTGGTGTCTGATGGACACATAACCCTGGTGACCCCCTGGGATTTAAGCCATCATTGGTGACAACCCCAAGCCTAACCCTAAGTTTTTGATGTGTTTCAGGTAGGATGATTATTTTCCTTGTTCCCTGATTGCCAACACTTGGAAAAACAAGTTTTGAGAAACAAAACTGGCATGTTCTGATTGCATGGGGTTAGCATCAGGGTCATCACACATGATGACTTAAACCTCAGAGGGCTAACAGAAGTTGACAAGGCATCAGCACACAGTTTTGAAAGAGTAACTCGAGAGTAACTTGTTTTGTTTTTTACCTGTAGTCCCCGACTGTCTGAAATGTACACCTTAAGGAAACATCCAGAATAACAACTAAATGATTCTGTTTGACTATTCAAAAAAATAGGAGACGGCATAGAAAAAACACAAAAGCCTCATTTAATGCACAAAGAGCTTGGAGCAGCAGACTAGTAACCCCAAGTGTTTACATGCTAAGTAAAGTTTATATGCTCGGCTAAATCTTCATTATATTTCTGATGAACTGCTGGAGTTACACAATATCTATTAGAATGAGTGTATTTACTAATATAAACTCCGCCGTATCACCTATAATTTGGCCAATCACTCTTCGTGCCAACACTGAACACACAGAGTAAGTATAGCATGCTGGTGCAACGCTAGACTGAGCTTTCTCTGAGCAGCCAGCCCTGACAGACAGGAAAACACCCCCATGAGATCAGTTACAGAGCTAATATGTACCTGTCAAGGACCCTAATTACTTGCTCACACACATACACACACATTACAGCTGTCAGGGCTTGCAGTTAGCCCAACAAATCACCAGTTGTAAGACTAGCAGTGTCCAGGGACTGCGGCTAACTGGTAGCAGCCATGGCCTGCAGCAATACAGCAATGACACTAGGCTATGCCGGCCTTGTCTTTGACCCAGTTAGCAACCATGATGTGATGGGAGCCGGCTGGGTCAGGCTTAGAGTCTTTACTCTTTCAGTCTCCAAACACCAGAGATTAAAGCTGACTCAGACATGCATTCCTATTGCAGTGCAGGCCAGCAACACCTCTGTTTGGGCCAGCACTGGGAAACACACGCAGGCTTTAGTTTCACCAAAAAAAATCTTAACTTCCTGCATCAGAGTGAAGTTATGATCGTTTGTCATTTCAAAAGCTTTAATTTATGGGAAATTCCAGTTCTGATTAGCTATTTGAGTCATGATATAGTGTGTGTCTTTTATCTAGCCCATTTATTCTTCAGCCCATTATTCATTTATTATTATTAAGTCATTTCTTAAACTGTTATGAACGGTGTTGTGGTATGTTCAAAAGTACAATTATTTTGTCTGAAAAAAAATTAACTTGTTCATTTTAATCTTATTTTAGCAGACATGTGAGAGAGTGCATTAGAAGTGATAGTGTTACATAAATCATATCAAATCCACACCGACTAAGGCATTTGCACTGTTGCCTCACAGGGGCCTGGGTTACAAACTCTAGATGTGTGCACAAGTGTTTTTGTGCGTGCTCCATGATAGAATAGCGTTCTGTCCACCGCAAAAAATAAAGTCTGCTTCAAGTCAAAGCACCTTAAACTGGAACAGGACCCTCGTTGTGTTTAGACCAAACACAACAAGGGTCCTGTTCCAGTTCTTTTCCAGTCTCTATATAAAAGGAAACTCGTTTCACACCTCCACACTAATGGAGACAATAGCCTAGCCCTCCATTTCTAATTGTCAGGGGTGTCAGGAAAGTCCCACTCTGTCCTTTCAAAACAATGTGAGGTCGAGGTCGTCACCTGTGATAACCTTGGACTAGAGCTGGGCGATATGAGATTTTTTCATATCACGATATGTTTTTTTCATTTCAGGCGATAACGATATCTATCACGATATAAGCCAAATAACTATATTTGTAAGATTTAAATGTGCCGTTGCTCACAAGTAAAATGTGAAATAATCAGCAGCTTGTTTTTATTTAAATATTTATTTCCCATAATAAGTTCAACAGGGTAGATGTACTTAAGGAACATGAGACTTTTTCAGATAAATAAAGGCAATAAAAAGGCAGCCGCTAAAGCGTTTAAGTTTCAAAATAGAACAAATGAAACAGACTAAATTGTCAATTCCACTTAGAAACAAAATATTAATTCTAAAAATAAATCTTAGTTTGTTTTACAGAAGAACAGACAAAACTGACTAACTTTTGTCAATATCAAATAAACTGAGAACTAAAAGGAAATTCTCAATCTCTCCTTGTTGTATAGCTGAGCTTTTCAAACAGTTTTAACAGTTACTTTAGTCTGACAAAAGCCGAATGACGAATTAGCGCTTCCAGTCAGAGACTGAGGCTACGTCCACACGTACACGGGTATTTTTGAAAACGGAGATTTTCCGTTTTCGTTTTAAAAAATAATCCCGTCCACACATAAAGGCAGAAATGAAGGAAAACGCTGCTATGAACATGCCAAAGCAGCAGGTGGCGCTAGATTCCTAACCGTGCCGAAATGTTGGCCAATCAGAAGTCTAGAAGCCTCGGTGGGAAAAAGTAAACAAAGCTGGGGCATAGAAGCAGAACCGAGTCGTATGTGTGGAGGGACAGTAACTGTGTGTATATGTAAGCATTTAAACACTGCAGAGAGTAGAATTAACAGTAACAGTATTGTGCGGCTTGGCACTAGTTCTGTACGTAACAAGTCACGCGACGTGACGCTGCGGCTGTGATTGGTTCGGCTCTGCGCTACTTAATTTGGATTGGCTGACCTTTTTTTTTTTTTTTTTTTAAGAGGACAAGAGCGGCGAGGTCTATCGCGATAGCTTAATTTCTCTATCGAGTAAAAGTTATATCGCGATACATATCGTTATCGTTCTATCGCCCAGCTCTACCTTGGACCCAACTATGTTTTAGCAAAAAGCTAAATAATTACTCTGGAATAAAAGGAATCAATAATTCCAATAATGGAAAGCCATAATGTCAAAAACAGTTCATATTCCTATCTGGAATCTAGTGATCTGCGATACCACTGATTATATAAATACAATTTAATTGAACTGATATTAACATATAATATCAGTTGCCCTGATGTGATCAGGGCATTGGCATAATGGTACATTATAAAATCTGTTTACATGTCATAAGGCTGTTGTTGCATTATATACCTTAGATTTGGCAGTTTTCTTGACTTTAGACACACCAAAGCCTTCATGCCACATCTGATGGGTCTCAACGGACAACAAAAAGACGAATCTCCTGCTGCTACACTGGAACACAAAGTTCTGTAATTATGTAATAATGTGTCATCATAGAAGACATTAAACTACTTTACATCTAAAGGACTTTTGCTTTTACGAGTCACAGTAGTGTTTAGTGCAACTACAAGGTGGAACATGTAAGTATATTATTACAGTGCGTTATTACATACCAAGTAGCATGTTGCTATGCTTTGTTCATCTGCAGCGCTGTGATATGTAATATGTAATAAAACTGAAGTACACGATTGAAAAAAGATAAATGTTACAGTAGAATATAGATAATGCATAGTGTCTGTGCAGGGATAGAGATACAAACCATGAGTCCCACAGGCCTGAATGGGAACGTGAAGCCGTTTATAATTCTGACCTTGTTTTGTGCAGACAAAATGTTGGGGAAGTTGAGCATCGGTAGCTCCTAAAATATATTGACCATTCATTGTGCTCAAATAGATCAAAGCCTCCTCTACATCCTATCACGCTGTTGATCTTTTCTCAAGTCGTTCAGCTTTTTTTTCTTTTTTCTTCAAAAGATGGAAATCAACAAGAAATTAACCCTGTAAGACCCAACACATCCAAAAATAGCCAGAAAATTCAGATTTTTTGGGAACTGAGAAGTTTATTAAACCGTATAACAAAATCCACATTTTTTTTTGCTATATCATGTTGTGTATGTTATATTTTTATTATATATTTATTATATATTTTTATATCGCAATTGATACACTGGGCATTTTTGGCAGCTTTTTGTTAACAACAATGTTAATTTTAGATAAAAAAAGAGTTTTGTCCATAACATTTTGAAATTATGGCAAGTACTGATCATTGCGATGAGATGGAGGTCTCAGAAACTCATGTATCAAATATGATACAAATGGCATTATAGGGTTAAATTCATAAAATCATATCTTTTAGTAGCCACGTTGAGTCAAAAACATATTGTTATATAAGAGTGCAAGAAGTTCACTTATGTGACTAACATGTAATACACAGGTGATTTTTTTATTTTCATCTGTGTGCTTTTTCCTTCAAGATTTGAAATTTAAGCTCCTCCTGGGGCCGACTGAAAGTTTCCTTTGGAGAGGTCAGAAGTTAAATCAGACTGTTCATACAGGATGCAGGAGTACAGGGAGGGTTTTCTGATCTGTCAAGTCTTGTCCATGGGGGGTGAGCTGCTAATGTTGCACAACAGAGTACCAGCATGTGGAACCACTGAGAGAGATTACTGCATTTACTCCTACACACTGAGCAGTTTCATTCCAAAGTGAGAAATTTGACAAGTGAAACTAACACCTTTGACGAGGGTTTGTGTTGAGAGCAGTTTCACAAATTATATCGAAATTACAATTAAAAATGACCATTTGCTTTGTGCATGCTGAACATTTGGAGGCGCAGACACTTTTCAAATTTCAGATGCTTTGAAGGACAAAGAGAAATAGAAGCAGAAAATGCATACAGTTATAATCAACATGAAAGCATGAATATCATGCTGCAATTTAACTGATTTATTTGTAAAAGTAAATCAGGTTTCGCTTGTTTGAAGTTTGCAGGCTATTCATAGTCTGTTTTCTTAATTTTTAATCTTTAATTGTTATGCTAGAATGCCAGCAGTCTACAATATAGGTGTGGATTTGGGGAACTAGCTACTATGGTAAGACATGCCACCCAATTCATGCTTATGAACCTTGCATGATGCTTTACAGCATTATATTTCCGTTAAGTTTTTAAGTCTTACTCCGTCCTACCTCTCTAAGCTGCTGCAGTCACTCAAATCAGCTGATCAGCAGCTTCTGGATGTGCCGAGAACACAGCTGAGGCATGGCTTCTGCTTTTGTCGATGACACTCCCAAATTGTTGAACTCGTTGCTGTGGCGCATTAGACAGGCCAGAAGACCCAACTCTTCTGCTTGGCTTTGGTTTCAGTGTGAGATGTTGGTTTTATTTTGCTTTTATTGTTTTCACTCTTGTCTTTATTGATGATTCATATTTTTATTCATCTTTAAAATTGGATTTTAATTTCATTTTATTCTCATGTTTTTATGTCTCCGTCCACCTATTTGGTCAGTGGTTGCTTTTCTTAAAGTATAGCTGGCTTAGTGATTCTCCAGAAATCATGAACCATCACACAGACAGAAAAATTGAAAACAAAAGTGAAAACATTCACCTGACTCAATAAGAACGCATCGCATGTGAAATGTAAAGGTTGGCACCAAATCGTGTCTTTCTCATTTTAAAGAACAACTTGTCATTTTGCCAAAAAGCCTAATGCTTCATAATTGTCATCCTGCATTTTAAAAATACATTGAGAAACAGAAAACAGAGAGGACGTAATGCCAAAACCCCAACCCTCTTCTGAAGGCCAAATATTGTTTTTCTCCTCGTGTTACTAAAGTACTTTTTCATTCCTCATTATAAGTTTTACTATAGGTTTAATTTAGCTTTTATAGCTGTCATAACCTTGACAGCAGTTTGAGGCAGAACCTGAATAGGAAGCAGCTGGAACCATTAACAGACTTCCCTCCCTTCTTTGTGCCGTACACATTCCATCTCATTCCAGGAGTTTGTCAGTATGGCCCTTTACCTGATGTCATTAGAGTTAATAAGGCTGAACCGTGTCCATGTGGACGATGGATTTAACCTAGAAGCTTGAATCCCTAGTGTTGTGTAACACACTCACACATACTATACAGCAAACAGGATGAGGAAGATGCCACCTTGTAGACACAGAAATAAAGACTTTTGCACAGAGACAAAGTCTGTACCCTAAAAATGCATTCAAAAAGGGTGCTTCTGTGACCTTGCTGGAAAAAAGGGCAATTGTGACAGATTATACACATTATAATGAATCTAATTAACCCCATTCAGTTGGAAACAGATAGCAGATTGACTACATTCAATTCAATTCAATTTTATTTATATAGCGCCAAATCACAACAACAGTCGCCTCAAGGTGCAACATGTATTCAACTTAGATAAGAAATCACAAGGGAAGAAAAGTACTAGAAGAAAAGGGCAGATGTGCACTTATATGGCCTCCATACATTTTACAGTTATCCAATTATCCACTATCCATGTTGAAGTTATTGTCCAAAAAATAAGCTCGTATTGAGAGGGTCAAGTAGGAAAAGCTCACTAACTTTCCATGGAATGAGACAGACAGACACACACACATGTGCGAAGTCACAGCGGCCACATCCATCTTTCATATCTAATCAATGAGATGGTTGACCAACAGAGTACCTACAGAGTAAAGAAGAAACAACCATGTTTTTATAATAAGCCAAACTGAAAACCTGAGTCTTTAAGTAGTTATAAATGGATGAGGAAAAATGGTAAAAACTCTGTATGTTCACATTATCGCACTTCCCGCCTTCTCTCTCCCTCTTTTCCCAATTCCCTTCATCTCATCCACTCATACCTAATGTTTCTCCTCCTCCTCTTCGTCTCCCTCCTTTCCTCCCACTGAGACTATGTCCCCTACATGTCTAAGCCTGTGCTCACTGGTGTTTGATGTCAGTTAATTTGCTCCTGTGTTGACAGGTGGATGGCTGCTCAGCACAGCATCTGTGTGTGTGTGTGTGTGTGTGTGTGTGTGTGTGTGTGTGTGTGTGTGTGTGTGTGTGTGTGTTATGCATGCGTTTTCATGTGTGTACTTGTATGTCCATTCAGGTATGAATCCAAGAGAGAGCAGAGCAAACCTGAGTAGTAGCATGCATGAACTGATATGTACTTATGTGCTAAACATATTAACATATTAATCTGCACAAACAGTATATTTTAATAATAATGGGTGTGTGTGTGTGTGTGTGTGTGTGTGTGTGTGTGTGTGTGTGTGTGTGTGTGTGTGTGTGTGTGTGTGTGCCCGTTCCCAAGCTGCTCACTGTGGTGTAATTGCTGCGTCTGAATTTGGTGCCCTGGATTATGGCAATTTACTCCCCCGGGAGTGCCGAGCACTGTGGGAAAACCGTAAGCCAGAGCGTGTCTGTGTAGATGTGTGTCTGTGTGTGCGTACTAGTGTGTGTTTTAGCTCTGTGGGAAAAGTGTATTTGCTCAGGACAAGGACACAATACAGGCTTTTCTCTACCATGCACAGTATCCCTTAGCATGCAGAAGTCTGTTTTAGTAGACCTGGCACACTTACGTAGTGTGCGTCTGGGTGTGTTGCATGTAACACACTGTAGGTGCAGCAAGTTAGAATGAGGCGATCCTCAGTGTTTTCGCAGGGGTAGGTGTGAAAAACACTGACATCCACCTGCTCCTAGCTTCTTGTTATTCATTTATACCCCCATCATCATCATCATCATGCTCAGTCAGGCAATTGAAATGATTTATTAGTTAGAAGCTATAGCGTGAGAGGTCTAGACTCTGAGGTCATTACTTTGTAATGAGGAGTGAGGAATAAATACCTCCTGCAGGTGGATGCTGGATGTTGTTGACCCGGTGGATGTCACAGAAAAAAACAAAAGAAAACAGTTGTATCCATGTTATGTACAGCAGCATATGAAAGCAAGGGTGATTTTTAGTAACCATGTAAACAACGGAGTAGGTATATTTTTCATTTTTCTATGAGTGGTGAAAACTGCTCCACAGCCGCTCTGCGTTTCTCCATAACAGCTTCAAATGGTTGGGAAGCTTCTGCTGCTGTCTGTATATAAAAACATCCTAGTACAGACGGTATTTGAATGTAATAACAACACTTATAAATCAGATTTTTTTTAAAGTTATATTTCTATATTAGTTTTTACCTGTGATGCACCTCAGATGCTCTGGCCAATGTTTAACTGCATTGAGTGCAGTCTGTCAGATGATTGTTTACCTCAGCTGTCAAAATGCCGGATATGAAGCATCCACGTTTATTTACTCTGGAGGAGGCTGTAAAACTCTGCGAAAGGATTGTTGAGTTACTGAAGCTCATATCAGACCGAGTGAGGTGAGTTGTTGTCAGGATACCCTGAACTTTCCTGTTGGTAAGTGCTGCTGTTTTTCCACTGTATTAGCGACTGTTCGCTGGTGTTTCTGAAGCTTAAAATTAAACCGAATTAGTGAATAAACTCACACAATGGGAGAATATAATCAAGATCATCAGTCCAACCACAATGTTAGCTTACAATCAGCTGCTGGTGTTATATAACTACGACAAATATAGGTATAGTGCAACTATCAGTACAGCATGATGATAATGGGAATAAATAATCACATTTATGCACTTATGTTAGAGCCCTGACTTCAATTCAAAAGATGAGGCTTCAGGTCAGAGTCGGGATGGAGTAGCGAGAAGTAATAATAATAGATACTTTATTGATCCCCATGGGGAAATTACTTGTTTTTCTCTGCATTTGACCCATTCACTCAGTGAAGCAGTGGGCAGCCCACTAAGAAGGCGCCCGGGGAGCAGTGTGTAGGGACGGTACCTTGCTCAGGGGTACCTCAGGGTAGCCGTTAAGTGGATTCGAACCGCCGACCTTCCGATCATGGGGCGACCACTTTACCTACTGAGCTATCCCTGCCCCTGTGAGAACAGTGTTAGAAGTGACAGATGATGAAGAGCAGGAGAGAGGAGGAAAATTAGATCATTAGAAAGAGATGATGAAAATATAAAAGTACAGTTTTCAAATATTCATATATAGACGGAAGGAGCCATTTGCCATCTTTAAAATTAAAACTAACTCAAATTCTCACTTTCTCGGGAATTCTCAGGAATCTGTGTCACGGTCCGCTGTGACAGACCGTGTGGAGAGTGCGTGGAGGACTCAGGTGCAGACACGAGTGACACGGGAGTAAACGTTAAACAAAAGCGAGCCTTTTATTGTGGCTGGTAACGCAAGAGAAACAAACAAGAATAAGGGCAGCTCAAAAGCAATAACTAAACAGAAACCTAAACTGGGAATGAACTAAGGTAAGACTATGAATACAACCGACCGGGCATGGAAACATGGAGGGTGGGAACACAGACGACGCGACACAGACTGTACGAAACACAGAGACTAAATACACATGAGGGAAGATCAGGGGAAGTGGATGCACATGGGGAACACAGGTGACACTGATAATCATAACAAGACACGGCAGGAGTGAACGTAACACTGATGGGAGATGGGCAAAGTAAAGCAGGAAGTACACAGAGGTTCAAACAGGAGGAGAGAGAGCACGGGGAGAACGCAGACATAACGGGCTGGGGAAAACATAGAATAAAGCACAAAGAGAGACGAGGGCTCATAAATACACAGAGGGGCACACAGGGGGTAAGAGTCACGAAGGGAAAACACATAAGGAACAACGTAACAGAGCAACCCAGGAAGCATGGCCTAAATAAAGAACAAAATACAAAAATACATGAAAACTAAGAATACTGGGCCCACATGGCCCGGGACCATGACAATCTGGAACACACATCTCTAAAATAATTATAATTATTATACAGAGGGTAAACTAAACACCCAGTTTATCTATGACCAATGTTGAACTGCATCCATTAGCCTTTGCCTAGTTTCAAATATTTTCCTTGACTAGAATGTTTCTAGACTGATGTTAAATTAGGCACAAGGAACATCATTAACAGTCACGACACTGGATTTTTTCATTCTGTAGCACATCACTAAATTTATTATCTACATTCTAAATGTATCTCGGTTGCATGTTTTACAAGAGTTACACGCTTTTTTCTGCACAATTAAAGGATTTAAAAAGTCAAACATGCAAACATGAACTACAATTGTATGGAGAGGAGAAAAACAGTTTGCTGAAAACAGTTTGCTACTAAGAAGTGGTGCAGATTGCACTTTACCATTTAATAATAATAATAATGGATTGCATTTATATAGCACTTTTCGAGACCCTCAAAGCACTTTACAATTCCACTATTCATTCACTCTCACATTCACACACTGGTGGAGGCAGCTACAGTTGTAGCCACAGCTGCCCTGGGACAGACTGACAGAAGCGAGGCTGCCATATTGCGCCATCGGCCCCTCTGGCCATCACCACTCGGCGGTAGGTGAAGTCTCTTGCCCAAGGACACAACGACCGAGACTGTCCGACCCGCTTATGGTTTATCTTGTTATATTGTAACTGTGTGACAGTGCATCTCAGGCCACGGTGCAAAATAAAGCAAAGATAATGTAAAAAATTACTTTCCACATGGTTAAAATGTCTAAGTGTCAACCTAAGTGTGTCAAAAGTAATAAGAAACGTACAATACCTTTTTTGAGCAACACCAGTGTCAACACCAGCAGGGATTTCTAGCTGGTAAACAGCAGCATGTATCTGGGTTGATCTGCATCATTCAGATGTTGCTAAATTCTGAATACAAAATTGCAAATGATGGCAAAAATGTGTTATAGTGTTTCCATCTGCTTATTTGCTATGCAATGAGATAAACTGACACAAATTCATACCAGGTGTTGCAAACAGAAGCCAATACATGTTCATGTTTGTTAAATTAAATGAAAAAATTCACTTTAACTTTCATCACAATAAATTGTGAGCTGACGTTCTGACAGTGAAACGTCAGCTTATTGATTCTATTTTGGAGGCAGCTGGAGCTGTACGGTCCAACTTCTATGTTTTAGGAACAAAGATACATTTGGGTAAATTCCCAGATGATTTAACATGCAACTATTTTGCTGGTAATAACCGAAATGAGTAAAGAAAATCAACAGCCTATTTACGCAAGATAATTCATAATTTTAATTGGGGGGTTATATTGGTTGGGTCTGATTATTGGGGGGGTCATAACCCCCCTAACCCCCCTGGAAATTACGCCCCTGGTTTTACCTAACCTAACTTAGAAGACAGTGCAACGTGTTTCCAGATTAACGATGAGAAATGAGCAAATCAGTCTTCTCCATTAGTTATCTCTGTTCCAAAGAACAATACATTGTTTCAAAGGGTAAAATGTGGCCGAGGCATACCTCATAAAATCTGGGTCCTATTGGCTGTTTAAGCAGGTTACCTGGCTACAGACACGGGAATCTTATGAGACAACGGCAGTGTACGGATGTGTGAGAACTACAGTTGGCTTAACGAGGGAAAGGTTTTTCTCAATAGTCTTTAAAGTCCACTCTACAACAGACTTTTATGACCATGTCGTGTGGACAGAGCTATTGACCTTTATGTTCACTTGAAATTTATAGTGCAACGAAAAGGGACAGCTGGGCTTGACACTGCACTCACACAACACCAAAAAGACAACACGGGTTCATTCACAAAAAAATCCCATTCAGAAATCACCCCTTATATAGCGAATGGGGAACGATCCGGCCATACAGGAATTTACCCATGTCAGTCTTGATTAAAAAACAAAACAAACAAACAAACAAACAAACCCATAGTGATAGTTTAGTTAACATACAGATAACATACTTTACCTAACATACCTCGGACACCTCATTAGAATAAATTTTGAAGCATAAGAAGAATAACAATAGAAAATAAAAAAATAGAGTATTTTAAAACAGATATTTTTGCTTTCTCATTTTAGAGACACCTTCAGCTTTTCCTATGACCGCTTGAGTAGCCTCCCTAAAAAAGGATAGAGATCAGTGAACTTGGCTTTGTCTTAACTTAATGCTGGCACCTGAATGTCATTCCAAAACAGTTAAATTGTTTCACATTAAATCCGTGTAGTTGTTTGAGGTATTTTCTCCTGCTGTAAACAACATGTATTTTCCTGCATCTTTACCAAAACCTAATTGCTCAGTATTGCTGAGGGCAATAATACAGTCTATTAGCTTTCACCAAGCTGTACAGTAAAAGAAGGTTTGAGAGGACACGTTAGCCGGACTGCTTCTCTGACTTGGTGGTATGTTTGGTTCCTCTTGGTTAAATGAGTCAGTCTGCCTTGTGGTGTTTCTTCTAGTCTGAGAACGTCTCAGTTTCCTGGCAATTCCTCGTCGTTGATCTTTCTTCTCTGACCTGCTGATCTCAGCCTGTGATTCCTGCTGGGTCTGAATCATCACTACCTGTGCAAGCCAATCATAATCTGTGTGTTTGTGTGTCCTTGAAGGCCAGGCCACATGTGTGTGCCCACGCTGGGTAGTCAAACCCTGCGGTGCCTGATCCTAATGGATTTGTTTTAAAGGACCTTGACAAACACAGGAGGATAAAAGCTGCTGCTGCCATGTGAGCACAAGTCTGAATGGTTCCCAAATCTCCCTGGACTCCGAAGGGTAAGCATTTGTGTTAGAAGCATGCATTTGCTTGTGTGTGTGTGTTTTTCCCAAGTCTCAGCAGTCATATGTCTTATTGCTGTGTTGTTACATCCTTTGGTGGCCAGGTAAACACTCATACAAACACACAACACCACAAAGCATTCAAATCCTAATGTCAGCAGCTGCCACCCATGAATAATGAGGGTTTTAGAGGCACTGATGAGACAACTGCAACACATGCTATGGACTTCCTCTTTAGCTGTTGCCATGAATTGGTGAAATCCAGAGAAGTACCGCACTGCAGATTGACGAGCTGGTTAACTTTTGTGATTCTCTTTGTTTTTAATTTTTTAATTTTTTATTTTGTATATAACCAATTCGCCTCAAGGAGCTTCAGATTGCAAAATACTCTACATGCTCTACATGTAACAGAGAGAAAACCCCAACTATGACTCTCCAACAAGCTGAAGATGCATTTTTCTTGTTATTTATTTTGGACTTCAGGGCCACGATACGTATTTAAGAAACTGAGAACAGTGCAAAAATATTTCACAAATATCTGTCATGTCAAAATATCTGTCATGTCGTCATGTAGGAGAAGGTCATGCCTCACGCCTGAGCCCTTTAATATCAGCTGGATGATGCTCAAGATGTTTTATTGAGTCTGGTGGCTGATGCCAACTTCTATGCTTTCGGGTGCAGGAATGGCAGAGAAGCAGATACCAACAGACTGGAGGAGCTCATCCACAAGGCCAGTAATGTTGTGGATGTAGAGTTTGAGTGCCTGACAGACGCCGTCCAAGTTTCACACAGTACTGGACAGTCACACGAACACGTTCAGCAAAAGACTCAGTCCATCAGAGAAGAAGAAATCATTGCTATCCATGGCCATCACTTTTACATATCTTACATAACATTGTTTAACTTTGGAGTATTTATTTTATGATATGACATATGCAGCTTGAATGGAGCGCCTGCTTGAATGCTTTTAAACAAGCATTGTAATTCGAATTCTGATAGTTTGAAAACATCATAACTGGTGCAAAATAATGAAATAACAATCTTGCTATTGCGTGATCACAACCTTTAAAATACTAGTCAGAGACAACAAGCATGCAATTGTGGGCATAGTGAAGCTTTAAACAAAGCACCAACATGTTTGACAGATGTGCAGATGAAACAGTATTTACGATCACAAGCTACTTGTTTTTTTCTCCACATTTCTCTGTTTCCATCACCTTAACAGCTTTTGATTTTTGTTTAATCAGGTTATATGACTTGTCTCCATAACTCTGCCTGTTTCCTCTTGTCTGAACTGTAGCGCATTCTTTCTGTTTCTGGTGGTATGTGTCCACAGTATCTGTCAGTTCCACACTTTAATTCTCTATGTAACCAGCTGTTCAGCCTATGCACTCGAGAGGTGGGATGTTGAGTCGCCTGCTCCTCATTAACACATAAGTCTTAATTCTCTGTGTCTGGACTCATAACATGTGAGTAACTAGCCACAGTCGAACGAAAATAAAGACAGATTCCAAAACCTTTTTTTTCACATCAATGTTTTCACAAATGCATTTGGATGATTTGTTTTTATAGTACATGAGAAAGTATGCCAGCAAGCCACCGTGTTACTTGAAGCTTTAAATTCAGAAGTGGACAGCCCACCTAAGCCACGCTTCACATTGTGTTTGGTTCCGTGTCTGCATGGTTGTAGCAGAGTGAGAGAACAAAGCAGCAACTTCTGGGGTTTAAAAACGAAGCCAAAATGGTAGCACCCAAATCAGCCTCCTGAGGCTGACTCCAAAAGTGAGTTAATTCGACTTGTTAAAACTTTATAGCTGTAAAAAGCATATTTAGAGCTTTTGTTTCACTTCTGACGAGGCAAATTCCAGTATCTTATTTATCTGTTACACTGATTAGCATGATTGTGTTTTCATACAGTTGGATGTAGCATTTAACCAAGCTTGCTAGTGTTAGCTGAGTTTAGCATGCCATCATGTTGTCCAATTCTAATAACCTCTGTTTAAAAAAAAAAAACTATCATGACATCAAACAATAACCCTTCAAAATGTTTGCACTTACAGGAACTACGTCCATCTTCTATATACAGACAGCGGAGCAAACCTATAATAATAATAATAATAATAATAATAATAATAATAATAATAATAATAATAATAATAATGACAACAATCCCCCACCCTTATCAGTGCCATCATCTATCTTTCTAATTCATTGCCCTCCAAGCTTCCATTGCTATGAAGAGCAGCATTGCTTCAAGTGAGATAAACGCCCTGCGGACATACATGAAGCTCACTGGGGGGGGGGGGGGGGGGGTGCATTTTGTGCTGAATTCTGTCCACAGCTTTATTGTCTTGTTTCAAACATTACTGTGTCTGATGTGGGCGTGTCTGATCATCACTGTGTTTTCTTTGAAAGTAAAATCTCAGCCCACATAAATATATCAACAACAGTGATCACAAAACGGTGTATAACTGAACACAGTAGTGAGATCTTTAACCAGGTCTTCCCATTAACACCTGACCTGTCCAAAGGTTCAGTCAATGAGCTCATCAATAGCTTCAATGCAAAAATGTTAAATGTAATGGATACAATTGCTCCCATTAAGGTGAAGGTTATCTCTGGAAGGAAAAAGTCTCCATGGAGAAACTCCACACTGGTAAAAAATGAAAAAAGAGAGTGTAGGAAAGCTGAGCGCAGATGGAGAAAAACAAACCTCCAGGTTCATTATGACATCTATAAAGAGAAACTTCACAATTATAATTTACAACTGAGGAGTGCAAGAAGGTCCTACTTCTCTGACATCATCACTAAAAACAGCCATAATGCTCGGGTCTTAGTTTCTACAGTTGACAGGCTAACAAACCCTCCTGTGCCAGTGGCAGCTGAACTTCATTCGACCATGGCCTGCAATGACTTTGCCAAATTCTTCACAGACAAAATCCAAAAGATTAGACAAGCAATTGGTACATCAACAGCAGATCCAGGATATGTACTGTGTCCACCGAAAAACTGTTTAAACACCATGAAAAAGTTTCACCCTATTAACAGCAAAGACCTGGAGGACATCTTAGGTCAACTGAACTCCTCCTCTTGCTGTTTAGATGTCCTGCCAACAAGTTTTTTCAAAAAGGTCTCAAAGACTTTAGAGTCAGACCTGTTACAGATCGTCAACTTTTCTTTAATATCAGGTGTGTTTCCGGAACCACTAAAAACTGCTGTAATTAAACCTATACTGAAAAAGCACAATCTTGACAAGACACAAATGAACAACTACAGGCCGATCTCAAATCTCCCATTTTTAAGTAAGATCATTGAAAAAGCAGTTTCTCAACAGCTCAATTACTTCTTAAAACAGAATAACTGCTACGATGCCTTCCAGTCAGGTTTTAGACAGAACCACAGCACTGAAACCGCTCTGACCAAGTGTTCAATGACATATGTCTGAATACAGACAGTGGAAAAATGTCAGTCTTAGTTTTACTGGATCTCAGTGCAGCATTTGATACAGTTGACCACAACATATTACTCAAACGACTGGAGAACTGGGCAGGTCTTTCAGGAACTGTACTAAACTGGTTCAAAACATACGTAGAAAACAGGAAATACTTTGTATCAATAGGTAACTTCACATCTGAGCAGACAAGTATCACATGTGGAGTTCCCCAAGGTTCCATCTTGGGACCCCTTCTGTTTAACATTTACATGCTCCCACTGGCACAGATTATAAAGAACAACAAAATAAACTACCACAGCTATGCAGATGACACACAAATATATATCACAATGTCACCAGGAGACCGAGGCCCTGTACAGGCTCTTGGTAAATGCATTGAGGAAATTAATGACTGGTTGTGCCACAATTTTCTCCAGCTAAACAAAAACAAAACTGAGGTAATAGTCTTTGGCGCCAAAGAAAAACGATTACAGGTCACCAGAGAACTTCAGTCTATACATCTAAAAACCACAAACCAGGTGAGAAATTTGGGTGTAGTGATGGATGCAGACCTAAACTTAGAAAAACACATTAAGACAATAACAAAATCAGCTTACTATCACCTCAAGAATATATCAAGGATAAAAGATCTGATGTCTCAACAGGACCTGGAAAAACTAGTCCATGCATTCATCTTTAGTAGGCTTGGCTACTGTAACAGCATCTTTACAGGTCTACCTAAAAAATCAGTCAGACAACTACAGCTCATTCAGAACTCTGCTGCTCGAGTCCTCAGTAAGACCAAAAAAGTGGACCACATCAGTCCAGCTCTGAGGTCCTTACACTGGCTGCCTGTCCGTCAGAGGATAGACTTTAAAGTTCTGATGCTGGCCTATAAAGCTCTGAATGGTTTAGGACCAAAATACATCAATGACCTCCTGACCCAGTATGAACCATCCAGATCCCTCAGGTCATCTGGATCCGGTCTTTTATCAGTTCCCAGAGTCAGAACCAGACACGGAGAAGCTGCATTCAGCTTTTATGCTCCTTATATCTGGAACAAACTCCCAGAAAGCCTCAGATCAGCTGAAACACTCAGTTTATTTAAATCCAGGTTGAAGACTCACCTATTCTCAGCTGCATTTGAATAAAGCACCAAATCCGCACTTAAGCTTAAATTTCAAAACTTACATTTTAACTACTGATTTTATCTACTGTTCTGATTTTATTTGTTTTGATTTTATATACTGTTTTGTTAGTTTGTTTGTTTGCTTGTTTTAATCAATTTTAAATCATGCTTTTTATTTGTTTTGGTTTCTTATGTCTCTGTAAAGCACTTTGAATCACCTTGTTGTTGAATTGTGCTATACAAATAAACTTGCCTTGCCTTGCCTTGTTGTGCATTTCCAAAGAGGTTTTCTTCACGCACGTCCTTTTCTTTACTTCTCGTGTTAGTAAACAACCAACACACGTGTGATCCATCTTTGTGCATTCCCAAACAACACAAAGCTCCACGCAGTAACTTACTTTGATGTCTGGCCCCATGTGTTAAGGTTACTTACAAACCTGCTGCAAACACAAAATGCCTGACTTGCTGTCTGTGCACCAGAATATATTTCCTCCATTTTTTTCTCATGAACTTGTTTTACTGTACTACAAATGAGTTTACATCGATCAGCGTTTGAGTAGCACAGATGTATTTACATGAAAGGTTGCAGACTGTTTAAGCATCTCTGAGACTCAGTCATGAATAACTGTCACCCTGTCCACTTCCATTTTCCCTGTCTTCCTGTCATCTTTGCTTTCCTCAGTTTGTGTACTCTGTAACCTCTCAGTTCATTAGTGCTATTTATCATAGCTGGATTCTGCAATCAGTCTTTCTACACTGCAGCACTCGCCAAGCAACACATCTATGGACAAGCTGAGGCTTGAGAGGGAGAAGTACTGTCAGTGTGAGCAAGAGAGAAGGGGCTCTTAGTATAATGCCACCTCTATGCTGCTGATGAGCATAAATTATCATCTGCTCCATATTGTCAGGGGACAAGCAGAGGGACTCGTGTCATAATCCCACATCTGCACAAAGTACACATGCTCCCTGCATCCTCACGTCATATCATATCACAGTCTGCGTCTCCCGTAAAACCCTGATGTGGATCTCGTTGCACCTGACAGGTAACAACTAAGTTATTTGCTAGTTCACTGCCAGCAGAAACATTCCTCTCACATTCCACACATCCTCCTGTGACAGGAAGTGCACAGGCAGGAGGGTGATGTTGTACTAAATCACAATACAACACAGTGTTGTTATTTACTATATTATAGCAATAATATAGTAAATACAGTATAGTGCAATATTCTATCAAATAAGACTTAAGTTAATTTGTACACAAGGTTTACAGTGGTGTGAAAAAGCTATCCGGTCTTTAAGTCTGACGTCATTAGCTGCGTCTGGGCCCAAACTCCACAGCAGGTCTTTAAGTCAAACGAGCACTACAGCATTACTGAGAGTTGAAAAACTGTCTAAATTCCTTCATCTGTAATAAAATGATCAGCGTTGCTGCTTTACCAGGTGTAACAATTAAGTTTAACATCCAGGCATCCATGAAAACAGAATTTATTAAATTTAACGGAGTTAGAAGTTGGCGAAGGAGAACAAGTGAGATACTCCATCCACAATAGTCATTAATATACTGCTGCATGGGCTGGGCTGTAGTTGCATCCTAAGGTTTTAAAAGCTGAGCTTTAAAATGATTAAAAACCGAGAGAGGCTGACAGTGATCACTGACTGTTTTTAGGGGCTTGTTACAAAGCATTAAAACATGTTTAAAGCACAATAGTCTGGTTAGACGCAGGGTAGTTTGGGCCCGGAAGCAGGATTCAGCACGTCATCACTTAAAGACCGGATTGCCCCCTTCCTAACTTCATAGTGTTTTTTATATTTTTCACGCTTTTAAATTTTAATATTAGACGAAGATAACTCGAGTAAATACAAAATGCAGTTTTTAAATGATGATTTCATTAATTAAGGTCTGGTGTAAAATAAATCATGAATTAACTGTGTTTAACCATATTTTTTTTAGAAAGCTGAGTTCAGTTTTACTAAACACACTGAGGCCAGAAAACTAGCAGACATGCTGAATCAGGAAATCTTACACTGACACTGAAATCACGGACTTGCAAAGCCATTTCTAAGGCTTTGGGACTCCATTGGACCACAGTGAGAGACATTATGCACAAATGAGGAAAAAACATGAAACCATCGTGAACCTTCCCAAGAGTGACCGGCCAACCAAAGTTACTCCAACAGCCCATTGATGACACATCCACGAGGTCACAAAAGAGCAACCTGCAGAAGAGTTGCAGGCCTCACTTGCCTCAGTTAAGGTCAGAGTTCATGACTCAACCATAAGAAACAGACTGGGCAAAAACAGTATCCATGGGAGAGTTCAAGGAGAAGACCACTGCTGAGCATAAGGAACATAAACGTCTCAGTTTTGCCAAAAAATATCTTGATGATCGCCAAGATCTGGCATAAAACTAACACAGGAGAATGTCTGGTGATCTGTTTGTGACCTCAGGCTGAAGGGCACTCTGAATGGCTTAAGAAAAACAAAATGAAGACTTTGGAATGGCCCAGTCAAAGTCCTGACCTGAACCTGATTGAGATGCTGTGGCACGACCTTAAAAAGGTTGTTCATGCTCGAAAAAAGTCCAATATTTTATTGCAGTTGTTTCTGCTAAGGGTGGCCCAAGCAGTTATTAGAGTTAGTGGGCAAACACTTTTTCACACAACTGTATACACAAGTCATTGGACCATATTACTGTAAAGCAGTGATCATTTTCCATACCAGTGTAAAGACGAAAATGAAGTTACAATAGAAGAGTCAGTGGTTTTGAAGAAAATGATGCGTTCTGTTCAATCTGCTCTGCTTAGTAAGCAGTTAGCGACTATTTGCAGACAACTTGTCACCTTCTTTATCAGTTATAAGCAACAATCTCAAGGCGGTTTTAGGAGAAGCAGATTATACATTTTTAGCAATTAGTTGCTTGAGGTTTCCTGTAGTTGCTTGGTGAAATTAGTTGCTGTTTAGGCAATTCTTGTTTTTCCTTAGTTACTGGTAGTTACCATGGGACCACTGACAAGTCTTTAGGCCTGCATGACAGGGGCTTAGCAAATGATTTCATAATAACTACACTGAACAAAAATATAAACGCAACACTTTTGTTTTTGCTCCCATTCCCCATGGGATGGACGTAGAGACCTAAAATTCATTCCAGATACACAATATAACCATCCCTCCCAAACATTGGTCACAAATCAGTCCAAATGTGTGGTAGTGGGCACATCTGCTATATTGAGATAATCCATCCCACCTCACAGGTGTGCCACATCAGGATGCTGATCTGACATCATGAGTAGTGCACAGGTGTACCTCAGACTGCCCACAACAAAAGGCCACCCTGGAATGTGCAGTTTTGTCTCACAGCAAAATGCCACAGATGCCACAAGCAATGAGGGAGCGTGCAATTGGCATGCTGACAGCAGGAATGTCAACCAGATCTGTCGCCCGTGCATTGAATGTTCATTTCTCAACCATAAGCCGTCTCCACAGGCGTTTCAGAGAATATGGCAGCACATCCAACCGGCCTCACAACCGCAGACCTCGTGTAACCACACCAGCCCAGGACCTCCACATCCAGCAGGTTCACCTCCAAGATCGTCTGAGACCAGCCACCCAGACAGCTGCTGGAACAATTGGTTTGCACAACCAAACAATTTCTGCACAAACTGTCAGAAACCGTCTCAGGGACGCTCAACTGCATGCCCGTCATCCTCATCGGGGTCTTGACCTGACTCCAGCTCGTCGCCGTAACAGACTTGTGTGGGCAAATGCTCACATTCGATGGCGTCTAGCACGTTGGAGAGGTGTGCGCTTCACGGATGAATCATGGTTCACATTGTTCAGGGCAGATGGCAGCTGAGAATGTCCCAGTTCTTGCATGGCCAGCATACTCACCGGACATGTCACCCATTGAGCATGTTCGGGATGTGCTTGACCGGCGAATACGACAGCGTGTACCAGTTCCCACGAATATCCAACGACCTCGCACAGCCATTGAAGTGGATTGGACCAACATTCCACAGGCCACAATTGACAATCTGATGGACTCCATGCGACGATGTGTTGCACTGCATCAGGCAAATGGTGGTCACACCAGATACTGACCGGTTCTGGGTCCCCAGACCCCCAATAGCGCAAAAAACTGCACATTCCAGGGTGGCCTTTTGTTGTGGGCAGTCTGAGGTACACCTGTGCACTACTCATGATGTCAGATCAGCATCCTGATGTGGCACACCTGTGAGGTGGGATGGATTATCTCAATATAGCAGATGTGCCCACTACCACACATTTGGACTGATTTGTGACCACTGTTTGGGAGGGATGGTTATATTGTGTATCTGGAATGAATTTTAGGTCTCTACGTCCATCCCATGGGGAATGGGAGCAAAAACAAAAGTGTTGCGTTTATATTTTTGTTCAGTGTATAAGCAAACTCCAGCGACCACCCACAAGCACTCAGGGATTATTCATTTTTCCCCAGCAACCATGGTTGCCAGGTGGTTGCCAATCAGTCTCTAGGCCTTGTGACTGAGGCAACCCAATTGAAAACCTTGCAGATTTTGAAAAATTGTAAAATTGTAATAATAAACTAGCATACTGTCTATATTTTACATGCACAGCCCATTTAAAACGAAAGAGTTGAATTGGGGCCTTTTTCATGTCAGCAATGCCAACTGCACTTCAACGCAGCTGCTTATGTCACCAGTCATGACAATGGGAACCAATTGGTGGTGGAAAGACAGAAGGATACTCCCTGCTTCCTGTTTCCTGTCAGACAGGGCAGGGTAAAATAAACTTGAGACAGTTTGTCTTTTTAATGTCCCAGCATCACTGTGTAGTGACTCATTTTTATGACCGTTTAAAAACGATTGTTAGGTGGAAATAACAAAGAGCGCGTTTCTGCTGGAATTTTTCAGGTTTCACTCTGGTTTGGTCATGGCAAAAGGAAGACTTATTAGATTTCAAAGTTACTTTTTGACTCAAAAATGAAACAGTGAAGCAGTGTTTGGGCCCAACAGCTGTTACTTGTGTTAATAATAAAAGCGGATGAGTCAGGTTCTTTTTACTGTACCTTTGCAGTGGTCCAATGTTGCCTATTCTTATAATGCTAGCTGTAAAGCTAATGTTGTTTTTATAGTTTATTGTTTCAACAATAAGTAGAAAAACTCACTATATAAAATAAACTGTACAGCAGGATTTTCCTTAGATCATATTGAGAGTATTTAAGTAGTTGACTTGAGGACAAATGGCTACTACTTACAGCTACTCAAGTGGGTAAAAAAAGATCATAGCTAAAAACCTTTCATCTTCAGGTGCACACACACACACACGTTCTTCAACAAAATGTCTAGTTGTGAATCCAACAGTGGTTCATGTGGCTTGTTGGACAACATGTTTACGACTGAGGCTCCATTTTATGGTGCTAGAGGTGAACAGCAACTTTACAGTACTCTACTGGCAAATTTTGCCTGTATTTACTGTAGATTTTGCAGTCAATGTTATATAGTACAAGTACACACAAGGTCAAGAGCTCACTCAAAGTTCAGTTCACACTAAATAAAATTAACTATAGCACATTAAGGGCTTACAATTTTTGAGCTAAGTTCAAAGTGACAAACTACTTTATTAATGAGCCGGTTTTGCCTCCTCTTAAATCTGAGCAGCCAACATTCAGAGTCCAGAAAAAACTATGCATATGCACTTTACCATGTAGACAATGTGTCCTACAACAGGGCAAAACAGATCAGCTTACAAATGCAAAGCAGCTCGTAGAAAACAACGCTTTTGATAGTGGGGTTCTTTACCAGGATGGCCATATGTGTGCTGAAACAGCACACACCCCATCACATGCAGTGCACAAGCTTCATGTCACCCAGTAACTATCGAAAGAATGAAGACTGTTAAGCTGACAACATTTTTTGCTCAACTCTCCGTTTACTATGATTCAAGGAACATGCTGCACATTTATGCACAACACTGTTTACAGTGCACTCTTTTTGCATTTGGCAGGCAGAGCTCAGTTATGGCCATATGTAGATTGGTACTTCAGGGTAACGAATGACCACTCATGAACTGAATGATGAACTGAATATGTCTTTAAATATAAATATTCATTAATCACTTTAGAAATGACCATGTGCAGTCACAACATACATCTGGAAAATGACTAAGGCTTTAGATTTGCTCCTGAAAACAAAACTAACCTTCAACATCCTAAGTGCACGAAAAACATCTGTCTGCACCAAAGCAGACAGATGTGGAAACATATGATACTGTGTGTGTTTGCGTGTGCGTGCGTTCAGGATTGATGGATTTGGAGCTGGGCACGTTTGTCAGTAGGAATTGTCAGCTTTGTGTGTCTCAGCCTCCAGACAACATGGATGCGGATGTCAAATGTGTCTCGACTTCCACAAGTTTTACAGAATGAAAGCGGGAACTGGGACGCCCCACTGACACAGAACATTTGGTGCTGTCACTGTGTTTTTAGACAGTAATTGTGAGCATATGTGTGTATACATCTGTGGACTGTATCTGTGTATTGACATGTATATATACATGCGGTGTGAGTTTGGAGTGTGCAATTCCCAGTAGAAGCTGCGTGCGTGTATCAGTATGTTAGTTGTGACTTGAACACACACCCAAAAGGCTCACATATCCTCTGACTGGAACACTCACCACCAGTTGATGCTCCTCTATCTGCCTTTATGAGTCAGTGTGTGCATGTGTGTGTGACTTGGCTAGTTGTCCTTCTTTTTAACTAGCTTTATTAGCATGTGGCAGGCTAATTGAAGCCATTTGCAGGCCCTGCTGCCTCTTTAGTGACGTTCCAGAGGGCTTTACAACCTCGCAGCTGGATCCTATTGTCTCGGAAAGTGATGTGGGGAGAAGAAAGGCGGTTGGACAGAGATAGAGGAGGTGAGAGCAGAGAAAGGAAGAGTGAAAGCACTTTAAACTTCTCTCTATCGTCTTCAAACTGCACCAGGACAATGCATACCAGGCCGCAGCCTGGTTTTTGGAAGTTCACGCTGGTCCAGCACTGATGCTGAATAATGTGTGGAATTTCACACATATGTTGACCTATGATTAACAACAGATATTTTATTGTTCAAATCTTGCAAGGACCATCTGTTTGCTCTCAGTTTAATTTTCCTCCTTAAGGCTGCACATGGCAACTGTAAGACATTTCAGAACTTCAATACACCGAAATCTTGAGGCATGATGTCAGTAGATTAGGGTGACAGTGCACTCATGTTAACATTACAAATCCTTTATTCCAAATGAAGGATTGGAAGATAAAAGAATAGAGCTTCCACACACACAACACGTGTGAAATCGAGCTACAGTTTTGGCAACTATTTCACAAAGAACCTATTTTAGGAACATTTCCAACGAGCAAAAACATTAAGACCATTTGGTTAACATGTTGTTGGTCCTTCACACACTTTAAGTTTAAAAGGTTCACTGGAGGCATGGACTCTGCAAAACCTCTCAGTTCCTCCTGTGGGATCTACTGACAACAAACAGTCTGAAGCTCCCTACAAGCCTTTGTTTTCAGTAGGGCTGCCACGATTAGTCGACTATCAAAATCGTCGACGACTGATTTAATAGTCGACGCATCGTTTGAAGCTTTGTAAGATCCCCAAAGACGCAGGAATAAGTAGCAGGATTTAAGAGTGTAATAACGGACTGAAACAGAAGATGGCAGCACTGCATGTACAAGGATGCCAGCTGCCGTTAAACCCCGAAGAAGAAGAAGAAGCTGTGTCCCAGAATTCATAGCGCGGCCCAGCGCAGTTGTCAACAATGGCGGCAGCTAGTTAGTTTTAATGTTACTCTTATTATTCTTTCTGGGTCACAAAATAAACGTTTAACATATTTTCAGGCGAGAATGTAGCTGTGTAAACCTCAAATATCTGCTCAGTTTATCAAGACAACACATATTTTCAAAAGCGCTCCGACGTTTTCGGAGACGTCTGTTACCCACTAGCTCGATAGCTAGCCGGGGGCAAGGTCACTAGCGCCGTGAGAACACCGGACTCCCGGCTAATCGTTTTCAAACCCACCACTGTCTTTCGCTACTCAGGGTAAACATATATAAGTCACTTAGATAACTTAAAAATGTTATTGTTTGCCTTTTTTTTAGTATTTTATTTATTAGTATTAGTATTTTTATTTAGATAGCAAGGAGTTTATTAAACTTCACTGAAACAATCTGCAAATTTCATTAAAATTTAATAAACTATCATCTTGTCTTTATTTTTAGTTAGCACATACCTGAAACACTTAAAGCTGTAAGCTAATGATAGTTATATAAGAGCAGATGCTGCTGGTGTAATAAGCTGTAGTTTTACGGCCAATGGATGATGATCTGATTAGTCGACTAATCGCAAAAATAATCGGTGACTAGTCGACTATCAAAATAATCGTTTGTGGCAGCCCTAGTTTTCAGACATCCTCAGATCCAATCATCCCACCACAAGGTTTTGGTCTTTAGAAATTGGTTTAGCCATGGACACCTGCTCACTTCTTTCTGCTGGCTGATGGCTTTGATGGCTGCTTGCCATCAGACTGTCCCAAAACAATTCATTAGCCATAGTTATGAGATCTATCCATCCATTTTCTTCTGGTTACCCAGTTACCATAGGGTGAGAAGTGGGGTACATCCTGGATAGGTTGCCAAACTAACAGAGGGAAACAGTCAACCATGCAAACTCACATTCACACCTACAGGCAATTTAGAATAGCTAATTAGCGTAATTCCACCAATTGCATGTCTTTGGAAAGTGGGAGGGAGCTGGAGCACCTAGAGACAGCCCAAGGAAACACAGGAAGAGCATGTAAACTATTCAAACAAAGGCCCTGGCCAGATGGAAGAGTCAAACTCATTGATATACGTCCATGTTGTGGATGTAAGTCTGTTTGTAGGTCTCTTTTGAATAAGATGACATTTTGTGCCAGCATTTATGCACCATCCCATAAGATAATGCAAGTGTCTTGACTTTAATAAACCTTATCAAGTTCCAAAAAGAGCAAACAGTTGTTCTATGAAGTAAGAATAGGAGCTTAACTGGGTATGGTGAGCCAAAAGTCAGTTTATAATGTCACACCCCACATAAGAGCTGCAGTTTGTGAGCTGCTCTTATGCATAATCTGATTCTGATTCATTGGTTCACTGGTTTTATATTGTGAGTGTACAAACAATATATGTAGTTTGAAAAGGGTCAAATTGCGATGGAGACACTAGACAAAAGCATAAGAACACCTCACAAACTGCAGCTCTTGTGGGGTGTTCCTGGTCTCCAGCGGTCAGTATCTATTAAAATGGTCCTAGCAAAGAACAGTGGTGAACCAGCCACGGGGTCATGGGCAGCCAAGGCTCTTTGCTTAAACGTGGTGAGCGATCAACAGATGAACTACTAAAGTTCAAATTGCTGAAAGTTAATGCTGTTTCTGATAGAAAGGTGTCTGAATATTGAGTGCATTGTTTGTTTGCATCAGTTTGTTGTGTATGTGGCTGCATAGCTTCAGATGAGTCAGTTTTTCCATGACCCCTGTCCACCACTGAAAGTGCCAACAGAGGGCACATGAGCATCATAACTAGATCACAAAACAATGGAAAAGGTGGCCTGGTTTGATGAATCACATTATTTTTTTACATCACATGAATGGTGAGTGTGTGAGCATTTGTTATCCAGGGAATACCTGGAACCAGGATGCACTATACAAAGAAGTCAAGCCAGCAATAAGATTGGTGATCTATCCAGGGCATACCCCATCTCTTGCCCTATGGTAGCTGGTCAAGCGTAAGAAAATGGATCTCATAACAATGCCTCGTGAATTGGTCTGGGACAGTCTGATGGCAAACAGACTGCTGGCTCTTGAGTGTGTTGAATGAGAAATAAGTGGGCAGGTGTACATGGCTAATCCAATTTCTAAAGACCAAAACATTGTGGCAGGATGACTGTGTCTGAGGATATCTGAAAACAAAGGTTTGTAGGGAGCTTCAGGCTGTTTGTTGAGAGTAGATCTCACGGGAGGACTTGAGAGGTTTTGCAGAGTACAATTTGTGAAACGTTCTGTTAGGAAATCCTGGGCCCCGCCATCCATGTGGATGTTACTTTGACATGAAGCACCTAGCTAAGCATTGTTGCACACCACCCTTTCGTGGAAACAGTATTCCCTGATGGCTGTGGCCTCTTTTAGAATGATGTACCCTGCCACAAAGCAAAAATGGTTCAGGAGTGGTTTGTGGAGCACAATAATGACTTTGAGGTGTTGTCTTGGCCTCCAAATTCCAGATTTCAATCTAATCAAGCATGCGTGGGATGTGCTGGACGGATATGATGGACAAGCAAGTCCGATCCATGGAGGCCTCACCTCACAATTTACAACCCTTAAAGGAGCCGTTGCTAACATTTGGGTCCGGATACCGCAGCCCACCTTCAGGGGTCTAGTGGAGTCAATGACGCAAAAAAGGCAGATTGGTGTACGCAAAACTATCCAGCTGTACATTAGTAAAGCCACTAAATAAACTTATACAGTAACGTTACTATAGCCCTAACTTTGTGTCTCACATTGCCATGAGAATGCATTCAGTTGGTGGTGCAGAAAATGTATAAATGTGCTTTAATATTTCATCCTGATTTGCTGCCACGTCTGCTTTGTAATGCTTACGTTTCAGTTCATTTAAGACCGATTAAAAAGATGATTAGTGTTTATTAGTATTTATAATGTAATATATTCAATTAAGCTCACTTTGATTCATGAAAAACCAAAATGATTTCCACATCTCCACCATCATATGGCACTGTCAGACATGAACTGAGTTCCTGGGTATCATGTTTGTGGATCCAGTTTAAATTTCAGAGCTCTAATGAGCAGCTGCCACATTAAAAATAAATGGCAGCACTGAGAGCACACTTGTGAATTTACAAGATAAATTCGTTTTTGCAGCATTGCATTAATATGAACGTGTATGCATATGCGTCAAATAAAGCATTAAACCCTTTTTATGAGAGCATAGAGGAAGTTAGAGAGCTGGAGAGATTTCACTGTGAAAGCTGATAACCACAGTTATGATACCTCTTATCTGAGATACTGTGGTTTTAGATTTCTTTTCAAGCCAGGGTATGTTAAACGTGCATAGGACTTCCTTCTGGGATTTTTACATCACTGTCCTGCCCTATAAATTGCCAAAATAATCTAATGCAGTCAATGTACTATTTAGCAAAAATCCATCAGAAGACTCCAGATGAATTTAAGGAATGAGTCTTTGTATTTTGTATTAAAAGGCACATCTGCTTTGTTTGTAGATAAACAAGTCATGAATGAATTATACGAGTTCACACAATGCTTTCAGCTCACGAGACGGTCCACAGAAATGTCTGTGTCTGTGTGTTACCCGATACAGTTTGCCTTCCTATGGCAGAGGACAAGCTGTAATTTAGAGTCTAACATGTCACTGTAAATCTCTGTGTGACTGTTGCACCTTCACTTGAAACTGTTAAAATATCTCTCTGTTTATCTCTTCGTGAATTTCACTCTAACTGTTATCTGCTGTGATGAACTGGGTCTCTTGCCTCAGTTTTCTAGTTTCTACATGCTCTAAACTATTGACAGCATCAAAGGAATTTTGGACTGAGTTCCTACTGCCTGCATTATTTTTTTTAGTCCTTCCAAATGATCTACCTTCTTTAATCCCCTCATTCTTTCCTTTTTCAAATTTTATCCTCTTTGTACATCATTTCCAACCATAGTTCGCATTCCTTAAAAGCTCAGTTTCTGGATTACTTCTGGATTACATGTGATTTAAATTTAAAAAAGTATATAGGCTTTAGGGACTATGAATCAACCAAATGTGTTAAATCTCTCCTTTATTTGGGTGACAATGTCCCACTCTGTGTTTGTTCTGTAAACTTACTTTTACACTGATTTATAGATACGAGTGTTTTGGTTCTCAGTAACTGACACCCTGCAGAAGCAATGACACCGAACACACAAGCTGCACGCAGATAGAAAGCCTTCTGAGTTCACACACTTTCCGTCTGTGAAAGGCGTCACTTCCTTCCAGGGAAGCCACTCCAGCAGTGTGTCCATCACTGAACATACACAGTCAGTGTGCTGGGTGTCCACACAGAAATAGCCAAGCTGAACTTAAAGGAGGTACTTCCTCAGACCAGAGATAACAGTTGTGTTTGTCTTTGTCCTTGTGTGTGTGTGTGTGTGTGTGTGTGTGTGTGTGTGTGTGTGTGTGTGTGTGTGTGTGTGTGTGTGTGTGTGTGTGTGTACTTCACACACACACAATCACTTGTGGGGACCAAATGCTGCTCCTCACAAATTTGAAGGCATTTTGAGGCTCAAAATGTGGTTTACAGGGTTGGGGTTACAATTGGAAGGGGTCTCTGTAGATGTATTTCAGGCTAAGACAGCACATGAATGCAATTCCTTACTTACACAGCCCTCAAACACACACATAACCACACTTTCCAAAAACTGTCTAAACCCCTGACTGACTGATTTCCACCCTGATAGTGTTGACTGTTTTATAGTATGCCCTAAACTGTAATAGTTTCCCATAGGAGCCTATGTGTGTGTTATCATTGTGTTGGTGGCTCTGGGTGTTACCTCTAAGTCCCTGTGAGGCTATTTATACCAGTCATCAGTCCCATTCCCAGGCTCTGAGCATAGGCTGGTTATTGCTCGTTGTCAACTTGTGTGTCCACAAAGACAGATGCAGTGACAGGCTGTATGCACACATTTGTATATATGTATATATATTTATCATAGCCACCCATAGTTAATTTGATGATTAATCAGATGAATTATATTGTAAAATATCTAGTGTCCAAGTACATTTTTGACCACCAAAAAGCCACAAATCAAATGATAATCAGATATTCTTTGATATAAACCAGAGAACAGAACAAATTGGTTGCAAGTGCTCAAAAGTGACTAAAACAGTTTATTAAGGAGCTTTCTCAAGTCTGAGAAAAACTTTCTCAAAACTGTCCATAATAGTCCCCCTCCTCAAACCCCTTTATTATTTATCTTATTTCTGTTTCCGCAACAACCTGGGATTAAAGCGGGCTGGATCATAGCCTGGTGTTGCTTACAGTGACAGCATGGAGATACTTGCTCAGTAATAAGAAAATAACACCTCGTGGAGCATTTAGAGCCTCAACGAATCCTTTTTTTTTCTCATCCTTGTGACGTGTTAATAGTGTAGATATCAAGCTGAGGTTGCAGTGCTAGCATAAACAGAGTATGCTCTGTTATTTCTGGTTATTTTTGTTTGTTTTTTTAACAATGTGAGATACTGGTAGTGGGAAAAGAAAGAGAAGAAGACGAGAGATTATTTTGCACTGCTCAGCAAGTGAAATTTTAGTTTTTAGTTTTTAAATCAGACATTGGATCAAGAGCTGCTTTGTTACATTATGTTTTTGTTTTTGTCTAGCAGAACAAATGAAAGTATACTAATTTTGTGTTATTATTATCAGTTTCTATTTAAGATGATGATACTGATAAGACTGACACACTGAATTCTACCTTTTATATGAGCTTTATAGTGTCTAAGGGCTAGAAATCAGCCATGTTGCTTGTGTAATATCTGCTTTCATCTTGTTTAATTCAGTTGGCTGAAACCACAAAGAGCAGCCTGTACACAAACAAAAATCTTTTGTAGTTCACAAAACAAGTTTATTATGTGACTTATTTCGAAGTAATTATTTCCCCAAGCTGCACTGGTACATCCAATCTTAGCAGTCCCACACCTGCCACATCCCGCTTTAATCTCGTCAACATCCTTCTGGGATAATTAATAATAAGTATAACACTGTCATTACAATGAGTTGAGAACTTTGTTCCACTTGATATCTCACTAGCATATGTTGTGCACGCTGCATGCTGGTTTGTTTACTGGCAAGAGACTGTGAATAGCTTTTGATAAACATGTTTGGTATCTGCTCGCAGGGTCACACCACATGAGATGAAGCAGTATGTGTGTAAGTAGTGTGTGCAAGTATAAAAAAGATGGGGGGCTAATGCAAGAGAACAAGTGCTTTTCCACTCTACCTGAGCGCCTCATTCAAGCACTTTTTCTACACTTAAGTGCTCTCTGTCTAACAGTTACACACATTCAGACTCTGATGGATGCACCAGAGAGCAACTTGAGGACTCTAGCAGCCAGGGATCAAACTACCAACCTTCTGATTAGTAGATGACCTGCTTTACCTCCTGAGCTACAGACAGGAGGTAAAACTTGGGTAAAGCTGGAAGCTTAGGTCAGTACTGGAATCTTAGGATGACCCATGGGGTCAGAGTAGCTACATTAAATGCTTTAAATAAACCAAACAGAACCTTTCATCATCTTTTTTCTCTCATTATCACTCACTCATTATACACCACTCTGAGTCATTAGATATTATTAATCTCTGTCTCTCTCTCACAGTCCTGTCTTCCTCCCATCACCCTCAACTGGTCGTGGCAGGTGCATAGCCCTCCATGGCCTCGTTCTGCTGGAGGTTTCTTCCTGCTAAAGGGAGTTTTTCTTCCTACTGTCGACAAAACACTTGATCATAGGGGGTCATATGATTGTTGGGGTTTTCTCTGCTTTCTCTGTATTATTGCAGGGTCTTTACCTTGCAATATACAGCATCTTGAGGCAACAATTGTGATTTGTCGCTATATAAATAAAACTGAATAGGATTGAATTGCCAATTTTCTGTGACCCCACAGACTTGTCCATATAGAATTTACATACCCCACAGAACTACAGTACTGGGGGAAAGCCTTGTTTTTAAATATGCCTTATGTGCTGTGCAGACACGGAAATGGATGCACAGCACATAAGGAAAAAACTGAATTTGCATAATTCTAATTAACTTAATTAAAATGAATACCTACTGAACACTGTGTTCAGTAGGTAATTGGTTGAACTTTCTTGCAGTTTCAGATATTCAAAGCTCTTCTTTTGATGTTGGCTGCCTTTTGTTCCATTCTGATGATCCCAGACTGCTCCATCAATGTTGAGGTTTGGGCTCTGCCAGAAACGCCAGAATCTCAGGTTAAAGCTCACAAAACTATTTCAACAGCCAACAAACAGCTACAACAGTAAATGAGAGCAGGTAAACGGATTCCGCACAAAAATGTAAACACAAAGCGCGACCCGACACATCAGAATCAGTGAGATGTCAGCTTTCTCACCCGACAGCGGGTCTGTATACGTGCCCTTGGGGCTGAAAGCAGACACCTCACTGATTCTGATGCGTCGGAGGATCCGCACCTTGTGTTTACGTCTTTGCGCTAGATTCTGAAGCTGCAGGTTTAATCTCTCCCCAACCAAAACTGCCTGAACCAACAGCAAAAGAAGATCCAAACTATGCTTCATATTTGGCTTCACATAAACATCGTCATTAACTCCGTCTTACTTTTGCTGTTTTGCTTCCACCACGATAAAAATCACACTTCCTGCAGAGCTCTCTCTCTCTCTTCGTGTACTTCAAGAACAGTTTCCCATATAAAAATCTCAATTTTCTGCATTGTTCACTTGCTTATTACCCACCAGTCTACCGTTGTGTACAGCGCTGTCGGCCGCTGTTTTTTTTAATGACTTACCACAAGAAAGCCTCATTTCTGTTGTTTAAAACTGAAGAAATATAAACTTTTTCAAATTATGACAAATTGCAAAACGCTTGGCTGTGCCTCTAATAAAACCGCTGTAACTTTGCGTTGCTATCTGCTATAAAAAGCCAGGCCAGAAAAATCTCCTTCATGTTTTTCTGTGTTTTATCCTCAGTTACTTTGACACAAAGGCATCTGCTGTGATGCTCCCACCTCTGATGAAGTCTCACAAGTGTCAGTACTAATAAATGATCAGAATTATAATATTTATGACTGTCTGAGTCAGAATTTCCCTGATTCAAATAGATTCGAATCTAATCAAATTGAAATTATGGATCGAATCGGGACCTTGCAAATCGGAATCGAATCGATTCTAGAAATCAGTGACGAAACTCAGCCCTACTGGGGAGGCTAATCCATGACTGATCATCTCTGTGTGTTTTTCCATGTGTCTATGTGTCTACTGCAGTGGCAGTGTGTTTGGAATCACTGCCATGCTGAAAAATGAAATAATTAGATGCTTTCTGCACAGTATTGTATAGTAGATAAAAATCTGGAAGATGTTCAAAAACACTTTTCTGTATTCAGAAGATGGCTGTAGACACTCTCCTTCCAATCTCCTGGACTAGTAATGGTTTGAACCAAAACTTTGAATCTGAATTCAGATTGTGGACCTGCTGCCACTGATTTTCAGTCCAGCTCTTGTGAATTTGTCACGGCTGGCGGAGGGAGCCGTGTGGTGTGGAGGAAAAGGAGGACCCAAAATGCAGCAAACTGAGGATACGAGTGACGTTTATTTACAAGGTGGTAGTGGCAAAAACAGGCAATGAAGCATGAGTAATTACAAACGGAAACCTAAACTGGGAGAAACTAAGTGACAAACCTGAGACCATACAAAAGGGGTGTGGGGCAGAGACAGGAACACCATAGAACGCAGAGATACACGGAAGAATGCAGATGAATGTAGATTAACGCAGTGATACATGGATGAATGCAGACGAGCCGACAACGAACACAGACCGACACCCACTAAATATACACACACAAGGTAATCAGGTAATCACACACAGGAGGGAAGAACAGCTGAACCTAATACACATGGGGACCGGAGGAGACAAGCTGAACACAATAACAACAGACACAGCCCTTCAGAACAGAACAGGAAATCCAGAACACGAGCCTTCGAAATAAAACAGGAAACAGACTGATGTACAACACAACACGGGGACATGAACAGAGCACCAAGGACAGACACAGGTAGGGCTGACAATACACCAAACTTCAGGTTAACCCCTAAACTAATACAAATCAGAATAAACACAAAACGCTGGGTCAACGACCCAGGACCATGACAGACTTTGGGAAACCTAACCTTTTTTCCTTGTTTCCCTTCTTTACTAATGGCTTGGCTCAAGACTTTTGCACAGTACTGTATAACAGGAATGACTACTTGACCATCGTGTTTCTAGCCATCTGTATTCATATATGCAGCAAAGTATAATTAAGGCTTTAGCAGGAAGCTGTGTGTTTGAAAGAAGATTTGCAGCTGTCGATTACCTCATATTAAACATTCTTATACTTCCAGAAACATGATGCTGTATGTGGGGTTTAAATACAATGATATGCATGTATAGTTTGATCAAGCACATTGCAGAGGAATAATGAAAGCAATACTTTGTTATTAGATCAATTACTTATTAGTTTATAACATATATGTAGCCTTTAGAGGCTATAACTGAAAGCCTGCAAGCTGATTTCACAGTGGAATAAAGAGGAAAAAATACAGCTTAAAAAATTTCAATTACATTTTTAGAGATTTATTAAATTAAATGACTCATAGTATATCCGCTGGGGATCAATTTGGTTTAAGACTGCTACCACGAACTGTATTTCTTTTGACACATTCTGGCTGAGAACTAACTTTCCAGCACATAATCTGCAATGGAACAAAAACCTTACTGTTAAGCATTGATTTCATTATATGAGCAAGCTTTTTCAAAGGAGCTCAGACCTAAATCAGTTCTTTAGGGAGTTCCAGCCGAGGCAGACACATTAAAACAAACATTACAATACTTAGAGTAGGTGTGAAAGGCCACATTGTTACACATATTAGAATTCTCAAATGCTACTTAGGAAGTGTGTATCATGTGATCAGACATCTGCAACTTGAACGTGTTGCCACTGTGTAATAAAACTGTGTGGTCACTGCTACTGTATAAATCAGTGACAGTTGTAATGACATTTACACCATCCCATTTCCTCTTACTTTATCACCCGCTATTGATGGGCATTAGTTGCTATGGACACACTGTGATTGCAGGGTCATAGGTCACTGGGGGCGTGGCTTTCCCATGGAATGAAGAGCCAGTTGTATTGTCTTCATACATTACTACAAATATGCAGGCATCATAAACAAGTGGCCAAAACTAATACTCATGGACTCATGGACTAATACTCAAACTAATACTAATGCCATGACGAAAAAACTAAAAAAAACTAAAAAACTAACTTTATTTCAATAAAGATTGTCAACTCAATTAAAACTTAATATTTTATGACACTTTCCAGGCATTTTGTTATATCTGTGTTGGAAATAATAGTACGTCCAAATAAACTTATAAACTATTTTTTTATAGTTTATATTATATTTACTTTTTATCACAGAAATCTAGAGACAGCTGTCTGCGCACTCATAGGCTCCTCACAGTCAGGAAGTCCTGAGTAATTGGTATTAATCTTGTCAGCATGGGTACCACCATAACTACAAATTAACATAAACTGTCAATTTTACATTAAACTATTGATATGGCAGTAATACACGTAGGATAAAAACATTCATTCTCTATGTGTTTTCTTTTAGAATCTCTCTCCACCATCCTTTGCCCCCCAAAAAATGTGCACAAAGGTTATCAATGAGTTTGGCTCGTAGGATTATTGCTTCTTTGTCTTTTATAGTTTTCTATAGATATTTCCTTTTTTGATTTTTTTTCTTTTCTTTTTGCATTTATCAGTAGGTATCAGGGTTTAAATAAAATGTACTCCACATTCTGGAGGTAGTATTTTCTGACAGTTATCAGACTCGAGGGGTTCTGATTACAGGCTATCAAATCCTCCTATTGTTACAGTGATCAACTCTAAAAATTCATTTGGATAGAGATAAAGATCCTGCTTCAAACAGTAATACTGTTCATACACCAGCTGTCCTGAGTAACACATCCCCATACCAGTAACAGAGAACAATGAGAGGACATTCTCTCAATATCCTAAAAATCCACAGAATGTTATAATAGCACCATTAAATAAGCAAAACAGAACATCCTCCTAAAGTCATGCTAGCCCAAGTTATGACCAAGTTGGTATGATAGACCCTGTGCACGAGAAAATGCTAACTTCCTGTTTTAAGACCAGATGTAGGGTTGTACATTTCCGGTAGCTTTATTTTGCAGTCAATTGCTGCTGCGAAGGTGGACTCAAAAATCATGCCCAAAATATGAAAACGGAACGATTACGTTAAGTTACAAAGAGCAGAGGGTGGGAACACTCACCATTGCTGTGACATAAAAAAATCAAATGATCAATTTTGATGTTTGAAGAGCGTAGCTCGATTGTTTGTTTACATCACTCAACATAAGCAGAACTGCATTACTGCATGCAGAAGACACATCGTCCACATTCAGAAGCACATCTCTGTATAGTGACAGTTCTTATGATTTAAACAGGCAAATGTCCAGCATTCAAACTACAGGTGAACAATAGTCAAAGCCAGATGTTTCCCCGTTATGTCGATATCAGAACACACCTACAC
Organism: Aulonocara stuartgranti; assembly: GCF_965226115.1. Classification (NCBI taxonomy): domain Eukaryota; kingdom Metazoa; phylum Chordata; class Actinopteri; order Cichliformes; family Cichlidae; genus Aulonocara; species Aulonocara stuartgranti. Next base: position 33,932,437 of record NC_138943.1, on the reverse strand, counting down.
AGCATGTCAACAAACCGTGAAAAAAAGCCACAGGATATAAAAAAATACATGAATGATGCTGGTAAGGGTCTCTATATGTTAGTATTTACGAAGGGTATGTTGTGACTTATCTTCACAATTACAGTGGTCCCTCGCTATAACGCAGTTCACTTTTTGCAGCCTCGCTGTTTCATGGATTCTTTTAGTGCAATTTTGCATACTTTTTTTTTAAAGCGCATTATGTTCTGCGCCCTGATCAGCTGTAGATCATTGTCGATCTCCTCCGTGCCGTGCTCTCCTGTACAGTACAGAATCGCTACATCGATCACTAGCAGTGTGACTCTGAAGTGGTGTACTGTATGTTTGTAAGTTTTCTCCCCAACAAACATAACAATGTCGACGAAACGTTTTGCACTGTCAAAGGCACCTGCGGTAGCACCCAAAAGGCAGAGGAAGATGCTAACCATCGCACAAAAAGTTGGACTTCTGGACATGCTAAAGTAGAAGCTACCGTTTTTGTTTCTTTTTACCATACCACCGGATGATAAGGTGCATTAAACTTAAATTAAGCAATTAAGCTTAAAAATTAATCATTATTATCATTATTATTTATAGAAAGACAAATATACTGTATGTTTATTTCTCAAATAAATGTTTGGGACTGAAACATATAATGGACTTTTTTTTTAGAACATAACACCCACGATAAACGAGGGAACTCTATATACAAATACTGAGAAACTTCAACCCTTTCTCTTTTGCTCTGAGGCGCGAGGGAAAAATATCGACAAGCCGATGAACATCATCTACAGATATATTCGGTAAATGCCCAAAACATGTTGAGAATTGTAAATCGCCGCTTGATTCGTCCATTTGGTTAATTTTTTGGAAAACCCGACCGTAAACAAGACGCGAATATCACACCGGAAACGAAGCGCCCTACAGGAGTTTCCCCACCGGAAGTAGCATATGCTAAAGTTTTCAACATGTTTTCGTGCAACCGATATGGAAGATTCTTTAAACATGCCTTGTCCTCTGCGCAATGTTGTAATATGACAAATAACCAAAGTGGAAAGTAATGCATGCAGCTTTGCAATGCTACATTTCTGTTCCCAAAACAACGTTTGAGGAGAATTCCAAGGCTTTGTTAAGAGTCACTGTAATGTTAAAGAACAATATAGAAAGTCCCCTGAATGTCCATTTCTTTATGGGTTGGTTATAAGAACTAGCAAACATTATTTTAGATGATCTGATGATATAACAGTGGTGAATAACTGGTAAAGTCCAGCTCTGGTGGTAACAAAGATATCAAGAATATGAATATGACTGAATAAGATATATTCTCTTTGTGAAACTAGCCTCCAATGAACCCAATATCTCCTGGAGCTGTCCCAGTACAGTACCTCTGGCAGCCGTAATCTAATCTTTGTGATTATCTTTAGCGGGGAGGCTAATATCTGCAGCCTGGGTGAAAGTACGACTCCTGCTAATAAGGCTGAGTGAGAGCAGTGTTTAGACAGTGGGAGAGTGATCGCTCTCTGGCACTGCTCCCTGTGATTTATGACCTCCTTAATGGCTCTCTCCCTTCTGTATGTGTGTGTGTCTTCGCTTATCACCGGTATATATAAGTACCTCCTTGAGTTTCACCTTTTTACTTTGGCTGACACTTGCAGTAACACTTAAGGGAAAAATTTGCTACAGGCTACAGGTGGCTTAAATCAGAATGTTCAGGTAGATGACATTTTTCATAAAGAAGCACACTTTCACTTCCATTCCACCACATTTCATGTACGATAGAGGGAATAAAGGTCAGTCAAACAGGACAATCTGGTAGGGCAAATGTTACACTTTGTGTAATCTGAATTTCATCTACTGAACGAAATGCTATTTGTTGGACACAGAGTCAGAAAACAGGCAAACAAGTCCTAAGGTGAAGGGAACAGCTGAAGTGGGCCACAGTAAAATCAAACACCCACAGATTGAGGTGAAATGAAAGTAAAGTCTAAATTAAGATCGTGTGTGTGTGTGTGTGTGTGTGTGTGTGTGTGTGTGTGTGTGAGCGAGAGAGAGAGAGAGAGAGAGAGAGAAGGAGAGCGAGCACAGAGCTGTTTGGCTTGGCTGTAGCCTTCTGCAGAGCATTACAACCAAGCAAGCCAGCAAGGCCAACCTCACAGCCACACAGGCTGAGTGTGCAGCGGCTAACTCTCCATGCCCTGCTGCTGAGTGGCCCTAAAACCTCCCAGATCCTAGCCAATGACCTGGCTTACCCTGCGCACTCAGGCCCCTTCTTCTTTCGTAATCTTTTCCCTCCTGTGAGAAAGCACTTACAGCGCTGGCTTCTTTCTTTCATCTGCTATGTCTCTTAATTTCCCCGTAACTGCTCAGCAGTGGTGGAATCACACAATCCTGCTGCTTTTACAGATTTCTTAAACGGATGCTGTCCTCTGAGCAGTGAGAATGAAATCAGCTTGAGTTGCTACCTGAGAAGCCTCACTGCTGTTATCGCTGGCTCGGCACAAAGCCCCGTTGTGTTCGGATTAGCTTTTGAATGCATTACGCCATCTAGCCTCACCTGTTGGAGATGCACCCTAAGGTGGACACATCACATGTCGTTAGATGCTTCTAACTGAATCCTGGTCCAAAATTTTTGGGGGGAAAAATGTAGAAATGCACGATATTTCTGCCTTTTTCTTTTTTCTTATTTTATCCCCTCATCAGTTTGATTTATGCATGGCCTGCACTCCTGTAGAGATGGATCTGTTTGAAGAGAAATCTAAGGTATGCAGCTCAAGTCCTCTGTCATAAATTCTCTGTGTGGCTTGGTGAGTTTCAGGACCTCACACTAAGGAGGGTGGAAGAGCAGAGAGAGAGAGAGAGGCAGAGCTCGATATCCCTGAAATGTCATCCGTTTTGCCAAGCCATAATCTAGAGATAAATTATTGGAATAAAATGGAAACACAGCTCTCGGTTGCTTTGGGGAGCTAGAAATGTCTCAGTGCATTGTAAATGTTGACATTAACACAGTCATGCTTTCCACAATGTGCTCCACTTAGTCTGCATCCACAAATCAAAGTCTAAACCAGTTTTCAAGAAAAATGTCTTTACTCTAGATTTGATATAAGAACAGAAATCCAGTCATTTGGTTCAGTTTTGGCTTTTTTTAACCATCCATCATCTTCCATTTGGAGCTGGAGCGTATCCTGGCTACATTAGGGCGAGAGCTGCATACTCCTGGACAGGTCACCAATCTGACACAAGGCTAACACAAAGAGACAGATAACCATTCACACCTATGGGCAATTTAGAATCACCAATTAACCAGAGATCATGCAAACTGCACAAAGAAAGGCTTGCTATGAGGCAGCAGTGCTAATCACTACACCACCATGTTGCACCTTTCTTTTAGGAAAAAAATCTGCTAGTTATAAACTGATGCAACTCTGCAACCTGTCCTCTAATGTGTGCCTTTCTCTTGTTTTGTATATATTCATCCTGTTTGTTATTTATTCCTCCTATTTTATTCCATTTATACATGTACAATGACAATAAAGGACTATTCTATACTATATTCTTTTGGCAAGGCCTGATTGAGAAGATCACATGATGTGGTCATGTGATCAGAGATGGGCAGTAACGCGTTACTGAAATGTGATAACTTTTTTTCAAGTAACGAGTAATGTAAGGGATTACTATTGCAAAAAAGTAATTAGATTACTGCTACTTTCCCGTAAGCGCGCTGCGTTACTGCATTACTTAACCGTGATTTCGTTTGTGAGAGTGTCTCATGACAATGACATACGAGCGGGCGACACCCATGGAGGCAACAGACGTGTGCAGATCAACAGTGGTTAATACGGAGTGCAGGGAGAGTACGACCATGCAGCGTTTAAAGTGTGGAAGTACTGACATTACTTTTAGTTTGACTCTGTAAAAAGAGACAAAAACATTAGCGTCTGCTGTTCACTCTGCGTGGGAAGAAAACTTCTTTGTACAGCAAAAAATTTAACTGGAAATCTGAGCGAGCACCGAGCACACTGCCATGGGAATGTGACGTTCACACAGAAACCCCGGGATCCTCCACTGACATGACTGCTGTGGCACCAGGCAAACCTCCACCCGCCCCACTCCTGCTAAACAGGTGACAATAGATTTAAGAGTGACAGGACTTAGTGCTGCTCAATCTTTGATTTTATCTGTTTTGCTGTGTTTTACTTGCATCTATTTGAAAAAGAGAGTGTAAATACAAAAAAAAAAATATTTTATATGTTGGAATGTGCAGAAAACAGGTTTAACTGTTAAAGAATTTCTTCAAGACAAAGACGGTTGCATATACAGTGGAACTCCGACTTACGAAATTAATTCGTTCCCGAGGGTCTTTCGTAAGTCGAAGCACCCATCGCGCCTTTTGAGTGAACGATAGGCTATAGGCTAATTGCTAACTGCAACAACAATACGTCGTTCAAGTGGAACAGCGAAGCGCAAGTACGAAAGCCAAGGGGGTTGTCACATGATTCGGAAGGCATTGGGGGCATTGTATGCATTCTGGGCTCAGCCAATCAGAGCCAGCGGATTTCGTTACGCGGGCAATTTGCCGTAAACGGGCAGAAATATTGCCGTTAAGTGCCTTCGTAACTTGAATTTTTCGTTAAATGGGGTATTCGTAAGTCGGGGTTCCACTGTAATTTAATTTTTGCTTAATGCAATGTGCAAAATTCAAAGATTAAAACTAATAAAGCAATTTTTAAAAAGAGGCTTTCCATTAGATTCAATTATATATGATGAATTATGCATAAAAAATAGAATTGGGCTGAAAGGTCTGTTGCTTTATTACATATTCAGGCTGTGTATCATGTTTTTAAAAAGTAACTAATTACTTTTGAAAATAAGTAATGAGTAAAGTAACTGGATTACTTTTTTGGAGAAGTAATCAGTAATTAGTTACTAATTACTTTTTTCAAGTAACTTGACCAACATTGCATGTGATCTCCTCAAGATTTAACTGTTAGATTTTTTTTTAACTCCAAAATTCAATAACCTCAAAATTATAATCCTGTTAGCTTTGAAAGAACTCTATAGAAATCTCTCATTTGCTCTTTTAAAATATAATTTATCTTTAAGGTCAACTTAACGGTTTATTGGTCAAAATTTGACAAAAAGCGTTAGAAGTTTGGTGCATGTTGCCAACATGTAGAAATTCTTTAAATTATATTATCATGTCACATTTGACCTCTGACCTTACTTTCATATTTCATATCTGCCTTCTTCAAGTTGACCCACAAATGTGTTATTTTTATTGCCCTGCAAACATTTAAGTCCCTTTCCCATCAGTACCTACTCAGATCGACTCGTCACAACTCGGATCCACTGGTTTTCAATTACAATTGAGTACCAACTAATGTGCATGGTCGTTGTCATAGCAATGTGTCCGAGCATCCGGCGACATAATTACTATGCTTCATGAACGCTACAACAAAAGTGGACGATGAGGCAACAATATACCTGGTGTTGGCTCTGTGGCTTTTCATCAGACTCTGGGACCATGGCGTTGTTTTTTCCATTTCCCTAATTGTCGGGTTTAAAAAAATGTCAGTTTCAATTTCCTTTAACGAGATGCTCTCATGACTCATCAAGCGACGCTACTGACTGACCAATCAGTGGCATGCAGTCTGATGACAACACATTTTAGTACCTGCTCAGGTTGCTTGGAACCCTGGGCGAACAGGTACTATTTTAGTAACTGGTACCAGGTATTATGACCTAATGGAAAACCCTGAAAACAAACCATGGCAAGTCAAGAGTACTAATGGAAAAGGGGCTTTAAAAAGGCCAAAAAAGACAAATAAATATATACAAAATACAATACTGTTTCCTTGAAAGCAAATCCTGCCCAGAGAGTGAGCTGTCTTGGCAAAGATTTGTATTCAGAATGCTTCGTGTACTATCTACTCATCAGCATAATTAGTGTATTAAATTACTTGTAACAATAATGTAACTTACTCTAACAATCAGCCTGTCAGTTCTAAACGTGTAACTTTTTGTGGCTGAAAAATAAAGCAAAGAAGTGCCAAAAACTGCAGTTCCTTCACCTGACACTGGTCTCTATGGTGGGTTTCCTTTTTGTTAACAATACATGGACTTTTTTTTTTTTAATCACCCATTTAAAATGTAAAGTCTGATATCAAGTCTAAGTCTTGTTCAGCATTTGGTTCTACTAAAAATGATTCTCTGCTGAATTTGTTTTTCGGTAGTTTCCTTTATAACCCCACAATGAATTAGAGCTTGCTAAGATAAGATAAGGTAAGAAAAGATAAGACTCTTAATAAACCCAAATTTGGGAATAGATTTGCTTAAGCAGTTATAAATTAAATTAAACACAACAAATAAACATATAATAAATAACTGAAAAAACTGGAATGGTATACAGCTAAATAAGCATGGCAAAAGACATATCTTACTTAGGTATCTCTAACCCTTTTGTCCCATTGGTGATATCTGGTTTCACCAGTGGGTGAAATCACAGTGGCTGCATACATTTTTCATATACAGTCTATAAGAATTACTGACCACAGAGGAGCAGCTTGGTCGACTCTAAACAAACCGAGGCTTCAGTATGGACACGTGTTAACTAGTTTACCTGGCTAAGAAAACACATTTAACGTGAATCAAATTTCTCCTGTTTTGGTTATGTCCACAATATGTCTTGCATCAAGTTAACATTGACGGGATTAGTCTGCTCGCAAGATATACAAGCTCTTATTTATCGTAGATACAGCTGGCTGATATGACGGTTTCCAAGAAATGAAGCTACAATATCCTATTAATCCCCTGGTGGGTTTTTGCATTACAGGTCATACTTTACCTTTAAAGCCCAGGAATAAACAGTTTATATTGGGTTTGTTTATTTCAATTTAAAATGAAGCATAAAAAAACAACACGTCATTGTTTTACAGGGTTTGTACGCCAAGCTATCAACCTTCTCATCTTCCCAAAACATCAAAGCATTGCTTTAAATGGATAACAATGTTAGCTATTTGTCTGAAACGTCAGGTTATTTGTTGCCTTTTTAGTGACTTACACCGACAGTTGATACCAAAAAGTGGTCAGAGTGTTTGTCTCACATTGCATTCCAGATTCCCAGCATCACATCTGACCCCGACCCTGGGGAGCCTTTGATTACCTAAATAAACTGTTACGAGTCACTTCAAATTAAACCCTGCCTGACTTCTCACTGTCTTTTTTCTCACTGTAATGCTGTTTTCTCTCTTTGTTGCTGCTTCCATGCCTCTTAACTATTTTTCTTGTCAACGGCCCCCACCTTCATTGCCTTGTTGTAAAATAAACTAACTAACCCCGCTTGTGAAACTCAATCCTCCACAGCACAACACGGAGAGAGGTACACCTCATAAAAGTCCGGAGGGGGGGAGGGTTTACGCACTTCAAACAGAGGCTGGGATTAAAAGGCCATGTCTGTTTACTTACAACCCTCTCTGCAGCTCTCTAGATTCCCACCACTTCCTAATTCAATTACAGAGGCAAAGCTGTAGACAAGGCTGAATCTTCAAGGAACACTCTGACGTGGAATTTCCCTCCACCCTATTGACTCACATTTCAGGGTCGCTGTTGGTTTTGTGGGAGTCGTGAAGGGCCATGACAGGAAGATTTGGCGCCAACATCTAGAAGAGCACAATCGTGGATGTTTTAACTCCATAAATTTAGGAAATAAGCAGAATAACAGCGATTAAATCTGTATCTGCTTTACGAAGTACTTGGCTTTCCAAGCACCTGGTGTCTGGTCGACCATTCCAAGGAATAATCATCTGGTACGCAGGAGGTGATTTGTTATACATTTCTTGGTTGTATTGGAAAGACAGGGAAAGAATGGGACTGTTCATGAGCACCGACAGTTACAATAATTGAACACACGAGAAACAGACTGCCACCTACAGAAACATCTGGAAACAGAAAATCCATGGCAACGATATCGCTGTACGATACTTGAGACCTCTTTGGCTCTCTGCATATAAGCATATGTTCGTGCATGTTTGTCAGCACAGTTATAAATTTCGGGCTGCACACAGATGTTTGTAGACATTTGGACCTGAAAAGTATAAATTAGGATGACATTGCCCACCTCATCGTACAGATGAAACCCACAAGAACAATTACAGTGTTTAAGATGAGCAAATGTTTAGAGTGAAAACACCAATTCCAAAGCTGGTCCTGCAAGAGTTAAGCATAGCGTATACTGATAGATTCATCTGTATTAAATAAAATAAAGGGCCAAGGTTTTGAGTAGACACGTAGCTAAGACTCTTGGCAATATCGTGTATCTTTTATATAAAGCATTCACTATCACATGCAAATCATTGAATCCAGGTGTTCAAATCACTTCTATGGCCAAAGGTGTATAAAATCAAGTACCTAGGCATGCAGACTGCTTCTACAAGACCTTTGAAACAATGGGTTGATCTCAGGACCTGATAGGATGCCACTTATGGTGTCAGGCAGTTTTTAGGACTTGGGCTTGGCCCCTTAGTTACAGTGAAAGGAACTCCTAATGCAAGACATTTTGGACATTTTTGATGCTTCCTACTTTGTGGGAACAGATTGGGGATGGGCTTCTTCCAAATGACTGTGAACCATTGAGAACCATTTATTGAACCATGTGACAAATTTCATTGAAAAATTAATTACATTTTCACTTCCACGTATGATTTTTATTTTGTATCATATTTGCATCTGACATTTTTTCTTAGAAATTGCTTCAAAATGTACTGTGCAATTTATTTAAGTTTTCCAGGGAGGAAAAATTCACCCAGCTAGAAAATGAAAACCTGTTTATGTTCACACTGGCCAGTGACAACAGTCATGACCTATACAGTAATCTTAATCATTTTTTTTTATAATCTTTTTGACATGTGCTTTAAACGTTCACACAAAATTCACGGTCCGATATGTATCTGTGTTTCTTTAAAGTACATTTTAAAACAATAATACTGCTATTTGTGTTAATAAAACATTTGAGAGTTTACATTTCAAAATGACCTCAAATTAGCCATGACACACACTGGGTCCCCATATGGGCCGTCCCCAGTGTGGCTGGCAGGTCCCACTGATCTCTCTCTGTATAGAGATAGTGGTAACATTTTTTAAGTAGACTAAATCACCAAATTTACTGTCCCTATGAGGCCTTTTAATTAAACATCTCCATTGGCCACTGGATTTTTCAAAACGGTCATGTTTACAAGATGACCATGATTTCCCTACGAGAAAACTATTTTGCCACAGAATTTCAGCCACTCTCAAAAACATAAAAATGAGAGCAAGTCATATTTACAGCTAGATATTTTTTTTTCAGATTTGTTGCATCTTCTTTAACAAAAGAAATCAAACACCATATATCATACCAAGAAACCAACACTGAAGGAAATTTGATCTTACTTTCATCTTTTATAAAATTCTTTAGCTTGGCCACATAACAGAAAAGTGTTAAAAATAAATAAATAAATAAAAATAACATGTAAAGTAACATGGTCTCTCTTTCAGTCAATACTTCTTAACACAGTTCTATTCTAAAAATGTTAATGAAGATAAAGAAAGATCCACAAGTTACTGAAATGCTCAAACTTTTTTTCAGCAACCGGTCCAAATGCAGAGCTGTTTGCCTGCATTCAAGCTGTCCTTTGTTGTACAGCAACAGGCCAAACTGAGTGGCCACATTGTGGGTAGAATTCAGAGTCGTGGCAGCCCGCAGCAGCTGAGAAAACAGTACTCATGTAGCTTGGTAGGACGCTCATACAGAGATTAGCATAGCTGCTGTTTACTCTGTACTGCCATGGAGTCAGCCACATGCATACACACAGCAACTCTGCTGCACATCCTTTGTTATACAATATTAGAGCTAAACCCAAAAGATTTACCAGTGCATGAAAATTAGCCCACAAGCTGTTAACCTTTGAAAATGCTCATTTCACGCAAACACTTACACAGCTAATTGTTCAGGTCAATCAGCAGCTCAGTGATGCATAGTTGTGACAATTGTGTAAAGTGAAACTGACGTCAACAGTAAAAGGTTAAACTAAACTAATGACCTACACACAGCTCAGGACTGTAGGTTAGCTGAAGATGGTTGAAGATAGTTAGCTTAACCTCATGATAATAGCCCATCTTACTACACATTAATACTGCAAAACAACGAGTTCACTTTAATGCCAGAACTTGACATTTGTAGTCAAAAGATAGTGAAAAAAGGAAAATGAAAAAAATGAATCCACCCCGGCTTAAAAGTTTGGACCACCTCTTTGCAACCAACGCAATCAATGCTGTGCAGGTCCGCTAAACAAACTGTTGGCTCCACATGAGTGTGTCCATGTCAGTGAAATGAAAAAAGATTTAATGTTTGTTTAAAAATGTTTTTCTTATAACAATTTATATTTTTTGACAGCTGAATATTACTCGATGAGTTAAGTGTTATGTGAGTGAATCATAAATTATTGTAAATGAATGTCTGCACAGGCTTACAGAACACCAATACTAATGCTTTTCAACTTAATTCAAATAACAGTTCAGTGACTAACTAGAACAGATAGAGTGAAAAAACTGAGCATGAACACTGTTTGTTGAGATGCCTACAACATTCTTACCTGTCAGTTTTATAAAACAGAATTACAAACACCAGTCCAAAGTCCTTCTAGAAGCAAGTCTTATGAATCAGCAACTATCTTAAAACCTGTAGGTACTTATTTGGGCAGTAACTGTTTAATGGCAAAGGAATGTAGACAATGTACTGAGGAAGATTTGAAGAAAGCATAAAGATAGATAGATTCTAAGTTTGAGTCGTAAAACCTCTGTGGAGGCACAGAACAACAATAGTCATATAACAGAACATATCAAAGGACTTGATGTAACTTGCCATATCCACTGAATGCTGTTTGACTGGAGCTAATTTTCTCAAAAATAAGGGCCAAGACCCAAAGCACAGCTCCAAACCAAGCAAGCAGTCAGTTGGTGTTCGGTCTACAATGGAGTGGTCACTCGTCTCAGCCCCATTGTGGTGTGCGGGAACAGTTTGACTTTACAGTTTGGATGACATGTCTCCAGATTACCCCAACAAACTGACAGCTAGTGCAACAAAAGGCTGCAAGGCTGTGGCTCTTTCACAACGCGTTCTCAGGCTTCAAACTACATCCCATACTGCATTCTTAGGTGCACAACAGGATACATATTTATACGATCCCAGTTTTCTCTGGTCCAGTAATAATTCTAAAAAGCAGTAACTAACAGTAACAGTTACTGCCATTCAGTGTTGTACAGTTTTTTCAGTGTTTCATACATTTGATTTTGTATTGAAATTACTTTTTATGTGTTGAAGAACATTCATAAGCATTTGATAACTTTCAAAAGGTTTGGTAGTGGTGCCAGTGGAAGTTTTGGAAACAACTGGTTAGTCTTAGTGAGGTTCAAAATTTTGTATTATTAGGAATGGTAGCTGCAGACACAGGTGGCCATAACTGGTGGCTCTCTGGTAGGTTAACACTCTACTGACTGCCTTACTGATAATATGGCTGGTTGTGTGATTAACTGTACTAACAAACCAACCAAGAGGTCTTAGCTTTTGGTGAGGGAGTTTCTTTTATTATATGTTTATATAAGCTACAGTTGCACCTCCCATAATTTTGTTGTACATGTACTAGGGCTGTGCGATATGACCAAAATCTCATATCCCGATATAATACATTTATCGTCCTGACAACGATATAAATCACCAAAATGTAACATTTTCTGTAAATTCTGTGAATCTCGGGCAGCTCACCTTGCGTGAAGTGTTTCCAGCTGGGCGTCATGTAGCTGGAGTCGAGTGTTGTAACCGATGCATGAAACTATACATTTTTAGACATAAGTTGTAACGGCTACCATTTTCTTTCAAAGTTTGAGTCTAAGGTTTGTTTTTTAGGACCTGACGGCTCTTTTTTGCTTCTCATCCGTAAACTCTCTGCATACTCTTTCCCATGATTCAGTTTATTTTGAAAAGTCTCAACAGGATCTTGAGCTTTATTGTGAAAGGTTTACGTGGAAAACAAACAAGCGGACAGCGGAGCCACGCAATGGTTTTACCGTCGTTGTTGCTAACGACAACGCATAAAAACAGGTGCTTGTCCGTCCGTAGTGTGGTTATATTAAATATAAGAGAAAGAGAGAACTTTAAGAAATTAATTTAGCCACTACAGTGACCATCAAAACCATGAAAAAATATTGCTGTAAACTGTTTATTTTACGACACCCCGAAACAAGCATAGCGTCATAGGAAACAATAGATGTTTTTATATCGTCATCCGATATATATCGTTATATCGAACAGCCCTAGCTTGTACAATAACAATAAAGGGCTATTCTACTCTGTTCTATTCTTACTAAGTAACATAGCACTCTTCAGGCCACTAAGCCAAGTTCGGCAGATTCTGTCTAAAAGACAAACAGAAAAACATATTTTTTTGGAAACTATGGGATGAACTTATGACAGCTTTACTGATCATTAAATCGATCAAACCCAGTTGTCTACTCCATTCACAGTGGCAGTAACGTTCCGTGAAGTCCCAACCAAAATGCATTTTTGTGGCTCATTCGTAAAACCATTTATGTAATCCACTTTGTATTTTTGTGGGCCTTACGTGGTGTCGGCCATCACTGCTGTCAACAGACAGTAAAAGAGAGAGAATGCTGCTGCTGACGTCTGCGATGACCAAAAGCGCACCGAGAGACCACCGTGAATGTGCACTGGAAAACGCCAGAAATAATGGAAAAGAATGCTAATTGTTAGTTCTTCTTTGGCTTAAACTGATACGTGTGAATTACGCACCAGTTTACTGTGCAGAGCGCGTGCATGCACGAGACCCAGAGAAAAGAAAGCAGCGTGAAAACATGGATTAGTTTTCAGGAGCTCAGCCTTAATTTGCCTGATGCTGCTCTTACGATGTGGTACTTGTGGCCGGCGTGTGCGTGCCGGTGCACGTGCGTCTGTGTCTGTCTGTTGATGGTGACGGTGGATATTCTTAGTTTGTCGTGCAAAAAAAACCAACTCTCACTGGAAATCTACTTACACGCATTTAAATCTTCATTCTGGTTTGTGAATAATGTTAAGATAATAGACTCGCTCACGTAGACACACAATCTCACACTCAAACTTTTAGTTACTCCGTATCCTGCTGAGATGCTGTTGCTGTCAAATATGTGTGTGTGTAACCAGTGTGTTCCACTACTGGTTAACTGTAATTTCATGTCGGTTTTAATCCAGGAGCTTCAATCTTCATTCCTGGATAATACTGACTGGAAACTCATAAAGTCAGCACATAGCTTTTTCAGTAATCACCTTCTCAGTGTGTGTGTGTGTGTGTGTGTGTGTGTGTGTGTGTGTGTAGGTGGACGGGTATTAACATCTTTGTGGGGACCAAAAATTGTACGTTTGCTACAGGGCTGGACTGGGACAAAAAATTGGGTATTTTGACTAGAGACCGGCCCACCAGGTATTAAAGCCATAAAGCCTTTGAATGAAAACGAACGCTGTGGTGACAGTGATGTCTGCTGTCTTGTTGGCATATGTATGATGTCTATAGATTTTACATCAGATAAAAACTTTGGTTGTAAGATTCAGATAATTACTTAATAAAAGCGAGACATTTTAAATGAGAATAAGAAAGAAAAGTATTTCTTTGTGCCCCCCTCTCCCTGTTAATGCCCTACCTGGCCCCCTGGCAAAAGCTTTGCTAGATCCGCCCCTGCACAGTTACCAGCTGTCAGCTACCTAAAAAAGGATCCTGGTGTTATTTGTCTCTCAGAAACAGTTCATAACTTCCCTTCAACTCATTCATGTCACCTGAAAGGTAAACCTGTTTCTCCATCACCTGTTCAGCTCTGATGATTCAGTAAGGACATCTCCTGGTTTCATCTTCATGTTTCCCTCTCACCACATATCCAAACCGATACCATGACCAGCAGCTTTTACAGCTGTGGCTCCAGCAAACATCAGCTGATACTAGAAAGTAATATTAAATATATTCTAATAACAGCTGATCAAGCTTAAATGTGCTGCTGTTGTTTAGCGCAACATCTGCCGGTTTCTTCTTTCCGGTGCAAAGTGGGCGATAAACAAACCAGAGAGAAAAACCGATCAGCTGATCATTGATCAGTTTCATGATTGAAGTAGCAACAGGAGAGGGAGGGGGGAGAATGAGAGGAGAAGAAGAGACAGCTGCAGCGTAAAGACACAGAATAACTCCACCTTTGTGTCTTTTTCCATTCTAGCTGAAGTACAAGACAAACTGTGTTTCTTTTCAGCTCAATACGAAACGAGTAATATTTTCTCTGAATACGGGACGATTGCGATTTTTACAGGACGGTTGGATACTCTACTAACTAACCTTATGAATAAAATAAAGTTCACTATCAGTAACATCATAGCACCCACCCAGCTGTATAGAAACTCCGTCTTGCTAGCTGGTACGCAGTACGAGTTATAGTAACTGAAGGTAAAAAGTCAGCATAACGAAAATAAACTCCAACTAAACTTGGTTTATATCTGATTCAGATAGACTGCAGGCCATAACTTCTTACCTGAAGTTCAGTTCACCTGACACTCGGACCAGCAGCTGCCTCGGGTCTCTCCTCTTGCCTCTCCTTTCCCTCATCCACCTGCTGGTCTCTGTGGAAGCTCCGCCATAGAATAATAATAATAATGGATTGGATTTATATAGCGCTTTTCAAGGCACCCAAAGCGCTTTACAATGCCACTATTCATTCACTCTCGCATTCACACACTGGTGGAGGCAAGCTACAGTTGTAGCCACAGCTGCCCTGGGGCAGACTGACAGAAGCGAGGCTGCCATATCGCGCCATCGGCCCCTCTGGCCAACACCAGTAGGCAAGTAGGGTAAAGTGTCTTGCCCAGGGACACAACGACCAGGACAGAGAGCCCAGGAATCGAACCGGCAACCTTCCGGTTACAGATGCGATTCCCAACCACCTGAGCCACGGTCGCCCACAAGAAACCACCAAACAACTGAGTTATTTTTACGCATCGGCCAATCCACCAGCTTTCATTGTTTATACCATTACAACAACAACGACAACAACAAAAAAAACAAAACAAAAACACCCATAAAAACGAAAAATCACCATCGGCCCACCCAAATGCCCGGTATGCCCAATGGCCAGTCCAGCTCTGGTTTGCTATACTTGTGGGGACAGACAGCCTTCGTGGGGACCAGAATTTGAAGGCATTTTTAAGACTCAAAATGTGGTTTTAGTGTCAGGGTCACAATAAGGTGATGGTTAGGTTTAGGCTAAGGGTCAGGGTTAGGCATTCATTTTTGATGGTTAGGGTTGGGGTAAGCGGCTAGGGAAAGCATTATGTCAATGAGATGTCCCCACAAGGATATAAATACAAGCATGTTTCCTATTGTTGCTTTAGTGTCTGACCAGAAATCTGAGGCCTTAATTAGCCTATCGCTGATTAAGCTAGTGAACCTGATAGCCGATGTACACAGCATCCAGATATGAATATGATGTAAGAAGCAGCATGTTGTGAAACATGAACATTAATGAGGCTTGTCGTCTGTGGACAACATGGTATTCAAAGGTATTAGAGGGTGCTGATGAACAAGGACACACCCTGATAATTAATGTTTCATCAATGAGTATTTACTGAACGCAATGTCAAGCTGGTCGAACTGTGCATCCCGATGATTAATGGCAACTGACTCTACTAGACATTTACCGTACCTCCTAAATTTGCTTGAAGAAAATAAAACTGGACCCAGAATGAAATTACTTATCAAACTTCATGGCACATTTATTATCAAGATCCCAGGAAGCACCTGCTGCATGTATATTTACACTTTATTATGTTAGCAGTTATTGCATTATGGATGTGTTTTTTTGTGCTGGCTGCTTAGTGCACTTCTTGTCGCTGACTTATGATGAATGCAAAGTCCCTTGGTAGCACCAAGTGACAGCAAGAGGTGAGTTATTGTACTCATTTCAGGATTGCTGTTAGTGTGTGTGTGTGTGTGTGTGTGTGTGTGTGTGTGTGTGTGTGTGTGTGTGTGTGTGTGTGTGTGTGTGGGTGAGTGGGTGGGTGTTTGTGTGTCCATCCTGAACCTGACTCACTAAGACAAATGACCTGACGTCATCGCAGAGGTCTGAGGAGTGTCGGCTTGTCTGGTTCGCATTCATCTTTTACAAGGTGAAAATGGAAACTTGTTTTCTGAGAAACAGACACACTTGTTTAAATAATGATGTCTGAGCACTCTGGTGTCAGCTGCAATGACTCTGTTCAGCAATTTAGAAAATGCTTCATCGGTTGTCTTCCTTAAACCCAATTAAGTGGAATAAAAAAGAGCCTGCTGCACTTTTTAATGTATTCTGACACGGGTTGCTTAATATCTTTTGTTCCGGCACCCAAACCTTTTTTCCAGACCTCGTCCAATAGAGGCTTTGTCTCAAAGAGCCACAACAAAATGCCCACAATGATTTGTACTTTGCTGTCACTGCTGACATTGTACTTCAGCAAAGCATGAGGTCTGCATTACGCTGCGTCCTCTTTTAATTATCAAGAAGGACAAAAAACAAAACAAAGGCTCCTTTTGGGCTTTTTTCGGTTCCTTCTAAGATTTGTATAATCTATCAGACCAGATCAAATATCAGATTATCTGTTATGAATTTAATTTTTAGTACTTGGGCTACCCCAATTGTTCATTTTCACACTAAATATATAGTGTTGAGTTAGTTGGTCCACTCCAAAAACACCTAAAACACCGATAGGCCGCCGTTACATACAGACAGTATGATGATGTTGTTGATCATCTCATTTTTCTTTTGGTAAATTTGGACTCAACTAGAGCAGAATGATACACAGTACACACAGTTATTTGCTTTAGTCCTTCAGATCAACCACTGTTTAAAACAATCTTCTGAATTGTTCATCTCTCAGCTTCTTCTTTGCTAATTTCCATCAATAATGGTGGACATTTAAATGCTGATGTGCATAAATCAGTGCATACAGATCAGTATTTAAGGTTTCACTCTCATCATCCACTGGAACACAAACTAGGTGTCATCAGGATGCCACAACACAAAGCGAACACAGACACAACAGCCAGGGAAGCATCATATCAGGATTAGGAAACAAAAGAACCTCTGGCTAAGCAGATCCCTCAACACAGAGGTGACATCTTGTCAGGAGAGGACTCTGCAGTCTATTTACACCTACAGGCCAGTGGACGCTCTTTCGGTGCATGGGGAGGAATCCTGGTTTGAGCGAGGAGTCAAGGAGGTCATTTAGAGAAGGAAATAGTATCTTTCAACTGAGAAGCGGGTACTTCGCATGTCTTGGCATAAACTGGGCGAATGGAGGATAGAGGAAGAAATGGCAGGCAGATGAACAGGGAAAGGTTGCTGCCAAGAAGCTATTCTTAAGGAACGGGGTTAAAGGCTGAGATATGCCACAAACACAAGACCTGGACTGGAAATCAGAAGAAAACTGAGAGGCAGCTCTAGTTTTGAGTTAGTTCAACTGTGGGTAACAATGTTCTAGACTGTGTGTGATACATTTTAATATGCTACTTACTGGCTTCATGGTTCACGGGTATTGCAGTATCCAAAGCTGTCTGCCAAGTCGAAATATGGAACAAAATGTTTTCAGAAATAAAAGCAGTGATTAGAGCTAGTGGCCATAACTTAGGTGATCTATAAAGACAGTTTTTCTTAGGAAGTAAATTAAGAAAGAATGAATAGGTGCAGACTTAACAGTAAAAGCACATAAAACACAAAATTTTAGTTTCTACAATACTTTGACCAACATAAATGTTACATCTGTTGAACATTTGCTTGATACCACTGTTCTTTTGAAGATATAAGCATGCTAAACTCACTAAATGTATAGAAATGCCACATTACATATTGAGTGATGTGTTTCTACGCTCTGTCAGGCACACACAAGAAGGATGCGAAGGTTGTTGCAACTTATCCCCTACTATGGCTTAAACAGTGTTCGGCTTTGTGTCTTTAAATTCAGATGAAATGAACTATAAATAAAATGGCCAAGTTTTTAAATTTAAACATGTCGCACAAGGAGTCCATGCAAGGAAACAAGATGTCACCAAAATAGAGCTGAAGGGATTCACTCTGAGGGGCTCAGTGGAACGTGTCGCTGAACATGATGTGGTGCGGAGGAATCTCATTCCCACCGTAAAGCATAAATACCTCAGCATACCACGGTTCACCAAGGCTGTTTGTCTGGCAGTGGGACAAGTGTTTATGTGTATGTGTGTGCGGAAGGTCAACACTACAAGCCGAGAAAATGGGGACTCTGTTATGACACTCGGTCCATGTTCGACTTCATTTCAAGAATGCCAAATTCACAGCAAACTAACACGTGAAACCTACTGTTTTCTACATGCAGGGAGTTAATCTAGTGCATAATTTCTTCCATATATTGAGCACATCCACACACACCAAACCAGACTGAGGGCAAAGCTGAGTGGTTCATTCATGAGGCGGTCCTGTGGGAGAGAGGTTGTGCCCTGTTACCTTATAAAGGAGGGTTTATAGAGGCCTGTAGCCTGTTTCACTCCCCTCTGACAGCACACGACCTGTCTTACATGTTTTGTCTATCTCTTTATCTCAACTCTAAATATCAGATAGAATAACTATTACTTGAAATAGTGTTTTTAGAGTAATATGCCCAACAGGAAGCCCTACTTTTTTTCTTTCTAAACAGACTTGGTTCAGCATCGATTATGTAGGTTGCACGTTTGATTTTTAATAACTCTGACTGCTGTTTGAGAGCAAATTGCTTCATTGCGCTTTAAAAGTTTCACTTATCAGCCATGCTTCCTTTAATAATATCGGTACATTTTGATTTCTTAAAGCGAAAGTGGTCATTCAAATATTTGATGTAGACAGAGAAAAAAAATAACATTTGGCAAATCTCTGTGGCAGGAAAAGATAAAGAGTCATTTAAGTAGCTCGACCATTTTAAGCAAGTACATCAAGCTGGGTACGCTGCACACAGGTACAATGAGGTCTTGTCTAGCCGATCAGGGCTGAAAGCTTTGCAGAGATGTGGCCAACTTTCTGTTTGTGTCTCTGCTGCCAACTTCTTGACAGCCAAATGTTCTGCAGTAACTTTAATAAGTGTTTCAGGGAGAAGTGCAGGAATGTAAAAACTCCTCAGTCACCACGATGCTGTCACTGATAAGCTTTTTTTTTTTACTGTAGTTGCCTTATGCTTAGACTCAAGAACAGATTGATTAGTAACATTTCACCTCTGTTGAGCCTGTGTTCTAATAATAATAATATCATTTTCGACCTGTAACCTGCTTTGTAAGTCGCTAACCCCAAACCCATCATCATCAACTTTTTAATGACTCATGTTTTGCTGTTAGAATAAGTCCTGAGGTCCATGCAAAGACTGGATCAATGTTGTAGAAAAATTAGAATAGGCTCCATTTACAGTAACTATAATTTAAGCTACATGCTACCAATAGCATGTTAGTATGCAACATTTTCTTAAAAACAAAAAAACCCTGATTTACAATCATGTTTTCAAAAATGTTGGGATACTGTATTAACCATTAATAAAAACAGAGAGCATTGATTTCTTTATGTAACGCATTTTTACATAAAGGCCACACTTTTTCCATCCAGCCACCAGACTGCTGAACAGTGACACTTCATAGACACCTCACTCTCACCAACACTATGCACTCCATATTGGACATATATGCTATTCCTTTTGTACGATATTCAAACTGCTGACCTCTGTGTATTTTACATATATGTACACTGTAAAAAAAATCCGTAAAAATACAGTACAATCTACTGTATAAACGTGAAGGAATTTTCCGTATTAGTCATTTACAGGTATTTTTCTGTATTTCTCAACTACTGCAATGCATTGTGGGAAAAAGAACCTGAAAAGGAGGGAAAAGTAAGCGCAAGAGCAGCCATTAGGCTTCTTTCAGGCTTCATCTGGATTTTGGATTCTGAAGTTGGAGAAACTGCCTTCAAATTTCTGTGGTAAGTATTAAAACTCATGTTTCGTTTTATTAAAATAATGTTTTTCAAAAGACTCCGTGTTTTTATTTAGAAAGAATTGTTAATTTATTTGTTAACTGGTTTCGGCTGTCTCCAGACAAGTCAGGAATATTTTGCTGACTCATTTTTTAAAATAATTGTTATTTAGGTTTAACATGACTTAAGCTTTATTTTAGTTAATGTTAAAATAATTTTTACTGTGATACCACCAGTTTTGCCCTTCAGTGGCTGAACCAGTTTTCATAAATATTATAGTTAGCTGTCTGTGTCTCTCTGGGTATTACACAGCTGTGACTGCTAATTAGCGAAAGTCAGCGATGTGGATAACTGGGAAAGTGAGAACTTCATGGTTCTAGAAATTATTCTAGGACTCTAATAAGTACTGTATCAATACCTGTGTTTTACAGTTGGCTCTACTGTACACTTTAAAGGGTTTCAGGCAAAGTTACACTAACCCTAGTTTAAGCCTCAGACCTTCCTGGCTGACGCTAGCAAATGCTAATGTTAGCCTCTGATTTGGGCTGCTAAAGTAAAGACTTTTAGCTAGCTGACCAGCATAGATTATTTCGGTGGTTAACAGACTGTAGTGGTAAAATTATTGAAAGTATAGTTTCACCTCAGCACATTTACAATTACAGTATGTCTATTTTGTAGCACATAGAAATGTTTAGTTAATATTTACAGACAGACACATTTTCCCTGTAACTGTGTTTTTACTCCAACATTTGTTGAAAATGTAATTTATGAAATGCTGAGCAGCATTTCTTGTATGTGGAATATTTTTGTCACCCCACTGTGCTAATGTGATTAAATACTAAAAATTATTACTAAAAAAATTCAATAATAAATCAATAATAACTATTTCTTGATTGAACTATAATGTAAGTGCAGTGCTGGTGTGCAGGGGCTCTATATGCCTTGTCTATATCAAGCTTTTAGCCAAATATAAGCAGAGATATTTGTATCTTTCTTAAAAATCCAGCCAGATCCTTACAGATTATTTGAGAAATGGATCAACAGCTATCACTACTTGAAGCACTTTAAGTCCTGCAGTGGAAAAATATCCCTTATTTCACCTTTGATCACACACTTTGGTTTTCCAGTGCAGAGCAATGGCCAAGAAAAGGAAAGACTTCCCCGAGTGAAAAAAAAGATGAAGATACAAGCTGGTGATGATCCAGAGCAGCTGGTCTCAGGAAATGAAGAAAAACCCTGATCACCTTCTCTACAAACACAAGGTGAGTTTAATGTTGTGGTTGATTTAGTTTTTCAAGGTATGTATGTTACTTTAATTATAAACTGCTTTTGTTGCAACAGAATGGTGTTATGTCTATGCAACTCTACATGAATTATAATCCTTTGTAGGGCTGCGTGATATGACCAAAATCTCATATCCCAATATAAGACGTATCTCTCCTGATAACGATATATATCACAAAATAGTGCATTTTCTGTAAATTCTGTGATTCTCGGGCAACTCGACTTATGTGAAATGTTTTCAGTTGGGCGTCGTGTACCTGGAGTCGAGTGTTTTGACCGATGCATGAAACTATACATTTTTAGACATGAGTTTAAATGGCCGCCATTTTCTTTCTGAGTATTTATTACACGGCGTGCTGCAAGGAAAAGCCTGTTCTAACGTTTGAGTCTAAGGATTATTTTGAGCACCTGACGACTCTTTTTTGCTTTTCATTCGTAAACTCTCTCGAAACTCTTTCATGTGATTCTTGTGTAGGTGGTTAAAGAGATTTGTCGTGTTCGAGTGGTGGTGGGAACCAGTTTGTGGCATAATTTGCATAGTACAGTTTTCTGGGGCGTGTCAGACTTTTCATAACCAAACCATGTCCATGCTACAGAGGTAGCCCCTCATTTAACAATAAGGTCCTCGATTTCTTTTGACTGGTCCTTCTGGTTCTGCCTCATCCTTGCTGGCCATGCTGGTATTCTCTGTGCCTTCGTCTGCGTGGTGACTGTAAGCGCCATTTATAGTTACTTGATGTTTTTATTTGAGGTCATTTGTTTGATGCATATTCTGAAATTTTATGTTTGAGAATAATGTATATCATTTCAGTTTAGTTTGAAAAGTCTCAACAGAAACTTGAGCTTTATTGTGAAAGGTTTATGTGGAAAATAAACAAGCGGACGGCGGAGCCACACGATGGTTTTATCCTCATTGTTGGTAACGAAAGTACGCGTAAAAACAGTCACTTGTCCGTCCATAGTGTGGTTATTTTAAGTATAAGAGAAGGAGAGAACTTTAAGAAATAATATAGCAACTACAGTGACCATCAAAACCATGAAAAAAATATTGCCGTAAACAGTTTATTTTGCAACACCACAAAACAAAGAATAGTGTATAATATGAAACGATAGACATTTTTATATCGTAATCTGATATATATCGTCATATCGCACAGCCCTAATCCTTTTTTTGTTTATGTTGTTTATGCTCTAGGTAAAAAAAAATTATAAAAATACAAACTTTTTAAAAATGTCTTGTTGTTTCTCTTTTTTTCCTCAGAATAAATTGCGACTAGTCTCAATGGCTGACACGGAGGAGCAACACAGCGACACGTTAACTCCGACTGCTGCAGTTCCTGTATGAACTGAGCAACTTTTAAAATCCAAGGAAAAGCTGAGTGTATTTTACTTAAAGCTCAGGTGGACCTTGATGTACTAACATGCAGGCTGCATTCAGGACTTTGTCACACTGTTATATGAAGAACGGTAACAAGACTTTGTAGTAATTTGTCTTACTATTGTCTTATTTGTTGTGATTTAGGGTCTGTGCGCACTAGCAGAGGTTTTTGTTTGTAACTGTAACCTCGTTTTCAGAGCCTTGTCTAACATTTAATGGTCATGAAATATGTCAGACTTTTTCCTCTACTTAACCAGCTTAGAGAATTTGAACACCGTGGAGAAAAAGGTGTGCATTAAGGATTTTGAACTATGATGTTTAAGTGTTGTCACTGCTGAGGATTCGTGGACACAGATCCTTATTCACTATGCTGCTGTTTATAGTTTAACTTTTCATCAGAACAAGCACTTCTAATTATACTTTGCTCCTCACTGACAAAACAAGTCCCGTAAATACACTTTTATCTTTAAGTTTGGGACAGTAATCTGTCTTAATTTATTATGTGTTGTAGTTATCATATGGGGAAAAGTCCTGTGGTTATCCATCAGTCCTGTTCGAATAAACCCAAAGTTCAGGAACATCTTCTTTAGATCTGTTCAGTTGTATTCATGTGGCACCACTTAAACAGTCAACAAATTTTGACTCAAGTATGTTATATTGTAAGGTAAAGAGCCCAAAGACTTAATCTCAGACAAATGTTCACACAAATGTGAATTACATTCACTTCATTAATGAAGTAATCAAAGGTGTTTGGCTATAACTGACTACATGTGTATACTGTATCATAAGTGGACAGAGATGGATGTAAACCACACCTTAACCATTTGGCTGAGGCAAAACTACCACAAGGCAGTGATTCTAACTAAAAGGTACTCTGGATATTATTAAATGTGAACATGTCGTTAAATATGACATTTTTTGTTTGTCAGGTGTCCTGTTTGAAGAAAACACTTGGTAGCCACTTGAATGAATGTAAATAAACACATTTACATGAGGGCAACCTGATTTCAAGGAAATAAAAATGCTCAAATTTGAAAGCTTGTGAGTTATTTTGTTCATGTATCAGCTGTTTAGTAGTTTTATGACAAGATGGATGCTGTCATTATATTTTAGTATAGTGTTTGAGTTAAGGAGAATAAAAGAATATTTAACATTAATTGTACCAATGTTGTTGTGTACGAAGCACAAATTAATTTAAGTTTTAATTTATGAATTTTTGAGTACATGGTGTACTAGGTTGTAATTGCATAGAAATGTACGTTTATGGATATAAAGAACTATATTTAATGAGTTACAGTGAAAAGAAGTGCTTGGAAATAGTAATATAAACAGAAATTTCAATTTTTCTATTAACCGAAAATATCAGTTAATGATACAGAAAATATACTGTGAATAAACGGAATTTTCTGTTTTATAGCTGAAGGAAATGTCCGTAAATAGTACAGAGAGTATACTGTAAATCTACAGAATTTTCCGTTTTATCATTTACAGAAAGGTCCGTCAAACCTCCATAAAAAAACAGAAAATGTACTGGCAGAAAATTACCAGTACATTTTCTGTTTTTCTACGGAATATTTTTTTACAGTGTATATATGTATACACGCCCTCACACACATATGCATATATATACATATATATGAGTCATGTGCATACATTCTTATAATTATAATTGTGCATAGGTGTATTCTTCTCACATTCCTGCTCTTATATTTCGCTTGTTTCTTATGTTCTTGTATTTTTTCACCGCTGTTGCTTATAAAACTTGCACACAAGTATCTCACTCACATGTGCTGTACCAGTGTACCAGTAATATGACGTAATAATAATAGTGATTTGAAATGAGGTTCAGGCAGCATGTTTCAAAAGAAGGCACTCTGTTAAAACCGCTTTTATTTTAATAGCCTTTGCAGTTAGCAGTTAGGAACCAAGTGGACATGTTTAGATGTCCTTGTAAATATTGTAAATAATGCACTTTGTTTTATAAGAGTTTAATAAGTTTGTGTGATCAGAGAATTTTGTAATCAATCAAACTGATTACAAAAGTTTCATGGCCTGATCACGGGAAGAGACAGTGACATATAAAATAGTGTCATCTGCAAAAAGAGGTACATCACAATTTTAAGTGGCAGAGATAACACTGTTTATGTACAGAGTGATTAAGAGAGGTTCAAATATAGAACCCAAGGAACATCCATACAAACAGATTTGACCTACAAACTTGCAAAACTACTAACTAAGAAAGGACATTCATCCAAACCAAGTGACAATATTTTTTTTAAATACAATGCCATTCTGCTGAATTAAATACTTTTAGTAGATCTATGAAAACTGCAGCACAATGCTGATAATTATCAAGGGCTTATATAATTACTGAATACAGATACAGCAGCTGTTGTTGTGATGTGACTTTAACTATAATGTGACTGTGCTGCCTGTAAACTCAGGCAAGACAGTTTTGAAATAATCACCAGAACTGTTAGAGTGTTGCCAGTTTTGGTCATCATGCAAACTGTTTATAAGGTTGGTGAAACCTGCAGTCGGCTGAGAATGAAGACGTTACATTATAGGTGACAAACGTTTCTCAGACTGGAAAAACAACGTCCAGATGAAGACGTTGCTTTTCCTTTCCTTACCTGGACAATTGAGAATGCATCATGAGACTTGTAGGTGCAGTGATCAGATTAGCTCTGTGTTGAAGGAGTGATGGGTCTAAACTGTCCACACCCTTAGATTTCTTTGGGTTTAAGGTAATTTTAGTTTAAGGGTAACTATAGACCTCCCCACAGGTCTATAGTTACCCTACAGACCTAATAAGTAATACATGAGGGGGGGTTGTTTGCTTTTGCATATTTCATAGAAAATTTATAGAATTAGGGATACTATGTTGATCAGATAACAAATTTTCAAGTCCAAGTCAAAATGAAGTGACGATGAAAGTCGCACAGACATCTGACTTACTAGTTGTTTTTCCATTTTCAAAGAAGATTTTTGAAGGAAGTGATGCATATTTGTAACCTTATTATGTAAATTTAATAGTTACCACAAAACCACTTTTTATTGTAAAGTAGAGACCCTCCAATAATACAGAGAAACTCCAACACTCAGCTGGGCATCTATGAGCAAGAGCTTGGCGACAGTGGGAAGGAAAAACTCCCTTTTGCTATTTCTGCATTTAACAAATGAAGCCCCCAAAAAAGCATGTTATCCAAGAAGTTTGACTAAATAAAATTCAATAAAACATTGATTTTAATCAAAAACTGACAAAATATGCAAATACAAATATTAAAATTAATAATAATAATAAAATAAAACCATTTGCACCAGAGCATATAATAAGGGTGCTATTTTGCTTTGGTGCCTGGGCACGTAATAAGAAAAGAGTTCTTTCTTTAACACCAGCCTACTGCAGCCTGCTGTCATTACGGCATACTTATCAAAATGACACAGACTCATTACAGTGAGCAGAGACATGATGACTGATCAGCATGTGTTTGGGTCTGCATCTGTGTGCCAGTGGTCAGGTGAAAGAGGTCGCTGTGACCAACACACACTCATTATGGCACTACCTGAAAGTTTGTGTGTGTGTGTGTGTGTGTGTGTGTGTGTGTGTGTGTGTGTGTGTGTGTGTGTGTGTGTGTGGATGTAAGGTCACAAGGTCATGGTCTGAGTCCTGTCCTAACAACATAGCGTCTGTGTCCTCCACCTTCAATAAATAGAGACAGTCATTCATACATACCACCCATCCATCAGAGCTCTCAACATATCACCACAGAAAAAGGGAGCACTTATTGAATGAGACTGAGACACCTAAATGAAGAAAATGTATGTCCTAAATAAAAATTGGTTTTAACCCCAAGTAATTCTTTTCAAAGCCAATAGAGATTAACCAACAAAGAATTTTAAAAGTTATAAACCTTTGTAGATCACTGTGATCACACAAGAATGTGACATAGCGTCTGACTCAGACTTTTACAAGAGTCAAGATGTAAACCAAAAACTGTGTATACAGAGATAAAAACTATTTCAGATGAGGTCAGTGTAATCTGCCTGCCTGTAATGTGTCAGGATACCGCTGTTAACAAGACTGTAAGACAGACTGATTGTGATACCAATGTGCAGCCTGTAAATCACTGCATGGGAGACGAGGGAGGAGTGGACTGAGTCAAAACGAAAGACAATTAAAAATGGGAGAAGGAGAGCAGAATCACATGTTTCTGTGAATGTGCTCGTGGACATGGTGTTCACCTCACTTGGACATCTGGCCAGTGTTTTAACCCTCTGGGGTTTAACTTGTCATCAGCAAACACCTTGAAGAAGCTATTGCTGTAAATTAGCACTATTTAAATAAAACTGAATTAAATGGAACTGAGCTGTAATTGCAAACCTCAACTAATTCTGTCGACAAGACTGAGAAGGTACTCGATTAAGGATTCAAAGGCAAGTTGGAAGTTCAGAAGTACATATTATATTATTAAATGAAAAGTACAGAAGAGTAATATCAGTACATAAGCCTCAAATACTTGTATGTATTAAGTTAAATTAAGTGTAGGTAACGGTGGGAGCTTAATTCGTATCCTTTCCACTAATGCTGCCAGCTGGTCAGTGGTCAGTAGTTGTCCAGAGGACATTGTTCCAGAAGTCTTATTGTTCCGATGCAACTTTCCAAAGCGAAGCTTTGCAGCAATTTTTTTTTTTAAGAAAAGTCTTTCTCCTGACCATTCGCAAACTGCCAGATTGAATCTGCTTTTATAGCTGTGCTCACACTTGCTGCTAATCAGTTAAACAAGTGCATGTAATTACCGGCACCTGGCTGTTACTTACCCTCTTAATTCCTGTGGAAGCAGTAACAGTGTACTCGTGTTTTCACAGAACTGTAGCTCCTAGCTACACCCCTGCACGCACTGCCATTAACCATATTACCTTAAAAAATTTTGATATGAAACTGAAAACATCTTGTGGTTATGAACTGTGCACTAGGCACTCTCTATTAAACTCTTGGAAACAGCCACACACCGTCGCATTCACACACTTGCACTCGCACAGCAGATACACACTCGGCATCTAGCAGACGGGTCATAATTCAAAAGGCTAATGTTTGTCATGGCTGCCTGCTTAGTTTAGATATATTGAGACCTGATCCCCCTGGGATGTAACAGTAAAGTTACACACAGGGACACTCACACACACACACACATGTGCCCACACACATTTGTGACGTAGCAGTGATGGAATCGATTCTTCACGACTCGAGACAGATGAATGGAAATGATCCACATGAACACCTCTGTGCTTTCTGCCCTGCTCACACACAAGGTGAAGGTTATTGGACGTGAAGGAGAATGAGAAAGGCTGAGAGAGAGCTGTTCCAAGATTGTGTGTAGGTGTGTGTGTGTGTGTGTGTGTGTGTGTGTGTGTGTGTGTGTGTGTGTGTGTGTGTGTGTGTGTGTGTGTGTAGGTGTGCGTGAGTAACTCCTCCAGGAGTCCCACTTTAAATCAGGGCTTATTAAAGCCGCCTTATTTCAGCCACGCTGAACCACTGCTGGACTCCCAGGTTATCACAATAACAATAAATCCCATTCACTCTGGCTCTACAGGCCGCTGTGTGTGTGGGCGTGTGTGAGAGCGTGTGTGCGTGTGTGTAAGTGATATAGTGTTTCTGGCCTTGGAAACTCATTAGGAGTTTCCCAATGCTGTCCACTGGAGGGAGGAGACTGGGGTTGTCACGGAAACATGTCAATCGGTTAACTCTCCCATCAACAGAGTTCCCCCACTGTACATGCATGTGTGTGTGTGTGTGTTTAAAACTGATCATCTGAGAAGAATTAGGCCTCATAACAGTGACAAGCTTCTGTGATCGGAACCAATCCTTTAGGGCTGAATGCAATAGAAAATCTTTAATAGGACGCACATTGTTAATATGTTCCCCATTGTGTAATAATTTCCACCTGAACTCCAACACAGGCACGCTAACAGGATGATACACACTTCAAAGATAAAGCAGAGTACCTGTTTGTAACAATGAAATATTCATTCATTCATCTTGAACCGGATGAAAGGATGAGGGTATCTTTTGAAACCTCCATGCAAAACGTTTACACTGATGTTTGTTTGCCAGCACTCTTCTTCACTTTTCTTGGACTGATTGCTACAACTATCCCTCATTAGAAAAGCAAGAACTGAACTTATCTGGATGTTATGTATACTATACACTATATATTTAAAAAATAAAGTTGGTTAGTAGAAACATTTAGAATAAATACCATCTATTCTTGGCTGTATTTTCATGGCAGGATGAAGAAGTCTGTCTAGACGTTCTCATGCCACTACGTCATGGCTGTGATTGCCATGCCTTAAAAGAAATGAGAGGAGCTGATTTGATTGGATGTGATTGATAACCCTTGCACATTCTCTGATAATGTATTCTGCTTGATTTATCCTCTTTCAAAACACCAGTCCCAGTGTATCTGAACTGTGCCAACACCTCTTGTCGTTACTAACTTAAAGACTGTTGGACATTGTCCACTTTATTTGCTTCTGGCACCTGCAGCATGCTAACCAATTTTTCTTGTCCCAAATGATTAATGTAGACTCACGGGTCAGGCAGCATGGCTCAGTAGCCCTCACCACATATGTCATATGTCAGCGGGTTGAAAGGTGATTTTGAGATAGAGGTGAGTACATTATCTTAGCATCAAACATGCCAAAATGACTTAACACATGCACGTGTGCCCTGTAAAATCTGGCAAGCCCAGAAGAGCCATATAATTCTTAGTTTTTATAAGTGCCTTGAGATTACAAATTCCTCATAGCTCTGCTTACATCACTCTGCCATATATTAGCTCGCTTTGACAACAACAAGTCTGGTTGGCCACAAGACTTCATCGTGTACAGAACTTTGAGTTCAAAAGGCGAGGGAGCTCTTTTTTTTAACCTCTGTGCCCATTTGAAGCCTTTCATATAATGAATAGAAGTCTCTCAATGGAACTATTTTAAGGCGAGGACTAAAGCTTTACTGCAGAATAACAAACACAAAATCTTGGGGGGGAAAAGGCAAAAAAAAGAAACAAGAAAGACTGACGAATGACCATTGACACTGTAGCTATTAGACAACCACAGTGTATTTTCATGTCCTATTGTCCTTTTGTGATCAATAAGGTGGAGGAGCTTGGTGAGCTGATTACGACCGAGAGGAAACACCCTGGGTGTAGCATGATGTGTTTCATGAAGACGTTGCTACATCCACACTTCCTGGTCCACAGTGTTACCACCATGCTTGGCTTTGTGACTGCACTAGCTGTGATCGAAAACTAATGCAATCCCAGATATTACTGCAAAGAACAAATTTTGTGGCCTGAATGTTGAAAGTCGAGCTGTGGACCACATCAGTACCATCAGCTGAGGGATTCTCTTTAATTATTGATGTTTCTGATCAGTTTGAATCAATGCAATCAAATGCAATCAAATCTATCAGCTGACATAGAAGTGATTAGGGGGACCAACCGTCCTCTTTTCCCCGGACATGTCTACTTTTCACATTTTGTCTGGGGCGCCTGGAGGATTTTCGAGATTGATGAAAATGTCCGGGTTTTCCTACAGGCCTACAGAGGACAGATACGTGGGACGTCATCCCCGAACTGCTGCTTTGTGAGTGGTTGTTCTGCGCTCACAGAAAGTCTATATGGCATTTTGTATTTCACAATTCATTAACCGCACAGAGAAGGCATTGTTTAAATATGTTAAATATGTTTATTTAAGCAAACAGTATTATTAAAGTTCTTCATGACTGGGCCAAGTGTCGTGTTTTTTGGAAATCAAAATAGGGTATTCATGATGATCATAGCTATTCAATTTTTTTCATTTTATTTATTTATTGCCAAATCACAATAACAGTTGCCTCAACGCATTTTATATTATAAGGTAAGGATCCTTCGATAAAAGCGAGAAAACCCAAACAGTCAAACAACTCATTATGAGAAAGGGCTTGGCGACAGTGGGAAAGAAAAATTCACTTTGAACAGGACAAAACCTCCAGCAGAACCAGGCTCAACAATCAGCACATCGGCAGCAATCTGCCACAACCAGTTGGGGGGTGAGGGGAGGGGGGAGACAGGACAAAGACACACCGTGGAAGAGCCTATTAGAGTTCTCTGTGGCGCCCACCTTTCAGTTGTGTTTCGGCTGGTTTTGTGATATAGACATAAACACCCTGACTGCGTGAGGAGAAAAGTAAATGTAAGAGACTTCTAACTTTCTGAGTGATCATTTTACATCCAAATCACAGCACAGCCGTTATCTCAAATGTGTGTGTGATTAAATCACACACATTTTAGCTTATTCTTGAGATTGGATTATATTTATGGATTATTAGCTGTTATTTATGTTGGTGATGGTGTAGCTGTTCATTGGAGTTTTTGATCTGATTATAAAAACTTAATTAAATCTTTTTGTACAAGTTTTTCCACCTTAGCATACTTTGAAAAGTATTAATTGCAATGTGAGCTCTTAGCTTGTTGCAGACTTCTGCCTTTTTCTGTCATATTTACAACACTTGCAATTTTAGAGATGATTTGATAAACGACTTTTCCTAAACAGTTACAGAAAGTATAAAAACATGTGTGTGTTTATGTGTATGACATGTAGTAGTTTACTTTTACAGTATGCATGTGATGAATATGCATGTTTACATGTTTTACTTTATATGTGTGGGCGTCGATGTGTTTGATCAAGTGATTTTGCATACAATATTGTGTGTGTGTGTGTGTGTGTGTGTGTGTGTGTGTGTGTGTGTGTGTGTGTGTGTGTGTGTGTGTGTGTGTTGTGCCAGTGGAAACCATCAAATCTATTTTCAGAAGAGACGTTCATTTGTTCCATCTGGAGCCAATTAGATAACCTGAAAGCAGCACAGACGCTGTGTTTTGATACAGTGATGCTCCATCTTTTTGGTTTCAGTGACGAGATTGCTGAAGAATGTCCACACACACACAGACGCACACACCCACACACAAAGGCAAATGATTGCAAATTCCTCATAACTTTGTCTCTATCATTCTGTCATGCGTTAGCCCTTTTTGTCCCGTTCCACCCATCTGCACACAGACTTATAAATGTGCTGTTGGCAATATCACGGGTGATGTTATTTGACAGAGTTCTGATCAGTGTGTGCCGCACGCAAATGTCATGGTCCAAATCAAGTAATGTATCAAACATGTGTCCTTTACACAAATCACATCAGAGAACAAGGCATCGCTCTCTCTCTCTCACACACACACAGAGACCAGAGTCTTCAACATAGATGATATCAATCACTTCATTGGCATTCATACTCAGTAACATGCTCTCCCACAGTAAAACTGTGTGCGGCTGACCACAGATTCTGTTGGCCAGCGACTCAGTGGAATGTGACAATATCCCAGGGAAGTAGATTCAGCACTGAAACTCTTAGTCAGCCAGCAACACCAGTTAACCCCTCTATTATGATAAGGGCCGTTTCTGCTGTTTTGAGCTGTCTGAATTACTGCATCTCTTTTTCTTTCTCATTTTATTTTACATAATGCATGTTAATTTAGTTCTATTAAAATGGCCTAAATCAGTGCAAAATGTGAACTTGTGCTGTGTCTGATTTAAAAAGATGGTGAAAGTACCACTGCATGTGTGGAAAAAAGTGTATAAACACCTTGCTAGGTTCTAAAGAACAGTGTGAAATCTGTTAGTACTTGGACCACCGTCATATGGGAATGAAGGAGGTCTGAAAAAGTTGGAATCAAGTTAGCTTTGCACCACCTTAGGGCCAATTTATTGTTTCTGTAACCACAAGGGGCCACGTGGAAACTTTGATAAGCTCCTTTGTTTTTATTCAGAATTTTAGATGCCATAGTGTTTCCTAGCTTCCTAGAGAATAAAGTTGCTGAAACTATAATCTGATCTTTTCAAGATAACACAGAAGCAGTTACATGTTTAGAAAATCTGAAGACTTTAATATAAGATCTAAGAAGGTAAATAGATGTTTCGATAAACGCTCCAAGACTTTATACTGGGGTTCATTTTAGCTTCTTCAGTAAATGTGTGGCATAACATATTCATCCAATTAAGTTATTACTTTAGTTTGAGCCTGAAGCCTATCCAGGTCAATTGCAAATACATCCTGCTACTTTTTGAGCCCTTTTAATTCTCTCTCTTTTTTAAGGGTGTAAAGGGTTTGCGGGTGAGCAGGATTGATTTTGTGAGTATTTCTTCATTTTTTTTCTTTCCTTTAGTGTTTTCAGGATTTTTGCATAAACAGTCATGTGAAAATGAAACGGAAACAAATTCTTACTGCTTCTATAGCAATTAAAATGTTCAATAGCAGCCAGGTGCTACTAATTAAAAAGAAATTGATCTATTGATCATCAGCAAGTGTGAGCACTTCAATGAAAGCAGACGTACGCTAACAATAAAACTCAACTTGACTCGACATGACTCAGGTAGATCGTTACAGTTCAATATTGTACAGCTAGTGACGCTACAAGTATAAAAAGATTGCTTGTTCTCTTTAATGAAACATGGCTGCACAGCTTAGGTTTGTTAAATTTCATCTGAACAAACCTCAAGACTTCTGGAACAATGTCCTTCGAACAGGCAGGACCAACGTAGAGATATGTGGCCATAATACACAGAGACACCCGAGGGTCCTGTAAAAAGCTAACAACTCATGCACATAGTTAATATGGTAACCCACTTCAGGTCTGGTCACACACTTAAGGACACACAACTTACAGTTTTACATTTAAAAAATCGAGAGCTTGAATGCAGTTCAAAAGATCTTTGTTTTTTTCCTTAAATTCAAAATCAGTGTGATGTTTTTCGTTGTGCATGCAGACAGGATGTAGATAACGCTGTATGATGTTACCTGTATAATCAGAAAAGTAAACAGGAAAAGTGACCTTGCAGCAATGACGATTATTTTATTTCATTAATACATGTACAGATTTTTCAGGCTTTCCAAAATCTTAAATAATAATAATAAATAATGATAATAAATTTTATTTATAAAGCACCTTTCAAGACACCCAAGGACACTGTACAATAGGATAAAACACATAACAGAATAATGACACAAGGGAGAACAATAAAACAAAAGCACAAGATAAATAAACTGATACTGTATTTTCTTAACAATAACTGACATGGATGATAATTTTACCTAAATCCTTATCTCATGTGAGGCCAACAAAATGGCTAGATCCGTCCCTGGGCATGTAGAAATAAAACTGAAGGGAATAAAAGCAACCATATGTCTGGCTCTGTTGCATCTTTTTTTTATCTTTTTTAGTCCATCGTGGGTTACTTTTATAGGAGGGCAGTGCTGTATGGGTGGAGTGTTTTTAATAAAATTGCCATTGCAACCAAAACCATAATCTTTCCCTAATCATTTCCCAAGATTGTTTTTGTGTATAAAGTTACCTAACTTTAACCAGCATTAACTAAATCAGCACATGTCAGTACTACATGTTTAAAAACCATCTCTTATTCTTTTGAATGACTTTTTGAATCATTTTTAATCAAATGTCCTGTTACATGAGCATCAAATAACATTATGTTGAAAAGCTAAGTTATCAGTAAATATAATCATGTCTGTCATAAGTCTGCAGAAGCTCCTAATCTGAAGTTAATATCCTGTGATTACTCCATTACACTCCTCTCAAACCACTCGTGTGCACGTACATACACGTGTAATCCCGCTCACACAGATACCAGCATTTACCTCCGAGGAAAACTGTAGCTGCTTATTACGTCAGAGGTGTTTATGCTGGCATGATTGGTGCCCACAGAGCCACAAGCCCTTACT
Organism: Aulonocara stuartgranti; assembly: GCF_965226115.1. Taxonomy (NCBI): domain Eukaryota; kingdom Metazoa; phylum Chordata; class Actinopteri; order Cichliformes; family Cichlidae; genus Aulonocara; species Aulonocara stuartgranti. The sequence goes on along the minus strand of NC_138943.1, from coordinate 33,897,905 downwards.
GCTGTTTCTCCACCCAATAAAACACAAATCTGTTGACAAGGATCCGGGACTTAAGTGCCTCAATGGAATGTATACAAATCCTCTCTATACGGATTACTCGTGGAAATCATAGAGGAGTTTCTGTTAATGTTGTTCCACATATGAACACACTGCACAAACTGACAGAGAGGAAAAATAATAATAGGTCATATATTGATTGATATTAAAAATCTTGCTCAAAATGTAAATAGCTTTTGTTAAGGTTTCTATGGGCACCTCACTGCATACTTGTGCTTCTGAAACTTCATAATGGACCTCAATCAGCTTTATTCTGAGTTCCCTTATTGATGACAAGAGGCGTGTCTTCAGCTGTGACTAAACAGTGCACTGTCCAAACCTCACACTGTAATATCAGGTCAGGTTTGTTGCTTTTTCTTCCACGTTTACTGGGTGAGCCGACATCATATTAAACCCAATGGATTAAGAATGGTATGTCAAGTTCACGTGCGTGTGAAGGCAGACAAGCGAATACTTTTGGCAATAAAGTGTAAGTCAAATACACTGTGTATCGGCAGGGGCAAGAACTAAAGCTGCCTGCAGTCTTAACTGATGCAAGTTAATTGCTGTCTGTCTCCAGTTTCTTCAAATACAAGTTAAGGACGAGTAATCTGAATACACTTTTAACCAGCCATTGAACCTGGAGATAAGCCTTCAGAAAGTGGCAAAGTGACTGGTTTTTCCTCTTAAAACCACGAGTTATGCTTAGAGCTTATATCTTGGTTGCTTCCATTCACCAGAGGATCAATCGTTTAAACAAAGACTGTCACTGCTGCTGCCTCCATTGTCCTGCTGTGTTTATAGACTTTGAGGTGTTCCAGAACTCTCTAATATCCTACTCTTAGGGAGGCCATACAGGCATTATCCTTATTCCTCATATACACCCTAAGAGTTAGTTTTATTAGCACACGGTGAAGAAGGTAAAGCCTTCCATTTCAAACATGAAAGACTGAGGAAACAAGACAAAGGCGTTTTCGGAATTTTAGGTTGTATGCTAATAAAGATGTTAGGAAGCTGCAAACGCTCAACTGTCACGATGGATTATGCAGGAATTTTGGGCTAATGTGGTTTTAAAAAAGCAAATAGAAGCTGCCCTTTTGAGAATAATCAGCATGGAGACATCACATTTTCCCTCCAAACCAACCTCTGCAATGTTTCAGCTGTCTGTTCTGCCTGGACCTCGTGACTTCACTTTGAGCTCAAGGCTAACTGCTCGGCTCATTGCAGTGACTGATTCGACTGTTTGTAAAAACGAAAATGAGCAAAACATACAAAAAAGACAATATAATGTTAGATTTAACATGCTCAAATGAATGTATGCTTGTTTTGTTTTTGGTGTTTTTTAAAGGACCCTAGCTTTGCAGTAATAGTCAGTAAGAATCAAGATTACTCAATAGCTTGTTGGATTATCCCATTTCCTATGAAGAGATGGGTTCAACTCCACTTGACGAACATCATTATCAACATTACTGATACAGCAAAGCATTCGATAATGTTTCTTACTAACACTTAGCTTGTGCTGCAGCTTTTAGCATCAAACGTCATCCAAACTGTACTAGAAGCAAACAGTTTGAAGGAATTTTAAGAGTACCTGTTACATCCTGCTTCATTTTGGGCATCAGTTCCTTACGTGCTTGTGTTTTAACTTTTCTCTGTTGTTGTTGTTCTTTCCTCCATTATTATCTGATTGTGTTCACCTGTTCCCTGTTAGCCGTCTGTACCTGGTGTCTGTTCCTACCTTAGTCTTCCTCATTTTTGAGCTCACCTACTTTGTCTGCCTGTATTATTTTCTGTCTCCATGTAACCAGGTAATAGCAAACCCAAGTTCTAGAGGGTATCAGCCATTGATGTAGCACTGGGGGCAGGGGGTGGGGGTGGTGTCAGTGGAGAACTTTGTTCAGAGTCTTTACAAAAAAAACAATCCACTTTAGGATGACCCAAAGTCAAAACAAATAGTGCGAAAACTTGAAGGCTCTGTAAACTTTAGGAATTCACTATTTGCAAAGTATTACCTACATGGCACAACCTTATCATTTGTACTGACTTATATTCATTATTTAAAACATCTGTTCATGTTTCCCTTTTTTCTCTGTCAGAAGTTCAGCTTGAGTGCTCAAATCCATTACAAACATCAGTGGTTCTGCTATTTACTTAAATTTGTGCAATGTAAATGGAAGCTAAAATGGTCTGAAAGAAATCATTTTGCCGTGTTGTTATGTTTTCCAGGCACTGCAAAGCAGATGGGAAGTAAGGACAGAATACGAGGTACAAAAACAAGCGATGAGAGGATGGATGTTGAGAGATGCTGTGTGCGTGTCGCGGTCCCAAAGCGTGGTGAATTTAACCCAGCAGGGAGACCAAATGCTGGCTTTGGAGTACTTTGAAGGAACAGAACCAGATGTTGCAAAAGAGACATGAAGAAATTAGATTTTTTTTTTTTTTAAAGAACCTACTGTACAGATCTGAGGGTTACAGAGGTAAATTTAAGAGTTTCAAAGACAAAGATCTGCAAGGCTGCATAACTTCATCAAGGCCACAAACAGACAGCACTAAATACTGTGTGTTTTTGTATGTGTGTGACATTCACAGCCCATTAAGCCTGTCCCCCATCCCACCTCTATCTACATATAGACGTGCAAATCATTCTCTCTGGAGCACGACCTGCTGTCACCATGGTTTGAGCAGCGTGATTGGACACAGACCAGGAAGTACTCAGAAAGGCCATTAGCATAACATCGTTCATGGGAACACTTAAAAATGAGCATGGTGTCGTGAGATCGGCAAAACCTCACTGGAACCGGTTTCCTCCCATCTGCACGACTGTTCCCAGTTAGTCTTCATAATTTGTTATTCATCCTAAATCTCTGTTGCCTTCAGTGATGACAAGAAAAGCCACAGTAAGAATAAATAATCCCAGGCGACTAGAAACATACACAAAGGCAACACGTACACACACGCGCATACGTACTAAAGCATGAAACATCAGTTGTGTGGAAATCTGTGTAGCCATAATATAATTAGCCACTGAAAACAAGTGTCAGTGTGATATACTCATAAAGCACATTGGAGTGGTGGCTAAGACTAGAAAAACACCATATAAATGCAGCCCACTCATACACACATTTGCATTGGAGATCGCTCCCCCAAAGAAGCTGAGATACAGCTTTAAAACTGCTGTAACTTCATTTCTCCAAAAAAGCAGCTCAGTAGGAGCAGTAGCTCAGTATGGCTCACAAGTGATTAAGTTACTCATGATGTGAAACAGGACAGTTTTAAGAATTCTAAGAAGGAATCATGGTTGATGAAAATGGTATCATGAAAGGTGCCTTTCATATTTGTTTTGACATGAATGATAAACATGGAATTTTGCTGTTGAAGCTATGATATATTCCACCATACAGTTTTTAAAAAATCTTTTGAATTCAAAGGTTATGGAGTTGGAGTTAGCATTAAAGTTATTTTTTCATCCCTGAGACGTTCAAGAAACTAACTCTTGTATGTAAAAAGTATGTAATTCCAAGGGCTATAACTTGGAAATATTATTGGAAGTATTAAGGAAAAAATGTTCATAGCTTCGTTGGATATGTTGAAATTACTCGAGGAGGTCGGGTTTCAAATTCTTCTCATACATTGGATGTTTGCATGTTTTTAAATATTAAAGAATATCTTTTTCTGAATTTCTGTTGGACTCTGAATTTAATGTAAGTAATTAATAAAACTTAAGTAATTAAGTTTGTTTAAGATAAATTTCTCTGTGTGTAGAGGGAAACAGATTTGCGATTTTTTCTTTTTTATTTATTACAAGTAATTGGTGTTGTATTATCACAACAACAAAAAAAAGATTAATGTAACTGCCAATTTAACTCCATTGAAGCACAACAGAAGATTGACTCCAGCTTATTCCTGTTATATCACAGGCTTGATACCGGTGAGGTTGCAACTCAGACCTGGCTCCCATATTCAAAGCAGCCATTCCAAAGGTAATGAAGCTACTAGTTCATTGCACACAGTTGCAATAATTTTGGTCGAGCCGCAGTCTTCAACCCCTTTTGTGTGACTATCGCGCTAGGTGTTCCTCAGGGAACAGGACAACCTGCCTACCAGCAGTTCAGCACACCATTAAGAAAGATTATGTGCAAACATGGGTGATTCTGCTAGATATAACTGTTATAACACAAATAATCGCTGAAGTGAAGATATGAAGTCCGCTATGACAACTTACTGAAGGAGCAAATGAGCTGCAGGGTGGCGATCTATCACAGTACCCACAGCTGACTGCAAGCTGCGGAGAGCTCTTTATCGCAGCCCAGCTGTGCAGTTGAGATGTTTTATAAACTAATAATCCTCTTATCTGGGTCATCTACTGTGCTGCTCTGCTCTCTTCACGCTACATCACACCTAGGATATACACACATCTCACCTGGGTATAACCGTGCATGGTCCACCACCTTCGTTATCTGATGCTTTCGCTCTGCCAGCAGCAGGACCAGCACAGGAGAAGCCCATATGGAGCACTTTGCCAAAATACCAAAATCTTCTCCTTTATGACTGTATTTAAAATGCAAAGCAAAGATCAAGGCTGATACCTACAATGATTATAGTGGAATTGTGATTGAAACTAACAGGAATAAAAGTATTCCCCCGCCCCTGTAGTCTGCACACATGTTGGGTAGGTGTATAGTGTTTGTTGCAATTTACCCAACAGTACCAAAACCACTGTAACCAGTAGTTTGTGCAATATTGTACCAGTATCAGCCGATGATTCAAAGAAAGATAATTTTGGAAACTAATATTCAGAGCACCATCAAGGCTTCACTTATAGGGACTACCTTTGCCTCATTATTTGGCTATTATGAATGTAATATTAAACGGTATATATGGCGGCAAAAAGGTATAACTGAGCCAAAAAAAAAAAGTTATGGGGTGATGTGCATGAACACAGTCTGGTTAGTCATGTGACTATTAAGCGAAACTTAAGACTCGAGATGGGGATATCAGATTTTCTGGGAACAATGAATTTCCAAAGCTGACTCACTCTTATGGAAAAGATTAAAAAACAATGAACATACAGAATTGGGTCAGGACACTTTATGGTAGAAAGCTATGATAAAGAAATGTCTAGGACACAAGACAGTGTTACTTCTGTGTTACAGATGGTCTTCTTCTGTAACAAACTAGTGGAGAGAGCTGCAATAACATTGATGCCTTCCATGTCTTACCTCAGTGTGCTGCTCTTAACCTGACCTGGAAGAAAATGAGTGGTGAAAGGAAAGGTGGAAAAGGCCCGAAGCTCTGTACATTATCACACTCATCAAGATTCTCTGTGATTTGTAGTGGACCTGCGCATGAGGTACGTAGCCCTTGTGATGAATATCACCTTACTGTAAACTACATGATAAATGCACAGAAGTGCAGAGGGGGTTCTGTTATTCAGAACAGGTTGCCATGCGTGCTAAGGCCAAAATGACAAACAGCTGTGGTGCTGTGCTCGTGCCAGCGCACATGTGCATTCCCACTGTTTCTCTGTACTTTTGAATTGATTAATGCGAGCCCTTTAAGCTATAACCAGTAAGGCTGACTAGTAGCAATTGGAGGACAAGTTAAAATTACATTTGATGGTACTAGAAAAAATGTTGGCATATTGAATAGCTAAAAAATGATCTTTAATTATCAGTAATTCTTTTTTGCTAGTGAGGCTAACAATAACAGGTCTACCCAAAAGGATTTTCATGTGTTGCAAAATGATTGAGACTAATGAAAATGCAAAAAATCATTCACATTAATGCCATGACCCAGTTTTTATTGTTTTGTATATTGTTATGATCAATAACATTAATATTTCTGATAGATGTTTTAAAGTTGTTGTTGATTTGTTAATGTGGAGTCAAACTATGCACAGGCTGAAGAGTTGACCTGGACACACCCTCCTGTGGACGCACATCCCACATGAAGTCTGTGTGTTGTGCCACGGGTCTCCCTGCTCGTCCAATCCCCAGCTGCTGAGGCTAGATATAGGGACATGGAACATCACCGCTTGGGTGGGATGGGGAGTAATGCCGTTTTAGTCCTGGTGTTGGAATGCTGGACAGGTCTTTATCCTCTTAAGGATATTCAAGTGTGCATGGGAATTTGCCCAATCAGTCTGTATTTGCTTTATGGGCTCGGAGCAGGTATTTGACCTCATCCCTTGAGGAATTCTGTGGGAGGTGCTTCAGGAGCATGGGGAATTTCGCCCATTGTTATGTCCTTGTACATCTGCAATAAGAGCTTGGGCCACTTTACCAGCAATAAATCTGACTTGTTCCCAGTGGGTGGTGGACTTTACTGGGGAAAAGATACAGAGCTATTGAGTTAACAAGATGCTTATTGTAACAAATCGCACAAATCTCAACAATAGTTTAGAAAATGGAAATGTATACTGAAAGAACGTTGTTTTTATGGAGGGCTGGTGTTTTTTTCTAAAGTTTCTGTTAACCATATCCTTCTTTCTAAGTAGATAAACTATGAGTGCTCTGGCAACTTTCACTGGTGTTTATGTTTATCTTCTTTTTATCTTCCTGGTATGTATTTTATAAATCTGTTAGGGTATGCTTGTATAATTTGTCTCTTAAGTGACTGACATCCCCTACTGTGAGCCAAGTAGTCATGTTGCAGTCACCTATGGTTTTTGGAGATCTGAGGGGTGTTATCTCCAATGCAGCTGGAGCATGGCACTAGGGGCTAAGGGCACGCATTGATGCCAAGTTGCTTTCTCTTGTGCCAAGTCTCTGAAGGTGTATGAGTGTTTACGATGTTCACACTGGATGAGAGGCATGCCCTCTTGCATGAAGGACCTCTGAGTGCCAGTTTCACGCTAAAGACTTTTCCAATGTCAGTTCACTTTGTCACTCAGTTTGCTTAATGGGCCTCCTAACCTTTCATGTGGAGCTTTTTATCAATCAACTCTATTGTTCTGTTTTTATTATTGTTCAGAGAGAAGCAGGCTTTTTTGCCTTTATTTAGATGGGACAGAGGAGATGAGACAAGAGCACTGATAAAAAGAGCAGGGGGAAAACATGCAGCAAATAACCTCAAAAGCTTGTGCTATACCTTTAGAGCATATAGATCACCTCTGCAAGCTAGCAAACTATGCCAACATCCCTTATTTGTATTTCAAATGAAGTTGTTATTGGTACTGAAACTGAAACAACAGGTACAAAAACTCAGCATCTGGAAGTAAACCATTCCATGGAGTGATTGAATATGTATGTAGTAAAGTAGAAACAAATAAGCCATCAGTTTTATGAATGCATGTCCAAAGACTTGATATCCGGCTGGCGTCCTAAGCGTCCACTCAGGTCCCAGCTGAAGCTGGGCCAAGAGTAACTCTCTGAGGCTGCTCTGAAGGAGCCAAGCCGTGACTAACATGAACCACCATCACCAATGCTGAACTGCCAGCCAGGAAATAAATACAGCTGGAGAAGCCTTGGACCAACACGCCTTCCAGTCATGTTTGGTCCCAGGTGAGAGCAGAGAGCTAGTAGATGGGCATAAAAAAGTCATCACAGGCTTTTTGAGCAACACATTATGTCCGTCAGTGATAATGTTAACATAACATTAAAAATTAGCATGCTGTGCTAAGATAAACTGAAGCAAATGTATATACAAGACTTGACTGTATGACAGTTTGGAGCTGCCACATGTAATCAGTCAAAATCACAGGTTCCAATCATACTGCGATAGAGTATAATTGCACCCTGTCCATCCCTAAATACCCCACATGCTGTTTTATGAGAATTAGTAGAACCAGAAGGCCTAACAAAAAATGCAAGTCAGCTGCAGTGCAGTGTCATAAGCAAAGTTTTTACCCAGATTACAGTCATGGTAAAAAGAAAGCACAGCTTCTTTCGGTTCTAGGGTTCTAGGGTTGAATGCCCACAACTTAAAGTGAGAGACTAAATGATACAGAAAAGGATTACTTCACATTATTTCGGCTAAATGTGGTTTTACAAGCTGTGTTGTTGTTCATCTCAGGTTATATTTATACAATTTTAAGGACATGGCCATTTTTTATTTTGTCCTAATATGTAAAACCACAGAAGTGACAGAGGGTTTGCTTTCTTTACCTTGACTCTATGTTACAAAGTTTAGCACTTGATTGTGTTGAACATGCATCTGTTTTTCTTTCCTGCCATCAGTTTACCCATTAAGGGATAAATGAAGTAGTTTTAGCAAGCAGATTCATGGTCTGAATGCCTTGTTGTGCCAAGAGGAGCACTATAGACTCTCTGTCTCCTCTTGTTAGTCTTTTTGTATTGTTTTTATTTAATTTTATTATTCACATTGTTATCAGAGTGGGTTTTATGCTGCAGTGGACATGAGGTGAAGGCCACAAACAAACATACAGTTTTGCTGTGTGTGTGTGTGTGTGTGTGTGTGTGTGTGTGTGTGTGTGTGTGTGTGTGTGTGTGTGTGTGTGTGTGTGTGTGTGTGTGTGTGTGTGTGAGGGAGAGAATTTGAGTGTCTATGTCTGAGCGTTTGTCATGAAGCTTACTTGATAATGAGGGTGAGAGATTGAAACAGGAGCCAGGGGCAGACAGGGAAAGACCCCAGGCTGTCCAAGGATGCTGAAGAACCAAAGCCACACATCTCCATCCCAACAAAGGGAACAGGAAGGCTCCGGACAAGGCACCAACAACCAAAGGCCCCACCAAGCAATGAAGAGGTCCAAGCAACTCCGACCCACAGCTTCCAGGGAGCACCCAAGCAACCACACCAAAATGCCCATCCAGGCACCAACAAGTACCCATGCCCAGGGATGGCAGCAACAACCGGTGGGGAGTGGCAGGGAGGGGAACTCCCCCACCCACAAGAACAATGTCCCACAGGGGCCATGGCTTAGCGAGCCCCCGACCCAGGCATAGCCATACACACACCCACACATACACTCACACAGAGAAATTGCATGAAGACAGACATCCATCCACATCCACCCCACACTCTGAAGTGCAGAAGAACAGATGCCCCCCAAAGCCAGCGACTTAGAAATATGGTATCCAACCAGATACAAACTCTGGATGGCATAACTTTGGCCTCCAGTAATATTACGAGAAATCTCATTTTTGACCAGGTCATGCATTTATTACTTCCAGGCTGGACGACTGTAATTCATTATTATCAGGATGTCCTAAAAACTCGCTAAAAAGCCTTCAGTTAATCCAAAATGCTGCAGCAAGAGTGCTGACAGGGACTAGAAAGAGAGAGCAGATTTCTCCTGTTTTGGCTTCCCTTCATTGGCTTCCTGTTAAGTCCAGAATTCAAAATCCTGCTCCTCACATACAAGGTCTTAAATAATCAGACCCCATCTTATCTTAATGACCTTGTAGTACCATATCACCCTATTAGAGCACTTCACTCTCGCTCTGCAGGCCTACTTGTTGTTCCTAGAGTATTTAAAAGTAGAATGGGAGGCAGAGCCTTCAGTTTTCAGGCCCCTCTTCTGTGGAACCAGCTTCCAGTTTGGATTCAGAAGGTAGACACTATCTCTACTTTTAAGATTAAGCTTAAAACTTTCCTTTTTGATAAAGCATATAGTTAGGGCTGGACCAGGTGACCATGAATCCTTCCTTAGTTATGCTGCAATAGGTGTAGACTGCTGGGGGATTCCCATGATGCACTGGGTGTTTCTTCTTCAGTCACCTTTCTCACTCTCTATGTGTTAATAGACCTCTCTGCATTTAATCATTAGTTATTATTAATCTCTGTCTCTCTTCCACAGCATGTCTTTTGTCCTGTCTTCCTTCTCTCACCCCAACATATCCCCAAATTTTTGTTCCCCAAAGTACAAATTATTCATGCCCAAAAGCAACAGGCATCTAACAACAGCATTATTGAACATTCTTTCTTGGAGAACAGTCAAAGAATGAAATCAAAGAATGTTTATTTAGAAAACCTGCAAAAAACGTGTAAAGGTTAAGGACAGATGTAAACGTTCTGCAGGACATTTACAATATACAATCCATGGCAGCATCTGTAGTTGGGAAGGAGCCCCTCTGATCCACGGCCCATTAGACCTGCCTGGTGGAACTGTGCTGCCTGGGCCTGTGTAGCCATAGTGTTGGTGTGACCCATGTCCTGTTCTCTGTGGGCAGAGCGCAGGCATTCCAGCAGCTGTCACGCTCCCATCCCTAAGTAAACCCTGCTGGCGTAGTCGTCCAAGGGAAGCAGCCAGAGGAGTTGCTAAAACACTGGAATCACGCACTAACTTAACAGTGCCCGTATTGAACATGGCTGGGAGAGCGAGGCAGGCCAGAGTAGAACTGCAACACCTGCAGCACCTGCCCCGTTTAATGCACCATTCGTTTCATGTGGGAGAGCCGGCAGGTATTGTAGAGTTCGGCTTGTAGGAGCTGTTCACATCAGATTATAGCCAAGAAAAATCTTTGAAGTCCATTTTCTGTTTGTGACTACTGCAAGTTGGATTTGGCAACAGGCCCGGACCTCTTTGATTTGACTGAATGTGACAAGACTTAGTGAAAACGTGGAAGGAAATATTCAGTTTAAAAAAGGAAATCGTATGTTTGTTTCAAATAAGAGCAACAAAAGTGGAGATCTTTCACACATATGTATTATTATAGCAAGATTTTATTGGGGTTCTCATAGTAATGTTTAATTTGCTGTGGAATATATGAGCATGCAATGTGACACTGACTGAAGAACACAAGTAAATAGTATATGCGCCTTCACAAAATATATTGATTAACTTCATAACATCCAACCAGTTATCACTGACGTGTGAACTGCTCTTTAAATTGTTTTATTAGCAAATCTTTTTCTATATTTATTATAAAACTGAAAAAATCTGAATACAGGTGCAAGTTCAAGTTAAGTTAACAAATATATACTCACAACCGTATCAATTATTTTCAGGGATGATGGGGCTTTCCTAGTATTTGCAAACAAATACTCCAGCTTATATTTGAGTATATTCATTGATTTTGTATTCCATTCTGTTCTTGCTTTGTCTTTTGTCCTATTGGGAACAAAATCACTTTAATAAGGAGGAATCATCTGGAACAATTGAACATGATTTATTGAAATACAGAATTCAGTCAAGCTGTTTGTTAATTAGAATCTGATGACCCATCATAGCATAATGGAATTTCAAGCAAGGAGACGGAAAGGCAGAATTACAGAAGAGTACTGGGTTTCAAAGTACATAGGATGGAGGTTGATTGGCTTAGAGAGGGCAAGCAAGAGGATGATTGGACTAGAGCAATGATGCCAGCATTGAGGTTGACAGCATGGGAAAGTGGATGTAACTATAAAAAAAGACTAGCAGCTGAACATCCATGAAACTGTGCAGATGTGTGATTACAGATCTTTGTTTTTCAATGTTTGTATGAGATTCTAAGTCTATGGGTGTTATGATTCATTGCAGAAAAATGTAGCTGCGATGATCCAGGTAGTTTGGTCACATTTGTATCTTTCTTTTTTATACAACAATAAAGTTGTATATACAAGGTTTACTGCAAGGTCCACACAGCACATTATAGAGTGTTGAGAGGCTTTTCTGTTCGTCTGTGTGCCTCTACAACAAATAGACGTAGCCAGATTGCTGGTGACCTATGTAAGAGTTAGAGGTATGGTTAGCTTGGCATCAACCCATTTATACAGAAAACTGCCTGAAGAATACCAGTTTAATCTCTAAGGCCAAAATGGATGTAAGAGATTCGATTTGAAAGGTTTATAATTTTGGACACTATGCTGTGCACGTGGTTCACCCTAATTCTTCTCTAAGTGGCTCGGGTGGATGTTATGATGTTAACATGTATTTATGTCTTCATGAATCTCTGCAGAATTATGATTCTAGCTTAAGCGGGGTCAGACAGCAAATGGGGATAGATGAGAACAAAAGACTTTGTCATTTGAGCTTGGATTTCCATTCTAAACCTTTTTGGAAAAATAAGAAAAGCTTGTTTCAGGCTCAGGGCCGGGAGCTGAGATTTGACTGAAAGCCTTGTATGTAATAAGTAGACATCCAAGTTGAGAATGCTTTGCTGCATAAATGAAGACACACGCACACACATATTCATTTAAATGTCAGTAAATTTGTGATACAATGTCATCTGCAGGCTGTCATCGAGAACACTGCATACACACAGCTCATTTGGCTACTAGACATCAGCACATTGTCAACCAAAGGGCAGAAAGGGCCACTGACACATTTGCCCCTGCCTTATTTACCACAGCAAGACTCCTGTGTTCTTGTCATTCCATACTTTCTTGTCTAACTCTCCAACACACACACAGAGGAGGGCCTGTAAGCATCGTCCTCAATTAGGCATGTTTAGCTTTAACAGTGTGCCGGCGTCGGCTAAGCCACTACTCCCTCGGGACCCAGCCGCCAATCTCACTGAGTAAACACATGTATACATGGAGTACCCTGACTGCCCCACAAAATGAGTCAGACACAATCATACACACAATTTGCAGGCCACTGCAGTAGATTTACCTTGTAGTGGGTACCATGCATAATACTGCTCTGACATACAGAACTGAAGTACAGTTCAGGTAATCAGTCTCCTCTATGTGAGCTGTGGTTATATGCTCAATTAGGGTGATAGAGTGAGATAGTGTTGTGCAGGTGGGAGACACTACACTTATTCATACTAAAACACCTGGCTGCCGTGTGTGTGTGTGTGTGCGTGCGTGCGTGCGTGCGTGCGTGCGTGTGTGTATACATATTTAGACAGCTGTTATCCCCAAGAAACCTTAACCCTCTGACCTACCACCTTTGTTGTCACCATGCCGCTACAGTCAAGTTCAGGTTTCCTGATTAAACATAATGAAGCAGTATCATTATCTTATTTAAAGATTTGTGTGTTTCTTAATTATTTTTCATCGAGTCTCTTGAGTTGGCTTTTCTAATTGTTCACTGTACCACTCTTAGCTTTTTATCAGAAGTAACAAAAGCACAGCTGATTAAACTGAACAGGACTTTTACTTCAAGACCTCAATTATTTCAATAAAGAGAAACCACGTGGAGAAACTGAATGTGATTTATCGAGGTGGAGAAATTAATTAATGTATTTGGGCTCCAGTAACACATCCCAGCAGTTTTTACTGTGACATGATTCGTGATAATGTCAAGTTGTTACTGTTCTTATGCATGACTTGCATAAATGCTGCGTTTGCCCACAGTTTTGGTTTGTTTTTGTTTTTGTAACACAGTGTGAGATGGGGGTTTTCATAGAATGGCTCAGATCCAACATCATTTAGTAACATCTTGACCACGCGGCTGCAGTGCGTCTGGACCGTAGTGGGAACCTCAGTGTGCTGGAGAAGCCTCACTGATTTGGGTGTGTGGTCATAGTCCAGCTGTGTGTGACAGAGAGACCATGACATTTTTATGTCTGTTCAATAGTTTTAAAACTACCAGACACATATGTCTCTGTGTGTGTGTAAGAGTGAGAGAGAGTGAGAACATATTTGTGCCATACTGCATGGATGTCTGCCTGCACATGTGTGTGTGTGCCAGGTCCTAAGAATGCTTGTATTGTTTATCATATTCCTGCAGTGTGTAGGGAAACCTTAACCTAACAGTGCTTGCTGCTCTCCACAGCCCGCCTGTCCCAGACAGAAAATTGGGAGGGTTGGGGTCCAAATTATACTCGGTGAGAGAGGAGAACGCTGCGTTTGTTTCCTGCACTATGTGTGCAGCGTGTGTACAGTGTGTTGTGGAGTGTAATAGCTGTGTATCATATGTTTTTCTCTGGTTTGGCCACAGGGCATAAAGCAATAGCAGCCTCACTGTGACAGGCTCTTTAAGGGGTATTATCAGCTCTATCTACATTAAACCAGTGTCAGAGTTCTACACAACATAAACACAAGAAACACTGGCACTGTGTGGATGAAACCCACAATTCTTTCCAATGCATTTGCTATATGGGTTAAATATAACTAAAATCTCTGCTGTTTAATGCTTGATCATCACTGGAACAGAGCAATGCTTTACAGTTTTAGCTCTCAGCCTCAAAATACACCTCTTAAGCAAAACTCAGTTGGCACAGGGGTGCAAAGTGCTTGAAATTTAATCAATCATCTCACCACATTTTAGACAAAAATGTTTAGACCTGTGCAGCCACACTTCAGGTGAAAAGCATCTTTCTGGTCTCTTCACACTGCATTTTCTGGCTAAATCACACCACAGATATGACTTTAGACTCAAATTACAGTCTCCAGTGTGAGTCTCAAACAATTCTGTAAATAAAGTTTTGGATATGTATTTAGTCAAATGGGTTAAATAAAGACAATGCATGAAAAAAGTACAGTGATTTTCTGATAGACATATTAGCTTGTTTCAAGGTCAGTATTATAGTATGCAAATATTTCAATGAAAGGACAGAATAAATGTTAAATAACTAAAACCTTAATTTCTGTAATACATTTGTACAACGGGGAGTGTGTGTGTGTGTCCATACTCTGCAAAAATAAACATGATGGTGTGTTCGGCTGATCACTGGTGTTTAGAGGCTCTACTAAGTGGCACCTGGCCACTGCCAAAACAAACAAAACTGCGCATGCATGTGTTCTTGAGGTGCACGTGTGTTTGTGCGCACACACGTGGGTGAGCGTGTTGCTGCTAAGTGCCACTATGTGTCAGCCAAAACAAACAGGCTTAATGAGAAGCAGCTCCTGGGAGAGAGAGCAAGAGAGTTGTGGAGAGAGAGAGGGAGAGAGAGAGAGAGAGAGAGAGGGAGGGAGAGAGAGAGAGAGAGAGAGAGAGAGAGGGGAGACCCGGCCAGGCCAAACACACTGATCCTGCTGTCTTTCTCGCATGGACAAGGATCCACTGTTTCCCTCTGTCCACCTATAGCACGACCATCACCTCCATCAGCCTCACCCCTCACTCTACTCCACGCTCCTTCCTGCACCCGGCTCTCGCCACTCCATTTACCAGTGAGGTGTAAGGGTGAAAGGAGTGGAGGGGGTGTATGAGGTGAGTGATGGCAATTAGAGGTACATTTGTAGCTGTGTGTGGGAAATGCAGGGTAGTTATGCCAAAATGTTTGTCCACATAAATACACCGGCATAGCATCTGCGAGAAGGAAAAATTGCAGATCAGATTAAACCCTCACACACCCTTTAACAAACATCTTTCACAATTAACTGTCAGCCTCTCTGATCTCTCATCTCATCAAAGAGGCAGATTATTCCACACGTTTTTTTTGAATCCTTCCTATTTTGAGGTTGTAATTCAATTCAATTTAATTCAGTTCAGTTCAATTACATTCAGTTCAACTGAATTCAGTTCAATTCCAGTCCAATTCAATTCAATTCAATTACACCTGGTGGAAGACTCTAAGAAGACCCATCTTGGATGAATTGTAAAGTTTCCGAAAGGACAACAAAAACTTTTTAGCTTTTAACAAACAGAAATGTCTAACAAATTACTGATTGACCATGTGCTCATCGTCAACAGTGCCTCCAAACTCAGAGGGTAATACATGTACATAATGTCAAGCTAGCTTAGCTAAATATTATTTTCATTTAAAGACTTTTCGTTGCAATTTAGTTGTTTATATTGTACTAGTATTTTTTTTTTCACTTGAGTAAAGAAGTATTTTACCCACCACTTACTCCACTTACTCCAGTTTGAAATGGACTGATATCTACAGTGTTGGGGAGTAATGGAATACATGTACCGCCGTTACTTATTTAAAATACAAAATATGAGTAACTGTATTCCGTTACAGTTACCGTTTAAAAGGGTGGTATTCAGAATACAGTTACTTTGTTGAAATAAATAGATTACACTGCGGTCTTTTCCTGTTTCATATGTTAGGCTATGCCCTCTCTATTTCTGGTAATTCCACGCAGGTGAAAACCCAAACAAAACACGCATTAAGAGGCTCTATGTCATGTTAACAGCAACTGGCGAGACTGAACATAGGAACCTGAAACATGGTACAGAAAGGCACAGTAGACACAACATGGAACACAGTGAAGCCATATTACAAGAACTAAGACCATGATAATCATAACTGAAACCTAGGGAAATAATAACTATAAAGATCAAAACAGCACAACCCACATGAACATAATGAACTCGCAGGGAAAGAGTAAAACTAAACACAGTGAACACAGGAACACAAGATCTCTTCAAAATAAAACAGGAAACGTAAGTCGCAGACATGACAACCTGAACTTGACAACGTAAGACACAGACATGAAACACATGAAGGGCACGGGAGACTTAACAGGGGTGGAAGACACAAGGGGAATCTAATAACAAACTATAACAACCTAGGCATGATAAAAAATGAACTAGAAAACCTGAAGGGCTTAAACGTAAACCATAAACTAAAACTCAAAACGCAGGGTCTCATAATGACATGAAGAAATATTTAAAAAAAATTATTTAATATGAAGGCAGAGTGTTACAGGAATGTAAAGAATGTAGCCTCATGGGCAGCGTAGTCCGTGCTGCATGGACTGCCATACCCGTTATGTGTCTGTGAGCGAGGGAGGGAGAAAAAGGAGAGTCGAAAAGTATGACCACCGACTAGAAACGGGAGCTGGAAGCATGTAAATATAATAATAACCACTTCAGCCAAGAAGAGTGCCTGACGAGCCCAGTGGTAAATACGCTATTAAGACTCGACTGTACGCTGTGTTCGTGTTTTCCTCCGAAACAATAAGTTCCGTTGGAGCAGTCTTTCAACGCCTCTCTCTGTCTCTGGCTAGCAAAGTTGACCCAGACAACAAAGTAAAGCTATTTTTCGGCTACGAGCCCGACATGAACCCAACGCATTAGCCAGAGGTCCCTTTACGGTTCACGGTTCGGAGCCGCGGACCTGTTTTATATACGCGCGGAATAGTTTTCTATAGGAGATCGCTGAAAAGTGTTGAGTAACGTAATGGAATACACTACAAAATACATGTTGGGGCATGCATTCTGTAATCTGTAGTGGAATACATTTTAACCTTCCCAACACTGGATATCTACATAATACTTATCTACTCTTACTCCTCTTACCTTCAACCATGCACGCACTTTCTTGTAGCATTTTCTGTTTTACGTTTAACCACTTTGTAAACAGTGCAGCCAAACTCCCTCTCCAGTGCTTCAGGTTTGATGTATTGCCCAAGGACAATTTGACACGTGCAGGAATCGGGGATCAAACCAACCAGAGAGAGGCTGAGAGGGATATTTGGAGATAAATATGTATTTGTACATTTGAAAGAGAAAACAGAAGCCATTCGAATAAATATAATGCAGTTTTGCTTGCATGGGAACACATGCAGGACAAACACAAAACAGAGTCTGTTTTGATATTTGAGAGACTAGGAGAGGAGACAGGAGATTAAGATTTAAAGTCCCTCAGTCTCCAGGAGGATCGGGTTGGGGGTCGGGGTCAGTTTTTCCCCACAGATGTTTTTTGGGCGGTTTAACATCAGTGTTTGCTAAGTGTTGCCTTATTTATGTTATTCAATATACCAAAGCACCAATGACCGTTTTTAAAGTCCTCAATCTGATCACTTTTGATCAGTTTTGTTTTAAAAAAAAAATCTCATCCTATTTATAACAATGCATTGAGTAAGACTGTGGTTAAAAGGTTTGCCAATCACAGCTTGATATGTTATGCCTGTGGAAGATCAGAGCTGTAGCTGAAAACTAAAACTTGGGCTTGACTTGAGGTCATGAAAATGAAAATGTTACTGCTTTGTGAATCCCCCAGTCCCAGACTTAACAGGATCAAATGTGCTGGCTAGTTAAAAGTAAACTCTCAGAACAAAAACAAAAAAAAACATAACTTGAAGGCAGAAAGTTTGAACATTTTAATATCTCGTTTGTAAATTTGAAGGATTTTAGAATTAAGTACTCAACGATATGCTTGTTGACTTGGCTTTGGGAACTAGAGACTTGAAGCAGGTCTTGATCTGATAAATCTGTCATTTGAGTTGAACCTGACCTTACGTAGATTTTTTGGACCTTTTCTTTGACTTGAAATGTGCTCTGAGATTATTTTGATGTCATGAAACTACATTTTGACTCAACCTAAAGGAATTTACACGGATGCGATGGCGAGGTCTTACCATCAAGGACTTTAGAACTGCTTTGGTTCTTGCTCTGGCCAGTTTGAGACTTGATCTCAAAGGATTTTGACGTATTTCTAGGACTGAGGTTCAAGGTCTTAAAACTTGACTTGGCTTTGACCTCAGACATGGTTAGTCCACTTGACGTCCTATTTACTCTGATATGCTAAAGAAGTGACTGAACAAAAACTCACCTGAGATTTGATCTGGATCAGATTTTGTGGATCTTACTGTGCAACGTGACAGGTTCTTGCAGTTAAGTTCAAGTAATGTTCAAGTCAAGTCTCCACCTACCCCTATCCTTGCAACACAACTCTGCAGACAACTTTTAAAGTGCTCATGAGCAAGTTACTCACCTTTCTGCTGCACACAGAGCTACACCTCTAGCTGTGAAAGTGATGCAGAGCGGTGTTAAGAAGGCATGAAATCTGAAAACCTTTCCTGGCTTCAAAAAAATTAACCTCAAATACTAACTGACAGGAGTGTGCGCATATTGTCATGTTTGTGTGTCTGCCCAAGTGTGCGTGTGTGTGTGCTCCATCATTTAACTGACCCCTGCTTGTCAGGTCACATCCTGTTCATATCTTTTTTGCTGGTTACCACTTGCTGTTTGCTTTGGCGGCTTTAGGTCTGTTGGGGTTCAGGTGTAAAGAGAGCAACCGAGTATGTTCGCACATTTGTGTGTAGCATGGCGCGCAGGCCTTTGTGTATGTGTGTACAATAACTGTATGTATGTGTGTGCTCCCAGTTATTTTAGGCACAGTCGCCATGGCCGTTTATTTTTAGGCCTGAAAGACTGTGTGTATGCATATGTGCATGTCTACAGGGATTTGTACACACTGTGCTAAGGTGTGTGTGTGTGTGTGTGTGTGTGTGTGTGTGTGTGTGTGTGTGTGTGTGTGTGTGTTTTGGCAGAGGAGCTTAGGAGGTTGTGGTGAGTTTGTGTGTTCAGGGCCGCTGGTGTGAAAGAGCAGTCAGAGCAGCGCTTCCCCCTGGAGAGAGGGTTTAATTTAGAAGAACAAGGCTCCTAACACACTCTTGTGCTGTTGCCGTCTCCTTGGCCTATCACTCCACACCTCATCCCTCCCCTTCTCCAGCTCTCTCTGCCACTCTATAAACCTTTAAGCATCTCTCCATCTTTTCTTCCCTTACTTGTTAACCTTTTTATAGATTTTATCTCACATCTGTTTCTTTGATTGTATAATCACACATTACTGGGTAAAAGGTTGCCAATAGTAGGTCAGCAATCTCTCCATTACTTTATTGTCTGCTATGATTTTGATTAATGCTATAAAGTTTTCTCTGAGGTTTTTTGTTTGTTTGTTTTTTCAAGCATTTGCATGTCTGGTTTCTTAGTAATAAATCACAAGTCTGGATGCTCATCAGGCAGGACTGTCAGAAATCCTGAAGCAGAGCAGGAAGGCTCAGACTAGGGTCATCAGGACTTTCAATTTCTGTCCGTTCCCTGTTTGTCATGGTTTGTGGTAGCTTTGCAGTTGAAAGTTTGGTCTAATATCATGTTTTTGTCTAGGCTGTGTTCTTGTTCATATTAGGTATTTCTGGTTTTCCCTGGGAGTTTAATTCAATTCAGTTTTATTTATACAGCGCCAAATCACAATCACTATTGTAAGGTACGCCCTACAATAATACATAACAATCTCTGTTCCTAATATCATGATTAGCTGGGTTATGTTCTTAACTTTAGTTGGTTTGTATTAGTTCCCTTATTTTCAGTTATCTACCTTTACGTTTTGGGACTCCACACAGCATTGCACATTGATGTTTAAGCTATATATAGATATTTATATATATATATATCAACAACTTGGTCAATAAAATAGTTAAAAACAGACATACTGTAACTAGTAGATACAAATAAAAGGCAACAGTGGGATAGGAAACAATGATAAAACTGCTAAATCAATAAAAATGATTAAGAATATTATGAAATAGTAATGAAGATCAGCAGCAGCCCAGTATAACTGTAAAAAAAACTTTTTAAAAAAATGAAATGGATAAAACAAGCAGATGTTTAATAAAACTGAGTGATTATTAACATCAGACTGAGATTACCGATCATGACTGCTGATAGGTCTGGGTTTTTAGTTTGGCTTTAAATATGGATGATCTTGGAGAATGCCAAATATAAATTGGCAGATGTTTCCAGTGTCTTCCAGGGAAGAAATCAGGCAGTCTGCTCTGCTTGACCTGAAGGGCAAAGCCTGTTTGTAGCTTCCTAGCATTTCTTGATGTCATAGTCCATGAAGGACCTTCAAAAATAAGCATTTAAATTTGAAAATTAATGCTAAAACTAAGAAAGTTTTCACTGATTTCATACAAAAGTTCATATTAAATATAGCCAAAGTTTCACATGAAGTCAGTCTGCATACAAGTAATCCCTGTAAGTTAAAAATTAATGGGGGACAAGCAAGCTAGATAAGCTGTCTGCTCTACTGAACTCTACTTTCACTGCTCTGAGATCAGTCACCTCTTCCACTTTGTGTGGAAACAGAGCAGACAGCTCGAACATAAGCTCCGCTTTGTCATCGTAACAGATACATTTTCTGTTACTGACCACATTAGCCAGCTTATGTAATGTACGGTACTTAGACGGCAGTGAAATAACCCCTTTAACCACGTTAGCAAAGAAATTCTCTAATCAAGCTGAACAGGCACAGACGCCACCAGCGCGTTCAGATCAGCCTTTCTGAGAAATCACTTGATTGAGTGAAGGGATACGTTTAACCAGCTGTTTTGTTGATACACCTTCATTTCCCATGAATGTATTTCGTCCCCTCTGTAGATATTGACAGTTAACCACGTCACATAGTGTTGAAGCTTTTGTGTAGGCATCTCTGTAGTTTTGCTAAAAGAATGGTTCATAAAACAAATCCAACCACCACTTGTCATTGTCAGCTAATAGTACATTTTCAGATTATATCTACAAATGTAATAATATTTCATAATTCTTTACCATAAAGCAAAGATGGAGCAAATGAAGATAAAACAAGAGAGGATCATAATATCTGATTATGTTGTCCCTACCTAAAAGTCAAAGTGATGATAATGACTTGTTTTTGTTAGATCAAGTGTTATCACCACTTGTGTACTCCCCTCTTGTTTATAAACTTATGTGAATGGGACTATATTCTGTTAAAGCTCCTTCCAAGCAAACCTAGCAGCTGCACAATATGAAGGATTTCTCAGCATGTTATTTAAGGTACCATGCAGCTACTAACCAACCCTGCACCACCTTTTCCCTCTGATCTTTTGCTAAGTCTGGTCCCGTCATCGCTGTGGGTGTTTGTGCTTGGCTCTTCCCTGAAATCACCTGTCCATCAAACAGCGTGGTCAGCTCTGTGACGTCTTTCCCCTTGCATTTTCTGTAGGTGGCAGACATGATGGCTGTCCTAACTGCCCAGTTTGTCTATGTTGTCAGTTAAATGACCATTGCTACACAAGACACATCCCCTACTGAGGATTTTTCCCTCAGCTCTTCCAAACCAGCCCAGGTTCCTGCACACAGGAGCAAAGCAGGCAAAGAGTTTAACATTTACACTTCAGCTGCTTTAAATGAACTCTTAGTTGTGCTATATGACCAAAGTCCAGAGACTACTTTTTAACCCCTGTAGCTGATTGCCAAGCTTCATGTGAGTGTTTTTCATTTGCACTGCTGTGCATATGGAGTAGCCGGTCTGGCCGTCGTCTGCAGCTTTGAGCTGAAGTTGTTCTTGGCAGGATATTATTCTGAGGGAGAGCGCTCTCCCATAGTTGGAGGATAAATCCAGGTAAACCATTGGTATGCCGTGTGATAAATCTCTGTGGCATATAGCACTGCCAGAGGGCACACATGCGCACGATCAGACATCAAGTTCACAACAGCAGAGACCTGCAGTGCTGTCAGGTATATTTGGTGTGAAGAGACGGTTTCCTTGCTTCATATGTGAGAGTGTTTAGTAATTCTGTCGCTTCGTAATGACTGTTTTTGTTTCTGCGGTGATGAATGTGTTGTGGACCACCCTTTGGCCGGTGTCAGCCTCACTCCTCACCTAGTTGATTTATGCACTGAAGAGGTGCCCCGAGGGGAGTCTGCTCAGTATGTGTACGGTGTGAGCAGTGCTTATCAGTTACAGTGGACAACACTTAAAAACTGTTTATCTAAAGATTCCTTTTTTGGCCACATATGCAGGTGTAAGATGATGAGGTTCCAACGGGAACAATTTGATGAAGTTTCTCTTGTGAGACGTCTATGTTTCTAATGTCACGCACTCCAATGATCTGTGCTAATGGAAACTGACAGAAATTTACTGCTGGACTGTGGCGACATCTAGTGGCCAGACCTGACTAGAGAACAGCCAGCGCTACGCACCATGCAGTTCCACTTTATCTTGTTGCAGTCTTTATTAGAAACCTCTTAAAATTAGCCTCAACTTAGTTGATACACAGCACATGGTACACAGCAGATGGTAATCGACTTCAGGAGAACAAAGCGATCTGAGCACTCGACCCTCTACATTGATGGGGAGGAGGTAGAAAGGGTAGAAAGCTTTAAGTTCTTCGGAGTCCACATCTCAGCCGACCTTACCTGGTCCACAAACATCTCCCACCAGGTAGGGAAAGCACAACAAAGGCTTTACTTCCTCAGGAAACTACGTCAGGCCCAATTACCCCAAAGACTGCTAGTAAACTTCTACCGCTCCATCAGCGAGAGCCTTCTGACTTACTGCTGCACACTCTGGTTCAACTGCTGCACCGCGGAGGACAAGAGGAAACTGCAGCGGGTGGTGATGGCAGCAGAGCGGGCAATCGGCACCTCACTAACCCCCCTCAGAGACATCTATACTGGCAGACTTCAGCAGAAAGCCAGCATCATCATCAAAGACCCCTCGCACACTGGACATTCACTTTTTCCCCCCCTTCCCTCTGGTAAACGTTACAGGTCCATTAGGTCGAAGGCAAACAGACTCAAGTTTTTACCCACAGGCTGTCAAACATTATCCACCCTGATTGGAGGATGACTGCACTGCCAACACTCATGGACATTACACCTTATTTATAAATCGTATTTCTATTTATACTTCAATGCAACCAACATCCCTACCTCTTTAAACTGTATTTATTATAACCTTATTTAGTATAGTTGCAACAGCACCCCCCCCCCCACTCAATGTGCAATATCACCCACACACACACTCACACTCAATATCACTGATCACACTGCACTTCTCAATGCACCTGCTAGTTAGATGGCATGTATGTAGATGTAAGCGTGTGTGTGGAAATATATGTGTGTATGTATGTACGGATGCATACATGTGTATATATATATATATGTATGTATGTGTGTGTAAGTTTGCAGTTGTGTGTGTATAACTTGTACATATCTTTCTTGTGTAAATGTAAATTTGTCTGTTATTGTGTAAATACTTACGCTATTGTGTACTTCACACACATGGAGAAATGCCAAACTGCCTTTCATTATTCTTGTAACGGTGACAATAAAAAGCTATTCTATTCTATTCTATTCTATTCTATTCATATTACAGCTATATGTGTAGCAAACCGGGGCTGGTGGTTTAGGAAAGTCCCCAGGAAAAGGTGGTTCTCATATAGTTTGATTCCATGTGTGCCCTCACAGGGAACAGTTACTGCAAATCATTAATAAGTTGTTCTGGTGATGAAATATTTTGGTCCCGATGGGTTTGGTCTTTTCCAGGATTTCACGCGACATTAGAGATCACTGATGGCAGTTAAATCCAGGGACCTTTGTTGTGACCAAATGTCAGTCTCTCTGAAGACATATAAGAGATTTGTGACCAACTTCTTGCTCTTGTCCAAGTCATTTCTCAATGAGGTCATAAATCAAGAAATTCTTTTACTTTTATATTGTTCTTTTTTAACCATAAATAACACAGGTTTAAAGAATTTCTGCATTGGCTACACGTATCTTTTTACGTGAAATCTATGAACTATTAAAGGTCATTACAGATTATTCACTAAAAGCACCAACAAGGTGTTCCCCTATTAGCTGAGAACTTGGTGTACCTTGGCATGGTGTGCAGTGTGTGCTTAAAAAATTGGAGTGAAATGCTCGAGTGAATGAAAAAGAACTGGTAAGCCTAAAAAGAAAAATCCAGTAAAGACCTGACACAGAACCTGAGAGATGCATCTGAACCATCTACTGTTCACTGAAGTCAAAACAGAAATGGACTCAGAAGAAAGGTGGCTGTCAGGAAGTTATTCTTAAGGAAAGGGAACAAGGAAAAAGCCTCATGTATGCCAAATTACAGAAATGAAATATAAAAACTGACTAAAAATCAGTGTAAATAGGTCTTATGGAGTTGTGAACCTAAATTTTTAATTGTTGTTCCAAATCAACGTCAATAAAGGAGGTGAGTAGAGAGGTACAACAGTGTCCACAGCCATCTGTAAAACATGGTGGAGGCTCTGTCATGGTGTGGGGCTTCATTTCAACCAGTGTTGTTGGCAACCTTGTCAGAATTGATGGAATTATGAACACAGAACAGTGCTGATTATTGGCAATGGTTTCATTATTAAGTTTGAGTGTGTTTGTATTGTTGGAAGATCAGCCTTCACCCCATTCCGAGGTCCATAGTTGTTCTGATGCAGGTTATCATGAAGGATGTTCTGTACATTGCTGCATTCATCTTTCCCTCGACACTCACTAATCTCCCAGTTCCTGCTGCTGAAAAACAGCCCCACAGCATGAAGCTGATAGCCCCATGCTTCACCGTAGGACTCATATTGGCCTGGTGATGAGCGGTGCATGGTTTCCTCCAGATATAACTCTTGGCGTTCAAGACAAAGAGGTCAATCTTGTTTTATCAAAGACTGAACAAAAAAAAACTAAAAAATTTGATAAAGGCAGCATTGTGTTAACGAATCTTGAGGCAAGTATCTGCAACAAGTCTGTACTGCTGTTCAACTCATAGCCAGCAGAGGGAGCACAATTGATTTGTGTCTGCAAACTCTTTCTCTGTAAAACTACAGGTTACAGATCACAGCTGATGGGAAACCTCTGTCCTTTGGACTAAGCATCAGACATGACCTCAGTCAAAGAAAAACTTAAAAATCTATTGGGTTAAATGCCACAAAATCATTTATGAATATCTTCTTCTTCTTCTTTTGTCACACTTCCTTTTTGGATCACCACAGTGGATCATCTGGCTCCATCTCACACCATCCCTATCATCCTCTATCATAACAACCATCTGCATGTCCTTATGAATCATGTTTGCATATGATTTTACACCAAATGCCCTTCCTACCACACCCTCACTCTCTCTGTGGCTGGGTTCATTTATGAATATCTAACAGTTATAATTCATTCTCAAAGACAGTTAGACTCACACTAATAAATGTAAAGTATTCATAACCTAAACAGCATTTCCTCAGTAAATATATAATAAATTTGATAGTTTGGTGCAGGTCTGTAAAGCAGAACAGGAAATTGCTTGGGTTAAGTCATATTCATGAATCTGAACATGTATATGTTTACACATCTATCAGTGAATATTTTCTTCTTTTTTTCATGAATACAGACATAAACATGTCACAGTACACATACAAGCAAAAAAGGATCAGCATTTGGTAACAGTTTTTTTTAATGATGCAGACATATTCTGAAACAATTTGCCAAATCTACCAAAATTCATGGAGTTTGCCTTAATGTGGGATCCAGAATTATTGGTTTTGTTTTTGTTTTTTATTAGATTTTATTTTATTTTATTTTAACTTTTTATTTTTAATTCAGTTTCAGTTAGTTTCCAAAATGTGTTTGCGCATTTCAGTTTAGTTTTTGTTATTTGAATATCTTTGATTCTAGTTTAGCTTTTATTAGTTTCAGTGTTAGTTTTAGTATATTTTTTTTTAATTATTACGCCAGAGAAACGATTAAGGAATATCAGTATATTTTATTATATTTCAACAGAAACAGTTGGAAGAAGTTGACTCAGTCTTGTAGACATACAAAGTCTCAATAAACATGTCCATAAAAGCCTGATCAGGAAGTTTGTGACAACTTTTTTTTTATTATTTTTATCAGATTAACAAATACAAAACTAAGACTATTTTCTCCACATTTTTTTTCTTTGTTTGTTTGTTTGTTTATTGTTTGTTTTTTAGTTTTCCAAGTTCACAAACTACATAAGACCTATCGAGGGCACCAATGTGGTTTTGTTGCCTCTAGCTGACCGCAAATTTGAATAGAAAAAGAAGGAAAAATATCCGGAACCTTCCACAAATGCCCGCAGACTAAACACGGACTTGTTTGTTGGTAGCACTAGTGATCGTCTAGTAGCTAGCTGCAGTCAGTTTACAAGCTGATTAAGGGTGGTCAAAGCACGTTATAACGCCTTTTCTACTTGTTGTCTTTACTTTGTCAACTGTAGGGTAAGTGTACCATTATCAGAATCTAAAATGCTGCTGCCGATTGAAATGTTACTCTATTAAAACCAAACTCTTAGCTCGCTAATATTAGCTACATGTACAGAGACGATCTTGGCGATAAAGGATTAGAGCTGCACATTTAGGACGTTTAGATTTCTCTTTTTGTGGAGCACTTGACTTGTGTCGGCACAGCTGTTTTCGCTCTTGTTGCTGTTGCAGCTTTACAGCCAAAGCTAACGCTCATTTATCATCCATTAACTCCGTTAATGGTTTTTGTTCGAAAATAAGGGGGAAAGATCGTTAAAACTTCCCGCTGTCCAGGGAATGAAAATGTAAGGTCCTAACTAAACTCCTAAAACTGTGTAAATGTGGAACGCATTCATCATAAAGCTGGTTATGACACTGCCTAAAATACTTGTTTAATTTCCTAAACATACAGATGAGAGAAGGAGCAAAATCACAAGTTATAAAAGGCCTACATACACAAACACACACTGGATAATTGGAGGGAAAGGGGAGGGGTGATGTGATGCATTTAAATAAGTATTTAAATGTATAAAATCCACAATTAGTTAAGTAAACTTGATATATTTCTCATTTTGTGGGTCATTTTTGTTAAAAGTTGCGCTTTTTGTGTCTTAATCTTCTACATCAAAGGGTTTAGTTCTCTTGTTTCCTTTTTTATTTAAATGTTCTCAAATTTCTGTATTGTGAATAGTTGCCACCTTGATGTCACGGCTGTATAATTGGGCAGTGGATTGTAAACCTTGAAACTACAGCTTCTCTCACCCACTCGTTTTTGTTGTTTTCCTCATTTGTTTGTTTCACTAGCTGTTCATTAGGTTTAGCTAGTTATGTGTTACTGAACTCTTCTTGATCACATTAGACAATCCATCATGATTTGCTCTCATATTGACTCTATTTTTAGCCACAATATATGGTTTTCTTTTTAATGTTTTGTCACTATGAGACCATTTGACGCTCGTCTCTTGTTACATTTCTAGTGGACCATCACTATGGAGCCTGCGTGTCGTAAAGACAAACCAAAGCTGAACTCAACCCCGACCAGAGGAGACAGAGCCAAGCAGAAGTCTGCACAGCAAGAGCTCAAGCAGCGGCAGAGAGCAGAGGTGGCCATCATCCCCTTTTGTTATTAAACCTAGCACACATACCCCAACCTAAAATCATAAACAGACATTAAATTTGATTGCTTTCTTTCATTTGCAGATCTATGCTTTGAACAAGGTGATGACAGAGTTGGAGCAGCAGCAGTTTGAGGCCTTTTGTAAACAGATGCAGTCACAAGGAGAATGATGCTCTGTCCTCCCTATTTTACACACCCTCCAAAAACACCATGGAGAGACACACACACAGACTGCTCTCTTATATTCAGCTGCATCTCTGTTGTTGCCACCTGCTGGAAACAATTTAAAAAGTATTTGTTTCTGGTGTTGAATCAGGCAACATGTGACATTTAACAGACTCCAGTTCCTGGCCCTGCAGCGGACTTGAAAATGCCACACATTAGTTGTTGTAAGCTGATGTTGAGGCGCATCAGGTTACTGATGTTTCCTTTCCCCGAGGTGTGCATGTGAAAGGTGTCCAGGTCAAACATACATAGTGATATTTTTACCTGCTTTCTTAACCCAGGAAGTCTCTCAGCCAACCGGAAATGGGTTTAAGGCTGATATCCATGAGAGGAGAGATGTTTTTGGACCTCTCCTCTAACAACTCATTGTCACTTTGCAACAGTGAGTTGTTAAGAGCCTGTTTTGACAGAGTGCTTTATTTTTAACTTCTTAATATTTAAAGCTTGCTGCAGGCGTTAAAGTACCATAGTAATGAGGAAAAATCACAGCTTTACTGAAGAAATCATCAGTTTTGGCACAGCTCCGGTCATAAACATTGCTAGTCTGTACATTATGCTCTCCTGACTTGTTGTCACCTGCCTACGTTTTTATTAGGAGTATTTTAATATCCTGCTATCACTCCTCCACTCCACTGTGTTTTTCAGCCAGTACCTTACAGTGATGTCTCACTCTGACCCAATCACAGACTGTAGAAGGTCACATTTTTATGTCCTACTGCGAGTGAAGTCTATTCTATCTGTCCGTGTGATTTCCAGTGATGGTATGTGTTCTGTCAGTCTGTCTGTTAGTTATCCGGATGAATTTGCCATCGTGTGTGAATTTTGGCCCAGCTTTGAACTGTTTCAGCTGATCTGGATTCACGTACCTTTGGAAGCCTTCTTTACCATTACTACATATGTAGTGTCATACATTCTTAAATACATACCCTGTTGTATAAGAACAGCTGTCCTGATGTTTTGAAGAGAATATCACAAACTAATTCAGAGGCACACATCCTTTTGGATTCAGGGACTTCTAGGTGGAGGTAGTGGAGCTGCAGACTGGTGGAAGTCTTGGAGAAACAAAGTTCTTTGGTCCATGTTAGCTCTTCAGATTTTGTCTGAAAGTTTTCATTCTCTTACCAGCATACTTAATGCAACACTACGCTCCGCTCTGGCCATGAGGCTGTGTTTCAGTGATTCATGAACACAAACTAATAGTAACTTTAAAATCCATTGTCCTTAATATCTGTGTGTTACCACAGCTCATATAGACTCGTCAGAGTCTCACTGATCTGTTCACGAGCTACTCCTGCATGTTTTTGCCACAGTCACTAATTTTGTAACCTATAAATATTTGTATTGTTTGTTACCCTATGGCATCTACTCTGACCTGAGTATGATTTATAAAAAAAATAAAAAGTGAGTTTTTTTGAATATGTGCTTTCATTTCTTTGTGTTTTGACAAAACTTTATCTGTCAGATGAATTAACACAAAAAGCCATCAACAGCAGCTACTTCCTGAGTCCTTCATCTCCAAAGACACCAACAGATCAGCAGCTCTTATATTTAACACCCCACCTTTTTTGTAAGGGTGTGGTGGTAAGATTACCCCTCTGCTCTGTAGCAGAACAGAAGTATTAAAAGAAAAATATTTGAATAAATTACCGAACATTTGTATATGATGTATTGATTCATGGTCCATCGAGAAAGCCTTTGTGACCACATATAGTCAGCAGTAGCAGAGGAAGTACGTCCATCTTGATATTCTCAACCCCCTACAAGCAGTCTTCTTATAAATGAGGACAAGTCATAATCCATTGAATTCTTTATTAACTTTTTGGTTTATATCCTAATTATAATTCCAGGTTAACTGATAAAATGTGGTCACTTTCAGAACCCCACTCATCAAGTCAGTCCCTTAGTTCAACCCACAGTGTAGTTCCACAGAGGTAGTAGTTAACAGATTATGTAGTAGATAATAACTGGTGCAGGCAGCAGTTTAAGGATTTTCAGGTTAGTAAAGCCAAGATGACACGATGGTAGGGTTTTGTTGTGTCATTTTACAAATGTGAAGCAGTGTTTTCACAGCATGAAAAGCAAAATGCAGGATAAGGCAAAGCTGGCCATCAATCGAAAGCTCTGACAATAATATTCTAGTTCTTTATTCTCCACCTTTCACTATTATGTGGTTCCCTTTTTCTGTTGTCAGTGCTGCTTAAACCTCAATAGTAACGGAGCTTCCAGTGACACGGACTCCAAACCAGCCATCCCAGAACTTAGTGTCTTGTCCTCCATGTTCAAAGGAAATGAAACGCATCCCAGGGCCATAGTCAGAAAACGTGTGGTTAACCTGCAGTACAGACAGAAAACCACTGTGAGCTGTAATGCAGGATACAGAGCACTGTGTTTGTCACACATTTATAAGAATCTGATTTTTAACTGAACCCTTGGTAGAACCTGGGACCATTTCGTGGCCTTTGCGTTTTTTAATTCCACGCCATTTCCACTGTGTTTAATGGAGTATAGCCAAATTTTCAAACATGTATTTTTTTTCCCATTTTATTTTAAAATTTCAGTCTGAGTTTTTTAAATGAGCTTAAATGGCTGAATAAAAGGCATACATCCACTATCGAACCTCGTGGCCGATTTCTGCCCCTTGAAACCCATTATAAACGCTATTTTTCACTGCAAATTAATTACGGTCAAAGGGATCGTCGATGTTTTTAAGTTTCATTTTCATTTTTGAGGAGGCCTTAGAGTTGTAATTTTTTTATTTGTCCACCGGGTGGCGCCCTTGCTTCACATTTGACCCCGGGCTGGAAAACAGCGGGCTGCTTAGACAGACCTGCGGGGAAAGAAGCCTGATTCCCGGCGTGCAGCAGCGGCTTCGCCCGCTGATCGGGCGGGACCATTTTCGGTCCCTAGGACCGTGAGAGGGTGCTTTTTTTTTTTTTAGTCAACAGGAAATGATGTATTTGTTGTCACGTGGTATCGGACGTGTGTGCTGGAAAAAGCAGTCCCCGGTGATCGTGCCCCGGTCATCGTCGCGACTTACCCCGGGAAGATGCACTTTTTTCGGCCTAGAGGAGCAGCATTTGCCGCCTGGAGACCATTTTCTGGTCCTGAAAAAAAAAATAAAAGGCGATCGAAGTGACTGTTGGTGCCAATCTTTAGTCCATCTAAAGGCCTAATTATAATAACAATTGAATATTACCTCAAATGTTTTTTTTGGAAAATATTCAAGTTTTATGTTTTTTGGGGCAAAAAAAGCAGTGCGCTCATGTGACGAAACCGGGATATAAAGGGTTAAAATCCGCGAAATGTAATTAAAACTTGACATGAATATTTCAAGGAGAAGTAGGTCTAAAAGATTGGCTAATTTAAAGTGGAATAAAATATTAATATATAAATTTTTTATAGCACTTTTTTGGGCGTGGTCGATTAGGACCGATAGTGTGTGCATTTTATGAAATGCGCTCCTGCAAAAAAAATAAAAGTGGATCGAAATGAATGTTGGTGCCAATCTTTGGTCCATCTAAAGGCCTAATTATAATAACAAACAAATATTACTTCAAATGGTTTTTTTTGGAAAATATTTAGTTTTTTTGTTTTTTGGGGCTAAAAAAACAGGGCGCTCATGTAATAAAACTGGGATTTAAAGGGTTAAAACAATGAAAATATAATTAAAACTTGACATGGATATTTTAAGCAGAAGTAGTTTTAAAAGATTGACTAATTTAAAGTAGAAAAAAATATTGATATATAACATTTTTAGAGCACTTTTGGGGCGGGACAATTTTTGGTCCCGAGGTTCACGAAAGGATGGGATTTTGAGGTTCTACCAACAGTTAAAGGGGCTTTCAAAAACCTCTTTCCATGAGCAGTCATCACAGTCGGGGTCCAGAGTCACCGAATCTGGTCTGAACTCCTGTATGACTTCGTGGCTCTCATCTAGCAGACACACGGTCATCTGGTAGGTGCAGCCACAGTCCGTCCTCCCACAGTACCTGCAGGATGAGCTTCCCTTTAATCACTGAGTCTGTTCTCTGACACAAAGGAAATAACGTGTCTGTTCAGACGTGTCCTACCAGTCTTGTACTGTGACAGGAGGCTGTGCATCCAGCTGTTCAGATGAGAATCCCTCTGCCAGCAGGTCAATCACCTGCCTCTTCAGACACAGCCTGGGACACACAGGATATATTTGCAAACTGAACTAATTTTGGGAAGAAAACAAAAAAAGCATTCTGCCACATATATGATGTTTAAATTGAACTTAATATGTTTCATGTGAATAACAAAGTTGTAGTTTAGTAAAACCTTATGCATGTACATATGTTGTTGAGACAGACTCAATAATACTGTTAGAACTATGCGCTGTATTATAGAGTATCATAACTATCTGTCCAAACATTTTAACGTCTTATGGGGCGATCGTGGCTCAAGAGTTGGGAGTTCGCCTTGTAATCAGAAGGTTGCCGGTTCGAGCCCGACTTGGACAGTCTCAGTCTCATTGTGTCCTTGGGCAAGACACTTCACCCGTTGCCTACTGGTGGTGGTCAGAGGGCCCAGTGGCGCCAGTGTCCGGCAGCCTTGCTTCTGTCAGTGCGCCCCAGGGTGGCTGTGGCTACAATGTAGCTGCCATCACCGGTGTGTGAATGTGTGGATGACTGGTTGTGTAAAGTGCTTTGGGGTCCTTAGGGACTAGTAAAAGCGCTATACAAATACTTACCATTTAAACCTTTTCCAGTGACCCTAAAAGAAGCCTGACAGAATGTAGTGGTGTGACCAATACTCATATGTTGTATGTGATAACTACTCACTCAAAGGAGGTTGCAAAGTATTTAGTCACTCCTTCACTGCAAAAGTCATGACCACAGTCTCCCGGCATGTCCTCCACCTTCCACTGGCTCCCACCATTCTCTATCAGCTCCCAGAATTTCAGCTCATCTGGGAGGGAAATCCACAGTCTCAAGCTTCCAGTCACAGTATTATGTTTCGTTTTGTTTTGTTTTTTACATGAGCTTTATTGGGTCAAATACAAGAGCACAATTAGTTGCATTTGAGTGCTGGCCAGCACGAAACGGCCTCAAAAACAAGACCAGAACTAATAGTTTTTAAAAAGAAATCTAATTTAGTCTTGATCTGGTGAGTAACTTGTTAGCTATGCAACTTCTGTTATGAAATAGTTATGAGTAAGTTATGAGAAACAAAAGTGAACAAAGCTGACAGCTGTTCTCAGTGTCACATCCTAAAATATCACGGTAAAAGGCAGAAATCATTAGCAAGTTATTGAACACACTCGACGGCAAACCAGTCAGATACCCCCCCTCAGAACTTGGTGAAGACCAAAAGCAGAGCCAAGAAGAAAAGTGGACACTGGACTACCATTCACCGGGTGCCTAGAAACATGTTTCTAAATGAATAACACTACTTCTTGTGTGTATGTCTCCTGTTCGTTATTGTTTCTCCCTGTGCCCCATTTCCAGTCTACCCAAAGCATCTTGTGCTCCCTCTTTCGGATCAGTGGCCTCCCCGTGAACCTCCTTATGTGTGCACTGCTCCCTGTCTCATCTTTGACTGCTTGGATTCTGCCTTGCTTTGTAACTTTGGAGGTATCCTGTATCCTACACTAGGCTCTTGTGTACATGTAAGGTTCATACAAGAGGTAAGCTCTGCAAAAAGTAAAAGTTATAAACAAAATGTCAAAACTACTACTTTAAAAAGCATCTGATGAAATGCTCATCATGCTCTCTAATCCACTGAGGGAAAAATAATATCTTACCTTCTCCGCTGGGGTTCTTCAGCAGGTTTCTGGCCATGATTACAGCTCACTCAGAGAAGGCACGACCTGCACAGGAAAAACAGGAAATTGCTACTTGGACCAGTATTACAATTTAAACCAGATCCTTCATGTAGGTATTGGCTTAGCTGCAGGAGAGGTACTCATACAGGTCTCTTCTATATTACACAGTAGTGTGCTGGAACAGTAGTGTGTGTGTGTGTCATGCCAGCTGGAAGACTGCTGAACTCCACTCAATGGGGAACGTCCAATAAGGCAAAGGCTTGTGCTCGGGAAGCACATGTAAATAAACATCCAAGGAGAATCATAGTGACTTTGGGACTCTTAGTGGTCACATGGTGCTAGAGTTTCCTTTACAGCAAAAGGCTGTTTTAAATTGACTGAAATCTTTGTGACATTTGGTGCAATCAATGATCAGCATATGTGGTTTAGGTGGGCTCAGGAGCATATGAGGTGAGACCTATAGTCTCAAAAACATCCCAACCCAAACACTAATACCCTGTCTGCTGACTCACAGCACAGCAGAGAGGGTGAAAGCCTCACGCTTTACATGCTGAATAGGAGGCATCACAGAGGATCAAGCAGTCATCAGACAGACATCAGTCAGCAGGAAAACAACCAGGGATAGCAACACTTTTAAACTCTAGCAGCTCGAATACAGTGTATGTACAGTGCCTGGTCATTAGCTTTCTCTTTATATGCCTGGTGTTTGTGTGCTTCAGCACTGGTACCAACAATGTTTTTTAAGATGAGCTAATCATTTTTGCATTAAGGCCCAAAACGATAACTTGTCATTTTAGTCTCACAGAGTTTTGTGCATCAGACACTGTGCAAGATACTGGATCTGCATTTTGCTGTTCACTGAGACTGAGAAAAAACTACTGAGTCATTTCCCCCTGCAAAGCATAACAGCTACATGACACGCATGCTAATGACATGCTCTGCTTTAAATAAAACACTGAGCTAAATGCATAAAGCAGCATATTGTGTATGTTACTCACAGACAAGAAGGTGGCCAGGTGCAGTCTTTTGTTTCCTCTGGCTGTTTCTCTGCCTGCACTTGAGTTCCTCTGCAGAGTTGCACCCCCACAATAGAGAGGCTTTTATAGACTGTGACGCGCACACACACACACACACACACACACACACACACACACGAGAAGGAGTGAGAGCGAAGAGAGGAGGAGGAGAGACACAGAACACTCTGGTTGGAGGCAGGGTGCATCCATCCAGCATAACTCAGCAGAACACACATGGACTCAGCACAAATGTCAGAGGAAACACTTCAACAGCAGCTGTGGGAGAAAAGCATTCAGTAAGTCACGTTGCATATACTAATAGGGTCACTTTAGTTGATCGTGAGGTTTTATGTAGCATTCAAATACAAGAAGAGCCAAACAATAACCAAGAAAGTTAAGAAATAACAAGAATTAAATACCAAACTTTGCGAATTAGTTAAAATCAGAAAATGATCTATGACATATGAAAGGACACCAGATTGTAGAAGGTAAGTTATTCCAGAAGTGAACAGACCCAGTGAAAATAAACTCAAAACCAGGAAACACATCTTAAACTGATGGGAAAGGGGACCAAGTAGAATTTGCCATACAGTAACATGCATTACAATCAAACAGCTGACTTATAGACCGGCTGATAGAGCAGTACACCAGGACTCTAAGCTGTAACACCAGGCAGACTGACCTGAGTGGGACTGTACAAGACTAATGGTCCACTCATAACATCCATTGGGAACTCACTGGGACTGTGGAGTCCAGCTGCAGTCACCATCAAGTGGACAATATAACAGGGTGATGCAGCACATGTCCGTGCTGCTGTTCTGCATAGGCCTCACACATCACACATAAAATATCTGTCCAAAATATTGTCTAGTGGACCTTTCCTCGTGCCTGGGCCTTAGTTTTGAGTAGATATTAAATATTTTATCAATCTTGACTTCACGCATCTTTTATGCTGTCAATGTGTAGCACAGTCCTCTGCAGCGGCAGCAAGGTTGTGGATGGCAGTAACATATATCACCTGCAGAGGGAGATGTGGTATCATATGATGGTTCTGCCAAAAACCAAAAGCGAGCTTATGCCCTTAATGTAAAACACTTGTTCACATGTTAGACAAAGATTTGCTCTGTGGTTTGTCTGATGAGCACTCCCAGGAAAAGTGTGTGACTTATGATGGAAACACAACTTAGATGACTGGTAAGTTTTTAATTTAAACGAAAGTAAACGAACCAAACAATATTAATGAAGCCGGTGTTCTGACAAAACGTCCTGCTTTGGCAAAACGTCCTATTGTAAGTAGTTTATGCACATTTCTGCTGTCACAGAGTCATTCCAGCACAAATGTAAGTAGGTATGACGGTTTGCCACTTAATTTTAGCTGTTAAAGTATGCTTGTACGTCACATTTACAAAGGTAGGACGGTTTGGCACTTAATTGTACCCATCAGAGTATGTTAGTAGCTTATATTCACATAGGTAGGATGGTTCGCCACTGAATTTCGTGTTGCGTAGAAACAACGGGTAGGATGGTTTGTCAGGTAGGATGGATTCCCAGAACACCCTGCACCATCATTATGGCCCATTTTGTCAAAGCTGTAGGGCTAAATAGATCATAAAAGAGTAATAGCATATCAACTTCTTATTTTATTTATTTACAAACTTAAATCAGTCATACACCCAAACTAAGGGACGGTCATACCCACAAGCCACCAAGGAATTACTGGTGACACACTTTAACAGCAGAGTCGTTAAATTATTCTTATCTTGCAAGCTTGTTCGGCGATTTAAAAATAATAATTTTAGAAATTATTTTTGCTTCTTAGCATTTTGACAGCACATTTTGATGTAGTTTACGCCTTTTGATGTAATGTAATGTAAAATGTAAAGCCTACCTTTGCTGTGTTTTTACTGCAGTTGCTCCTTTGGTTTACAAAGGGTCTTATCTTCAATAACATCAGATGGGAAATGTGTCCATATGTCTTCTGGTCCTCCCAAGTGTTGACATTTTGTCCCATTTTCATGAGAAAATGTGAGGGTCTAAACTTACTGCACAAGGATATTACTCCTGATCAGAAGGATATTACTTCTAATTGGATCACTTCCAAACTTTCATCTTGCTTTTATTGGTTGATGAAAGCATCAATACATTTCATCACAGTTTTTGTCCTCCGTGTCCCAGGTGTAAACTATAAGAAAGTCTAAAATACTCTGCAAATAAAAACAGCACTTCAGGGTTTTATGATGCAGTGCTGGATTGAATTATTTTTATTCTAAAAATACAAAAGAAATCATTATTTGATAATTTAATGGAAAATAAAGGGAGTAATTATAAATCAATGTTTCTAAATGAGTAGCTTTTTCTTGTGTGTGGTGGTGTCAAAAATGGAGTTTAAGTTGGAGGACTTCACGTTCAGTCCAACTAAAGAAAAGGTGAATAGACGTCAGAAGAATGACCTATTACATATAGCATTTTTTTCCATGTGCCAGTGCCCCTAAATGCAAAAAGAAAGAAAGAAAAGAAAAATAGCTGAAGGAGCTCTTGGGGATTAAGTTGGGTGAAAGGGGTTTAATTTGGTGAGCAGGTTCCTGCAGAAGAAGTTGAGCGAGGTGATGTTGCTGGTGTTCCTACTCCACTGCAAAATCTCCTTCCTCGAGCAGGCAGCTCCTACAACAGTGCTAACCAGCTCCCTACCAGGCAGCCCAATCTAGCTGTAAAAGGCTGATCATAGCTTCTTGTGTGGGTATACAAAATTAGGCTTTATTCTGCGCCACAACATCAATATAACACAATGAATACATTACATCATACACAAAGTACCTCCCAATATGGGAGAGAAAAATTCAAGTTAAACATTGCAGATTTGGCACGTTGCTTTTTTGATTTTTTCTTCCTGTGGACAGTACAGTACAACATTCAACAATCAATAGGAAATCATTGTGCCATAAATAACAAGTGGTTTAGGCATCATTCATAAGCAGGAATTTTCAAAATCATCAACACCAAGCTTACAAACACGGCTTGAATCACACTTTTTTTGCATTCATGAACTACCGACGTTTTGGTGCCTTTTGTTGGATGTCCATTTGTTTCTTTATTGTCAATGCAGGAGTATAATATGACAGGATGAGCTTCTAGAAAAGTCTCTGACTGCACAGAGGAATGTCCAACAAACAGCAGTGCATATCCAACTGCGTGACCCCTGTAATGTTTTAGTGCAGCACCAGACATTTTTATCTTCCAGTGATACAGCACCCATAACTGTCCCTTCATGAATGGGTGGCCTGCTTATAATTAGGAATTTCCGTTATTTTTTTGGGAATGCGACAATACTTCCAGTTCTTTGGAACAGCTGCAGGTGGAGGCTCCGTTCAGATCTAAGCTTCAGAGGACGCCTGGGGTTTGAGTTTGGCCTTTTCCATGGTCGTACCGTATGGGTCTGATCTTTTAAAGAAGCCCATCTAAAGCAAAGGATGAAGAGATTAGATGCAAAACAATAATAACGTGTGAGCTTCACAACTGATACGTGTAAAAAAATACACTGTTCCCTGATAACTTACCCAAAATGCAACTCACAACTCTTAAAGAATAGTCACTTTTACAATATCTGGTCAATCCACAAACACTATCTAATGACAGCCATACTGATTTTTCTACAACACATTGTTTTTCTTGCTTCTGTAATGGTTTTTGTTGGGTTTTTGTTCCCGCAGTAACAACTGAAAGACAATCTTACAATTTCCGTGTCCTGCAAGCACAGCTTTAGTTCAGATCACAGCTTTCAGCAGTTATAAGTAAACAAACTGACTAAAGAAACAAAAATCTGTTTTTGGGGTCTTTGGCTCAGGCTGTAACTCAGTAGAGCAGAAAAGCCCGAAGGTTAGTGCTGTCAATCTCATATTTATCAAGAATATTACAAAAACTGCAATGTGTAACAACCAAGTTATTCCAGAGCTGTTTTTCTGTGATCATGCTAAAAGTAGGGTATTTGAACACCTTGTTACCTTGTAAAGTAAGTATATGAGCAAGGCCAGCAACAGCAACCCAGCTAGAACAGCCAGGATGATGATCCACACAGGAACAGAGTACTGACTGTTGGGTTTATTCCACATCACAGCAGTCGCCACCTGAACAACAGGAAACCGCAGAACTGATCCACCGTGCACTGATTTTCATTTGTAAATGAAAAATCTAAAGAGCTTGTGAAATTGTAAAAACACAGAAAAAAGCTGTTGATGTTACCTTTTTGGATCCTGATGGCTTTAATGTGGGAGAAACAGAATACGGCATCCTGTCCACGCTGAAGTGAACGGAGCACTCCAGCGTGTACTGCTTATAGGCTCGCTGTGGACGATCGATAAACAAAAGTTTAATGAGGAAACTTTTTTGTATCTAAGGAAAATCAAAAGCCTCTGTGATTTCTGCGAAATCAGTTTCGTACTATTTCTTTAAATATTAGTTTATCGTTCCATACATCATCTACTCTGTACTGTGGGTTGTAGTAGGCTCAAAATTTAATTATAAAATGTCACAATTAACAGTAGAAAGCCTATTAAGTTCATTAGGAAAACTGTTAGGTATGAATAATGATCTAATGTGGATGAGACACACTGTCTGTTTTTGTCGGTCGACAGAGGGCAGCATGAGCACAGACTCCTGCAGGTTCTCGCCTTCATCCGCTCTAGTCTGTTCCTTAGTTGAGTTTCTTCTTCTCAAACTTGAAAGACATGACTGACACTACAGAGCAGTAATGCAGAGTTCAAAGACCTGTAGTCTCACCTCCATGAACGTTTCAGCCCAGACTCTTGAGCGTACAGTCAGGATGACACTTCGTCCTCTCTGCAGCAGCCCCACATTACACTGCAGCTGCCAGCACTCCACTGTACTGCATGTCTACAGAGGGACAGAGCAGGCACAGCACATTCCAGTTAACCATTCACCGTCATTTCTTTCATTACTAATGACTAATTACTGCCCTCACAACAGCAATTTAAACAAAAAAAAACCATGCAAGGATTTTTCTACTACATGATGCATTTGCATACATGTGCTTTACTTTCCTTAGTTTGATAAAAAGTTTTCCATTTGTCAATTTCACTGTTAAGCGTTAATTCTCACAGCCTCAGGGACTGAGAAGCCTGCAAAAGTCTTTTAAACGTTCCTGATTTGTAGGATGATTTGTTGAGTGTACTTCCGTACTTTGTGAGCTTTGGCACTTCAATGCATCATCTGGCAGTCAATATTCGGAGTGGCAGTGACTCTAAGCTCAAGACAAATTTCCTGTAAGAACTATACAGAAACAGCCCCATCTTCGATATAGAAGAGAATACCTCACATGCTGTGATATAACTGCATAACCATAAACCCTAGCAGTCGTTTTTGTAGCAATATAAACACATGGATAAACAGAGATTATGTTTCTTTGTATTATGCTTAGCATTAGTATTGTCAGTTATTATGACTTTGAATTAAGCTAAAATGTTGAAACATGTTCTAAAAATAAGACGGGTCCTCTGGAAAGGCTCACACAGTTAAATGGTTTTGGCAGCACAGTGACAGAGTAAGAGCAGATTACAGTGCAGTGATGATATAAGATGTCAAAGTCACCGGTGCTCTATACAGAGTTGATATGAACCAGTTTGAGCGCCAAGAAAACTTCATTCAAAATCCCACTGACTAAAAACTGAACTTCATTCTTTGGATATAATCAAAAGAAGATTGCTGGCAATTCACATGCCTCTGTTCTCAGATCCCCACAGCACACACTGAAACTCCTGTGATGTGTGTAAATGAGTAAAGTCGTGTATTGAACAAAGTAATGTTGTTGTTTATTTAATATTTCAGCTTTCAGTTTAACCCTGTGAGGTGTAAGTCATTGTCAGTGAAACCCCAGCCCTAAACCCAAACCCTATATATTTTTAAAAAGCCAAGAGGGTCTAAAGTGTCCCTTTGAAATCAACAATTACCAACTGAGTAGGGTTCACATCGTGAATACAGCCTGTCCTAACCCTACCTACACCAACAAGATGTGCCTCCCATAAGCCCCAAAAGAGAGAAATCCATAAATGATTCCAGGGGTCATGAACGGTTC
This sequence comes from Aulonocara stuartgranti, assembly GCF_965226115.1. Taxonomy (NCBI): domain Eukaryota; kingdom Metazoa; phylum Chordata; class Actinopteri; order Cichliformes; family Cichlidae; genus Aulonocara; species Aulonocara stuartgranti. The sequence continues at coordinate 33,857,124 of NC_138943.1, read as the reverse complement.
ATATGTGTAGAAATATGATATATAACCAACAGTGTTGGTGTGTTTTATGATTATGAATGAACCACACTGTCTGGGTTTCTAGTTTCCTCATGGAAGCGTTAGTCTCCCTGTGCCTGTCCATGAAGCCAGATAACACACACCAATGAGTTAAATTGCAGGAATGTCTTAAAGACATAAAGACCTGGATGGCCGCTAACTTTCTGCTTCTTAATTCAGATCAAACTGAGGTTATTGTACTCGGCCCTGAAAAGCTTAGAAATATGGTATCTAACCAGATTCTTACTCTGCATGGCATTACCTTGGCCTCCAGTAACGCGGTGAGGAACCTTGGAGTCGTTTTTGACCAGGACATGTCCTTCAACGCACATATTAAACAAATATGTAAGACTGCTTTCTTCCATTTGTGCATCATCTCTAAAATGAGAAATATCCTGTCTCAGAGTGACGCTGAAAAACTAGTTCATGCATTTATTACTTCCAGGCTGGACGACTGTAATTCATTATTATCAGGATGTCCAAAAAACTCACTGAAAAGCCTTCAGCTAATCCAAAATGCTGCAGCAAGAGTCCTGACAGGGACTAGAAAGAGAGAGCATATTTCTCCTGTTTTGGCTTCCCTTCACTGGCTTCCTGTTAAGTCCAGAATTGAATTCAAAATCCTGCTCCTCACATACAAGGTCTTAAATAATCAGGCCCCATCTTATCTTAATGACCTTGTAGTACCATATCACCCTATTAGAGCACTTCGCTCTCGCTCTGCAGGCCTACTTGTTGTTCCTAGAGTACTTAAATGTAGAATGGGAGGCAGAGCCTTCAGTTTTCAGGCCCCTCTTCTGTGGAACCAGCTTCCAGTTTGGATTTGGGAGACAGACACTATCTCTACTTTCAAGATTAGGCTTAAAACTTTCCTTTTTGCTAAAGCATATAGTTAGGGCTGGACCAGGTGACCCTGAATCCTCCCTTAGTTATGCTGCAATAGACGTAGGCTGCCGGGGGATTCCCATGATGCATTGAGTTTTTCCTTTCCAGTCACCTTTCTCACTCACTATGTATTAACAGACCTCTCTGCATTGAATCATATCTGTTATTAACCTCTGTCTCTCTTCCACAGCATGTCTTTTATCCTGTCTTCCTTCTCTCACCCCAACCGGTCGCAGCAGATGGCCCCGCCCCTCCCTGAGCCTGGTTCTGCCGGAGGTTTCTTCCTGTTAAAAGGGAGTTTTTCCTTCCCACTGTCGCCAAAGTGCTGCTCATAGGGGGTCATATGATTGTTGGGTTTTTCTCTGTATCTATGAAGCGCCTTGAGGCGACTTATGTTGTGATTTGGCGCTATATAAATAAAATTGAATTGAATTGAATTGCCTACAACAATCGTGCATTGCATGGCAGACTGTGTGATATGTTGGAAACAAAACTAGTGACTGTCACATACCACAGCAAGTCACTGAAGCTACAAGTTATCAAAATTAAAGCTTTTTATCTCTTAAAAATAACCCAACAATGCACATGTACAGTATTCTGCAGCCCTAACTTTCTTCTGGGAGTGTGTAACTGTTGTTCACACTGACCTGTGAACTTCTATTAAGTTAGCACCAATTCATTAATACTAAAAATACTTTAGTTTTTAGAATTCCCACTGTGCAGCACGGTTTATTCGAAACATTTCTGTGTGCTAAGGTTGTTTGGTTTCATCCGAGTGCCATTAGAGATGAGCTGTCAAATGTCAGCCGCACAAAAATAACTCAGTAAATCACAAACGTAATTAACTTCTTCTCACAAACAATTACAGCAAGCAGCTGTCGATGTTGACCAGAGCTCATCATCTTTATTTCCATTTCCTCTGTTGAAACAAACAATCGAATCAGAACAAGAAAAGGCAGAGCTACTCCTTTCTGCAGTCTCATTTGCATCTTTTGGTTTCAGTGCATTGCATACATGTGTAAATACCACTGAACACTACAGTAAACACAGTCCCGTAGAAACTCAGAGAGACTCGACACCCAACAAAAGAGCTTTTGTTTTAAAGTGTTTGGGATCTGCAAGCTAATCTCGCCACTACTCTCCACCCACGTGTCAGACACTGAGGACAGAGACAAACATGACCCGTGTCTTTAAGGGACACATGACGTCCACTGATGAGGAGCAAATGTTGTCACAAGGTTGCAGAAGAAGGAATAAAGTTGGATATTCAGTTTAAACTTGAATTTAGCTAGGTTTGCTACGAACTTACCCTGCTGTGTGTGTTTGTGCTAAGCTAGGCTATACATAGGTTATGGTGCTACAGTGAAGGTTTGGCATGAAGTGCACAGAGATGTCAGACTCTGCTTAGCTCCTGATGGCTTTAAGCTGAGTTAGCTGCAGCTAGAATCTGTAATCAAGCATTTCCATTCATTAATCAAAGAACAGTACATGTTCTCTGTAAAACTCCTTCACAGGTTGAATTTCTATATTCTGTAATGTCTCACCAGGTTTCCTTGTTCAGCCAGAGGATCTCTGTGCACGTCCCTCTTCTGGATGCGGTGCTCAACATTGGACTTCAGTGATGCTGGACCCTCTACTGCCCCAGGCTGAAGCTGTAAACATAAATACATTAGGAGTCATTAGCAAACACAAGCCAGTGTTCACAGTCAAGAATAGACTAACAACAAAGGTGTAAGTGTGTGTCCTCACCTTAAGTTTCAGTGCATTTAAGGTTGTTTTGGAGAAGCAGCTGAGAGGACCCTCAGTGACCACCTCCAGAGGGTAGAGCAGCCAGTGACCATGAGCCTTCAGGGGACATTTCACCACTAAAGATGTCTGGCTCACCACACTGGGACCGTTATTCACCAACTGAGAAAGAGTTTAACATGTTATACTGTGTCTTCTTTTAGTACACTGTACATTGTGTACTGCACTTTACAAACAAACTCCCTTGCATTGTGATTTTAGTAAAAGGAAACACAAGTCCTACGCGTGAAATGACATTAGCAATGTTTGACTGTATCAAGCGCGCCAGCACAGCCATCCACGTCATGATAGTCTTGAGAGCTTAATAAAAGAAGCCGACTGGACTGGTTTGTGAACGTTTCACCTCTCTTCAGTTCTAAAACAAGTGGTCCAGTTGTTCAACAGATGTAGCCCGGATAAAATGAACCGGCTTTTTCCTTTCCATGGATCATGTCATCCAGTTCACTTTTGTCCTGGTTGTTCAAAAGAAGAAATGAACAAGACAAACTGGAGGTTTGATCTAGATTTTTTTTAAAAACCCAAAAACTATTGGATTATCTGATCTTATCCAATCAGGTAATCCTGTTTTCCCTTTGAACAGGTTTCAGGATCCGTTCTGACTGGATTTATCCTACCAGATTACTTGTGAACAAACGCACCCAGGTTATTATCCACTAGTGGAGGAGACCCACTTTGAAACCCCTTGTAGCCACATTTTTAAGGAAAAGAAGACTATCGCACATCTTAGTTAAGACCGACGCATCTCAATATTACCAGCTGACAAGGGGAGGTGCAGTGCTGTTCTCAATTCATCTGATTATCACTCCAAAATGACCACACTTTTCAACAATTTAAGGAGTGTGGTAATATTTTACAGCAACACTTATGAGTTCTTAATGTAAGACACAAGCAGCTACTAGATGAAAGACATGAATTGCATACAACAGCTTAAAAGGGAAAAAGCTACTGACCACCATACATACTGATGCCTACACCGAGATGTTACACCCTGCATATGCATGACTTTCTTCTTGTATCTGCTTATGGGGGTCTCATAAGTGTTAGTGTCGCTGAGGAGTGTGGTAATTTTGCAGTGATAATCAGTTGACGATTGATGCTTCGGTCTTTACACAGGAATGTTACTCAGGACGCCTCCTTTTTCTGGATGGTGACGTTAGAAGGAGGAATTCCCTCACTAGAGTTTAATCACCTGCCAGTTTGTTTTAGAACTGAACTCCTCAGATCTTCACAGATCTGAAAAAGTCCAGGATCTTTCAGGCTCTCAAGTTTGAAGATTTGCAACTTTTTGTAATGACACATAATAGTAAAAATAAAACAAAATGAAGAATAAGATCATTTAAAACACATAAACATACAGAAAGAGCATAAGAAAAACTAATGATTATGGCTTATGAACAGCTCCCTATTTACCTTGTAGAACAACCTTAAGCAGTATTAACTTTTAGTCTCTCACATAGCTGTGGAGGCATTTTGACCCACTCTTCTTTACGTTGCTGGAGGTTTACAGGCTTTGGTTTATGCACAGCAGTTCATTCAGGTTGGGGTCTGGATTTTGTCTCAGCCATTGCAACACCTTGATTCTTTTTTCAACTACTCTATTGTAGATTTGCTGCTATGCTTGTTATCATTTTCCTGTTGTTGATCTGTCTGTTAGGCAGATGGCCTGAGATTTTATTCTGGAATATTTATACAGAGGAGTTCATGCCTGACTTGGTGACTCCAATATTCCAAAAAACAAGCCCAAATCATCAACCCTCCACCACCGTGTTTGACATCTGGTCTGAGGTATTTTCCAAATATGCCACTGCGCATTATGGCAAAATGTCACCACCTTGTTTCAGAAGTCTTTTGGTTCGTTTAGATGCAACATTACAAAACTGTAACCATTCTATTTTCTTGCTGGAGAGAAGAGACAATTTGTTTTTTAAAAGACGTTCAGTCTTTTCCTAATTGTACTGTCATGAATTTCAATATTTAACATGCTAACTGAGGCCTGTAGAGTCTGAGATGCAGCTCTTGGACAGTCATTCCTGTGAACACTGGCACCTATGTGTACTTTTTTTGTAACCACAGCTGACGTTTTAAGCCTCAGAAGATAATGTTAGCTTCTTTTTCACAGTGCAAAATGTTTTAGTGAAATAGCCGAGCTCCTATTTTACACGACTATTAATTTAAGCTCACCAACACTACTATACTCACATTAAAAGTTGGTGAATATTTTGAATGTATTACTCTTCTATGTTTCAGTGTGCAAACGTGATAGGACTAGCTTCTTGTGTATCGTAGATGTTATTTTTACCTCGAAGACCTGCTGAAGCTCAGGGCCGATCTCCTGCTCCTCCCCCAGACCCTGTCGCACAGTCCAGTTGGGAGGAGGAAAGATGACTTTGTCTGGCCGAGAAACACTGCAAACGGCACAGTCACACTTTTATCTTGGCAAGAATGAAGGTTAAGAAAAATGATGTCATAGTTATGTGTCTAAAGTGAAGCCTCACCCCTGGAGAATGATGTCAGCCATGGCAGAGACCTTCAGCTCATAAAACACCACTTCGCTCTCAGAGTTATTTGCATTTTTACTAGAACAAACCACAAAAACGTAATGTTACTGAAACAGCCCTGATCACCTGATCAAGAAGCATTAAACAGCTTTACAAACCTGAATTTTGTAGACTTTTAGTGAAGCGAGCTGAGAAGTTATTAAACATATTTATATATATATATAAAACTAACTTTGCAAATGCTACCAAAAAACCCTACAAGATAAAATGAATCAAAAATATTTGGATAACACAGTAGGAACATGTATTTTCACATGAGGTATTATTTAACCAGTGGGAGTTTAAGTTATTTTGCACGCTAATAGAGACTTCCATCTGCCACTGAAGGTGCTCAAGAACTTCTACTCCTGCACCATCGAGAGCGTCCTGACGTCAAACATCTGCACCTGGTTTGGGAACAGCACCAATCAGGACAGACGAGATCTGCAAAGGGTGGTGCGCTCGGCAGAACGCATCATTCAATCAGAGCTCCCTGACCTGCTGTCCATCTACACCAAGCGGTGCAAGTCCAAAGCTAGGAAGATTATGATGGACCTCTCCCATCCCAACAATGGACTCTTCTCACTGTTGAGGTCTGGGAAGCGCTTCCGCTCCCTTAAGGCCAAAACAGAGAGAATGAGGAGGAGCTTCTTCCCCCAGGCTATTCGGGGCCTGAACCAGGTGTAGGACTGGACTCTCCCAACACGTCACTATAAGACTGGACTCTCACACACGTCACCACACGCACCACCACACATTTCCTATAATCCTATAATTCCTATAATTTATAATCCTTATCTTTATAATCTCTTCTGCTATTTGCACATTCTTTACTGTAAATTCCTAAGTTAATTTGTAAATTTTTGTAGTAAATTGTAAATATTGTAAAACTTTTCTTCTGTCATTTAATGGTCGGGCATTGTACAGCTACAAGCATTTCACCCCCATGTCATACTGTGTATGGTTGTGTGTGTGTGACAAATAAAATTTGAATTTGAATTTGAATTTAATATTCAAACACACAACATAAAGACCCCACATTAGTAGATGCATTGCTGGTTTGGAGGAAGTAATTACTGAAGTTATTACAGAAAGTTCAATCAGAGAGAATGAGTCTAAATAAATATCAGTAGTACTGGAAGTAGCTGCTCATTATGAATCTTTTTTTTTTCTTTAATGGTTAAAATTTTACTTGTGAACAAAGTCATTTTAATTCAGATTCAAAGAGTATTTGGCTCAACGAAGCTCTGACTAAATAAACCTGGGGTTGTTCTTGTTTTCAGCACTGAATCAGTGACAAATCGTAAGATGTTCTAACTTTACAAAAGGTGTTTTCTAGTTGCTGGAGAAAATCTTGTTCACTTTCCACAGAAATAGAGCAACAAACTCTTTTTCCAAGCTAAAAAAAAAGATCTTTTAAATTAGCAGGATGCCATTTCCTCTCCAGCTTACAGGTTAACTGCTTTAAGGTACGCGTTGCTGAGTATTTCTCATATGGAGCCTTTATTTTTAGAGGAGCCAGAGTATCCAGGTCACTTTCCAGGTCCACAGTCCCTTTTTTTGGTAGGATGAGTAACATTTTTTTCTTGGCGTTCTTCCTCTTGTCTCAATGAAGCGTGTTTTGTCAATTTCAGTTTGTTCAGGTTAAGAATTTCCAAACTTAGTACAACTTTCAGTTTGGAAGACTAGATGTGGATCACCATCACCTTCTCAACATCAAAATGTTTGCTGGTGTGATATCACTACAACGCAGCCACATTAACCGCGGTTCAGTCAGGATCACTAAAACAGGCTGTTTCCATCTGCAGCAACTTAAATGCTACTCAAAAAATGAAGGGATCACTTAACTCAGACATCAAGTCTTCATGAATGAAATATTCAGGTTGAAAGTCTTTATTGACACATTGTGTAATTTGTTTTGGTTTCAATGGAAATCCAAATTTCAACCCTTCCAAAAAAATCCTAGGAAGAACAGAGCAGGCATCGTGACAGCAGCCTGTTAAAGGGGAGTTTTTCCTTCCCACTGTCGCCAAAGTGCTTGCTCATAGGGGGTCATATGACTGTTGGGTTTTCTCTGTATGTATTATTGTAGGGTCCACCTTACAATATAAAGCATCTTGAGGTGACTGATGTTGTGCTGTATAAATAAAACTGAACTGAATAGATCAAGGAGCTGGGGTTGAGGTGCAGCAACGTTGAAAGCAGCTAAAGCAGCCTAATAGCATGCCCTATATGGGATTTACCATGTGTAGAAAGAAGTCAGCTGGTGTGGACTGGCAATGACATCAGCTGAGGTTGACTTCAGCATGAGTTAGCACTAGTAGTATGTATGTTTAACTGCTCTGTTATTTCCTGAGGGGTTTCAGATGGATGTGCATATTTGATTTGGCACAGATTTTACACTGGATACCATTCCCAGCATAACCCTCCTATTTATCTGAGCTTCAGAGCAGCACTAAGAGTACACTAATCCCTGAAGTGGCTTTGTGACTCCTGTTCGTCCTACCAGAATCAAACCGAGGATCATTATGCAAATGTGTTAACCACTACACCACAGAATCACAATAACAGTGATGATGACAGATTTACTTGGTTGCCCTAAAGAATTTTTTGTTAAAAAAAACTGTATGTAGCTTATAATAAGAATTAAGAGAATACTTTGGATTAAAATCTGCTCCACTGGTATGCAGTTGCCAAAGATACCCCATCCCACTTGAACTGGAATCCCTAAAAAGTGGCCTACCTTCGTATCTGGAGCTCAAACTGAACAGTATTGTAAGTATCACTGAGTCTGGGGATGGTGAAGCGAAGACCGGCCCACAGCTACAAAAACAGCCACAGAAAATTCACGCAGTTATTTCAGGGAACATGAGAAAGGAAATAAATGTGTTAAATAGAGTCTGGGTTCTTTTTCTTAGAGACGCCCACTTTGGAAACAAGGAATGAAAACTCTTTCAACACAAAAGCAATGTTTATCAGGTTTTATCAGGTCGGTGAGAAAACATGTCGAGTTTGCTTATGTATGAATTAGGCAAGTCAACTTGGCTTAATTGTACTGAGACACAAAGAGTGGGAAAGGCCAAAAATAACATGTGGGTCTTATTGGCTCTTACACTGGTACCAGACTTCATGGGGTTTCCCAGATCACACACGAGATAGCGGGTCTGGTTTTCTGCCTCGTAGCTGCAGGTCAGCTGAGTCAAGCTCTGGAAAGGACACAAAGAAATAAAACTCCATCATGTATTTAACTTTATTAAGTGTACTGCTGTAAAAGCTAAAGAGCTGTTGTCTTGATGCATGCTCAGCTATCCAGGTAAGGAAAGAAGATTCATCTGGACGTAGCGTTTTCAGTGTGAGAAACGTTTCGTCACTCAGCCAAGTGACTTCTTCAGTCTCACGAGTTGTTAGAATAATAAATCAAAACTCTGACTAGAGTTAGAGTGTGACTCTACCAACCAGCTGCATTTCAGGGCTTTCAAAAAATGTATTCAAAACGTAGTAAGTGTATTCACGTTCTTTCACGGCTTTAACTCAACAAGGAGGGCGTCAGGTTGAGAAAACTCTTTTAGCGTAACATTACGATGGCAAAGTGACCTTTGACTTTATGCAAAGTCAAAATAATTTCCACATTTTATTTGCATTAAAGCATTTTTATGCATAATTATCATTTGAATGAAAAAACACGGTGCTTCTGACCGTGATACTTAAACCTCCTTTTAAACGCCACCGACTCACCACGTTGTTGCGTGCTATCCCGCTGTAGTCAGCCTCTGGGGGAAGCGCCACATAGAGCTCAGCCTCGTACGCACCTCCCTCTCCCTCGTTCCTGGCATTGAAGGTCAGGCTCACGGAGTTTTCGCCTCCCAAGTAAACCTCTGTCTTGTCACTGGGCAAAGAGAAGCGCAACATCATCACTACGTTTTCACTGAGCCTTACCTTTTTGAAAGCTGTTGAAAGCTGTTAAAAGAACAGTTTATGCAGACTTCCTGTTGCACATAAAACCATAAGTTCCATGTAACACTGAGAATTGAATCGATTTATCAGAGAAAAACAGTTTTTGAACCAGATTTTTATTTTTTATTAACCTAAAGTGATATACTATAACCAACCGTAACCAAAGTACCCATCATCAACAATGACTCCAACCCTAAACTAGTGCTGTCAGGCTAACATTGAAAACACTCTTCTCCAAAACACAGGGACTGGGTTGGGTCATTACCAGTGATGAGACGTCAGGGTCAGAAGGTTAATATATCACAATCCTAATGATTACGTAATGCACAAAAAGTGTCTGATTGTGCAAGAGTTACACAGTCAACAAACAATCATTTGCAGTCTGCTTTAAGCCACACGATTAAAATAAGCACTATAATCTCCCTCCTGTAGATCTGTTCTGTTCTTCAGCAGCCCCTGAGGAAGCTACTCATCTGTGACTCTTTAGCTGCTTAATTCTCCACAGTGTTTCTCACTCATGTTCGGTTCTGCCAATCGAAGTTTTCAAAGGTTTTTCAAGAGCAGCAAGACTGAACAAAAACAGCCAAAGCAAAACAAAGAGCTGAAAGCAGCAACACTAAGTAAAGTCGGGATTCAGCGTTACAGGCTAAGCTCATTGATGTGAATGTGAATATGCCAAAAATTATCAGTACTTGATGTATTATTTTGTGATGCTGCCACTGAAAGTTGAAACTCTTAATAGAATCTAAATGTAAATTATTTTTTTAAATGACCTGGGGGGTCAGAGTACCTTTTGACTGCACTTTCATAGGTTTTACAGCTTTCCCTACTGATACAGACCACCCCACACCATTCATACTACAAGTAATTAAGTAATATATGAATAATTAAATTCATCAAAACCTCCTGTTTTATTAACTATCTACTACAGAAATGTTTTTTTAATATATAAAAATATATATATATATTCAAAGTGAAAAGAAATCAGTGAATTCACAAGAACTTTCTGTTTTATAAATTCAGGACAGTCTCGGGAATGAGCTACCAAAACTTCTTCTGTAATTTGACATATTTATTTTTTTTAATAAAAGCCCAGCATGTCATAGTAATAGATTACAGCAGCATTTCTTTATCATGCGGAGAAACTGAGATGTACTGTTGAAATTATCACAGGGATTTAAAATTAAGATCAAAGTGGGCTGTGTGTGGTCCACAGTGAATTTGACATGCCTTTTTTAAATACACAGATATCATATATGATAGATGATTGTATAATAATGCCATCTTACCATAGTATAGTGAAGTCCTAAGTACATCCTTATACAGCCACTTGCATGGTGTCAGACTCATTTTCTGGCTTTTGGTTCCCTTGACTGTCACAGGCCATTTATTATTCCGTCTTGAAAAGCTAGTTTATTTACTGTAATCAAAATGACTGAAAACAGCAGCTTTCACACACAGCTTCTACGCCAGCAGAGTTCACTTTTCCTTCATTTCCAGATCTATGTCAAGTCACTGGGTGCAGGACATGACCAACGTGGCCCAAAAGAAGGTAAAACGTAATGAAAAGCAGGGACATAAAGTCTTTCCACACAATGAATCTTTGTTTCAGTCTGTCCCCAAAGGCCATTTTCTCCGACATATCATGTCATGAGTGACATGGGAAATGACCCAAATCTGATCACTGTGATTTGTCTCAGGAAACCGACCCCCACCTTATTCTTCGACTTCATAGTGACACCCCTGTGTGCAAACACATTTTCAGAGAAGTGATAAATCCACTCGACACCCTTCAACTCTGGCCCTCCCCCATCAGCTACACTTGGCAGTAGTAAATTCACGTTTCTATTGAGCAGGAAAGGAAGAAAGGAGCGTGGCTGAAGGTTGGAACCGGGGTTCATCTTTCACTCCATTCCCCCCCGCCCCCAAAAAAGGGGTCTGGACACAGTGACCCCAAACTAGGTAAGACGACACCCAGATGATTTTAATTAACCTTGGGCAAATTTAGCAAATGCAGAGGAAGCAACTCTGATCCCACAAACAGCAGACTCTCACCGATGCCAGGAATGGGCAGGAATCAGCAGCTCACAGCTGACACGTTATACTACACTGACTTCGCTGGGAAAAATATAACAGTGGATCATGAAGCTCATAAAAGCATAATTAAAGCCAGAGGATACAACTAAAACACCAGCGACAGACCTTTAGGTTATGAATCTTAAACATCCCACTGTTTGCAAATTCTTGGCAAAGAAGGGAAATCGCTGTGTGCAACAGTCAGTGAAGGGAAACTGTGTTTTAGTGGAAGTGCTGAATCATTCCAAGTTTGGTCCTGTGGCAGCTCCAAATGCAGATCTTTGACTTTTCATGGGAAACTTTTAGCACTGATTGTATTTCTACAGCTAAGAGAAATCACATGGCCATGTAATGCAAAACAGTCCACATATCAGAGCTGGCAGGCTGGGAGGAGAAACTCTGGAGTGTGTGTTCGCTTTGTGAATGGGCTGAGGCACAGCCAACTATCTGGCTGGAGCCTATTCAGCAACAAGGATTCAGGATTAATATACAATGATATGTTATTGTGCCAAGAGCTAGGAGTCATTAGTCTAGATCTTTACCCCAGTGCACGCATGTTCTGAGCTGTAAACAACCTCCTATTCTTCCTCAGTGAGGGAGAGGGGGATGTGATCATGTCTGACAGCGAAAAAGACTGACAAGCTGGAGTTCGTGAAACATGTAAGCTCATTCAGTTCTGCAGTGGATCCAGATCACGTTCTTTAACCCTCCGAGGTCTGAGTCATCGATGACACTAACCTGCCTAACCTGAACCCTGCATGGTTTTATATGTAAATATATACTGATTGTGCCGGGTTAGGGTTGAGCTCAGGTTTAGGGTCATCGCCAAGATACCCAGACCTCAGATACTGGTGGAGGATTCACTCTGTGTGTATCAGGCTTATATCTTCATATGTTTTTCCTTAACTTCTTTAAATAAATGACTATTTTATAAAGAACTATAGAATTAGAATTATAGAAATTCAACCCAGACCCTAATCTGCATCAAAATATGTTGTTTTTTTAAATTTTACAAAATTATTTTTCCCCAAGTCTTGACAATCAGGAAACAGAGAAACAAACAAAGAAATGATTCTAAGTGAAACACTTTCTGAAAAACGTAGGGAGGGTCGGGGTTAGGGTGTTAGGGTTATCACCTGTGACGAGTAAGACCTCAGAGTTAATTGATGGCTAAAGTCTTTATTTTATGTTTTGCTAAGAATTTGTGATTTCATTAGATAAATAACTTCGAAATTTGCATGAAGTTTAATTCTGTTACCACTTTTTTTCCTGTGTGTCCAGTTATTTAGTACTTAGTAACATAAAACCAGAGGACCTCCATTCCACGTTTTCTGTCTTTCTACACTGAAACTTTCAAAGTAAATTAAATAAAATAATTCAAACAAATATAACTGTTGAGCTTTTAACATGCACCAAACAACCAATCTATGGCTTGGTTATCATTTAAGTCACAGGTTAAAATGACGGTTTGTCAGCAACAGTGTTACTTTTTAAATGAAGACTGAAACATTTAGGCGTTACAGTCTTCCTATTAATAGATTTCCATTTGGGGATTTATTTCAGATGAGTCAAAGTAAAAGAAAAACGGGTGGAACCACATCTACACCTGTCCCAAACCCTTCGCCAATAACAGGGGTTTTTCTTCTTTGCTCGTTTGCTTGCTGGGAATTGTGTGACTGTATAAATGGATATTGCTATTATAGTTTTGTTCATGTAAAACAGTTTAAAAAGAAACAAGCCTTTAAAACTGCAGTATTTATATGTATTTAGTTCATATGCAAACTAGTCATGATACTACAGAAAATGAGCAAATGATCATTTTCCCCAAGTTCACTATTTTAGCATCTTTCAGCTCCTTGTTTTGGTTTTAAGGCCTGAAAACTGTGTCGAATTCTGTGATTCACTCTCACCACTCTTATCTACTTTGTATTACGTTACAACTGGAAGTGTTTTATTCTTTGCTTAATTCCCATCGCCGCATGGATAGTGTTAGTAAGTTAACATAACGGAGCTAAAAGACGAGTGAATGCTGGATTTGCATTAGCTACGCAGCCAGGAGCAAGATTACTAACAGCTTAGCAATATTGACTTCATCAAATGACAACATGTCGACTTCTGTTGGTCTTCCTGGCTGCAAAAAGTCGAAGCTTTTCTTGGAATAATTAGAATTGTTGTTGCGTGAGGGACAAAACTATGGCAGTTTAGCTTCAGGTGGCTAGCAGTTTTAACTTGTGTTTATTGGATCAGGTGGTTTCCTCTCACCCATAAACAGCCAGTTTTAGATCTGGGACACAGATGTTGTCATCTCCACAATCGAGCTGAATCTGGGCCTGAAAAAAAAGACCGAGATAAATAGAATAAATAGGAGCAGTAAGTTAGATTTGGTTCCTTGTAAAATCAAAAGGTACAGGGAGAGAAAAGCTCTGGAGGAAGTGGGTGTTGACAGAAGCCAGAACAACAGATTTGTGATTTAATGAAAGGATAAGAGAGGATACAGACTATACATATCCTCTATATACACACAAAAAACTGTAACAATATTTGCATCTACCAGATGCTGGGAAGTTGTGAGAAAACATGACCCTTTAATGTCTGCAGAGTAAAAGTAATACGTGCCTTACACGTATGTGGGAAGGAAGAAAAGGGAGAAAATATGGTGGTGGAAGGTTTAAGAGAATCAAAGGATAGTAATTCCATCTTAACAAGTATTACATTTTTGTGGGAAAGTCTTTTTCAAAAACAGAGAAAAGCTCATATTTTAAAGGCAGTAGGGATTAATCTGCCCTTTAGTCTTACGTGACAGATGACCACAGTACAAGATAAATGTTATTTGATTTAGAAGTATAGTTTTTCTTTAACGTGCCCTTGAGCGTTTTGCTTTATTCCCTCCTTTCTCCCTTTTTTCTGTCTTCTCTTCTCTGTTCTTCCTTGTAGCTTTACTGTCATCGTAGCTGTGGCATGTCTCTCCAACATATGGGAATCATTAGATTCCCAAAGAATGCAACAGAGAGCAAAGAATCAGCCTGGCAATGGTTAACAGTGTCTCAGTGGAGATCCCTGCTTCAAGTTCCTAGTTTTACATTTATTTAGGACCCAAGATGCTATCGGCCATTTAATAACAAACATGCTTGAGTCTAAATGCTATGCAGGTATACACTGTACACTTCTAAGCGTGAAGTCTCTTCCTGTTAAAACTCGCCCACAGTCACCTGTGTTTGCTAATATGAGTTCATTTCGACCGGCACTGGATTTATGTGCACAGACATAGAATTGGAGGATGGATGCAGAGCATAACAGAACTTCCCCTTCATCTGTTTTGGTTTCAGCTGTAATAAAATTTAGCCAAGACCATGTAGTCAAAGTTCTTCCCATCTGCAGTATTTTATACTTGGCAGCATGGCTCTGCTCTGGGAGATTCCTGACTCAATGACAACAGATATGACACTGATAGAGGAGAAGCTGAGGTGGAGGTGGGTGGTAAAGCAGCTTGCAGATGTGCAGAACATTACAATGGCAAAGTGACCTTTGACCTTATGCAACTCAGTTCTTATGTGGGTAAGAACTGAGTTTAACTGAGCTGCTGTAATTATAGTTGCCTAAAATAAGTTACCATCCACGTGCATTGATAAAATTCATTCATGTAGTCCATCCATCCATTTGCTTTGGCTTATCCAGGTTGCAGAAGCCTAAGCAGACACCTCCCTCACATTCTGATAGTCTACACTCTTTGAGATCTTTGAGTTTGGCCACTTACAACTAAACACAGCTGCTTGACGGCCCAGTACTATATTGCGATTCTTTATTGTTTTCTACATAAGTACTCTGGGCCAGCCTTATATACTGGGAGTCATGAGAGGTAAGACGTAGGGTCAGAGAATTAGGTCAATATCAGCCAACATGTGTGAATGTGGTTAAAAAAAAGAGTGGAATCATTGTCTGATTTGGCCTGTTGACTGTTTGTGTTGGTGAGTGCAGTGCTGCTTATGGGGCGTCGCTGTGACTGCACCACTGAGAATAACATGCTCTGTGATACACTTACTAAGATCAAGTGATGAGCTCTAACCTATAATCTCTTCCTTCTAAAAACTCTTCATCTGTCGTTCACTTTCATCTCTTGATCCTCACAAATGTAAAGCATGTTTCCCTCCAGATCTTAAAGGAGCAGGCTATTCTACTGCCATCAACTTCATGTTACAGTGAAAACTCCAAACAACATCACAATTAGATCTGGCATAAGTTCAGTTTCAAAACAATTTACTGGAAATTAATGACATGTGTCATAACCATTGACCCAAGCGACATTATACAAAAGAGAAGATCTTAACCTCCTGAAGTCCTCATCGTCAACAACCCTAACCTTAACGCTCATCCCAGATAAAAAGTTTTTATGAAATTCATTTCCCAAGTCTTGGTAATCAAGGACAAAGAGATATAATCATTTTCACAAACACTGTTTTTCTCCAAAATATAGGGTTAGGCTTAGACCTCAGAGGGCTAAAACTATATGCCGCCAACCCTTCTTTAAATGCAAATACAATATACATGTTTCATTTTTTGAACTGCAAGACCTTTAAGAGCACATCAACAGCTTGGAAATGTACTGAAGAGACACATTCATCTGGACCCAAACACAAAGTCTCATAATGGTTTGGATAGAAGGTCTTTCCAGCTACGACAGCAGACGAGAGACTAATTCTGCTCCAATGGACGTCTGACTCTTTCCCCAACACAAAAACAATGATGATAAAATGAACTCATTAACTGGACTAGTCATTGACAGCTCAGCAGACTGTGTCATTCTCACTAAACATTGTAATATAACAAAGCAATTACAGAACAGAAATTAATTAACTGGATATTAGTGAAAAGCCATTAATACAGTGAATAATGAGCTCTGACATCATTTCAATTTTCTGCAGTATCCCTGTAGTTGCTGGTGTGGTTGTTGTGGGCTATTGTACTGTCACCACACCCAGCAATGTTCTAACGTGAAATGCATGGCAACATCACTGAAGCATTATCAAGTTTATCAATGGCCTTTACGCTCTGATTAAGTGTCCTGTAGTCCTGCAGTTTACTATATATAAGCCTGTCTGGACGCAGTAAAAAGCAGTGAAACTGATTTTGTCTAGAAAGGCGTAGCAGCAAATCTGTCCACAGCATTAGTGTCTATGGGTACACAGCTCATGGCAATTACTGACAGCTGACTGAGGAAATTTTCACTGGTGCTAATTTGGCATTATGTGAACACAGAGAGTGAAAATAACAGGGCTCAAACTGTAGTTCACAATGTAAAGCATTATGGGACTTGTAGTTCTAAACCCTGTCTCACAAAAAGTATGGCGAAGAAAAATAACAAGGGTTAAACCCCACAAACCCTCAGTGGGGTTACTTTACTATGGAGGAAAGTTTGTGACTTGGTCTTCTGTCATCAGGTAGTTTTTAAAGCTTTGACGTATGTTGGGGCAAATTATCATGTTGGAGTACGCGTCCTTCACAGCAAAGGAGTAAAGAAAATAAAAGCAATCAGGGGGCAACTCTGTGCTGAATTTACTTGCAGTCTGATGCAGGTAACCAAAGCCACCATAGGAAAAACACAGCTGATGAGGTGTGACTTTGCTAACACACAGTAAGCATGGTTTAGGTTGCTTACTCATTAAAGCTGTGTTGGAAACTAAAGGAAGAGTGATATTTCTAATTGATTAAGAAGTCTGCAGCTTTATCTAATTATATCATAATGCCAATAAATCTTACTCCGTGTCACAAATCTGCTTCAGTGGAAGCATACAACTCAACAAAATCTTAGCTTTTATGCAAAGGACGGCTAAAACGGGAGATCAACAGATGAACCTGGTAATTTTTCCTTTAAGGATTCCGAACTCAAAGTTTGGTGCACTCAATATTACAAAACTCCAATTACAAGCACATGTAGTGCACACTTACACACCCACATCACACACTCACTTCAGCTTATATACCTCACATAAACATGTGCACATTTGCAGGCCCTGGCTCTTGCCTGGTGGAGGAGACCACTGGCAACATACATAAACAAACCACAACCAGATGTCTGTGAGCTGAGCACCACCCCGCCCAAACGGAGCTGTCAGTCCCCCCTCTGTGTTTTTGCAGAGCCATGACTCGCAAGTCCTCCATAAACCTTCCAACTCTTCATATATGAAACGCGCGCAAAGGAATTGCCAACAGAGACCAGAGAGCAGAACGCAGCTCTTGATTTAACAGTGCCGACCCGCAACCTCTAACCATATGGGCTTCGCTACTATAGAAGGGCCAATGCTAGCCTCTGTCCTTGCCAATCAAGTCATGTTCCTATATGAAAAGTAAGAGTGAGCCGTGACTTCACCATGTATGGAACAAACATGACTTTAGGTTGCTTGGTAGAGCATCCTCACTCCCCTTGCTCTCCCTTCATCTGGTAACATTTGTGGCGACCATCTGGTTAAACCCTAAGAAGCACGGCGTGTGGCCATATAAGTGGTGTGGTCTAGGATTTTGGTGTGGTAATGTGATATACAGTACAGACAGACTCTACACTTTTACAGAAGCACACACTTCTTATCCTCAGAGACTTTAGACTTCAAAGACAGTTTTCAAAGGGTTACGTTAAAAATGCATCCAAGACACAGCAGAAAAGGGAAATGTTATGAACCCCTGGGATGCATCACATGGTTGAGTTTGTATCCATAGTTAATACACCTGAGTTTGGGGTTTTGTTTATTCTAGTATTTGAAGTTTCTTGCATTGCCTTTATTTTGGGTCCCGGCCTTGTTTATTCTTATTCTTGTAGTGCCTTTCAGTTTTGTGATGTACTTATAGTTTGCTTGTTCTCTTTAAGTTAGCCTTCATGTCTTCCTACTGATAGTTTCCTTGTCTCTGTATTTAGCTGAGTTCTTTTTCCTAATTTACTTGATAACTAGTCGTCTCGTGTGTCTTGCTTTCAGTTTAACTTCCTCCCCTGTGATTGTCTTGATTACTTTTTGTCTTGTTTTCAATTCCCAGTTAGTCCTCAGTGTGTATATATAGTTCTGTCCTTCCCCACAGACAGACACATAGTCCCTCTAAGCATCTGTCTATCTTCCCTCTTGCTCTTTCAGTTTTTCCTGGAACTCTTGGATTTCTGCTGTGTGCTAAATTTGGTGTTTTTGCTTTTAAGCCAGACTTCAAGGTTAATTTTTTCTTATCAGTCTGCTTTGCATCCTTCCTTTGGGTCATTCACTCTACAAAGCTGACAGAAAAAGAGGAGAAAATAGGTGGGACAGATGCCATGTTCACAAAAACAAAGTGCAAAAAACAGACTTTGCAAGTAAATATGCGGCACACATGAAGCATACGATCTCCACTGAAGCTTTCATTGCAAGATTTAAATAAATGTGCACAGGTGAGGCTCGACCATCATGTTTGGGAAGGTTTTGGTAAGGTTAAATTAGGAAGGAGGGTGCTGGTAGTGCATTTGTTTATCCATAAGTAAATGATATACTTTTTGTATCGTGCTGTTAATGGCAGGAGCACATACAATCCTCTGCACAATGGCTAGTTAACTCAGGAAGTGGTCCTAGTAACCAACACCACATGCTAGAAAGTCCGGGAAAGGTGTCCAGCAGACAGTCAGATAACTTCCAGACCACAACACGGGTTTCATTTTAGAAAGATGGTTGAATTGTAAGGCAATGTCTTTGCTGAAGTAATCATTAAAAATCCAGTGTTTTCAAAGAAACTGCACTAAAATTATTGTCACCAATAATTTTGGGTAAGCTGAGGCTCCTCTCGCCTTTTTAATAGTGCAGGATATGGAGAAACTGTAATCCGCCATAAAATTGCTCCACAGCTTGCTGTAGAAGCATCCAGCTGCAGCCTTGCAAACCAAGTTCATGACACCACCACCCTCACCATTACACTAACTTTAACCCTATGCATGACACACCCACTTCCCTACAGCACAGCTGCAATCAGATATATGTGGTTTGTGTTGCCCACTTTCTTCTGAAGTGGTTTAATGAGACCTGAAGAAATACTTTATCTCAATGACCAATTCCTAATACTCGCATTAGCAACAGAGGGTTTAAACAGGTTTTGATTTGTATTTGCTGTTTTGCTTAAAATGCCTGATGTTGTGCTTTACAGGCGCTACTGGCACCACCAAACTGTAGCATTTCGGCTTTTAATTGCGAGAATAACATTATTATTATTATTATTATTATTATTATTATTATTATTATTATTATTATTATTATTATTAATAATAATAATAGGCAACATCTTCAAACTGCTTGTTTAACTCTACCATCCCTGCATCTGTTTCTACATGCATACAACAGTGTATTGTCACAGCGTTTTGCATTATCCTATCATTAGATGATGTACATACCTTCTGCTTTATGAGCTGTTCTGTCTCGTAATTGAGGATAGGTCTGAGGCCATGTTGGTCTAGCGGGGCCTGTGGATCCAAACTGAAATTAAGGCTGATGTAAATGGGGGACAGTTTATCCCGAAATTCTTCCTCAGGCTGAAAGAGAGAAAGAAACAACTGCATTAGAAGCTGAGAAATCTGTATATTTAAATAAAAGAAAGCTACCAAGTGCGATTTCTGAAAATAAGAACAGATTTTACAGCAAAAACTGGCCTACATTACTTTTTCATTGTAGTAACTAATGTCTGGTGTGGCTCACTCTGACTTCTTAGCACACCCGTCTCCTTAGTGAACCAGTCCCATGGATCTGATGACTGAACCATCCCTTAATTATACTGCTACAGGCTCAAGTTCTTTTGCTCTCAGTCTTGCTATTCTCTCATTTTTTCCTCTTTCCCTTGACCCCCAAACATTTGCCTCAAACAGCCGACCTTCCCTGAACCTGGTTATGCCGAAGTGTCTTTTCCTGTTGAATGGGAGTTCTTCTTTCCCACCATCACCAAGTTCTTGCTCATAAGGGATTGTCAGTCGGACTGTTGGTTATCTTATACTATAAGACTTATAGTATAAAGCACTTTGAGGCAACTGTTGTTCTGAATTGGCACTATGCAAAAACATAAATTGTGTGAGTGAAATCAGTTTTAGTAGATGCAGATTGATTGTTTTTTTTACTTCTTTTAGAGTATTTATAGGATATATGCAAGTTAAGGATCTTTACCTGACATTTACAATAACTCCCTGCAAGCTAAACTCCACAAAACTTGTGCTGAGAAGGAAAAAAATACCAGTGCTACTGCTAGCTAGCTTTTAGGTTAGCTAACAAAATACCAGTGATACTGTTAGCTAGCTTTTAGTTTGGCTAATGGGGGATTCAAACCTGTATTCGCTTATTGTGAAGGATTCTGGGTATACAACATATGCAGTCATTCAAATGACCAACAGCTTGATGTGGTTGATGGTGTCTATAAGTGGATGATTTTAATTTTGATTTTGAAAGGTGGATGAAGCAAGAAGCATGAAAACCCCCCACAAAGAATTAAAATTAAAACAGCATGAAACACACAGAAAAGTGGCTTTCAGTGCACCTATTTTTATCACTTGGTTTCACTTCAGCTCTTTGTATGAAAAATCAGTCAGCAAAGCTATGTGTAGGACAAAGGTACAACTGTGATTGAGCCCCAAAACTGTTGATCAGAGAACAACAAATTGGTTTGTTTCTGGTTAAGGGGTTAAAGGAGAGGCTGGCAATATCAACTTATTATGCACTGAGGTAAAGTCAATATAACCAGAGGTTATAATGCACACAACTGATGAACTGACCCAAATTGCTAAGCTAAATTGAAAGGGATTTTGATATTATAACAGCAGTGATATAACAAGTTAGTTTTTAAAGTAATATTACCTTTAAAATGGCCTGAGTGTGTTTAAAGTTAATAACATGTTGCCTGAATTCCCTTTGCATAAACACAATGATGTGGCTCTTTTAAAGAAAGAGTACAGAGTACACAGACAGATAAGTGCTGACTGACATGAGTGCATGTTTGTCAGTTTCTACTCTGGTCTCTTATCCTGTCAGAGACCAAAGTGCTCTGCTCATTATATCTAACAGTGAACATCCACACGTATGACATAAGCGCCTTTGTCAGGCACAATCTTTGATCAGGTCACCACTAAGTGATGAGAGGATTGGTACTGAAGCAGTTTCACCTCACGTAGCACTTCAAACAGCAATTTCAAACCCTGTTATTAGGAAATGACTTCAACCTCGGTATTAGCCGAAAGTTAAGTGCATTCACCTGGTTCTGCAGGTGCAAACCAGTCTCTGATTAGACGGCTCCAATGAAAAGCAGCAGGGCTGGAGTCGTTTCCAAACATTAAGAAGTCGAAAATTTGCAAAAATTATTAAAAGCATACTTATGAAATGGTTGGTCTGAAGAATAAGGGCTGTTTGCACAATTACTTTCATGTTTGTAAATGATGTGTGCTTGTTCTCCTGCCCAGATGACAGCATGAAATATGAGCGACTATTTGCAGGCTTATTATCATAGTTCTGCCTGAAAGTACATTTCTGTCCCTGCGTGTGTTTATATCTGAAAATTGCTGGGTGTACTTATCATTATAGCCAATATCTCCTCACCAAAATGCAATTTACATATCTTTTAGCCTTTAAATTATTAAATGTTTTTCATTCCTTACAAAAGATCTGCAAAGCTCGTGAATGATTCAGATTCACTGTTTATGTTAACTTTTGTTAGATATGTTGTCCTTTTTTAATGTTTTTTATATGTTAACTATGGTACCAACTTTCAGTACGTACATGCATAAGAAATACTGATCAGTAATCTTACTAGTGGTTGTCATAAAACACGTGTCATTTTTTTCTCTCCCTCTTTTTTTGTGGTACAAATTGACAGGAAATGTGGTGAAAGAGATCAGGGGAACGGCATGCGCCAAAGCTCCAGATGACCATCTGAACTAGTTGTATTTGATGAGAAACTAGAATGAGACTCAAGAGAAAGATTCAGAAAGGTAAGAGAAAGAGCTTGAGGTCTTTCTTGCTTTATATTGTTGTCACAGAATAAAAATTAAGTTTTTGTTGCTGAATTATTCGGTTCATGGATGTATTTCACTGCATTTTTGTACTTTTCAGAGGCTCCAAATCAAGTTATGAATGCTTTATAAGCAATCATGCTAATTATTTAGCTTCATTCATTTCTTATTCATTGAGGAGCACCTCATGTTACAGTCACACAGTGGCTGGACACAGCAGCACAACCAAAACTATTGTGACAGAGTACAAAGAACTTGCAGTCTTGTTGCTGATGAACAGCAGCTCTGTGAACATTAGCAGTCAGTTGTGCTACGGTGATAAAACAGTTTTAAGATTGAGTAAGTCGGTTATCAGTTTGCAACTGAAGTTGGCGTTTACTCACAAACTGTGATAATATGATGAGTTACAGTTATTTATATTCCCAAAATCGATCGTGTTTCTCTTTCACGGCAGGGAAAAGGCTCGTTGCTACCACCTTTTTACCCCTCCTGGATAACATGATATAATTTACATGATATCATGATATCACGGGGCACTAAGATTTCTAACTGGTTGTAAACCTTTAACACATCACTGTACTTTCTGTTCTCTGGCTGACTGCTTCCCACTGGCCTTACACAGGATGGCTCATTGGTATAATTTTATCTATAAATCTATTTGTGGTTTACTCCCCTCTTATTTATCAGACTCTTACAGAACTTGGAAAGAAGGCATTCTCGTTTTCTGCCCAGTCCTCATTGGATGCATTACAGAAGGACTCGCAGCTCTCTCAGTTGCAGATTTAAAAAAATGAAAAAATTACCTTGTAAAATCATCACTATGGGAACTTGTTCCTCTTTTTGAAATGACTGTGTAAACATTAGGCTATTCTTTGTTGTCGTAATTTTAATATGTTTGTCTGAAACAGGTCTCTCTTGTAAATGAGACCTTGAGTCTCAGTGGGACTGCCTGTATAAATAAAGGTCAAATAAAAAAAATAAATACAAATATGGTAAAAATCAGAAATACTTTCCCATCTTGTAAATCTGTTATCATCTACATATACAGAAATTCATATTAAGCAGAACTTCACATTAACTACTTTGAAACAGAAATGAAGACTTTTCTCCAGAAATAATGACATGGGCGCTCAGAAACGTCTCTTTTATACAGGAATGTAACCAGTTAAGTGAAGTACCCTATTACAAAGAGATCTGTGCAGTGCAGACTGCAACTGCAACATGTTATTTGCAAGCCTTTGCCAATGGAGAACCTGAACGTGATTGCAATCAGACCACAACAGTTTGGAGACAGGTTGCTTCCTGTGCAATTCCTTTGACATGAAAAGTGGCTACCCAGTAACTGAGGGTATTGTATGTTCAACCTCTAGGCGACCAGTTGGTTTGCAGCTATTTCCCCTCAAAAGCATTCAGTGGAATCATTGGGCAATTTTTCCTAGTCACAAGGGGGACTAGGAAAAAAAATAGGAGAAGTCCTATATCTTCTCTAGTTTGACTAGATAAATAAATTCTACCTGACCAAAACAAAAGGTTTGCTAAAAAAAAATCAAATGGAAAACATTCGCTCAAACTGCTTGACCTCAAGGTGCAAACACAGCTTGTGTGACTGACCCGCAGATAGATATTGCTGTTGTGACACAGGGGCTTTCTGTTGGTGAGGTTAAAGGTCTTCACTAGGCTGGGCTGCTGGCTGTCCAGGAACAGAGTCCTCCTGATAGACTCCTTCTGCTTCTGCTTCCCACTGTCCAACTGCACCTCTGCCACGAAGCCTTAAAAAAATGTATGACACACACATCTATGTTTCACACAAATATGCCAATTGGTGCAAAGCACATACACGAACGCATATGTGCTCAGCCGTCTGTGTTTGCCTGGCCACATGCAAACACACACATATGCAGGAGTAAATATTATTATGGCAAACAGCCTTTGTGTGCTATTTTGTTCTCTGTACAGAAACATAGAGAGCATTGCTGCAGACCACATGACAACAACTATGCAGAGAACAGAGACAATACACACCCACTCACTTCAAATAAACACACACGCACTTTTCTAAACTGCCGGAGCCCACCAAGTTACCCCGTGTTTACACGATTGTTCTTTTATCTTGATCTTAACTGCCAAATTGACCACAGTGAGGGCTAGCATACTTGTGGCTGCACAAAGAAAGCAAGGTAATGGGGACCATCTGTGCGTTTGTGTGTGCGTGTGTGTGTGTGTGTGTGTGTGTGCCTCACCTAGATGAGAGGGGAGGTGCTTCCCATTAGCCAGCAGGCAGAAAGTGATGCTGACGCTGGAGGTTTAAGACAGACACAAATATTTTTTAAAAATTAGCATGCAGAGCTAGCAGGGATGTCTTGACTTTATTTGAGCCGTAGCTCTGTCTTCCTCAGAAAGTATCCCCTATTCATAGATTTATTGTTTTGGGGTTTTTTCCCTGCACTAAGACAGTGTGCATTAAGCATCTACAGTATGCCTCTATCAGGCAGCTGTTCAGTAAATAAAGTGAATAATTATGGTTCTTCTCTTACGGAGACCAAATAAAAGGGTCCTTTGATGCTACCTGTGCTTATCCTAAGTCAAAATCAAACTGTATCATTTTTAATTGTTAATAATTCATTAAAAAAATCTAGTATTGTGCTTCTTAAATGAGAAATAGCAGAAAAAGTGTGAGAACCAGTGTATCTAAATTGATGCTGTGCAATAAATTCAGATACAGATTAGAAGGGCCAAATTCAGTCTAAGACTGTTTGCAACCTTCTGAAGACCAAATTCTGCAGAAAGTAATCTGATGACAGAAAGTACTCCCTCTCTTAAAGTTTAGGATTGTATGTATTAAGCAATAATTTAAAAAAACTTATCTGATTCTTAGCAGGTCTTAAAATTAGGAAAATTCAACCTCAGATGAACCATGAGAAGATGTTTGGTCATAATGCACAGCACCACATTTATAGAGAACATCTCATAGAACTGCAGCACCACCAAGCACATTGTTGAGTTGAGCATGAACTAGTCTGTACACCAAAGTATTCTAGAGTCAAATGTGAGGCCGTCTGTCTGACAACCAAAGTCTGGCCAAAATCGGGTCATGGAACGATCAACGATCGCAAGCACAGCAGCAAATCTACAACAGAACGGCTGAAAAAGAAGAGAGTCAAGGTGTTACAGTGGTCCACTCAAAGTCCAGACCTCAAACTGGCCAAGATGGTGTGGTAGGACCTTAAGAGAACTGCACATAAACAGATGCCCGCAAACCTCAATGAACTGAAGCAACATTGTAAAGTAGAGTGGGCAAAGATTCCACCACAATGATGCGAAACTAGGTCATACGGAAAATGATTACCTAAAGTTATTGCTGCTAAAGGTGGCTCTAGACACAGGTGGATTTAAGTTTTTACACACTGCATTTGAGCTTTTTTAAAAAATAATAATAATAAAATAGTTTAGTGTTGTTGTTTTGCTTTTATATTTGCCTAACTTTAGAACCTGCTAAGTACAAGATGTTTGTTATTATTACCTCACTATATAACCGTAGAACTGAAATACAGTAGATTTTCTGTGTACCGTGACTGTAACATTATACTGGACAAAGCAGAAGGTGTGATGGGAAACGATGCTCACAGAGGGAAATGGATGGTTGGATTAACCAGTTAAAACAAGAAGATCCACTGCTCCGCTCCTGCAGTCAGCAGGGGTGGCAGATTGGTAGAGATCAGAATAAAACACTGGAATGCTCCAGTCTATGTTTATGCAACATCCCCAGACAGCTTTCAATTAGATACGAAAATGTTGTCAGTTTGATCTGATTCTAAATTAATTCCAGCCATCCTTGGTCATTTACTTGCATTTAAACCAAAATAAACACTGACTCTAAATGTGCTGGAATAATAACACAAAGTCAGCACTTAACAATTACACTATGTGCTTGAATGGTGCACATAAAAGCACAGGAAACAAGCTGTGTAAATCTGTTTGGCGACACCTGGGAGCTGCTTGGCATCTCGCTGGATCATGTTCTTCAGATGTTTTCAGGAGTTTTGTCATTTCGTGAGATCTACTTCTCCTCTGATTGTACACAGATTTATTTATCCTCTCTAGGCAAACTTGTGATTTGTAAGTTTGGGTTATGTTTGACTTCACCCTCACAGACATGGTTAGGCACAATTCATCTCAGCTGGACACATGACCAGCTGATATGCAACATCACCACGTTCTACAATCCTACTCCCACTGCTTACTCTAAAGTCTTTCACTGCAACCCCCAACCAGTCGCAGCAGATGGCCCCGCTCCTCCCTGAGCCTAGTTCTGCTGAAGGTTTCTTCCTGTTAAAAAGGAGTTTTTCCCTTCCCACTGTCACCATGTGTTTGCTCATAGGGGATTGTCTGATTGTTGGGGTTGTCTCTGTATTATCGTAGGGTCCTTACCTTAAAATATAAAATGCCTTGTGCAGAACCAAGAGCAAAAAGAGCTACAGTCTAACACCTCAGACACCTGAGCTTTATTCCTCAGAATTATAACACATAAAAGTGAGGGAATTTAAGTGAAAAGTAAAAATTCTTGTCATGTTTAATATTAGCTGTTGTAACTATGGAAACACATGAAAGGTCCCTTTTAGGAGCTCTAGCTTTGAAATGCACACACGTACATGAATGAACATCGTGTTCATTCATTCCATAAAACTTACAAGCCTTTTCCAACCTTTTCAAAGCCTCCGTCTCCTTCCCAACTCTCTTTTCATTCCTCCATGTAGCTACTCCACCTTTCTTCCACCTCCCCATCTTCTCCTCTCTCCCTCTGTTTCCGTTTTGTTTCCACGGCAGCAAAAAATACAGCAATAAGCATGAAAACAAGACTCGCTTGTATCAACATCAGAGTCAGATACAAAGACACCAGGCAGCTTGGCAAACACCCCACAACAGCATTTAAAGGTTCCACACTGAATCCGATGGTTAAAGTGAACTTGTGGAAAGAGCTTTATTGGGACTGAAAGCTGGGAGAATTTTACTCCTTGTTTTTCCACTGATTCTAAGAATACTCTGTGTTCAGAGGAGGAAACTGGCAAACATGAAGTCATTTGACATTCTCTTGAGGTAAAGTACTGACTAAGATGTGTGTTACATAATTTAGGAGATGCTCCATAACCTCAGAGAACTCTTGAGTTGCTCTTAAACTTTTTTGGTAGACCATTAAAGAAACTTCCACTACAGCGGTGAGTGCCAAAGGCTCGATCACACTGTGTATAATCCACCTATTAATAAGCATATGTTTCGAACTCTGAACAGGAAAATACCTTACCAAGACACAGAAAGACTTTTATTCCCTGTGGTCAGCATGCAGTGCTTCTCCTCCTGGTTGAACATGGTCGGCTGTACTGTGAGAGACGCGCTGGCGTTCACTATTGGCCGAGCTCTGATTGCAGACACGAGACAAGAATGAGTAGAATGGTCTGCATGATTGTGATTACGTTACTAAAAGTTTAAACATACCTGTAGAGGACAGCTTTATCTACCCCAAAAGCACCGACAATCAGGTCTGCGAGAAGAGGAAAGTGACTTAAATCAATAAATGAAATGAAACAAAGAAGAAGCGTTGATAGAGATCTGTTGGAGCCTTTTCTGCAATACCTGGGTACCCGTTTTGATCTAGATCTCTGTTGCCTCGCACAGTAAAGCCAAAACTGGCCGGGAAAGAGCTGAAAGCCCACTGGCCCGAGAGCATCTGAGTGGGGGTGTCCTTCAGTCCTCCAACATGACCGTTGTAGATGAAAACCGACCCCTGCTGGTCGTCTCCTCCGTACGGACAGCCGATAGCCACGTCTGATCGTAAACAGCAACAAGACTTTGTTAACTACATGTATATTATTATGCAAGGCAGCACAACGCACTTATATTCCTTCAACAACAAAATAATGAAGAACAATTGTTCTAGGACTGACAGTTGTTTTTCAAGGAGCAGACTTCAGTCATTTGCTGTGTTTATTGGTTATTTACATTGTTAGACTTTGGCTGAATCTTGAATGAATGAAGTGTAGACTCTGTCAGTGTGTCTGTTAGCTCAGCCAAGTTATCATTCACATTTGGAAAAGCATCTGAGGCCGTTTAAACGAGTGCTGAAACATGAAATCAGTCACTACACCCTTTCCCTTATACTGACTCAGTCATGTAGGAAATAAACAAACAAAACATTTGGCTCTTTATGCTGCGCAAATGTGAGGATTTGCTTTTCCCTGTTTATATGATTGGCACTTTTCACCCTTTTCTCTATCTTTTTATAGCATGAAACAACCAAAGAAGAAACTCATTAGACAAATGGACACTTGAATGCAGATCTGTATGAAAGAAACTACTTCATGGGACAGAAACCAAATCTAAAAAAACAAACTGAGTGCAGTATTATTTCTGGTAGGCAACAAAGTTCACCTCAGCCAGCACTCCCAACAGATCTGCTAATCTGCCAGCCCACAGACAGTTGAGCTGGTACACTTCTTAATTGCACACAAGAGGGCCACTTTTGGCTAAAGGCTTCACCACAGCAAGTAGCTCTGCAGGTTTTGTTTCAGAAACATTTTCATTTATATTTGACAACGCCAAAGGCTTTTGTGTCTCTAGTTAGAACTGAACCAGGAACCTTCTGCTTGCCAAGAAAACCACTACACTACACTCTCATGTCATATTGCCAAAATCTCATATAGTGGCTCCTTTAAGGGTGCTTTAGCATTGATCCTGTTTCCTTTGCAACCCACCTTTACCCCAGATTATCAATTTCATGCTATTTCTGACTTAATCAAGGTTATGTCTTTTGTCAGTTAGGCCTTTTCTGTTTCTGCAGCTCTCCCATCACGTATGCCTGGAATTTCAGGGAGGAACAAGAACAGAGCCATGCATCTGAAAATAAATGACTCCAGATGGAAAAATAATCTTACTTTAACTAACGTGGTCTCAAAAGAAAAGGTGGCATGGTGGTGAATGATGCCTCAAATTTAAAAAAAGCCTTCCTTTTTCTCCAGATGCACTAGTTTCCTCCCACAGTCCAAAGACGTGCATGTTAGGTTCAACAATGCGCCTGTGAGGCTGTCTGTATCTACTGTATGTGTTAATGGTATAATGAACTGGAAACTTGTCAAGGGTTTAACTCTCCCTCTACACCAGGCTCCAGTTTCCCTGCACCCCTAAGCTGTGTAAGTGGTTAAGACAATGGGTGGATTTTCCAATAGAATTACATAAGTTATAGTAAAGTATGTTCAGAAATGGGGTTATGACCTATAGTGTAACAACTGAGTTATTTTGTCTCGTTCTGGTCTATGTTCAGCACATTCTCTATGATGCAAATTTACCATTGAAACCATCTTGGTTGAGGTCACCCAACGGGGCCAGAGAGGTGCCAAACCGGCTGAAGGCCTGAAGACCCAGGAGGTGAGACTGACTTGGTTCCAGCTCCAGAGGACCCCTCTGTAGATACACATACACTTTTCCCAACTCCTCCAGACGCCCGTTAGACCCCCGATGCATGAACAGCGGCGCTCCCACCACCAGGTCATCCAGACTGGAGTTATGGGCAAAAAGCAAATTAAGAAGCTTTATTCTTTCCCCATGAAGACAACAGGAAGACCCTGTACCCTCAATGACACCTCAATATACAGGGTGGGCCATTTATATGGATACACTGTAATAAAATGGGAATGGTTGGTGATATTAAAGTCCTGTTTGTGGCACATTAGTATATGTGAGGGGGCAAACTCCTCAAGATGGGTGGTGACCATGGTGGCCATTTAGAAGTCGGCCATCTTGGATACAACTTTTGTTTTTTCAATAGGAAGAGGGCCATGTGACACATCAAACTTATTGGTAATGTCACAAGAAAAACAATGGTGTGCTTGGTTTCAACATAACTTTATTCTTTCATGAGTTATTTACAAGTTTCTGACCACTTATAAAATGTGTTCAATGTGCTGCCCATTGTGTTGGATTGTCAATGCAACCCTCTTCTCCACCCTGTATATCAATAAAGAGTTGTTTTGATGACCAGTAAACTGTATAGGCAGAGATCACCCTGATTAACGTCTGATGCACCCCAATAATTTTGTTCTGGAAGCAGGTCTGACAGAAACCACTCAGTTTAGAAAAGAGTAACAATAGTTACCCTTGTACATAAATTAATTACCAGAAAATCCATTGTTTTTTTAAATTTAAAGAAAGAAACTTGTTGTAATGTATGAGTTTTAATTTGCATCATATTTGCGACATCCGATATTTTTTGTAATTGCAGTTGTTTAAAAGGTGTTGTGGAATTTGGGGGGTTTTCAGAGGAAAAGCACACTTGGCTTCACAGGGTTCAATGAGGACAGGATGAGAAAATTAGGACATTAACACAGACAATAAGATACAAAGAGTCTAATTTGAGTCAAAGCCACATAATCAGAGAATGATTTTAGGTGCTCCCCTTTTAGTATTTGCTTTTAACACACAATGAAATGAAAAAATGCATTTTTTCATTTCAAAATGTAATCCTCTTTTTCCCTCTTATGTAAATTTAGGAGTTTGCAGCATTGTGACTCAGCTTGAGATTAACGTAATCAAATGTGATTTGCGGTGACTAGCTAAAAGGGCAACTCATATAAAACTGCACTGACTGTTAGCTAGCACAGATAGCTGATTTTTGCGTGTGTGGATTTCATCTGGAAATAATAAAGTCTGCCACTACATTTACATTTGAGCTTTCTCGCTAAGCCACGACTACTTCTCTCACAGTCCAACCATAGATTTGATTTAAATGCCTGTTGTATTCAGTTTCATTTAGCACTATGTCACACTACAGTTGCTAAATATGGCCTAACTGCCCTTTCACTGTGACTTCCAGTAACATTAACATTCTGGAAAAGCCTCTTATTCTACACAGATACTGTACAGTGTGTTGAGTCCTTTGAGTGAGGTTAACACTGTATGTGACATCATGACTGAAAGTGTAGAGCGGAACAAAGAAGGGTGTGAGCTTTAGAACGTTCTCAGGGTTTAACTTGCTACATTGTGACTCTTCTACTAGTAAATGTTGAAATTCTAAAAGAAGAAGGGAGTGAGGAAGTGAGAATGGCAAAAAAACTCATTGCACAGAACAAGAATACTCTCGGGGGGAAATTTTAATGACACATTAGAAAGCATGAGTAATTGAACCACTGTGGGAAATGTCCAAAAGTCACACTGTTGACCTCTGTTTCAATTGTTTTTAGTTTCTTGTTTTAGCTGATTGTATCTCTCCCATTTCATCACTCACTGCTGATATTTTGTGCCACCATGACAGTCGCTTACCCGTCGCTGTTGATGTCAGTGGTTGCCACTGCGTAGCCAAAGTAGGACCCCATCTGGAATGCATTACAAACAAGACCCAGTTAGCCTGTAATCATACCACAGCGCACAGATCCCTTTCTTTTCTTTCATTTTCTCTCTCTACGTTTCCTTTTTATCTTTCCACCACCACCCCCAGAAGCTTTCTTTTTCTCTCTCAATCCCACAATCCCCTGGGGTCTCCTCTTCTCTCTTTTCATGGGGTTCAGTGTTGACGCTCCTGTAAGTTCGAGTTGAGGTAGGGGGTCTGAGGATTGATAACTACAACTCCTTTAAAGCACACCCAAAGAAAATGCTTGTGGGACTTGGGCTTTCCGGTTTAATTTCATGCCATGTATGAGCATGTATGATAAATAAGGGTCACGTTACATCCTCGTTTGACTCTGATTTCAAAGTGATTTGTAGTATAGCGTCACTGAAGGGTTTCCAACACTTGAAACCTTTGTGAAAAACAACACTGAATACTAGGATTGCTTTCCCGTTGTGCACATGCAAAGCAGCTCTTAACATAAATCACTGAGGCTCAGGATAAAGTTCTAATGCAGCAATGTAAAACTCTGGCATTACTGTTTTGCCCTACACTTAAAGTCCAAGAAAACAAAATCAAGTGCTCTGGTAATGTTCTTCTGAGGTCTGGTGAGCTGTGGTGAGAACAGCAAGCTAGGAAAAGTCAACCACTGATGGCTTTTCAGTCATCAGCCACAACGTCTGGGGTTCCTTTAATAGCTCTACAAACTGCGTCAGGTTTGTAGAGATGAGGACCAGGCCACAAAGTTCTGTAACAAAGTGGCAAAAATCAAACCAATACAGCAGTGCCAAACATGTTAAAATATTCACACATTTGTGCTGCTCGTGCCTTTTGCAGTATTTTTTAAATTGAAATCAGCTAAAAAACAAACAAACTGTGAAACAGTCCAAAATGTTTGATCTCCAGTCTTGGTGAGAAAAATTCGACACACCAGTGTCTGTGTGCATTGCAACCCTACATCCAAAAAGTTTGATTCTGTTCATCTGGATGTAGCTACATCCAGATGAACAGAATCAACCTTTTGGGATTTGCCTACCTGGATGCATGCATTGAGACATTGCAACCCTACAGTTTATGGGCACAGCTTGCTAACCAGCTTGGTAGGGTTTGCCATAAAGCTGAAGCAAAAGCTTTTAAATATGAAGTCCACAAACAAATGATGGTGATGTAAATGTAGCATTGTCTGTCTTTAATTAAGAGCCTTTTTTTTTTACCCATTCATTAAAGCTGCCCTAACCTGAATGCTAATGGTAGTTTATAATTGCCCTTCACCAAAGAAGCTGTGGCTGATGAACAAAGTGGAACACCAAAAGCAGACAAGGTTAGTGACCAAAGGTTAATGAGCAACGCAGTCAAACTGCTAACTCTGAAGTTTAATTTAAACTTCTTCATTGAATCTACGTATGTAGAGCCTACAATTTAACCTACACCCACTTTGCATTTGTACATGTGACGCTGTACCGCTCTGCAACTTTGCGTCCAAGCGACCGACACTGTCGTTTTCAACAGCAAAGCAACACGACCTCTTGGAGAAAGGCTTTCTGGTGTGTTTTCACAGCTGATCTCTACATCACAGTCTGAGCACCCATAGAGAGACCAGCAACAGAGAGAGGAGCCTCATTAGCCGGGAGTTTACACCAGATCACTCTCACTATGACCTGACAGTTTATCCGGCGCCCTCCACCCTCAGATGGACACCTCTGAGCACTTACTGATGACCTCCCAGGCTGCGCCGCACAAACATAAACGCACGATTAGCCATATGCTTTACCATGAGTCCAGGTGTCACATGCTCTCGCATCAGCAAAGCCTAATGACGTAACTGGTATGTCACAACTCAAGCAATACCGTTACCTTTGTGTCACACGACAGTTTGTACAGGGAAAGAGTTTTTCGTTTCTGTTCCCCTTCTACAGTTTGTCTGTGACCCAACCCTAAAGTCAATTCAGTGTCAGAGTTCAGGGACAAGATTCAAATTTAGCTAAATTAATAAAACCAAAATGTGTGACAAAAATTGTCCTTTTCATTTACTGGTTTTAACCTACATTTTTAAGCAAATACAATAAACACAGAAGGAAAATTTATTCTGGATGTAAATGAAACATGTACTCATATTTACATTCGAGGTCAAAGGAAGGGGCTTCTGAATGCCCTCTACAAATGACTCATCACCACCCTTCAGCTTTTTCACCACTAGAGAATTGATAAATAGTATTTTAATGATAGTAAAGGGTAACGTTGTAATCTAGCACTTACATTTTCACAGGAAATTAAGTAGGTGGTTAACAGATGACATTTCACACCTTCAGCTGCACAGCGTTGAAAGTTAACATGTCAAAAATAAAGCTCAATGAGTAGCTGAGCTAAATATACCAACGTGATTAATCTGCAGAGATGGGCAGTAACGCGTTACTGTAATCTGATTACTTTTTCAAGTAACGAGTAAAATAAGGGATTACTATTGCAAAAACGGTAATTAGATTACCGTTACTTTCCCGTAGGAACGCTGCGTTACTGCGTTACTAAAACCGTGATTTTTTTTGCGAGAATGTCTCATGACAGTGGTAAGCGAGTGCGCCGTTAGTGACAACAGCTGTGTGCAGGTCAACAATGGATCATATATCGAGTGCAGGAGAGAGTATGAGCGTGCAGCGTTTAAAGCGTGGAAGTACTGACCTTACTTTGAGTTTGATTCCATAAAAAGTGACAAAAACATTAGTGTCCGTTGTGCGTAGGAAGAAAACTTTTTACAGTGAAAAAAACCCCCCTAAACTTCCAAGCAAGCACCGAGTGCACAACGACGTAATGGGAAACTCACAGAGAAACTCGCGGATTCATCAACTGACCGCGGCACACCTGCACCAGGGTAAACCTCCGCCTACCGCAGTCCTGCTTTACAGGTGAAAATAGAGCAACAGGACCGCTGAGTCTTTGACTTTATTTATTTCCTGCTGTGTTTTACTTGCATCTATTTGAAAGAGTGAGTGTAAACACAAAAAATATTTTATTTTATGTGCTGGAATGTGCAGAAAATAGGTTTAAATGTTAAACTAATTTATTCAAGTCAGAGAATGTTGCAGATAATTACATTTTTGCTTGATGCATAAAGTTAAAAGATTAAAACTGATAAAACAAGTTTTAAAAAGAGACTTTTCCATTTGATTACATTTTGTATGATGAATTATGCAGAAAAAGTAGAATTGGGCTGAAAGATCTATCGCTTTATCACCTCTTCAGGTTGTAAATCGTGTTTTTAAAAAGTAACTAAGTAACTAAGTAATTAATTACTTTTGAAAATAAGTAATCAGTAAAGTAATGGAATTACTTTTTGGGGAAGTAATCAGTAATTAGTTACTGATTACTTTTTTCAAGTAACTTGACCAACACTGTTAATCTGTGGGCTTTATTTAAAGGAATTCTGTTCAGCACTGGTGCTCTTCAGCTCTGACTGACTTTAAAAATGCACATCCTGAATCAATATGCTGACCACTGTCTTGGTGTCTGCTAACTCTGGGTTTGATTAACAGCTTTTAGAAACCACGAGCTGTGCGTACTGTGACCTGCAGCTCTGACCCTGGCGTAGGCCTCTTCTCCACAGGGCAAATTCCTTCATCTCCAACCCTCCATTGCACATGCCACTTTAAATATAGGACCATACATGAAAACAGCAGTCAGGCAAAAAAAAACATCCAGTCACACTTGTACGTACCTGCTCCCCTGTCAGGTTTAGCAGAGATTTCAGATCACTTCCATTTAATATGGACACCTATATCAGAACAGCAGAGAGTTAGCTATTAAAACCTGTGCGCTGAGAACCTTCATGTTGCCTCACGTTTCCTATTTGTACTGCAAAAATCAAGAAGAACATAGGAACTCCTTACTAAACCATACAGCATGAGTCCTTTTGGAACTCCTGTGACAAAATCTGTGAAAAGAAAAGTAACAACATAATTATCAGATTTATTTTGGGAGGGGGGGTCTGAATGTTTTGGCTTCCTGAAAGGCTAATAACACCTTTCTGTTACTACACAAACACGTTTATCGAAACAAAGCAGCAATCCCCACACTCAGCCATGCATTTTGGTTCTCAGTACTGTAAATATGACCCTCACCTTCCTCACCATCCCCGCTGAACTCGCCACTAGCCACAGAGTAACCTGCAGGAGAGAGGACAGAAACAGCTTGAAGTGGTGGATACAATAAAAGTATATTTTTGCCTACATGCCTTAACCCTGTGAGGTGGAAATCATCATGACACCAACGCTAACGCTGCCCCATCAGAATATGTTGTTTTTGTGTTTTGAATTGTTCTTGTAAGTCTTGGTAACCATGGGACAAAAAAAATCATCATTCTGACTGTCGCTCATCAAAACCTTATTTCCATTTTTCTATAAGCATTAATCCGAAAAAATAATGTAACCCTTTTTATTAATCTTTGAGGTCTAAGTCGGTGGTGACCTCAGCTGTAACCCTAACTCTAACCATCAGACTAAGTCATTTTTTTAAAATACATTTTTTCACAAGCCCTGGCAGTCAGGAAACAAAGAAAATAATCCTTCTTACTTTCATACTATTTGTTCCATGCAAGCAGAACCACAGGGCTATCTGCTGGCCAATTATACACTACTTATACCACACTACACCTGTACTTAGGCAATGCTATGAATACTGTGAGGTATTAAACACAGAATGACAGCAAATAAACAATAAAAATAAATGTATTCTTGGGAAAAAAACTGCAAATAGTTTGTGATGCATTGACAAGACGTAAGCATACATGCAACATAAGGGCCCTCAAAAATTGATATGTCTTTTGAAAAATTGATTTTAAATCCCAGTTGTTTGGATTTTTGTATATATCATGTTGATTTGGCCCCCCAGAGTGTGATCTTCCGTTTGCATGTGTTTGTTTCACATCACGTTCAACGCACGGCAGGTCTTAAACATCACAGGCATTCAACTTAACTGACGACAATTCATTCCAGTAAAGCTGAAAATGTTTTTTTTATTTTGTCAAACTTCATTGTAAATTTTCAGTGTTTTGTGGGCATTGTTGATCATTCTTCTGTTACTCGAAGAATAGATATAATTATATATAGATAACAAAGACTTAAGAAAACAGACATAAAACAAAAGCTGCCCATAGGACGGGTTTATGCTGGGAATGGTAAAGGTGCTTCCTTACCCAGGTAACTGTCATCATAGCTTCCCTGCACCTGTCGGGTTTGAATCTGCCCGGCGACCGACAGCAGAAAGTAGGCAGGATAGTAGGCCTTAACAATCTCCTCTGTAGTGGCAGAGATCAGCTGACCTTCAGAACAGACCAGTAACAAAGGGTCGTGACTCGTGAGGCATGTGTATCTTGAACTTTGGTTCCCAATTATTTATCCATTCTCCATGAAGAAGAAAACAACACTGGAGGATGTGTTCTAAAACAGCCATACGGCATCACATTCCTC
The DNA here is from genome assembly GCF_965226115.1 of Aulonocara stuartgranti. NCBI lineage: Eukaryota > Metazoa > Chordata > Actinopteri > Cichliformes > Cichlidae > Aulonocara > Aulonocara stuartgranti. The sequence goes on along the minus strand of NC_138943.1, from coordinate 33,820,023 downwards.
TCAGCTCACCTTGCCAGTAAAAGCTGCCTGGTCCTCCAAGCACAACCCTCCCATCCTGAAAAAAACACACACACAACTGAGCTGAGGAATCTGTGTGTCACCAGTTTCAAATAAACTGTGCATGTTTGGTGCACACAGTGTAATCGCCACTGCTTTGATCAGCAAAAAGAGAGAAACACTGACCATGTTCCTGCATAAAACTAGCAAACATTTCTCTTACCTTGGTGAAGTCAGCACTGAATCCCCCCTGACAATAGCCCTGTCCAGCAGGTCCATGTCTTTCTGCAGTGAGCAGCAACAAAACATATTAAATATCAATACATTTATTGAACAACAACTTCACGTTGTTCATAACATCTCTGCCAATAATGGAGTTGCAACCTTTGACATCTGTAGTTAGGGGTAGGGTGTCAATTAGATTAACTCTCTAAGGTTTAAGTTGTCATAAGAGAACCCAAACCCTGTGTAATCCAAATATATAGCTTTGTTACCAAATTGTTATCCTGAAGCTTTTCAGAAATAATCACTCTGACATGCATCAAACACAAACATAGAGTTGGAGTGGGGTTACGGTTATGGTTAGCACCTGTGATGACTTATATCATAAGGTACAATGCTAAAGTGAGTGTGTAAGACTTCATTTGAAAGGTTTAACCAACATTTTAGTACAAATCCAACGCTAACCCTAATTGTGGGTGAGCTGCTGGTCACCTGGTGGATTAAGATGTGGAATCCCCTGAAAGGTAGCTGTTGCTGCTCTAGCTTACCTGTTCGGCATGGTGCAAACTCCACAAATCTTTTGAGGTTGTCTACAGCGAGGTAGCAGGTTCCTGTAACATCGGAGAAGGGTATGTCGTGTTCAGTCCTCCAGTAGTATCTGGGAGCACAAGCCTGGAGACCAGAGAAAGAAGACTCAATAAAAAAATGTAAACTTTACTCTTAAACTTCCTTACAGTTGTTAAGCTACTAGTGCATCGAGTGTGTAACGAGACAAAAATCTGTTAAGACTCTGGACTTGCTGCCTACAGTAAGAAACTTCAATGGCCAAGTCATAGTATAGCATAAGCTGACTAGTCACTTAGCCAAACCAAATCGCCAAACAAATCAAGACGATTGTGAAGAAGTAGAAAAAAAGAGTCACTTGGCTTGTCCTGAGGTTTTGCTCCTGGTCTCTTAAGCTATTGAGTTAGCTGTTGTGTTAAAATGCAATGATAAAGTGTGCTGACCAAGCTTTACTGTTGGGTGTGAGAATGTGTTTCCGAAACCCCATATTAAAGAATTACTGACAACAAAGTCTGCACTATATGTTAACAGCTTTTCAATTAAACAAATATGCCACAGGTCACTTCAGCAATCTAGCCAATGAGCTATTCTTACCAGGACGCTGCTACCATGGGCACGCACAGTAGCTCCGAACCACTGATGAGACTTGAACTCAACCTGAGTGTTCACTTCATTTATATAAAAATACCGGTCACCTGTGAAAACACAGAAGAAAACCCAAAAGATTTATAGTCACCACACAGTTTGGTTCTCAGAAAGCAGGACTAGAAGGAAACTTCAGTGATGTCAGGAGTTGCTATTTTAACTCTGATCACCGTGTTGTGTTTGACTTTTGTGCTGTCTGGGCTTCATTTGAGAGAGTTCCCCACATGTTCTTGGCTTTTTACATGGATATTTTATGGCCTTCTTCCCGGGGTCTGCAGTCTTAATCCATCCTCCATGCTATGGCAGACATCAAACAGCTCAAAAGGACTTGGACCTTGTTGTTACTGTAACCCAAACGGTCGTATTTGATTGTCAAGATGTGTTTTAAGAAGAGGCCCTGGCAATACTAAGGCACCGATGAGGAAAGGTTTGGTGGAGTGTAAGGAGAATGTGCCAAAGAGTTTTAATCTTGCAACTTCAGCAACATTACACCTCCAGATTTTTGCTTTTTCAGGGACATTCTGTTAAAATAATTAATTTGGGAAACTAAGACAGTTTTCCAAGTTCAACTGCTTTTCCTGGTCCACAAAACTTGACTCAGCTGAGCCAAGTTGCCTTTATGTCCTTTGGAGCACAGTTAAAACAAGAACCACTTCACTAAGTGGCAAATAAAAGTTGTAGAGATTTGCTATCGGACAATTTCTTGCACACGCATGCTTTTTGTCTCACACGCATAAAAAGGAACATTCAGGATCCCTGATTGCTTAACAAACCCTAATGCCTTCTGCATGCCTGAATGAGAACACTTGTCTTCAGTCCCTGTTTAAGCACTCAAATAATGTAAATTATACTTATAATGTGGCTTTAACTGTAACCTTAACCGTGGTGATTTTCTTGATATATGTTCCTGCTGTCTCTACTAGAGTGGTGACATTAAACTCTCCTGGCTGCAGTTCAGTGTGCCTGTTTGGTTAATGGAGTCTGGCCTACGTCCTCCAACACACCATTAATCCTGAGGCCTGAAATGGGAAAAGCGAGACTACTGAATGTAAATGTATGTGGTGTGCGACTGTAAGCGTGGTTTTAAGTGTTTTCTAATACACTATATCAAGTTTCCGAGACCATTTGTGTTTGTAAACATCTTGCGAGTGTATATTTATGTGCGCAGAGTTTGCACAGCCACATTTCTCGGTCTGTGCAAACCACAATTTGATATCAGCACGCAGTCGGTCGTGATAAGTTACACCCTCTGATCCTCAAACGGTGGTCCTTATCGTTTCCTGCATTTCTGATGGAGGTGATTGTTTTCCTGGCAGGGCCGGGGGAAGGCCGGGTCCTCTGGGGTCCTTGTCCCCGTAATGACTCTGCGCTAATTAAAGAGCACTCACAACACTGGGCCCCGAGTCGAGGAGAAAAATCAAAGCTCTGTGAAAACACTGCAAACGCAGCTCATTGCCCAAAATGGAAACCTTAGAGAGGGGTGGGGTTGAGGAAAGACTCAGTCACCATTAAAACTCAGGAAAGACATCAAAGGCTAGTTTCAATCAAAACACATGGCCCCTAGATCGGGCGATGGAAGATGGCAGGGAGCCGCACTCCTGACCTCAAGGTCAAGCACAGCGGCGCTTAACTGGGGGAAGCTACCCATAGCTTCTCTCAGCCACTTTAATGGCGAGGTAAAGACAGCTGTGCGTTTACTACACATTCTGTTTCAACTATTTCACGGTACCTTTGGGGAAAGTGACATTTTAATACTGTGGAACAATATGACCTACGAGCCACTGCTGTGATTATGATGTAGGGAGAATCGTCTCCCTTGGATTTTAAATATTGAGCATGATTTTTATCTGTGCCGGTGCAAAGAAGACAACCGTTAATTTAGATTTAACGAGACACCCTACCTTGCTTGTCAAAGCTGATAATGGTGCAGTTATTTTGGCTCCACGGGCACATGTACACAGCTCCTCCTTCAGTGACGTTGGGCTGGCTGGTGTTGGCTTTCGGGGCACCGATCAAAATGTTGATGCTAGAGCAGCAGAAAAGAAAATATGACCAATTTCTGTACAGAAGCGTAATTCCAAAACTATATCTACATACATTTTTTGGTGATCTCAAGACAGTAAGAAAGTCATGAACCCTTCCTGGCTGTAGCTTCTAGACATGAACACAGAAATTATCCTTTCACTTGAGCAAGAAATCAAATATGTCCATTTCCCCAAATGCTGCACAATTCCTTTAATCAGAACTCAAATGATGACAAAGAGGAAACCAGACTCTGACAGTCTGTACTGCCGGCTATGAAAACACAGCCATAAAGATTTGAGAAGTTAGATCACATTGTTTTGTTTATAGAAGTTTGTAAAGTTCAGCACAACTGTTTCATAGAGGTATGTTAAGAACATTTAAAGAGCAATTTGTAGCTATTACCTCAGCATTCCCACCGATCCCTGCCATTACCAGTTACTTTTACACCAGATGTTAGATACAGTTACAGGACGTTGTCTGGCACTGCTAAACATAAATCTACAGACAACACCAAGACTTATAGTCATTTATCCTGCCCTCCATTTTAATGCTCTGACCCCAATCTGAATCCTAACTTTAACTCCAGGCCGAGGAAATAAAGATATGCAATTTTTTTCTCCCAAGTCTTTGCAACCAGGGGTGAAATTAACTGATATACATAAAAAAATGTAAATTTTTTTCCCAAATAAGTCCAGTTTGCCTCCAAAATTAGTAGTTTCGCCTTCTACACATTAGTCCCCATCACTGAAGGTTCACTTTATACCCCTCTGTGGTTTCTATTGGCAAACTTAAAAGGCAGTTTTTTCTGCACCTGCAATCTGCTTTGCAACCCACTTTAACCCAACTCTTCCTTTCATCCTGTGTCTGACTTAATGTCATGTATGTTGTCTGCTAAAAGCTCAGAGTGCTGCATAAGTCCCAGTCCAGCTTTGTCTATTCTGGGCTACAGTCTTGTTTTGCTCTGCCCACCTCCAGCTTCATGTTCTCACATGAAAGGTAGAAAAAAATCCCAGAACAGAGCCTTTTTCTCCAAATATAAATTGGACCTTGGACCTATCCTGGTTATAGTTAAATTTCTGTTCTTATATTTTGTCCTACGTAGGTGACTGTGACCTGTTTGGAAATTATAGACTCAAAGTGTTGCGATGACAACACGTTGGTCCCAGAGTATTGTAGCTCTTTTTCACTTTAATGAATGGCAATCATCTTTCTCAAAGCCTTGTTTAGGTATGGTTTTAGCCTTTGATTTGTTTAGAAAGACAAAGACGTGGTCATTTGCTTTTTTGTCTTACAATGACGAGAAGCTATTTATGCAAATACAGTAACTCAGTGTTTTCACTTAGCGCACAACCATGTGGCAGCTCCTTTAGGTTAAAGAGATATAGATTTCTATCTCTCAGTTATTACTTTCGTGCTGAACGTACTTTTGCTTTGTAGCTAGAAAATTAAACAAACTTTGGTGGAAAAAATGGGAGAGTAGACAAGAAGTATCCTGAGATGGTTGTGCATATTTTCATGATATACTCTGGAAATCAACAAAGCAATAACACACATTAATGTGACCTATCAAAAGCTGTTCTAAACATTTGCTTGCATGGATATAGATAAATATCATGCAAATATATACCTACACCTGTTATTCATGCAGCCTTGCTAAAAAAAAAAAAACCCAGAGCCAATGGCACAGCTTAAGACAGTGGTGACTGATGACATTAGCAGATATAAGACAGACTCTGTACTCTCCCCATCCCCCAAAATGTCTTAGGAATATTTACACGGCTGGATGAGCTTTCCTTATAAACCATTCACTCCACAGCCACTAAGGAGTGCAGAGTACAGGCTTTCAGTGGCTCACTTTTTCAAATCAGTATATAACTTTTATTCACTCTGAGGTGACTAAAAACACTAGAGCTACAAATCCTGAACAATAGGATGTTTATCAGTAGAATGACACTATTGAGCCCCGAAATTACAGGATTCCTTTCCTTGAACTCATGTTCAACAGGAACAGCTGCGAACAGGAAAGAAGCTCAGGAGCAGTACAACGTATAATTTTTAGTGAAAGATTTATGACCTCCATTGAATTTACTCACAGTCACATTATTCCAAAATAGGTTGTGTCCTAATGGTGGCATATTTATACACAAAATTATATTTATTTGTGTAGTTTCACCACATCGGGTCTGTAAAATGATCCAAACAAAGAACTGGTAGAACTGCTCATGACCTACAGGCCTATTGATCCCGTGATAGGGATCAGTACTGTCTGTAGACACAACCTGATTAGCATGGTTGGGAACTGCTGACGTGCATCACAGTGCTGTCACTGTTCAGATTTTTTAAGATTTTATCAGGGTTCTTATAATAAACAGGATATGGTGTTTACATGAACTGGACCCCCATACCAAAAATCTGCTGTATTTGGTTAACATGTAAATATACTCACTGAACTCACACGTCTGCGTGTGGCCCAGAATTCCCTGAAATACTGCTCCCTTAGTGTCTTTACACTTGTGACCATGAGATCATTACTGAACCTCTATGAGTAATCAGAGCAAAAGGCAAGTGTAATAACCGAATCTCCAAAACTGCACCAAAGTAGTGGAAAAAAAGAATATTTTGGTGGCGGTAATAGACTACAGGAAGTTATAAATCTTGGTATTCTAAACGTCTGTAAGAAATTTCATTTCAACACTGCAGACTGTAGCCTAGATGTAGCCACATTACATTGGTTATTAGTTTTCCTTAAAAAGCCTCAATACAGCATTTTGTTCACCAACACGTACGTTTTTCTGGAGCCAGTTTTCAGCTGCTGATATAGATATCTGCTAATCAGTGTTAAGTAACAAACCAATACAGTGTTAGAAATTCCCTCATGACCTCTGAAGCACTGCGTACTGTAATACTGGAAGGACCATTAGAAATGAAAAAGAATCAATTTATTATGCAGTATTTATGAACAGGGAAACTATCCAAACAAATTGTAAACCGGCTTTATAATAACGTTTAGTTGTGTGTTTTAACAAGCAAGACAAAAGCAAAACAGTCCACTACAGTATCTCACTAAGATGAACACATATAATTAGTATGTAATATATAATTTTTTATACATCCTTCAGTCCATGAATAGCCATATAGTCAGTGACACCTTAAAGGCAATCGCACATAAAGCATCTTAGGTGTTAGGCAGCTTTATTGTTCTCTAGATCCTCCTGGTGTCGAAAACTTTACAGTCATGGCAAAAAGAAAGTACATGCTGTGTCTGTTCTAAGATTTTATATATCAAGACATAATCAGAAATTATCAGTGTCATAACATTAGGCAAATATTACCTGACACATGCCATATTACACTGTGTCAGTATTTGCAAAATAGCTGTATGTAAAAAACTAAGGACACCCCATGTTTCAGTAGCTTGGAGACCCACTTTTGGCAGCAATAACTTGAAGTAATAAATAATTGTTTGCTGTATGATTTCATTGGTCTCATATTGTGGACCTGCTCTTCTTTACAACACAGTTTCAGTTCACTGAAGTTTGCATCACACCATTTCAGGGTCACTGCAAAAAATACTGATTTGCTTTTTCAACCATTAAGTTAAACACTTGCTGCTTTGTTTAGGAGCATTGTTACATTGCACGATCAAAATTGGGTCAAGCTTTAGCTGTTAGACCGACGGCCTCATATTTCACTCGTGAATGCTTTGGTATACTGAGCGGTTCATGGTTGAGTCCAGCTGCTGTAGCTGCAAAACAAGCCAAGATCATCACGCCTCCACCACCGTGCTTGTAGTTGGCATGGTGTGCATGTTTGTGCTGATATGCTGTGTTTGGTTTTCTCCAAATATACACTCCACTCAATTCAATTTTATTTATATAGCGCCAAATCACAACAAAGGTCGCCTCAAGGCGCTTTATATAGAGAATGTTAGAAGAACACTGTTAAAGAAGCCTTGTGGTTGCCATGTTCTTTTTGGGGGAAAGGGGGCTTTCTCCTGGCAACCCTGCCCAACAACCCATACTTGTTCATTCTTTTTCTAATGTTACTGTCATTAACTTTGACATTTAACATGCTAACTGACGCCTGTAGTGAGTGAGCTCAACTTTGTGAATAATCTTCCGCACTGTAGAATAACGAACTACAAATGGTTTGGAAAATACCTTATAACCCTTCCCATTTATCTCTAAGATTAGTGCTGATGTCTTTTTTCCTTAGCAACATGTTAACACCTGAATGCTCCGGCACAGCAAACTGCCAAACCTTCTGCTGCATAATTCCTGTTAAATAAATAATGACCTGATATGTGATATACCATGTTTTGTACTTCTGTCACATTCCAGATAGGACAGAATTCTTTCAGCACATGAGAAGGATTTAACTGTTTGTCTACAGCTCCGAAAGCTGTAGTAAACATTAGATGACTTTGTTCTCCAAACCAAGTCACTCGTCTGCATATTCCTAGCCTAATTAAGAAATGCTCCAAACCTCTCTAATTTTTGCATAGTTTTGATTTCCTCAAAAAGCCACAAGACTGTCATCCCAAAATGCTTCTCATTACTAAGTGAATACATGCACTGTCCTAACAGAAAACCTAACGTATAATTATTCACCACAGCACCTGATATGAGCTAGAGAAAGCTTCCCAAGGCTCCCAACAGACAGACAGCGAAGCAACTGCCAGAATGCATGACAGCCTGCAGAAACTATCCCATCAGCAGAATGAAAATTCAGCAGTTGCATCCCTTTCCTGTGTTGTTTACTCATCGCAACAAGCACTAGATTCACAGGAAGACATTCAGCTGCATTTCTCTGCTGTCAGTACGCTTGAATTCGGTGGAAGACAAAATGTGGTATTGTTCAGCATAGGCAGAAAAAAAAGATGTGTGTAAACCAACATCTCAGGAACCACTCCACAATATTCCCTCTGACTGCCACAAGCTTAGTTCAGCAAACTCACGTAATCTTAACCGACCTCCTTAAATGAAAATATCTACATTCATTAAACCAACATTGACTTTAGTCTGTGAGCCCCCAGGGATGACAATGGTGTAAGTGAACTCCAGCAAAAGTAGCTTTACATTTGACTTCCAATGGCTGCCAGCTACCAGCTGCTCTCCGGTGTGGTAACATAAAGCAGATTAAACCTGCAGCAAAACTGAACTACAACCCTGTCATCATCGAGGCTTGCAAACATAAAGTGCTTTTAGGTGATGTAACATATCTTCCAGAGGCTGTCAGCAGCTGTGAACAGCTGGCTAAAACAGGGCGTTTTGACTGGACAAACCAACATGGATTTGTTTGTCTCCAGGGAAAAATAGAAAAATGTGGTTGAGAACTTTGAGGGTATTTGTTTCTGTCAGCTTGTTAGCAGTTCAGTTGTAACTGGTAAACTACCAGCACTAGGAAGACTGTGTAGGGGGGTAATGCAGTACAATTTACTGTTAGTTGTAGATAATCAAGGTCGCTCCATCCGCCCTCTATAACACTAACTGCTGACTCTGTTGCAGCACTGACTGAACAGCTTTATCGCTGTCTTGATGCACCCTAGTCAATCTGAGAACTGATTGTGAACGGTCACAAGGGCAACAAGATCGCAGGTTCATTGAACAAAGTTGCATTCATTTTGGTCCTGCCCTGTCTCTTTCTCTAGTGTGACTCTAGCATTCATCTGATGTACTGACCAGAGACAGCACAATATAAAAGATGGATATAATCACTATGACGTCACCCACAGTTTGTGATGTTCCATTTTGAAGGCTGGATATGAGTCGGTTTGTTTGTTTTATCATTTTTGTTGTTTAGAAATCAGATGTGACACATAAGGGGCGGGCCTGGCTTGGAAACCACATGTTCGTTCGCTTGTCAATCACAATATGTCAGCAAATGAGCATCTGCTGAAATATTTTCCTTTCTAAAATTTGGAATAACCAAAATTTTCAAAATGATTGGCTGAGACCATAAACTGAGCAGGGAAGTGTTATACAGAGGACCAAGTTTGTTTGTTTGTTTGTACTGTTTGTACTGTGACGCGGTTTTGTTTAGAGCCATTGACAGAACATTGTACAAAAGACTAAGTATTGGTGATTTATACATCTGGCTACACTGACCTCCACAAACAGTACAGTTCATGACTCAGTAGTACATTAATGTAAAATAAATACTTTTCTGAAAGAAAAAAACTTTAAACAAATCCATAAATTACTGCTGCTCACTTAAAAATATATATGAAGGAGGAGGGGAGGACGTAGCTCAATAGGTAGAGCATTCGCCCCATGATTGGAAGGTCAGGGGCTCAAATCCACCAAAGAGCTACCCTGAGGTAGCCCTGAGCAAGGCACCATCCCTACACACTGCTCCCCAGGCGCTGGATTGGTGGCTGCCCACTGCCAGAGAGTAATTTCCCTACAGGGGATTAATAAAGTATACAAAAAAAAGAACAAGGCTTTTTTATGTGATATTTCCATACCAGCTATAAAACATAGCAGTTTAGCCAAACCTGATCACAGTTTGTTGTGTGACAATTTAAAACACACGTGTACACGACATCGCTATAACAGCAGATTGTAACATTTTCTATTTGGCTTATGTTGTTTAAAGAAAAGTAGTTTTTTCTTTTCTATTTACAGCTACTGTGGATTCAAACTGGGAAAACCAGGTTTTTCTTTTCTAGCACTACACTGAATATGTTTTCACTGACTGAGTCCCTGAAGTATTGCAGTCTACTATAAACGTTTTAGTTTTTCATGGCACTGGCCTCTCAAACAAATCTGATGCAGAACTGTAACTAAGGCTGGTTTTGCTTGATAAACTTCACACATTCTTCAAAATCACTGTGTGTGCTTTTTCCACTAGTGCCCAGAAGAGAGGAGATATAGGTGATGCTAAAGGCTGTCTGTAGGGGAAGGTTTGATCTTTAACTTCATCTCACCTGGCAGTTCCTCATCTGTCAGTAAAGAACATCGGGAAACCCTTAATGCCCCTTCAGTCTTCATTCAGAATAAGACTTGCATTTTTCTTACTTTGCTGTAGGTTAACCCCCTGCTCCCTCAATCACACACAGACACACACTTGTGTGTCTGTTTCCAATCAGAGTTGGGCCTATATCCAGTGTGTGTGTGTGTGTGTGTGTGTGTGGTGGAGGGGGAGAGAGATGTATGTGTATATGCATGTGAGCTTCATTTCATACATTTCCCCCCAGCCCATGCTGTTTAAACCTTTAAAGAGCTGGGACAATGGCCAATAACACAAGTAAACACACATTTAGGCTGTGATCCAAACACAGAGATGCGTTTTTAAAATCTAAAATCTGTTTCTCATGTCAGGATTGGTGGCTCTACCAGAAAATACTGCTCTGTGTCTCAGGGTGATGTTATAGGGGCGCCAAAAGAGAAGTGGGTTACTGCGTAAAGTAACCACAAGGACAAGATTTTAATCTTACACTAGAAATAAAAAGAAACTTTACAAACTGTAAGGAGAGCCGGAAAACTTCCCCTCGCTGACCTGGAGAAAGAATCCAGCTCTGTGGCCGTTCCTGGCACTTTACCTGGATGAGTTCTTGAAAAATTCCACAGAATAGCCGAAGTAACTCCCCGGGGGTCCAGTGAAGACGACGCGGTTCTCCGTGTCCAAGTTAAAAGCGGCGCCAAGCTGAAACCAAAGCACCACTACAGGTAGAGCCAGCACGGCGCACTCACAACATTTTCCCCAAGACCGGGTAGGTGAAAGTCCAGGAACGGTACCCATCTCTTGTGCTGCGCGTCTCTTCTTTCATTGAACAGCCGCAGCGCCGCAAACGCATCATGCGTGCTGTTCCTTCCGCGGGACGCCTTTGGAGTCGTAATCATAAACTGGTGTCCTGAATATCCTCTCCTTCAGATGCAACAGGTCCGGTGTAGAGTCCCACAGTGAACGATGAACTGTAAAGGAAGAGGGTCAGAGTGAGAGGGAGGGGAAGAGTGCGGCCAGATATGGGGGTGGAGTTTTTAAATATTACCAGACAGTCTGGTTCCCAAAGAAAAAAATGCTGTAAAAAGCTAAAAGGCACGAAATCTGAAATATCACAGCAGAACCTCAAGTGTGGGCTAAAGCTCTTTACCTCAAGGCACCGAAGAGAGAAGTGGTTATTTCAGCATTGCACATTGTAAATAAACAGGCCACTACTGTAAGTTACAGTGACTCCAAGCTGCAGTATCAAAACTGTATTTCACTTCTACAGCAAGAGAAGATGTATTTTTGCAGTACAATAATCATACTATAAAAACTTTGCATTTTACAATACTGTAATTCAGTAAATTTGTTTTTTAATTTGATGCACATAAATATATATTAACATTTCCACTATATTATTATATAGACAAACAAAACTGCAACACATTTTAGCTAAATGCATATAAATGCTAAATGCAGTCATTTTATTAACGTTTGGATTAATGTTAGCTGAACTTTTTATTTATTCAAATGTAGCCCTGTTAAATCAATTAAACTCTCTTGTTGCCTCATTTCGATTTACATGTCAATGCTTATCTTAAACCAGAGGATTGCACAGGGTTAGAATTAGGACTATGGCTCTTACCAAAGATGGTTTAGACCTCGTAGTTAGATGCAGAAAGATGCCGTGGATTCAAAAATGACAGTAAAGTGCTGTATTTAGAGTGTGACTTACTAGAAGAAATGTGTACAGTACAAAGTACAGTTAATATCTGTAATGTATACATAAATGTAAGGTTTCAGCATTCAGTGTATCCCATTCATCCATTCACTTCTGCTTATCCATTCAGCATTACAGGAGGCTGGAGCCTATCCCAGCTGTCATAGCAGGAGAAGCAGGGTACAACCTGGGCAGGTCACCAGGCTAACACAGGACAGTTGGCAACCACTTGCTGTAACTTTTACGGCTCCCCAACTGTTAAATATTTTACATTTAGCATAATAAGACTATTCTCTAAATGTCATTCCAATCATGTAACAGGATTTGTGACTTGGCAACAAGTTTGGAAGTCTAGCTTTTGCGAAGAGTTCATGATTGAACGATTAGGGAAAAGTGAATCCCATTACTTAACAGAAAGGAGGAAATTTAAAATGGAAACATAGACATCAGGTAGTGAAGAGCGGGGTTTTAAGCTTCTTCTTTTTTTATTGCTGCTGCAGTGGAAAATAAGACTATGTGACGTCTAAGAGTAAGCCAACAACTGACATTTACTTGTCAGACATCTAAAGTTCTTATGAAGGTTCCAGATTTACCTTCATGTTTTTGCAAGAGTCGACTCCTTTATGCAGTGCTACCAAATCACAGCTGATGCACTTCCAAATTTTACATTAGGTTTCAGCAGAAATACATTCCCAACGCTGCTACACTAATAAATAAAAGAACCGAACGTCGGTATAAAGCTCTGTATTGCTGAAAGGAGCTGCAGATTGACGTGACAGTTCACTGGAACATTGTTACTTTGTTTTCATATTGTCATTTAACACCTCATCATTGTACCAACACTGATTATAGCTGCTCTTAGCATTTACAAAGATCTTCCTGGAAAACATACAAAGAAGAAATTAACTCTTTTATCTTTGTTCTTGCTGTTTTGGAGTTTCACTCATCCGTGTGTAGAAAAGAGGCTGTATGTTTTCAAAGTCAGACTTACTGTCAGAGTTGTGCTTTTCCTCTACCATGCAGACATGTCAAGGCAATTCGGCATGACTAAACTGGGAAAGCCCACAGAGTTCCACCTTCAGCTCAGTCTCTCGTCACTCTGCTGGGAATAAACTTTCTGCTATCATTGCAGACGTGCAGGCGAGTATACACTGTGTGATTATTAGTCTCCTTTGGTCATGGTTATGTGTATGTAAATGTGCAGCCTATAGTAATAGAGGGCCCCAGATTTGAAAAACAGTGAGTCAAAATGCATTACCTGCCAAAGGCAACAGCACTTGGACAAAGACTGTTTTCACTCGGTAAAAACACATTTTCACATGGCACAGTGGTCCTCGTAGCAACTCATAATACAACGCTTAGTTCCCCTTATAAAGTCACAAATGCCAGCTGATGTGGTAATGTGCTGGGTTTTACGTATTTCCTTGTCCAAGAATGTATTTCAGTAACAGATTTAAATAGCACATCCATGAGACTGAAGGTCTATTCATTAACTTTAATGAGTTTAAAACATTTGTGTTTCCTCACAAGTGCCTGTCTCCACCACTCAAAACCTATTATTTAGCAATATACTATAAGTGGAGATGGTTAAAATTCAAAAGGAGTTGCGGCTGTGAGGTGAAGACCTGGCTTAAATCGAGTATATACATTACCATGTGTTGTACAAACTGCCTGGATAACTCAAGCAACCTGTGACCTTTGTTGACCTCTGTTGGCCTGAGGTATGAACTGCAAACTAGCACCAAATACAATGATAAGGGTTTAGTGGCACTGCTAAACACACAGTGCTATGTATTTGGCTTGAGAGCCATCTGGTGCTGAAACTACAATGTAATATGCAATGAGGCAATAAATTATTGCAGCACCTCCCTAAGTTTCTCTCTACTGACGACAAATCACACGCACTTAGTGTTGTTGCAAACAGTTCCACTGACCCATGAAGGTATTTGTCTTTTTGGCTGACTCTTTATTTTATTTCATTTTGTTCATTTAGACATATATTTTTGTAGATATATAAATAAATTATTCAACTTGTTTTGTAGCAGTTGTACAATTTGATGCAGGGGACAAATGTGAAGACCACAAGCAACATTTTCTGTTGGTGCATTCAAGTGCCCACTGACACTCTGGATATCTGTAACATGGTACTCATATTTATATTCAGTTCAATTCATTTCAATTGAATTTGATTCAGTTTTATTTATAGAGCACCTAATTATAACAACAGTTGCCTTTGTAAGGTAAAGACCCTACAACAGTAATAATACAGAGAAAACCCCAACAAGCAGATGACCCCCTATGAACAGGCACTGGGAACAACAGGGAGGAAAAACTCCCTTTCAACAGGAAGAAAATCTGACAGAACCAGGCTCAGGGAGGCCCGATTTTATTTCATTAATTAAAATGTTAAATTTGGTTGTAACATTTTTAAGACTGCAGCATAGCTGTAACTCTGCTTCTGGAAAACAGTTATTCTAAAGGATTTCTCTGTTCACTGTGGTAAGTTAATTACAGAAGCTGAATACCAAGCAAGTGCTTCAAAACGACAGCTGTGCGTTTAGTTTATATTAGCAGTACCCAGTGCTTGAGATCAGAAGTGGAGACCCCCTATAGCAGAGGTGGGGGGACTCCAGGCCTCAAGTGCTGGTGTCCTGCAGGGTTTAGATGTGCCCTTGATCCAACACAGCTGATTTAAAGGTTAACTGACCTCCTCAACATGTCTTGAAGTTCTCCAGAGGCCTGGTAATAAACTAATCATGTGATTCAGGTGTGTTGACCCAGGGTGAGACCTAAAACCTGCAGGACACCGGCCAGGTTGTTTTGATAGAAGCCTCAAGCTTATCTGTGACTCTATGGGGTCATGCTAGGCGAGTTTGCTGGCCAATCAAATACATTAAACCCATTTTGACACTGTGGGCCGACCACCACCAACACCAGCAGAGGACATAATACCACAATCATCAGATTGCACTTCACACTGGACTACAAACACCTTGGATTCTGTGCATCAAACTGACTCTAGGGCCTTGATTTCAAAATAAAATACAACATTTACTTTCATGTGAAAACAAGGCCACCGAGCAACAGTGCAGTTCTTTGTCTCCTCAGCCCCGGTAAGGTCTTGTGATGTTGCCTCTGGTTCTGAAGTGGTTCGATATGAGGAACCTGACAGCTGCGACCCCTTTGCTAAACATGTCTGTGTGGGATGGATCTGAAGCCTCAGTCAACTCCTTATGAAACTCGCTAAAGTTCTTGAAGCAACATTTATTGACAATCCTCCCAAGTCGGGGTTCATCCCCGTTGCACTTTTCCTACTAAAAGGGACTCAAAATAATTCTAATAATTTGAGAGGATTGACAGAATTTCTGATTTTCACGAGCTGGTCACCACAAACATCGAAAATAAAGTAACATTTTACAGATAACGAATGTAGAATATATGAAAGTTTTCCTTTTTTAGTTCAATTACAAAATTAAATAAATGCATACATACACAGATGCATTCATAAAGTTATTCCTGCTGGTGACTGGTGACCTGTCCAGGGCCTACTCCACCTCTCACCCTATGGCAGCTGGGATAGGCTCCAGCACCCTCGCGATCCTCAATTTGATAAGGTGAAGAAAATGGAGGGATGGACAGAATAATATCTTTTTAGATACACCATTACTTTACTGAAAATTGGCTTATTAAACAAAGCAATCATCACATCAATCACACTCTCTGCATCTGTGCTTACTATGTGTTTCTAACCTTAGTTTCAAAGCAGAAATAAGCAGAGGGAAGTGCACAGAGGTGACCTTTACTGATTTGGCTCGTTGCTGTGGAAAAAAAGACGACGCTCTGAGCTACAAGGAGCATGCTGAAACTGCAAAAGCTCAAATGCCTGCTGTGCCGGCTCTATCTGCAGTCGCTAATTGGAAAGGCCTGAGAACAGAAGCACACACTGAAACAACCTTTTCAGCATTTCTGCAATCGTTTGCAATCGTATGTGCTTGCAGAGTTTAAAGGGTCTCATTTTCCACTGGTCCACTCACCAGCCATGTGTGGGGACATTATTTATGCCTTTTTACAGCCAAAATTACCTTCAGCTTCACCCCCACACAGGACTGTCTGCATCATGTCAGGGCGAAGGTGATAAGAGACATAACACACACACCTGCTAGGAGTGTCTGCATGTTGTCTTGAGCACTGAACAATGAAGGTAAGGGCACTCTTACCTTTACACACAGAGCAACAGAATTACTGCAATTAAAACAACAACATGTCTGCTAATGTAGGAGTTTGGAAATGTTTTTCTAAGGTTATTAGTTAGGTATTTGCCAAGCCTGAAATAAGCTGCCTCAGGACAATCAGACTTTTTGCAACTGTCATTAGGTGCCATTCGATGTGTGCTTATCCTAATTCTGCACACTACTTTAAAAAGATGATGAACTGAAAAGAGTTTCAACTTATTTTGTAATTAAATCTCTCTATTTGAGGTCTTACTACTGTTCATAGGTCTCTTTTTGCAAGTGGTTCTTTTCTGTTTCCCAGTTTGTTGGACGTTGCATGTTTAGCACGAGCACTTGTAGCTAGGTGGATCAGTAAAAGCTGCAACCATCAATATTGTTGTATCTCCGTGCTTGTCACTTTCCTCTCCCCTCATTACATCAGGTGGATGACCCTTCCTGAGCTTAGTTCTGCAGAAGGTCTCATCCTGTTAAATGGGAGTTCTTTAACCCTTTGGTGCTTGTTCATTAATAAAGTGTCTACATTGTGTCTATAACAGCAAAACATTTGCTTTTATAGAGGTGCTCACAGTGGGGTATTAATCAGGTGCATTTGATTACTTATCCTCTTATGTCCTGTGGAAGCAGTAAGGGTATACTTTTTTTCACAGCTTCCTGTTCCAATAAAAGCTAAAATTCCCTGCTGTCACGTGTCTGTTTGATGCATTTTTATTATAAAATACTTCTTTATAAAGAATATACAGTATGAACAGTGGTGTTCTAATGTTTTTTCTACTCTGCTGTATCACAGAGCAGCAATCTCACCGATTCCTTGAATGGTTGAGCCTGACCTTTGACCTTTCTCTGCTTGCTGACTAAGCAGTAGAGGAAAAAGAATAGTCTTACAGGAAGAAATAGAGATTAGAGATTTCCCATTCGTTTCCACAGAGACTAACTTCTTCAGTCATGGCCTGCTATGAAAAGCCACCACTTCCGTTTAAGTGTTTGATTAGCGTTGATTAGCATTAGTTCTCCATTTATACAGTAATGAATGAGGTACGTGTATGTGGGGGCAGGAGGGAAACATATTTATGAATGAGATCCAGAGGTGTGTGAGCTAGTTTTCCCACATCTCATTTCCATCACTTTCATCCACAATGAACTGATGAAGCCGTGCACGGCACTCCACAGCCTTCCAGAGAACTCAATCCAAGCGAATCTATCATCTGCCTTGTCAACACAAAACTGCTTCTTAATGAACCTGAGCTAATGCAGCTCTTACCCAAGTTGAACCTACTTGCCAACTGCTCAAGGGGAGCAGCAAGGAAAACTCACACTGCAAACAAGCAGATCAGCACGAGGCCAGCGGAGAAGAAACAGGCCTCTGATACTGTCTTACCCGGATGAAGGCCCCTCATTGAGAAAAAGACAAGTAACAATAAATTATATTCATACTGGAGCAAATCCCAGAGTCTTCCGCTGTGAATATCACCTTTCAATATTAACCTCTTGGTGACGAAGCAGCTCTATTAATAACAGAAATCCATCAGTGACCAAGATTCAATCTATGAGGGACACTTGGGAGCATGGTTGCCTGCGGCCTAAACTGTTAGCGTGTATTCCCACAGGTAGCTTGAAAAATATTCTGAACTGAGGCAGCCAGGTTTCTCTGTCAGTCCTTAAATCAGTGGAAACATTTCACTGCAACACAAAGACAGGAAGAAAACTAAAACTTAGAGCAGCTTGCTTTGTTTGTTTTTTAAGGAAGTAAAGAATGGAGCATGCTCAAAAAGGAAATAAAGCATTCGTTATATTGTGTTTGTTATGAAGTACAGAGGACCTGTAATAACCCCAACCAGGCCTTCTCCACCTCCAAAAGGCTTCAGGCAGGTTAACTACGCTAACGCTGAGCCAGTGCAACATACTTGGATTCCTGCCTCCTTGCTTTGAACTGCATCTCTGCAAGGCCACATTACAGAAGCTAGTTTTGCTAAACACCTGAAGTAAATGTACATTAACTTTCTGTAGCATTCAGTTTGTTGGCATTGGATAGCGTCTACGACAGCATAACAAAAGATTTGTTCGTCTTTATGGCAGTTCTACAAAACTCAAAGCCATCAACAGTAGGGAAAACGTGAGCAGGCAACTATGCTTCTCCTGTGTTGGTTGAAAAGTTGTAACTCTGATATCAGTGACAGATATTTAGCTATGCTAGCCAGATGTTGAGTCCTGAGTCAGCACTGAAATATCCACAGATATTCGTGCTGGCAGGAGCATGAACTGATATAACTCTCTGTAATTCCCTGACACTTGGGTCCAGTGCCACAAGGTCGTTTGCCTTGAACAGCTGCATTTCCAGTGATTTTAAATGTGGTTTCACAGAGGAAACCAAGGGCCAGTGACCATGAGAAACACCAGATCAAACCACTTGGAAACCAAAAATTCAGCAACTGGTGATTTTAGGTTAGAACAGAGGCCGGCAACCTATGGTTCATGAACCACGGATTAGATTTATGGTTAACTGTAACCCTATTAATCCATGTCCTATATTTATCAATTTATCATCTCCCAACTACATCTGCCCATCTGTCCCCGTCACCCCCTGCCACCAGCGTGTGCTGCTCCTTTTTTTCCTGTTGTTTGGTAGGAGGAGCTAAAATGGCTCTTTTGATGTTGAAGGTTGCCCACGCCTGGACTAGGAAATGATAGGCAGTGGATCAAACCACTATGAGACGCAATGCTTTGGTGTTTAACCAATTTTGCCATCGCATGGCGACTCTGGTCCCCATTACATAGTAGTAGTGTTCATGTTGCCATTCTTTTTCCTCTTTTGTGGAATTTGAGCGTGCTAGTGAGTCAGCCAAGGCAGAACTGAGACAATGGCATAAAAGGCTAAAGGGAAATATTGTGTATTATTATAAGTGGCAGTGGTAGGAAGCTAACATTAGCATGTTTTGCAATCACTGTACCACAGTACAGTGATGCACACTGCTAACAATGCACTGTAAAAACTCTGAATCTCAAGTTGTTTTTCATTTTGTTTTCTTTGTTCTGTTTAAATGTACGTTATGAGGCTAATGCATTAAAAACAGGCTTTTGTTATTGGGCCTGTTGAAACCCATTTTAATACATGTGACACTCTGAATGTAACTATTATTTATGTGGCTATAAGACATCAGAAGCATTCATTACTTTAATTTAATTAAGTTTGTTTACATTTTTAGTGATAAATATCACAAAAAGGTTTTTGATCACAAGACTTCTTCAGTCTCAGCTGACTGCAGGTTTCCCCAACCTTATAAACAGTACATGTGCATAATGACCAAAACTAGCACCACTGACAAGGTTAGGGAAGATGACCGGGACTGATGAAGGTCGCTTCAGGGACTGAGAAGTGAAGCAAATACAGAAGACCGCTCAGGTTGCAAGAAGTCACAACCTCTCACATGTTCTTGGCGAGTTATCGGTCTTGTGGCTAGTTTCAAGGTTTACTGGCTAGAATGTGGGGCTCATTTTGTAGACAGCGGTCCCAATTAGATTAAAAATGGAGGGTAAAGCAGACTACGCTTTGGCACAGACCTACCTTGTCACTGATGAGCGATGTTCCATCACCACAGAACACCAGCCAGGGTGGGAGTTTGGGAAAGTGCAGTAGCCCCATCACCTATGTTCACACTTAGAGTTACAATATAGAGAACTAAATATGTAATGACACCAACACCCTGCACATAATTCAAAATGAACAATAATCCAGGGGTGTAAATTTCTCTTTATTGCTTCGTTTTTCAAACTAAAAGTGTGATAGGAACTCATGTTTGTTTTGGAAACTGGGAGTTCCAACTTGCAATGTTGCACAGGGGAAGCCCCAGCAAATTACATTTCTACTTTAATGTCTCAAAACCTTATGTGACCAACAAATCACATCAGGCTGTGTCGTCACACAGAGCTGCCTCGTCTGGTGATAGACTTTCTCATTCAAACGACAGAGCTGCCAGGCTGAGGGTAGTCTGCCCCAGCTTTTTGTTTGTTTTTATATTTGACAGATCCCACTTCCAAAAAGCTCTCACAGTCGATCAGTCAATGTGTCTCGAGTTTCAAGTCCTGACAATATTTTCACATTCCTTTCGAGTGAATCACTGCAGCTCTTTCTCGGGCTCAGGCTGTTTATCAGCGGCCCTGCAGCGACATTATGCTTTATTTAAAAACATACAGCAAATGAAACCTACTTTGTTAAAATCTTACATCAGAACAACAACTTTTTTTTTCTTACAACTTTATTAGGAAACATTACACAGGATAATAACATGGGCTTAAAAACATTTTTTTTTTTCACAGTGTCTCATAGAGCAAAATGCCTTAAGATTTCCAAATGTCTTTTACAAAATGTTCTTCGGCTCGTTCGCTTTTGTTCCACAAGTTGCAACATCATAGCATGAGGGAAACCACGTGGGAATTGTGCTCATTTGTTTGGACAGCTTCTGCACCCATAACATATGGGTTCACTCCCTCTCAGAGTGTGTGTGTGTGTGTGTGTGTGTGTGTGTGTGAGTCACCAGAAGTGCCTGATGGAAGAAGAAACAGATTACAGACCGAGCAGTGACTATTGCCTCACTCTTCTTTAATGGGTCGGATAAGTTTTTCTGAGAAGATCCCGGAGTGATTTTCTGCATCCTGGTGCTCGTTCCAGCTCTGCTCCCTGACCCCCCTCACCACACCTTCCTCCTGCAAGACACAGTAAACACATGTGAGGACTCAGGGAAACAAATCCACCCTCTGATTAGATACTCGGGACATGACAGTAAGATTTACTAACAGGGTGAAATGGTGCTTCTGAATTCATTTCCACACTGTGTACACAGTGACTGGGAGACCAGTCCGTGAAAGTAAACTCAAACTCAGCCGTGACCAGAAAAGGAGTGTGAAAAGATGCTAGATAACCTCGACATGGAAGTTGAAAGATAATATAAAATTATGAACAACTTAGAAGGTTAACAGTTGTCACTATGGGAAGCCAAATGTGCATTTCCATCTTTTTTTCGGGACTCGTTGAATGCCATTATTATTTAAATATCCTGATCAGAGCAGCTCTTAATATGAATTAATTCTGTTTTTTCTGGAAAACAGGCCTGTGTGTCTGTGTACATTGTTTTGTTGTTGTTGTTCTTAATCATTGTAAGTAAGCTTTTTCTCACAGCATCTGATTACAGACTCCATTCATGCATTTTCTCCCATCCGGGTCTGGGTCATGGGGTAGCATAAGCAGACATTCCCAGACGTTCCTTGATCCCAAGGTAATCTTTCCGGTACATCCTGGGTGGACATATCTGAAACGCCTCATCTAGGAGGTGCACAGGATGCATCGCTGTCAGATGACCCAACCACCTCGACTAGCTCCTTTTAATGCCTGGGAATCAGTAACACTAGTCTGAGCAGCTCCTTAATAAAAGAGGTCTGGGTGAGCCCAGACATCATTCAGACACAGCTCATTTCTGCCACGTGTCTTACTTGTTGTGTGACAACAACAACAAGGCATTCTTTATACTTTATTCTAGCTGCTCCATGCTTCTTCGCCATGGAACTACTTCCACAGTTTTTGTGCAATTTTCACCATTCAAATCTTTAAAAAAAAAAAAATCTGCTATTTCTGCTAATGCCAGCTATGACTTTTGGTGCTCAGAACTTCTATACTTTTTGAAATACTAAATTTTTTATGCAATTTTTTTGTCCCATTGAAATGAATGGACCACATTATCAGTGTTGTCACTGATTTTGCTTGCCGGGGTGAGCTGTGCTCAGTGAGATGAACAGCCGTTCTCAGAGCGGGAGGCCCGGGTTCAAATCCCGCTTATGGCAACATTTTTTTTTTTCAGTTAACACTTTAGCTTTTTAAACTCTTTTCAACACAAATTTCAGCTTCTTCACCCCTTTTCAGCAAAAATACCAGATTCTGCAGCTGTTTTCAGCACAAACTGTTTTCAATGGAATTTTTTCACCAGTTTTGAGCACAAATTTCAGTTTCTTCACCTCTTTTCAGCAGAATTTTCAGCTTTTCCACCTCTTTCAGTTACCTGAGAACTAGTTTGGCTCAGTGAGATGAGTAGCCGCCTTGAGACCACAAGGTCTGGATTCAAACCCTGCTCATGGCAACATTTCTTTTCAGCTGACAGTTCAACTTTTTCACCTCTTTTCAGTACAAATTTCAGCTTCTTCACCCCCTTTTCAGCAGAATTTTTGGCTTTTCACCTCTTTTCAGCAAACATGTCTGCTTCTTCACTGGATTTCAGCACAGTTTTACTTCTTCAGCTGTTTTCAGCAGATTCCACTACATGGCATTCACACTGCATTTTCGCAGGAAATGCAACTTTTTCTAGTTTTCTTTCAGTCACTACTCGCAGCCATAGGTGAAAGCAGGAATGTAAACAGAACGTACAAAAAAAGTACCGAACTGGAAGAGCAGTATCCCCACCCCTGTACTGTACATGGCCTCTCACTCAGAGCAGCTCCATAGGGGAAGCAGAACCTTTCACACTAGTTTGTGCCCTTTTCCCACCAGAGAGGTGAAGTTTCATGTCTCTTTGACCAGATTTGGCAACCAGGGATCAGACCATTAAGGCCTCTTCATCTTACAGCTGCTCAATCCAACTTTTGTTACGGCTGTGACAAAAAGTTAAAGCTCTCTCCAATCCCATGCTTCCAACACCTTGTCATTTTAGTGCACAAGTACATTCACAGTTTTATTTATCCCACCATTTAGTGCAGAAGAGTTAAATGTGGAACACTGTGCATGCCTTGCCCTCAATAGTGGCAACAACTGGCTTTGTAATAGAAACAAATAAATTTAGCATCCATGATGATGCTAACTATAAATGGCTAAAAGCAGATTTTTTTTTGTTGTGGGCTTGTTTAGTGTAGTAAATGTTAAAATATCACCATGTCATTTTAGTGCACATTCACAGTATTGTTTATGCTAACCATTTACTGCAAAAAAGTGAAGTTAGGTTTAGGGTCATCCTCACTACTGAAGAATTTGGTACCTTGTGTTATCAGAGGCGCAAAATGATGCAAAAGTTCAAAAACATGCAATAAGTAGAACAACAGAAGTGAAATTTTGCTGTGTTGTCATTTGATGTACATCCATAACACGTCAGGTGCCATTTCAGACACTCTGCTGTGGATATTCAGAATGCTGAACATAGTCTACTACATCAAACTACAGTGTAGTGTAAACTGCAGTGAATTTTGGTTTGATTATAGATTCTGACGACTATTCCAAGTTGATCAGCACAGCAAACTATGTACAAACTATCACCTCCCTGCAAACGACTGGACTATTTTGATTTGCTGGTGGGTTGAAATACGCAGGCATGTGATAAAATGCACGTTAGCAAGTACCTACACAGAAAGGCCAGAAACAAACACAGTGGCCTAAATGACATGTCCAGGTCCAGAATGTACAGGATGTGTGTAATCTCTAGAGTGCAATGGGAAGTAAGATATGGTTTACAAGTACACACTACACAAACACACCTGTTGAGTGTCAGCAAGAACCATGATGACATCGCCCTCTTCAAACTGGAGCAGGCCTTCTTCAGATGCTGCGTGACTCTCTAGTGCCACCCCCTGGTGTAAAACAAAGCTGTTTTATTCCACATTACCACACGGCTGTGACGTTTAAAGGCTTAGCTCACGCAAATTATTAAGACTCTCCAGGTTATTTTAGGGGGACTTTACTGTTATAGAAATGTCAGCTGTAGCTGCTTTAAGATTAAGCGTGTACCTTATAGAGGAAGCCTGGTGGACTGGGGGAACCCGAGTCATCTCCTGACTCTAACCCTTCGTCCAAATCCTCCTGCTCCTTAGCAGGTAAGAGGGGGCTTTCATTGGAGCGGAAGGATACACGAGGGGCTGGAACTGGTGCCGGTTTGGTATTGGCCTCCTCTGATGTTGGATCGCTCTCAGCATCCTTATGTGGGGCATCGCCACCAGCAGAATCCGAGGGATCAGTGATCTCCTGGCTTGCTGCTGCCTCTGACTTTGGTTCTCCCTCCTTGCTGTCTTCTGACTGGCTTTCAGCGGGCTCCGACGCAACTGCTGCCTCTGGATTTTGACTGCTCGTGTCGCTGTTGTCATTGTCACATAGCGACTGCCTCTTCGGTGAGCCGGTGCCACTCGAGCTGAGATCGGAATCTGATGAGCTAACACTTTTCGAAGGGATGCTGCTCTCTTCTGCTGGGATGCTTTCTTCAGCGATGTTTTGAGTCTTTGGGACAGGGGAAGAGGGTGCAGCACCTTTGCCGTTTTGGGAATGCACGGAGACGTGGTCAGCTGGGAAAGCGGTGTTGCAGGGTATGGGATTGGATATAACCAGGGACTTTCTCTTCTTTGACTTGCTGCTTGTGCTATTTAAAGAACAAAAGCACATTATTTGTGACAGAGTTATCATTAACACCCCAGCATACAGGAAAGAAAAGAATAAGTGTCCAAAAGTAGCAGAACCCTTTAAATTTAAAGATCTAGAATTTTCTGTGAAATCAGTGGACTTTGTTGCAGTCAAGTATCAGTTTGCTATTCTTGACGCTGAAGCAAACTCCACGTCATTTGCCAAGTGTGGCTTCCTCCCATCTACAAGTTACATTTCTACCCAAAGTTGCACTGAATTCGGTGATGAATGCAGGCAAAAATCAACAGACAACAGTCCTACAGTGTTTTAGCCAACCTCAGTACTTGTAGAGTTCTGTTTTAGGTTATTTTCCTGTTAAAGGAGCAATGACCTGCAACTGCAACAGAGTTCTTGAACACTCTTGACAAGTTTTTTGCCTCAGAACACCTTTATAATTTGATCCAATTCAACTAATACTGCACAGCATCAAGCAGACACATCTGGGCCTATAGTATACCTGACATTTAGCCCTAATGAGAATGAGCTGTGGCTAAGATGTGTCAGCAGCACTGTGAGAAATAGCCAAAAGTGCATCAAAGAAAAGTGAACGCATGGGCCAAATATTATTGCATAACATATCTTAGACTCCTCTGTGTTTCATAGTGAAAGATTTTTACTCGTAATACCTAACATGCCTCACCAAAAAGCTTTAAATGGTTTAATCGAAGGTGCAAATTTGTTGTTTTTTCCCCCCATACAAAAATAATTAATAAACCAAAGCAGTACTATATATTCTGAAGCCTGTGGTTGACACACTGGAGAAATACTTTAGGACACTTTTAGGATTTTTGAGATTCTCAAAATGCTTTGAATTTAATTTGTCTTTAATTTAAATGATGGTAGTTTTCACACTGAAAAAGCAAGGCCTTCCGGCTTAATGAAGAGCTAAAATGGATCCACATCATCCCCCTCTACAAAGTTTCATTGTCTACAACAGGGGTGGGGAACTGCAGGCTTCAAGGGCCGGTGTCCTGCAGGTTTTAGACCCTGGGTCAACACATCTGAATCAAATGATTAGTTCATTACCAGGCCTCTGGAGAACTTCAAGACAAGTCGAGGAAGTAATTTAGCCATTTAAATCAGCTGTGTTGGATACATCTAAAACCTGCAGGACACCGGCCCTTGAGGCCTGGAGTTCCCCAACCCTCAGTCTACAAGATAGGAAGCACTGAAAGTGGATGCTAGTTTGAGATTTTGTTGTTTGTTGAGTTACAGCCCATTTAAAGATCCAGTATGGGCAAAAATCGCAACCTGGTTTACGAAAAACACGAAGAACAATCTCCCAGAAGCATCAGTACAGGATGCAAGTTAGAAAAAATTGTGGTCAGAGACAAAAAAAAAAAAAGTGGTTAGAGTATTTCATTTAATTTGGTTTCATGAAGAACTGAGCGTTCTTATACGAATACAAACACTTTTGTGCCAAACCCTTGCATGTCTGTGTCATTTATTTCAAAGATAAAACTTTTGCAAGGCTATGTATGCAACACCTTCCACTCGCCTATGTGGCCATCTTATCGCTTCCGACACAGAAACAAACAACTCTAAAAACAAGTGTCCACATTTGGGCAACACAATGAGAGCAATGGAGGTCTCTACTGTGCACGCAAACCCACATTATCTCCCATTGTTTTCATCTCCTCTCAGCACTAAGAATCATTTTAGCATCTTTCAGTTATTATTTTGGTTTCACGGGAGACTATTTTAAGCCTGAGAGACAGAGTTTGTATGCGTTTCAAGACAAGACATTTCTTAATGCGCACACAGCTGCCACAAATGATGCAACATGTGCAGCAGAACACCCTACCTGTTCAGGCCCTTGATGATGAAAGCTTTGCCCGAGTGTTGAGTCTCCAGTTTCTTCATCACATTGTACAGCTCACGGTTCAACTGTAAACACAAGCACACCGTCCACCTTCAATTCACATTGCCGGTGAGAGAGTGAGGAAGTTGAAGGCGATGTGTGACATCTTACCCCGCTCATTTCTTTATAGAAAACATCCCTCAGGTTGGAAATGTTTTCGAAGACCGTCACATAGCAACCTATCCGACTGCACAGACAAAAAGACAAAGTTGAACTTTCAGTTTGTCCACATGACACTTTTCTTAGGTTCAGTTATACTGGCTGACGTACCTTTAAACATATAAGCCACGTAAATATTGGTTCACATCTTTCTCTTTTAATTCAGCTGTTCTTAGTCTCTTTGCTACATGTGTATAAAATCAAGCACCTAACTATGCAGTCTACCCTTTATAAACATGTGAAATAATGGATTGTTCTAAAAGGTTAACTGAATGCCAGTGTGGTACCGTAATAGGGTGCTACCACTGCAAAAAGTCCATTTGTGGAATGTCTTCCCTCTTAAATATTCCACAATCAAGTAGTGTTATTGCAGTGTGCAAGCCTTTAGGAGTCACCGCAACTCAGCCACCAAGTGGCAAACCACATGAAGTATTAACATCAGCACAGAAACTCCACACTGGGAGTTTCATGGCATGGGTTTCCACGGCCGAGCAGCTCCTGTAGGTGTAACGTGAAGGTGACCCGGGACTTGTCAATATAGTGTATACCCTGTCATCTCAACTTTGTATCCAATACAAACACAAAAGCTCCCAAAATAATACAAATCTGTATAAATTTAATCTGAAAGGTGATTTCATATAAGAATGGTCGAAATATGCAAGTCTTAAAAACCTACATCCATATTCTACTTTTATTTATCCACTCATGATCCAGATTCCCACTGAGATTCCACTGAGCTAGTTCTGTGTCTACTTGCTGCTGAAGCATACCTCTGATGGAGAACAGGCAGCTCCTCGCGCAGCTCGTTATTTATTTCTTCAAAGACATTCTGAGCTTTGTTGAATTCCTCTTCTGCCTGTTAAGGAGGATTTAAAAGAAGAAAATACAGTCGAGATCAGACGTCTTTGTCAGCGGCACACTGCACGTCTGTGCTGCGCAGGCTTTAACAGTAATGTTACCTTGGCTATTTTAGCTTCATCCTTTTTCTTTGCACCCTGCAGCGCCTCCAGGTGGTGTCGTGCTGAGTCATAGTCCACCAGTTTTCGTCCACGCTTGGCAACTCGTTCCTGAAAAAAACAGTTTTTCAAAGTGAACACAGAAATTCAAAGACCTCTTAGCACCCGAGAGACCAAAGTAGCTGTTTTAGCATCGCCTTGCAGTTCTGCAGGACTCATTTGAGCGTCGGCTTACCTTGACTTCAGGAAACTGGCTTGTATAGTTCTCCATGGTGCGGACAAGCTGGTCATTTATCTTCTCTTCGTAGTCGTTCCACAGCAAGTCTTCACTCTAAGAAAAACAGATGGTGCCACATTAGAGTTAAAAACTCTTGTTCCCATTGCACTAAGCCACAAATAGGCAAGCATACAAACAGTGTTGCACATTATGGAAAGCTTCAGTCGCAGTTTGTCCAATGTGAGAGCTGACTTACTAATGGAAACCATCCCATCCACAAAATAATTAGTGACAAGGCCCTCGCTTTATAGTTGACAGTTAGTCAACAGTGGACATTCCAGGCTTTGGTGTGTAATTTAACCCAGTACTCGCCCAATGCTCTCCATCCATTGTTATTTCATCCTTACAAAGATATTTTTATTGACATTCCATGGTCTGTGTTTGACATATTGCTGCTTAACTAGCATTAGTCTAATTTTGAATGTCTCATATAAATATTTAAGACAACTATAAAATTTGCATTTCCTGCAAAAATGCTGTGTGAAGCTGTACGGCTGAAGCTGTCTGCTGAAACTAGCTGAAAAAGCTGAAAAGTTGTGAAAACTGTAATAACTTTGCAGAAGCATAACAACTTAGCAAAGATGTAATTACTTAGCAGAACTGCAATAACTTAGAAGAAACATAATACTTGGCAGAAACACTATAACATAGCAAAACTTAGCAGAAATATTGTAACTTAGCACAAACATGATAACTTCTCAGAAATACAGGAATTTAGGAGAATTATTATATTTAGCAGAAATACTATAATTGTGTGGATGCTTTAAGCATCCACACTATTGAGTTCCTGTTTCTCTTTATTCTTTATTATTATTGGGTGGATGCCATAGGCATCCACACTATTGAGATCCTGTTTCTCTTTATTCTTTATCCTTTATTGTGTGGATGCTTTAAGCATCCACACTATAGAGTTCCTGTTTCTCTTTATTCTTTATTATTATTATTATTATTATTATTATTCTGGGTGTTTCCGTACACTTTTCGCCGTTAAACTACTTCCACAATTTTCAGCCGATTTTCACCGTTCAAATTTTAAACTATTCAGCTATTTTTGCTAATTCCTGCTATGATTTTTGCTATTTTTAACTATTATACTTTTTAAAATATTCCACTTTTTTCCTTTAATTTGTCCCATTGAAATGAATGGGAAACTTCAGCAATTCTGCTAAAATTTGCTTGTTTTTGAAACTTAACTACTTCCTCATATTTTCACCTAGAACAACCATTCAAACTTTAAAATGTTCACAAATTATTGGGCTATTCAGGTATGATTCAGCTTTTTCAAATCTTTTACTGTTTTACTTTTATGCCTCTTAAAGTTTTGAGTTGCAAAATTGTGATTTTTCACAAAATACATGTGTTGTTATGGTTGCTATGCTCTTGGCTTCCAGTGTGCCACTGAAGGTTTTGCAATTTTCACTTCATGTCCGAACAACTTCCTGCTACTTGCTCAATTTTCACTCAACTTCCACAAATTATACATCAAAACGTAGGTATTTTTGCTGGCTTTCAGAAAATGTCACCATCATTGTTGTGGGATTTATAGAATTTTTGCAAATCTCCTCAGACTAACACAAGGTCAGAAAACTCTCCATATAAAGTGAATGGAGAGCTTGTTCAAAATCACCGCTGGATTTCTGTAATGAGAGGCATATTCGAATCGTCATATCTCCTTAACGAAGCAAAGTTAAGACATGAGGCTTGTCCCCGAATATCTTCAGACACCCCTGACGCTCACAATTCAAGAATTTCTTTCTCACCTATTACCGTTCTGAAATGAGTTGGACTTGTTTGAGGGTAGGAAATTCGTCCTTCGCTCAGATTTCTTCAGATTTCAAACTGTGGAAATGAACCACTTATTTCTCTCGTCATAACTTTTTGTTGGATTTCCACAGAGACCTGAAAATTTCCATGATTGTTCACCAAAGCCTGCTGTCTCTTACGGTGAAAGAATGATATCGATACTCCAAATAGATTTCGAGTTAGAAAGCGTTGTTTGAGGGCAAGTCAAGGCAGTTTTTGCTTCGCTCTACTCAGTTATGGTGCATTAGAAGTCAAATATCTTTAATAATTCATATTTTAATGATAAATTGTAAACACTGGAAGATTCCCCCATCTCTTCTGAACAAAACGGTGTAAGAATGACCGCTCTAGCCCCTACGGTTTGGAAATTATGGTCATTTGTTTGAGGGGAGTCCTCACTATGAGAAATAGGCTGCAATAATCCTGTGCCTCTCTGTGCTGCATGTGTAAAAAGAGGCACATGTTTTGGCGGGAAAAAGTACACAGGCTCTCTGATTGGTGGATTCAAATTCAGCAGCTCCCAGGCTGACCTAGAAACTTACTTCTCTCTCCCTGTGCATTTTTTTGCTGATTTTTTCATTTAACAAGTATATTTGAGGGACCCTCAGCATGTTCAGCATTTTTTCAGCTGTCCATTTTGCTTTTCCAATTTTTCTGTTTAACTTATTACTATTGTGCTAAATAATACTATTTCTGCTATTTTATAAGATTTGTGCCTAATATAGTATTTCTGCTAAATTACAATATTTCTGCTTTTTATACTATTTGTGCTAAAACATAGTATTTCTACTAAATGTAGTATTTATGCTTAATCATACTATTTCTGCTTTTTATGGGATTTGTGCCTAATATAGTATTTCTGCTTTTTATAGGATTTTTGCTCAAACATAGTATTTCTACTAAATGTAGTGTTTATGCTTAATCATCCTATTTCTGCTTTTTATAGGATTTGTGCTTAATATAGTATTTCTGCTAAATTATAGTATTTCTGCTTTTTATAGGATTTGTGCCTAACATAGTATTTCTGCTAAATTATAGTATTTCTGCTTTTTATAGGATTTGTGCTTAACATAGTATTTCTGCTAAATTATAGTATTTCTGCTTTTTATACTATTTGTTCTAAATTATAGTATTTCTGCTTTTTATAGGATTTGTGCTTAATATAGTATTTCTACTAAATTATAGTTTTTCTTCTTTTTATAATATTTGTGCTAAAACATAGTATTTCTACTAAATGTAGTATTTATGCTTAATAATAGTATTTCTATATATTTCTGCCAGGTCCCCAGGCAGCCAATCCTCTGTGAGGACTGAGACATTCAAATTTTCAAATCAGGGCCTGCACAGTTTCCCAGCCAATCAAATAAGTGTCCTGAGGCATTCAAATTTGCATATTGGGGCCTTCGTGGCTTCTAAGCCAGCCAATCATATCTGAGGGCTGAGGAATTCAAATCCACAAATCAGGGCCTGCACGGCTTCCCAGCCAGCCAATCACATATGTGGTCTCAGGCATTCAAATTTGCATATTGGGGAATTCGTGGCTTCTAAGTCAACAAGTCATCCATGTCATATATCTCTAAAAATTCATATTTTAATATTAAATTGTCAACACTTGAAGATTCCCCCATCTCTTCTGAACAAAACGGTGTAAGAATGACCGTTCTAGCCCCTACGGTTAGGAAATTACGGTCATTTGTTTGAGGGGAGTCGTCACTATGAGAAATAGACTGCAAAAATCCTGTGTCTCTCTGTGCTGCTGCGTGTGTAAACAGATGCACCTGTTTTGGTGGGGAAAAGTGCACAGCCTCTCTGATTGGTGGATTCAAATTCACCAGCTCCCAGGCTGACCTAGAAACTTACTTCTCTCTCCCTGTGTGTGTGTGTGTGTGTGTGTGTGACAGAGAGAGAGAGAGAGAGAGAGAGAGAGAGAAAGGCTTTTAATGGGATGATCTCATTCTAAGATTTAAATTCAATATATTTAGACTGGTTGACTGAATTGGATCTTGTGTGTGGGTCTCTCTGTGCATGTGTGTTTCCTCATGTGTACATATTTGTGATTGTGTGGCTGTAATAAATTTTTTTGCAGATTTTTGTCATTTAACAAGTATATTTGAGGGACCCTCAGCATGTTCAGCATTTTTTCAGCTGTCCATTTTGCTTTTCCAATTTTTCTGTTTAACTTATTACTATTGTGCTAAATCATACTATTTCTGCTATTTTATAAGATTTGTGCTTAATATACTATTTCTGCTTTTATAGGATTTGTGCTTAATATAGTATTTCTGCTAAATGTAGTATTTATGCTTAATCATACTATTTCTGCTTTTTATAGTATTTGTGCTTAATATAGTATTTCTGCTAAATTTAGTATTTCTGATTAATTATAGTTTTTCTACTAAATCATAGTACAGTATTTCTGCTTTTTATGGGATTTGTGCTAAAACAAAGTATTTCTACTAAATGTAGTATTTGTGCTTAATCATACCATTTCTGCTTTTTATAGGATTTGTGCTTAATATAGTATTTCTGCTAAATTATAGTATTTCTGCCAAATTATAATATTTGTGCTAAAACATAGTCTCAATTTAAAATTACAATATTCATAGTTCATCACAGTGTCTCTGGTAAATCACAATATTTCTGCTCTGTTGTACTATTTTTCTAAATCATAGTGTTTCTGTAATGTTTAAGTATTTTTGGCTAAATATAATCTTTCTGTTATCTTATACTATTTCTCCTAAATTCTTGTATTTTTGAGAAGTTATCATGTTTCTGGTAAGTTACAATATTTCTGCTAAATTCTGCTATGCTATTGTATTTCTGCCAAGTATTATGTTTCCTCTAAGATATTGCAGTTCTGCTAAGTTATTCCATTTTAGCAAACTTCTTTTGCTTCTGCAAAGTTTTTACAATTTCTGCAACTTTTCAGCTTTTTCAGCTACTTTTTGCATACAGCTTCAGCTTTAAGCATCCACACTGCATTTTCGCAGGAAATGCAAATTTTTCTAGTTATTCTAGTTGCTCCGTTTCTTTGCCGCTTAACTACTCCCTCAGTTTTCAGCCGATTTTTACCATTCAAACTCTAAACTGTTCTGCTATTTCTGCTTTCGACTGCTATATCTTTTGGTACTTATTACTATTATACTTTTTAAAATATTACACTTTTTTCCTTTAATTTGTCCCATTGAAATGAATGGGAAACTTCTACAATTCTGCTAAAACTTGCTTGTCTTTGAAACTTAACTACTTCCTCATACTTTCACCTAGAAACTCCATTCAAACTTTAAAACGTTCTCAGATGATTGGGCTATTCCTGTGTGATTCAGCTTTTTCATATCTGTTACCGTTTTCATGTAATGACTCTTTAAGTTTT
The DNA here is from genome assembly GCF_965226115.1 of Aulonocara stuartgranti. Lineage (NCBI taxonomy): Eukaryota > Metazoa > Chordata > Actinopteri > Cichliformes > Cichlidae > Aulonocara > Aulonocara stuartgranti. The sequence goes on along the minus strand of NC_138943.1, from coordinate 33,786,846 downwards.
CAGTTACAACTTTGTGATTTTTCAGAAAATACATGTGTTGCTATGGTTGCTATGCAATTAACTCCCACTGCACACTCGTCCGTTCTGAATTTTCTCTTCATGTCTGAACAACTCCTTGCTACTCGCTCAATTTCCACTCAACTTCCACAAATTATACATCAAAACGTAGGTATTTTTGCTGGCTTTAAGACAGTGTCACTATAATTATTGTGAGAGTTACGTTTTTTTCACAATTTGCCTCGAAGTGACACATGGTCTAAAAACTCCCCATTCAAAGTCTATGGGGAGGTTGTGAAACTCAGAGCTGAAATACTGAAACTGAAGGCATTTTCAAATCGTCATATCTCCTTAACGAAGCAAAGTTAAGACATGAGGCTTGTCCCTGTATATCTTCAGACACTCCTGACACTCACAATTCAAGAATTATTTTCTCACCTATTACCGTTCTGAGATGAGTTAGACTTGTTTGAGGGGTGGAAATCTGTCCTCCTCTCATTTTTCAAATTCCGAAAATGAAGCCGTTTCTTCTCTCGTCATATCTCCGCGACGGAGATACAAAGAGCTATGTAAATCGCAGTCAAAGTACACCAAAGTCCGCTGATTCACCCAGTGCAAGAATTATGCTTCTATCCCACCTAGTTTTTGAGTTACACGACGTTTTGTAACTCCAAAAAACGGCGTTTTTCGCGTCTCACCGCGATCTAATTCTGACTCCTCATCACCCTTTTTTTCAAAGCGCCCGCCCCCTTAGAGGTGGCGCGATTGGTAATGACACCGCTCTTCAGACCAGAGGTCGTGGGTTCGATTCCACCTTGGCCCACATGTTTTTTTTTTAACTACAAATTTATACACTATCACAGACCGGTAATTCATATTGATAATTTATTACAATTCTGCAAAGTTTAATGATTTTAGCAGCTTTTCTAATATGGACCTCAGATTCTGGTTAACAGTCTATGGCAGAAATACATACAAGTACACAGCCTGATGAAGCAGACAGAAGCAGTACCTCTGATTGGTTCCGCAGTTTCACCTCTTATCAGCACAAATCTCACCCTCTTCTGCTGTTTTCACCTCTTTTCTGCTAATTTGAGCTTCTGTTCCACAGTGCACTCAGCCTCTTCTGCTGTTTTCATTAGAATTTTAAGCTTTTCCACCTTTTTTCAGTTACGTGAGAACCAGTTTGGCTCAATGAGTAGCTGAAAAATATCAGCCTCTTCTGCTGTTTTAGCAGGATTTCAGAGTTCAGCTTTTTCACTTGTTTTAAGCACAAATTTCAGTTTCTTTACCTCATTTCACAACAAAGTTCTTCCTCTTCACCTCTTTTCTGCTAATTTGAGCTGCTGCTCCACAGTGCACATTTTCCCTCTCATCATATCTTTGCTTGTGACCAGAACTCATTTGGCTCAGAGGGTAGGGCATCTGTCGTGAGACCCGGTGGCAGAGGTTCGAATCCTACCTGTGACAGCTGCTACACATGTTCACTGCTTGCATGCGCTCTGCTTTCTTGACACTCTCCAGTGTGTCATTACACATACAGCCATCTTCAGCAAGCACTTCTGCTTCTACACTTCTTTTCAACTCGGCTTTTTGCTTCTTTACCTCTTTTCAGCAGAAATTATTCCTCTTCACCTCTTTTCTGCTAATTAGAGCTCCTGCTCCACAGTGCACTTAGCCTCTTCTGCTGTTTTCATTAGAATTTTAAGCTTTTCCACCTTTTTTCAGTTACGTGAGAACCAGTTTGGCTCAGTGAGTAGCTGAAAAATATCAGCCTCTACTACTGTTTTAGCAGGATTTCAGAGTTCAGCTTTTTCACTTGTTTTAAGCACAAATTTCAGTTTCTTTACCTCATTTCACAACAAAGTTCTTCCTCTTCACCTCTTTTCTGCTAATTTGAGCTTCTGCTCCACAGTGCACATTTTCTCTCTCATCATATATTTGCTTGAGACCAGAACTCATTTGGCTCAGAGGGTAGGGCAGCTGCCGTGAGACCCGGGGGCAGAGTTTCGAATCCTACCTGTGACAGTTGCTACACATGTTCCCTGCTTGCATGCGCTCTGCTTTCTTGACACTCTCCAGTGTGTCATTACACATACAGCCATCTTCAGCAAGCACTTCTACACCTCTTTTCAACTCATCTTTTTGCTTCTTTACCTCTTTTCAGCAGAACTTCTTCTGATTCACCTCTTTTCTGCTAAATGTTTAGCCTTTTCACCTCTTATTAGCACAATACTAAGCAGCTTCTGCTAATTTCACCAGAATTGTCAGTCTCTCCACCTCTTCTTTGTAAGAATCAGTTTGGTCCAGTAAGGTGAGACGCCGCCTATAGATCAGAAAGGCCAGGTTCGAATCTCGCTCAGGGCAATGTTTTTTGTTTTTTCAACTTTTTCTGCTTTTTTCAGCAGAAATCTTCAGCGTAAGGCATCCACACAGCATTTTCGCAGGAAATGCAATTTTTTCTAGTTATTCTAGTTGCTTCCGTACACTTTTCGCCGTTAAACTACTTCCACAATTTTCAGCCGATTTTCACCGTTCAAATTTTAAACTATTCAGCTATTTTTGCTAATTCCTGCTATGATTTTTGCTATTTTTAACTATTATACTTTTTAAAATATTCCACTTTTTTCCTTTAATTTGTCCCATTGAAATGAATGGGAAACTTCAGCAATTCTGCTAAAATTTGCTTGTTTTTGAAACTTAACTACTTCCTCATATTTTCACCTAGAACAACCATTCAAACTTTAAAATGTTCACAAATTATTGGGCTATTCAGGTATGATTCAGCTTTTTCAAATCTTTTACTGTTTTACTTTTATGCCTCTTAAAGTTTTGAGTTGCAAAATTGTGATTTTTCACAAAATACATGTGTTGTTATGGTTGCTATGCTCTTGGCTTCCAGTGTGCCACTGAAGGTTTTGCAATTTTCACTTCATGTCCGAACAACTTCCTGCTACTTGCTCAATTTTCACTCAACTTCCACAAATTATACATCAAAACGTAGGTATTTTTGCTGGCTTTCAGAAAATGTCACCATCATTGTTGTGGGATTTATAGAATTTTTGCAAATCTCCTCAGACTAACACAAGGTCAGAAAACTCTCCATATAAAGTGAATGGAGAGCTTGTTCAAAATCACCGCTGGATTTCTGTAATGAGAGGCATATTCGAATCGTCATATCTCCTTAACGAAGCAAAGTTAAGACATGAGGCTTGTCCCCGAATATCTTCAGACACCCCTGACGCTCACAATTCAAGAATTTCTTTCTCACCTATTACCGTTCTGAAATGAGTTGGACTTGTTTGAGGGTAGGAAATTCGTCCTTCGCTCAGATTTCTTCAGATTTCAAACTGTGGAAATGAACCACTTTTTTCTCTCGTCATAACTTTTTGTTGGATTTCCACAGAGACCTGAAAATTTCCATGATTGTTCACCAAAGCCTGCTGTCTCTTACGGTGAAAGAATGATATCGATACTCCAAATAGATTTCGAGTTAGAAAGCGTTGTTTGAGGGCAAGTCAAGGCAGTTTTTGCTTCGCTCTACTCAGTTATGGTGCATTAGAAGTCAAATATCTTTAATAATTCATATTTTAATGATAAATTGTAAACACTGGAAGATTCCCCCATCTCTTCTGAACAAAACGGTGTAAGAATGACCGCTCTAGCCCCTACGGTTTGGAAATTATGGTCATTTGTTTGAGGGGAGTCCTCACTATGAGAAATAGGCTGCAATAATCCTGTGCCTCTCTGTGCTGCGTGTGTAAAAAGAGGCACATGTTTTGGCGGGAAAAAGTACACAGGCTCTCTGATTGGTGGATTCAAATTCAGCAGCTCCCAGGCTGACCTAGAAACTTACTTCTCTCTCCCTGTGCATTTTTTTGCTGATTTTTTCATTTAACAAGTATATTTGAGGGACCCTCAGCATGTTCAGCATTTTTTCAGCTGTCCATTTTGCTTTTCCAATTTTTCTGTTTAACTTATTACTATTGTGCTAAATAATACTATTTCTGCTATTTTATAAGATTTGTGCCTAATATAGTATTTCTGCTAAATTACAATATTTCTGCTTTTTATACTATTTGTGCTAAAACATAGTATTTCTACTAAATGTAGTATTTATGCTTAATCATACTATTTCTGCTTTTTATGGGATTTGTGCCTAATATAGTATTTCTGCTTTTTATAGGATTTTTGCTCAAACATAGTATTTCTACTAAATGTAGTGTTTATGCTTAATCATCCTATTTCTGCTTTTTATAGGATTTGTGCTTAATATAGTATTTCTGCTAAATTATAGTATTTCTGCTTTTTATAGTATTTGTGCTAAAACATAGTATTTCTACTAAATGTAGTATTTATGCTTAATCATAGTATTTCTATATATTTCTGCCAGGTCCCCAGGCAGCCAATCCTCTGTGAGGACTGAGAAATTCAAATTTTCAAATCAGGGCCTGCACGGCTTCCCAGCCAATCATATATGTGTCCTGAGGCATTCAAATTTGCATATTGGGGCCTTCATGGCTTCTAAGCCAGCCAATCATATCTGAGTGCTGAGGAATTCAAATCCACAAATCAGGGCCTGCACGGCTTCCCAGCCAGCCAATCATATATGTGGTCTCAGGCATTCATATTTGCATATTGGGGAATTCGTTGCTTCTAAGTCAACAAGTCATCCATGTCATATATCTCTAAAAATTCACATTTTAATGATAAATTGTTAACACTGGAAGATTCCCCCATCTCTTCTGAACAAAACAGTGTAAGAATGACCGCTCTAGCCCCTACGGTTAGGAAATTATGGTCATTTGTTTGAGGGGAGTCCTCACTATGAGAAATAGGCTGCAATAATCCTGTGCCTCTCTGTGCTGCTGCGTGTGTAAAAAGATGCACCTGTTTTGGCGGGAAAACGTAAACAGCCACTCTGATTGGTGGATTTAAATTCGGCAGCTCTCTCCCTCTGTGTGTGTGTGTGTGTGTGTGTGTGTGTGTGTGTGTGTGTGTGTGTGTGTGTTTAGTGGGAGAGAGAGGACCCTGCCCTTATTTGGCAGCATGTCATTGTAGGATTTAAATTGAATATAGGTAGACTGGTTGACTGGATTAGAGCCTGTGTTTGTGTGTCCCTCTGTGCATTTGTGTTTCAATAAGTTATTACTATTCTGCTAAATCATAGTATTTCTGGTACTTTTCGGTACTTGTGCTAAATACAGTATTTCTGCTAAATCATACTATTTCTGCTTTTCATAGGATTTATGCCTAATATAGTATTTCTGCTAAATTATAGTATTTCTGCTTTTTATAGGATTTGTGCCTAACATAGTATTTCTGCTAAATTATAGTATTTCTGCTTTTTATAGGATTTGTGCTTAACATAGTATTTCTGCTAAATTATAGTATTTCTGCTTTTTATACTATTTGTTCTAAATTATAGTATTTCTGCTTTTTATAGGATTTGTGCTTAATATAGTATTTCTACTAAATTATAGTTTTTCTTCTTTTTATAGTATTTGTGCTAAAACATAGTATTTCTACTAAATGTAGTATTTATGCTTAATAATAGTATTTCTATATATTTCTGCCAGGTCCCCAGGCAGCCAATCCTCTGTGAGGACTGAGACATTCAAATTTTCAAATCAGGGCCTGCACAGTTTCCCAGCCAATCAAATAAGTGTCCTGAGGCATTCAAATTTGCATATTGGGGCCTTCGTGGCTTCTAAGCCAGCCAATCATATCTGAGGGCTGAGGAATTCAAATCCACAAATCAGGGCCTGCACGGCTTCCCAGCCAGCCAATCACATATGTGGTCTCAGGTATTCAAATTTGCATATTGGGGAATTCGTGGCTTCTAAGTCAACAAGTCATCCATGTCATATATCTCTAAAAATTCATATTTTAATATTAAATTGTCAACACTTGAAGATTCCCCCATCTCTTCTGAACAAAACGGTGTAAGAATGACCGTTCTAGCCCCTACGGTTAGGAAATTACGGTCATTTGTTTGAGGGGAGTCGTCACTATGAGAAATAGACTGCAAAAATCCTGTGTCTCTCTGTGCTGCTGCGTGTGTAAACAGATGCACCTGTTTTGGTGGGGAAAAGTGCACAGCCTCTCTGATTGGTGGATTCAAATTCACCAGCTCCCAGGCTGACCTAGAAACTTACTTCTCTCTCCCTGTGTGTGTGTGTGTGTGTGTGTGTGACAGAGAGAGAGAGAGAGAAAGGCTTTTAATGGGATGATCTCATTCTAAGATTTAAATTCAATATATTTAGACTGGTTGACTGAATTGGATCTTGTGTGTGGGTCTCTCTGTGCATGTGTGTTTCCTCATGTGTACATATTTGTGATTGTGTGGCTGTAATAAATTTTTTTGCAGATTTTTGTCATTTAACAAGTATATTTGAGGGACCCTCAGCATGTTCAGCATTTTTTCAGCTGTCCATTTTGCTTTTCCAATTTTTCTGTTTAACTTATTACTATTGTGCTAAATCATACTATTTCTGCTATTTTATAAGATTTGTGCTTAATATACTATTTCTGCTTTTATAGGATTTGTGCTTAATATAGTATTTCTGCTAAATGTAGTATTTATGCTTAATCATACTATTTCTGCTTTTTATAGTATTTGTGCTTAATATAGTATTTCTGCTAAATTTAGTATTTCTGATTAATTATAGTTTTTCTACTAAATCATAGTACAGTATTTCTGCTTTTTATGGGATTTGTGCTAAAACAAAGTATTTCTACTAAATGTAGTATTTGTGCTTAATCATACCATTTCTGCTTTTTATAGGATTTGTGCTTAATATAGTATTTCTGCTAAATTATAGTATTTCTGCCAAATTATAATATTTGTGCTAAAACATAGTCTCAATTTAAAATTACAATATTCATAGTTCATCACAGTGTCTCTGGTAAATCACAATATTTCTGCTCTGTTGTACTATTTTTCTAAATCATAGTGTTTCTGTAATGTTTAAGTATTTTTGGCTAAATATAATCTTTCTGTTATCTTATACTATTTCTCCTAAATTCTTGTATTTTTGAGAAGTTATCATGTTTCTGGTAAGTTACAATATTTCTGCTAAATTCTGCTATGCTATTGTATTTCTGCCAAGTATTATGTTTCCTCTAAGATATTGCAGTTCTGCTAAGTTATTCCATTTTAGCAAACTTCTTTTGCTTCTGCAAAGTTTTTACAATTTCTGCAACTTTTCAGCTTTTTCAGCTACTTTTTGCATACAGCTTCAGCTTTAAGCATCCACACTGCATTTTCGCAGGAAATGCAAATTTTTCTAGTATAATATAATATCTGTATTCAATGGGTATAACTTGCTTGACTCTTTGACTCTAGATGACGGTACTTTTAGCTGCTCCTTTATTTCCCATGAGGTCACCACACCAAACAGAACCACATGTTTGATTTGGCAGAAATTTTACACTGGATACCCGTCCTTACTCACACTCCCATTTATCTGGGATTGGGACCAGCACTAGCAGTACTCTAGCTTGTGACCCGTTCCTTTCTCCTCCCAGAACCAGGGATATTTCATTTGTAAGGCGAATTTCTTCACAACTACATTACAGCACAGTTGAGTTCAGCTGTGCAGTGGCAGATATACCTGCTCACTGTAGCAACGATGTAGGTAAACATAATTATTGAATTTCAGACTGTTTGTTTTAGCCAGAGACTCCGTGTCAACTCTTTGCATTGAGCAGCTGGAGAGAACTGCATCTAGAAGGACTTTGGAATTAAGCAGCTCAAGACAGAAAAATAATATCCAAACTCTCCTCATGAGTTTCTGGACCTCACACCAGAGAGTGAACTTGCATTTAAATGTGGGTATTTGTTAGTACATGTTGCATGAAGGTCACTAATATTTTAAAGAAGTGTGTGATTCCAGCCAGTGAAACATATTGATGACATGATCCACAGTAGTCCTAAGTAAAAACTGTATCAGTAGGATTCAGTTCAATTCTATTCTATTTATGAATCGCCAAATCACAGTCAACATCACCTAAATCAACAATCACCTCAAGGTGCTTTAAACTGCAAGCTAAAGACTCCGCAATAATGCACAGAAAACTATCTATCAGATGACCCCCTGTCAGTAAGCTCTTAGCGACAGTGGGAAGGAAAAACTCCCTTTTAACAGGAAGAAACCTCTGCCACTAGCATTCTTAATGATGGCCAGCAGGGGGCAAATCCTTTATAGTCTGGTTGTACAGAAATCTATGGAAAAATTAGCCTTCTTCTCAATTAATCCATGCCCTCAGTAAACAATTTTCGTATCAGTTTATTGCCCCATTTGCTCGTTTGTAGTCATGGCGAAGACAAATAATGCCCAAATTGTAAATTAGAGTTAGTAGATTGACGACAAAGAAGGGCTGGCCTAACTTGTGACTGATAAGTGTTCAAACAGTCAGATCCCAATCTGTGCTTGTGGCATTTAGCTACCATGCCACAAGGGGGGGGGGACACAACCAAAGTGGGACTTCCCAAATAAAACAGTGGCTGCATCATAATCCTACTTCTGTTATAACAGCGAGATCTTTCACTCCATCCCAGTCCGATTCATAGATGTCGCTCAGCGTCTGGGATAGCCGCTTAGATGTCTCATGCATGCCTGTAAAAAGGAAGAAAAAAAAAAGAAATTTAAAATGTAGTCATGACTCCATGGGAATGAGCCCATCTACCTTCTGGCAGCACAAACAGCACCACGGTGGTATTGTTTTTAATGTTTCTGGTGCTGCTGCTGCACCCACATTACAAAGGCCAAAACAACACTAGTTTCCTGACTGGAGCTCACAATGCAGGCGCAAAAGCTGACAACATGAAAAACAACGGTTTCTCATACATGACTCACATATGCGATGCTGCGTCTGCTATTTTTTTTTAAGGCGGGATCAGGGATCTTTACAACTTGGTAGCGCAGACAGGATTGCAAAAGTCTCCCACAAAAAAATAGAAGACTTTCACTTCCCTAGTTTTCAACTTCTCCCCTCAGTAAGACTGGGGATTCAATCCATGCTTTGCAAACCCACCTTTCACTGCTGCATAGTAGGCTTTGACATCTTTAAACAACCTGCTTCCGTCGATCTGCGTGCAGGAAGAAAGGAGAAAAGTTCAATTCAGTGACGCCCAGTAACAGTTGGACAATATAAGAAAATTGTGCTGCATCATTTCCTTGACATCAGTGTGCTTCAGCTGGACTGCAGGCTGTTAGTTTGCTGTGAAACTCTCTCTGCATCAGTTTGCTTGACATCGCAGCTCCTTGCAGTCTCACCACAACTTGGAGCTTAAATTAAATAACAATCACAATATCTTATGTGGTTTTTGTGAAGTGAAAGCAGCATGGAGTGTCAGTGGGTAGACTTCCTTCCTGTTGCTCTTCGGCAACTTCCCTGCAGTATGTAGTGTAGTTGTTTGCCACTCGGTGAACTTAAAACCTGAGCAACAGAAGCCCAACAGTGGCAGCGATTACAGTATTAATACAGTAACATGGAATACAGATCACCAGTACGCAACAATAAATGAAGGCATTTTGTTACTTTTAAAATGAAAGTGGTTTTGCTTCCTCTTTTCTAAATTTTAAATAGTCTACATTTAGAGCTGTTCAGAAAGGCCAGTCTGAGGCTTTCAGTTCGTCAGCCTGTAAAAACCTTTCTTAAATGACAGCTCTTTCACAATTTAGGGTAATGCTGCACACAGATCTCTAGGGGAGACATAGTAAGTCGTATTTACACAGAACAGATAAGAAAATAGGCAGGAGCTCTGTCTTGCATTTCCTGTTTTCAAGGCCAGGATGATTGCCTGAACTTGTGAGTTGGCACGTCAGTGCAGGGAAAAAAAGACACAAAACACTTTTTGGCCCTGTTGCAATTATGTGAAGAATTTTGGTAAAAGGAAACAAATGAGCTTCGAGATTAAAGATGTTAAAGGGGTTTTATCAAGGTTGTAGAGCAGAAAGCAGAAGACTACCATTTAGAAACTGTGGTTACGCTGTTGGAGTACCTGCTGTTTGTTGAGGTTCTGGGAACAGAGCTCAAACTGCTCATCTTTGGTTTCCATAGTTTTGCCCAGTTTCTGAAGGACCTGAAAGCATTAAAAAAAAAATCAGATTGAGTAAATTTTAACAATATGCCACGAGAGGTTTCTACAGATTGTGCTCATACAGATTAAAGTTAAACTATATCAAAGCCTGCCTACAGGTGTTGTAGAGTACATGCAAGTGCAACTAAATAATATCGCCTAAAGTTGGAATTTGAAGAAAGCAAATAGAAAAATTAGGAACTGCAAGTAGTAAGTTCATCAGACCTCACCTAATTTTACCAATATTTAGCAGGTATAACACACCTGAATCTCCCACAGAACTGTTGAGTTACTTTATTGGTGATTGTTTGTGTAGTTCAGCTCCACCATTTGTAACGCCTTTTTTTTTTTTTTTTTTTACACTATATAAATGCAATAACATTAAACCTAATTCATTGAGTTTTCCTTCACATGATGTTTTTGCAGATACTGTATATTAGGTCCACAATGATGCGTAGGCAGTCCAACATGTAGTAAAAAAAACATTTCAGCTTGGTCCTCTAGTTATTTAGTAGCTCTGCTTCAAGGGCGCCCACAACAGGAGAGCTCCGACATTCCCTCACATTCAAATGGTCTGTTTAGTGCATAGACTGTAAACAAAAAACGGCTCCCATCACATCACCAGTGGTTTACAGACTTTCATTCTGAAAGTTCAAGATTGGCATTTTGGCTGCCGCCAACTTGATGTTTTGAAACGAGACAAGATGAGCTAAGAAACCAAAGGATCCTGAATGCTCATACTGCAGCACCTTGCTAATCACATGGTAGGCCCACCCTAAATCACACCCTGCATTGTCATCTGTTCTGAACCTAAGAAAGACCGTAATTTACAAGATTAACATCATGCTTTTTTCACTAAGACTTGAAACCAGCATCTGTGTCCAGACGTTTACTGAGGTCACAGACATGTAGGATATGTTCAACATGTCTGATCTGCAACCAGCCATGTTGCCCCCTGACAGCCATTAGAAAGTTTACACCACTTTGTCACCACCTTTAAAATACAATCTATGACCAAATTACATATTTTTTAAAACTATATATTAAACTCTGCCTCCAGCATCTGGCTGCTGAATCACTGAATGATGAATTTTTGAGGCTCAAATTGAAAAAAAAACAACAACTTAAAAATAGGTTTTGCAAACACAGAAAATACAGATGACTGTTGATTCTTTAAAGGTTTGTGACTACGACATGCAGTGATACACACACTTTCAACATAACAAAATAAACCTGTGTAATGTAAAGTGGATCTATCTGACAGTGTGGATATACTGACCTAACCAGACTAACACTCTACATAGAGCACCATTTACACCCGTCCCAAAACTTAACCAGACACATGTGGCTAACTTTTTCTGAGCCCTTCACAGCCCAACGAGTGCAGCTGTTTGAAACCTTTGACTTGAAATCTGCATATAAAAGCTCTCATCATCATGCCCATTCTTTAATTTACCACCACAGAAATCACAGAGTCGCCCCAAAACAGCCCTTTAGTCTTCACTGTACCGAAAAAGCAAGCCTTTGTAGCTGCTGCTTTTAGGTGGAGTGGTGAATTCAAGTTTGTTGACCACAAACCGAGAAAGACACAGCTAGTGAGAGGAAGTGCACAGTCAGGAAGTAGCAGCATTTCTGTGTCCGCACACAGCTGCATAGCAGTGAACAACAGCATGTTGCTCAGACGGGGGAAATCTAAGCTACCGTTTTATTAGTGGTTAAAAAAAGGGGCCAGTTTAGTGAGGTTAACGGTGAACCCACACGCATGAACTGGAGTAAGTGGCTCAGTCTGGTACAGCACAGTGTGCAGACTGCTTTGAATGCTGTCTTGTGGTCAGGATCACAGTGCGTAAACGCGTCCAGATTGATTGATGCCCTTACAAACCATGCAACGAAACACAGCTGAAAAGACGGCAGTGATGAAGTCGAGCAGTTCTCTCACACACACACACTGATTACAAAAGTGAAATCAGTGGGGGATTTCTTTCAACCAATCACCCTGCTTAGAAGCGAAACACGATTTCAGAAGCCTGTCATCGTGGGAACATGATGCCAAGGTCTCTCTCCCTCTCTCATACTGGCTTTTCCAGCCCTCAACACCGAGCAGCTTAATAAAACAAGCTCAATATGTCCGTCTCATAGTTTAACAGAGCCGTGGCAGTGACTTTCGGGCACTGTCAAGAAGTTGCGTGGGCTCAGTGAAACTTTTTTAAAAAGTGGATCTCCTCTGGCTCACCTTCTCCTGGGCTCGATTCAAGGACTTCTGGACCCGTTTCGCGAAGATTCCGGCTCCAGCCTGGAGGTTCGGGCCCATCTTATTCTCCGCCATCGTCAGCTGTCGCGCTGTCTCTCTCTCCTCCCTGACTGCTGTGCGCTTCCTCCGTGCGATTCAACTGCGACTTCAGCTGTTGTAGGCGGAGGTGGAGCAACACAATGTCAAAACGCGCGCGCGCAGCCAGAGACCAGTCAGCTCGTCCTGTTGCGACTTGTCAAAGAAATTAGGCCATTTGGAAACGTTCCTGCGTGTTTTCATCTGCTGAAAACACGTCACGTAAGAGTTGAGAAATCCACTCCTGCACCTGCGGCCAGGTAAACTCTTCCAGCGAAAACTCACCTGAAAATTATGTGCGTAAATTACGCTTCTGTGGTGCAGCGCAGCTGATTCAGCGACGTGACGTAGGCGGGCAGGGTGAGGGTTAGCGGCAGCAGATGATGCTGCCAATTATTTTTATTTTTTCAAAGAGAATTACACAAGACCTCACGTATCAGCCTTTCATATTATATATATATGTCTGACCGGAGATTTCTTTACGGTCGAATATTGTTATTCATATATAAAGGAATAATCGGATCTGTACGCTTACTGGCCACTTCATTAGGTACTTTTTATAATGTTCAAATAATTATAAAAAGCTAATGGTGGTTCGATTCCATCGGAGTATGAATGTGTGTGAATGTTAGTAAGCACTAGAAGCATAGAAGACAGTGCTTGTGTGAATGGGTGAATGTGGCATGTTGTATAAACTGCTTTGATACTCCGGGAGAGTAGAAAAACGCTATATAAGAAACAGTCCATTACCATTAGCTGTTCAATCACATGTTCAATCACTTGAACAGCCTTTCTTGCCCATCAAGAATGGGCAAGAAAGGCTATTTAAGTGACTTTGAATATGGCGTGGTTGTTGGTGACCAGACGGGCTGGTTTGAGTATTTCAGAAACTGCTGACCTACTCGGATTTTCCAACACCACCATCTCCAGGGTTTGAAGAAGATATTTAGTGAGCAGCAGTCATCTGGGCAAAATGCTCAGAAAGCTGCTGTTGATGTCACAGGAGAATGACTAGACAGTTTGGAGCTGATAGGAAGACAACAGTGACTCATACAACCGCTCGTTACAACCAAGGTATGCAGAAGAGCATCTCTGGTCAAACCTTGAAGCAGATGGTCTACAGCAGCAGAAGACTACACCGCGTGCCACTCATGTCAGCTAAGAAGTCCATACAGGCTCACTGAAACTGGATAATAGATGGATAATGGAAATACGCTGTCTTGTCTGATGAGTCTCAGTGTTTGCTCTAACATTCTGAACTTGGTAGGGTCAGAATTTGGTGTAAGCAACATAAATGCATGACTTCACCTGCTTTCTATCAACAGTTCAGTACACTGGTGATCTAATGGTGTGGAGGACGTTTTCTTGGCACACTTTGGGCTCTTTAGTACCAACTAAACATCATTTAAATGCCACAGCCTAGCTGAGTATTGTTGCTGGCCACTTCTGTCCCTTTATGATCACAGTGTACCCATCTTCTGACATGGTACAAAGCTCAGCTCATCTGACACTGGTTTCTTATACATAACAATGAATTTGCTGTACTCAAATGCCTCCACTGTCACCAGATTTTAATCCAAAACTGCACCCCTGCGATGTGGGGAAATAAGAGCGTTGCATCATGGATGTGCAGCAACTGTGTGATGCTATGAGATCATTATGGCTCAAAATCTCTGGGGAGTGTTTCCAGCACTTTGTTGAATCTATTAAATGGCTGTGTGTAGTTTGAAAGAGCCATCTGTGATCTTTAAACCACAACAATCTAGCCACATACATAAAATGTGATTAGGTGGAACTGCAATGTCTATCTTGGCCACTGTATTCAAGATGATGAGTCAACATGGCGGCTTACACAAACTGGCGCCTGCTCCTATGTATTTTTAAGATGTAATTACACCCTAATCAGTGTGTCAACATTGTACAACATAATCAATGTACAATGTTTTTAAATAACCTAATAAAATTATTTATTGCTTCCTTATGAGCACAGCAGTTACTTAAAAGTTATTTAAAACAACAAGATTATATCCATTTAAAAGAAGGCGTCACTAACAGCAGCTAACAGCAGCTAACAGCAGCGCTCCCCAGCAGCAAGCTTCACGGACCATCTCCAGTCAGACTCTTTCACAAAGTTTTACAGCCTCCTCCAGAGTAAACAAACACGGACACATATTGACACATGACGTGAGCTTCCTGACAGCCTACACTCGCTACAGATGAATGGCTGCCAGAGCTTTTTGTTCTACAGTGGCTACTGTAGCTAGGACTAAGGTATACTTGCCATATTGGTTGCTTTGCTCAACACCCACACAGGGGGCACACAGCTAGCATAAAAACATCATTGTACGCTTGAATTGGGAAGTGGTAAAACAGAATTCAGCTGCAATCTGCTGACATCTAGTGGTGATATTTTAGACATTGTAACTTTAAATCTTTTTAAAATGACAATACTTTGAATATTTTCCATAATTACATGTTTCATCCAGCTGGTGTTTTCACATTTCTACTTAAATGCGAATAAGTTGTTCTGTTTTCACAAACTTCTTTGTTATTAGCTTACATACAATGCAGTAAAAAAATATTCACCTCCTTCCTTTTTTGCATATTAGTCACACTTACATGCTCCAGATTATCAAATACATTTTAAGATTAGACAAAGATAACCCAAGTTAAAATACAGTTCTTAAATGATTTTATTTATTAAGGGGAAAAAGTTATCCAAACTTACCTGATCCTATGGGAAAAAGAAATTCCTCCTAAACCTAATGACGGTCTTGAAGTCCAGTCAAGTTTTTGCATTAACTGGCAATTAGTTGTCCACAATGCTCTTTTTTGCAGAACTGGTTTCAGCCACATTTGAGATTTTGCAAGCATGAACGGTCTGTTTAAGTTTATGGCAAAGCATCTCAGTCAGATTTATATTTAACTGCTTATTATTTTGCACCTTTTAAAAATATAAATCCTCTATATCTACATTATAACATAGTACATAAGTAATCAATAAACCCAATCCAGTACTATGTATTTTTATTTCAGCAAAGAACATCAATGCCTGTTTAAACACTTTGCACGACAGTTATTCCAGGTAATCAACTCTCCCTATTAAAAAAAAAAAAGGATTCCTGGAAACTGCTCTGACTTCCTAACACGTTTTCTGATAGGAAGCTATTGACACATCTCCTTCTTGACACTATGACTAATATGTTATGATACATCCTACAGCATAATAACAGAACAAGGTCAGACAATCATGGCTGATTGTTAAATTCAGCTAATATTCACAGAAGGCTGTTTAATTAGACCTTTAGGGAACTTTAAAGCTATTTGGGAACTATTGTTAACCCTGCTGTCCTCATTTATTTCTTATTCTGTTTGTGATGAAGATTATGAAGAAAGTACAAATTCTGGGAAACTCTGTGAACACATGAAGTGTGGGCAGTAGATCAAGTTTTACTGGCTCCATATTTTGCTATCTTGATGGGGGTGGTGATAGGCTCATTTTAGTTACTTTGTATAATATTTTAGCTTCATCTAGCTGTAACTTAACATATCTAATTATTAATTAATTAATATTATATGAATATCTCACATGTACAAAAATAAATGTAATAGTGTATGAATAAATGTCACCAAAACTTGTTATACATTCGTCCTACTATCCAGTATCTGGATGTTACATGTTAATGGTTTATTGCCATGCTTTAACAAAGGTGTGGTCGTACTGGGGAAATACAGTCGTAACCACATACCAGTGCAGCAACTTATAGGTGTGTGTGTGTACTTGTATTACTCATTCATTTTGTTGGGACAGACCTCAGTGAAAAACATGTATCAATCATGTAAAGTTAGTTTTAGGTTAAGATGAGGACAAGTAGCTATAGTGTGCATTAGAGTGAGGAGGTGATTTATTTCACTGCTAAGTGATTAAAAGTTCCTTCTAACTTCATGTGGACAGAAGGTTTGTTTAGAGTTATTGTAGGGTGGATGTTTCTGCCTTTTGGGGACATTTTGGCAGGTCCTGGAGAAACAAAAACATCTGTTGTTGGGTTAGTGACTCACAGGTAAACACCATAAGCCTTAAAATATTTCTTAAAAATCCATCACTTGATCCAACTATCCCAGCTATAGGCCAATCTCCAAACTTCCTTTTATCTCAAAAATTCTTGAAAGAGTAGTTGTAAAACTACTGTGGACTATTAGGGCCAAATTAAGAGAAATAAATATATTATTGATCATTTTGAGAAAAATGTGGAGATTATACTTATTTCAAAGCAAACTGGTGTGGTTGCTGTACCCTCTAAAAATGCCTTCTATAGATGAATTAGTAAGATTGTATTTCAGAATAGTTTTAGTTACAAGGAAATGATTTCTCTTTTAGCACATAAACATAGTGTTGTAATCAGTATGGGGACTGGAAAGATGCTCCAGAAAGCTGCATCGGATCAGATGTGGAAGAGCTGATTTGTACAAAATGAAATGTCTGACAGTGGAGAGATGCAAGGATATCGATGGTTACACCCTCATACACTAAAGAGGATGTATGCTGTGTCACAAGACAACTGATCAAATTGTTTCAGTAACTCATCTACACAAACCATTCTGTAGATTGTATAGCAGACAGTTTTGGCTTGAAGCAACTGTAACCTCCACACTTTTTTGACTTTTTTCTCAAAATGATCAATAATATGTATATTTTTTCTTAATGTAGCCCTAATTTGTATAAAACCGCTAACTGATCATCTGCAGATGAATGGTTTATTTAAAAAGTTTCAGTTCTTCACAGCACAGAAACAGCATTAGTGAAGGTTATAAGTGATCTTCTTATGGCCTCTGACAGTGGACTCCTCTATGTGCTTCTCTTTTTAGACCTCAGTGCAGCTTTCCACATTATTGAGGTGCTGCACTGTAGTGGTTTGACTCATATCGATCGAAAAGATTCTGATTTGTTCATGTAAATGAAGAGTTTTCTTCACACAGAAAAATTATCCTGCGCTAGGTCCAATTCTGTTTACATAATACATGCCTCCCTTAGACCACAGGTGTCAAACTCCAGTCCCCGAGGGCCCGTGTCCTGAAACTTTTCTTTATGTCCCTGCCGCAACACACCTGAATAAAATTAGTAGGTCATTAGCAAGACTCTATACACTTGATTGTATGCTATTGACTTTCTATAGAGTCTTGCTAATGACCTACTAATTTTATTCAGGTGTTGCGGCAGGGACACATGTAAAAATTTCAGGACACCGGCCCTCGGGGACTGGAGTTTGACATCTGTGCCTTAGACCAGCAGTCTCCAACCTTTTTTGCGCCACAGACTGGTTTATGTCCGACAATATTATAAATACATAAATACAACAAAATAAAACCATTACCGGTACCAAAAAAAAATAAGATTCCTTCAATGCAAGGCATCTGCTATGCAAATGATACCCGACTTTATCTATGCATGAAGCCAAATGACACACACTAATTAGTTAAAAGCAGGAATGTCTTAAAGACATAAGGACCTGGATGACCTCTAATTTCCTGCCCCTAAATTTAGATTAAACTGAGGTCCTTGTACTTTGTCCTAAAAATCTTATAAATACGGTCTCTAACTAGATACTTGGTCTAAATGGCATTACTTTAGCCTCCAGTAACACTATACTATAAATGGTAAATGGCCTGCATTTGTATAGCACTTTACTTAGTCCCTAAGGACCCCAAAGCGCTTTACACTACATTCAGTCATTCACACACAGGTGATGGCAAGCTATGTTGTAGCCACAGCTGCCCTGGGGTGCACTGACAGAGGACACTGGCGCCACCAGGCCCTCTGACCACCACCAGCAGCAAACATGGGGTTAGTATCTTCCCCAAGGATATTTGCCATGCAGCCAGGAGGCAGCCTGGGATCGAACCACTGACCTTCTGATTAGTGGCTGATCTGCAGCCACCCCCTATAAAAAATAACATGAAGTCATTTTTGACCAGCTTATGACTTTTATTGTGAATGTTAAACAAAAATGACACAATGGGCTTATTTGAAAGTGAATTCACAGGCAGAGGCTTCAGCTTCCAGGCTCCCATTTTGCCTTTATGAGTTAGATAGTCTCTCTACTTTTAAGATTAGGCTTAACACTTTCCTTTTTGCTAAAGCATATAGTTAGGGGTGGATCAGGTGACACCGAATCCTCCCTTAGTTATGCTGCAATAGTCTTGGCCTGCTGCTATTATCAATCTCTGGTTCTCTTATACAGTGTGTCTTCTTTCCTGTCTTCCTCTCATCACTCCCAACCAATCACAGCAGATGCCCACCCCTCCCTGAGTCTGTTTCTAATTGAGGTTTCTTCCTGTTAAAATGATTTTTTCCTTCCCACTGTCACCAAGTGCTTGCTCATAGAGGGCCATTTGATTGTTGAGGTTTTCTATGTTGCTTCTATACTATTGTAGGATCTTAACCTTACAGTATAAAACACCCTGAGCCGACTGTTGTTATGGTTTGGTGAATACCATATATGAATAATACAAAATTGAAATATTGGTTTATGCATGTCTTTATCAAGCTATCATCTTGTCTATGTTCTTTCTTCAGAAACCAAAAAAATCGAGAGAAAAACATTTGTATTAATATTGGTTTACGTAGTTTTTATTATTTTAAATTAAAGTGTATTTAAGACATGACGTTTTATTATTAGGGTTACTGAACTTTTAACAGAAATTGTGCTACAGAGTGGACATCTGGAGTTTGCCATAGGAAGTTGTGACAAAAGGAAGGAATAGCCCCTTTAAGAAGGAAGAACCTGGAAAATTATTACGGCGAAAATGTACCTGTGGCACACTTACCAGCAGATGGCGGTAGACACCAGCCTGTAAGCGTTACAGGACCCACAATTAGACAAGTAATATTCACAATACTGCTGAAATACTCAGGGGCTAGGGGCTCACACGGTTGTCAACTTAGCTTTCTGTTGCTGTCAAACGTCAACAATACATCAGTACATTCCTGTACAGCTCCTCTTCAATTCACTCCTGTCTTGAATTAGGATTAGCTGTCTTCCGGAGACGCCTGTAGGCCCCCAACTTGTGTTAGCGTCCCCTTAACTGACAGTTGCTACTTATTTTTTACGTAGATGCGCGTTTAATTCTAAAATACTTTATTTTAAGCGGAATATTTTGATTGCATAACAGTTCTTGTACTTTACGGCAGGTAATTAGCCGACCCTGTGACGTTTATAGTTAGATGCGTGTTTTATAGCACGAGGTTTCCCGAGCGGGAGGGGTTCTTCCTGCCCGTAGTGATTACCAAGGGAGCTCACGGTGAGCGCGGTGACTCAGATCGAGCGCACCCACCGTAACGAGACAAGAAATAGTAAAAGACGTTTGGCGCGGTTGGTAGACTAGCTGCTGACAGCAAAGGGAGTAGATCCGGGATAGACCCGCGGCTCGAGTATATTTTTTAGAAGTACTTTCTCTGGGAAACAGACTCAAGAGATTTAGATCTGTTCTCGAGTTTGTACAGAGAGAGGCGGTTTGTTCGGTTTTTTTTCACCAGCCGTAGCCAGCCGTCTACCTAAGCTTGCCCTGCTCAGGCAGACGGAAATATCCGAAAATGCCTCCCGTCGAAAATGACAGTGGGAAGAAGGAACTCAAATCTCAGATACAAGCGCTTATCGACTCCAATCAAGTGATTGTGTTCAGCAAAAGCTACTGCCCATTTTGTGTAAAGGTAAGGCGTTTAGTTTGTCGTAGGCGGTAGAGGCTCCGCGCCGGTCAGAAACTTCCACCTTCTCCCGCGAAGTACACGGGCTTGGTCTAATTGCTGGTTTGGCCTTGCTGCGTTAGTACAGTCATCAACTTTGGTGGCTAGAACTTTACTATTACGCATAAGCTCGCTAAATGACAAAAACAAAACCGAACAGCATAGCCTTTAATGTAATTTACGTTAGGTCAACAATGGCGGAAGATAAATATCCAGTGTTTATATATTTAAGCCTGGGACGCTTTAGCCGCCTCTGAACGAGCTCCTTGAAAAGTCAGCTTTACATATCGTATTGTTCTTAGTTAACTCTGCTAGTGATTCGCTACAATGTGCTGTAAATTCTGAACGCACTGTATTTAAAAAGCTGCGCTAATTTATTTAAAACTCATACTTTTCTCCCATTTTTAAAATGCTGCCTTCTGCCGCGATAACCTGGACACAAAGGCTTACCTGACAGTTACAAGATGACATATTTGTTAGCATGAAATGTTCTAACGTGTGGACAAGTTTGTGTGCGTTTGATGTAGGATTAATCTTTTACCTTATTTGTGTTTTCAGGTGAAAGACTTGTTCAAAGAACTGCAAGTCGAGTGCAATGTGGTGGAGCTGGATCTTATGGGTAAGACGAGCATTGTGAGGTAACTGATAGCCGCTGTGAGGGATATTTAATGTGTTTGTCAGCAGCTGTTACACTCCGTGGCTGCCCATAAGTAGCTTTATGTGTATTATTCAGATCGCGAATGACTATATAAAAAAACAGCTGGGAGTATTGTAAAGTAAGTGCTTTATAGTTAGCTATAGTGTTGTATCAAGTTTTCCATTTAAAGGCTTAAAACTGCAGATTACTTTGAGCAAAACAAATGTTTCACTTCTTACAGCAAATAAGTTACAAAGAGGCAGGTATAAACAGGGGAGTGACCATCTTTGTCTGTGACCTGGTATAACTAAAGCAATACATGTTTATTGTTTGCTTTATTAGCTATGCTAACATTTTAGTGTAGGTTTTTAATAATTCACTCATGACAGTCCAGCTGCTTGTTTAAGGCCCATGTTTCTAGTTTGTCTGTTGAAAGCCTCTTCCTGTTTAATGTACATTTTGCTTTGTGCTGTCAGTTTCAAAGCCCCTAATTTAATATAAAATTTTTACAGTAGTTAATTCGGTTTTCTGTTCACATATCGGAAACGTTGTCCTATACTGGTTCACGGTCTGGGCTGTCTTTGCAAAAGCACAAAATGTGCTGAGTCATTCACCGAAGATGGCCCTGTGCCATTATCTCAGTGCACTCGTACCTCACTGCTCCTGTCTTGCTGAGTTAATTACCAAGGTTTAATGCTAGAGGTGGGTTGCACGTGGTGGATGTTAAACGTTAGTCAGTGGAAAACCTAACAAACTTAATTACCAGAGGCTATAATTGATCATAACGTGCAGTAAAAGTCAGCACAGGATCAGCTAAGGAAAGTGTTTATTACAGCAGTACACATTCCAGGGTTACCCTTCCCTTTTTTTATTTGTATTTCATTTGCACATCAAAGATGGTATAAACGCACAATGCATGGCTAAGTTTCAGCATGTGAAAAACTTGCCCCCCCCTTCAGATAATGGGACAAGCTACCAGGAGATGCTGCTTGAGATGACCGGACAGAAAACGGTTCCTAACGTTTTCATCAACAAGAAGCACATCGGTGGCTGTGACAAAACATTACAGGTAAGCAATGAAAGTCGTCTTGCAGCTCAGATGTAACTTGTTTTTTCTTGTAACTTGCCTCTTCTCATAACAGAAATGGGTTGGTTGTTTTTGTCACAACTGGAAAGAGGTGAAAACAAACCATGTGGTTGTCAGTGTATGATGCCACTAAGCCAAGCTGTGAGAAACTCATTGAAAATGTAAAAAAGAAAAAGGTTTATGGTGATTATTCCATCAGGGGTGCATGAACAGGGTGGGCTATGTCGTCTCATACACTTCATACAGCTGCAGGAAAAAGAAATAGAAAAAAAACACCACTGTTTAAAATCTTTAATGAAAATATTCAGAAACATTCAGTAAAATGGCTGCAGCTAATCTTTGTAGACCTAGTTACTTGTAAATAATAATATTATCCCGACCGGTAGCATCCCCTGGAGACTTGAATGGCAAAATTTACCTCTCGCTTAACACACTGCTGATACGAATCCACGTCAGATAATGGGTGGCAGTGCTAATATCTGACTTGGACTGGGATATCTGTTAATAGCAACACCTAGTATGAAAAAGCTCAGTGTACCCTTTGTTTGTTTGTTTTTGTTTGAAATGATTAGCATTGCTAAGTGCTACAGTAACAAACGTTGTGTTGCTGTTTGTGTCAGGCCCATAAAGACGGCAGCCTGCAGCAGCTGCTTAACGGCGATAATTACGACTACAACCTGATCGTCATCGGAGGCGGCTCTGGAGGCTTGGCCTGCTCGAAGGTGATGTCAGAATTCAGTATTTAGCTCTGATTTGACTGCTTTGTGTGAACTGGGGATCCCACAGACAGCCGTGCTTTTGTACTTGTGTGGGGGTGCAGCTGTAACTTTGGTCACTGGCAGAATTTCAGACATTTGCAGGCTTTTGTCTTTGGGAGGATTGTTAGTGAGATTTTCACACACTTGTATGATAAACAGGGCACAGGACAGAAACTAGAGTACTAGTGTAAATGACAGGAAAACAGAAACCTGTGAAAGGCTAAAATGTGTTATCATAATGAAATATAGTGCAAGGTGGTTCTTGATCTGTGGTGGTTGGTGATTTCTCAGAACTAGTGTGAAACTATTGCTGATGATGTAATTCACTTACACCACTTCTGTTTGCACCATAAAACTGTGCAACACAGCAGTAAGATATAATCTTTTAACAACAGGAAGCTGCTGCACTGGGGAAGAAGGTCATGGTGTTGGACTACGTTGTGCCCACACCAAAAGGAACCACTTGGGGTATGATACTTCCTTTTAGTAAGACTTTTGACGCAGGGTTTGTCTGGATCTGTAGTGGCTGCTAAACGACAGTTTTGCTGTGCTCTGGCTGTGACGATCAGGTCTTGGAGGAACGTGTGTGAACGTAGGCTGCATTCCCAAGAAGCTGATGCACCAGACGGCCTTGCTGTCCACGGCCATGCAGGACGCGCGCAAGTTCGGCTGGGAGTTTGATGAGACAGGTGAGGGCTCAGGGGACCGACCCAGGAGGTCACGCAGGGGTGACATCACACCAGCTTGCCGTGGTAAATCGGAGGCGAGCCCATTTAGGAGGCACCCCGTAGTCTTTCAACTGCTTCTACTGATGAGTGTCTGTTTCTGTCTTCAGTGAAACACAACTGGGACACGATGAAGACTGCTGTTAACAACTACATTGGCTCCCTGAACTGGGGCTACAGGGTATCACTGAGGGACAAGAATGTCAACTATGTCAATGCCTATGCAGAGTTTGTGGAACCACACAAAATCAAGGTAACCGACTGCTTTCAATGAAAATGAATCTTCAATAAAGTCATGCAGAGGTTTAGTCGTTTCATAACTTAATAAAGTCTTCGTTCTCTGCTTGCTCATGTTACCATCTCGCAACCTGTTACTAATCTGTATAAGCTGTCAGCTTTGAAATCATCCTGTTGAATTAACTGTTATTTTTGTGTCCTAAACAGGCTTTTCAAAAATACTTATCGGTGTTTAGAAGTTGTTGCTGTCGTTGCAATCACCTCACTAGTTGCACAAAAAGCAGATGTTTCAGAAACATCCACTACATTGAAAAAGCTTCCTGTTATGTTGCATGTGTGTCAAAATATCTGTTTGTGTTTCCTGACAGGCTACAAACAAACGAGGGAAGGAGACGTTCTACACAGGAGCCAAGTTTGTTTTGGCTACGGGTGAGAGGCCACGTTACCTGGGCATTCCCGGAGACAAGGAGTATTGCATCACCAGGTGACAGCACCGTGCAGAGTACACAGAATCTGACAATTTATGTTATAATGTGTGTGAGTGACTGAAGCTCCACCCAGAGCTCCTTTTTAGACCAGTGGATGGGTTCATGGCTGAAATAAGTGTCACTTCCTTAAGGTGTGATCTCTGAAAACAAACCTGCCCTTTAGTGATCCAGCAGGTTGTTGTGCCTCAGAGCAGCCGTCTGTCTGCCTGCTCTGTGAATGCTGACGTGAGATTATCCTCAGGTGTCTTTGACGATTATGCTCCTGTCTTGGCAGAGAGGCTCATTTATTCCACAAGGTCTTAAACCAGAGCTGTCTGAACAATGTAAGAAACAAGCCTGGGCTTGGTAGGGTTTATTCGGGGATTCTCTTCGGATCTCACAGCTGTTGTTGGACAGTCAGCCAGATTTGGTACTTTTGTTGTCAGCTACTGAAATTAAGCTACACATCCTATAGCTCACACCTGAAAACAGGATAAGCAGTAATACGGGATATGGTTGGATTTATTTGTTGTGACATGAAATATTTAATTATTTGAAAATCTTTGAAAAAAAGAAATGAATTAAAATTTTGAGTGACCAGCTTGTAGGAGCAGAGTGCAGGGCAGCACTGAGCAACATCATGAACCTTGTTCTATTAAATAATCCACAGTGTGGCTCAAGGCTTTAAATAAGTATTAGACAGCATCTCTCCACACCCTGTGAGGTAAAAAGAAAAAATATCCTGAAGGTCTAGATCAGCAGAAGCAAGTGTCACACCTGCTAAATTCTTTGTATGCAAAACTAGCTGCACAAAAACCTGCTTTAACCTCACCTTGTTTTTGTTTGTTTGTTTTGTTTTCACAGTGATGACCTCTTCTCATTGCCTTACTGCCCGGGGAAAACTCTGGTGATCGGAGCGTCCTATGTGGCTTTGGAGTGTGGCGGCTTTCTGGCCGGCCTCGGGCTCGACGTCACCGTCATGGTACGGTCCATCCTGCTGAGGGGCTTCGACCAGGACATGGCCAACCGCGCTGGTGAACACATGGAGGGGCACGGTGTCAAGTTCCTCCGTAAATATGTACCCACAAAGGTGAGCGTGAACACAACCTGCTGTTTGTGATTTAGCTTATTGATCTCGGAGTATGCCTACATCCAATGGTAATAGCTGTAATCTTTAATGTTGTCAGGTCATGTGCTTAATAGGTCAACATTAAAAGCCTTTGATTTATAGTGAACGCAGGAGGTGGTCAGACTCTGATCAGCATATAGATGAATGATGTTTTAAGCCTTTTCTCTTAAATTATGTGTCAGATAGAGGAGCTTGAAGCAGGAACTCCTGGCAGGCTGAAGGTGACCGCCAAGTCCACAGAAACCGACGAGATCATCGAGGGAGAGTACAACACTGTATGTATCGCTTCGGTTTTCCTTCACCCCTCTCTCTGCTCCGTCGTCATGTATTTCCGCCAAAAGAGTAAACGGTTTCTCTCACAGCTTATTTCTGTGAAAGAAACTACATTTAGTGTTGCAATAATCACTATTCTGTGGTCACTTTAATATTAATCGTGCTCCGTAGTGTTTAGGGTACTTTTCTCTCTTTTTCTTTTTTTTTAAACCCCCATTTTTACAGTTTAACTAAACCAAAGATATGATGATTTTACATAATCTGTGATATGTTGAGATACTGCCATGTAATCATCAGCTGTCATGTTAGTGTTGAGAAGATGCCATGTCTCTGGAACAATTGGCAATGACAAAGGATTAATATCACACTGCGTTAAAGCTAACAAGCTGGGGTTTTTGTTCTTCAGGTGTTGATCGCAGTGGGCCGAGACGCATGCACAGACAAGCTCGGCCTGGATAAGGCAGGAGTCAAAGTCAACCCAAAGTAAGTTCAGTATGTTGTTACTGCCGAGGAGGCCATGTTTCGGGTGTATTTGCACGTGTCATTAAATCATCATTAAACTTGATAGGTCAAACTTTTTTGTGGCTTCTGTAGGCATGTAGAGTGGGGTCGTGGTCTGAGAAACTATGATTGTGACAATCTGGTGTGTATTGCCAACACATGGAAATTTTAAAATCTTTATATGGTATTAGCCTGTCACATTTGACCTCTGGCCTCTCCTTCAAGGTCAAATGAGATCAAACTTTCATAAAATGTCATCTTTAAAACTATTTTTAAAGTCTGCATCCAAATATCATGTGAGACTTGACCTTTGACCTCACATTTACATTTCACATCTGTCTTTCTGTCCAATTGGCCCCAAAATGTGATTCTTGGAATGAGATAGAAATATACTGTAGTATAATATTTTAGTCCACTGCAAACTTCTTGAAGACCAGAGAAAACACAGTGAATATACAGAAAATACAATTAAAAGTAAACACCGCCCAGGGTGAGCTGGCTTGATTTGCTCTCAGAGTGCTTGTACGTGTGTTCCCCTGTCCCTTTAATACTCGCAGTACAGTCACAGTGATTCAGCAGTTCTTGCTGCTCAGGGCTCTCTGCCTGGTGTGAGTGTTGGGGGAATTTGGTGGGGAGGTGAGGGGTGGCTTGTGGGTAAGATGAGAACACTGCTGTAAATCACATTGGTATTAAGTGACAGAACAAAGGAAGTATCTATATTAAAAAAAGGCTTTCTGTTCTGAGTTCGCTTGTTTGTTTGTTTGTTTGTTTGTTTTTGAAAGAGTAAAAGTATAAAATTAGGTTTGGAAAAACATTCTTACAGACTGACACCTCCTGCAGGTCATTATTGATGCTGTTGATACCAGCATAGAAATGCAGTGTTTTCTATAAGGCTTTCTTTCCACTCTTGTGTGAATAACTGAATGGCTGAGCCTGTGTTGTGAGGCCTGTAGGGATTAAGGCGGCATGAGACCAGCTTTAAAGAGTGTTCTGAGTCTCATGACCATAGCAATTTTTAGTTGAAGCCCAGCGTTAGCCAGAGGGCTTCTGTGCTCAGGGGCCTGTGGCTGTTCTGCTCCTGCGCAGCGCAGATCCAAATCACTGGCTACTGCCAGTGATTTGGATACTACTACAAGTGTGCTTCTCCTTTTTGCTAAGTATGAATGACCACATAGCCAGTTATCCATTTCTGCTTTGTCACTGACACACAAACGTTTATCTGTGTGGTGCTCTTTAACCTTGTTTCCTGCAGGCTTTTTGCTGAGTGTATAACTCTTTTTGGTGCTTTCTATAACGGTCCCCAGTCATCTACACAATGTCAGGCTTATTGTAAAGATTTATTATAAAGAAAATATCTGTTATTCACAGTTAAAATTGTGTAATTTTCTATTATTGTTACACCCACTTAACTTTGAACTTCAACACTCGGATATTTAATTTGAAGTCACAAAACGGGATAAAAGTCTTAAATGTATGCTCGATGATCCCATCCTGCAGGAATGGAAAGATTCCTGTGAATGATGAAGAGCAGACCAACGTGCCCCACATCCATGCTATTGGCGACATTCTGGAAGGCAAGTGGGAGCTGACACCTGTAGCCATCCAGGCTGGCAAGCTGCTGGCCCGACGCCTCTACGGAGGATCAACGGTCAAAGTAAGTACAACGTGACTGTGTCATGATTTCTGACTGTCATTCTAAAATCTATTTGTCCATTAAACTACAACCAACTCAATACTACCAGACATAAAGTGTCTGAACAGTCTCTTAGTACCTATTTAAGGTGCATAAAGACCTGTTTCGTAGGATGGAAACTGAATGTTAAGGTGCCATTAAGACTAATCTTATTTTAAAGAGGTATAGTGTTAAAATCTGAAGTAAGCCATTGAAAGGGAAGGACATAAAGAAGGTCAGAGTGTTTTGTGCTCCAGATGATGAATCTGGTGTTCCATAACAAGATTTTGTTAATCACTAACCAAATGCTGTTTTTTGCAGTGTGACTACATCAATGTTCCCACCACAGTCTTCACCCCGCTTGAGTATGGTTCCTGCGGTCTGCCAGAGGAGAAAGCCATCGAGCTTTACGGCGAGGAAAACCTCGAGGTAACAGCTGAATTGTTGATGACAGACGAGGCTCGGCTGACTGTGCGCTCTGGTCGCTGCTTTCACATTGAATGAAACTGTCTCTAACTTACTTGGTTGTCACAGGTTGCCATCAAGCAAATGCATGCGTTTAGTGTTTTATTCCAGGCATACAAACTCTTCAGTACATCTGTGAATGCGAGCTGACGTTGGACCGCAGAACTGCGTTTGTTTTGAAGCTTTTACATTCATGTGTTTCTGGTCTCATGTTCAGGTGTATCACAGTCTCTTTTGGCCTCTGGAGTTCACCGTGCCCGGCAGGGACAACAACAAATGCTACGCCAAGATCATCTGCAACAAACTAGACAACGTAAGATCAGAGCAACTAAAATGCAACCGACAAATGTGCCTGAATCTGTGGCAGCCACCAGCCTGAGCTCCTGATTCGTTTTTTTTGTTTTTGTTTTTTAATGCCACACTGCAGGATCGAGTCATAGGTTTCCACTACCTAGGACCAAATGCAGGAGAGGTGACGCAGGGCTTCGGTGCAGCCATGAAGTGTGGCGTCACCAAAGAACAGTTGGACACCACCATTGGCATCCACCCAACCTGTGCTGAGGTAAAAAGACAATGCTGCCACTTTATTTACTTGGGTATCTTCCTGTATTAGTGGACTGCCTTAGATCTTGCGTTTATGTATTTAGGATGGGGTTTGTTTTTTTGGGGGGGGAGACACGTAGCCAGCATCCGAGAATCGGTCCAAACCGGGCCATCTGTAAAAGTTATCGCCACCCTGCCGGGTTGGCAGGTGGCATGGACACCAAACTGAATATGAGAACAAGGCGACACAGGATTTTTAAATTGATACCACAAGTATATCTACTAAAAATCTTGAAGTTTAAATCTCAGTGACCTTGACCTAAAGGTCAATGGTGTGGGTTTTTTTTTTTTTTCTCTTCTCCTGTCTCTCTCTCTGTCTCCCGCCCTCTCCCCCTTTTTGTTTTATTTAGTTATTTTCCACGGTTTTGAGTCATGAACGTTTCATAGTGTTTTCAGTTCCTTCTGTTCTCTATAATTTCAACAAAGTTTTAATGACGGTAAAATGAATCAGTTTTTCATTGAGGCAGACCGCACAGTTCAGTGTCAAACCACTCCAGGTCCAGTATGACAGCTAATAACTGTTAATTTCCACAGCATGTTGCAATAGTACTTTCATCAAGCCAGTAAGAACAGGAAATGACACTGGAGCTGCCTTTAGCACACAAACTGCACAGCAAATATGCTGAAGGCAGAAAGAAAGCTGTGTATGTCTGCAGTTGTCCTATCAGACGGCCAGGATAAGACACCAGGTCCAAAGAGCAGCCATAGACGGCTTGTTTAAAGTGCTTGCTGTCTCTTTAGTGGTCTCACACTTTTTTATCTTGGGCTGGAACAGGATATTCATCGTGTGTAGAACTTAAACAATCAGTGTCTGAATTGTTTGAATAGTGTGTGTGTGTGTGTGTGTGTGTGTGTGTGTGTGTGTGTGTGTGTGTGGTGATGCATGCTTGGGAATAATTGGTGTAATTAGGGGACATGATTATTCATTATGTTAATCGTGCTGGTGCTAATGACAGTGCATTAGGCTGCTGAGGATCCTCTTGTTTGATGGGTTTACATCGTATTTCTATTTTCTGACGGTTTAGCCCAAATATGTTCATCTGAAACAAACGCAGTGCATTGATGTGACAGCCTGGTGTGAAATTTCATGTTTGGCTGTAGATGACTAAACAAACGGAACTAAGAACAATTTCTTTTCAGCCAATGAGAACATGCCTGTGGCATTAGAGATGTTAATTATGTTCCTGTGTCCTCTTTACCTTCTAGGTCTTTACCACTCTGGAGGTGACCAGGAGCTCTGGTGGAGACATCACACAGTCCGGTTGCTGAGGTTAAACCCTGCATGTTTAGCAGGCTGCTCTCACATTAGACTCCCCTACTAAACATTTTCCTCTTGACTCCCAGTCAACCTTTAACTTCAGCCTCACCTCTAGCCCCTCCCTTTACAGGGCATTTATTTCTCAGGAGCACCTGAACGTAAAACTCTCGGTGTGACTGGGAGCTACGAGGTAAATGGAGATGGTCAGGGCTGAAGATCTGCGTGTCTTCTGCTCTGGCTGAAGGAGTCTGATGTGAAAGCTGCCTGCTGAACAGCGGGGTTACTCTGCTAATGTTTCTATTGGGCCCCACCAGCGTGTCACTCTCGGAGAAGCCCAAACACACACCATTCCCGAGTGTGTGTTTGGGCTGTTTTTGACGTCCTTACCCGTAACCTCAAATAATTAGGTGGGCAAGGATCGATGTCCCTCTGTAGAAGCACCTGATGGTGGCCCGAACCCTTCGTCCAACCCCCCCACCCCCCAGATTCATCTATTATAAATTGGCTCATTACCAGCGTTTGAAAGGATGCACAATTCTGGTGCGTACATAGGTTAGCACCATGCCTTCATCATTCCATACATCCTTCGTACAGGTTTATAAGTTGACTTATATGAATATACATGTCTTTGTCAATATTTATCTTTGCTTTGTGGAAGCACCAGAGTTTTCAAGAGAAACCTGTGATGCATCAAGAGCCTGGAAACTG
The DNA here is from genome assembly GCF_965226115.1 of Aulonocara stuartgranti. Classification (NCBI taxonomy): domain Eukaryota; kingdom Metazoa; phylum Chordata; class Actinopteri; order Cichliformes; family Cichlidae; genus Aulonocara; species Aulonocara stuartgranti. The sequence continues at coordinate 33,756,175 of NC_138943.1, read as the reverse complement.
TTTCAAATAAGCGAATGGCAAGTTTCCACCTGGATTGCTCTGGTCGTGTTTTTGCTCAGTTTGTAATTTAATGACTGCTTGTTGCATTGTGCTGTCTCGTGCGTCGTTTGGAAGACGGCGCTCCCGTTGCTGTTGACGACATTTCATCTGTATAAATGGCTTGTTTGTTTGTGTGGAACTTGTAGAGACTACTCAGTGTTAAATAAAGGCATGTCTATCTTCAGGTTTCATCTGTCTTTGACTTGTGTGACCCAGTTTGTGTGAAATGATTTCAGGATTCTCACAGAGCCTGCTCACAGATTTCCATTTAGTTCAAGAGTAATAAATGTATAAAAAAAAAACAAAGGTACGAGTTACTTAGTCATACGGTGCTTGATAGTGTTTCTGCTGAAGGATATGCTGCTTAGTAAATGTCATAGGATTTAACTGGACTGATATTCACAACACTGGCAATACACTGGTGTACATGGTGTGAACTGGTTAAAATGGGACTTTAAATCTCTTGCATTGTAGTTAAACTTTGCTTTTAGATCAGTAGCACACCACACTTTTTAATTTGTCATTATTTAAAAAAAAAAAAAAAAAAAAAGCATGTTAGCCTGGCAGTACCATCAGCAAACATCTTTTTTCCTTCTGCTCAAAAAAGAGAGAACACAATTTTGATTTTAAGAAGTATCCATAAGTTAACAGACTTTACAGCCGTTAGACCATTGCAGCTTTTGCTATCCTGGTCCAACTAATAGTCATATTTGATTTATTTCATTTTGCATTATTGGAATCAGAACAGTCTGGTGAACAGGAAAGAAGTTTGAGAGGAAGTTAATAGAAGAAGAGGGATGGAGAGAAAAAACAGAAAATCTGCTTCATCACCTGCTGGGGAAAAAACACCATGTGTGCTTGTGTTCAGAAGGTTTCTCCATCTAAGTTTTTAATAGTAGGTGTGGGGAGCCACAGCCCACCGCAGGGGGCAATTGTGGCACCCACCTAGAAAAGACCGGGGTCATCCAGCAGCCACAAGGGTGGCAGGCAGCTACACCAGAGTAGACCCAGCCCCAACCAGGGTGAATGTAGTCTTTCACCCTTAAATCATCTTTGTTTCACCCTGCATGGAAACCATATAGTGGTCAAAATGCAATGAATGAATTATGTAAATACTCCAAAAATGTAGCAATACATAGTAAAGCTAATAATAATGGTTTTAAAAATGCAGTTAATTATACATTTTTCTTTTGCAGTGAACTCATTAAATATTTTCTGTGAGTTAATGTCCAGTTTTCCATTTATTTATGTCATACCACATAGTTCCAGTGGTCTCGGTGCTGAAGTAAGCAGAGGCGGATGTTTGGCGTGTTGCATATATACACAGGTACACCAGATGAACATCATCCCATTGAAGTGGTCAGCCTATTCATGTGGCCTGCATCAGAGAGCCGCGGGGAGATAATAGCATCATTTCCTCCAGGTTTCTGTGGGACTATTCAGCCTCCACAAGTGGCGGTTGTGATCAATAGCATCCAGGCTGGTGTGAAGCCTTTGTTGGGTTCACCTGCTCACATCTGAAAACGCTGTCACCTGCACGGCTGCCATGACAACGAGCGCTTTGATGAGTTTTATTTGGCGGGTAATCATTTGTTTTAGGGAGTGTTGTGAGCTCAGTGATTCACTGATGTTTGTTATGCCAAAAGCACTCAAAGGCAGAGGCCTCTCTAAAGGTCTGTGAAGCTTCTGGTGTTGGTTTCTGAGCTGAAATGTCCCTGACTTCCTTCTACCTGAATCATGCTCACTTTAGGAACAGTTTATTTGTGCATGTAAAGCAATGAAGAAGGAGTGTATAACATTACCACTAGCTCAGGTTACCTGTCTACACATCAGTGCTGCTTTGAGAAACTGACCTTCAGCTGATATCAGTGGAGCAAATTCTAAACAACTTCAAAACTAACTCAATGTTTCACTTAAGGTGTTTCCAACCCCAGTACTGAACTGAAATCATACCATGGAAATTGCATTGTATTGGCAGTGTAGTGCACACATTAGCCATCAGTTAAAAGACAGCTTTTGTTGATCTTTGTGACAATTTGTGCCTCTTTTTTTGTGACTGATTAAACATAAGCATACAGTTATATGGGGTATTTATAGTTTCTTTTATGGATATTTTTTCCCCTTCGAAGTTATTTTGCATCTCTCTGTAGTTATGTGACGCCGCTTTGTGCCTTTCGTTGATCGATTCCATTTCTGTAGTTGTTTTGCATCTCTTTGTAGTGCTTATGTGTACATTTATTGTACATCTTTGAAGACGTACAATAAATTCCACCTTTCTTTGTTGTTTAAAATCCCTTTGTAATTGTTTTTGTGTCTGTTTTTTGATGCTTGCAGTTGTTTAATGTATTGTGTATACTCCATCTCTGTTTGTTTTTGTTTACAATTCTCTGAGGGTGCTTTATATGTCTTTGAAGTTGCTTAGCGTCTCTTTGTAGTTGGTTCGTGTCCCTTGCTAGCATTTTTCATCTTTTTAAGGGGTTTTGTGCATCTTTGTGGTAGTTTTGCATCTTTTTGTGTGTATCGTAAATCTTTTTTGTAGTTGTTTTGTGACTCTTTGTGCGTTTGCTTTTATTAAGTTTGCTTTTCATCTATGTCTTTTTGCATTTCTCTGTAGTTGTTTGATACCTTTTTGTGGGGTTTTCTCTTTTCTTTTTAGGTTGAATTGGTTTTTCATCGCTTGTACTTGTTTGTATCTTTGTGGTAGTTTTATATGTTGCAGTTTTGTGTAGTGTGTGAAGTCTTTTTGGTGCTTGTTGGGCTTGTTGGATGTGTCATTATGGGCAGACATCATCGCTGTCTTTGTTCTGGATCCCATTTTGGCTGTGTCGTGTCTTTGTATTGGTTTTGTGTCTCTTTAAAGCTTCTTTTAATATTTGTAGGTATTTTGGCTCTCACTGTATTCCAGTCTGCAACAGAATAAAGGCCATTAACAAGTGAAGAGATTGTTACTCAAAAGGCTTATTTGTTTGTAAGTGACCAAACTTACAGTTTAACAGGGGATCGAAGGATTATTTCCTCGACTGTAACCCTATACTCTCCAGTGACAACAGCTCATATATGATGGCAACGTACCTGTCCTTTGCACAAAGGCTGCTCAGAAACAGCCCAAGGTACAAAAAAGAGCCCAAAACTTCTCGGAAGGAACCAAATAAAGCCTCCTGAGGCTCCACCTCGCATCTCAAAAGCCCCAAAGATTCAGCTGCCAACTTCCTGATGTCAGACACCATAGCATGTCCCAAGAGAGGCCATGTTCATGCCCAGTGAGTCAGTGCTATTATGGAGGCATGTGCGAGACTTACACAACAGAAGGCAGCTGCTTTTAATACTGTGGTAATCAGTGGGCTTCTTTTTACTGTAGTGCCACTTTTGTGTGTTTGTGTTTTAATGTCATCCCTCTTCTTAATAAGTTAAAAACCATCTATGTGGGTGTATTTAGCTGTCCCATATAAGGGTTTAACACAAAATATACTTATAGTATATCTAATGCATCAAGAGTGGTCAAAATAAACCTAACAGTGATAAAATGTCTTGTAGGGTTTGTTTTGTTCAGTTTTTTAACTTTCTTCTCAGAGGGTCTTGCAACAACCAACTTGCAGTTTCAGTAAAATGTGTTTTATTTTTTTGCTCAACCGCCCTCAAATAGGGAAGTGACATTAGAAACAGATATCTAGACGTGCACAATCCACAACTGAGTCAAGTTAAATCTCCTTACTTCCTGTATTATGGCTGATGTGCGTCTGTAGGAAACGAAGAGCCCTGTCATTGCATTTTAAAAATGACTCATTTGTAAAGAGGTGGCGATGAAGCTGGGAGCTGCCAGCAGGAAATAGAAACCTTTGATGATATGTGGAGGGTAATCAATGAGAAGTGAAAAATCATTGCAGTTTCAGTACTGCATGACTTGCTGATTTCAACACACTCCTTCTCACAGCTAACCTGATGGTGAAACCTGTGCTTATGTAATCATATCTCACGTTATAACTGCACACTCATAATGACCAGACTTTCTATTGTACTTTTTGTGTGCAAATGATTAACCCGCACAACATAAAAATGAGTTCACATCAGTGTGTGAGTTTCAAATAGGTAACCTCATGTCAATGACATGCCTTTCTGTGTAGTTATTGATTAATTTCATCTTAACTGCATTTCCTGGAACTCAAGTCATCATTGATACCGATTTTACCAGGAAACGTGTCTGTTTCCTATAAGAAAATCTGAGGTGCCGACAGAGCTGAACGCACAGTCTGATTCACCTGCGCTCTGATCTCATGTACATATGAGGACAGAGTTATTAGCCCTCTTATGAAAAGCATTTCTCAATTGCTGTTAAACGGAGCAAATAATTTTTATGCAGCTTTCCCTGACAACCTAATTGTATTTCGAATGCTTACATTTTTAAAACTAATTCACAAAATCCCAAAACTACCAGGGTCAAAAGGGTCAGCCCCAGTTTTTTCTTTGTCTTTTTTTGTCAAGTCCATCTTCCACATGACTGCGTCCTGAACATCAATCCAGTAAGAATGAAATAACATCGCCTGCTCTGCTCAAAATCCCTACTTCAGTTAAGAAATCATCTACTAACAGTTTTTGTCATTGTTTTGTCGTATATATGACTTTCAGTGTATATGACTAAACATTTTGTCAGTTTTGTCGTTTCATTCTGGAAGCAGAGAGGCTGGAAGTACATCAGGGATCTTTATGTGGAAAATACAGGGAGTGCAGAATTATTAGGCAAGTTGTATTTTTGAGGAATAATTTTATTATTGAACAACAACCATGTTCTCAATGAACCCAAAACACTCATTAATATCAAAGCTGAATGTTTTTGGAAGTAGTTTTTAGTTTTAGCTATTTTAGGGGGATATCTGTGTGTGCAGGTGACTATTACTGTGCATAATTATTAGGCAACTTAACAAAAAACAAATATATACCCATTTCAATTATTTATTTTTACCAGTGAAACCAATATAACATCTCCACATTCACAAATATACATTTCTGACATTCAAAAACAAAACAAAAACAAATCAGCGACCAATATAGCCACCTTTCTTTGCAAGGACACTCAAAAGCCTGCCATCCATGGATCCTGTCAGTGTTTTGATCTGTTCACCATCAACATTGTGTGCAGCAGCAACCACAGCCTCCCAGACACTGTTCAGAGAGGTGTACTGTTTTCCCTCCTTGTAAATCTCACATTTGATGATGGACCACAGGTTCTCAATGGGGTTCAGATCAGGTGAACAAGGAGGCCATGTCATTAGTTTTTCTTCTTTTATACCCTTTCTTGCCAGCCACGCTGTGGAGTACTTGGACGCGTGTGATGGAGCATTGTCCTGCATGAAAATCATGTTTTTCTTGAAGGATGCAGACTTCTTCCTGTACCACTGCTTGAAGAAGGTGTCTTCCAGAAACTGGCAGTAGGACTGGGAGTTGAGCTTGACTCTATCCTCAACCCGAAAAGGCCCCACAAGCTCATCTTTGATGATACCAGCCCAAACCAGTACTCCACCTCCACCCTGCTGGCGTCTGAGTCGGACTGGAGCTCTCTGCCCTTTACCAATCCAGCCACGGGCCCATCCATCTGGCCCATCAAGACTCGCTCTCATTTCATCAGTCCATAAAACCTTAGAAAAACCAGTCTTGAGATATTTCTTGGCCCAGTCTTGACGTTTCAGCTTGTGTGTCTTGTTCAGTGGTGGTCGTCTTTCAGCCTTTCTTACCTTGGCCATGTCTCTGAGTATTGCACACCTTGTGCTTTTGGGCACTCCAGTGATGTTGCAGCTCTGAAATATGGCCAAACTGGTGGCAAGTGGCATCTTGGCAGCTGCACGCTTGACTTTTCTCAGTTCATGGGCAGTTATTTTGCGCCTTGGTTTTTCCACACGCTTCTTGCGACCCTGTTGACTATTTTGAATGAAACGCTTGATTGTTCGATGATCACGCTTCAGAAGCTTTGCAATTTTGAGACTGCTGCATCCCTCTGCAAGATATCTCACTATTTTTGACTTTTCTGAGCCTGTCAAGTCCTTCTTTTGACCCATTTTGCCAAAGGAAAGGACGTTGCCTAATAATTATGCACACCTGATACAGGGTGTTGATGTCATTAGACCACACCCCTTCTCATTACAGAGATGCACATCACCTAATATGCTTAATTGGTAGTAGGCTTTCGAGCCTATACAGCTTGGAGTAAGACAACATGCATGAAGAGGATGATGTGGACAAAATACTCATTTGCCTAATAATTCTGCACTCCCTGTAAGTGTGCCTCATTTACACAGTTACAGAATGTTTGCAAAATGACTGCACCGGGTTTTATTGGATACTTACAAATTTGAAATTATGTCAGAAAACGCACCCAACTCCAAAGTAAGGCTTCACACTAATATTTCACCTGTCTGTCATGATAGAATAGAATTAGAATAGAATAGAATTCAACTTTATTGTCATTGCACATGTCACAAGTACAAGGCAACGAAATGCAGTTTGCATCCATGCAGAAGTGCTTTAGCAATAATATAGATATATTACAAAATATATATTAGCAGTAATAGAGATATGTAGATATTGGAAGATGTGCATTTATTGGAAGACGAGTTTTCACTGTTACTCTGAAGAATTTGGGAAGAGCTGGGAATCACCTCTTTGACATCTGTAAACAAGTATGAATGGATCACAATCCTGTTTGGAATAGTTACTGCAAAAAATAATAATATTGAAGCAGTGGGGTAAAAACTGAGTTGAGCTTTGGATGGTAAATATGTTGCATCTGGAGAGACTGAGACTTCTCAAAGATAACAGACTCAATATATGTGAGAGATCCTGGAATCCTCTACTGACAGTTTTTAATCAGAACAATTAGTGTCTCTTCAAAATACAATAAAAGTATTGGGTAGGGGTTATTAGCCCCCCCCTAATCGTAGTCAGTTTTCCATAAGTCTCACACGTCTCCTGAACAATCCCACCCCGCTCTCAAGCTCCTCCAAATTTTTGCTCTGCCTTGATCTTGATCTTCAGTTCATCCCACAGATTTTTAGTGGGATTCAAGGCCAGTCAGGAACGTTCACTGTGGTCTTCTGGGGGTCATTCTTCACCATGTATGTTTTGGTTGTTGCTGTGTTGGAAGACAAAGCGACGTCTGAGGCCCAGTTTTCACACATCCTTCTGTCTTCATGATTCTGCCTTCATTAATGCACTGATGCATCTCTCACTTGTTTTCTTTCCAGAGTCTTTCAAATCTTTCACTTCCTACCTCTATCAGGCTTTTTCTCTACTGTCTGGCTCTCTTTGAATTTCTTGACTGACACTTGGAAACTCAGAACTCAGAGCATGTTTTACGAGCAAAGGGTATTATGAAGTTAAAGCACATAACTGTACAGCAGCAGGCTCAGTAAAAAGGTCCGTTTTTCATGGCACTAATAATGTCGTCTGGTTATTTCTATTTTGAAATAATTGTTGCTTTCTAAAGAGAACTAGTATGTTAATTAATGCTATGTTGAAAATCCCTTGCACTTGTGAAAATTCTGACCAAAACTAATATCACATTTCTGCTGCTGATGACACTGTTTGGCCTTTAGAGGGCAGTGTGGTCTCACAAATGTCATGCTCCTGTCCTGATCGGTGTCTGTACATGAAAGAGCTTACACTGTGATTATAGTTAAACGTCATCTAGGAAAAAATTGGCATACAATGTGAAATGCTACATTTGTTGCTTTAAAATGAGTTTTATTACATTTACAACAGTTTATTCTATTCATTCACACAAACTGCATGCCACCAGTACATGTTTCACACGGTCTCTTTTCACCTCATACCAACCACTGCAGCCTGTTCTTTTTGCACATGATGTTCCAGAGTCAGCTTCCTCCTCCCTCTTCTTCTTCTCTCTCCTAATCTTCCTTTTCCGAAAAAGAAATGTGTTTGCAATCAATTTTCAGGGCAGGTTTTCTAGTAAGGGGGGAAGCCTTGGGCTTGAGTCACAGATGGATTGCAGATAGAGATGGATTCTGCTTTCTTTAGTGGTATGTCACTTTTGTTGTCATTATTTATAGAAGCAAACTGCTGGACAGATGAGAGAGGGAGAAAAACAGAGGTTTTACTTGTTGCTTTTTCCATGGACTTAATGTCTGACACAAACTCAGTGTGGTTATTAATTTAATCCTGACTGCATTTCCTGGAACACAAGTCATCACTGATGGTGATTTTACCAGGAAACGTGTCTGTTTCCTGTAAGAAACTCTGAGGTGCTGACAAACACGAAGGTACTCTCTGTCCTCACTCGCTGTCATCTCTGTTTAATTAAGATGTTTGTAATAAACATATACAGCAGAGTATCTGTTTCAGTCTGATTCACCTGTGGCCTGATCTGAAGCCAGGGCACTGATCTTCTCCCTTTTCTTTCTCCACCTGATCCTCCTCTTCTGCAAACGAAATGTGTTTGCAATCAATTTTCTGGGTTTTCTAGTAAGGGAAAGGCTTTTGGCTTGGGTCACATAAACTGAGATTGATTCTCTCTTCACTCAGCAGTGTCACTTTTGTTTTCATTGTACAGAAGCAAACTGCTGGACAGACGAGAGGCAGAAAAACAGAGGTTTGTGAAACTGTTCCAGTGTTTTTCTTCAACTTACTTTTTGCTTTATCTATGGACTTGAAGTCTGATACAGACTACCTCAAATGATGTCACTTGAGTCAGCGCCAGCTGGTCCTGAATACTACAACTGTAAAAACTGGGAGTGTGAGTGTGTGGAGTGAGAAAGGAGTGACCTTATCAGTCCTGTCTCTGCCAAGGCTAGCTTCTCAAGGGTAATTGGCTGCTACTAGCATAACAAATAAAGATTCCCAATTCTCTAAATTTCTAATTAATTAAAATGTTTTTCACATCTAGTTTTAGTTTTAATTAACTACAATAACCTTAATGCAGTACTAAAGATTTTATCCATAATGCTTTATTTACACAGAGGTGCTTTGAGCTAAATGCTAACATGAGTCTGTCAACTCTCACAAGTAAATGCTAACAAAATGCTAACATGCTAATGTGTAGCAAATCTCACAGCTCTACAGCGACTTGAAGGATTTTCAGGCAGTGGGAACTTTGGACAGCTATTTCTCACTGACATCACAAAAAGGTCAGTATTAATAAACATAATGTTTTTACAGAGGCTTTCACTTTGTCTTGAAATTTGGTGGTCCGAGATACAGAAGAAACGTTTGAAGATCAAACCAATCTTTGTTACGTGTCATATAGGCAGTATATATAGTATATGAGTAACAACAGTATATAGGCAGTCGTCACTCATCCACCATGCTTTTTACATTTGATTAAACAGAAATTCAAATGTTATGTCTTATGAGTGTTATTACATGATAGAATAGTCAGAAATAATATCATCATAGGTATGATTTCACTTTGCCCTCCTGGTGATATCACACTTTAAAGTTTATCATGTATGTTTTCTCCACTGAATTAACAGAAAACAAATAAAACCAAATAGCAGGGCTCATTTGTGTTTTTCACTTTTCATGTAGATACTTCCTGTACTGATAGAGAAGAAAACAATGTGAATTAAAAAGCAACAGATTTGTACTTGAAGGACCTGTAACTTCACATAAGGGTAAAATGTGGCATGGCTTCATTCGATATACTAAAGTTACAGGACAACAAAGTCAGCTGATTCTGAGAGGGTCAGGAGAAAACCATCTCAGACTCACTAAACATGCCTGAGTTCATCTTCATCTCATCTTTTGGTTTTTTAAAAAACTCGTTTTTAAAATTCTTTGCTTTGGGTTTTGTTTTTGTCTGTGTCAGTGACATTTTGCAGGTGAAGCCCTCGGGCATTGGGCTTGTGCCCAGGTAAGTCCTTTCAAAGACCCCTCTGTGTTCCCTCACGGCAGATTCAAACAGACAGCTGGCCATGCCAAACCTGCTTTTCTGACCTTTGACCATGTATTGACTCTGCTTGACACCTCTCGTCTGATTGGTCAGTCGCTGGGGGAATGTGCCCTGACTTCCTGCCAGTAGTAACCCGTCAGCCATTACCCATCATTCCATTCTCAGACAGTAAACACTGGCAGGCTTCACACTGTCTTGCCATCAGGCCTGTGGTTTGATCAGTCGCGTGTCTCCTAACTCATTCCGACTTCTCCCGGGGATCCGAATCATGAGGCCTGGGACGACGTACTTTAGGAATGTGAGGAGGTCAGAGGTCAACAGTAGTTCTGCAGGAAGCCCTTACTGCTCTAATTAGCTGAACCTGGAGCTACAAGTTGCATTAGCTTTACCAGTTTCAGGCCTGAAGGTTTGGAGCAGGAGCGGTGGTCGGCTTGCTACAGTGGACTCTCCTGTGGAGGCTAAACACAAGCTAGGATGCGTATCACATGAATCACTGTTGTTTATGAACTAAGCTTTTATTCTTGTTCTGTAAATGCTGTGCAGGAGTCAAAAGTCCAACATGAATAAAGACATTAGTTGTTCCAAGGAGGCCATCTCCTTTATTTATGGTGGAAAAGTGACAGAGCAGAAATTCCTGCGTAATCCTGGACTGTGAATGTGAGTGTGCGTGCAGATAAGCTGGGAAAAGGCTGTAGCAGATGTGCGTCATCACTGGAGTATATATTTCAATTTTTGACGTTCTGGAAGAATCACCGGTCTGCAGCGAAAACAAACCTTTTGGGATTTATAACATGCAAACCCTTTTTTTTCTCTTTCAAAGCTTATCTCCAAAATATGTCTCATATACAGAAAGACGTGCTTGTTAAACAGAATGGCCTTTTTCTTTAAGTGCCTTGAGGCGACTGCTGCTTTGATGTGGCTCTATATAAATAAAATGGAATTGAATTTCTTGGCTAAAGCTTCACTTGTATCCTCGAACCTTTGTTTTGGTTTTTGTAATTTGATCTCCAGCGTACGTAATGAACAGTTGTGTATGTTATGTAGGTCATATACATGAATGAATATACAGATCTTTTTTATATTCCTGAAGATTTTGTGTATAGTTCTTTCATGGTGCTCAATAATGGGGTGAACATGACCCCACCCTTTCTTCCTATCTTTTGCAGATCTCTTTAAATATTTACTGAAGACTCAAACTGTGATAAAACAACATAGATTACTCAGGTCTCCTCGTGACAGACCAGTCCCTCAGTTTGTCACGCTTTGGGTGCTGGTCAAAAGCCAGAAATCACAAAAACTGTGCGAGAACAACTAGAAGCAGAGAGAATAGTATCTGTTGATATCTTTTAATCTTGATAACACAGCACAGAAAAGACCTCCTGTGATATTTATACACTGCTCCAAAATTTAAAAGGAGCACTTCAAAAGCACTACAGATCTTAAGGAAAAAAGGGGAAAAAATAATCGGGTAATTTGTTAAGAATGAAAGGATGGCACATCTTTTGATGGATATAAAATTATCAGCCTACAGAGGGCTGAGTTCAAAGACACCTCGAAAGTCAGAGTGAAAAAATGTAGCACCAGGCTCGTTCATTTTGACTAAAATGTCATTAAAAAAATGGTACCCAGTAGTTTGTATGGCCCCACCATGTGCTTGTATGCATTGCTTATAACATTGGGGCATGCTCCTAATAAGACCACCAGTAGGAACCAGGCCCCACAGCACCAGAGTAGGATCTGACAGTGGGTTAAAGGATTTCATCCTGATAGCTAATGGCACCTAATGGTGCTGTTGCCTGGCCTATAGAGGTCTGTGTGTCCCTCGGTGGATATGCCTCCCCAGACCATCAGTGACCCACCACCAAACCAGTCATGCTGAACAATATACAGGCAGCATGTCGTTCTCCACGGTTTCTCCAGACTCTTTTATGTTTGTCCCCTGTGCTCAGAGTGAACCGTCTTCGAAACACACAGGGTGGCAAATGCCAGGCTCCATAGTGCCACGTAGTGAGCACAGAGCCCACTAGAAGACGTTGGGCCCTCAGTCACCCTCATGAAGTCTGTTTCTGATTGTTTGGTCAGCGACATTCACACATTCACACCAGTGTCCTGTTGGAGGTTATTTTGTAGCTCTGGCAGTGCTCATTATGTTCCTCCTTGCACAAAGGTGCAGATACTGGTTCTGCTCCTGTCTCCTGGAATCTCCTCCATGCTCTTGACACTGTGCTGGGAGACACAGCAAACCTAATGATGATGTCACATTGATGTGCCAGCCTGGAGGAGCTGGACTACCTGCACAACCTCTGTAGGGTCCAGGTATCACCAGCAATGACACTGACCCTAAGAAAATGCAAAATAGTGAAAACACAGAAAAGCTGAGGAGGGGAAAAACTTCAGAGGACCTCGTCTGTAAAACCATCCCTGTTTTGGGGGTTGTCACTCTGATCTCTGCCATGCACAGTGAAACTGTTCCTTTAAGCTGTGTGCACTCAGTGCTTATGCCTGATGTATTCTTATTATAATGATTCAACCTCTGAGGAGTCATTCTGAGGCATTTATTTGATGTCTGAGTTTTCAAACGTTTATATGGTGCAATTAGTTTATAATGTGGGGACCTCTGTGACAGGAAGGACTGATATTAAAGCCTTTCTCATTATTGTCATTATTTTAAAAAAAAATAAATTTATGGATCCAGTAACAGATTTACACAAGACCGATCAGCTGGAGAATGTTGGTGGTAAAAGAAATTCTCCCATTCACATACAACTTACACAAGAAGAATTTTTAACATCACAGTTTTGTATGATAGCAGCTCAGTGGACCAAAGGTTAAAGGTATCATCTCTGTTATTAAAGCAAAAGACTGGTTTTCCCCTGTTAAGGTACTGTGAGGTCAGTATATATGGACAATGACTTATTCTTTGCAATTTTGCCTCTGTACACCACCACAGGGAATTTTAAACAATCAAATTCAGTTTTAATTCAAGGTTTAATAACAAATGCATTTCATTAACTATTTAAGAATTACAGGCATTTTTATACATAATCTCCCATTTTCAGATGCTCAAAGGTAATTGGACAACTGACTGACAAGCCTCAGGTGAAGCCTCCTTACTTGTTGTTCCATGGCAAAATAAACAGATAAAAGATCTAAAATTGGTTCAAAGTGTTGAACTTGCCTCTGGTGGCTGTACACTGGAAGTATGAATATGATGTCTGTGAAGGTGAACATCACTAGGCTGAAACACCAAAACAAACCAATCGGGCAGGTCACAGAAACTTCAGGAAATTCTAGGAATAGAAAGTTAGGCGTAAATAGCTGGTAGAGCAGATTATCTGCTAATCGGAAGATTGGTGGTCCAGTCCCTGGCTGCTCCAGTCTACATGTCAAAGACAAGCATGTTGTGAATGGTAGATAGAAAACACTTTGACAGAAAGACCATAGCAAAAAGTGCTTGTATGGATGGGTGAATGAGGCAAGTTGTGTAAAGTGCTTTGATTTCTCAGATAGAGTAGAAAAGTGCTACATAACCTTCTTAAAAAGAAGGAATGAACTTGTCAGTATAGCAAGACCACAGAAACCTGAAGTGGATGATGACAGAATTATTTCCATCGTTAAGGAAAATAACTTCAGAACATTTAGCTAAGTCAGGAACGCTCTCAAAGAGGCTGGCATCTTAGTGTCAACATCTATAATTAAGTCTACAAACCACTCAAGAACAGTATCACTGTGCAAGCATTTTTAGATGTTGCCAAAAAATAAAAACATAACAAATAAAGAAAAAATATCTAAACATGTTCAGTGGTACAAAATTGACTTGCTGCAAAATGAGTGGAAGAGAAAAGCTTGGAGAAGAAAAGGGGCCGATGGTGATCTGAAGCATCCTGTATGATCTGTTAAACATGGTAGAGGAAATTTCAGTCACCCAATCTCAAAACGACAGAGCATTGTTTTACAGTTATTATATACAAAACTGAAGGCAGAAAGACCCACAGACGAGCAGCAACTAAAGGTGGCTGTAGTAAAGGCCCAACAGAGCTCCGCAAGAGGAGAGCCAGCATTTTGTGATGCTCATGGTTTCTAGACAGGCAGGTTTTGCATTTTCTCATTTAAAACAGTCCATATTATCTCCCATCCTAAATGTTGGTTTTTCCAGCTACTTTTGATCCTCTGGAAATGGGGGTGGGAACTGATTTTTATAGACCAGTCCCCCACTCTGAATTGGAAAAGAACCACACTTTTCCAACAGATCTAACATTTCAGGCTATATGAAGGCTTTCTCTGGGTGTTTCTTTGCTAATCTTAAAATTTAGTCTTGTCCCAGCATCATAAAAACCATGTCTGAAACCAGTGATGTCTTTAATATTTCTGGTATTAAATTTTGTTCTATTTGTACGAAAGTTTTACACATTTTTTAAAGACTGAAATTCAGCAAGTTTTTAAAATCTAACGTTTGAAATTCATAAAAGGTGCAAGACTCTTATTCTGAAATGCCTCTAGAAGCGTTTCCACCAGTGATATTAATTTATTTTTTTATTAATTTCGCATTAATGAATTGCAAACCGGTTCAGTCCCAAACTCACAGCAGATTTCATACTGTCTGTATAGAAGTTTTACTTTGAAAGGTCTCCCCGGAACCCGCCCTTCTTCTGAAACGTGTCGCTTATTTCTCGACCACTGGGTCGTTGAGTGGTTGGACCCTTTCTGTGTCCGCGGGGAGAAAGGGGTTAAGCGGACATTTGGAAAGACCCTGTCGTGGCGTATAAAGGGCCCGTTACCCACGCAGTCCGGCGGCCTGTGCTGGCACCACAGCGGCAGTGATGCAGCCTTCTCCGTCGTCTCTACAAAGGCACACAGAAACGCGTCGGTAACCGAGAGAGACACGGCAGACCAGCGGAGTCTGCCGCCCGGGGCCCCCTCGTCCTCCCTCACCGCTGCCTCCTCCTGACCCGGCATGCGAGGATGTCCAGGAAGATAAGGAGCGGCAAAGGTCGAGCAGCGAGCCGGATCGATGCTCCCACGGCCGGTGAAGTAGACTCGACAAAAACCGTGTAGTTCGCCTGAACCCTGGCAGGATTGGGCTCGGCTTCTCGGTGGCTTCCAGAGACTCTCAGGATGAGGAAACCCAGGGTGATCCGGATGGTTTTTGCCTTGTCCCTGGGATGTTTCGTCATGGTCATATTCTACTTTAACAGCAGTCTGAAGCCAGGTGAGTATAAATCCCATAAATACACAATATTTCCCCCTCTGCTCTGCTTAAACTTGCTTCCACACCCTGCCATCGGAGCGCTCATTCTCCTGCATCCCCGCTCTGTCTGCCTGCCGCTACGCTAAGAATAAAACTAAAGCTAACATGAAACATTAGAAATTAAGCGCCCCGTGAATAGTTTACACAGACGTCCCAACCTGACACCTTTCAAGCAAAGAAAATATTTCATCACTTTTATCAGTTCATCTCCATCCATCTGCAAATGACTCAAGTATTTAAATATGAGGGTTTGTTTTTTTCTTTTATCAGTAACAAAAGAAGTTTGATTAAATATTAATTTATGTTTTTCTAAATTTACATCTAAATTTATCTCATATGATCTATAGTCCCATAAAGGGTTGTGTGTTTATGAAGATCTCTTGTGTGGAGACAAAAGTGTATCTGATGTATGGGCTCTAGTTTAAAGTGTGCAGCAGACCAGCTGGTCCTTTTCTGTTGGCATATGGGTTTGCCCATGCCTTCATAATAAAACCCATTCATAACCCGCTGTGTTAATGGGTTGTGGCATACTTGTAATCCAATACACATATCAGTGAAGTGCATGAAAGCAGGCTATTGAGACATTCTTAGCCCAGCTATAAAGGATTTTTTTGTGCGACTTGTTGGTCCTTGTCATTCCAATACTAAAGCGTGGCCTCCAGCCCATTGTCATTTCACCCCGTTGTGCTCCATCCCGATGTCTTTATTTTCCCATGAAGCTCAGATCTAAATTGAGGAACAGGAGAAAAACTTCCATTAGCAGAGTGTTTAGCGCAGTGTTTCCTCAGCTACAGGGAGGAGGGCTGGGAGCAGACGCAGCTGGCTGGCAGTGGGGTTGTCCCTTCGGTGGGATCTGCTTCCCTCTGCCACATACAAAGGCCTCTTTCACACGTGCTCAGCTATTTTAGGGGCCTAAAAACTGTAGGTATAGCCCATATTGTGAGGTGGATTCACGTTTAATGGCGATCCCAGAAAGTTTGGGTGTGTGACATGTCCATAAGTAACTTGTGAAAGACGTTACTGTCAGTGTAGTGTTACACTGTTAAAGTCAGGGGTATCGGTTATGATAGCGTGACTGATATGCTTTTCTGTCAGTAGGTTAACGTGTCAGTGCGGTAGGTGTGATTGTGTAAGATACAGTCACAAACCGTTACAGGTGTGTGGTTGAAATCAAAATCAAGGGTGTGGTTCTTCGGAAATGATGCGATAGTGCTGCAAGATGGTCTCAACATGCAGTTGTAAAAGAATAAAGTAACAGTCTGTGCTGTTTAGTGTATTTACATTAAGTGATGTTTGCATTTACAGTAGGATCTCGCACTCGCATTGCTTTTGATTTGATAGTCATACTCTAAAAATGGGACACTAAAAGCTTGAGGAATTCTTAATCATCCAGGTAGAAAATCCCAGAAAGTTTTCGTAACCAAGTTTCTTCTTCAGCCTCACCTGCATTAACAATAAAGTTGGATAATAATTGAAACAAGCACCGCAGACAAACAAAGAGCCAGAAGATCAGTTTCATGATCATTATTATGCAAAGCGCCATGACCATTGGTCAGTGGCCACGTGTACTTAAATCACAGCAATGTAAGATGGTGCAAAATGTACTCTTAGCCCCCCTCACCGTGAACGTAAATAGGAAATGATCACCTCTAAACTGATCAGGGGGTTTCCTCATCATCTTACAAACCTGTGTTCATCTAAAAGCTTCTACTGCTGATCATAACAGCTTAAAAATGCCTCCACCAAATAAATATTGTCTTTCAATATTGCTCTGAAACATGGTGCTTGTTGTTTTGACAGTATTACAGAAAGCTTTATCGCGCCAGTCCAAAGGACTAACAAAAAAATGTGTCCTTGATAGTACTAGAGGCTAAGGTACTGCTATCCAGACGCAGGACTTCACATTTCTGACATTTTGAGGAGCAAATTCAAATTAAGAGATAGAAAATTACAGATAATCCAGGCCTTTGTGACATGTTTTTAGTGCCAGCTTCATAGATTAACAAAACTATGTTTCATCTGCATGTCAGTGGAAATGTGTATATATTTATTTTAGCAGGCGATCTCATAGAACTTCATAACTAACCTTTGACTTGACTTTTACATTTGTGACTTCTAGATAAAAACATTGGTTCATCTGTGTGCACGTCCTCGTGTAGCTATACTGGACAAAATGCTTTTGCTTCATTGTAACTAATAAAAACGGGAGACATGTCCTAGCAGGAAAAGCAGGGGTGTGTTAGTGACAGTAATGATGGTTTGCTGCTCGGTGATATAATGACTTAACGAAGCCATCGGCGGTCTTATTGGCCACACCTGTGCTTCTACTTCGTGGGAAATTCAGCGTTGGTGTGGAAGAGCAGCACACTAGAGCTGTCCCATCAAAAAGTGGCACTGCAAGTTAAATTTTTTATGTCCTTGTTAAGTAAGCAGGTCTTAAAACAGCGTCATACCCTAGTCTCTTGAAAAAGAAGGTAGCAATCTTGATCAGTCACCATCCATTTAAACTGGCTTTTTCACAAGGTTGTGCGCTTCACTGTATAAAAGAAAGGGGAGCGCTTGATTCGTTACAGGTCCAAACGAGAGCTTTCTAGCCAGGATAAATGCACAAAAGCAATTGTTTCCTCACCAGCTACAAAAATCGGCACTGAATGATTTTCCAGTCCGATCGACAGTGCAAACCCCCAAAATTAAAGATGCTTTTGTTTACGATTACTGTAAATTGCTATTGTGTATTAATTTGCCTTTGTGAGTTAATTTTGATTGAATAGGTTTACAACCAGTGCTTTGATGAGACACATGGCATAAGTGCACACATTCCTAGATGCTGCCTCTGTTTTTTTTGGGGGGGGGGGGGATTGGCTCCACGTATTCCAAACACACCTGGAATGCAGCTCACGCGCCGACCATTAAACCTGCCTGTCTGCTCTAAGTGAATCTAAATTGGTTTCAGATATGCAGTTAGTTAGGGGAGGTGAAGCCGCTCTATCTGGGGTAAAGGTCAGAGTGTTTTTAGGCGATGTGAAGCTGAAGGAGAACAGCCGCATAACAAAGGAACATAGTGCCAAGTCAGAGTTAGCATAAAATTACAGTGCTTGGAAATGCAGTGCTAATCCAAATTTAGCATAATTGCATAGATGCAGAGTGGCTTTACTGTAACATCCTGGACAGAAATAGTTTTTCAGAACACGAGTTGCCTTTCATGCTGCAGAAACTTAACCCTTTGTGACGTCTTCGTATCCGGTCTTTGAAATTCACATCTGTTTTAGAAAAGCTGACTTTGTAAGATGGGCTTATGTGTCAGCGTGAGAGGTCTTTACTACAGTCGCCACTATGATTTCGCCTTTGGGCTTTTAGACGCATTGACTGAAGAGGAAGAAGTATATCATAGTCTGGAATGTGGTGTTGTATGTTACAGCACAGTGAGGGACTTCTCCCTTTGTTTTCCTGGGAGTAAAATCCAGGAACATCACACATACAGATGTGAGCTGACTGCTATGAGTGTAGCTAGTTGTAGCTGTTTAATCACAAACAGAGCCTGAGACTATTGTGTGGGCCTCGGGGCAGCTGTTGTTATTCATGTACTAGAGACTTACCCCCATCTCATACCTCCCTTGTCTAGGCTTGACTTGAGGCCACAAAAGTCATAAAAATTAGCTTCCCAGAACTCTGTCGGAGCACTGACGAAATTGTTGCGGCGCTCTTTGGAAACTAATTTTCACACATGGTCACTTGTGGATGGGACATTATCCAATTAAAAGCAGACGCATCCACACGGGAACAGTGTGTGACTTGATCTTCGTATGCTGCGGCGTGCAGTTGCCAATTGAAACCGCTCGCTCCTCCTGGCTGCTGTCAGATCCCCGTCCGTCTGCGGTGACATGGGGGGTCGGGGTGGTCCTGCTGTTCCAGCCTGTTCTCCAGCCAGCTGCATATTCATGAAACGGCACAGCAGGAGCTGATAGCACAGAAAGTACTCTGGAGGAATTTTTTCAAAATTACATTAGGACCATCTGCTTTCAGAGCCCGTATCCTCAAGTGATTTGATTTTTCTGGTTTGTCCTTTCGCAATTAAAGTTACTGAATAAGCCTTCTGCTCTACTATTTCAATCCAAGTGCTCTGTGGTAGCCAAATAATTCAACTCATCCCCACTTTGGTCCAGACTAAATTACACTGGCAAATATTGTCTGGGTTAGGGTTGTTCTGGTTCAGTAATTTTAGTCGCGCTCGATTAAAAAGCCCACGCAGAGCCAGGCTTTTATTATTCCTCACTCAAAGAGCAACAAGAGACATGACATCATGTACAGGTACATGTTTCTACATAAATTTTACATATACAGGTGCAATGATCTTTTCCTCTTTATCAAGCCTTTTCATAAGGCATATATGATATATATTGATCATATAGTATATATAATGGAAGCAATAACATTTTTTTTAAATATTTTATTTTTATGTTAAAATAATAAGTGGGTATACAGAGGGCTGTCACTCCTGGATTCCTATTGCAAATTGATTAGAATGCATGTCCATGCACGTTAGGCTTATGTGTGGTTGTAAATTGGCTGGTGGGATGGTTAATGTTAATCTGAGGTAACTAAAGTTTATACAATGAGGTGATGGTGTAGAGTGCTCGGAGTGATCAGGAAGAGTGCAGAATAAATACCAATCTATTTGATTGTGTTTACTAATGCATGCAGTGTTTGTCACAGTAAAGTTACTGACCGCCCTAATGTATGGTAGACATTCAGTGTCCTCAGATGATGAACCTTAATAACTTGAATCACCCAGTAAACAGCTGTCATTGTAGGATCACAGAAATCTGTGACACTGACAGCAGTGACTAGTGGTTAAAGTGTCGCCTCACAGCAGCAAGCGTCCTCATTTTTTATGTACGTATAAAACAGAAAACTCTAACACCAGGCTGTTAAGGTCCATTAGTGAATTTAACACATCATTGCTTTTGCATATGAAGAAAGTCGGAGGTGCCTAGACCCACGGGAGATTCAGTTTAAGTTAAATGGACCTCAGGATTGTACTACACTTAGGGCTGCTCAATTAATCGAATTTTAATCACGATTACGATCTGGGCTTTCAACGATCATTAAAAATGACTGAGCCGATTATTAGCCCCTCCCTCATTTATTCGCGACACCTTAAAGGCCGGTCCGTGAAAATATTGTCGGGCATAAACCGTCCGTGGCGCAAAAAAGGTTGGAGACCGCTGATTAAGAGGACCCGAGGGAAGCTCGGAAAGCTAAGCAGAAGTTATTTGGAGAGGAGAGAGTGACTGCTGTTGGTTGAAAAGAGAGGTAAAAAAACTTCAGTGGTGTTGCACACTATTTTATATTATTTTTTTAAAGTCATTGTTAACCCTTTAAAGCCGGTCAGAGCAGCACGCTCCGTGTTGTGTAACTATTTTTAAATCCCTGTAGAACCTGAACCGTGTAAGCTAGCGCAATAATTTGTTTTGCATATGAAACCGGAGGAGTTGTACTTACATCTGATGCCATCAGCTTGTCCTCGGTCACGGTTTCCTTCCACATAAAGCTTTGCAAAAATTGCATAAAAAGCGCTTGCAGCAACAAAAACATAATATTCCAGAAACACGCTTTGCCGTTCCTGTCAGCTGTTCGTAACACTTCCCACAGTGAAATGATGCACCTGCTGTTTTCTTTGCAAATTTGCATCATAGGATTGTTTTTTGTTTTTCCTGCAGTATATAAAAACTGTATCTCCAAAATAAAACTATGAAGACACTCAAAATAAATTTCCTGTTGTTGTAAACTATTTTTTGCAACTTTATTGTATTTAAAGTTTTGAGGGATAAGCCTCTTAAATTTCTCCAAGTAGAAATATATGTAAACAAAACAAAAGCGATTTTCAATTTTTTTTTGTAGTTTATTGCACTTTTTTGCAATTTATGTAATTACTATGGACTTAATGCATACATATTATTAAAATATGGGCTATAACAGTTGTATTGATGTATAGCAACTTGAAATGCTCCAACAAATGGCACTACAGCATGTAAAAAAAATAATATAAGCTCTGGTGGACTTGGTTCTATAGTAGGTCTTAAAGGGTTAAATAAATATCGTCAAATAATCGTGATCTCAATTTCAGTGAAAATAATCGTGATTATCATTTTTGCCATAATCGAGCAGCCCTAACTACACTGGTGAAACATGCAGTCGGGTCAGTATTTTCCTGTGTGATGGATATTTCTCTTTACGGCCAAATATGTGTCTATTGTCACTGTTTCCAACTGCTCAAATGCAGATGTGATGGATTTTAGTCAGCCAGCTAATGAGTCGCCCCACAAATGCACATTGAACTCTTTTACGCTTCTGCACAGGATCATAGGGACTCCTGGATCTGCAGACATTCTTCTAAGACTCAGCAAACAGACAGTACACCACCCACATGCTCCTGCCTATGCACTAACACCCTTTTCACACACACACACATTTGTGGCCTAAAAGGATCAGGCTTTCCCTTGTACAGCGTCAAAGCTACTCTTTGGCAAGTCAGGTCAAGGAAGGGGGGGGCAGTTTTCCCAGTGGGACCTAAACACAGAGCTCATTTCATGGCTCGGACAGCAGGAACACACATCGGCCTTTCTATATTTTGCATTTCCCCAGCATTTGGTTCCGTGCGTACCGTAAGGAATGCTGTAGGCTTTGGGGGTCCAGACAGGGTTAAACCAACAGGACGACGTCTTCCTTTGAGTCTGCCTTAGCTGGGGTTGGTGAGTTTCAGACGTCTTGTATCAGTGGAGGAGTTAAGGGCAGCTGAGACACTGTTTTGTTAGAGTGGTACACGGTTATAACCAGCAGCTTTTTTTTTCTTCCCCCTTCTAATGGCAAAACATAGCACACATTTTTCCACCTATATCTATGCTGTGCAGTGTGTCCTAGTGTCTGCGCCCAGTCCTGATATCCAGCTATTCTGACATTTTAAACAGTTTCTTGATATTTTCACCTGCCCCCCTTTTAAATACCTCATGACAAAACTTGGACTGTAAATTTCCTTGCTTGCTAATTGATGCCAAGTTAGCAGATGACAGATGAGACACAAACCTTTTCAGTGTGCCGTCTCACCCTGTTGCTGAAACACTCAGTTTTCCAGGTGTTTGTCAGCTTCTGAATCATTTCAGCCGCTACCTCTCTGTTCCATTTTAGTGCTCTCTTTGGGAGAGGTCGCAATGAAATGTGTTTAGAAAACAGGTCAGATAAATTGGTGCGCTGTGGCAGAATGATCTCCTCACCTCGGCAGCTCAAGGCAAAAGACAAAGCCTCCTTTTGGCAGCAGCATCCGGCTGCATGTGACGCTCTTGATTCCAGTAATAAGGCATCATCTGGCTTTTTGGCAGAGGTGAATCCACTAAATGAGAAGATTATTTAAGTGTCAAAAGAATTGATGCTGATTACTGTGAAGCTTGCTTCTTATGTATAAATCTCTGAGTGTTTGCTGTGATCAGTGATATTCTTGTTATTGCAACAGCTAAGTACTTTCTAAGTGTTTTCCCAGGCTGTTCGCCTGGTACCTCTACGTTTGCCTATGTCAAACCAGGAGCCAAGTTAATGTTGAGGGTGCTGCACACTCACAGCAACTTTTTATCTCAAGGTGATTGCAAAGTTCGGCTGGTAGGAAGAAACCTTTCTGCAAACTGAGTCTGACTTTGACTAATGGCAATCACTCTGTAAGATTGTTGAAGGTTTGCTGGTTGGCTTTTGGTTCTAATCCTCTAGAAAAAGAAGGCTGCTCAGCACGATTCTAATTGCTAATTTGAATTGTTGAATTTCTGTCTATATAGAACCAAATTGCGTGTAATGATATCAGACTGATAGCACAAGCTCTGTCTCATGGCAACATTTACGGCAGGTTTTAGTAACATGGTTGGCATGCTTGACAATCTCATTTTGCAACAAAGTAACTGAAATTAAATAAGTAAATCTTATTGGATTAACACATTGCATAGTATGGGCCAGTAATATTGGCCTGCTGGTAAACCAGTTGGCTGTTTGTACCTCGACGGTGTTCCTATGGTCAGAAAGTTTAGTGTGGAACTTTGTAAAACTCCACTTTTGATGGTTGAAAGAGCGACCACCACACCGTTTTCAGCTGGAAGAATCAGAATAATTTGTCAGTACTGACAGCAGTACCAATGCTAGCTAACTGAATGTAGTGTGTGTCAGGCACTGGCTTTATATGGGGTTGTAGTGGTTATTTGTGTTTATGAGTGATAAATTATCACATGTGGTCAAAGTGTAAGTCAAAGTGTAAACGATTGTAAAATGTGACGCTAACACAACAGTCATGTTCAACTGTTGAAATCCTGCTTATCAGTAAATCCACAAAGTACCAAGTTTGATATGAGCC
Organism: Aulonocara stuartgranti; assembly: GCF_965226115.1. Lineage (NCBI taxonomy): Eukaryota > Metazoa > Chordata > Actinopteri > Cichliformes > Cichlidae > Aulonocara > Aulonocara stuartgranti. The sequence goes on along the minus strand of NC_138943.1, from coordinate 33,732,607 downwards.
AATGCTGTCCTGTCCGAATTCAGGCAAACTGTGCTTCAAAGACTGGACAGAAGACCACGTGCAGATTTGTTGACATTGACCAAATTTGACTGAAAACAGAACTCACTTTAGCAAAATAAGTGCAGTTTTTATAGGTGTTTTGGGGAAATGGCTGCTTTGTTTAAGTTCCATGGGTCATTCCACACAGTATTTTAAGAGAGAGTGCAAAAGAACGAAATGCAATGCATCCCTTTTTTAGCTTTTATAAATTGGTCCTGAATAACTTTAGTTGCAGCCAGACTGGGAATTTTGCCTCTAAATTGGGTGCATTCAAGTTAAGTGGGAAACACTGTAAACTGTTTTAATGGTTGCTATCTGGGTAGAAGCCAGTGCAAGCTAACACTGAGCAGCTTATATTTTTATTGAACTGAACATTAACATTTAGTGCTATATCTGTGGTAGGGCTGAACGATTATGGTCAAAGTGATCATTTTGATCACTTGTTAGTCAGTATTGGTGTTCATTCACTTGGTTTGAGTGAATCTTTGGCAAAGATTTTGGTGACGTCAGTGCACCTTTGTGAGCGCTGATGCACAGTATGCATGCTCGCTTTAATGGACTTTTATGGAGCTGATGTTGGACAGTTCACGTCAGCAGCCATGTTTTTTTTGTTTTTTGTTTGTCTGTTTGCTTGTTTTGGCCGAGTTTTATTTAGAACTGCAGTTTTTGGTGTTTTTTTTTTTTTTTTTCAGCCAGCTGATTGCTTAAGAGTATTTCTGAAAAATGGATGATGATGATCCACTTCGAGGCATGAGTGTGGCAGACATTTGAATTCTGTTGTATATCTTTGAACGTAGTCTTACTAGTCCAGGACACTTCAGAACGGCTGTGACTGTCACATGCTGGCATGCAGTCGGAGCTCCTGATTTGCTTTTTGCTTTGCATTCTATTGGCTGAGCACATATTTTAAATATGTGATCGTGTTCATTTAACTGTGGGAAGCTAAAATCAAGATTAAAATTCCATTAACTGTGCAGCCTTAATGTGTGGTGAGAATGCTGGCCAGTTGTAAAAGATTGCAAAATGAGGCGGCTGATGCAACAGTCACGGTCTACTGTTGCAGTCCTCCTTATCAGTAACTGCACCTGGCATGCTTGCTATAGACAACGCTACGCTGACCAGATTCATACATTATGTTAATAAGTACATGGGGATGGAGTGTCTGAAATAAGACCGGCACTGATATATGATCTTTATACAATACTGTTGCACAGCTTCAGCATTTCTCTAGTTACTCTCACCTGCTGTTAGAAGCTAGTAAAAACCTGTGATTTCAGTTGTATGATCGACTGTGTGTCTCTCGCAGGTATTCTCAATGATTCTGTGTAGTATGCTCATTACTGCATGCTGGGCTGCCTGCAGTGAGCGTGTTTACAGCTCATAACCAGTTTGCCATGAGTGACCTGACCACACCACAGGGAGGAGAGAGGTGCACACATGTGGTCACTTGAGTCTCACAGTAGCCTGTGCTCAATAGTGTTGGGCCTGTGCAGTTTCCACCATTACAGCATCATTGTCTCCAATTAAAGCAGCTAATTAGTAACAAATCCTGAGCTTTTGTAAATCTAATTGTCTCCAGATGACAAATGTTGCTGTTCGTGCAAGTTTGGAGCGTAATGACTGCATAAAAGGCAGACTTGTACATAAGGCGTTTGTGCATACTGCCATTTGAATAATGGCACAGCACAGGAAGTCATTTGTTCAATGGGCAGTTAGTGCTGAGTTGCACTGCTCAATCTGGACTTGGAGCCACACAGCTGCTTGCAGATGTTTACTCCAGTGAAAAGCAGCCTGGCCTTGTCTCTGTGAGCAAACTGATGTCATTTCATTGTTGATGCGCTGTGAAGAGCACGTCTCTAACAGGAAGTTATGTGTTTAAACTTGAGTTTAGCCATGAGCCAGTGGCTTCAAGACAAAAGAACCAAATCCTAAAGTGGATTTTTTTTTTTTTAAATCAAATGATGAAGATGTTAATTGAAGGGACAGACTTTATTCATTCCGAACTTTATAAATAATCCCCCTTTTTCATTTGTTGAAAGTGACAGGTATCCCTGCAGTCCAGCACCTGTGGACATCATCACATGCTTCCTTCTTTGAGGTTTGCTGTTCACTTTTGGTCTCAGTAAGTGAAAAGCATGCTGGGCTGATGTTAGGTGAGCGACTCTGTTCTTTGCCCTGAGATTTGGGTTATGATCCGTTTGCATTGTTATACACCGTCTGAACAGTTTCGGAGCATTTGTCTGAACCTGAGCCTCTTTGGACCTCATAGTGGTCCAGTGAACTGCTTCTGTGTAACACTTGAAACAAGTTCAAGTACGACTTTTATCTGCTTAGTTTGCTGTCGATAATGAGGGAACCTGGCTGTTGGACTGCTTGTCAGTGAATTTCGAGCCTCTAAAACTGGGGGAGTTTGTGAAAATGGATGTAATCATTAAACAGTTAATGTGATATTTTTCTTCACATTGTGGTTATGGAGCAAGAAGAGTTCCGGTTTCAGAAATATGAGTCAAGTTAAATTTAAATGGCAGCAATACAGAAGAACATTTATGGAGTTTTCTGAATGAGTTTCAATGGATTATTGCCTGTATCGCTTGAACCTCCTGAGCAGCAAGGGGTGAACATTTGTTAGTGAAAATATGGAAATTTTGTGTGTGTGTGTGTGTGTGTGTGTGTGCGTGTGTGTGTGTGTGTGTGTGTGCGCGTGTGTGCGCGTGTGTGTGTGTGTGCGCGTGTGTGTGTGTGCGCGTGTGTGTGTGTGCGCGTGTGTGTGCGCGTGTGTGTGTGTGTATTTGAATACTTGAATTCCTTGAATCGTCAAACATACTGGGAAGTTCATGAATTGAAGCAAGGTCTAACTTGTGTAGAAAGGGATCACTAATTGCAGGGATTATTCTTCCTGGAATCGACACGCACGCTAAAAGCAAAGTTGGTTCAATGCTGGATTTTCCAGAAAGAGGCACCGATGTCACCCTGAAACTACACTGCACCAGGTGGTCTGAGTTCAGCAAGATACTGGAAACCTAACCCTCTTCAGCTGAACTGAATCAGCAGCATGAGGACTTATTCTGTGAGCTTTTCACAGCAGCTTCAGATTGCCTGATCTTTGGACGGAGCTACGCTAGCTGTTTCTTTTCCCAGTCTTCTAACGCAGCGGTCCCCAAACCCCGGGCCACGGACCGGTAGCGGTCCGTGAGTCGTTTGGTACTGGGTCGCGAGAGTTGAGGCTCGGGTGTGAAATGTATGGTTTTTATCAGTTTTCAGCGTTATTTTGTTATCGTTTTTATCGTTAACTCGGTTTTCCTGGGTCTTTTCACATGTGTTATGAATAAATCTTCTTTTTTTCGGTACCAGTACTAGTTTTATTTTGTTGTATTTATCCGCGACATCTTAAAGGCCGGTCCGTGAAAATATTGTCGTGTATAAACCGGTCCATGGCGCAAAAAAGGTTGGGGACCGCTGCTCTAACGAAGTGCCTCCTGGCTAACTTCATAATTTAAAACACTAAAATGACTCGTCTCATCTGAAGAAGGGGACAGATTGCAGTTTTATCTTCAAGCTAACACTTACTGGCTAAACACACCAGAATACATCTGCGTTTCATTTAGGGAGTGTGCGTTTTTCATAAAAACATCTGATGAAGCGGGGCTATCTATGTTTATCTCTGAGGAAAAAACAAATAACCTCCACACTACGCTGCAGATGGAGTGAAGATATGGCTTTTATAGAAAGTGACTACGTCCACAACATGCATGCAGATCAGATGGAAGTGTCTCTCTCAGTAACTCAGTCTCGTGAGTGTTGATTGTAACCTTACATCTGTGGCCGGAAAGTGTACGATGTGATGAGCTTGTTCTGTAAATCAAATAAGCTGTGCTCCTGTGGGGATGTTCGCAGTGTCTTGGAGTCCTGCTGCTCCCTGTTGTGTCAGCGAGTCATGGTTCAGCAGCGTGGTGCTCATCTCTGCTTTCACTGCAGGCAGGTTGGAGTGCAGAATACTTGATGGTAGATGTTGTTCTGAGAGCTCGTTTTCATTTTTCTAACTATGATGAAACTGTTTGAGTGAAGCAACCACTGCCTTTTCAAACCAGGCCGCACGCCTTTGCATCTTTCTTTTTTTTCTCCAACGAAGGCCTGCAGCTTTTAGGAGGAACAGATCGACTACCTTTACCCAGATTAAATCTGAGGATCATGTGGTGAAACTCTATACATGTCCAATATCTGGAAGGAAACAAATGATGGCTCTAAGCCAAAGGACATAAATAAGGTCCTTTTATCCTTCCTTTCAAACTTGAGTCTGACATAACGTGGAAAATGAAATGTTCTGCCCGGCCAAAACTCTTGTTCCGTTTCTAAAGCACTCGAGCAAATAAAAGCAGCGATAACAAACCATGAAAGTTTACTTTATTGTTTCAGTGCAACGTTTTTGTGCTCAGTTTGTGTTAATGTTCTACAGTGCACTTTATTCTCCTGTTTTATCTGTCTAATGATATACCACACTGTATTATTATTTATGATAATGGTAGTTAACACCAACAGTAGTAGTTAAATAGTAAATGAGCTGATTCTTGTGTACTGCTTGGGTTCAGTATCTTGCTTGAGGATATTTGGCTAATTATAATTTTGGCATTCAGTAATTCAGTGAATGATCAAATAAAATAATTGCGCTGCACCTCTTTATCCTCGGCCTTTGTTCCTCCCTGAAACCCTGCAGTAAGCTCACGCCCCTTCAGGCTGCAGCATGTTAAACTTCAATAAAAGCGCGAAGTCAGCGACTGATTGGTAATCATGGGATGGACACCGTCCCCCTTCTAACTCATCTCATGTTGACAGTTTGCAAATGTATCGTGCATATTTTCTTTAAAATGTGTCCACAGAAATATGAACACCAGCCAAACTACCACAGTCAGGGTCACAGGACCACATTTGGGCGTGATGACACACATTCACAAAAGCATTATTAGTGATAATTCAGCGGTGACTGCTCCATAACCGATGTGCTTTTTCCTCAGCCTCAGAGGCGGTGGGTGAAAGCGGCAGCAGACAGAAGTCGAGGAGGAGTCCTCTACAGACGCTGTACGATGGCGATCAGGTCAGTCTAACGTCATGTGCACTTTAAATATTTATTTGTAAGGATTTATTCCAGGATTACTCGGGGTTATTTTAACAAACTTGGCAAAGGTTATGATAAATAGTCATTTTGTGATTTTATGATTCTTTGTGTTTCTGGAACGTTCTATGTTTGAATGAAAGAGAGCACACATAACCAGACAGGATAGGCCGAGTGTTTAATGACAAACAGGGTCTCATTTTTAATATTTAATAATAATCTTCTAGCTGTGGAAATTCAGTCCTCCTGCAGTTTGTTGGCATAAATAAATCAGTGTCCAAAACTCTTGAGTCACAATTGTTTATACTTTGCTTGGGGAAAAAAGAAGTAGGTGGAGTGATTTACTGAAACATGCAAACATACATGGAAATGCAGTGTAACGGTAAAAACAGACTTTGTACAATTCTAACAAGCTTGAAAGTTCACATTTGGTGTGACCGCCTTTATTCTTCAGAACAGCTGGAACGCTAATGAATGCTTTCTTAGAACTGACTAGACTTCAGAAATAGTTCTGCAGGCTTCTTGAAAGACACTCAAAAGCTCTTCTCTGGATGTTGGCTGCTTTTCGTTCTGTGCTCGGTCATGATGATCCCACACTGATTCAGTCATGTTGAGGTCCGTGCTTTGGGGAGGCCGATCCATGGCTGATAGGAAAAAAACCACAGAGGTTTTTAAGGAGCTTGGAAAGAAAAGCGTCTGGACTTCTTTAAGTTTCCTTGAAGATGTTTCACCTCTCATCTGAGAAGTTTCTTCAGTTTGAAGAGCAACTGGTGGAGAGTCCCAGTTTTTAAACCCTATGGGAGTGTTCCCAAGTGGGTCATGGACCCCCCCTATGCGGTCGTTCAGTCTGACGTCACTAGCCGTGTCTGGACCTAAACTCCGCTGCAGGTCCATATATCAAACGATCACTATGGCATTACTGAGAGTTGAAAAACTGTCTAAAGTCTTTCATCTTTAATAAAATGATCAGCGTTCTGCTCTACCAGGTGTAACAATTGAGTTTAACATCCAGGCATCCATGAAAACGGAATTTATGACATTTAACGGAGTTAGAAGTTAGCAGGAAGTTAGCTCGCTAGCTTCTATCTAAATACAATATAGCATGTCCTGACTGTGGGGTTTTGGAAACAAATTAAAACGTACAGCTCTGCTATCACTTCCAGCATAAATGAAGACAGAAAACTAAACAGCAGTGACGTTTGTAGGGTTACTGAAGTTGGGCTAGCTGGTATATAATGATGTGCTACGTGACCGCTAGCGACACAGCTATGTTAGCATAATATAAACAAGCTAACTTTTTTTCCACTCGATAAAAGTTACCGTGAGTGTTCTCAGTGGTCAGGAACAAATGTAATCGCATGGCAGGATGCTGTAAAAGGACCAAACTTCAGCCAGGAGAGCAACTGAGATAATCCATCCACAATACGAGGTTAGTCATTCATATACTGCTGCATGGGCTGGGCTGTAGCTACATCCTAAGGTTTTAAAAACTGAGCTTAAATAAATGATTAGCGGTAATAAAAGCCGAGGGAGGTCAACAGTGATCACTGACTGTTTTAGGAGCTTTTTGAGATCAAATATAAGAAAATGCATAACATTAAACATGTTAACAACACAAAAGCCATATTAAACGCAGACTACTTTAGGCCCGGAAGTAGGATTCGTCACGTCATCACTTAACGACCGGATACACCACCAGCTAGCGGAGAGTCAGAGAGACAATCAGAACAATACTGTCATCCTCTATGTACCAGATTTATCAGAGAAACTCAGGAGAGTTTTCTCCAATCACGACATCCCCGTGTACTTCAGACCCAGCCACACACTCAGACAAAAACTGGTTCATCCCAAAGACAAAACTCCTAAGCACAAACTTAACATCGTAGTGTATGCTGTGCAGTGTGGCGAGGAATGCTCAGACCTCTACATCGGAGAGACCAAACAGCCACTTCATAAACGCATGGCTGAACATAGAAGAGCCACCTCCACTTAATTCAGCAGTTCAGTCCACGTTTTGCTCCAGTCCTCATAAATCTGCTTTAGCTGCATCTAAAGGAAAGTAATACCTGCTCTTTGTAACGAAATGTCTAAGAGACAAATCTCCCCGGAAATTTGTGAAGTCTTGATAGTGATATTTTTCATGTCAAGGAGAAATACTTTGATGCACTCCCATCTGAGCAGTAAAGGAGGAGAAATAAAGGTCGGCCATTTTTGTGGAATTAAAGACACGACATTTATAGAGGAGGATTCACGACTTTGTACAGATACTGTCAGGCAGTTAAGAGTTTTATATTTAGAGATGCGTCTGACTGCTTTTCATCCATGCACAGGTTACATGAAGCTAAAAGCAGTAACAGGAGCCGCCCTTTATCAGGAAATACAAAAATATCACTTTTTCGGTCGTTAGCAGGTTTACTGTCTGCAGCTTAGTATTAGACAGAAACATGTCCATGTGCAGCCTTTCATTTCCACTCTAGTTATGAGTTGCGTATAACAGCTGTACACAACCATTGCCTCACTGGGTGTTGACATATCTGAACACACACTTTCATCCCCGCTTTGTTTTGACTCAAGCTCACTTGACATTAAACAGCGATGACTCAGCGTAACTTTTATCTATCAGTTTGTTCTTTGGAAACAGCTGCCATTATTGAGTTCAATTCAGTATTTGCTTTTTGAGGAGGCTTTCTCAGGTAAACACCCGTGGGCGGGGCTCTGAATGACCACTTTCCTCTACGCAGACGTTCAGCGTTCATGATCTGGGCTCTGCTATTAAAGCAAATCTTACAGCTGGTTCCAGTTAAATCTCCCTGTGAGGAGAAGGACGGTGCACATGCCAGAAAACAAACTAGCTCCAGTGGAGTCCAGTCCACTCGCTTCCAATTGATGTCATATTTTCACTGTTCCATTTCCACTTAAACTGTTTAGCAGCAGCAGGATGCTGGAGTGGGCTTGATTAATGTGAGGCAGATTTATTTAATTGTTTAATTCTGTAAACACAATGGGCGACTGATTCTGTCTCCATTTGTTGCTCTCTGCACATGTGCAGCAGGTAACTGGGTGAAAAGCTACATGTAGCGGAATAGCTGACAACCTGGCGACTGGAAGAAACTGAGCAATACGATTAAGAATTGAGTGCAACCATTGCTTACAACTTGTAAGAAAGTTGTAAGACTCTTTGCTGTCACTTTTTTGGGTGCAAAAATCCTCTTTTCAAACTGTTAAGTTTTTGTGATGCGCTGCTTGTAACAAAGTGCTTAAAGATACCAAGGAACTAAGATTTAAATTGTAAGTCGTCTGTGTAGATACAACATTGGTTGACTTGAGTAAGGCGCCTTTTTATACTTTAGTGAAGTGGGTTAACAAACCCAAAACGAGCAGAATTCTTCTAAAAATGGTCAGGTACAAAGACTGGACTAAACTTGAGTGAAAAAGCAGCCAATGTCCAAAAAAAATCTTTGAAAGACCTCCACAAAATCTGGATAATTATTGCTCGAGACCCCTTTTAAAAACTGGCAGGAAAGTCTGAGGCCGACTAATGGCCATTTTATAATTGCACCAACAGCTGTCACCGTCTCACCAAGCTTCTGGCTGACTGATGGTCTTGCAGCCCAGTCCAGCCTTGCGCAGGGCTACAGTCTGGTCCCTGACGTCCTTTGACAGCTCTGTGCTCTTGCTCATGATGGTGGCAGGTTGGAAATGAAGAATGTGTGGTTTATATACATAATGAGTTGAGATCAGGAGTATTTGTAATCGCTTGTGTGCCACATAAGCCCGCAGCCAGTCTGTGAAAGCCAGTATTCAGGCTGGGTGATAGGGGATAACATTTCAGTTGATGAGACTACCGTAAAAATTTAAGACTGTTCATTTCTTTGAATGGAAAAAATTCAGCAGGGATTCAAATAATTATTTCCCCAAGTGTGAAAACACAGATATCTGAAAATCAGTTTTGATTAGTCCAGATGAAATTTCTACAAATGGATCAAAACACGATATCTTTAATGAATGTTTCCACACAGCAAATTGTCACTTCCACTAGCTGCTGCTCGCTCCACTGATTAAATGTTAAAGTGTTCAGCACACTTAAGAAGACTTTGGTGTTCTTTGAAGGTTTGAATGCCATGAAACACTAACAGCAGTTAATATCCTCAAACTATGAACTCATGCATCCTGCTCACATGAAAAGACTGAAACAGGAGTTTCAAACGCACTATTGTGTAACCACAGTGCACAAACCTCTGCTGAGAGGAAGGGTCTGTGTTGGCTCTGCAGTCGTTCAGGTGTCTGCCGCTAAACACAGAGGGTCAGGCGCAGAGTCAAGATGAGTCTGGGGGCTCCAACCACTGCAGTGGGATGCCAGGCTGAGTAAATGAAAGGAGTAAATAAGACATTTGTGCCACGCAGAGGCCAAGCTGAACTGGATGACCTGTGACTTGATTAAAGTTGGGGATGGGCCATAATTAAGACCAACAGAGGAGATAAATCTGTGAGTGCATTTTCTCTCATTCAAAAGGCTGTAAGCGGCGTCCGTATATCATCATAAGGGTGGAGTGAGAAGAGCCTTTTTCAGCCTCGGATGGCGCTGCACAAAATCTGCTAAATGTCCTTAAGCAACACTGAGTTGCTGAAGGTGAAAGTGGGGAAAAATTAGGGGGTGTTGCACTGGAAGGAAGCGAGCTTATTGGATCTGTTTGAAGCTGCAAAGTTGGTCATATCTGAGCTGTCCTACCTGCATTGTTCAACATTCCTTAAAAATTGGACGAAGGGAACATTGGCAATGTAGGCAGTGCTGCTGAATCAGTGGAGTCCTCTCAGGAAGGCCAGATTCTCCCATTCGTCACATTATAACTTAAACTGTCCCAACTTTAAATCACTTTTCCTTGGGTTTAATGCCATGCAAGTCCTGCACTGATACCTGAGGAGTTGTGGGACATGAACCATCAAAGAGCCTGTGGAGGTACATTTACATGCACTCCTCCCCAAAACCAGCAGTGTAGCTATTAATAGGACAGATGCTGAAAGTTGGCTTGAACAGGGAAAAGAGCAACAGCAGAGTTTACCATGAAGAGGGAAAAATTTCTTCTGGTAACTTCTATCATCATAACTTACAATCAGTGCCATAAACTGACCTGAAAAACTCGTATAAATTGTAACTCAGGTTTTTCTTTTATTACTAAATGCCAATTCTCTGCGATTCCTCTCATCCCTGTAGGTTGAGTCGGCGGTACAGGCGATCCATCAGGGCAGACGGGAGCTGCTGGAAGAAGCTTGTCGCTCCTATACCCGCAAACGCAGAGTCCTCATCCCCGAGGACCTGAAGCACATCATCGTGGACGACCAGCACGGCTTGCTCTACTGCTACGTGCCCAAAGTGGCCTGCACCAACTGGAAGCGGGTGCTCATGGTTCTGACGGGCGTTGCCGGGTCCAACAGAGACCCTCTCGCAATCCCTGCCAACGAGGCCCACATCCCCGGAAACCTCCGCACACTTTCTGAGTACTCCACCTCCCAGATCAATCAGCGGCTGCGCTCATACCTGAAGTTCGTCTTCGTGCGCGAGCCCTTTGAGCGGCTGGTGTCTGCGTACCGCAACAAATTCACACGGAGCTACAACACAGCCTTCCATAAACGATACGGCACAAAGATAGTGCGGCAGCACAGGCCGGACCCGCAGCCGGAAGCTCTGGAGAAAGGAAATGACGTCTCCTTTGAGGAGTTTGTCTATTACCTCGTGGACCCAGCCACCCAGCGAGAAGAGCCCTTCAACGAGCACTGGGAGCGGGTGCACTCACTGTGCCACCCCTGCCTCATCCACTATGACGTGGTGGGGAAATACGAGACGCTGGAGCAGGACTCCCGCTACGTGCTGCAGCTGGCCGGGGTGGAGGACCAGGTCAGCTTCCCCGCCTCGTCCAAGAGCACCAGGACTACAGGAGACATGGCTGCCCAGTTCTTCCACAACATCAGCCCCTTTTATCAGAAGAAGCTGTATAATCTCTATCGCATGGACTTCCTGCTCTTCAATTACTCTGTACCAGCCTACCTCAAGTTTAGATGAGGCTGGATTTCACTCGCGCACACAGAAACTAAATTACAGAGCCTGGACACCTGCAGAAGAAGCTTCTCCATGCAAACACTGCAAGTTCTGTTTTAAGAGAAAGAAGAGCAATCCTTATCAGAGCTCCAAAGAAAACTAATTTTATTCTTGAGACCGAACATTGCGATGGAGAACTCTTGAAGGAATCATAAGATCAACATTGATGCCTGAAAAAATAAAACAAAAATTTTAAAAAAGGCAAATCCTCTTGTACTGTAGTTATCGAGCAACTAGATGTTGCTCATTGCTTTTGAATGTGTGAAACAGGGTTGGGCGATATGTTGAAACTGTCCAACCGGGCCACCGTCAGTCCAACTACTGCATTGCTATAATATCTGTTTGCAATCATAAAAGAGATATTTGAGGAAAAGAAGAATCCGCTATTTGGGTTTATGGTTGTAACTCTCTAAGGTGTACGTCATCATACGTGATAGCTCTAACCGTATATTTATGAGCGAGGCAAAACTGGCTTTTCTGTTGTCAGCCAGAATGATTAGTTTCTTTGTTCCCAGTTTTCCAAATCTTGGGAGAAAAATACTCTGATTGCCTGGAGTTGGAGTTAAGGTTAGATTAAGGTCCAATAATGACAATTTAAACCTCAGACGGTTCAACCGGACAAACCAAAGGATCTAAACTAAGCAGTAAGATGAAGTGCGTCCACGCAGTACAAACAGCAGGATAACCTGCTTGCTAATTGATTAGGTTGCCCAACTGTACATGTAGTTTTTGGTCTACTTGTTTAATTTGATTGAATAATATAGATGTTTTTATTCAGTGCCAATCAATTCAACAGCAGCCACTTAAAAATGGCAAACGTGTTTAGTGTTTTGTGAAATGTTTTCCTATACATGTACAGTATGAATTGAGCTTCGATTTAGTCTAATATGTCTCCATTTAAAAAAAGATTTCTGCTTGTAATTATGCAGAATCACAACCTGAAGCTTTTGGCTTTTGCATGCAGGATGTGAAGAGCGGAAAAAGGGAACGCATCGCCGAAGTGCAAACTGAAAACTGCTGGCTTTTATTGGACAGTAATTTGAATCTAAATTTGAAAATGCTCGTCAGTGTTTAATAGAATAAGCGTTGGCCTGGATATCTGCTGGCACTCCTCAAAGCTCAGAGGAATCATTGGATAGTAGAAAGGTTGATCGCTTCCTGGTCCATTATGTTAGCATAATATGCCCAGCCCCACCCACCAACCAAAAAGGAGCAAGAAAGTGCTTAAAAACCCGGCTTTGGACTATATGCGATATAAACGGATATATTTTTCCGATCACTCAGTCCTAGCATGGAATATTTTTGGCTTCATTTTATTCCGGTTGTGGTCTGCTGTTTTTAAAAGTGTATTTGCACGACAAACGTTATTGTTGCAAGTTCCATAGCATAATGATTAAAGTATTAAATTCATGTTTAGACAGTGAATGTCTCTCAACATGTGTGCCTTTGCTTTTGGGCCTTTTGGGGGGGGGGGGTCAGTTCTAAATGACAACTTTTGTAACTGTGACTTTGTTTACTTTTTCGTACTGTAGGAGGAGACTTCTGTGTGAACTATGATATTGTCTTTATTTATTGTGCCATTTCTGATTCCACAGAGTCAAACCAACCAAAATAGGTAAAGTTTCTCTCACGATTTTCAAATAAAATGCATCTCAGAAAGAACTTGTTAATTCCTTAATAGTTACAAGAATTCTCACTGCAATAATGCAGAATACGCCGGGCACATTTTGCATGTCAATCTTTTATTGAAATGATAAACCATGACTGGATGTGACCTAGAAGTGTTTATAAAGGCAACGGTACTACGAAGTCCAGTCAAGCTCGATGTCAGTGGAAATAGGATTAATTACTGTTTCTGAGTGCTATTTCCAGACTAAGGACAAGCTAAAAGTGCATATCAAACAATTGAGAAGGCCCCATACAGAAAAGTGCATACTAAATAATTTGTTCACAAAAACAGCACAAAAACAATCCGTGCCATCAATACACAGACACGGTTAAATACGACAGGCTATATTCAGTGGCATCGTGCTGCACAACAATAAGAGATCCAGTAGAAATTTGGCAAGAACCAACTGAAGGCTCGTCACGGTTTAAAAGGCACAAATCTACAGAAAATAAGCACGATTAAAATCTAACATTCATCCAGACTGTGCAACGCCTAGTATACATTTACACTCAGTATATATGTTATTGCCTGAATACGATCATTTGCCGTGTAACATTTAGGAGCTGACAACAGTTGTACAGATGTGCCAACAGTTATTACGGTGGTTCTACATTACTCCCACTCGCTGCATCCACTTTGAATGGACTGTGGTTTTGATAATGGCCACAGTGAGCTGGTGAATATGGAGACTAAAGTGCAAAACAACTCCACCCTGTCCACGTGTTTATTTATTTTTTCTTCCACCACCTGTTTCCTGTATTCTCTTTTTTTACATGCTGCTTATCTACAGTGGGAATATCTGTGCCTCAGTGCTGGGTGTGAAGAGCTATCAGCAGTAAAAATTGATATAAACTATAGTGCAAAAGTCCCTCATTTCTTTATATTTTGCTAAAATTGGTGCAATGTAGTATGCAATGCAAAAACAGTGTCTGTACGATTGTAACAAGCTTCAAAGCATTTTTGTGATTTTGTTCAGTAGCCCTCACGATTAGTTCTCCAGGCTTTTTGAAGGACACTCAAAGCTCTTCTCTGGATCTTTCTACCTTTTGTTCAGTTCTCTGCCGAGATCACTGCTTCAGTAATGTTGAGGTCCGAGCTCTGGGGAGGCCGATCCATGACTCAGTGCTGCACCGTGTTTTGGGGATCATTGCCATGCAGACAAATGAAGTTGCTGCCAATTAAATGCTTTCCGTGTGGTATTGCATAGTGGATCATGATCTCCAACACCAGTTTCCTCACATTTTTTAACAACACACTGCACACCATGGCAAGAGATGCCAGGTTTTCAGATAATACCTGTTCATAAGTCGGTGTTAATTGGCTTAACAGACAAAGTATTCCTCTGAAAATGGTCCGGTACAAGCACTGGACTGAAAATGGGTGAAAACTCAGCCAATGTCCAAAGAAAAACTTTGAAAGACCTTCTGAAAACCCGGAGAACTGTTGTTCAAGACCTTCTCTTGAATGGGGGAGGGGAAGCAACATATAATGAAAGGATGGGGAGACTCGAGATTATTGCACAGTAGTGTATGTTGTGAATAAATTATAACCACACAATGAATGATTTACTTTTCACAAAATAAAATCTGTTGTGATTGTTATGTCTGCTTTTTTACAAAACAACAAGGGTCACACAAACTTGGTGGGGAAAAATTCAGGAACTATGTGGGACTTTGTTCATCAAGACTTCCTTTATCATTTCCTATCTAGGATGTTTTTAGGGATTCGTTTTTTACCCAAAATTGCAAAAGTAGCAAAACCTATTTGGACCGTACAATGAATGTGACACAGCCTATGAAATGTATGCTAGTCTAACCAACACTATCAGATATTTTTGCTTTCCATCACAGTAACAGCCTGTTTTTGCTGCAGTTATGAAACTAAAATAATGAGAACTGTGTACTTTTTCATTACCAACAAAACAGAACAATAGCTATTAGCATGTTTGGACAACAGGCTGAACCAAATTATTACCTGCTGTTTCTTTGTCACCTCAAGTAACCCAGCTAAGTAGATACTCGTTCGTGTAGCATTCTTTTACATGTAAACTGCTCTTTCTGTCGCTTCAGGCTGAAGGTGAAGCTCTGTACTTCATTAGGGGGAATACAAAAACGTGTAAGATCACAGTAGGAAACAATGGCAGCAAAGCAGGGAATTAGTTTCATTTACAGGCTATTTACTAGCTATTGTTTCACTAATGTAACATCTCCCAGCTGATTACTTTGGTAAATAATCATCAGGAGGTATTAGGGAAGTGCTCAGCTCATTAGTGCTCAGCTTCTTCCTTATTCATTCCTCAGTTGTTCTTTAGCAAATATTTCAGTCCCTTGGATGTCTCCTCACTCTGCTGTTTCTTGAGCATAAACAGTTAAATTTTAATAAGCTAGCATTGTATTCTTTCTTGCAAAATACTATCTAACAAACAAAGTCCTCCAAGCTGTCTTTATCACAGTGCAACAAACTGGTGACTACGTTTAAGCACTAATATACTTCAGCTTTGAGTTTCTGGTGAATTATTTATGAGATAGATTGGAATACACCATTAGAGTTAAACTAGTAACCAATAATCCTACTAACAGGTGGACTAGAGACCAAAACAGTACACCAGACATTACCTGCTCCAGCTTTGGGCCGGCTGTAATTTACACAGATCCGACAGTGTGGCTGGTGTGTTTATTCTCCCCTACATGCTAATGTACCAGCTGTCTGTTACAGACCACTCAGGCTCCGTCTGACCTCATCAGAAACTTCACAAAGACAATTCAATGGCAGCTGGACAAATACTGCCTACAGATTGCTTTGTATGTAACTGTAAGGCTTGACAGTCTGTCTGAACACAAATATCCCTTTTGTACCAGTGTGGTCCCAATGCAAGTCTCCAATCTAGAGCTAAAACAGACTTTGATTGGTGCCAGAAGGCTGGTACTACCAAATTGCTGGGCCCAAAGATGAAACCACTGAATTGGTGGTTACAGGCTAGACTACAACATGAAATTCACCACTGATTGGTAGATGCAGCCTAAAGACTGTGTTCGTGGAAAAGAGATAACAGCTGTGCTGTTTCATGGTCAACAGAAATGTAGAGCAGATCTTAAAGTTTAACGAATTATGAGGAGAGAATCAGAAATCTAATGAGTGAAACTGTGCCCTCGTACTAAATATGTTTCCTTAGCTAAAATTCCATTCTTCTTTTCATGATAATGAGTGTAGAAATAACACCATCTGTCCTCTCGTTCCTTCTTTTCAGTTCGTTTTGGCGTCTTGCACACAGGGAACAGTGCATTCAGGATGTGCAGGACTATGTTTTTGTATCAAAGTCCAGTTTGAGTAGAGCTGATCATCACAATCAGCCTGAAGCTCAGAGCCAAGAAGCCAGTACCCAGCAGGTCACCGAGAGCTGTCAGGTAGGGGATGGAGAAGTTGTCTGGATCCAGGCCCCTGCTCCACAGCCAGCGCACCATCAGGCTGGCCACATAGAGCAAAATCCCCACCTGCATAGTGACAGCAGTCGCACATGTTTCAAGGATGAAGACTCTTTGTTTCTTTTTAAAGTACACAGTTGTTTTGAAAATGAAAACCTTTAAGAGGATCTCTGACCTGAAGCAGAGCTGCAAGCAGGAAGCACATGATGAACATTGGCGTCATGGCAGTGTGACCTCCCTGCAGGAGGTGGATGGTGTACAGGAAGAGGAGGTGACCTGGGACCACAAGGCTGACCAGGACTCTGGCTGATTTGGAGTTCACATCTGAATAAACATGGAAAGAAAGTCATAAGCGACTGTTCAATAGGTGCACATTAAAAGCCTATTCCCATGTCTCTCTGGCTGATAGTTAGTCGACTGACTTTTGAACCATAACCAAGCAAACATGGCTGAAACTCAACTCACATGTAAATAGTGTATTTGTTCAGTATCTAACCTGAAGAGAAGAAGGTAGCACAGGGTCCAGGACACTTCTCACTCATGTTGAACGGAAGAGCTCCGGGAACACTCCAGTAGTGGAGGTAAGTAGACATCCTGCTGGCCTGGATGGCCACCAGATTTCCCCCTACACCTGTGTGGATATGAACAAGTCCTGAGCATAGCTGATCGTGTTTGACATTTTAATAAAAGCAGCAATAACAGGACAAAAAGCACAACTGCTTTCCAAGATTCCACTGAAAACACCAAAGAAAGGGTGGTGTTGCTGATGACAGGAAAGCACTGCTCATTCAAAGTGACTTTGTAACCACTGCGTTGCGTTTTATTTATGTGTTAATATGGCTGTATTACTGTGGTATTTGCAAACATGCATATATCATAGAGTGCATTACAGTCATCACTTGTTAAGCCACTGTTCACTTTTCATCTAAGAGTCACACGAGAGGCTGAGCAGGCACTGGAGAGTTAACAGAGTTATCTTGGAAAAATAACTCACCGTCCAACAACTAATTTTGCTAGGAATCTATTCAGCAGTTATTCCTACAGCAGGGTCTCCCGGGGGCTTTCTTCTCTGAATGTCTGGAAAAGGCATACTCATTGTTGTGCCATATTATTCCCAATGCGGCTCACCCCTTGGGCTGATGTCATTAAAAACAAAACCTCCAGGATTTGCTGAGCTTTGGAGCACATGGCTCATTTGAACAAAAAAATGGAGGAGTGTTTCTGGTCAGCAAGGCTGCAGAGGAGAGCTCTGAATTGGAATGCAAATGCACTTCCTGTACTGGGATGGCAATACATGCAGGAGTGTTGGGTAGCACTGAGGTTGGCAGGGATGCTGCGGAAATGAGAGCCAGTGAATGCATAGTTGGCATTCTGATCAGGCTTGTGGTTTATGTAAAGACCATTGTTATTCCTCTCTACTTAGTATGCCGCTTTGTGGACAGCAGGCTGGCCACAAAGCAAAGATCTAGCCCACTTTGACAGGAAGGAGACTCCTCGAAATCAGCAGCACATTAATGTCTCATGATTGAGTAAGCCCTCAGATTTGAAGCCCTTTAAAAGCAAGGCTCAGCTTGCTCACCGCCTCGCTGTCAGGGTGTGGAGACAGCAGGACTTATAAATGATGGGATTAACTGCTGGGCTCTTGCAGGCTTCAACAATTTCCACATGACATCAGTTGGCTTGATGTTTTGGGTTTTTTTTTATTGATAGCAATTAAGCTAACTATGAACTATTCTTCAAAGCTGAGGGCAGATGAAAATACCATAAACCTACATTCCTGCTCTCCATTCTCCTTCAGAAAACATGCCAGCTTTATTTATTTATTTATTTTTAAACACACATAGAAGATATGCCACTAATTGTTTCACCATAATCAAACAGATATCCCTGAAATGTCTCAACAATCATTAGATGGATAATGCGTCCCTAATGAGATTTGAAACATGATAAACAAGCATGCTGATGTTGCCACTGAACTGCTGCAGACGCGTTTATGAGTGTGGTTATTTTACTTAATGGAGCAGGATTTAGAATCAGGCTGAGTCAGTTACACCATTTTACAAAATTAGGCAGCATGCAAAACACACAATAACATTAGTGCTGTTGCATTTACCTCCCACTGTGGGGAAATAATTATTTGATCCTCTGCTGAATATAAAAGTTTGCTCACTTCCAAAGAAACAAGCAGTTTTGCATTTTTATGGTGAAAGACAGAATATCAACCAAAAATCCAGGAAAGACACATTACATAAAAGTAATAAAAGAAGGCTTGGGAGAAAGTGCTGTGGTCGAAATCGAGCTCGAACAACATCCCCACAGTAAAGCACGGAGGTGGAAACATTATGTTTTGGGCTGTTTTTGATCTAAGTGTACAGGATGACTTTTCAGCAGGAATCCAGGGGTCATGTACTGTAAAATATTAGATGAGAACCTCCTTCTCTCAGCCAGAACATTGGATGGGTCTTTCTGCACAACAATGGCCCATGAAAACACCAAGGCAACACAAAGAGTGGCTAAAGCAGAAGCTCATTAAGGTTAATGAGAAATCAGTCGTATAGAAGGGGACTGAAGCTTCGGGTTACCAGTTTATAAAGCACCCGGTCACAAAAACAGTGGGCTCAATGCCCTGTACTTGCCAGTAATGTCATGAAACGCCGTGTGGCAGGAAGGAGATGAGGACTCAAAGTGCAGGACTCACAGACTCAAGAGATGAACTCAAAACCACAGCTTTATTTGCTGGTCACAGAAAAACAGCCATACAAAGTAAACTAAACTGGGAAACAACAAACTAAAATTCACAGGGAGATCCACACAACGTGAGGAACAACACAACACTGACTCAGAGAAACACCGGGTTTAAATACACTGGGAAAGTAACGAGGGGAATGAGACACAGAAGGAGGACACAGCTGGGAGAAATCAGGACTGACGAGACAAGCAAAGCAAGACGCATTCACATAAGACACGGACCTTCAAAGTATAACAGGAAGTATCACACAGAGACGCGAACTTGACACAGTGGAGACAGCAACTAAGAAACACAGAGACATAAACCATAAGGCAGAGGACTCTAAGAACTGAAAGACACAGAGGGAAACTCAAACATGCAGACACAGACTTACACAGAACAGAGGGGACACAGAGAAACATGAAGGGCAAGGGATCGAAACTAGAAACCATAGAATAACTCACACCAAGTACAATAACACAAAAATCACAAAGAACTAAACATGCTGGGTCAGGAGACCCAGGACCCTGACAAGTAAGGGCTTTTCCACCAAGTACTAAGTCATGTTTTGCTTGGGTATTAAATAATTATTTCACTCAATGAAATCCAAATCAATTCATAACTTTTATTTATTTTTGTTTCTGGATTTTTGTTCGGTGTTCTGTCTCACTCCATTAAAATTAAAGCTTTCTCTCAAAATTTCAAAAATACCAGTGGATAATTTGCTTATGTATTTAAAGTGTTAATAAATGCTGCATAATAAGGTTTAAAATGTGCATTTCAAACCTTATTATCCCTCACTTATTAACTGTTTGCATGAATGCTCTGCAGGGGAAATTAAGAAGAAACGGATAAATGTCATTTTTTTTCTGCACATATCTGCACTGGCTGGTTCTTCTTTTACTCACCATTGATGACTGGAGTAAACACTGCCATACCCTCAAAGTTTGGATTGCTCACAGTTTTATCCAGAATCAAACCACCAATACTGGGGAAGAAGAAAAGACACGATACATGTGAGTTGCACCTATTGCACTCCTACACTGAAAAGGAAGTGACACAGTGATCTGTGACAGGTCGCCTCACCTGCTGATGGACATGGCCAAAATGACTGGTTGCCAGCCTGACTTTAGGACCTCTCTGATTTGAGGAGAGCGACTAGCAATAATGACCCACACAGGGACGAGGAACAGGAAGAAACCACACACCACAGAGGGCAGGTACCATATGTCTGCAGAGTAACATTGTAGAGAATAAATCTTTCAAAAATATTCCACAAACTCTTCATGTACTAAAAAAAAAAAAAGATTGCTTCTCTTTATCTTTGAGTCTTTTTTGAGAGGGAGCAGGGATTGGTGAAAGAGCAGACTGTCAGAATGTCTGGCATCTACTTCTGCTGTAAGCATAAAAACTAAAGAATAAGAGATGGGATCTGCTGCCCTCTCCTGGCTGAAACACTTTGCTAATAACTGGCTGTAATGACTTAGTTAACCTGCTTTAACGACTGCTTTATATCACAAAAAATGCTCTAATTGTAGCTGCGATCTTGTTTCTTTAAACGTACAGAATATTGAGACATACTGTGTACTGAAATGGTGCTTTTATAATGTTATATATGACCTCTGACCTCTGTAAAGGAAGAAGAGACTGCTGACCCCAGCGAGCAAAGACAGAGTGATGAGGTCTCCCAGGCTGGCAGCGATGGGCGTGGCCACGTTATCTGGGTTGATGCCCACCTTCCTGGAGCCGATGATCACTGCCACCATCACTAACCCTGAAACCAAACACAGCATACCAGAGATGAATTCCTCCATGTTGTGTTCTACATTGTTTCTTCCTCCAGAGCAACGAGGTCCTTTGTCTGACCTAGAGACAGTGCGGCAATGAAAGCAGTGGTGACACTGCTGGCACACAGGGCAGCAGCCTGGGTAACATCCACTCTCCCTTTGGTCAGACCTCCAAGACCTACTGCTGCAACTGCTGCCAGGAAACCAACCACTGTGGCCTGAGCCTGAGGAAGAAGGACAGAGCAAAGACAAGGAAACAAAGCAATGAAAGAGCAAGTTTGATTTCAGACATTTTATTCTTTTAACTAAAATCTCACCAAATGTGCCCTGTGAGAGTAACAAAAATGCTTAAAGATTCTGATTCTATTTCCATATTTTCCTTCTTCGAATCTACTACAATAGCTCTGCATGACTTCCTTGTAAAAAATAACCTTGCTTAACCTTATACAAGGCCTTTGAGCAGCCCTGTGTTCTATCAGATGAGGAGATTTTCTAGCTCCTCTCCCTTTAAGCCAACTCTCATCTGATTGGTGCCCACAGATATTTTTGCACATGTTTTTATAATACAGTTATATGTTTCGAGCTGAAATGTTCCTGTTAAGGATCCCCCCTCTGTCATACTATATCAAATACAACTTCGTACCTACCCTGATCATTTTTAACACATATAAGGGAGAAAATAAGGAACAGCATCCTATAACATTTTCTCCATAACAGTTAAAAGATAGATTAATTTGTATTCCATATTTTATTAGGCATGTTTATAAATCCTAGTATTAAACTCTGTGGTAGCAATAAATATATCAGTGTCAGGACCACTTTGTGCCTGCTTTTTCCATCTGCAATAACTCATATTGTACAGTATGGGGACTCCCTGTTCCTTTCACAGGCACTTGTGAAAGGCTGAGTGTAAGGTGAGGAAGAGGGCGATACCATGCCGACCTCACAGAACAGTGGAGGCATCACTGACATGACATTAAGTGAGAAATACAGTGAACAGTGTGAATTGGAGGAGCTCTGGGGAAGGGAAGTGGGTTGCAAAGCAGCTTGCAGAAACAGGAGTGCCTGTCTAGAGGCTGAAGCAGCTGAAATTGTGCACCTATGTGAAATTTGCCACCAGGTTGCATACAGGGGCATCAGCTGAAGCACTGACTTTACATTTCACAGTATCCTTCCATGAAATATATGAAATGCTAAATACTTTGAAGAGTGCTGGTTAAATATCTTCATGCCGCTCGCACTGTGTACACTGCAGAGTGTATTTTCATAAGCAGACACTGAATTAAACCAGTTTTGGGATTTTGTGCTTCAATATCTGATCTGATCTCCCATTTTTTAATCATCCCCGACTGTTATCATGTGTGGTTAATTGGCTGAGCTACATTAGCGTCTTGAAAGGGAGGACGATCTAATCACCCCAGCAAAGCTTTTTGAGTTTAAGCGGATTGTCACGAAGCCAGCAGCGAACCGGCGAAGTGATGGAGTGTGTTTTTAATGGGATGAAGAGTGCGTTGTGCTGCAGTGTCACCTGAATGAGAGCCAGATTACAGAACACCATCCTCCACTGCTGCTGGGCCTCATCCATCTGCCCTGTGTTGGCCTGTGGGCACAAACAGGTTTACGTAATCATATTGCTCCATCGCACAGTCTCGAGTGTGAATGTGTAAAATCAATGCTCACTGGCAGACAAGATTATTTATTAGTACAGTCTAAATCCTGGAAAGATTTGATAAAGAAAATCACATGTGTTGATTGTCAATTCTTGTTCAATGATGCTGTATCAATGTCAGTTTATCATGTAATGTTTTAAAGGTATATTTGTGTTAAAAGACTAGGTGTGTGAGTGTGTTTCCACCCACTGCTGTTGACAGTCTGGATGCCAGTGTCATTTCCAGATTCCCCTTCAGACCCACGAGGGCTGGCACCAAGATAAACACCTCGGAGATCTCCTTGAACACCTCCCAGTGCTAAAATAAACAAAACAAAAAAACGGCACAGTAAAGCTACTGTTTGCTAAAACACAGTTGGCCCCTTATTTTTTAAACTGGTCACTCTCTCTTTCCTTTCACCACTTTTATAGGTGAAAAACACAGCAAGTGATCTCCTGGAGCTTTGTTGAGGACATGCCGGTTCTATCTGATCAAATCACTCATACACACTCCAGATTTGTGGTCTAATAAATACTAGGACTGCAGTGGGTGAGTGGTCACTGTGTTCTTATCTAATCACATTCTTTGTGGTCAGATAAGCACCAGTGCTTTCATATGAAGAAAGCAGCAACATTAATAATTTCCAGGGGTTGATGGATTATTTTTGGCAGTGGGAGAGCTGACTACCTCAGAGTAAGACCCCTGCATTTTCATAAATATGGACACGCTCAAACCAAGTTTAACTTCTGGTTTAATTAATGTTTACAACATTAGTCCAAAGGATTTTCTCCCAAGCTAATTGACACAACCTTTAACAAAGGTTTGTTATGGTGTTTAGCTAAAACAGGCAGCCAGAACATTGACAGTACTCTGCAGCATTTTGCATCATACAGCTACACTATCAACATGCTGGTAAAACAGTCGAACTTGTCTGTGTTAGTATATTACTCCGGATTTTGGATTTATGGGTTTAGGCTGTGTATGAATATTTAGGAATGGGTGTATGATTTATCTCATAGTAAATTTAGAACAGCATGTATCCAACTGCAGCAGCACCAGACGTCACGGTCTGTTCAGTCTTTCAGTAGCAGCAGCAACTCAGAGACTAAACTGGATGTGAAGACTCCTCATTTATTTAAACAGAACAATGGTTCAGTCCACTTAAAAGCTTACTTCATTTTAAAAGTGTAAAAGTATGTAATATGCTTCAAATGTTCGTTTTTTTGTATCTTTCATTTAGTCTTAAAAAAAAAAGCTAGCAAGTAAAGTGTTGCCTGTAAGACGGCCATCGCTGTTACACGTGACCAAGTGACATCATTCATTAGTTTTGGACTTTGGATTTGAATATTGTGGCCTCAACTTTAACATATTGGCTGCCACTTTATTTCTGTTTTGTGGAGCAAGAAATAACCATAGTTGTGTGAGAGGGAATACATTAGAGCGTTACCTAGCCTGAAATGTCCACTAGCAATCAATAATCAGCTTCCTTTGTGGACACAGCGTTAGGTGTACGGATATCTGCTAATAAATAAAACTAAATCCTTAATGGAAGACGGCTGATCTTCATATTTCAGCCTACCACTAACATTTGTTCCTATTATTTCTGTACATCTTGGTTTGATTGCAAAGCATACATAGGGAATGACATAATCACCTCTTTCATCCTCACTACTGACCATTCAAGGTTACATTAAACACTGTCACTATAAAACCTGTTTTACAATCATACCTAATTAGAAATTAGTGTATACAATTTAACACATTGAAAATAATTAGTTTCCATACTTGCACAACATCCATGACTATTCCTGCTGCCACCATTCCCAGACCAGACACCAGGTAAGGCAGCAGGATTTGGGCTGCAATGATCCATGAGTTCTCTGGCAGGAAGCTGCGGGCTGAGCGGGTTAGTTTGCACTTGAAGCCCCTCAGCTTCTTCCCCTGGAAACGAAACTCCAGAGCCAGATGGGTCACCACCATGGCTGATCCCTGTTAACCCATCCCTGCCTCGAGCTGAAGTGTTTCTAGCGAGGAGTGTCCACAAACTCAGCTTTCGAGCTGAATCCGTGAAGGCTAGTTTGAAAAGAATGTAACGATCCACTTAGAGTAAGAAGTTGCAACCAGGACAGAGAAGATTTCCTTTTTCCAGACTGTTAAGTTCTTGTGACAAAAATCCAGGCTTGCCGTTAAGTCACAGGTGATGAAAAACAATGCTTAAAGAAGAAGTAAACAGTGCTTTGCCCTTCACCTGTCACTCCAGGACTGGCAGGGCAGCAACACAAAGTGCTTTTGCAAATGGTGGACTAGCCAGAGGAATGGAAACTTTCATCTACTTGAATGGACCACTCACACAATCACACAATCACACACACAGGACCACTTGACAGCAGGTCTGCCAGGCCTCTTCTGACACTGTGCTACTGACAGACCATCACACACACGCACACACAGACACACACACACTCTCCAGCCACACACATGCCCCCTGTCTTTCTCTCCTCACGCCTCACTCTTCAGCAGCCGGGCGGCTGAGGCGGAGCGCTGGAATCCCGGCCTCTCACGGGGCCTGAAGAAGGTCCAGGTCCTGTGAGACAAGGACATCCAGAAGGCCAGCAGCTTCTTCTCAGCCCTACTGTGCTGCCACTCCTTCTCCCTCTCTATCTCCTCGCTGCCGTGCTGTTGCTCTGTGTGAGCCTCACTGCTTTGGAGCACCTTCTTCATTTTAATCTGTGGGACGCCGCGGTGTCGGCCTAGGCTGCGCTGATGGACGGTCTGACGTCTGAGGCTTGTCTGAGGAGGCAGGGTGATTGTTGTTGTTCTTCTGGTAGGGCTCCCCTCGTCTTCCAGGTGGATCGATGAGTCGTGACGTTTTCTGTGATGGTGGCAGTCACAGAAAAAGTGCACACGAGTGTGTGTGCAGGCGTGATGATCAGAAAGATGTCTGAGTAGAAGCAGAAGTGACCAGGCTGTATCAGGACTCTTCTCTCCTCCTGGTCTGTTTTCAGATCAGTTCAGAGGAGACTGCAGATGTGCTCTCCCCCTCTTTGATAGCTCCTCCTTCTCCTCACACTCTGAGTGGGTGACGCACTCAGAGCAGCAGGTGCTGTACCTGTCACAGACACGTGGTGCTGCTGCTGCCTGCGGAGGATGCAGTGTATCCTCTTTGACTGGAGGAAGCACACACACTGCCACTAACTGATATTTACAGTCTGTCAGAGATCATTACGTCACACCTTCTTATGTCATTTGCTCTTCTGTGTTACACAAAGTAATCATTAGCGACGCATGGCACAGCAATAATAATCTGCTGTTTCTTCATGTGGATAAACTGCTGCTTTAGGTGGAACAGAAAGATGGAAATAGGGCAAGTTCTGCAACTTTGTGTTTAAAAAGAGCATTTTTTCCTCCCCTCTGGTCAAACTACAGTAAACATATTAAAATAATGTAAAACAGGAGAGCAGATGAAGCAGACTGCTTGGTAAACGACATTGTCTCAGACACACGTACATGAAGACAGTGACTCAGCTGAAAAGTGTCCTTGAGACATGACTTGGTGCTCCACTCTCTACAGCTCCCCCTTCTGACTTCTTCCTGTACTTTGAACAGTGAAGCAACAGCTGCTAAACACTGAGCTGTAACTAAATTAATCTTCTTGAGCATTGCTTTTTGGCATCTCAGATCACCTCACATCTCTCTGTTTCACTAACGCACCAGCAAAACACCAAAAGGCTTTTCTAGATCCCGGAGCTCATATTACATTTCAAATAAATCTCAAAAGGGCCTGTTGCCAAACGAAGAGGCAGCTTCAGTCCACATTTCAATGTCAGTGATGATTCACTGCACCTCTTCCTCTCAAAGTTTGGTAGTAAATTTTATGTAATAAAAAGGAAACAGGTCCTGCTTTCAGTAGGAAAACAGTATCTGTCCCATAAAAGTTAGAAATACCGAGGACTCTGGCTGGATGCTAGATTCACTTTTAAAACCAACGTGGAACATCTATCAAAAAGTTAAAGACATGTATCTCACTCGTCATACAATCCACTGGATTATGGTAATACTGCGTATATGCATGCCCAGAAGCATGCTGATTATGTGTATCACTGTGCATTGAGTGCTTTAGTGTGTGTTTCTTTCCAATCATTGTATCTTCTATGAATAAGGCAGATGTTCTCTTTAGTGAAGACAAGAGAGAGCATTGTATGACATTCATTCACAAGCCTGTAATTGTTATCTCTGCTCTCTGATTACATATAAAGATATCACTCACAGTGTGTAGCCACAGCACATTGTAACATTAGCAGCAGGGCTTAGCCATAGTATAATGTCCCCGATATAAATTTCTAGGCGGTATAAAAATCATACTGCAATGTCGTTGCTATAGCAACACAATACTTTACATTTTGACCTTTTTGCTAAAAGGTTAGCAAAAAATAAGTAAAGAAAATAAAAAGCATGAATTCTGACTTGTAATAAATATAACATTTCTGTAACCAAATTAGAATTCATTATAGGTTTTTAATTATTATTGAAAGCTTCAGGTTTCTACAGTACGAAGGAGTATCAGGACCACGTTAAGGAAAAAAATCGATCATTTTGAGAAAAAGGACAAAATGTTGAGAAAAAAGTTGAAATGTAGAGATTATAGTTGTTGTTTGAAAACAAAGTGCCACAGTTGCTATTCCTCGGAGTCAGCGAAATCATACTTCAGAATCAGTTTTAGTAACGAGGAAGGAAATGATTTCCCTTTAAGTACATAAACATATTGTGGTGATCAGTATAAGTGCTGTGAAATGATTTAGCAGAAAGAAAAACACACAAACTCACAAGAGCGGATTCATACAAAATAAAATGACTGGCAATGGACAGATACACCCTCGTGCAGTAAAGAGGATGTATGTTGTGTCACAAATTCATCTAAACAAGGTATTTTGTAGAGGGTACAGCAAACGTAGCAGTTTGTCTTGACACAACAATGGTAATCTCCACATGCTGACTTTTCTCTAAATAGATTTTCCACTTTAATTTTGACTTTATTCTTAAACTGATCAACAATATTTTCTTCTTAATGTGGCCCTAATACTCTGTTGTACTACAGATTTACAATATAACAGGAAAATGTGAAAGTTGTTTAAGAGGCCTAACCCTGCCTAATGGTTTTTTATCCATTTACACAACTGCAAAGTCTGCCAGTGTTTCTCCTTCCATTTTCATTTACAGTCTACCCTTGTTTCAGTTGTCCCATAGTCACTTGTTGGCGTGTTCATGGGTAATTGCAAATTGCTTTCAAACCTTATTTACTTCCCATAGGTCAAGGCCACTTCATAGTTGGTCATGGTGACCTCCAAATCTATCATGAGCTCACAGCTCAGCTACTTCACCTGAGATAAGCTTGGACACGTCACAGTGTAGTTCAGATTGCTTACCAAGTTTTTGTCAGAATTTTTTAAAACGTAATTTTAAAGATAGGTGTGATGATACTTAATAACCTTGTTGTGATCATATCATTCAAAGATTTGGGAAAACACACAAGAGCAATAAGCCCAACTGTTTTATTCTAACTTCAGTCATACAAACCTAAGAAACTTGCTAAAAATCACCAATCATTTCAGTGCAGATCACACCTGCTAGTTCAGACCTGCAGTGAAGTGAGGAACATAAACAATACTTTCTACTGACTTTTTGGGTGAGGAGAATGAATTCTGTGCTTTATCAGACTGTACTAGACCTGCAGCTACCCTGTACAGAACAACACTGTCATAGTTCTTTGATTCAGCAGCTGGTGTGTTACTGACCTGCACACAGTCTAGCAGCATACCAGCCGTCACCATGCCCAGCCCTGCCAGCAGGTATGAAGGCAGCACCTGAAGGCAGATCACCCTTGATGACTCTCTGCAGGAAATGTGAAGCTTTGGCTCCTCCATCTTTTCATGACAGGGCAGCTATACAGCTTCTAAGATTGATGTTTGTTCTGCAAAGCTGCCAATGATCAGTGCTCACACAATCCAAACTGCTGCCAACCAGAAGAGCCCAAAGCTGTTTGAACTTCAATCGGTCAACCTGTCCTCCACACTTCTCTGTGATAAACGCAGGTATCTGTGCTAACGTGTGTTCAGTTGTTCTGTCTAGCAGAAAAACACATGATTTGTTCCTGTTTCTTTGGTTTAATCTATGAAAAAATGCCATTGATAACATAGTTTGACAGTTGTAAAATAGTATTTTTGAAACAACAAATTGTTTACCAAAGAGCTACTAACCAAAATTTATAAGAGTCAACATGCTTTGCAGTATGTATGCAAGCAATTTTGCACAAACTGGACAAGTGGAAGACTAAAAGAACATGTGACAGGCCTGACAAACTATCTACAGCAGAAGAACAGTAGCAAGTCATAAGAAACTGGAAAAAAAATTCAGCAAAGACCCGAGACAGTACATGCGTGATGCATCTCACCTTTCACCTGATCCATCTAATTTTTGCTCAGTCCTCATCAGAAATGATCTGCGGGGTCTTAAGTAGTCATACGTAAGAATGGCAAATGGGGAGAAAAGACTGATCGATGCCTAATTACACAAGAACTGGACTGAAAATTGGTGCCAACCAGTCTGATGGAGTGATTAGTCCAAATATAAAAGTTCTGGTTGGAGTTATTGTCAAAATTGAGAAAATTATAAATGCGAGTACCAAGATATCTGGAAACTGTCAGATTGACAGGGATTTTATTTTTCAGCATAACAGGGATCCCAAACAAATGGTCAAAGAAAAAGCATACGTGGATAGACAAACACAGAGTGGACCACTGAAAGTCACGCATTGGCCTCCCAGAGCCAAGAACTATTGTGGGATCATCTTGACAAAGAAAGGAACAAAAGGCAGTCAACATCCAAAGAAGAGCTTTGAATGTTCTTCCAGAAGCCTGGAGAATTATTCCTGAAGACTACTTCAAGAAAGCACAAAAAGAGAAGTTCAGTCTGTATTGAACAATAAAATGAAGGACTGTCGTTTGCCTAGCTAAATGTAATAACAAGAGGGGTGGCAAAAGCTATTTTCACAGTACTGTAATACAACTTTTAACTACTAGCTCTAATGCCATCATCATCTCTCCTTTTAAGTCTGCCAATGGATCTGTCCATCTTCATACATAAATATATGTAATATGTTGGAGTTCAATGTACCAATGGCTAGCTGGTGCTGCTTAATTCATTACCATGCTATGTCTGATATAAGCCTATTTTCCCACATAACAAAAAACAAACAACCTTAATAAATAAGTATCGTCTGCAGCCCCCGTGACCCCTACCAGGTTTGCAGGGGGGCTGCAGCCTATCTCAGCTATCACAGGGCGAGAGGTGGGGTACACCCTGGACAGGTGGCCAGTCTATTGCAGTAAGGTTACCCAAAACTAAAAAAATAGTCCTTTTTCAAGAAAACAAAAATGTATTACCAATTTAAAACTGTTCTGCAGCAATGAAGGTTGATCAAGTCTTGAAATCTGGTGCTACTAATTCCTACAGGTGCTCCAACTTTTCTGGATGACTTACTCCTCTGTCTGCATAAAAGCAGTGTTAGAACACACTGTGGTATCATACCCTTGTGAGCATCAGTTGAACACTATTGTACTGCAGAAAATAGTGTGTTGATACAAAAATGGCAAGAAAAAGGCAATTAACAGTGGAAGAGAGACAGACCATCATAACACATAAAATGTAGGTCTTTTCTACAGAGAAATTGCAAAGAAATTCAAGGTGTCAGTGAGTACAGTTCCTTCACCATCAAAGACTCAGAAACTGGAAAACTCTGACAGGAAGAGGTCTGGCAGACCCAAAGCCTCAACTGAATCAGAGGACAAGTTTCTGAGAGTTAACAGCTTGTGTGATAGGCGACAGGACAACAGCTTCAAGCACAGCTTCATAGTGGTCGTAGTAGCAAGTCTCAGTTTCAGCTGTGAAGAGAAGACTTCGAGCTGCAGGTTTGACAGGACGAGTTGCAGGAAGAAAGCCTTTGTTAAGATTTCAGAATAAGACTTGGCTTGCCTGGGCCATGAAACAACGCCATTGGACTACTGAAGACTGGAAGAAAGTGTTATGGATGAATCAAAATCTTCGGTTCATCACACAGGATCTTTGTGAGCCGTCGAGTAGGTGAAAGGATGGTTCCACAGTGTGTGGCATCAGCGTGATGGTCTGGGACTTTTTGCTGGATCCAGGGTCGGTGACTTGTACAGAGTGAGAGGCAGCCTGAACCAAAGCAGCTATCACAGCATTCTGCAGCGCCATGCAGTACCCTCTATGCACCTAGTTGGTCAGGGGTTCATCCTACAGCAAGATAATGACCCAAAACACGAGTCCAGCTATGACAGAACTACCTCGGGAAAAAAGAACAAGATGCTAAGCTTGAAAACATGGAGTGGTCAGCACAGACTCCAGACTTAAACCACATCAAGCTGGTTTGGGATGAACTGGACAGAAGAGTGAAAGCAAAGCAACCTACAAGTGTCACATTTATGGGAACTTCTGCAGCAGATATGGGAAGAACTTTCTGAAGAATATTTGACTTCTATTGAAGAAAGAACACGGGTGTGTTCAGCTGTTATATCTGCCAAAGGCGGCTACTTTGATGAGTCAAAAGTTTAGAATTTTGAACCATGATTTCTTTTTTAACTCCAGTTACTTATTTGTACTATGCTGAAACGAGATATTGAACTGCATAATTTTCAACAAACTGGAAAAATTGGGGTGTTCTAAAACTTCTGACTGGTAGTGTAGGTGAAAAAGGCATCATTGAAACCCGTCCTCAGCCAATACACAAAATAAACTTGAAATTTTCAACATTTTTTTGCATCTCCGTGACTATTTATTTCAAGCCTAGTATCACCATACACCAATCCAGTCTAAACAATTAGAAATTCCCCTTTTCATAGTGTTTTGCTGCTGCAGTATGTTTCACCATTTTTAAGCTTGTAAATAATTACTGTTTCAGGTCAGCAACTATAAAGAAACAAGACAGGCATCTTCAGAGAACAGAGACACCGTCCTTCCCTGTCTGCTATAAATAAACACTCATCCCGTCCTCAGTCAGGGTCTCATGTTATATGTCAAGTGCTGAGATCAAAGGGTGTGAGCTACAAATTGGAGGTTATCGTCCAGATCTGGCTGTCAGTGGAGTCCCTTAGGCTGTTTATGGAATTATCTTTGCTAATTATTAACTGTTGGTGGCTTGCTATATCTTTATTAATACAAACCTCTCTAGAGTCTAGATAGAGAGATATAAAGAGGGGTTTTTATTTTCATTTTGGCTAAATATGTCTAGTCAGCCTTCCCGTGGAATCTCTGGCATTTGCTGGCAGAGGTGGTCTCCTCTTCTCTGTCATGTGGTTGCAGCTGGGTTCATAGCAAGTCCCGCATAGTGAACTAGGTCACACGCAAGAGACCTGCTCAACAACAAACACTGCTGTAAAGGTTTGATCCTGCTTGAACCAGTATAGCACAGAGCAATTTTAGATTTTAAGCATTTGAAAGATCATTTTGTCAAATATGTTTTGTGTAGAATTGGTGAATGCTTGTAGACTGTATGAGCAGTTGTGAATGAAATGTTTGGGTAATGCATTGGTTGCTTTGTTTCTCAAGGTGTTTCAGTTGTCACAAAAATGGATGGGGCTTCTTGTGAGAAGTCTTGGAACCAGCTTCAGTTCATGGGTGGCTCCAACAATGTATCCTCAACTAGAACCATCCGGCTACGGGACATTTATGATCCCAAACCTCAACCTCCCAAAGCCCCCGTCCGGATCCGCCCTCCAAGTCCAAGACCTCCACCCGTGAAGGAGCCCAGTTCAAGGCAAAGTCTTTCCAGCGATCCCTCAACCAAGACCATCATAAGGAGACGAGCTCAGTCTCTTCCATCGTCTGCAGAGCGCAAGAAGGAACTTAGGAGTGTACAGGTACGCTTTGTGGACTCACTGGGTCTTCAGTTAGAGGAAGTTAAGGTTTTCAAAGTTCAAGAGTGTCCCATTATACCCCAACATGTTATATTCAGGCTGCTGATGAGCTCTGAATTGGCTTTTGGGAAGTCCCTGGAGCTGTCACTGCCTTACTTCAAACCCTGTTTTCCTGAAAATATGGGTGCTCAGCTGGACTTCCTGACACGGCTGCACACACAGCGCGTGTGTCTTGAGCAGATCCTATGTTCAGAGCAGGGGATAACAGGCACCATACAAGTATTTAATGTAGCCTATGAGAAAGAAGTCACAGTACACTACTCTTACACCAACTGGAGAACACACACAAATACAGCAGCATCCTGGCTATCGAGTGTATACCGTGAGGGGTGTGACTCTCCAGTACTGGACGTCTTCAGGTTTCGTCTTCCTGTCCCACCGTTCGCTTTGCAGCCAGGGGCTAGCTTGGAATTTGCAATCTGCTACCACGTAAAAGGATCTGATTACTGGGACAACAACAACGGCAATAATTACAAACTTTCATGCCACAGCTACAAGGTGACTGTGCCAAGGGAGTGTGAAGATAGCATGCTACATTTCACCTGAGCAACCACATGGACGCGTGGAGAGGATGACACTAAATCCTTTGCAGCCAAACTTTTATCCATTATATTGCATTGTGTGGTGGACTGGAACTAAGCAAGCACAATTTCTAGGAATTTGCACTCAACCAGCTACTTTTAAATATCGCTAACATGCAGATTCTTCAGTTTATACCATCTACAAAAGAGCTAACATTAAAACCACCTGCCTCCAGTTATATAATTGTGCTGGGCAGTATCCAGGCAGAACACTGCATCTTAATAAGACAATGTTGTTTTTCACTTTATCTGTAATTAGTTTTAATGCTTTGTATGTTCAGTTACCGTTCAGAATGTCCATATTTTTCACAATATTTCAGCTCCATGTATCATTTTGGATGCTAAAATTTTGCTTTCACAGTAAGTCAAACAACAGGTCCTCCACCTCTCATGCACAAGTAACATTTTCTTGTGTGAACCAGTCATTTAGTAATTTTGTGCCAAATGTACTAGAAAGTGGTGTCTCAATGGGCTGCCGTGAAATCTGAAAGAAGGTGCTGTGGGATTTTTAACTTCCTTGATAAAGTTTTGAGCTATTGGGCTATTAAAAGGTACTCAATGTGAATTCCTGTTTTTAAAAATAGTTAAAATGTTCTACATTTACTTAAATCAGATTGACAGAATACAACAGCAGCTATGACACCAACTGAAGCTGAACTAGTGCCATGCTCAAGTTTAGTGTAGTTTGTAGCTGAAGTGAAAGATGGCACAGTATGCTATATTTAAACAGGCAATGATTTTAAAACAGATTATTTTTCCATGCTGGTCTGGGAAAAGATCTCTTGAGGAAACTCAGTAGGTTTTGATAGAGATATCAAAGCTTTGAGACGACACACCTGCTGGTAAAATGCTCCCCAACGTCTACAGCTCTTCAGCGGTTTACAAATGAAACCTTAAAAACAGACAGTGGAATAAGATGAACATGAATATAATGATGCCATTCAATTTATCTGATCAGCTGTCTTGTGTGTGTTTTGGTGAATTTGGTTTTGTAATCTGAATAAAAAAGTGTCAATTGGCATAAATCCACATTGTTTGTGAGCTTATATTATAAAGTATTTAAAAAAAATAAAGTGTACACACTGGGCCGAGACAACCCTGATGACATCACCTTGTAACAAATCAACACAACCTGGTGAGTAAAATCTGTGCCGCTGCATTTTAAGTCAGGAAAAGATCTGCATGTTCCTACTGGGCTTTTATTTAGACAAAACCACGGCCACCTCTGCACAAACTCACAAAATATTTTGCTCACTCTGCACTTTAACAAGTCTCGTGACCCATTTTCGTGACTGACAGTCTGAGTCGTCGCATCTTAACGCAGAAACTGCACAAGGTGATAAAACCTATTCTCTGTGCTGATTTCACACAGACGGAGTGGATGTCGTGAGCTGCTGGCTACACATAAGCTGCTTGTGCACTTTCTGCTTGACCCCATTCCTCTGGAGATCATTTTGTTGTAGGGAGAGCCTTAGATCCCAAACAGTGCTGACCTTTGATCAAGAAGTTTCCATAAATATGAGAGCACAGATTCCAGAGCACTTTCTGGCAGACGTGGTGTTTAGCTCACAGGAGGATATGTTTCCACCTGCATTAGTTGCCACAGCTGTGTGGCATGCTTTACACATGACAGCAGCTATGAGATGTGACCACCCAAGACCTCACAGAGCATATCAGGCAGGCATTTAAATACACCTGAGTATTTCCTTCTCCTGTTTCTTCACATTAATCTGATTAATGGATTTACTTTCTAGATCGTGCACTGTGGTTAATATGATTCTGCTGAAACAGTGGAAAACATAATCCATACAATACATATTTATGTATATCTTAAATGAGACCTAATATGAATTTCTTTATTTTCCGTCATATACATACTGTATAATGTTACAGCGGTTCATATTTAAAAAGGATTCAAAACAGAGCAAGGTAACGTTTAAATTTTCAGTATAAAAAAGCAGGCTGCAGATTTTTGGAACAATCGTCATGTCTCATTATCTTCTATGTGATTTGTAAAATGTCTGAAATCACAAAAAATGCCAACCACTCCTCATTTACTCACACCAGGGAATGCTGATATTTTTGTGGGGCACTAGATGGCGCAATTGCTCCAACTGTATGTTGATTTGAAATCCAGTTACTAAGTTTCACATTTTTGTTTAGGGTATGTGATGGAAAACTTCAGACAAAAGCCGCCATGGAAAAAAAACAAAAACCTCTGTTACAGAAGTGAAATGTTCCATTTCAAATGTTTAAAAGTAGCAACAAAAACAACATCAAACAATCAAAGGAGTTATAGCTTTAGTTACATTTTTATATGTTGCCACTGGATCATTGCTATATAAATACATACACGTAATACTCCAGGTGAAGCAAATTTAATCTAGCTTACACGTTTTTTGGGGAGGGGGACTTAAGATGTAACAATATCTCATATATGATGGGGTTGTTATGCGCCTCTGCAACTTCTACTATTCTTGCAATACAAATGATAAACTCTGGTGCCTCCACTTTATAATGCTGTGAAGAAATATAAAATTATGATTTCATTTATTAAGGGATGAAAGCCATCCAAGCCTACCTGGCTCTATGTGAAAAACTAATTGTTCCCACTTATTAAATCATGAATCAACTTTGATCGACCACATTTTTGAAAACCTCAGTTCAGTGTCCCCGAGTACTGCCAATCAAGAAATCACTTAAATAGAAGCTGTCTGACAAAGAGAAGTAGGCTGAAAGATCTCAGTCAATCATGCCACAATAGAAAGAAACAGCTGAGAAACAAAGTCATTGACATCCATCAGCCTGGAAGGGTTACAAAGCTATTTCTTAGGCTTGGAGAGACGTTGGGACAGTGGCGGGCCTTCCCAGGAGTTGCCGGACTACCAGTTACTCCAAGAGCACATCGACGACATGGGGTGGGAAGTTGTAAGAATTTCTCCATTATTATTCCTTTATCAATATTACTTATTGATTACATTCCTTACCAATTTTCTTACCAGTTGCCGTTGGGTTCTCATTGACAATCACCACCAGAAGCAACATTTCAAAGACGTTTCATTCATCCAAATTGACTGCATGCTGTGTAGTTCAATGTTTGTACATGTTGTGATCAGTGTCGGGGTTGTTACTCAAAAAAACTGAAGTTTTACACATATTATACAGAACACTTTTTGTAAAAGTAATGCAGTATTATTTCCAGGAGAAAATCATTTTTATACTATTCAATACGTTACTTTCATGTTTCTCCTTAAAACAATGTGAAAACATTGTCTCATAATTTCCATTTAACAATATAAACTTGAAGGCTCCAGTCTACATAAAAAAAACATAAAACCATAAATTTCACACCCGAGCCTCAACTCTCGCGGCCCGCTACCAAACTGGTCCGTGGCTCGGGGGTTGGGGACCGCTGCTCTATGTTACCACTTTTTCATCGCTTTCCCCTTTCTCATTTATAGTCCATTAGCCGAAACCAGAGCACATCTTCATCCTGTCTTCATCTATTTATGCCCTCACCCCAACCAGTCAGGGCAGATGGCCACCCCTTCCTAAGCCTGGTTCTGCTGGAGGTTCCTTCCTGTTAAAAGGGAGTTTTTCCTTCCCACTGTCACCAAAGGGCTTGCTCATAGGGTCATATAATTGTTGTTTTTTTTCTCTGTTTTCTTTGTTTACTGTAGGGGATTTACCTTACAGTATAAAGCGCCTTGAGGTGACAGTTGTGATTTAGCACTAAATAAATAAATTGAATTGAACTGAACTGAATTGAATAGCTGTTGTGCCAGTGTGGTGTTGCTGTTGTTGAGACACACTTGAATGCAGCCTTCCAGCGCTCTGGCTTTATTTTTGGGCCGTCATCTTGCGCTTGTTGTCGGTAGTTATATAAGAAGACACCATATTAGGAGCCTGCATGATGATCGGTGCTGACGTTCGCTTTGTAGACTGGCTTTGACTGAAATGTAAAAATTTATGGATTCGTTAGGATTCAAATAATTAATGTAACATCAAAAAGTCAGGAAGAAATGTATGTTTTCTGAGATAAAGGAGTTGTGTAACTTGTAATAGCAGTTTATTTTTAGTGTTCATCATGTGATTGATTTCCTCAGATTGCTTCTACAGACGCAACTGCGTGGTTGAAAATAGCAGCTTCCGGGTAAGCGAGCTCCAACACATGACAACATTTGACTGTTTCAGGAGCAGATAGTCGTCACGCTTACCCTTGGCTACAAGCTGCAAAGCATATGTTCACCATGTGTGTTTGCCGCTGGACTTCAGCCATCTGAGGGACACTCCGGAAGTCAGGATATCCCCACATGCCTACGAGAGCATCCCTTACTCCTCCCACGCACCTCCACAGGTTTGGACCGGACTGCACCACCATCAGTGTTTCATTACTACACACAGCGAGAGGTCCTTGAGTATAGTGCACCTGCCATCTGCTCCTCCCAGGAAAAAGCCGGTGACTCATAACGTGTATGTTTATGTCAGAGAGGTGAAAGACACGGATCACGGTGTGTATGAAAAATGTGCCCATAGCCACTGCTCGTGTTTTGAAGCCTCAGCGGAAACAATAAAGGAAAAAAAAGAAGGGAAAAACATTTTCTATGTCACAGTGACAGTGTTTTGGAAGTGTACCAGAAAAGCCCCAAGAGCCACAGCTTAAGTTAGCAAACTATATTTAGCTAGCTATATCTGCAAACTATAGGTGTGGGGTAAGTAACAGAAAATTGTGAAATAGAAATTCACTCACCTAAACTGCAGCAGAAACTTTGAGCTGGCGGACTGACCTCAGTAGTTCATAGGCTCCAGTTAGCAGACAGATTAGCACATCTGTCAGTCAAACTAGCCACGCCTCTAACGTTAACGTTAAAGTTAGAAATTCATTACATTTAAAAATGGAGGGTATATCCAAAATAAAGTAAATACAGGGCCAGCGCTCTAAATACCGGTACCAATACTTTTACACTGTAAAGGCAGTTTAAGGGGAGAGCAGTGTCACGACTCATGACTTATGAGATGAATCATCATCAATTTGCAATTTCTTCACACGTTTAAATAACGACTAAATCGCTGGGATTTTTACTTTCTGCAACAATTAGTTAACACAACAAGCACATCTTTCAGCTCATCATTTATTCTTAAACTGGGTTTTGTTTTTGAGACCTGGGTCGTAAACATGCCTGTCTCTAAAGGACTGGGTCAGCTTCTGTTGTTTAAATGTACTATAGGCTAGGGCTGTTCATATATATCGGATGATGATATAAAAACATCTATCGTTTCATTTTATGCTATCGTTTCGTGGTGTCGCAAAATAAACTGTTTACGGCAATATTTTTTCATTATTTTGATGGTCACTGTAGTGGCTATATTAATTTCTTTAAGTTCTCTCTTTCTCTTATATTTAATATAACCACACTACAGACAGACAAGTGCTTGTTTTTATGTGTTGTCGTTAGCAACAAGGACGGTAACAGCATCGCGTTTCCGCTTGTTTATTTTCCACTTAAACCTTTCAAATTAAAGCTCAAGATCCTGTTGAGACTTTTCAAAATAAACTGAATCACGTGAAAGATGCAGAGTGTTTACGGATGAGAAGTAAAAAAGAGCCGCCAGGTGCTAAAAAATAAACCTTAGACTCAAACGTTAGAACAGGCTTTTCCCCGCAGCACGCCGTGTAATAAATACTCACAATGAAAACGGCGGCCGTTACAACTTATGTCTAAAAATGTATCGTTTCATGCATCGGTTAAAACACTCGACTCCAGCTACATGACGCGCAGCTGGAAACACTTCACGCAAGTCGAGCTGCCCGAGATTCACAGAATTTACAGAAAATGTTACATTTTTGTGATTTATATCGTTATCGGACGATAGATGTCTTATATCGAGATATGAGATTTTGGTCATATCGCACAGCCCTACTATAGGATATAAATTAAATTGACATGGCAGTCAACACAAGAAGATTCAGACATTTTTCATAGTGCATGTTTGTTGTGCGTCTTCTCACCCTCTCCCCGAAAAATAATTTAACACAATTCAGTGGTCTACATATTGACCTTAGATGATAGTAAAAGTATTGATCCTTTCACACTAGTATTGATTGAATATAAATACAAGAGTTGGCTTCGATACTATCGATTTTTGGATTGATCCATCCACCGCTTAAGGAGGGAAACTAACCACAGAGACCAGACATTTTGTGTAGCAGGTTGTGAGGTAGTGATTTAATAGCTGAAGATGGGCCTATGAACATGGTCGTCTGAAGACTTAAGAACCTCTGCTTTATAAACCCCCTGTTACATAAAGTATGTTAGTGAGATAGTTCTAAACGGTGAAAAAACATTTGTTTGGGTAAACCTCTTTCTTCTGGCAGTTCTAGCTCCATTTTTCAACTGTAGTGAAATACCATACTGTAAATATTAGGGACTTCATCACAGCATCTGCCAGTTTGATTAAAGTCCCCCGATAGTCCCAACCACGGCAACCAGCTCCTAACAATAAATACTTTAACAACGCTTTTAACATCTAGTTTGGAAACGGAAATAGTTGTCATCAAGGGACAGTGTCCTCAAGTAAATCCTTAACTGACCAATCGGCACGCATTGCAGAATGATAGAGTAGAATGGGAAAAATTGGCTTTTGCAAGAAAAACAGCAGGAAATAGGTGGTATTTACATTTCGGACACATTAGCAATAATGTATTTGGGAAGAACTAAAACTCTAGACGCAGGTATAAATAATCGTTTTAGCCATTTAGCTTTTGTCTCTGTTCACTTCTATTCCCTGAGAGTCAGTGAGAGGGTCAGCAGGAAGTGCTTTATTTTTCAGCCTCTGATATTTCCACTTGACTGAAATGTTACATTAGGAGGGTTAGTTTATTTTTTATTATTATTTTTTAATATCAGGTAAGAGGCTTCTAATCTCTGAAAGCGGCTTTTCACTCACCTCACTTGCACCTGCTTCGCCTACCATTTTAATGCGTTTGTCATGTAATATTCAGGTTTGACACAACGGTTCGTTCTTATTCCCGTTCCTGTGTCGCCGCATTAAAGCTCATTAGATCAGCAGCTCGCTGCAAATTGGACAAATGCAGTCAGGTGAGCTTGTTTTCACGAGGGAGTTTAAACCCACATGACGTCCCCGGCACAGAGAGCCATTTGTGCGAGGATGACAAAGCGTGAGGATAAGAAACAGGTCACTGCCTGCATTCTGCCAACTAATTGCTGCTTCATCTGATGTGACGAGACAAACTTCACTCAAATGTTATAAATCTAAAACTGACATAAATCTAGGGGATTACAACCCATTCATCAGCCGTAGCCAGCTATCATCCGTCAGCCTAATTCTGACCTCTGTGAGGAAAAAAACAACTTTGAATCACATTTCTAAAATATCCCACATATCTCTTGTGCTTTTTGATATTAAAATATGATCTGAAACACACACAATGTACACACAAGACCAGGAGAGTTTGTTTTTACAAATTTGAAAGCCTGTATTGTGCAGACAATAAATAGTGCTTACAAAGGGATTTTCATCTTGTACACAGACAAGGTTTCTGTTTAAGAACATGTACACTGTCGATATGAAAATCATCAACTGAATCAGCTCCGACACAGCTCGGGGATGTGACTACTGATACTGGAGTGGGATTGGTCGACTCGGTCACATGCACGTGCCCCCCCTCCCGTGTCAAAAAAAGAGCGTCTTTTAAAAGAGTCCGTTTACAAAAACAAAAAGAAGTCAATGCTTTGTTTATTATGGCGAATGCGCAACCTCAGCTCTTCCTGCTCCGCTGACGAGGTGAAGTGAGGGTTAAGGAGATGGTCTTCTGAGCAGAAGTGGAGCTTGCTGCATGCCCCCCCCCCCTGTCCTTCTGCTGGCAGATCCATTTCTAGAGACATAGCCTCCAAAGGTTCAACGGACCCAAATATCAGGACACCCAGTGGCTGCAGGCCAATGGAAGACTTTGTGCAAGGTCTTCACTAAAGAAACCAGATTTAAGCAACTCTTCACAGAAGAAACCTTGCTAAGGCCGGTGGAACCTGCGAAGCAGAAAAGGGGGGAAAGAGTGAGCATGGTTTCATCAATCAACAGTCCTATTATTACCAAATGGACAGGGCACTTAAAAAAATGGGGTCTTGCGTAAGCACAACCCCAGCTAATTCTTTTTTTTTTAGCTACAGACAGTCCTGACAGAAGCAAAACGTAAGCTGAATATGTGCGGACATTCATTATAGCCGAGAGGTGGTGCAAATTTTTTCCCCCCCCATCTCAAGGGCCCCGGCTGCAGCTAAATTTAAGCTCTACTCTGCAGGGTGTGCACTCATTGATGTTGAATAATGCACTTTCCATTCTTTGCACAATGTCAAACCGAACCCCGTCCGCTAACAGTAAAGCTAGCATAAATATAAAGAAAGGAAGCACCGGTGACGCCGTGCTCACACACTGACCTTGTCAGATGCTTGCTCGAAGAATGAACTTCCATCTCGTTGCTTTTGAACTCGTTCAGCTCCTTCCGTATCGCCGCCTGCGAAAACAAAAGCAACATCAAGCGTGAGCCCAGGTGTGCCCTCCCTCGAAACCCAAACGCGGTCGCTCAGGTGGTGGAGCTCAAATTAGGGGGGAACATCTGTTGTTTGGGCTCAGATTATATAAGCTTACATGGGTTTTTAGGAAGTGAAAAAAAAAAGTGAAAGTGGCCCAAACTGAATGCAAATAAATGCGCATTAATGGGAAACCAGGAGCAACAATATAACCATCTTCCTCCTCTCACCCCTACCAGTCACAACAGTTGGGTGACCCTGCCCGAGTATGGTTCTCTTCCTGTTAAAAGGGAGTTTTTCCTTCCCGTTGTTGCCAAGAGCCAACTTATAGTTCTGACTGTTGGTGTGCTCTCTGTTATTGGAAGGTTGTTACTTTACAGTTTAAAGCACCTTGAGGCAACTGTTACTGTGATTTGGTGCCATATAAATAATTTGAATTGATCTGAATTATGTGATGGATTAACCAATTGCAAATTATACATTTATGAATATTTATTGGGTCAAGAAGAAACACTGTCCAATAGGATCTAATGATTGGCAATCATCCAACAATCAAATACCGGATGCTAAATCATCTTTTTTATAAATACCCTCCAAAAAAGGAGACAACACAACAATTAAACAACAACAAAAAAAAGAGACGTTTAAAGACTATGTGCTTTAAAAAAAAAAAAAACAACAGTGAAGAAGTTTCAGCTACCTTGTCAGCAGCTGACAGTCTGGTCCAGGGCTTGTCGGCTCTCCTGTCATAGTCCTGAGCTTTGGCCACTTCCACATAGTCGCTGAAACGAATTAGGATCTTTCTGTCCCGCAACTCATCTACCGTCGGCCGCTGGTTCAACTGGAAAACAAAACAAAACAACCAAATGGTTTCAGCTTATTCATGCAATCAATGGAATTGGTGATAGAAGCTAAATATTTTTTATAAAGCAACAGTGAGTGTGCTGTTGGGGTTCCTGCGGTGAACCCAAACATGGGAAATTCTTACCTTTCTGTTCAGCCGCTGTTTGATCTCCCTCCTCTCCTCCTGCTCAGTCTGGTCATTTCTCTCTGTTGACACATGAAAGGACAAACATCAGATGTGAAAAATGAGGCAAAATGATAGACGCTCAGGTAATCTGTCTGTGATTAACAGAGCCAGTGTGTCTGATCCTCCTTGCAATCAATATCCCCTAGTGAGCCAGCGTGCAGCAGCGCTCAGGAGAAGGAATGCAAGTCAGTCAGAGAGCGAGACTGGAGCAGATTAGGTCTCTAATAGGATTGATCTTTATTATACAGCCCAGAGATCCCTCAATGTCACTTCATTTATTTTTAATCTCGTTTCATTTGAAATTTTGGTCAACTAGTCTGGCAGCTTAAAGCAGGGCTGGCAC
Organism: Aulonocara stuartgranti; assembly: GCF_965226115.1. Classification (NCBI taxonomy): domain Eukaryota; kingdom Metazoa; phylum Chordata; class Actinopteri; order Cichliformes; family Cichlidae; genus Aulonocara; species Aulonocara stuartgranti. The sequence goes on along the minus strand of NC_138943.1, from coordinate 33,689,620 downwards.
CTGAGCGCATTTCTTTCTTTTTCATTCAACAGGAAAACACGATTCCAAATATTAAAATTTTTTGAATGTTCTGTGCTAGACAGTGCGTGTCATGCCAAAGGGCTAGCTGTTTGGCTTAAACACATGCCCCTGTGTGGAGAGAGAAAGGGGCAGCTGTTGAGGGCTCACAGGTGGCTCAGAGACACACAGATGTACAAAATCTAGGTCTCCTCACACACTCTTTCATAAGCGTTCTGTTCTTTCAGGGCAGCGGGACTAATTCCACTGCTTGGAGCGCTACAATCAAACAATTTCTTGCTGCAAAAATGCAGTTAGAACCACAGTGAAGTATGTTCTTATTACTGGGACTGCACGGGAACAATTTCCACATAATACGTGGACACTGTGTAATCAGAGGGAGACCGTTATCTGCTGAAAAAAGAGAATTTGGCCATGATAACTACAGCCTCCTACAAACAAAAAGCAGAGCTGCCATTCTCAATTCAATTCAATTCAAAACTTTATTGATCCTGAAGGTTGACCCCGAAGGAAATTGGGTAATGACTGATTATGAAGCTTTCCGTCATTATCCACTTATTTAAAAATATTATCTATTTGTCCATGTGGCATGAGAGTCCAAAGTAACTTATTAAAGTAGTATTAAAGATATATGAAACGACCAAAGTCTGAAATAAATAAGAAGTGGACCATTAAGTCAATGTAAACTCCGGGAGCACCTGACTGTAATATTACAATTAGGATCAGAAACTTCGTTTTTTAAGACGCAGGCCTGCCATGAAGTGGGAGTGGAAAGCTCCGTGGATGCTCGCTTTACTTACGCTTCAAAATGTTCCGGCTCTCCAGCTCCTCCACTGCCGGCCTCTGGCTCAGTCTCCTGCGGAAAAACACCAGAATTACGTTCTGGACCATGTTTTCCTCCCACAGCACCCGTCAATAGTCTTTTCAGTCCTTTCACTGCTACTAGCACTTGGCGCGCTTGTGCCGGTGCGCAGAGCGCCGAGAGCTGCGCATCCAAAACGCGTTCCACCTCGAGTCCGACGCGCTGCTCGTTTTGGTCTTTGAAGTATTACAACTCCACATCGGGAACTCAAAGTCAGGCCCCGCGTTTCGCAGCTCCGTGGAAAGGAAATAATGTGAGATTGTCCCTGACTCTGCTCCGTTTGGAGGCTGCTCGAGCAGACGCTGAGTTTAGAGAGCGAGGAGCGCTGGTTGGCTGCTCGGTGGAGTCCCCGCGGACGTTCGGGGGATGAGGAGAGAGCTCTGCGATGCGCGCTGAGTGGACTGAGAGTGGTGCAGCACCGCCTGCCTCCTTTTTAGCTCACTACTAATGTGAAGGGGTGGGACTGAGGAGGAGATTCCCTGTGTACCCACTCACACGCAACACACGCACACACACAGACGGCTGCGATGAAGCGAGCTGTTCTGTATTGAAACACGTTTACAGGATCAGGGGCATTTCCAGGAATTTAACATGGGGTGGTAGAGGAGCATCAACGAAAGAGGGGGATTAGAAGAAATATATAACAAAAGGGGAAAAAGAAAATTACTGCCTAAAATTTAGTGGACAATTTAGCAACTAACAATGCGGTTTTTTCTTTTATGGACAGACCAAATACGCGTTAGTAACGACATTTTAACGACAAAAAAAGCTATAAAATGCAGATCTGTTAGTTTATTCTCATTAACTGTTTTATTTTTTGTAAGGTAAAGATGCTACAGCCATACAGAGAAAATCCCTCTGAGCAATCACTTGGGAAGGAAAAACTCCCTTTTAGCAGGAAGAAACTTCCGGAACCAAATTCAGAGAGCGGTTGGGAGCGCAGGACAGGCCAGAAACATTTATTTAGCGCAAGAATTTCAGAAAACCGTGAAAGCTTAACCCCATTTGAAATCCTAAAATTATGCGTTCTGCCCACTTCTTAAGACTTTTTCATTTTCAGCAAAGAAATGTAAGACAAAGGAAACATCCCCACTGTTGACAACCTCCAAGCAATACATTTTTTGGCATTTTCTTTCCAATAAATTAAATAAGTAACTGTTCTGCAATTGACTGGCCTAATCAGTCCAGCACTAACAATGCAGTCATGTGGGCAGATGCTCAGCCCTACATACAAGCTGTACTCATGTGTTAATTCCTTGCAGCTTTTGAGCGGTTTGACAGACTCAGATTTCTACACCATTCAACATCATCTGATGTTTATGATTCCCTTCTATCATACATTTCCGCCCTGCCACCTATACATATACAGATTCATAGAAAATGTTCATTTTTTATGATTCTGTTTACATTTAGTTCTTTCAAAATAGGCTCAAGGTATTAAAAAGAAATCCTTGTTGGCTTCTACTGCTCTTTGCATATGTAGGACAGCATTAACAGACTGTCCAGCTGCTCAGAGGGGAAAGATTCCAGATGTAACAGCAGTTACAGCCACTAATGTGATGCAAAGTGATCCTGAACACTGCGCGGAGAAAAAGCACCTTCCCTCATTTAGCAAAAGGTTAAACTCTGCTGTCCCAACTTGTGTACAAAATAGTCCATCGCTGACCAAAGATTGTCTGAGGGAAGATAAGTCACCGTGTGGCACAGTCATAGCAAGCATTTACATACTGTACTCCTATCACCTCCAACAGACACATCGAAATCTAGCTGATGCAGTCAGTTTTCACGTCTCCTTAATCCAGTTCAACTGTCATTCATATCATATAACGATTAAAAGCAGCCAACTTAAGTCAAAGTTCAGTAAATACCAGGGATCTCTGGCATAAACATGAATCAGTGATTACTTTCAAATTCTGTTTTGAGTGCGTTGGGTAGCTGTTACTGTATCATGGTAAATGCATCATGTATGTATCAGAGTAGGACTGTGCAAAAATCCTTGTACTTGACCATTTTCAGAGGTTTTGTTTGTTTACCAACTTAACACTAACCTATGAGTCATTCAACCATAAAAAAAAAGGCATCAGACTCAAGGAATGACTCGATGTTTGTCTACACATAACAGACAACTTAGCAAAGAATCAGTTTTAAACAGTATCTTTAGACACTTTGTAACCATCAGTCTGTCTCAAAAACATCATTCATTCTGTATTTCTGTACCTGAATCTATGGAAAATGCCGCAGATAACACAGTCTGACAGGCATAAACTAGTATTTTTTAACCCAATGAGATATTAGCTGAAAATGTGGTATATCTTAGCATGGTGTGCATTGAGTCTTTAAAAAATGTGAGGAAACTGGAAAAGTGGAGGCCAAAAAATGCACCGAGCAAATAACAGAAAAATTTCACAAGCTGCAGCATTTGTAGCGCAGGCCTAAAATAAGCCCGTCCTGTGATGGCGTCAGCTGTAACTGGGATCTCAGACGACTAGCAATACAGGACCACAGACGCGGCGGCACTGGAGGCCTGCAAGGAGTCAGCGTGCTAAATGGAGCGGAGCTGTACTTGGATGTGTGGCGTGCGGCACAAAACCGTTCAGGTCAGCAGCACTTCCCTTGGTTCGCGGAGCAAGTCATATGAGCTGCAGCAGGCGAAAGGGTATCAGATGTATTTTGCGTTAGAAAATTTAGGTGCAGTGGATTAAAATCAAATACTTAATGCAAGCTGCATAAAAGCACGAGTGAGTCAGCCTGTTTTTGTATTTTGCCAAAAAATCCTAATGGGCTATTAGTCACAGACTCCTGCAGCGATGTGCGCTTCACAAGTGCTCGCCCACTCTGTTTGGGCAGAGGTAAAAGTTCCTTGTTTGTTGAAGAACTCACAAGCATGTCAAAGCGATGAGCCGCCTGTAAGAGCAGGGGCTGATGGGAATGTCAGCCCATAAAAAGTGGAGGAGAATGGGATGAGTCAGGCGCCACGGGCCAGGCGGCGGCCTGCTACTGCCCACTGAGGTGTGTCCTAATCCCTCGCTCCTTCCCCTCAGTGAGAGAGCCCGAGGACAGCGGTGCCACGCTCGGATGTGGAGTCTGAGTGAGCCCAGGATGGCCCTGGGGACCGAGGAGGTGGGGGCTTGTTGCTAAAGGAACCTTCTTTGTACCAGAAGCTCAATATTTATGTAACGTGGTTGTGGAGGACTCTGTTGTGTTTAAATGTTGACCTGGATAACTCTCTCTCTGTTGCTAGGTCCATCAAATATGAACGACTTTGAGGTCGGTCCTAGTTTGGTCAACAGTATATTCCATTACTGAGATCACTTCAAACTGAAACTCTATAACCTCTTAATTCACGTTAGAGCAAAGCTCCAGTAAATAATTCAAACATCCACCAACTAGCTTGTAAAGTTATTTTTCTCCTCAAAGCCTTGCTGTGCTATTGATGATCTATGAATGGGAGGCATTCAAACACTCCAAGACCAAGAATCAATTCTTTATCTAGACAGTTGTTGATCTCCAAGGCTTTGCCCTTTTCTTCAGGTCCACAGATCAAGTGAAGGATGATTTCTCGCTTTTGAACAACCTGCTGGGAGCACAGTGTGCAAGAAACCATTTTATAATAGCTCAGTCTCTCTACAGGTTACTGTACATTGGCTATACACTTTTCACAATGAAGGCAGAACAGCATGAAATCAACCAAACCCTTCCAAACTAAATTCATTCTCAATCATTTCACTATCCCAGATCAGGTCCCGGGTGTGTAAACATGAAAACAAAGAGCCTTGTGATTCACACGGGACAAACTGATCCTTGTAGCAAAGCTTCCGTGTTGATACCAAAACTGATGGTGACAGGTACGCAACAACTTCTGTAGGTGTTCTTGATGATATTTTAGAGCTTGTCATTTCCTGTAAAATGACTAATCATCCTGCAGGATGTGTTGCATCCTGATTTGACACGAAACACATATGAACATGTGTCAGCAGATAGCCTTTACTTGTTTAAATTGTTGTACTCTGTTTGCAATAAACAACTCGTGGTAAATGCAGGAAGCTGCCATGACAATAGAAACATGAGCTTTTTTTGGTGGCATTCTGTGACCTGGTGTTGGCACAACAGATAAACTGACCATATATAGTAAAGTGTAATGTAGATGTTATGTAAAAGGGCAAAGAAATTAGGGTTAAACTAAGTGACTGAAGTGATTACCAGTTGAAGGAAAGAATACACTAGCTGACATGACCTTCTTAAGCCTGGAAAGTCCACATGTGATCAAAAGTTAATGCAGTTAATGTCGGCAAGTGAACATGCTCACAAAGCATGTTTAATGTTTACTTTGGTTTAAGACCAGATATCTGCAAAATCACATTCAAATCTGTGTTTTTCACTAATTAGCAAAGTTTAGCATGCTAAAATTAACAAAGTCCAGCCAATCAAAGACAAAGGTAAATATTGACATGAATGTGGTGCTAGATGAAAAGTTAAATAAGGCAAACACATTTAACCAACTTAAAAAGAAACCTTTAAACATCACAGTTTAGACAATATAAATGTCTTTGCCAAGTTTTCACTGTCCATGAGACAAAATAATACTGACACAGCCATAGCAAGCCATGAAATAAGTGTAAAGGAACATCGAGACGAGTGGTGATAGAAAAACTAGCGCACCAACATCTTAACTACAAGCATGGTTAAAATTCTTTATCTGGTTTTCTTTAGCAATGGATATCCATTAGTCAACATAGCAGATGTAAAAATCTATTTCTGATTCTGTTTGCATATTGACCAGTCTAACGGTCAACTTGAGGACCACAATCAGTCCTAGATACTGCATGTACAAAGGCCAGACTGTAACAAAACAACTACACTCTATTCTCTATGGCTGCAGTTGTAGCAGTGGGTGACAGGCAAATAAAAATAGCTGTATGTTACATCTTTGATCGTCAGCGATCTAACCCTAATTTGGCGTGAGGCTGAAAAGAAAATCAACCAGTGATCAGAGTGGGTGCAAAGGCTTTCAGACTTTTGGCATTTCAATGAGAGGGTTCTCACAGCTAGAACTCTAGAGGGGGGAAAAGCCATTGTATAACGTTAATTACTGCTTGTGGGACAGGGACGGTCTACAGTGGTGACAACATGTAATTTGAGGATTTCGCTTTATGCCATATATGTGCAGGCTGTGTCATCCGGTGCTTACGTCTACCCAACTGTTTTACAGTATCTGCCAACTCCAGCCCTGTAACTGGAGTGATGCCCGGCTGTGATGCTGCTCACTATAAAGACACAAATAGAAACCGGAGGGGCACATTCTGAGAAAAGAGTCCCTCGTGTGAAACCACAAAAACGAGAACTACACACTGGCTTCATTTTTTAACACCTCAGCTGACTACAAAACTAAAGCGATGGCTCGAGGAGGGTGGGTCAGCTGGCTTTTTACTCTGTAAAGTTGACCAGGGTTCTTTATTTTCAAACCATACACTGTGGTGTAATGTGGTAATGGGGTCTGATTTCTGGAGTTTGAGGAGAGGTCAAGTAGTCTGATTATGGGAGCGATGGTAGGAAGTGTTAATTATCACTGGCCAATTCACTAATCAACCTCCTCCAAATTTTTCATATTTTCCACAGCACTGATAAAAGTTGACGAGAGGGTTCCCGATGCTATAAACGGACCAAACTTCAGTCAGGAGAACAACTGAGATAATCCATCCACAATAAGAGGTTAGTCACTAATTTACTGCTGACAGACTGACAGTGATCACTGCCTTTAAAAAAAACAAAACAAAAAAAATGTAATTAATTAATTTTTTTAGGGGGCTTGTTCAGATGAAATAGCATTAAAACATGTTAAAAAGACAACAACCTTAATAAACGCAGAGTAGTTTGGACCCAGAAGCAGAGTTCATACATCATCACTTAAACACCGGGTTGGCATCTCTGTCGCTGCTCTCAAACGGTTTTTACTCTACTGACATTCAGAAGCCATATTAATAAATATGTCGTCTTCTGCTCCTCTTGTATATGGGGTCCCTCATGTGTCGTTCTTTGGACCACTGCTTTTTTCATTTTATGTATTACTGCTGTCTTGTGTATTTATTCATATTATTTGTATAACTGGAGGGCCCTTACAATATAAAGCGCCTTGAGGCAACCACTGTTGTGATTTGGCGCTATATAAATAAAATTGAATTGAACTAAGAGCTTCGAAAGCATCTCCCACCATTGCTATGCTGAGGATACACAGCTCTATTTGTCTGTTGGGCCTAACAACACTTAGCAGCCTCTCCTACCTTAGAGAATGCTTTATTGCTATTACTAAATGAATGCCGTAAAATGGCCTCATTCTCAATCCTGTCAAAAATGAAGATCTTGTGTTTACTCCTGCTGTCGCGTCTACAGAGGTCAGTTATTACATCAAACTCCTTGCAATCAAGATAAATTCATCTGCTGTGAACCCAGGCTGCTGCTGAGATCTTATTCTACACCTTATTCATCTCCAGCCATCAGATCTGAGTCTGTGGATTGTTCTACGCCGTGAGGCTGTTGCATCTATATTTTAGAACAGCCTTCCTCAGTGCTTTCTTTAAACAGGTTCATGTTTCCTTCACGTTTCCCACATTATTTGCTGGCTAGAGTTCACATCTAATGTATGTATGGAAGTATGCACGTAGAAACAAATGTAAGGTACACTCCATGTATGTTTTCATCTAAACTGTGAAGCACTTGATAACTGTGTGCTTTAAAAACTGCTACACAAATAAAGTTATTATTATTGTCATCAGGAAACCCTGAGTTTCTGTGTGCTTCACCACGCAGGCCAACCTCTGGTAGATCACACGGGTTCTTGTTTAGTTTGTCATTTCTCCGTGCAGTGTAGAAATACGGCTGTTTGTCGTCTAAATTCCTTGAGCACTCTGTGCTGACTGGACGCATGGGTACCATAACACCTGCTACAATATTCTCTGCACGCACAACTGATGAAACAGGCAGGGTTATTCCTGCATAGAGGAATTTCTGGAACTCCACCATAACAGGTTGTAGCCAATATCCAAAAGTTACAGACTTCGGCCAAACAAAGAGACGTAGAGTCATTGAATCAATCGAGTGACTCAAGAATGCAACGTCCATTTTGGCCCAACGTCCACATGTTGCTGCAGAGTCTGAATTCTATGCAAATTCACTTTTTTAAGAAGCTGTTTTGTAAATTGAAAGTTTTTGGTATAACATTTGCACTCCCTTCATTTTGCTTCTACACCTTTATCTGCTCTACTATTATAACGATAACATGTGGCTAGCTAATGTTAGACACAGCTCTTTGGTGCCCTCCTGTATTTAGGCTTCGACTGAATCCTTACTTCTACTATCATACATGCAGTCCTGTGTTATGATAATATTAACAAGGAATTCATGTCATGACATAAAAACAGCTTGCTGTTTAAATATGAAACAGCTTGTTACAAAAACAACTATAGCATCATGTGATTTCTATACACCAACAAGGACAGGTCTAGAGGACAAAGGACACTTGATGACATTGTCTGCACAGTTCAGCAGAAAATTTGCTCCAGTGAATAAAACATCTTATCTTTTGCAGGTCAAACAGTCCCAAACGAGATAAGAGCAGATAAAAGAAGAGTGACTGGTCACACTTATTAGCAGTTATTACGTTGATTAGATACTCGTGTTATTTTTCTTTCCTGAGGTTTGGACATTTGGAACTGCTGGAAATGTTTTTTTTGCATCACGTACACTGCACAACAAAGCAGCAGGCCTTGCTTTTGTCGACTGCACTCTCCGCTGCTGTGAAAGTCCTCAAGACTCACACACTTCTGCTTCTGGGAAAGTAATCTTTTTACCAAGCAAACTTTTTTTTTTCTTGCCTGCAGGACAGAAAAAAAAAAAGAATAGGAGTGAGGGGGGAAACCCAAGGAAAGCAATCATTAATATTTCATGTCGGCTGAAACAGATTATAAAACTGAAAGTTTTCTCAGCTGCAAGGAAGAGCAGCCTGCTGCCATCTGACAGCCTCGGTTGCCTGGAAACTGCTATTGTGTCAAATGCAGCACATGGTGATATCATTTGAAAGGAAATCCTTTTATGTCAGTGGAATGATTAAATTAAGCCCAGCTTTCTCAGCTCTGGCACTCGAACGCTTGTCTTTCTTTACTTTGTGGACTCTAGCTCTGTCCGAGTGTAATGATTGCCCACTAAAGTGATCACAGATAGATAATAAATACACTGTGGAAATGAGGTGTACTTGAAACTCCCAGCACTGGGATTCCTGAATGATAACACTGTTGTCTTGCAGTCAGCTGCTGTGTGGCCAGTAGAGCTATTTATAGCAGTTCTGCACAGCAGCTGTGCTTAGTTACTCCATCCTACTTCACACAGTGAGATGTGGTGTCAGCAGAAATTGGTCTCTGTGCCACAAATATCCAATTATTGGTTTCTCTGTGGCTCTGCAGAAGGAGGCAGATACTGAGTGGGCTCCTGTCATCATCACCATTACTGCTACTGCTGTGTCTTCCTTCCTTCTGCCTTCCTCTTCCTTTAGCATAACTCTTAATTTGAAATACCCCAAAGAGAGCAGGCGTGCTGAGTGGAGTTTTATCTCCACAGACATTTTCACTGAGGATGACCCCACAGCAGAAATAATCCTGTTAGCTGAGCTAACGAGCATGGCTGAGGAGGTTAATACTGCTGTGCTAAATTATTTCAGCACAAATTTGAATTGCAAAGACAAGAAGTGTTTTTATAAGAAGCAGTCACGTTCATTGATATAATCTTGTTATGTCAGCTCATCTTGATAGTTTAACTAGTTGTACGCGTGTACACTGAACCCTGGAAGTCAGGAAGGCGAGAGCATCCAACAGTGATGGGGTCAGTCTGTTGTTTCAGATAGTGGTTTGTCTTCTTTGACCTTTGGATCTCGACACAGTAAATGACGTGTTCGAACTCACTGCAGCAGAAAGGCATTTTCTTATTGATTCCAGCTGGAGACACAAATCCCCTCTGAAGTTGCATCCGGTGTAAAACTGTGACAAATCAAACATGCCGCTGTGGCAACCCACCAACCTTCTGATTAATAGACCTGCGATCCCACACAGAGGGTAAAAGAACTTCCAGCCTTTTACGTTTAGAGTGATACAGAGTGCTAAATACATGTTTTTGCTAATAGTAAATCATCCTTATTCATAATCAAACAATATAATCAAAGTGCAAGTCTAATCGATATATTGAATGAATAAGAAAAATGGTTCTAATATCTGGATTGTATTGGAGGTGCCGGGTCAAAGCTCCGCAGAGTAAATAAAGCAGAGTATGGTTTGAAGGTAGGAGCCTGTGATGGGTAAGTTACTACCATATCTGTGCATCTGTGCAGTGGTTCTTAGTGAGATCCACCCCTCTCTTTTCACATCTGGATTAGGCAGATGAACGCAGTCCATCTGTTTATCCCCCATGAACATTATTGTGCACATATACATTACTGCCTTTTCCTGCATGGTCAGCTCCAGGGCCAGTCACATCACAGGTGCACACAAACAAACAATGGATGTAAAAACTCGCCCTCCTAAAAGCAGCAAAACACTCCCGCAGGGAATTCAGGTCACTGACGCTTCAGGCACTTTTTACTAAGTCATCAGATGCATGATCACTACCCTCTCATGACCTTACACGGTCTGCAGAAGGGCTGCAGCACAATCTCAGCAGTATGATAAAAGAAGTGTTTACAGAGTCACATTTATGTAAGCAATGATGTCCTCAGCTGAGGGCACAGGCTGAGGGTGCCTGCATAAAAGCCTGCACAGGACACAGGACAGAGGTGCAGGTCATGCAGTAAACTGTGGTCTGCTCTCCAAAAATAGAACAACACAGAGGGCAATGGTGTCAGTTTGATCAGAGAGAAATGACCAGCAGAGAAAGCACAATCTATTTATCTGCGGGGCCCGGGTTAAAGGAAAGCGAAGCTGGGCTCTGACGTAGACAGGCCATTGATTATGGGTGCCGCTGCAGCATTTCGCCACTGAGAGCTAAATTTAGAAAGAGGGTTCCCTTCTGCTATCCTGGGCCAGCCTGCTGCTCTGCATTCTGCTGCAGAGCGCCGTGCTTAAGTAATGCAAATCAATGCAACATGGTCTGTGCGCTTCGGTGAATATCAGTGCATGTGTTGCATCACAGCACACATGAAAATACAACAATGCTCTCACACATTCTGTGCTGACTGTCTTTAAAGACAACAATCCTGATTCAGGGTTGTCAGTCTGACACTGTTTCGTGACTTAATGAGCCTCCTACGATGCTTAACAGCAATGCAGAGTTTCTTAACTGGATTGAAACCGCCATAATGTAGTTAATGCATTCCTCCAAAAAGCATATGTGTAAAGGAACAGAGCTGTGAAGTGGGAGGAACTATTTCGGGAATCCCCGGGTCTATCCGTTTTCTCCCACAGATAGGTGACTCAAAGTTGCACCACTTCTACTGCTTGGATCTGCTTTACACTCTGCCTGTTTACAAAGCTGGTATGAAAACAATATATCAGTAATGACTTGCATGTTGGTAGGAAACATTCAAACACCAAGCTAGATTACTGACATAAGTTCTGCAGCCTGCTATTTGTTTAATCTTACAACATTTGCCAATGTATATATTTACAAAGCAGCTATAAAATTTTTAGTTATAAAAACAAAAACATTTTGAGGTGGTTTAATGTGACTCCAGTTAGATTAAACTGCATTTCAGCCCTGATGCTCGTGCTACTCAAATCAGATTTGTGCATCTTTTGCATCGGTTGCCAAGAAAAATTCAGCAATGGCGTCACAATCAGAGCAGGAGAATCCAAAGTGCTGCAAGTAAAACCTAAGGAGGGCGACACAGAGAACAGCAGTGTGTGGACAAATGCTAAAAGTATGAAAAGTATATTGTTAACACAGCAATGGCTACAGATAGGTTTCTGATATCTAGACACATTAATCCAACCTGAATATTTCCCAATAACAGTGTGAACAGTGTTTCCTAAAGAATCTGGCATGAGGAATTAGTCTGGTTTTGCCAAAGTGCTCTGAATTTCTTCACTAGGGTGGAAATCTTTAAGTGATAAACAAAGTGTCATGATATGAATGCTATAGCTACATCATGCATTTACATTTCCTAGCACACACAACAACAACAACACAAACCCAAACAAGTCTTAGAGCAGTGTGTCTGCCTCCAATGGCAATTTATGGTTCTATCACACCAGAGTAAAAATAGAACAGCTATGAAAAAAGAAAGCAAAAAACCTCAATGGTTGCCTGGTGATTGCATTTAATAACTGACAGCAAGTAGCTGCCTTCAACTCCAACTTCTGGGTGACCACTTTTGATCACAAACAGATTGCATAGTTCATGTGGCGAGAAGGAACCCGTCTCCAAACAATTACAATCTGAAGGCAGTCACTGTCAGACAGAGTGGCAAAGGTTTGCAAATACTTGCAGTTTCATTTGTAAACACAGCCTGCCAACAAATCGCAGTCAATCTGAGTCTGTCTGCGCCAATAAGTGCAACTGGTCTGCAACTGTTTGCAGCTGGGGTCTCAACTCAGCTGGTTGCTAACTGACTGCATTCTGGATATATTCCTATATTAAAGCAAAGCTGGCGAGTGCCTAAGTCATTTTGCAGTTAAACTCCGTCACTATTTGAGGAGGAATTTCTGAATTTACGAGGTTTAAATTGAAGATGTTTTGTCTGGACTCTGAATCTGATCTGAATCTACTGATCAACATCTCTGAAGCAACCGAGGGAACATGACTGCAAGTTAACTGCACACTGTTGCAAAACTTCACAGTCTTCAATCGCTGTTGTCCCTCATGTGACTGAAGCATTAGGATCTAAAAAGGGGAAAAACTTCAACAGTGTGAAGGTGGTTTAAGTACAAGAGGTCAGGCCTCAAAGAGCAAACTGTTGAGAACAACCAGGCTGTGAAGGAATAAGGAGGTACTGATTTGTGATCCAAATGTAATCAAATTACTCAACAGAACCTCGCTGGAGCACTCGCCATTTTCACGTCATATATCAGGACATATAGTGTGTGGCCTATACGTAACCGCAGAAAAGCAGGGCTGCAATCGACTGGTTAGAAAGTTCGATCCAAGACTCAACGTTCCAGGTAAAAAGAATTTCATGGTTACTTTACTGTGGTTACAATAAAACTATTTCCAGGGAAAACACTAACTAGGCTACTTTTTTTACTAATGTCCTACCTTTGCAGTGTCACTGGATACAATGCTGTGTCCCTGCTATTACACTACAACGATGCTGCTGGAACCTTGTTTCTAAAGAGTCACGTTCATCAGGTAGTCTGTCACATGCAGCTGACTGAAAAGTTGAATCAAAAGATCTTTTATGTTGTTTCATTTTTCACTGTTAGCACTATTAAATGCTGCTGCTTGCACACTGCAGTCATGATAAAATGTTCCAGATTTATTTTTAATATCGTGTGAAATACTGTTATCACAAGTTTCCATGAAATATCGTGACGTAGTTTTAAGGCTATATTGCCGTCCTGGCTGAGCCTCTAGTATTTAGACCACAAACATGCCAAAACTGCAGGATTGCAGATAATTCAAACTTCTGTCTCTGTTGTAAATACTGATGAAACCATTAAATTCTCTCTGCAAACAGCTTAGCACATTGCTATCACCTCGGCTTCATCTATGCATTGCTGAATAATGTTTGCTTCTCAAACCTGTCAAAATGTGTAGTGCAGTTCTGCAGCACCTCCTTACTCCTTACATCCGTACTGTATTGCATTTCTGAAAATGCAGTGTTGACTTCTAGGATACGTCCCTTTTTACACAAGCAAAACCTACTTTATAAAAACAATTTGAAAAAAATATCTAAAAATCACATTTAAATTCGGGACAAAGCCACTTTAAAATGTTGACTGGATCAGCTCAGGGCAACGTGCAGCTGTCTGTCATGTGTGCTGCTGCTCTGCAGATGACTCAAGGTGAGAACAACTGATTGTTCTCTGTCCCTAACGAAGGCTGTTCTGTTCCTGATGTTGCACAAACAGCTGTGCCTCCCAAGGCCCTTCACAGCTTTAACCAGGACACGCAGTGCTCAGCCACCTCCACAAACACAGCTCTGTTTGATTCAGCACGACTCACTCAATGCGACACATTAAGTGTGATTCACTCATCGCGGACAAAATCACCGGTGCAGGATGGGTGTTTCAAGAGCAGGCACGGGAGAGGCCGAATCAGCGTTTGTTTACCGCTGTTGGGAGGGAGAGACTCATCACGTCCTGTGCCAGAAGCCCGTGGTCAGCGGGACGGAGACGCTCGCAGACAAACATACGGTTCTGTTAATCTAAACAATGGCACGCCTCAGCTGTCCGCAGCCCTGACTCAGTTCATGTAGATGAGTCTTGTTGACCAGCCAGTCTGGGTCAGAGCTGAGCGAGGCAGCACCTGTGAGAAAGCCTGCAAACACAGCAAAACTCTGCAGGCACTTAATGGCTTGGATGGGACACTTGTTACAGTCCATCTGGAATTGAAGATTACCTCAATCAATACATAAAGGGACATTTCAGCCAGGGTGCAGACAGTGCTTCCACTGTTTTTAACACCCAAGTCTCACTTTAGCTAGTTGAATGTTATAACTTCGCTCTCCTGTGAGGCTGGATGACAGAACAACAGCACAACTGAGCGTGGCCCACAGACTGGCTGGAACACTTTCTACACTGCCTCCATCGGCCAACAGAGCTCTCTGCAGGCAGACGGGCAAGCAGAGCGCACTCGACCATGAGTATGACACTGCTTAAGCAAGCAGTATCACCTTTGGGGAAAGTGCTTCTCTTTTTACCATAAAGCAGCTGCCTTTATTGGCTGTTTGTTACTGCAGTTGTGTAAGACCTTCCAGGTTTGTCACTGATAAAAGCTGAGGTTGCATTGGTATGTGTTAAATCACTGTCTGTCTGTCTGTAAATCAGAGGTCAGCCACTGAGATCAGAGAAATCCTAAGTACATAAGCAGACACAACACATGAGTACGTCTCTGAATGCTGCCGTTAGGCTCAGCTAGTCCCAAAAGCAGCAAAATAACATGTAAATTTTATGGAGTCTGGATGGCGGCACCCACATAAAGCTTTCCTCTAATATTCGGCAAATTCCACTTTGTGAGTTGGACTCTCTCTGCTCGATCTCGAGCTGTACATCTTTTGATATTTTCTGAAATTTTGCTGCTTAAGTCTTCTAAAACCTGTGAACTGTGACACATACCACAACAGCTCTACAGACTGGCAGCGAAGTCGCCGTTTTGGTGTCCGTCTTCACAGCTCAAAGGATTTTTCTGTCATCGTCTTGTGCTCTATTTATTTTTCAAGTACACCAGTGGCTTCCCCTTTCTTCTCGATGCGTGCACTTCCTGCGCTTTGACTCTTTTTTTCATGGATGATCTGTTTTGAGGTCACAGCCAGCTCTCTGATCTTCATGTCAGTATAATTCAACTGCAGATTTTTACCCGCAGATAACTTTTGCACATCTGAAAAAGAAGGCTTTACACCCAGCTGGCTCTTTGTTTAAAATGACACGATGTACTTTACTATGCCTGCTTTTGGCTCAATGTCTCATTTGAATCATAAACTGTATATAAAAGATTGATGTAGCCAATTGTGACGTCACCCACTGGTTTTTGCACATTGCAAATTAAAGGTGCAATTTTATTTTCATGGTCATCAACTTGTTAGTTTTGCTCAGCCAGAACTAGCTGAGCTAGATGAGGGTTTCAGCTATCTTGGGTATGCTTCTATTAAGGCCTGACTTGGACTTCTGCAGGGAAGCTTTGTAGATCCTGCTGATGTAACCTACACAAGTGGCTGATGTCATTTAAGGCACTGCCGGTTAATTATGTGTTAATTAGTATGTGGCCGCTCTGAGTGTTTATAGCTATGCCAGCCATGACAGAAATTAATAAAATGCTGGGAGGTTTTTCCCCGGTCTTTCGTACATTCCCTCACATCTATTCCGACTGTTACATTTGTGATTCCTTTCAATTCAATTCAACTTTATTTACATCACAAATCACAACAACAGTTGCCTCAAGGTGCTCATATTGACATTTTATCGATTATTATTCCTTATGCTGAGAGGATGATTGTTATACTGATAAATTTAAAAAAGGTGGTGAAAAAGTATCGAGGGCGCTGAACAGGCGAATCACAGCAGACGCGTGCGGCGTCGACTGAGGTGTAGTTACACTTCGAGGGTTCAGATGTGGGTCACAGTTTGGGGTTTCAGACACCACTCCGGCATAAATTTCCCCACTCCACAGTCGTGTGTAACTTAAGTCCTAATACAAGTACAACAGGTTAGTTACAATAAAATGTACCTATAAGGAGAAATTATTCCTACGATAAAGAGAAGCATTTTAACAGGACAGTCTATGGAACCGACTCACTTTTGGATGAACTGAACTTGGCCACAGGTTGCTGCTTGTTTCAGAAACATAATTAGTACCTTTGGTGTATGTGGAGGCTTATATACTGTATAGAGCTGCAGTCACAAAACTAATCGCTGCAGTAATGTAGCACACAGTGAACTGGGTTTTATCAGCAGGAACCTTGGCTCACAACAGAGCAGCTGACCTCTGTCCTTACCTAACACAGTGCACACACTGTTCATACCCAGAGCCCCACTGTTACACTGTGCACTTATGACACACAATTGATCGCTTTCTGTTTTCATTATGCAAGAGTGATCAGGAGTTGACTTTATACAAGTGTTGCTTGGGGTCAAGCTGGGTCTCACTGCACTGCCCCCTGCAGAATAAAGATAAGTAAGTTTAGGGAAAAAACCCACGAAGCCTTTTTTTTTTTTCTATTTTGCAGTTACTTGCTGAAATGTGTCTGTGCACATGGAAGGAGGCGTGCTTGGAACTAGTTTGGATTTGTGATAATTTCGCGTATACTGCATGCAGGCATAGGAACGGTGCCTATCCAGACTAGCACGCAGCTGTGAAATGCCTCTGGTGAAAGCGCAGGAAAAAGGCACATTAAAAAGCATGATGCCTGGTTCAAAGGAGCTCATGAGAGCTGTCTGAATGTCTCCCTGCTTTACTCATCTCTCACAGTTACAAAGTTACAAAGCGGGGAGCAAAAGGCTTAGCTGTAAATTAATTAGGCTTCATCAAACACTCAGCGCCTTGTTTCCCGTCTCAGTGTGGGGAGACGGGAATGGAAAGCACCTCTCTCTCAGCTCAGACTCTTCATCTCTCTCATTAACTGCTCTGACCTGTGATGTGTTTGGATACGGAAGGAAATTACATCCAGGACATCAAGGGAGTTCACTGACTCCATGTGACGTTTCAGTTGCCAAAGCCTCTTGACTGTTAGTCTAATGACCATTTCTAGAGAAACATTCAGACGGCAGGGTCAGAACTTGGCACAAACAACATGGCAGGATGGATCCAACCTTTCCTGTATCAATGGTTCATGGTTGGTGATGGCGTAATGGCGTAGAGGAAATCTTCTCCACATTACGCTCACACAGTATTGTTGCCATCCATCCCTTTAGCACCACAGTGCAGCCATCTCCTGACACGACAGCGAGTTCTCTGTACTCAAATACCCTCCACAGTCACCAGACGTCAATCCAACAGACCACCTTTAAGCCCCTAAACACATATTATTATACAATAGGATATAATGCAACACATCCAGATCATACTTTACACCCGTGTTTCCCAACCTTTTAGAGCCACTGCACATATTTCACATTAGAAAAGTCACACGGCATGTTCCCGCACACCAGGCTCGTTTGTCCCCAGTTATACCTCTTTTGCTTTCTTCTGACCACTACTCATGCTAGGGCCTTCATCTGGGTCCGAATTTTCTCCAGGACTTCTGTTAAACTGGCAGTTTGCAACCCAATCAATTAGAGCAGGTATGTAATTGTTCTGCGCGTTACTCAAGCCGATCGCTCAAGTACTAATCAGGTGGAACCAGATAACTGATCATTTCTCACGGCACACCTGTGGGCCGCGGCACACCAGTTGGGAAACACTGGTTTAAAGTATGAAGTATTCATATTTAGAAAGCATCTTTATTGTATAAGACTTGAAATGCCCCTCATGTATGACAAACAACATTTTATTGCTTATTCAACATTTTAATCAATGGTGATCTTATCTAACCTAAGATAAAAAAAAACGTCTGTGTGAACATGAAAGACCCAATGACGGAAACCACCTGACTCTGGTAAAAAATAGTTCCAACAACACTTTAGACACACTAGAGTCACATTGGTATCCGCCGCTTAACTTCCCATTTATTGTCTGTGGTTTGGTTCACGGGCAGACTCCACAGTGAGAATCACCACAGTGTCTCTCATATCCTCCACAGATGAACCTCCAGTGATTTAGTCTTAGTCTTTCTCATAGAAAGCCAAGAATGTGGCATGGGAACTGAGCAGCCCTTATAGTCAGTCTATAACAGCACAGTGTTACATTCAGTAAAGTAAACAAGTGCTTTTAAGAGAAATTTGTTGGATTGTAGCATTACAAATCAAGCGAAACTGCAACCACAAAGATTCCCGATCATCTCATAGAGGAACATACAACAACTTCGTTATGAAACACAGCAAACACAGAACAGCAGAGGCATTTATCTGAAGTACAATTAAAGCCTCCTTTCAGCAGTTTCTTTGTTCTGCTGAGAAATATGAATAAAATCAAAACAAAAAGCTCAAAGAAGCTAAAACTCTCCATAGAGCTGAGAGGACCTGTAAAGCAGCAGGATCCTCTGCATCATCATCATCATCATCACAATGCATATTGCACATCACACGCAGTGGTCCGACCCACGGTTACTACAAACTGACTGATTACAGCAGTAGACTGCTCTTAAAGGAGCCTGTTCAACAAAAGCAAACAGCATTACAGTATAACGCAGGTGCTTTATTAACTATTGCATTATTTAGAGGCTTTCATATGCACATATAATAAGCTATCACTGAAGAAAATGTCACAGCATTCTGCACTGCAACATGATTTGAAGCTGTTCAGCTGAGAAAACACGTTTACTGTAATTCAGTCTTCAGAGCTGAGAGCCGTAGCGATGCATTTGGAGAAGCTAATTAGAAACTTGCACTTGTTTGTCACTCTCTGAGAACAATAGCTTCTATTTCAGCTCGCTGAAAGCGGGTCAACGTCGAATTACAGCACTTAGCAGCCTCGGAAGCACAAGTGAGGTGTGAACACTTTGCTAACAGGCTATTATCACAGCTGCCCGTATCAACAAAGGTATGAAAAACAACTCAATGTGTTAATAGTCCTCTGAGAGAAAAGTGCAAACAGCTCTAAAATCAGCATCGACTCTGTGTGAGTCCTCAAAGTCGGAGTCGCTCACTGTGGAGAGAGCCTGTGTTACTGTCCAACGCCCACACTTGATCTCACCGTGGTATGAAAGTGTTCCAAAGAACTCATTTATTTTGGGGACTCGGAGAAATATGAACTTTCTTTCTCAATTCTGACGCTGCAGAAGCATACCAGAACACCCTGTCGCTGTGTTATTCACACACACAAAAGAAAATCTAATTTTATAGTCACTATAATCCTATTAAAGTCACCGTAGTAACAGCCTATTGCCTTTTACATAAGATGACAAATACTATTATGATCTGCGTGGCCTTTCTGCTCTGCCTTTCAGAAAATCCTGTTCCACATTCCAGAAAAGCACATCCAAGCAAAGGTGAGCAACAACAATCGCTATGTTTACAATCTACACACAGCTGATGTGGAAAACAGCTGGGGTGGCTCTGGGTCAGGAGGAAGTCCTATCAAGGAGAAGGTTGGTCGATCGATTTCTACTGAACCCCGATGCATCCACCAGTTAGTGTTTGCTTAGGTATAGGAAAAAACTGCTTGTATGAATGCGGGTCTATAACTGGGTGAATGAGGCTTGTAGCAAAAATCACTTGGTGCTCAATACTCATTAGAAAAGCGCTATAAGAACCAAAACCCACGTTAGCACAGAAACTCTCAAATAACCTAGCATTCATTCTGCCTGCTCACATATACACTCATTGAAAGGTGTCTCCTTCTTTTCTCAAACCTGCATAATACATAATACATTTCCACTGCGTAAAATTCACACAGGTGTGCATTACAACAAAAATGAATGAGCTTTATAAAGGTAGGACTCGACTGCACTATTTACATGGAACTACACGCAACAGAGCAACTTAGGCTACGTTCACACTGCAGGCGAAAGCGCATCAAATCCAACTTTTTTGACCCTCTGCGACCCATATCTGATCATGGTTTGACAGTGTGAACAGCACAAATCCCATATTTTCAAATCCGATCTGGGTCACTTTCGTATGTGGTACTGAATCCGATACATATCTGATGTTTTAGAAAGCGACTGCTGTCTCCGTCTTTTACGTCACTGACACAAGACAGACGCCAATTATCAGCGCCGGAGAAGACATCGTGAACACTTGTTGGCCATCCAGTGAAACTGTTGGGAAGACAACGTTGGAGGAATGTGAACATTTTATTTGTACTGTATAATCTGCAGATTGTGACAGAAATCTGTAGCTATCCTTTGAAGCACCGCTCCTCTAAAACAGCAATAAGGATCATTATTAGGCCATATGTAAAGAACAAAATAACTTTATAACTTAAAGCAAAATTGGGAAACGTAAAGTCCGAAACAAGTCTTTATATTAAGGGCCATCAGTCAAACAATACTGTTTGCTCTGGGTCTAAACAGAGCGCGTTGTGTGTGACGTCTTCTTTTGCGCATGCTGGCCGCTTTGAGGGTTCACACTAGAGCGCGTTTGCTGTCACATTTTATTTGTAGAGTGAACGAGCAGACAAAAAAAAAAATCGTATTTGATCAAAAAAAAAATCGGGATTGAGCATTAAGACCTGCAGTGTGAACGTAGCTGTTGTGAGCATGGTTATGGAGGCATTACACCATTTCTTTAGGCGACTGTATCTGTATGATGTGGATGGCTGGTACACTTGACGTGATCTATGTCAAAGTGATCCAAGATCATCACAGATGTATAAAATGAGGAGAAGGCACATGTAGGGAGGTGCAGGAATTTTGGGAAAGGACTCATAAAATTCTAGATCCCACTGCCATTTAGCTCAGATTCATTGTTTTAGGAGACAAGTGGCAACAAACACATTCGACGTCATGTTCAATCAAGTATCATGGCCTATTTTTAATTTTTAGGTTTATTAAGAGTGATGGCGCTTGTATGACGATGATGGCTTCTTAGGGGTGTTTAAAGGGGAGAGATGTTTTATATTTTGCATAATAAAAAAAAATATTCAAGAAAACTGGTAATCACTAAAACATGACGTGAAAGTTTAGTACTAGATTAGATTAGACCCCTGCTGTAGACACCTGAAAATAAAAGCGTTAGGTTGACTTGTAGTGTGTTTGGTCACTGCCTGGTTCCAGCAGCAAATACTGGGGTTGAAAAATGCTAATCAAGCTGATAACTCAGCACTCCAACCTCTTGCACAAATACGGTTATTTCTGGGCCAGAAAAAAACAACATGGCAGCAGCCAAAGGGCTACATTTGAATGAAATTTGAATGAATGAATAAATAAATATATAAAGGGTGACATCACAGTGGCTAAATCCATCTTTTAAACACAATCTAGGCTCACTGTCACCAACTGTTCTCACCGGCAGCAGCGAATCTCAGTGAACGTTTCACTGACATGCTCTGATAAACACACATGGGATGATTTTCATAATAAAAGTCTCCTTCTGGATTATATGTCCTGCTTTTAAAATTCTCTGGCTGTGATGGGAAAACGTGTAAAGGACAGAGTGAAGCTACGTCAGAGATACCCGGTGTATTTCAGAAATAAGAGGGAAAACGACCTTTCCTGGAAAGTTTCACAAGGGGCTGAACTGTAACCCACAAAATTAACATTCCTGGGATGTCTGGAACTTTTCATTAAGCTCCATATAGAAAAGGCTCAGTTTTGACACAGGTAGTTACAGTATTTGTGAGCAGAGAACTTCTAGCAGGATCTGCCTGACAACAGCCACCTCAGCCTGATGCTTCTTTTATACACGTTTCTGTTTCAAACAATCGAGCATATATTAGCAGGATTCTAGTAATTATGTGATAACAGCAATGTAACATTAATGTTGTTTACTTCAACTCTGATAAATGGAAATATTGCATTCAATGAAATATTTGCAAAAACCAAGTTGATGTTTGCTTTTTGTCTTGGAGCAGGTATAAATAAATATTTTAGCTCCATTCCCTCCTTTCATTGACGGCCATCTGCCCTCTTGGTGAACTTTCTGTGCACAGTCATAGGAAGTGCATCTGCTTGTCTGTAAATGGTTTCTGTCTCATTTACCGCATCGGATGTGATTAAAGTGCTGTGTGTAAAAACAATGTTCTGCTGTACTTGTTACACTGTGCAGAGATTTACACATCTCAGTTTGAGGGCACAAACTGAATGTGCATTAAAAGCCTCTGTGTTGCATTCAAGGACATCTATCATTCATATTATTATAATCATTATAATTATTATTTACATATGGGAAATAGACAAGCAGGCAAAGTGCAGTCAACAGCGATGATGAGAGATGAAACGGACATACATGAGACAGAGCACGATGAGGGGGTGGGGGTCAGACAGGGGTGGGATGCTGGTCTGGCTCCACACACAGCGACTCACTTGGCCAGCTTCATCTCTATCTGTTGGCGGATTTCTTGCCGCTCCTGATCGCTGCGGACGGGGAAGATGTTGCGGTCCTCCAGCTCCTGCTTGCTGGGCCTGTTCCGAAGCTTCACAGCCAGCAGCTCCTTCTTCATTCTGCGTGGGAGGGTCCCTGTCGTCGTCGAACACAAGTTAACGTCAGTGGCTGTACAGTGGCTGTACAGTGGCTTTCTAGCTGCTGCACATAGTTTTCCAGCTTAACCTGCTAAACTGATTCTAATCATCTAAGAATTAGCCTGTGAACTTTCACACATTCCTCGCAACAGCTACACATTTGATTAGAGCCCGAGTCTGAGTGGACAGGTCTGAACCCTCGTTCTCTTACATAAAACACCTTCCACAAACTCGGGATTAAGTTCGGGTCTGCTCCGGGGTATTAACGGGTTTTTTTAAGCCAGTGTGAAGCTTTGATTTCATGTTTGCTGAGTTGGCTTGATTAAAAAAATACAGAAAATCTTCACCCAGGCTTGCACGTCTCTTGCAGACTGAAGCATGTTGAAGTATTTCCATAAAATTCCCTCCCTTCACAGATGCCCAGTGCTGTAGTTGTTTCCTGGGAAATTAGCTGGTATTTTTGTCTTTACCAGGAAAACTGATCGGACTGAGCAGATCAGATGTCACACCTTGACTGAGTGCTCGTCTCCATCAAACCTTTCATGTTTTAAATATTTTGAGTTTATGTTCAATTTAAAAGAACACAGACTGCATATAAAAGATGAAAGTATCAACTGTGACATGCCTGCTGTGCACAAACACGGATACCTGCCAATTACTTAGACTAATGTTAGAACTTGGCTGAGGTCACCACAGCAGATGGATCCATATGTTTGATTTGGCACAGATTTTGTGGTGGATGCCCTTCCTGACACAAACATTCATGAGGCAGAGTTTGTGTCTGGAATCATTGGTAAAAGCAAATGCCCATCCCAGCATCCGCATATTTTCTGCCATTCCAGGTCGCAAGGGCAGCGGACCTCCCCTCTCCCCTGACCACCTCCTCCAACACTTCTGAGGGGACACCAAGATGTTCCCAAGCCAGCCAAGATGCCCAGAAGGCATCCTGGGCCTCAACTGGCTCCTTTTGATGCGGAGGAGTGTCAACTAAACCCAACTTTAGGCATCAAAAATATTCAAATTATTACCGAGCCTCGCTCGTCCACTGAAAGAACTGCCGTTTTTGGGCTCTAAGTTTTAACACCACATGTTTCTGCTTGACAAAAGAGGCCATTAAAGGCATTCATAGTATCCAAAAATATCTGATTTGTGCAAAGATGCACTGCTACCATTCTTAAATCTGAGCTGTGACTCCCTTTGATTCATTGTTTTTTTTCCTGCTTTCATCCTGTTAGCATCTCCTTCACCACACATTAGCATCACGATCTCTGCGACTAACCCTTTCTGGGTAAGAGTAAACCTTTGTGGCAGTGCTATTTAAGTCTCCAGTGAGCTCCACAGTTCACCCTTTTAACATTTTTTCCCCCAGAGTCGCAGACATGCTAACGGCAGGAGTCCGAGCACCACTGACCCAAATGAACAGCTAAGAATTAGGCCACCAGAGCAGATGTTGACAGGCTCTGAAACTTAACACCAGCAAGTATGCCATTCATCATCCATGTAAATCTCCCCGTCAGGCTGCGAGTATAAACAAACATCACCACAGATTATGCAGCTTCATTATCCACTGTCAGGGTGCCCAGATTTGGGCTCTGTACAGAACGTGGGCGATAACAGTAAAGCAAACATCATACCACAAGTCGGCTGTCGGCACACATACCGGAGATCACAGACTCGTTCCAGCTGTCCTGGTCGCTCAAGTATTCATCCAGACGCCAGTTCTCCTTGTTCTCGTCAGACTCCTTCTTGCTCTCGGACTCTCCGGCCGGGTCCTTCTCTGTGCTGGACGTGCGAGACAGGCGGCCCTCCGGACGGCGTTTCGGAGACGAGCGCGCCTCCTTCATCTGAAAACTGAGGTCACATGTCACGAAATGTCTGTCAGTTACAGCTGTGGTGGATTGTTGTGTTTGAGCGACTGAGATGCTGCACGGCTCATCTTTCAGAGAGCAGCTGAAATGTTAGTTTACCACCGAACGTGGTCGAGCAGCAGTCACTGAAGTGATTAAAGAGTTCAGGTTGTGTCTGCAGCCCAGGCAGAAATCGCACAACTAAAGCATCACAATGTAACAATTCTGTGACCAAGACACTGGAACAACAGACTGATTTATCTTCATGAGCTGACTGTAAACTATAAAACAGAGCACTAAACAGTCGTTAAACTGCATAAAGCTTCAGTTTGGGTTCCAAAGGCAAAATAAGAGATGAAAAGCTTTGAATACACCGGGAATCCCTCTCTGTTGTTTTCTGCTTCACTAACAGGTTTACAGATCTAAAAAAAAAAAAACAACAACAACACTCAAAATACCAATAATACTATAGGTCTGTGAAGCATTTACTTGCACGTCCTTGTTCAAGCTCCAACATCAAAGCAAATCTAGAGAAAACTAAACACAATCAATCGTCCATTCTAGAGATGGACCGATCCGATATTACGTATCGGTATCGGTCCGATACTGACCTAAATTACTGGATCGGATATCGGAGAAAAATAAAAAATGTAATCCGATCCATTAAATATCACGAAAGCACCTCACAAAACTTGCAACACACCGTAACTCACCTCAGAACGTTAGCACGTCGGAGCAGTATGCATCACGTGATAGAGCGGCTGTGGCATGCGGGACCTGTCGGTGGTCTGGATAGCATGTGGAGCTTCGCTAGCAACCCGGCATTTCATCTCCGACAAAGTTATCCCCGAGAGAAGTAAAGCAAGTGTGTAAGTCCATCTCTGAATGTTTGTAAAGCATTCCTGCGTTAAGCTTAACAAACGACTGCCTCTCCTGCTGCTACTTCGATCATGAAACTGCTTAATGATCAGCTGATCGGCTTTTTTGTCGCGAGTCCGTGTCTCTTGTTTGCTTTTGGCCCACTTTGCACCAGAAAGAGGAAACCAGCGGCTGAACAACAGCAGCACGTTTAAGCTTGATCAGCTGTTGTTAGAATGTATTTAATATTACTTTCTACTCCAGGATCTTTTTCTACGTAGCTGATGCTGGTAACTGTGCAGGGGCGGATCTAGCAAAGTTTAGCCAGGGGGGCCGATAGGGCATTAACAGGGAAAAGGGGGCACAAAGACATACTTTTCTTTCTTATTCTCATTTAAAATGTCGAGCTTTTAATAAATAATTATCTGACACCCAAAGTTTTAATTTGATGCAAAATGAATAGAAGTCAATTACTGTATATAGTGACTATTAAGTCTAATATATATACCCTAGTAAGCTATAGTACTTTTTCCTTTGGGAAGGTACCATCTGTGCAGTCTGCAATTTTGTTGAAGAAAGATGTTGAATCTATTTAATATTTCTTGAAAAATAATTGATTTCTGTGCATTTTTTTTTTCACACTGCATCAAATTAAGGTTGATTACGTCGATTAAGCATCATGAGGTGGAGCGTGAGGGGTGGTTCCCTATTTTTTATTTATTTATTTGTGTTGTTGCTGGGAGTTGGAACCCTGTTAGTTAGGTTGCTTAATATTTACGCTAAGCACTCTTTAAAATACCAGAATAGGGAGGATGGTGTAGGTTTAAGTTTATTAGATTGATCAGTATTGCTGAACTATGAAATATTTTTTTTTGCATACAGGTATAACAGAATAGCTTTAGTGTAGTTGTTGTTTTAAACTTGAGTATGAACTTATACAAAATGCAGCAAGATATTTAAAAAACAGTTTTGTTGATTAAAAAAACACTATATCGGATTCATATCGGTATCGGCAGATATCCAAATTTATGATATCGGTATCAGTATCGGACATAAAAAAGTGGTATCGTGCCATCTCTAGTCCATTCATTCATTTTTTTTAAACACTTGTTCACATTTTGTTGGTTTCTGCACTAGAATACAAAAAAAGTTCATATTTTATCCTCATTTCATTCATTTTTAGCACTTGAAGATTAGCATCTTTGTCCACGTGCACACACTGTCTGGGTCAGCATTAACGGGAGGCAAACTCAAACAGAAGGCTGCTTCTTTAAATCTAATCAACAGCCTGCTGGCCTGCAGCTCCAGTCTGTGAGTAACGCTCACATATGACTCCAACCCTTCCACTATGTCCTGAAGGACGAGCGTGAAGCATATCCTCACACAGCACAGCTGCCCCTGAAGGTCAGAGGGGGTCAGACGTGGCTGCTCCTTGTTAAAAAGAAACTGTCCCAATATGTTGCTGGTGAGATTAAGCTGATTATAAGTTGGATTCTGTTCTGAAGGGGTCATCATTTAAAACAGGTCTTTAAAATCCATACATGAAATATATTTAGAAATACTTCCTCTTTTTACACGACGCCTGTGGTCTTTTTTTTGGCTCCACATTGGTTACATTTTTGTCGTGGGAGTTTCTGTCTAACAGGACTAATGCAAATCCATTCACTGACCAAAATGCTGTTTGTGTTCTTTGGCAACTACACAAACAGAGACGTGGTGGAAATGCTGCACATCAAGCCTGACCTGTCCTGTCTGTGTTTGGTAGCCAGGGCGCGGTGCAGCTCCTCAATGATGCAGCTGGGGGGCAGCTGTGGGTGCAGCGCCCCGAGGTGAGGGGACCCGGTGGGTGTGGAGATCCTGCCTCTCAACAGAGAGCCATGAGGGTCTTTGGGCAGAGTGAAGTTCCTGGGTAAGGTGGCAGGGGACTTCTTCACCGGCACTGGAGGAGCACCTGGAGAAGCGAAACACATCGAGTCAGATACCGAACGCTGGTTTTACATCAGTGTGAGTCCTGCTGGACGCACCTTCTAAGCTGCCCAGCCTGGTGAGCAGTTTGACAGGCAGGCTGGGTGGAGGAGGGGTGCTGGCTCGTCTCTGAGGCTTGGTCGCCGCCGCCTCCTGCTTCCCCTCGATACCCTCGGCTTTGCCCTGCATCTGCTCTTCGCTGGGGTCACTGATTGAGGTGCTTTCATCTTCTCCATCTTCACTCTGACTCTGATCACCTGCTGTCTTTGCCACTTCAGTCACATCTTGTACTGAAAGCACACAGCGAAGGTAAGCCGAAAGGTTTAGTGAGTTTCTGAAGCCTTTGGCTCCACCTAGTGGACAATCAGAGACATAGCGCAACTGCACTCGGAAAACCCATTTTATAATCAATATCACTTATTTTAAATCAGGTGATGAAAATAGAAACTAAAGTAAGGAAGAGTCTGTATCCATATTTGGCGATTTAAACATTGGCGGATGTTTTTACATTTTCTTTCAGACACGTGAAAAACAAACAGATTTCTGACATTTGTTGTGTGTTGTTATTTATGAGCCCTTAAAATAATTGTTGCACTGTTACAACAAGTCATGGATTATTTGTTTATACTCTGACTCGCATCAGGTGGTTGTTTTCTTTGTTTTGTGAACACATGTCAACAAGGAAGTTGCAGAAACTTTTATAACATATTTGAAATGTTTTTCATCTCTTCCTTTCTTTTGAATTTCTATTTAATTTTAATATATATACCAAAATAATGGCAAATATAGCTGGCTGAGATACTGGCGGGCCAGTATTAGCTAAGCGCTAAGAGCCATACTTTTGGTCAAGTCGTGACCTTTATTTACTCTCCTGTATTTTTTATATTTGTTATAAACCAACTGTTTTGGGAAATTCCCATCTTTACACGATAAATGCTTCCCTGTGTCCCCCAGCGTGGTGTGGGTCTGTTGTTTGCTGTGATGAATTTACATATGTGAGACTATCCAGTAAAAAACAGATGAGCTATAAAATCAAAACAATGAGCTAAAAGATGCTAAAAACAGTTTTCCTAAAGTTTCTTAGAGATGTGACAAATATGTTTAGCAGTTTTGCACAACTGATGCAATAAAGCAGCATTTTTGTGAGGCAGTTACAGGATATGTATAAAAAGAAAATAGTGCTAGCAACAAGGTGAACACAAAGCCTGAGCCTACATCGCTGTACCTGTTGAGCTTTCTAAATCACTGCCCAGGTCTTCATTAGTGTTGGCCAGCGGTGCCACCGGCTCCTCGTCTCTGTCCTCACCGTCAGAGTGAGGGGGGGTGTCCAGGTCCTCACTGTTACCCCCACAAGCAAGATCTGACTCTGCACATAGCACACAGAGGCGACAGGAATGAGTCTGCGTGGCAGTTTAGGCCTCATGCGGCTGAGCAAGTGAACCGTGCAAAGCCTGGAGTCATATGTGTGCTAGTGCGCTAACGTGTGTTCATCTGTGGTTCTGCACCTGTCTCGGTCTCCCCGGGGTTCCTCCTGACGAGGTCATCTCTCTTCTGCCGTACAGCTGCCTTCTTCTCCACCGCTACACGAACACAAACATTAATCAAACCGGTCCTCAGACTGCATAAGGAAATGAGAGCGCGTGGGACTATTTGCATGTTATGGCTTTCAGCGTTTAACGCCACCCGTGGAAGTGCACGGCGTCACACTCACCTCCTGTGGGCTTCAGCTTCTCGTTTTTCTTTTTCCTCCACTTCCAGGGCTTGAAGATGCGTCCCAGACTGGCCAGCTTGCTGTTGCGGCGAACGGGAGGCGTACGGACCCCTGAGACCAGGCAACCTGAATGCAGAGCCCTCTGCTGGTCCATCACATCTGCAATACAGAACACAGCTGCCTTTAACACGGGCTGAGAAAACAAAATCCACCCAGGCGTTCACGACATCCGTCACGAGCACGGTGAGGACTGGAGGAATTTCTTGAATCCCTCGTTTACCGATAACCTCTCATCATCTGAGAGCAGTAAATGTGGGTCACTGGCTGCAAACACCTTATTGATTCCAGCCTCATTTCTGAGGAGAAGCGGTGCTGAGGGGAGAGGACAGAGAATCGCATTGTTGCCATGTGACTCACATGGTTCGACGGCAGCCAGACCTCGCCGGCCCCAAAACACGCACACAATGGAAGGCTTTTAAACGACGTCTTGAAACACACGCAGGGAATAAATAAAATCAGCTTCAGCTCGAATGCCTCTCCTTAGGTCATCAGAGCAGACATCTGCAGCCTGACTCCACACTGATTTTACACCATTTCAGCCTGCACTCTTCTCTCAGTGAAGTAAACATCAGCGTGCGAAACATCGTGCATTAGTGACAGAGTCGTACAAATCCTGCATGCAGCTACTGACAGCCCTTTAGAACCTCCTGCCCGCCTCCGAGCCCCCACTGTTTATTTTCGTTGTCTCTTTTAGTCCGGCGTTTGTTTTTATTTTTGGATACTGATGAGCGCGTGTTGGAAGGCCTGCTTTTGAAAAGAGGTGATTCAAGTTTTTACAATTCATGTTCTGTCAGTGGTTGAATAATTACTCCATTAATGCAAGACTGCAAGGAAACACTGCATATTATTTCCCTTTTCCCCTCAATAAAAGACCAGAAAATAGTTTAAAATAGTTTAGATGCTGACCAAGATTTCCCAGAGCTCAAGCTGACACTGTTAAAAACAAGAAACCTTCATAACACACTATAAAGATGTATGTCTACCATATACGATATTATCACAGAATTTCACTCACGATACGATGTTATTGCAAAATGTTAAAAATCGCAATAAGCTGAGTATTGCAATAACATTACCTTCAGCTGCAGATGATCTCCCCAAAGTTCAGCTTTGTCATTTTTATTTTATCCAATATGCTAAAGTTATCAGTGAAGATGCTCAAGTTTGCAATTATGTACTCTGTCAAGAAAAGTAAGACCAGAGGGTTTTTTTCCTTTAAACTCATTTATTGTCAGTATTTTCATTTATTTATTATTTATTTGTATTACCTGCCCACCAGAGTTAAGTGGCTCCACAAACAAAAAGAAAATCCTCTGATATTGGACAGTTACGAGGGCTGGATTGAAAATGAGTGATAAAGAGAAAAACTTTGAAAGAGCTTCAGAAAGCCTGGAGAAAAATCACAGGACTGTAAATCCTGGACAAACTTGTGTTTGGAAGGAATCCTTATGAGCCGATGTGGTTTCTCTGTTCCTGCGGTTCCTAAATATGTCCACTTTGAATTAACACCACTCACAATTAATGAGGAATATCAGAGTTATTATATTATATTACTTTTTAAAAATGACCAATATAATATCATCGCTGCGTGATGACTAATCACTTGTATTAGTGGCTTCTAGTCTTCACTGAGGGCAAGCAGGGCAAGGAAATCTTTACATCTTCAAAGCTGCAAATTAAAAATATTTCACTGCTTCAGAGCAACAATCTAAACAGCTGCAGATTCACATTTTGCATATAGACTAA
Source organism: Aulonocara stuartgranti (assembly GCF_965226115.1). Classification (NCBI taxonomy): domain Eukaryota; kingdom Metazoa; phylum Chordata; class Actinopteri; order Cichliformes; family Cichlidae; genus Aulonocara; species Aulonocara stuartgranti. The sequence continues at coordinate 33,658,706 of NC_138943.1, read as the reverse complement.
TTTTGCACTGAAGCTTTGATCTCTTGCCACAGACAAACTCAATCAATGGCTCTCCCTCTTAGCAGGTACTCTGACTCCTTCGAGTGCTCTTAAGTCTGCACGCTAAGCTGCATACGAGGGTTCACATTGACAGGCAGAGAAGCAAAGAGGCTGACCGTGCTGACTTCAGTCATGATGCACCGAGTGGCAGAGAGACACACAGAGAGAGAGAGAGAGGACAGAAATAGGCACTCCTACACAGTCTGGCTCCGACAACAAGCTGACACCTCGGGGATCTTACAGCTGAGCCGTGGGCTGCGCAGCGACGGATCTATGAACACTTCCATTTTCTGTCAAAGGCGACTAAATCCACAACATCTGCTCACTTATCCCTCCAGAAATGAATTACATATACACTCGAATTACACAGTAAGAGGAAGATATTGAATGTGCCGCTATTTATACAGGGAAATTCCACAGGTGGGCGGGTGTGTGTCTGTGTGGAGGCAAGGCAAGCAAATGTAACACAAAAAAGGTCAAAAATCAGCTGATATTTGAAACTAAGGATGTGCAGAAATATCGACTGAATATCTGCAGCCGGTCCCAGTGACATCAGCGTGAGCAAACACACTGACATTTTAATACAGTTATATGTAGCCGATATTTATCTGCAGTTTTGTGCTAGCTAGATATTAAACACTGTGTGGTCACTTTGCTTATCAGGAATTCTGTGTTTCCCTGGAACAAAGAGGGAATAAATAGTAAAAAAAACTCAATTTAAAAAGCAGGAAAAAGTGTATCTGCCAAACAGGTGCATATCAGGAACATATCTTCCACATCCAACGGAACAATGTTGCTAAAGTTCTTTAGAAATTGGCTGATTCTTCACTCATTTTCAGTCCAGTCCTTGCTACTTAACACTGTGAATCGTGAATCGTTCAAGTAGAAAAAAGGCACCAAGTTCATGGGATGAAACCGAGGCGTGCCAAATTACACAAGACCTGAAAGTTAGTGACAACAGGTCTCATGAAGTGATGAATCCAAATTTGAAAATTGTGGTTAAATCAATAACCACTATGGAAATGAGGAGAGGGGTACAACTGTGAGTGCCTCCTGTCTCTAAAACATGGTGGAAGCTCAGTCATGGTTCGCTCAACATTACTGAAGCAGCATGAGATCGTGTCCAAAGAAGAGCGTTTAATGTCCTTCAAGAAGCCTGGAGAACTGTTCCTTAAGACAACTTGAAGAAAGGATAAGAAAGATGCACAAGAGACTTCAAGCTGTGTTGAAGAATAAAGGTGCTCGTACCAAATATTGACTTTCAAGCTTGTTAGAAATGAATAAACTCAGTTTTTTTCTTATTTTTTGTATTTGCATATTTCAATAAATCAATGCACCTATGTCCCATTTCCTACCAAAATATGATCAAATGAGGGGTGGCTCACGACTTTTGCACAGTACTGTGCATTTAATTCTGGCGCAGCAGGCAACTACACTAACATTTTCATTTAAAACACTGCCATCTTGTGGTCAAAGTTTTAACTGTAGTTTATAGAAGTTTTTTACAAAAAGTACCTTTAACACAGTCATTTTTGACAAAGATTGCTTTGTTTCCCTGGAATGAAGAGAAGTAAATAGTTAAAAGTAAAAAAAATAAGGACAGAATTTCGTAATAAATTAATTTCTCTCTCTTCCACTTATCCAATTCAGGGTTGCCGGGGTGACAGGCTGCCCCTGTCACAGGGTTTACACAGAGAGACAAACAAGCATTTACACTCAAAATTTGCAGCAAGGGGAATTTAGCATTTAGAATCACCCATTAACCTAACCCCACTAACTGCATGTCTCTGTACTCTGGGAGGAAGCCGGAGTACCCAGAGAGAACCCACGCAAACACAGGAAGAACGTGCAAACTCCACACAGAAACCAGCCAGGTGGTGGATATGAAACCAGGCATGTGACGCAAAAGTGCCAAACAAAAATTAATTTTAGAAAATTTTTAAATATGTAATTAAAAATAATTCATTATTAAGCTCAAATCCTCCAAAACCAAGCAACAAGAAGCCAGAGATCATCTTAACTTACACGGATTAGAAATCATCTTCAGATGTCTTTTTTTCCCCAAGCATTAGTGCACAATCCAAAACGATTAAACCTACTGGCACATTAGATTAATTCAAAAAAAAAAAAAAAGAAAAAGAAAAGAAAGAAAAGCCAGTCTTCATCCTAGAAAAACTGGCAAAGCACCCGTCTCGTCTCCCAGAACAGCATTACCAAATGTGTTAACATTACAAACACATTACTCAGACACCCAGTGACACAAAGCCAATCACAAGTGAGTTCATTGATTCGTTGAACAAGCAGCGTATCGTCGCCTCTGATCTCACTGCTCGACAGCCAATCAATGTGAGAAGCGGGTCAGTTGCCCAAGTCATGCGCCCCTGCCTGGCATGTAGAGAGAAATCCAGGTCAAGCCTGTAGTAAGCATGCCCAGGGTCAGGCTCCGTTGCCATGGTTACCACGTCGGATGCTGCAGAAAGGGCCCTCAGAGGCAGAGAGACTCACCACAGCATGAGGAATAGGGAGTTGCTGGGTGGATGGGGAAGGCTTGTTGCCACACGGAGAGACGCTGAGCTGCAGCCAATCGCGTCTCAGCGTGCAAGTGTGCATAATGTAAGTCAGGGAGATGCTGCACGTTTCATTTGTACAACTAATGCTAAAATATTTATTGAAGTGGTAAGGGCGTCAGCATGGCTTTCTGCAAATGCAGGACACTTGTTTGGTGGAGGGTTTTGGAGCAAAGGGGGAAAAAAACAAGTGGTGAAAGTCAGATTCTGTAGTGTGTGCACAGTAACCTAGAGAAAAGCTGTGCACATAATGAGGCTGCTGAGGATGGGAAACACAGAGCTCCTGGAAATGTTACAACAGCCTCATCACTTACACTACAAATGATCTGTCATGAGTTTAGTGCTGCAGATAACATAAAAACAGTCAGTCAGCAGGGAGAGGTCGTTTCCAGTAATGTTACACCTAAAGTCCCCAAAGAGTCGTTCATCTGTAGAGTCATAGCAGTGAAAGAACAACAATATTAGGTACAGGCTAGCTGCTGAACGCTACGGGTCACAATAAGATTATCAGAGGAAAATGATATCCACGGTAGGCAAGCAGCGTATGACCCCCGCGCAAAAAAAGGTAAAAGAGCAGCACTATGTTAGGGGTTATTAATCTCCACGAGCCATAAATCCGTGCCGGTGAGGCGTGAAGCACTTACTTAAAGGATGCGCGGTTATCCAGTCCTCCTGCAGCTTCGGTGCTCACATCATATCTTCCCAAAGAGCGGAGCGGCTGAACCAGAGACTGATGGTTTCTCTTCCTCTTCTTTTTCTTTCTTGAATTACCACACAATGATAATAATTTAAAAAATACTTTATTTTCAAATTTCCTCTTCCTAAAAGTTGCGGAAACGTTGTTTAAACAGCGACGGGAACGCCGGGAGTGAGCTGAAAGTGGAGAAAGTGTGAGCGACCGAGTTGCGTCTGCAGCTAGCCGTGAGTGTTGATGTGCAATCATATGGACCCCGCCCCTCCGCCGGGAGGAGGAGGGCAAATACACCAATACACTCTGACACACTGTACTGTGCATGTAGTACAGTAGCAAACATACACGCTGCTAACAGCTGCTTAGCCGCGACTACAGGTTTAACATTAACAGGGTTTAATGTATAATATACGTCATATATGCATTACTATATATAATAATTAATGTAAAGGGATTTTAATGCTTTTTGTACATGTTTTTTTTTTGTATCCTAAAATAGCCTTTAATAACCCGCCCAAATACATGAGATATCAATGGAAAGTCCAGGATGTTCTCTATTAAGGTCATTTGGACTAGCTCAAATAAGTCAAAAGATATAGACCAAAAACAAATGTCCATTAGAGAGGACATAAAGGAATAGGCTGGCTCTCAGGAGGATATAATGTTAAAAACACCTAGATTACACTTGCTTTAAATGAATGGGATTAAATTGTATGGGTTTAAATTTGCTCTTGGGGATTTAAAAATGAATTGAAAACGGACTGTAAATGGTAAATGGCCTGTATTTATATAGCGCTTTACTAGTCCCTAAGGACCCCAAAGCGCTTTACATATCCAGTCATCCACCCATTCACACACTGGTGATGGCAGCTACATTGTAGCCACAGCCACCCTGGGGCGCACTGACAGAGGCGAGGCTGCCGGACACTGGCACCACTGGGCCCTCTGACCACCACCAGTAGGCAACAGGTGAAGTGTCTTGCCCAAGGACACAACAACCGAGACTGTCCAAGCCGGGCTCAAACCGGCAACCTTCCGATTACAAGGCGAACTCACAACTCTTGAGCCACGATCACCCCTGTAGATAAAGACCACATATAAAGACTGCATATAAAAGATGGACAAAGCCACCATGACATCACTTATTGGTGTTGGACTCTATAGCAGCAGAGCAGCTTAGTGTCTTTTTTAGTAGACCAGAAGCTGAAGTGCTGAGCAAGCTGCATCCACAACTTAGACACTAACATGAACTTCTGAGTCTTTCTCACAATAAAAAGAAGCCAATGGAAATGCCTTAAACCAGGGGTGTCTAACTCCAGGCCTCGAGGGCCGGTGTCCTGCAGATTTTAGATCTCACCCTGGGTCAACACACCTGAATAAAATGATTAGTTCATTACCAGGCCTCTGGAGAACTTCAAGACATGTTGAGGAGGTAATTTAGCCATTTAAATCAGCTGCGTTGGATCAAGGACACATCTAAAACCTGCAGGACACCCCTGCCTTAAACCTTTACTGTTTCAAAACAAAGACTGGAAACACTCATTTCAAGGCTTCAAAATGGGATGTCACAGTAGCTACTCCTATCTTTCATGTAGGGATCCAAAGAATACACCTCTGCTAATTAACAGACTGATAACATTTTAGAATTTAATTCACCAAAAATGAAGCACAAACCTCTTAGACGGGGTGTTCTTGGAACCAAAGAGCAAGCAATACTCTTAAACCCATTAAAATACTCCAAAAAGAGGTGAGGTGTAATAATTGAGGCCTAGCAGACCGTAATGGGCAACAGCTGTCTGGGTAAACCAACCTGTCAAGCCAAACAACCACACCCCTAACTTTGAACCTCACCAGTATCCATGTAAATGAGTTTTTTCCCCCTTTTAAAACTTGTTTATCATTATAAGGGGACACTTATGTTTAAGTAACCACAGACGCCCAAACTATCTTGTACAATGCTGCAAAAATGCTTGATAAAAGAATTAAAATGGGCGCGTTTTCGTGGACTGACTCACCATTGGAAGCAGCCTCAAGGGGCCATTTGAGGAACTGCAATCTTTTAAAATCACTTTCATATTTGTTTGATTTTTCAGCTCTTGAGGTTGGTGCTTTGTTTCAGCTAACCATTATGATTATCATGAAAGCTAATATCTCAGTTTCATTAACCACAAAGTCTATATGATGTATAAAAATAGTAAAAATTCCCATCACCAAATGTTTAAGTGCTCAGTTAAGTTTAAAGAGGTGCTTTAATGCTTAATGGTCATAAATTACACAATTTGTTAAATGGCCACAATGATGCTAGACAAAGAGTCAAGAAGTCACCAAAGTTCAACCTAATGTGAACATGTGTCGAAAAAGTTAAGTGACGTCACTCAAAGCCCTCAAAGTCAGCCTGGTGTTTGGGCTAGAGGAAAGAAAATCACCGGTTCACAAGTTTGTCCTTTAGTCAAACAGACAATAGCAAGTAAATATAAAAAGATCAGGCACCTACTTGAGGACAGATATTTATACCACAGGAAAAATGACTGGTGATAAAGAGATAAATATGTCCACACTAGTAACTGCAAGCCTCTTGTTCAGACAGTACAGCTGCCACTGCAAGAACACAGGGTTACCACTTTCAATTTTTCCTGTGCATATTTTTAAATAGGCAACCTTTCTTGTTAGATCTATTCTTAAAGATACGTTTCCTCGACTTCCGTAAAGTCTGCTTGAAACACAGATGATTTAATAATTTATCAAACAACATCACTTATGTGTAAATAAAGTCTTTTGTGATTTCTCATCGATCCTTCAGAGGGCCCCTCATACATTAACAGCAGGAAGAGCCGAGTTACATCAGAGATGATGAAAGTCCGTGGCTGGATATCTCCTTAGGGACACACTAGCAGTCAGCGAAGAATATAAACAAGGATGTAGGGTACTCACCGAATAGCGTCTCATTCAATATTTACAAGGCTTCATTTAATATGGCCAAAAGGTTGCGCGAGCACATTTTGACCAGTTAATAAGGAACTGACACATGACCTCAAGCTGGCTAACTTGAAGATGAAAAAACAAGACTATACCCCATTATGTAAGCGCACATGTAGAAATATTAAAGGCACTGCTTCAGTAGTTACAGCTAAAGATTATTATTATTATTATTATTACTAAAGACAATTTTTAGCATTCATATTAAACAAATCGCTTGTTGTCACAGCTGGAAAAAGTCACGACGTGTCATTAATAGTTTCAGTGATGGCTGCTTCCCACTGTGGAGTATCAGTGTGGGCTCTGATATCGTGCACGGGGACATTTTAATAGGAAATTGCACCTTTGTACATTTATAGATACAAACTGTCCAATTTTAAAGCCAGAGACATAAAGAGAAACACAGCACTGGGAGAACACTGAATTTAAATCTGTGGTGCAGAAAGATTTCTTATAATCTTGTTTTAAGGGAAAGTCATCAGATTTGACTTATGATTCTATATGTTGTCTTTATCTCAGTTTCATGAAGATATGCTTCAACATAACCATTTAAGTGCATGTAGGTATTTTTCAAGATGGGTGTCAGGTGACAGAATTTCCTCTAGAAGGACTTTAATATATTACTGTACATCTTGTGTGCAGTTATATATTGTTGATTATACTGCAAGACGTCGCACTAATGCTTTGTATTTTTGGAGTCTACAGCTTGTTATTATATTCAGGGGCCCATGCAGCCGTGTGAGGTGATGACATAATCAGAGTCATATTTTTGATAGAATTACCAATAGTTCATTTTAATTTAATAGGCTCTATATGTTGTATAAAGTACTATTATTTTCAGAATTGCACATCTGTCAGGGTTGTGTTAGTACTTTAGTTGAAAAGGGGAAGTCAGACCTACACAAAGAAGAGAATGCAAAGAAATGCAGTGTGTACTTTGTAGTAGAGGCTCAAACAGGCCTATCTCCACCTACCACCACTTCCCCTGCCGGTGGCGGACTCCCTCAGGTGTCGGTGCGTTGGTGGTTCTTTGTGTCTGGGGGTGGGCGCCCAGGTACACACCAGCTCACTCCTTGGCGGCCGCTTATCGGGGCCTGGAGCCTGGGGCTCGCTCGGGCCCCTTCGGGGGTGGGGTGCCCCCGGCCTCTCGGCCTGGGGCTCGGTCACTCAGGCACAGCTGGCGGCCGGCGGAGCTCACGGGCGCGTCACTGCAACTCCCCCTGGCTTCTGCTCCGCGGCTGCTGAGTGAACCCTCATCTGGAACTCTCCTCAGCTCTTACTGGAACAGTGGTGCGGCTGCCCCTCTGTTGGTCTTCCATGGTCTCTTGTGTTCTGGGGGCCTCTGGATGTCTGGAGTTTTGATCTCCTCCATACCTGCTTCACACCCTGGAGGACGGGGCTGTGGCCCCCCCACACTCCCTAGCAGATCGTTACATGGAGAAACCTTTGGAATACAAGCGCGCTGATCCACACAGGTATGCACACGGGTGTTCACTGCTCGTAGACCCAAATTACACCTTTCTTGGCTGCTACTTCGAAGCACATCTGTCCTGCGTGCTGCACAACAACATTGAATATTTAGTATTTACTGCTGTTTACACTTAGCTAGATTAATGCGATGGTGTTGTGTTTAGTATGTTGCTTTGTTTCTTTTTTTTTTTTTTGTCTTTTTTTGCTTGTTTTCTATTCTTCTCTCAACAGGTGATCCAGGAGATTTTTTTTCTCCCCCCTTTCTCACTGTCCCTCTCCCCTTCTGTTTTTCCTTTCCTTCCTCTTTCTTTCTCCCTTTCCTATCTCTCACTCATGTCTGTCCCGTCTGTAACATCTGAAAATAAAATATAATAAATAATAAAAACAAAGATCGACCAAATGGACCAATACGGCAATGCCACGATAATCCATTTGGCAAAGTAAATCCATTGGGTATCCTTGTTGGTCTTCAGACAACAATTCTGATGGCTAAAGAACCAAATGGGACAGGCGGGGAAAAAAAAAAAAAAATGGAAAAAAAAAAAATGAAAAGGGGAAGTCAGACCTACACAAAGAAGAGAATGCAAAGAAATGCAGTGTGTACTTTGTAGTAGAGGCTCAAACAGGCAACATAGAGCACATTAAAACTTACTTTGCATGGGCATATGCATAAACTTCCTGTTTTATGATGATAGAAAGCCTGATCGTAACCGCCCTTCAGTGGAAACAAAGTCATTTGTATGTCTGCTTCTCCAGGATTCATAAACACCAGCCCTCTTTCCCAAATCATAGTTATGAGCGATACCTCTGCTGTAATCGCTGTGCACCTCCCAGAGGTTTCAACAAACTGCTAGTAACACGGCTGCAGAGCAGCTATCACTGGCAGTTAAAGCAACATTAAATCCAATATCAACACAGTTGAATTAATTCTGGTGAAAGGAAAGGGGGCTAAACACGGCTGCTGTGTTTCTGATTTCAACTGTAATGATTTTTAATGAATCACTTCAGATAAACTAAATTAAGCAATTTAAATTGTGTGACTACAAGGTCAGCAGTGGGTCTACCCATCTAGGAATAGACAAGAGAGTTAATATCCGCCTTAAATTATCTGTACCATGGGCCCTGAACTGGAGATGCCCAAAGGAAAAACAGCTATAATTACTTTGTTCATTCATTTCAAACCACAGGTCTTGAAGGAAGTTTCACACTGGGATATCACGAAGATGAATTTGCTAATTAGGTAACACAATTTGCAATAAGAGTGAGACAAGCACGAGTCGCATGTATGCAAACTGCTCCATTGTAAAGTTCAGTGTCAATTTTAACTCGTTTATGATATTTAAACTTTCCCTCAGTGCCAAAGTGAGCCTGTGTCAGTTGTCTGTTCACAAACAGGAGGAGCAAATATTTCTAATAATTCTGCATTTATTTAATGGTGTCATTTTACTGTTCAGTTAAATTTATGCTCAGCTCTGCAATGACACTGCCGTCATATCATGATAAAGACATAGCACCAACACGTGTTGACGTTCCTTTGCACGATCAATCTGCTGCTGCAGATGATGTAAAACTGCATAACATAAGATGTCACATCATTAGGGCACTTTTGCATTTTTACTGTTGATGACTGTAAATGATCACTGGCAGCGACGTGTAGATGTATGCACTTTTTTATGTTTGTGTGTATCTGTAGAGTGAATTTAACTGTGGTGCAGTCACAGGGGGGATGAGGGAGATGGAGAAACGTGCTGTACATCAGCAGTATAAATGCTCAAACCTGCAGTTATGGACTGTCCATTTGTGGAGCAATTTGCACCAAAGCACTTTAAAATTGATTGCAAGCCTCAGCAGCAGCATGGTCACATTCTCTTTGGAGTGAGAGCTTCTGAGCATCAGAGATAAGCCACAAAGTAACCGAATCAGAAGGCACATGAGGGTTAACGAAAAGTAATGTTGAATAATCAAATTAGTCTGATATTCGTATTCAGATTTCTCATTTCTATTTAAACTACACATTTAACTACACTTTTTTTTATTATTTTTTTTAAAGCTGCGTATCATTCAAATATGTGCTCACAAAGACACAAATGATACATGAACTGCTTACAAACTCTACATTAAGGCAGCGATTCACGAGGCAAACCATGCCAGGCTGGAAGCAGCTCCACAGGCCGTAGGAGACTGACTCTGTGGCATTTCACTCCAAAGCAGGCTTTGCACCGTGGCAGTCCAGCCACATTTAAAAGGTAAGTGCTCCTAAAGGCCTCTGCTGCTGCTACTCCACTTCTGCCCTGGCCCCCTTTAAATCTGCTTAATCATTCATCAGGTACAACCACAGCCTGCGTAGCCTTGGAGCCAGTGCAGTGTCACAGTGACAGATGGGGGGACTGTAGCAGTGGGGAAGACACAGTCTTGAGTGCGTAGAGTGTGTGAGCTGCAAACAAAACAGTCTCTGGGATTCCTCTGAAGGAGAGGTTTCAAGGTTGGGAGGAGGCCAGGATGCTGCCTGGGCAGAGCAAGAGCGTACTTTATCGATTTTTTACATTTTATTTTAATTTATTGGTTTAATCGTCTTCCCAGAGAACTAGCTGATGTCTTCAAAACTGGTCTTGGGTTTTTTTTTGTCTGATCAACACATTTTCCCGTTAGAGAGCTCTATGGCAGGAGGCCATTAATCAGTGCCGTCTTCAATTATTGCTTAATATTGTTATGCAACCAAACAATTAACATTAGGTGACCACTTTTATTACTATGTTTCATCTGCCTCTGCTGTGATTAAAGTTTAATAAGGCTGGAGCACAAAAGCAGTGGTGTAGCACAGATATCCGTGGCCTCTAATTAGCAATATCAGTGGGCCCCCTTTCCCCATTCAATAAACTGTAAAGCATGCACAAATACTTAAAACAGGACTACATTAGATCCACAAGCCTGTCTGTATAAGTGTAAAGTAGATTTTAAAATTAGAAGCATCAAGATTTACTTACATGTTATACCATCGGGGTCACACACTATTTTGGCCAGTTCAGTAAACCTGCATGTTTTTAAAAGACAATATTAGTGTCCTTTTGGCTTGTTTAGAATGAAAATGCCTGTATTATACACCTTTTGGAGATCAGTTCATCTTACGAAGCCTTTCACAGCAGCCCGAGCTTCTGCATACAAGGGTAAGACAAAAGAGCTTATTTGTATAGCGCTTTTACTAGTCCCCCCTTAGGGACCCCAAAGCGCTTTACACATCCAGTCATCCACCCATTCACACACTGGTGGAGGCAAGCTACAGTTGTAGCCACAGCTGCAGACTGACAGAAGCGAGGCTGCCATATCACGCCATCGGCCCTTCTGGCCAACACCAGTAGGCGGCAGGTGAAGTGTCTTGCCCAAGGACACAATGACCGAGACTTTCCGAGCCGGGGCTCGAACCAGCAACCTTCCGATTACAAGGTGAACTCCCAACTCTTGAGCCACGATCGCAGGTATCAAACCTCACATCCTTCCAGTAAGGGTTTTTTACTATTGTACTGTTAGAAAAGAGAGGCCACTACATCAGAACAATGATCCTAAACAAACCTGAACATCTAACGGACTACCGTCGGAAGCTTCCTCAGTTGTACAGCTGAAAGTTTTGTTGTGGTCCTCAGTGCCTCCTGGCACGACAATCATTGAAAAGATTGATGAAACCAAAAGACCCTTCTATCAAACCTGACATGCTCCCTACAAGGCCTTCGCATTTCTTACTACAAGGATCATAAATGTGATGTCTGCTTCCAGTTAGGTGAACGTAAACACAAACTGAATTTGCTCATTTACTTGTGAAGACAGCCTCCGGTATCGCGTCCATCAGTGATGCGACTAATTGCTCTCGCGGTAGTCTGGCAAGCTCATGAAATCAAACAGGTTTGTCACTGTAATCACATAACGTGACACATCTGTGTTTTGAGACGACTCTGAGCAGCCACACTTTTTCCCTGCATGAATTTCTTTGGGTTAGCTCTCGTCACATTGGAACAGCAGTTTGATTTTACTTAATTCTAGATGGAGTTCAGCAACAGCACCCACACTGATTTCTGCAGCTGCAGCACCCCCTCCTCCCCCTCCTCTTCCTGATCCTCGTCCTTGTTTAACACTGCTGAAACATTCAAGTCTGTCAGAGTGATCAGTCTCTTAACTCTAGGCTTAAGCGCGCGGTTTAATTACACGTAAGGCGGAGAGCAAAGTACAGTATCTGCTTGTGTGTCTGTTTTATTCCCCATCTCTGTGGGATGCAGTGTAGATTTTGTAGAAACAAATGGCTGAAAATAACTCTGCCGGGGCGGTCTACAGCCTCTATTCTCGACTTTCACATCGCAGCTCTGTTTCCATTTGGCCGACCCTTCCTATCCCCTCGTCGTGGGCAGAGGATGTCAAAAGGATCAGCTGGATGCTCTGGTGTCTTCTCATGTGCAACATATTGCTTTTACGCGGCTCTGAAAGGAATTAGGTCAGCACATGAAACATTCATAAAAGATACATTATGTGTAAATGGCTGACAGCTTAACTCGAATCGCTTCCCCCAGCATGTCTGGCCCAGTCGCAGGGTACATCTCTGTCTCCGTTACACATATAGCAAACGGTAAGCTCACGTTAAGACACGAGATGCATAAACTATTACTACAAACATGCAGTAAAGCCAGGGTTGCTCCATTGCAGTGCAGATCAGAGGCAGAGAGATCACAGTAAGGCACAAAAGTGAAGCTCTGTTTGGTGTGAAAACATTAAGCTTACTGTGGGCAGCATGCAGAGCAATAAATACAAGCCACAAGCCATTCATCTCTCTGGGCACGGCTTCACCGCCACTCTGTTTTTAATTTTGCAGATACTGTCGAGGACTCAAACGCACCAGAGAAGCATGTTAAAGTCCCAGTGTACGGGAGACATCCTTGTTTTTGTAGAGATTTTGTTTTGTAGCTGGGGGGAGGGGAGACAGTAGCGTGTGTGTGCGTGCAGCGGGGAGGGGATGGTACATCCATACCAGTCGTGTTTGTGCTGCCGTTCAATCAAGTGTGTACTCGGAGACAAAGAGACAAAGACTATCAGCCTATTTATATTCATCTTTTCTATGAGAGGGGAAAAACCTGCCCTGAAAAAGAATTAGCACATCATCACATGTTATTGCTTTGATGTTAATTACATCCTTATGCCAGACAGCTCCCGCTTCATTCACCGAGATGGTCAAATTGCTCGGGAAGTTTCTCGGGTTTCAGTTTCAAAGTCAGAAGCCTTACCAGTCCACTGTGTCAGTTTGCTAAAGCTTTTTAACCTTAACCACTCTGATTAGGAAATTATGTTTCTGCCCTGAAGTTTAAAAACAGCAAATTGTGAGGACAAAACATAGAATTATCACCAGCTCTGCAGTCCTTCCTTTCCATTCGTTATCAAATAGGCCCTAAGTACTTTGTACGTGGTGATAGTACGGAGAGCATAATTCACATTTCTGAGAATTTAAGCTGATTACCTTTTACTGTTTAAGTCCACATTGCATATTTTGTAAAACACTATGCTCCAAAAACTGCACAAGAAATCCAAGTCCAGGCACTTTAGATAGGTTTGAAAAAGTAATCAGAGGATTTTATTTTGAAGACATTAACAATATACATTGATGTATTTTTTTCTAAACCTTCCCAAGTGCCTGAACTGATATTTTAAGCATAATATTTCGATTTCTCTATTGTTTTGCAATCATTTCAAACCATGAAATGATTGTGGTGTTTGAGGGGCTCCAGTAGCACTTCTTTTATTTACTCATATTGCTTATTTTATGTTTGTAATGCCTAATTTTGATATTTTGTAACTAATATAAACAAAAAAAACTCAGTGTTTTGATTTTTGAATGCGATGCAGCGTATCAGCAATACATACAGCACATTACGGGAAGAACTGGTCCACTCACTTAACAGCACAGGGCCAGGTCTGGGGATAAAATTGAGGAGACAGCTGCTGGCTACCTTGAACCTTAAGCCTGAGCCCAAACAAAAGCTAAACATGTGAGCTATAAACAAAAATATATATAATGGTAAATAGTTATAGAGCCCAAAACTGCTCCTTGTACAGACTCTAAACGTGTTTATTTGTGCTCTTAAATTGTGTCTGTGAAGACTGACTCAAGTCGCCACACAAGGAACTGCAGATTTTGGAACTTCTCCCATTGGCTTAAATTTTCAGGCCGCAAGGTTGTTGCTCAAAACCAGAACCAGAGACCTTTTCTTATTTCTTATTTGTTTCCGTTGACAAACCCAAGTGCTTACATCACCCATTATGCAACGTACACATTTTATAGCCCCTAACAGTTTAACCCCGCTGTGTTATGCTAAAATGGCTTGAAGTACTCGGGAATACTATACACCTCTTTTTAAAATTTGAACTTGTAGCCTTCAGACCCAACTGACTCTTCTAAAGCGCTTTATAAAGTGCTTTTCAAATATGCACGGGTACTCACCACTAGAGCAGGGCGATATGACCAAAAATATTTATCACGATATACATTTGAAAATTTGCGATAACGATATAACTGACGATATAATTGACACTAGACAAAATACTTTACAACTCCACAACTTTATTAGTGCAAAAAAACCATCAATGTATTTTCACTTAAACAAGCAGCTGTTTTTTATGTGCATTAAAGTTATATAAAAATGTAACAGTGCAAATGCAAATTCCTTGCTGACAGTTTAACCAAAAGGCATTTCCAGTGGAAATTGTCCGACATATCCTCAGCATAACCATGTATAATATCCACAAAACTTAAAAAGAGGTTATACACACACAATACGGTAATATTATGTTGAAGCACAGTACGTATCACTCCGCGAGGCGCCTGCCTACGATAGCCGTAATGCTCCGACAATCCATCAAGCGGTGCGGGTTTGTAGCTTAGCAAAGTCGTACTAAAACATTTGACAGATTTTCGAGCGCCGTGTACCACATAAAATCGTTTCAAGGTCAGTAAACAACCAGAATTCATACATAAGGCACACGGGATTATAAGGGGCACTCTCGATTTTCAGAAAAATCAAAGGATTGATTTTAAGTGTGCCATATTTTCCAAACAACACGGTAATAACGACGGCCCGCTAGCATGCGCTACCAAAAATAGTGCTTTGTTGTGTATATGACGGACGAAAGCTAAACCAGTTCCACACCACTGAAGTTGCAGCATTTTTACAAACCAATTCTGGTTCACCCGTTTCATTCAACGATCCGCTTTAGCCCTTCTCATTCTCTGTCATGCTTTTTCCGCCATGTGCGTATGAAAACAAAGCTACCGTGCATGCGCATTTTACCCATATTCTATCGCGATATTTCATTTTCTTATCGTTGCCCAACATTATACCGATATTACCATGAACGGTATGATATGGCCCAGCCCTACTCACCAAGACCTTGATGTTTATTTATTCATATATATACACACATATACACATACACATATATATATACACACATACATATACACATACACATATATATATATATATATATATATATATATATATATATATATATATATATATATATACACACACACATATACACATACATATCTATATATATATAGATATATATCTATATTTATTAGGGGTGCAACGATACTCATATCGATATTGAACCGTTCGATACAGTGCTTTCGGTTCGGTACGCATATGTATCGAACAATACAAAATTTTTCATTTATTTTATCAACTTTTCTTCTGACGATGCTGTCTGTGTTGAGCACTCAGTGGATCTGCATTCGACTACTCCGCCTAGGCTGCACTGTCGAGCGCAGATCCACTGAGTGCAGTGCAAGCTAGCGAGACAGAAGCTAAGCTCGTTGCAACATGGCAAACTGAACCTCCCCCACCCTCATTCAGATCTGGCCTTTGGAACTATTTTGGTCTTCATGTGACGTATGACCCTGAAGGTAAGCGCGTCATGGACTAAAGTAAAACAGTATGTCGGATGTGCCACGCAATGCTCAATTACATGGGTGGGAACTAGTGTGTTAGCGCAGTTAGCTCGTTAACGTGTTGACGCTGTCCAGCCCCATGCACGGGGCGATCCGCGGTAACTTGTTAACGGAGATTTGCCGCGTTATGGCGTTTACGTCATTTTAACGAGATTAACGCTGACAGCACTAGTGGGAACAAAATGAATATGACTGCACATTTACGCTGACATCATTCTAGTGCAAAGACAAGTGGAAGCAGACAAAAACAACAAGCATGCATGCTACAAACTTTACCCGAGTCATTTAGACAGTGTTAGCACATGATTCTCCTTATGGGGACCTGATATGTTTAATGTGCTGCTGAGAATATAGCCCAGAAGAAGCGTATAGTATAGCTTTTATTTTGGAAAGAGCCATTTCTCTGTAATAAACTCTTTTCCAAAGATGAGTGATTTCTCGATCAGATAGATTTTTTTTATTATTTTGTTGTTTCAGCAACATTACATTTAAAAACTGTACTTTTGAGTTAAAATATATATTTATAATTTTAATAAATGACAAATTAAAAAGGCATGAACATTTTCTTTGTATCGAAAAAATATCGAGCCGTGACACCAAAGTATCGAACCAAACCGAACCGCCAAATTGATCACTTCCTTTATATTATTTTGGACTGGTGACTTCAGTTTTTTTAATGACCTAGCTACAGCATTCTGCATAACAGTGTTTTGTCCTCTCATGGCATTGGCCAACAGTGACGTCATGTTTTTCCCTGCTTGCTGCGTTGCTCCCCAGGGCCCTGTAGTCAGTGGAACCCAGCGATGTCTCTGCATAGTGCACAAGGGTATGAGAGATGAGTTGGCACAAAAAAAACAGGGAGGGGAAAAAAGCGAAGTGCTTTTGAATTAGCCACTGTACTACTGAGCCTTGGCCAACCAATAAAAAAGAATCAATGCTGCACCAAAGACTCAAGGGTAACATTCACTCTGAACAACCCATTACTGTCTCAGCAAAGCCACATTTCATTTATAGTCCTACATTACAGTCACATCACTTCTGGAATGCTCCGCATTAATCATGGCCAAGCTGTCCATGTTAAATCCTTCATCACTGCTTTCAAGATGTTCCTCTTTTGAAACAGACATGAGATCACAAAAAAAGAGCTTGAGAGGAATTGCATCAGCTCTGAAAATAGAGGGGTGTGAAGATGAGCAAAGTTTCATTTCCCGTGTGCAGTTGTAACCACCTCTAATTGAATTTCAAAAGATTTCGAAACTTATTCTAATATTGCCTTCACTGCGCTCATCCCTGCAGTCTTTGACATGAAGTGAATATTGAGTTGAAGTGCCCCTCACTTCAATACCAGTTCAGACTCCTCTTAAAACATGGAGAGTAATGCTGATTAATCCTAGGAAGGAGTCTGCCCGCTCTCACCGTATGCAGCATGACCTTGAACAAACCATGTGCTGTCCCTCTTTTTTGAGAGAGACCTGGTGACTGCAGTGCTGGACTTGCCGTGACAGTGACTGCTCACTGCACTTATGCAACATTAAGCCATCTGCCGAGTAGAGCCCTCTTGTGGCTGTGTTTCACCTTTCAACTGCTCTTGAACCCACTTAGAAGCATATTCAGGGCTCTGCCACTATGTAAGTTATTAACAAGTCTTTCAAAATGTCTCAAATCTCATATCTACTCCAGCTGTAGATGTCACATTTTAGTGGTGGAAATGCATTTCTAAGCACATGTTAGGGAACCCCTTGGTTAATTATATAGTGAGTTTAGATTTTAAAAGAAGCAAATAAAACCCTGGAAGTATTTTTGCCTGTTAGCATGAAAATGAACCAAAGGAACTTTCTTCTGATAAAACGATGCAACAAATGATGACAGGACAGGACTGCCTTAAGGAGTCAGTAGCATCCGTGTAGTCTGTCCTAAAGTAGAACCTTTCAGGCTGAAAAATTAAGGTAACACTTAAAGCCTTTTTCCACTAGTACCTACTTGACACAGCTCGACTTGCCTCAACTGGATTTCACATGTTTTCCATTACAATCGAGTACCACCTAATGTGCGTGGGGTTGTTATAGCGTGATGGTATACCTGCTGCTGTGCATAAGGCTTTTTGTCAGAATTGGGGAATGCAGTGTGTTTTTTGTGTAGGGTGGAATGTCCACTCCGGGTCAGGGATAAGTTCCTGCACCAAGTGGAAGAGTTTAAGAATCTCGGGGTCTTGTTCACGAGTGACGGGAGAAGGGAGCGAGAGATCGACAGACGGATTGGTGCTCCGGCTGCAGTGATGTGGATGCTGTTGCGGTGAAGAGACAGCTGAGTGTAAAAGTGAAGCTCTCAGTTTACCGGTCGATCTACGTCCCTACCCTCACCTATGGTCACGAGCTGTGGTAGTGACCAAAAGAACGAGATCGCGGATACAAGCGGCGGAAATGGGCTTCCTCTGAAGCTCTCTCTGGGTGAAAAGGGTGAGAAGTTCGGCCATCTGGGAGGGGCTCAGAGTAGAGCTGCTGCTCCTTCACATCGAAAGGAGCTAGTTGAGGTGGTTTGGGCATCTGACAAGGATGCCTCCCTGGTGTTCTGAGCATGTCCCACCAGAAGGGAGACCCAGGACACACAGGAGAGATTATATCTCTCAGCTGGCCTGGGAACGCATCGGTGTTCCCCCGGACAAGCTGGAGGAGGAGGCTGGGGTCTAGGTTTCTCTGCTAGGGCTGCTGTCCCGGGTACCCGACCCCGGATAAGCGGAAGAAAATGAATGGATGGATGGATTTCCCTCTTTACTGGGTTTAAAAAAATGGCGGTTTAGATTTTTGTGAATGAGACACTCATGGAGTGATGCAACTGACTAGCCAATGCAGTCTGTTGATGTCACATTTTTGGATCGCCTCAGATCGCCTGAAACCCCAGCCAAATAGGCACTAAAAAGGTCTGGGTACCATGTACTACCACCTGTTGGAAAACCATAAACCTAATGTTGAGTTGAACAGAGAAGTCGAACTTCTCACAAAACAATCAAAATCAAGAAGCAGTCAAAATTCAGCACGGTAAAAAAAATAATAGCAGATATTAGATGCTCTGAAAATGAGGTTTACGCCATGTAGACACAGGTCTACATGGCGTAAACCTGTATAGACATAGACTGGAAATACTGCTTTGCCAGCTAAGCCACCAGCTGTCTGTTTGCGTCCACTAATTCACTGAACTGGACCTTTCAATCATGTTTGTGGTGTTACCAGCATTTTATTTGCAACCTGTGGTTATTACTAATTAGATGGAAGGAAAGTACTGATTTCTGTTCAGCGCATCTTTCCAGCTAAGCTTACCGGCATTAGCTCTTAACTGAGCACGCCAACCTCTAAACCAAATGCAATCAGTACTAGTTTAAAGCAAAAGAAAAAAAGCCCAACATGGTGGTAGTCAATACATCAGCACTTTACAAACGTGTTATTAGGTGGTAGCTATGTCCATCTATTGATCTGCTAGCCTGTGCCACTTTTTCATATTCTTCCTTCCATATTTTGTGGTGAGTTGGAGATACAAATTTTGGTGACCACTAAGCCTAATATGCACTGAACATTGCACGTGAATTGTGATTTATAATAAATCCTTTTTTTAAAACAACTAGATGGTAACAATCACTGTGTGTGACAAAGTTTCATTCATATATTATATTAGAATCATATTAGTGAAATAACATAAGGTAAGATACTGAGAATCTAAGTATCCTTTAACTAGCTGATAGACCTAGGGTAAACAGTCTGCAGCTGCATGCTTCTCTGTATCTCATGTTAAAATCTAAGCCGCATACCCATGGGTAATTCACACAGACTGTGAGAGGGGAAATTTAAGTATGCAGTGAAGACAAGAAAACGTCTTCCAGGTTCACAACATGGATTTCAGAAACCCAAAAACTTTATGACAAGGCTCTTGCCAAATGCTGTTACAGCTGACATTTCCACAGACACACA
The DNA here is from genome assembly GCF_965226115.1 of Aulonocara stuartgranti. Classification (NCBI taxonomy): domain Eukaryota; kingdom Metazoa; phylum Chordata; class Actinopteri; order Cichliformes; family Cichlidae; genus Aulonocara; species Aulonocara stuartgranti. Next base: position 33,639,020 of record NC_138943.1, on the reverse strand, counting down.
TGAGGACAATGGAAGTGACATTGCTTTATTGTTTTCTATTTCCAGCTATGCACACCTTTTATTCTGTCTCATCTCCAACTGCAGCTGCTGTGCAGTGACTCATGTGGAGACATTTAGCACTCGTTCCTCGCTGAGCTCAACATGCATGTAGGAGTGAGCTGCCAGGTGCCAGGCTTGCTATTCTGTCCTCTCAATCACAGCAGTGAATATGGAATGAGACAAACCGGCTTATGTAAAGGCTTCCTGATTAATAAAACATGAGGAATTCAAATAAAAAGAATCCTAATCTTCTCATCAGGCTGCCGCCATCGCCTCTGACTGAATGCGAGGACTAAACTGAGGCCCATCAGTAACCGAGGGTTGCGGCGGTGTGATGGTGGTGGGGTGCAGTGTACGAGAACAGCAGAGGAGTCCAGGGAGAAAGCCTTTGATGTCGGAGCAGCATGTCAGATTAGTACAACAGCAGTGACTCAAATAGGGAGATGAGGGGAGCAAGGGAAGAGGCTCCTGCAGGCTAAAGGCAACAGCAGGGAGGGACAGGGCAATGTTACAGTGTCAGCAAGCTTCACATCTTTAGTGCACAAGCAACAGTACATTTGGCATAAATGAATACTTCGTTTAACTTAAAGAATTTTCTGTCTTAATACAGTTAATAAGATACGTTCAATTCTAACATTTAATGATAATACTGTATCATATATATTATCATTATCAATGTTGACATTATGTGTGTGTACTTGCTTGCAGCTTGCTTCATAATATTACAAAAATAAACCCTGTTGAGCAAAAAGCTTCAGCTGTTAGACTGCAGGTAGTAAATCTGGTAAACTGTAAAACACTGCTGACAATTGATCACAGCATTGGAAAACTATATGAGAACACTCTGTATTATTTTATTTATTGTTTTTCAGCCTGCATTTTGAACAATGCTACCTGCTTTAAGCTAGGCAGCTAGCAAACCTTTTCTTATCTATACACATTGCAAGTTTTGTCTCACTAAACTATTTTAGTTTTGTATTTCAAGGTTCAAGGTTCTTTATTTGTCACATGCATAGTTATACAAGTATAACACACAGTGAAATGTAGCCTGACACGCTCCTCGACATGTGCAAAAATTGGGGGGGGGGGGTGTAGAGGAAGAACATTATATATATATATACATACATATAGTATATACACTGGGTGAATGTGCAGTAGTAGCAGCAAGCAGGTGAATTCTGTACATTAATATGAATAGCCTATTGTATGTAAGTCTGCATTATTTTATTTTAATTTACTGACTACCTTTTGAAATATGCAACATTTCGTGAGCTAGTCGGTTAGCAAGATTAGTTAAAAGCAATATAAACTGTAAAATGAAAATGTAGAGCTAAAGGGAAATTGAGAATTGCTAAAACTTTTAATGCATCCCCAAATGCAGTCGCAAAAACCATCAAGCGCTACGATGAAACTGGCTCACATGAGGACCGCACCAGGAAAGCAAGACCAAGAGCCACCTCTGCTGCTGAGGATACATTCATCCGAGTCATCACATGGCACGAATGAGAACCCACACACACAGTGTTGCACGTTGCTATGCGTTTTCTTGTGTATACGTTTAGGCACTTTCTGTCTGAGCAGCTTACCAGCTGCCACACCGCTCTCCCCTCCTGTCTGGCAACATCCTTTAAAGAGGAGTCATGATTCGATGATGGAGGTCAGGTGTGCAAGTCAGCCTCCCCCCTAACACCACACTGGGACCTCACTCCACACGTCCTCTGCAGCCGAGCCACAAACCACACCCCTCCACACACCAGCCTCAGGAACCGCATCTCAGATTAGAGCACAGATAAATGCCACACAGAGTTCCAGTAGCAGACACATCCCTACATCAACTGTTCAGAGGAGACTGTGAATCAGGCCTTTATAGTCAAATAGCTGCTAAGAAACCACTACTAAGAAAAAAACACAAGCAGAAGAGATTTGTTTGGGTCAAGAAACAAAGAGTGGACACCACCAGTGGAAATCTGTGCTTTGGTCTGATGAGTCCAAATTTGAGATCTTTGGTTCCACCTGCCGTGTCTTTGTGCGACGCAGAAAAGGTGAACGGATGGTCTCCACATGCATGGATCCCACCGTGAAGCATGGTGGAGGAGGTGTGATGGTGTGGGGTGCTTTGCTGGTGACACTGTTGGGGATTTATTCAAAACTGAAGGCACACTGAACCAGCATGGCTACCACAGCATCCTGCATTTAGTTAGACCATCATTAATTTTTTCAACAGGACAACGACCCCAAACACACCTCCAGGCTGTGTAAGGGCTATCTGACCAAGAAGAAGAGTGATGGAGTGCTGCACCAGATGGCCTGGCCTCCACAGTCACCTGACCTTAACCCAATCGAGATTGTTTGGGATGAGATGGAGCGCAGAGTGAAGGCAAAAGAACCAACAAGTGCTGACCATCTCTGGGAACTCCTTCAAGACTGTTGGAAAACCATTTCAGATGACGACCTCATGAAGTTCATCGAGAGAATGCCGAGAGTGTCCAAAGCAGGAATCAAAGCTAAGGGTGGCTGTTTTACTACATAATTCCATATGTGTTCATTCATAGTTTTGATGCCTTCAGTGAGAATCTACAATATGGAATAAAGAAAAAACATTAAATGAGAAGGTATGTCCAAACTTTTGACTCTTAGTGTAAATGCCAAAATGTGAATTTCAAATCAAATCAAATCAAATCACTTTTATTGTCACATCACATGTGTAGGCACACTGGCACAGCACATGCGAGTGAAATTCTTGTGTGCGAGCCCCACAAGCAACAGAGATGTGCAAACACAACAACACAAACGAGCAAAATACAAGAATGGCCAACCTGAAACTAATAAATATATGTACAATATATAATAGTGTATGCATTTCTGGATGTGTATACTAAATATTTTCCTACGTGTGTGTGTGTGTGTGTGTGTGTGTGTGTGTGTGTGTGTGTGTGTACACATTTTTACAAATTAAATAGTAAAAAAAAAAAATAATAATAATAATAATAATAATAATAATAATAAAATATATAAAATATACAGAGTTGAATATGTGCAAAACAAGTGGCATTTATATACAGTGTGGAGTGCATAATGTTGAAGTTCCAGTAGTGAAGCTGAGGTGTCTATGACGTGTTCAGCAGTCTGATGGCCTGATGGAAAAAGCTGTCTCTCAGTCTGCTGGTACGGGACCGGATGCTGCAGAACCTCCTTCCTGATGGAAGCAGTCTGAACAGTTTATGGCTGGGGTGACTGGAGTCCTTGATGATCCTCCCCGCTTTCCTCAGGCAGCGCTTCCTGTAGATGTCTTGGAGGGAGGGAAGCTCACCTCCAATTATCCGTTCAGAGCACCGCACTACTCGCTGGAGAGCTTTGCAGTTGTAGGCGGTGCTGTTGCCATACCAGGTGGTGATGCATCCAGTGAGGATGCTCTCAATGGCACAGTGATAGAAGGTCCTGAGGATGCGAGGGCTCATGCCGAATCTTTTCAGTCTCCTGAGAAAGAAGAGGCGCTGCTGCGCCTTCTTCACTGTTTTGTTTGTGTGTACTGACCACGTAAGATCCTCAGCCAGATGTACTCCAAGGAACCGGAAGCTGCTCACTCTCTCCACAGCAGCGCCGTTGATGGTGATGGGGGTGTGTACTTCTCTGCACCTCCGGAAGTCCACTATCAACTCCTTTGTCTTTGCGACGTTGAGGGTGAGATGGTTGTCTTGACACCAGTGGGTCAGGGCGCTGACCTCCTCCCTGTAAGCCGTCTCATCACCGTTGGTGATAAGACCCACCACTGTAGTGTCGTCCGCAAACTTCACAATGATGTTGGAGCTGTTAGTGGCTGTGCAGTCGTAGGTGTAGAGTGAGTACAGGAGAGGGCTCAGTACACACCCCTGTGGAGCACCAGTGTTCAGTGTGATGGGGGATGAGGTGATGCTGCCCAGTCTGACCACCTGGCGTCTGTCAGACAGGAAGCTAAGGATCCAGCTGCAGAGGGAGCTGCTCAGTCCTAGATCCTGCAGTTTCCTGTCCAGCTTCGAGGGAACGATGGTATTGAATGCTGAGCTGTAATCTACAAACAGCATCCTCACATACGTGTCTCTCTTCTCCAGGTGTGACAGGGCAGTGTGTAGTGTCAGGGCTATGGCATCATCAGTGGACCTGTTGTGGCGGTATGCGAACTGTAGAGGGTCCAGTGAGTCGGGTAGTGCAGAGCAGATGAAGTCCCTGACCAGCTTCTCGAAGCATTTGCTTACGATGGGGGTCAGGGCTACAGGTCGCCAGTCGTTCAATGAGGAGATGGTGGAGGATTTGGGTACAGGGACGATGGTGGCCATTTTGAAGCAGGCTGGGACTACAGACAGAGAGAGGGAAAGGTTGAAGATGTGCGTGAACACTCCAGTCTCATGGTGTTCGCTGTGTCGAATCTAGCGTAGAATACGTTTAGATCCTCACACAGAGAGGCCGTGGTCTGCGGTGTGCTGGTTTTCCCTCTAAAGTCTGTGATCGTGTTTAGTCCCTGCCACATACTCCGAGGGTTGTCAAACTGTTGCTCCACCCTGTCCCTGTACACCCTGAATTTGAATCCACCTTTGGGCTACAATGTTTTTGGCGGCACATATTGTTCTGCACCATCTCTAGCAGAGACAATGATGTAACCTCTATGGGCTGATCAAGGCGGCTGCTTATCACCACTTAACGAAGTCCATAGGGAGAGATTTTAATACATGGCATGCTGTTCTGTTCTCAGCCTGCTGACTAGTTGGTAAAGCAAAGACCTGTCTGACAACCTTTAAACTTCAGGGTAACAAGTATTTGGGTTAAATCAGTCTTCAGTGCTTAGCAGATGCTAAAAGCACTGAGTGAGGACTAAGCACAAATGGCAAGTGATTTTCCATTTCTGGTTACAACCTTGTAATTCAGAGGAAATGTTTACATTGTAAGAAGTCATTTGTATTAAGTCCGGTCGATTGTGCAGCTGATTCAGTTTGACATTGCCCAGCTGGGTGCTGTGATAATACCACCATCAGTGATCTGTCACTCCCCTTTCCCTCCCCTCTAATGGATAGGATTCTTCAAGTAGAAAGATCAAAGCCGCAGTAGGGGGCTCGGAAAGGGTTAGCACCGATCTGAGGGGATGGAGAAGTGGGGGAGGAACAGGACAGGCAGGTTTGCACTTGCTGCATTGCCTGAGCTCTGTCTGTCTAATGCTGCACTGGAAATGTCCAGTTTTTGGGGAGAAATCTGCCACAGTGCTTCAGAGATGAGATGAAATGAGATCTGAGCCTATTTGACATTTAGATAAAAATGGTAATAAGCGGCATATGACAGGACAACCCTGCCAGTGATGCCTTAGAGTTTCACATATACACCAACGCTGTTACGTAACTATAACAACCACAACAACGTGACAAGCAGTAGAAACCGAAGGCATGAACACAACGGTATTCGCCGCCAGCGAGAGAACTTGAACATCCTCTTCTGCAGCATTGCTGTGGCTCTCCTTCTCTAAAGACAGCCAGCTGAAGGAGTCCAATGTTCAAACAGACTGTAACATCACACACTGGTGAAAATGAAAGTGTGGCATGCATGCCACAAGATGAATGAATCCTGTCATGTGCATTATACTGCAACCCCCACACTTGTGATTCAGTAACTGAGCCTCTTATTTGTAGAGATACAGCAGCATCAATGTCTGCACTCATCACTTTGGCTGTGAAACCATGGACCGTATATAAAAGATGGGTGTATGTAGGCACGCATTGCTTTTGGAATTTGTATTTCCAAGTCCCAACATTGCCATTTTGAATGATGCCATGCAATATTTCTGGATTTTTGGAGCCACTGAGCAACAGCCTCTGGAATGAAGCCAACGCAGAACATACAAAGACAGCATTTCATCTAATGGCAACTTGATGCTGACTCCAAAAGCAAGTCAAACCCCAAGGACTCCCTCATTGAAATGCCCAACTTCACAGCATTAAAAGCCATGTTCATGGCCTGGTGCAGGAAAAAAATGGTTTAAACCTCTATGCATAATCACTGTGGAGTGGTGGAGGGGTTAGGGGCAAGGTACCACCATAAATATGGCCAAGAGTTCATTTCAGTAACCAGCTAGCTGCCCATGTTAGCAAACAATCAAAATGGCCACACCCTTAACTTTAAGCATTAACAGTATCGAGATGGATGACTCTTTTTTTTTTTAAAGAAAAATCACCCTCCACACAGCTGTTACAAAGGGGAAATATTCATAACGGCCAAAAGCTTTTAAGTGTGAGGCTGTAAACATGTAAAGTTGTACATTTTATCATCTGAGGATTGACTCATTCCAGAAGCCAGCCTCTAGTGGCCATTAGAGGAAGTGTAGTGTTTGGCACTTCCGTGTTGGCTTCAGTTTTCGGACCTTGAGGTTGCCGTTTACCTGAAACCAGTTGAATGTACTGCTGGCAAACAAACAGCATTGTGCTTCCAGCCTGCAAATAATCATCCAACACACTTTCACATGAGTCTGTCGCTCAGTACCTTTGAAAGCAGAACATTTTTATGACTCCTGCTTCACATCTACACAGCAACAGTGAACGCCTTCCCACAGACTCCCGGTGGAACTGCGAATCCCACCTCACGAATAAGCACAACTCACGGCCTAAGTGGCATTTCGCTTTGAATTGCTGGCTGCTGTACATCACCAGTGTGGAGCAGACAGACAAACACCATGTCGTCTCACAGTTGGAGAGCCAAGCGCTGCCTTCTGCCATTTAGATCACCATGGAAACAGCCAAATACACAACCAGCACTCTCGTCAGCTTCGGCTCAACACACTGCAGTCCATGTGTGATAGCAACTTGTGTGCCCCCATGCTGCAAGCACACACCTCGTTCACAAATGCAGAAATAAGAGAGCGAGAATAGTGAGGGGGAGGAGAGAGAGAACACCCAGTTCTACATCATGACATCGTGTTTATTCAAAGATGTCACAGCCTGATGATGTGAAGGAGATTTGGGCAATGAGGAGCTGATGTTACAAGTCTGGATGCCATTATTGGGATAAAATCAGTGCAATGCTTAAAAAGGGGGACTCTACATATGACCTGCATGACACTAGTGGGGGAAAAAACCCATCATAGCCTGATTCATTACGGTGTGGTTGATATTTTAAAGGCAGCCACACAGAAGGCCTACTTCTCACAGCCAGAGCGAGCACTGGGTAGTAAATGACGCACGTTTACAACACAAGCACACAAATGAAGTGGGACCACCACGGGTGCAGTCTGCGTGACTGGATGCGGGCGAGCCCGGACTCCGTGATGTCACGCCTACCCAGTCGACCGCGTGAAGCAGCAGTAAATGAGACAGCTGACACATGTCCAACAAGCAGTCGGATTACCGCCCCCCCTCCTCTTACCTGCTCTGTGCGCTTCACCCAGGCGGACCTCGGTGATGCTGCTCGGGTCACTCTGAGATCTTCCCCGCTGCAACACACAGTCCTCCTCCAGCCCATCCGATGATGCCATGGTGAAAACAAGACGGCGACACGAGACTGAAAGGGGCGATCTCCGTCAGCCAAGGTCACCGGCATCAAGAGGTGGTGCGGATTAAATGTGGTCGGAGTGCTGCAGCTGCAGCTCCTGGTCCCCGAAAAGCAGCAGCGCTGGGGAAATCCATTACGCGCGCAGCATCATGGCGCCTTCAGGTGTTGCTCGCAAAATCAGCAACGTTAACAGGTAGTAAGTGAATTTGAGTGGTAAATAAAACTAGGAAAGCGCAATATTGATTCAAATTCATATAATAAAGAACTCCATTTAAATCTGTCCTCTGTTGCAGTCCCGGTTTGTGCAATTTGGTAAGAAAGGCTTGTGCCTTTTAGTGTTTTTTCTTTGCCCTTTAATGTCTTAAATATCAGGCCACATTTGAAAGCAATAGATCCTACAGCCTCTGAAGGCAGCATCAGAGTCATGGCCTGCTTGGTATTAGCTGAAAATGGGCAGCCTCTTAATGGAATCTTCGTCTGAATCCATGCTTTGGTTTCAGCCTTCTGTCCAGTTCATGCAAACCATGTCAATGTTGGTTAAATTCATAGTTTGTGCTGCTCGATCCCTCTGAAGTCTGCTGCGCTGTTCTCTCCTTAATACTTCAGATCAACGCTTGAATCACTTTAAGCACCAAATACATCTGAATATAAGGAGGAGAGGCAGTGCATAGCAGTCAGAATTTGACATCAGTGCCAGAGACATCGTTTTCAGTTCACTGCCATGGCCAAAGTCATTAACACAGACGTAACACTATTACATGTGAGATACTTCAGCTTTGGGTTTGAAATGGCAGTTATCACTGGTGATTATGTATTAAAAAGGTTGGTCTTATGAGTATAACATGTTATCAACACATTTCCATCAACAAAGCAGAAAGTAAAAAAAACAAAAACATAACAACATGCAGGTATAATGTAAAGTACATTTGGGAAAATGTTTCTCCCAAATGACGCACTGAAAACTGTAGTTTATAGACTTGACTCAGTCATGGTTCCTGCAGTGAACAAATCTTTTTTTTTTCAACAAAAACAAAAACAGTCAACCTTAAACAATCAGTCACTTTAAAGTCAAAGTCAACAGCAACATAAAAAAAATCAGTTTCAACTCAAGATTGCAACAGTGCACAAAGTCTTCACATTTAGCAAGAACCTTTTTGTTTTTTACAAATCGTTTTTGAAAAGATTAAATATCAGGTTAACTGCACACACATAGAAAATTGTTCTTTTGGTACAGCTTTTGAAGAGTTGTGGATACATGTCGCTGACTCAACACAGATGATGCACATTTCCTGATAGTCATCTCTGCGTCTCTGGCCTGCTGCTCGATTTCTGTATATACGATATTTAATTAATGATGACAGTTTTATGGAATTTCTAAACTAAAATTTAACTAATAATTTAATTTTAATTTAAAACCACAAACAGACGACAAATTTTAATAAAAAGCTGATAGTTGGATTTATTGAGTTGATGAAAGGTACAAAGACACTGCACACTGTAAAATGTAAATAAAAACAATGCAATTTGCAAATCTTAAAAACTCATATTTTATTCACAATACAAAGTATGTCAAGTGTTTAAATAATTTTTGTTAAAGACTATTTGGAATTTGATGGCAGTCTCAAATCCCTCTAGAGAGGGTAACACTGTGTAGTCTCTCATTTATCTAATTTTCTTTAACAACAGTCTGTAAAGGTCTGGAAACTGTTTGCGAATGTATACTAAAACCTACTATCTTGTGACTGCTTACCAAATTTAGAAATGAAAACAGTAAACCAACTGTAAATACTTTAAACTGTCCATGAGTGTCCCTAACGCCATCCCTGTAAATGCCATAATATGACCAGAATGACTGGTAAAGGAAAATCATTATTCTGCTCTGACTGTTTCAAGCACAGCTAAGAAGACTGATAACTCCTCGACAAGTAAGAGACGTATTGTTTCCTCCTTATTAAGACGTTCCCTTCAAAATGCCGTCAGAGTAAAACTCAAATCAATAAACATGTTGTTCTCAGACACTCATTTACATATTTTGCCATATGCCAATGATAACACACTACAACATTAACAATGTAAAGGAAGACCTGCTATATAAACGCTGCACAAATATGCAGTGAACCAGTCAGGTGGTTAATTTTCTAATCACAATATAGACACCTTAGTGTTGATACGACAGCACACCTTCAGGGGTCTAGAGGAGTCCATGCCTCGATGGGTCAGGGCAAAAAGAGGGAACCAACACAATATTAGTCAGGCGTTCATAATGTTATACCCGATCCGTGTCTTTGCAAAAGTGCAAAATAAATGGATCCAATTCAAGTGCTGAGAAACTTTGGTACTTTAATGGTAGTAGTAAATGTCTGTGTTTTGTCCCAACGCTAGGTGGCAGTTATGAACTTTTCACCATTTTTTCCTTTTACAGTGTAGAAGAAGTTTCCAAACAAACATGGCGGAGAAAGAACTCGGCGGATGTCATGAAAATAGCGGTTTAATCGATAAAAACAAAATTCTGGAAGCTAATGAGGCACTGAAATCAGAACAAGATGAAGTTTCGCAGAGCCGTAACTCTCAGTATCAGCAGGACCTGAAAAGCGTCCTCCTCACCAGCGTTTTAAACCTGGAGAAGCTGGATGTCGACCTGTACCGGTAAGTTTCCACTGCAGCTCGCTGTTTGATGTGCACTGGTCCCCGCTCGGTATACAACAGGAAGGTAATATGTAAAACACGTCATTGTAGGCAGCGACCTCCCAAACCTTCTCTATCTGCTGCTGACTCTTTTTGAGCTTCTGGTACCACAGGTGTTGACAACCAGGGACCTGATTGGCTCCTGATTAGCAAGCAGCACCTGTGAGCATGGACCCTCCTACAGCGGTCAGCAGGTGTCTGCTCTAAGCACGCCACGTTTGACTGATTAGGAATCAATGGAATAGGCATTTGTTGTCATTGTACATGTACAACGAAATTATGGCCTTTATTGAAAGTATGCATAGGACAACTTCAAGCCTGTTTTCCACAAAACCAAGCTGCCGCATTATCTGGATGGAGCCCTAGTACCAACTCCAAATTTAAGGCCAAATATTCCATATAACAGGGGATGTCCCTGTTATGTGGAATATTTGGCTCTCATGCCGACGATTTGGCACATTGCGTCGGTATGTTAGACATTGGGATGAGAACGTGTTGGGAGGAAAGTTATGTTCAGCAATGAGTTCATATTCTGCGACAGCAACGGGATCATAGGGTCAAAGTGTGGAGAAGATGTAGAGAACACTACACTGATTGCTGCACCAGCTTTTGGTGGAGGCAGTGTGATGGTGTGGGGCAGCGTCTCCCTCACTGGAAAAGCTAGGCTTGTCATCAACGGAGGCGAAAGATGATAGATCCAAATGTGGCACCATTTAAGGGGAAATAAACAGGATTTCAAATGGTATATAAATAATAATCCACCAAACACAAATTTTCTTTACGTCCTGTGATAAGTTCAGTTCACCTTTTATAAGCATTTGCCTGATTACCTTTCAGCAGTGTATCCTCTGTTCCCACAGGGGGACCCACCACTGGGTGCCCCGCACTCAGCGTCTGTTTGGAGGTCAGATAGTTGGCCAGGCCCTGGTGGCTGCGGCCAAGTCTGTGAGCGACAGCCTGTACGCCCACTCTCTGCACTGCTACTTTGTCCGAGCAGGTAAGATGAGCTGAACTTCCTCGGTGATGAAAGAATAACATTACAAAGAATCCATTTGGAAGTCAGCAAAGACAGAGAGAAAGAGACAACATACAGATGGGCTTAAATAGCTTCATCTCCTCTTCTTTTTCTGTACAAGCAAATGTGCACCTGTTTTCATTTTCAGTCAGTTATGATAGCACTTTACTGTTCTTGGTGTTTTCCAGGTGATCCGAAGGTTCCGGTGCTTTACCAGGTGGACCGCACGCGAGATGGCCGCAGCTTCACCGTGCGCTCTGTGAAGGCCATCCAGCATGGACAGCCCATACTAATCTGCCAAGCCTCCTTCCAAACACTGCAGCCCAGCCCCCTGCAGCACCAGTTCCCCATGCCAGTGGTCCCTCCGCCTGAAGACCTCCTCACCGTGGAGGAACTTATTCACCATTACCTCAGGTAGCATTGACTTTATTTATTATTGTGGATTAGACTGTGCCTTCGTCTGATCCACATTGTGCTTAAAGTTATATAAAATAACATTCCAAGTCACTGTTTTCTGTAAATTTTAGGCACCTTTGAGGCTTCCTCAGGCAGAATGGCCTCTAAAGTCACACTGACCAAAACTTTGTGTCAAGGAGCAGTCTTGTAAACGACACTATTGCAGATCGCTTTAGTTTCTATTTTTTTTTTTTTTAAACTTATATAATCATCTATAATCATGTTTCCAGCTTCACTGTTTTCTTTCTGCATTGTGTCTTTGTTTGCAAGCGTGTACGGTAAGGAGCTGAGAGGAAGTGCTAAGAAACAAGAGCTTTTTCGCTTGGACAAGTCCAGATTGTGTTGTTTCTCCTACGACACATATCAGCTGATTAAAACTTAGATTTAACTGTTGGTTAAGCTGTTGTTTACAACACTAATATCTGAGTCCAGCTATAAAGTCTGCTAAATTTGTCATTATCCATCTGTCTAGTTTCAGGTACCCTGTGGGGTTTTTTGTATTCACTTTAGTTATAATCATATAAAACTTCACTTTATTTATTATGCAAACTTCATGGATTAGGATCATTAATCAGGAGAAACCACACTAGCATTTTATTTTTGAAGTCAAAAATCTTGAAGTTCATAGACATCAAAAAATGTAAAACTTATTATTATTGTTTAAAACAACAGTTTTGCTAACACTGCTATTATGCATTACTAAAGAACTGCAGTTAGAATAAATAAAGCAAACATATAACTGTGTTTTCTCTCTGTCTGTGGGTTGTTTTGCAGTAAACCTGACCTGGCAGAGGAGGCAAAGAAAGGCCTGAAAAAACTGCTGGCTAATGAAGTCCCCATTGAGATAAAACCAGTCAACCCAGCACACTTTTACAGACTGGGTCCAGAGCAACCAAGAAGGCTGTTTTGGGGGCGAGCACGAGGACATATTGGTAAAATATCATTGTCATCCTGCCTCGTGTTTGAGATCAGAGTAAGACGTATGGTACATGCTAAGCTGTTTTTGTTGTGTGTTTGCGTAGGGGAAGGTAACATGAAGCTACACTGCTGCGTTGCTGCTTATGTGTCAGACTTTGCTCTGCTGGGCACAGTGCTGCTGCCTTACCCAGAGTACAGGGCCAAGTTCGCCGCCTCGCTCGACCACTCCATGTGGTTCCACAGCACGTTCCGCAGTGATGAGTGGATGCTGTACGAGTGTGAGAGCCCATGGGCAGGTCAGTATGTTGGTCACATCTCAAGAACGAATGCAGAACACAGTAAAGCATATGTTTTTAACATCAGAATATGACCGGTCATGTTTCCAGCTTCACTGTTTTCTTAGGTAAGCACTTTGTTTTTATTTTGAAACAAAGTCCACAAGTAATGTCCTGCATTATTCAAACTAGTAGCTTGAACTCGTTTGAAAAGCAGTCTTTGTTTTTCTGTCCCTGGGAACACATGGTATGTGTTTCATTTTTATTAGATTAAATATTGTTTTTAGCTTTTCTTTGTTATAATTTGTTGTCATGGGAGATAGATAGATAGTTCATCAGTGCATGATTATTGTTACACCCCATAACTATGCATGTGACGAATAAAGAACCTTGAACCTTGAAATTTCCCCGTTGTGGAACCAATAAAATCTTATCTTAAGTAGTATTAATGTAACAGTAGTATTTTTGAGTACCATCATCAGTGATGATGATTGTTGTGTATTTGGTTCTAACTTTCAAAGACTTTGTATTTGTTTATGCTTTGCTTGTCCTTTTGTCCATTCCTGAAATGACTTTCTGTTTTGTGCCCTACAGGGAGCAGCAGGGGACTGGTGCAGGGCCGAATGTGGAGAAGAGATGGGATGCTGGCTGCCTCATGTTCCCAGGAGGGTGTCCTGAGAGTGAAACCAGTCACTGAGCCCAGCAAATTATAGGGATACTTTATGTGTTTCCTTTTGAAACCCTAATTTATTTGTATAATCTAATTATATGATTAGCAAAAGAATTCTAAACGTTTAAAAATTAATATATGAAAGCATGATTTTTTTAAATTTTTTTTTTAATAAATGTATTTTCCGTCAATAAAGACTAAAATAGTTGTAATGGATGCACGCTTGTCATTTGTTTGAGAAATGCCTTCATTCTCACACATAAACATGATTCAATCCTTCATTCATATTCCTACAGGAAATTCTCCTTATCAAGGCAAAGACTTGAATATTCACATAAGTCAAAAGAGACATGTACAGTGTGAAGGTACCGCACAGGTCTTATGTACAAGCTTCACACACACAAAACTGAAGTGTGTACTTTGTGCCTACATTTTCGTCAGCTTTTATTCTGAAGTTGTTTTTTCCGGAAGTCTAACCTCGAGCGTCGCCTAGGCCTGTGTGTAGCTCCAAACAAGTTGTGTTTAACTTGTTCTGCCCAATATTTTCAGGCATGCCTCGGGTCTATGTTGGCAAACTTAGCTACCATGTTCGAGAGAAAGATATTCAAAGGTTTTTTAGTGGCTATGGCAAATTATTAGAGATCGACCTGAAAAATGGGTAAGACCGTCTCATCTTTCTTAGCTGCTAGCTAGTGAGCTAGCTTGATGTTATTTTAATGTTAACCCCGAGAGTTGATGCCCTAGTAGGGACAGTGTGCGGTGCTAACCGCGCTAATGTCAGCTAAAAGTTGAATTTGCGGTACAGTGTCCTGTCTTTTGTCATTTAAGTTTTACAAAGCTCTGCTTTTGGTACTTTTAGCTAATTTTTCTTCGCTGACATTACACTAGCTGCTTGGGAAACGCTACAGGGTCAATCATCAGTTTAAATGAGAATTTGTCAGTGAGCGCAAACAAGGGGACTCTATCAGCTGGCTGCCAGCTGGTTGTATTCTGGTTATATGCCTACAAAACAGAAAGGCTGCTGAGCACAAATATAATAGTTAAGTGTAAGTTTTAGATAATTGCTGTATTAGAGAAATAGATTGCATATAATTACCAAATCAGATCAGATAGAGTCAGAGTCTATGATAAACTTTACAGAAATATTCCTAGATTAATTGCCATAGCTTCCCAAATCCCTTTATTCCCTTGCTTGTAAAGTTTGACAGGAGCACCAGGATTTTTAAATTGGAAAGCAGTTCTCTTAGCCGCTGATTAAAAGTTTACCATATTAGACAGTCTTTAGAGTTAATTATGAATCATTTGCATTAATTGGTAATGATATTAATGGCTAGTGTTTGCCATTGTTTTGACTCCTGCACACTGATTCTTAGGTACGGCTTTGTCGAGTTTGAGGACATGCGAGATGCTGATGATGCTGTGTATGAGCTGAATGGAAAGGAACTTTGTGGAGAGCGGGTCGTTATCGAGCATGCCCGTGGACCCAGGAGAGACGGATATGGCTATGGGGGACGTAGTAAGTTGAACACGTCTGATTGAGAGCAAAGCATGATTGTCATACAGACGTGGGGTTCTTACACGTTTGTGCTAACTAACGTGAGCTACACTTGCACTGACTCTTGAAGCAAAGAATTAAATGAGTTTCACTGAAGCTGCCTGTACACATGTGACATGCCCTGCCATACACATTGCTAATTTACACGTCTATTCCCATTAGCACTCAAATCCATTGTGCCTTTGTGTAAAGAGAACTGTATTAAAATCCAATGAGTAACAGTGATTAAAGAAAAGGTAAGACTTGTGAAGCTACGATGTATTCAATTTGAAGTCGACATTAACACAGTGCTTGATGTTTCAATTTGAAAGAGTCCACTGCGGGCTGGGTCCGAGTCCAATGAGGGTAACGATGACTGCCTGACCTGTTTGGCCTGGGTTTTCTCCCTTGAAATGTGTGTGTGACCTTTGCCCTTTGACCATTGGTTGACATAACCGGAAGCCGTGATGACAGCACCCTTTTCCAATAGACCAGGGTGATGGTGAGGAATCCTGTTGGTTTTACTGACGCAAGACATGTCGCAGAGGATCGAGCCAACACGCGTTTGAGCCTGTGAATTGGCTCCCTGTACTCTGTAGTAAAAGAGTTTGGTAGGTTTCATGTTTGTGTCATTGAGTTTCAAGTGGATAGAGTTCAGAACAAGGCATATTTTATTGTACAGTAAGACTAGAAAATAAGAAATTTAGAAAGAGCCTTACCTTATATTTAAACTGTAGACTCTAAAACAGCTTCAACAGCAAGAATCAAGCATCACATTATTCCCAGTATATACAGAGAAAAAAAGAGGCGTTAGATGTGTCTTATAAGGACAGAATAAAAAATCCTTTTTTTTGTATATTTAGGCAAATCTGTAGCTGTTTAATAAATACAACTAAAGGAGAAGAACTGCTGTGTAATTCTTAATAAAGTGGTTTTTATTCCTTGTCCACAGGGCATAGGGTGCTGCACATTTTCTCTGTTCTTTAAATGCTAAATTAAGCGATCCCTGTCTACATATAAAACAATCAATAGGACTCTGGGATTTATACTAAAAACCACTGGCATCTTTAATCCCCTTCACTTACACAATTAAGACAGGTTCACAGGTATTAGTTGATGGTATAATTAATAGTTGAAGGAGGTTTAAGAACAAAAACAAGAGAGGTTCAGTCTGCAGTGATCTAGTAAATCTTTTTAGGCCAGTTTGGTCCTTTTTTTGAGGTTTTCTGGCCTTGAATGAAATGTTAGTCTCTCTGTCTTTGTTGAAGGTGGAGGCTACAGCAGTTGGAATCGCACCGGCAGGGATAAGTACGGGCCACCTGTTCGCACTGAACACCGCCTCATTGTGGAGAACCTGTCCAGCAGGTGCAGCTGGCAGGACCTTAAGGTGAGACTTTGTATCTCCTGTCTCCTTTTCCTGACCACCTCTGCATGTCAGCAGAGGATGGCAGTTGCCCTTGCAAGAAAGAAAAATTAGCCTGGACCTAACCACCTACAGGTCTGTTTTGAGACTTGATTAGCTGCTACACGAACAACCAAACTTCAGTTTCAAATCGATGTGCAACAAGCAAATTGCTTCCTGTGTGGGAACAGCTTAATAATGTCCAGTGGTAGATAGAGCTAACGTGCCACATGTCATCCACAACTAGCCACAGTCATTTTCAGAGTCATGTTTTTATTTGTGTCATAGGACTTTATGAGGCAGGCGGGTGAAGTAACCTATGCTGACGCTCATAAAGGACGGGCCAACGAGGGCGTCATCGAATTTCGTTCCCGTTCAGACATGAAACGAGCTCTGGAAAAACTGGACGGCACTGATATTAATGGAAGGAAGATTCGTCTGGTGGAAGACAAACCTCGCCGCCGACGCTCATATTCTGGCAGCAGATCCAGGTAAGTGAGGCTTATATTTTTTTCATGCTTATTGTTTGTTCACTTTTCTTATGTTTTATCTGTAATTGCTGTTCAGCATAATTAAGGATTATTTTAAACTTAACACGTAATGTTGGTGGTGAGCAGATTTCCACGTCCACTTTAAAGTTATTTTTACTTTCGAACCCACAGGTCTCGTAGCAGACGGCGCTCTCACAGCCGTAGAAGTAGAAGCTCGTCCAGGTCCCGCTCACGGTCAGTTACGTTTGAATGGCTTTGTCTCATGCTTTAAGCATATTTAGCTTTTTGTCTTTTCAGCAGCCGTTTTAATTTTAGTGGTTCCACTTTGACGAAGACGGCAAACCCATTTGTCATTTTCATGTGGACTGCTTCTTCATCTGTTCAGTTTTTTTAACTTTTCAGCAGCAGGAAGTCATGTTTTTGTCATGTTATTAAGGAAATATGGTGTCAGAGAAAGCCAAAGTACCCAGTTACTGTGATTGTTTACTACATCTCAGTCCTGAAACCTGGTAGTTGATGGTGTGCAGGGACCAGACCAAGTTGGTGATGAATTATTCCTCTCCCTCTCTGTGTGTGTGTGTGTGTGTGTGTGTGTGTGTGTGTGTGTGTGTGTGTGTGTTTTGCAGGTCTCGGTCACGCAGCAAAGGGCGATCTCGCTCCAGGTCAGAGGGGAAGTCGCATTCCAGATCCAAGAGGAACTCCCGTTCTAAATCTCCAGAGAAGTCTCGCACTCGCAAATCTCACAGTCCCTCCAAGAGCAGCACTCGGAAGTCTCGCTCCAAGAGCTCATCCAAAGTCAAAGCCACGCGCAAATCCCGGAGTCGTTCCAAGGAGAAGTCGTCCAGTAAGAAGTCACAAAGCCGATCAAGGTCCCGTTCAGAGAGTAGGGGAGAGAAACATACCTCCAAATCACCCCCGAGCAAGGAGGCATCCAAGTCCCCTGCCAAGCACTCCGCCTCCCGCTCCAAGTCTCGCTCTCGATCCAGATCGGCCTCGCAGGATTGATTGGATCTCTGACAATCTCAGGCCTGTCTGAGGTGTTTACAGAAGCAGAAAGGTTTCAATCTTCTGGCACAAACTGGGAGGCTGTGAAATCTATAAATCTGTCTTTTCTTGACAGTCTTTTTTTTTTTTTTTTTTGTTTCTTCGTTTGTATTTTCTGTTAAATTAAATAGTTATTAGATGAAACTCTTTACGTGACAGTATTTCTCTCTTTAGTGAAGTCCAAATGTACAATTTGAGTCGAACCGCTGACAGCAGCAGCGAAAGTTGCTTCATATTTTTTCAGTCCCAACTAATACTTTTGTAATGAATACATTTGCATGGTTTGTTATGGTTGTTTTTTTTTAGCTGTTTGCCTTTTAAAGTCCCCAGTCCTTTTTAAACAGTCTACATCATTTATTTGTAATGTTATATTGTAATAAAATAACAGAATAAAAAGAACAAGCTCTGCTGTTTTTTGTTAATGTTTAACAATATTTATTTAATTTTTTTTTATTTACTAATATTCATTCATTTGAAGCTAGTTTGTAAAAAAAAAAAAAAAAAAAAAAAAGAGAAATCCTCACAGATAAATCTGTCTCTTGTTTTACCACGAATAAGGCACCTGGAGTCTACCTCCAAATCTGCTAGAGGCTATCACATAGCAATAAGCAACTGCTTTATAAAATGAACTTTTATATAGCACTTTTCTACTCATGCACTCAAAGCACTTTATACAACATGCGTCATTCACACACATTCATACAAGCACCCTTCCTACATCTAAGGGCTTTCTATCTAACGTTTTCCTTCTCTAACTTTCTTTCCCACATTCAACTTGTGTTCAGTATTGTGCCCAAGGATACTTTGGGATACAGACTGGAGCAGCCAGGGATGGAACTGCCAACATTTCCATCAGTAGATGATTTGTATGAAATGTATTCATTACTTAGGGGCGAATGTGACTCACCTCATAGGCCACAACCACCCAGTAACACAGTTGGTCCCAAAGTGTGTGTGTGTGTGGGGGGGCTCCCACAAACGCAAAGCAGAAGATGAAGTAACGCCAAATATGTTTCCAAGCCAAAGACTAGAAAATATGATGAAGCCTATCTTGTCTTTGGCTTCACCTGCACAACAGTGATGCCAAGGTAAGTATCCACGGCAGAATTTGTTTCCCCAGCGTCGGGAGCACGCTCTGGGCTTTCCAAATCATGGACAAACAGCACCCCACATTCTTGATTTTTAGTTCATAAACATTTCTTATAATGACTAACTACTCCTGAAATTTTGGAGATGTTAGCTCTTTATACAGTAAAGTTACAGTGGGATACAAATAATACCAGGCTGATCCTGCTACAGTTTGTTCCCCCTGTCCAAGTCACGAACAGACAGTATCCCACAGTTGTGTGATGTTCGTACGTCAGATTTTCATCACAAACTTGAGGAACCATCCTTTAAACAGCAGCCATTTGGACTCTATGAACAATCTATTCCTCTCCCTTTACCCTGACCTGGTTACGGGGTCCAAGGAGTTTCCTCATATCGCAGTCAGGGGATTGTTTCACTCAGAGCAGCTGATGACACCTTTTTTTACCCCTGTGCAGCAGAGTCCGAGGGGGAACACCACTCCATCTCCTCCTACAGACTCACCAGCTGGCCTCCAGGGTCCCACACACATTCTCAGATCCTGACTCCAGTTCTTCCAGAAAAGGCAGATATTTTTGTGCTGAAGGCAGACTGGAGGAACAGATATCATAACTACGATCGTGGCTCAAGAGTTGGGAGTTCGCCTTGTAATCGGAAGGTTGCCGGTTCGAGCCCCGGCTTGGACAGTCTCGGTCGTTGTGTCCTTGGGCAAGACACTTCACCCGTTGCCTACTGGTGGTGGTCAGAGGGCCCAGTGGCGCCAGTGTCCGGCAGCCTCGCCTCTGTCAGTACGCCCCAGGGTGGCTGTGGCTACAATGTAGCTTGCCATTACCAGTGTGTGAATGGGTGGATGACTGGATATGTAAAGCGCTTTGGGGTCCTTAGGGACTAGAAAAGCGCTATATAAATACAGGCCATTTACCATAACTAAAAAAATATATTTTTTGGAATGAGTGTGAGCCTCTTTTACAACTTTACTTATATACTTCAAATGTAAGAGTTGCTGGCACATCTGGTGAAGGTCCCCACACCTCATCTGAACCACAGACCTTTAGTTCCTGTCATACTTGGTTGGTTATTGGGATCAGCCGCACTAGTGTATGCACCGTGATGGCACTAATAGACAGGGATGAAATAATACCTTTAAAGTTTTGACTTGTTTGTAAGTTTTTCTGTTTATAAAAACCATCGTTAAACCACAGAACATTCCTTTAACTTTATCTAGCACTTCAAAGTGCAAATATTTTGACCTTGGAGTGATGCTTACTGAACAAACGCGCTGAAAAGCTGTTTTAACCGTACGTTGCTTTGACACAATGCTCTGCGCTATCCAGTTGCTATGCTGTTAGCGCCCTTGGTTACCATTATTTCCCATAATGCACCGCTTCTAAGAGCGCTTTGAGGTAATTAACATTTAATAATGTAAACCTGGGCTTTAACATAAGGGGAAAACAGAGTGCTACAGTTGACAGGTTACCATAGCAGTCTTTAGTGAAACGAAGCGAAAACACCTCGCTATTAGCTTCACGGCTAACCATAATGTTAGCGAGCTTCTTGGCTGTTTTTTGCTAACACCATTTTAGCACACGACGGTGGATGCAAACCCAAAACTATGCTAATTACAGCTGGCGAATAGCAGCCCTGGACTAATGGTAAAGTCTGACTTGGGCTTTTAACGTCTTTTAGGTGTGTGGATGATAAGAGCACTAACTTTGGTGACTGAAGCTGGTAAATAATGGAGAAGGAACAGTGCAACAGCGTGGTCTTCAATGCTTCAAAAAGAGAGCTTTTTACTACGAACAATGGCTACAAATCCATGCAGAAGAGACTAAAAGCTCAGTGGAAAATCCAAAGGTAAGGTGTTTGGGGACGATTAAATACAAGAGAGAAATAGTACCAAGTCCTCTAGTTATCAGCTAAGACATGCTCTTAAATGTAAATGTGATACAGTGGACCTGGTAAACAAAGCAAGCATATAGACATAGGAGGCTAGAATATTCGTCTCTGTAAGTAAGTATAGTAAAGTAAAATAATAAAATGGGACGTATTGGTAATAATCTTAATAAAGCACTTTAGTATGTTTACTGAGTTATATTTTACTTTGTCATTTTTCTCAAGCTTAACCAACATTTTCGCATAGTTCTGCAGCAATTTCAAAACCTCAAATGCAAAATCTGTGCTGTCTCCTGTAGCATAAAAGAAGAGCTGTCCTTGGATAAGCTGAAGAGTGTCAAGTTGTGGATAACTGCAGGTCCAAGGGAGAGGTTCACAGGGTCAGAGGTGATGTATGGGCGAAAAGATGTTATTTGAAGGCTAATTTCCAAGCAGTCTAAAATTCTACAAGGCTTAGGGCCACCCAAAATATTTAAGCTTCTTTCATTTGTTCAACCGCAAACACATTTTCACATTATTTATTTCCTTTTATTTCAGATGGAGGCGCTGAAAGTCTACCTGGATGGAGGAGGGAATATCTTGGTCATGCTCGGTGAAGGAGGAGAAATGAAGTATGACACAAACATCAATTTTCTCCTGGAGGACTTCGGAGTAATGGTCAACAATGGTGCGTATTGAAACCTTGTTGGGAAAACAGCTATGCAAACATTGCCCATGCTGTTTTTAAAATGCTTTGTATTTGTTTTCATCTTGTTTATCCAAGATGCTGTGGTGAGGAATGTGTACTACAAATACTTCCATCCTAAGGAGGCGCTTGTGTCCAATGGTGTACTGAACAGGTTCACCAGTGTTTTTCTCTTTTTATGTATATTTCACAGAGTCCCAGATTGTTCTAGCCTAAATTTATGCTGGCATAATCTAAGACTTATCTAATTTCATCTGTATGCTGATACATGCCAAACTATCAATTCAGTTGCCTGTTTCCTCTGCAGGGAGATCAGCCGTGCTGCTGGAAAAGTGGTCACAGGAATCATTGAAGATGAAAATGTTGGAAACAATGCACAGTGAGTCTCAATCTTGTACACCTCCATCTTCTGTATTAAAGAGAAAGACTTCACATTTGAGCTGTTGTCTTTCTTTGTGCAGGGCGCTCACATTTGTGTACCCGTACGGTGCCACACTGACCGTGATGAAGCCGGCCGTGGCTGTTCTTTCAACGGGCTCCGTCTGCTTCCCCCTCAACAGGCCTGTCGTGGCTTTCTATCATGGCAAGGTCAGAGGCACAGTGTAGTAACAACTTTGTTTTTCTAACCATATGGTCAGAAATGTGGTAAGATGGAGATTACTTTTTTTTAATGTAGAATTCTGGCAAACTGGCTGTCTTGGGTTCCTGCCACATGTTCAGTGATCAATACATAGACAAAGAGGAGAACAGTAAAATCATGGTAAGTCCACTTTTTTTGTGTAATTTATTAGGTAAAGGTAAAAGCATGATCCTTCTAGAATAAAGCTCCTTTAAATGAAACTTTTTCTTTTATCACAGGACGTTGTGCTTCAGTGGCTCATGACCGATAACATTCAGCTGAATCAGATTGATGCCGAAGACCCAGAGGTGAGGAAGAAGAGTGCATGGCAGAATGGCTTTCCTAGCCATTCCTATTCTTAGTTAGCGTATTGTCTGTCTTGTCTTAATGTTGGTTTATAATGGAGCACTCTAACAAAAAAATAATTTCCCCCAGGGATCAATAAAGTATTCTGATTCTAATTGTGTTCTCTCCCTCTCTCTTTTTTTTTTTAATGAGCCAAGGTTCTTCTTTTCTTCTTGTCCTTTTTTTTGTCCCCCAGATCACAGATTACACGATGCTGCCAGACACTGGCTGTTTGTCTGAACAGCTCAGAGTGTGCTTACAAGAAGGAGACGAAAACCCACGGGACTTCACCTCTCTCTTTGATATGTCTTTGTTCAATCTGTCGACTGACACCTTACCCCAAGTCATCAGGTGAGAAATCGGTCACCCTCCCCTGAGTCCAAACGCTGTTGTTTCCCTTCGAAGCTAAAAACAGATCTTTGGTTTGCAGTGCTTACAAGCAGCTTAATGTGAAAGCTGAGCCGCTGCAGCTGATTGCACCGCAGTTTGAAACTCCTCTGCCTCAGCTTCAGCCTGCTGTGAGTTTTTTTTTTCCCCTGGGGTTTTTCTGTACAAAGGATTTCACTGAAATCTTAAGATGACATTTTTGCTTAAAGTCCCACAAGTTTGAAGCCAAAAGTAGGTGCTGCCCTGTCTTTCAGGTCTTTCCGCCTGCCTTAAACGATTTGCCTCCACCCATGCTGGATCTGTTCGATCTAGACGAAACATTCTCGTCAGAGAAAGTGCGTCTGGCACAGCTCACCAATAAGTGTAAGTTCAGAATTGCTAATGGAGCATTCAAACATGCACTGCAGCCCTCTAGATATCATTTGATGGAGGCGTATGTGAGGACTTACATGTCCAGGGCAGTGAGATTCCACATTAAACTGACTTTCATTTGCTACTTATCACGTATAAGACTAATGATGTGTGATAAACTAATGTGAGAAGCTTGGTGGTTATTTTCACAGCAGTTCAGTAGTCACCCTGTATCTCATATAGGTTGATCAGGTGTCCCTCTTTACGTGGGACTGCACAGCAGTTTCAGCTCTTGCATCACATATTAAGACTTAACCTATGTCTTATCTTTTAATTGGACCTAGTTTTAAAAGTCAACATATATATTATATATAAGACAGGACACTTCAAAAGTCAGCCAATTCCTCCACAGTTGTTATCTTTAGTGTCATGTGGCAACACGAAGCAGAGCAGCTACCTAACTCTACTTCCACAGTGTCCTCCCCTCACCCCATCTAATCGTGGCAGATGGCTGCCCCTCCGTGAGCCTGGTTCTGTTGGCTTCTTCCTGTTAAAAGGGAGTTTTTCCTTCCCGCTGTCACCAGTTGCTTGCTCATAGGGAGCATCTGATTGCTGGAGTTTTGTCTCTATTATTGTAGGGTATTTACAATAAAATATAGGGGACTGTGAATTGGCACTATATAAATAAAATTTAATCGAATTATTGAATGTCTGAAGAATGTTGTCATAATTCTCCTGCAGGTTAGCATTTCATGATATTTTTCTGTTTACTTAAAGTTTAAATTTACAAATCACCAAAAGTGAATGAAATGTTCATGGAATATGAATAAAAGTACTACAAATAACAGGAAATGCAGTGTTTTGTTTTTGTTTTTGTAAACAAGTCTAAAAAGGCCTGTTGATACCTCCCGTCAGGTGGGATGCAACTTTCAATCCTCCTGCTACAGATATTCTTTACATGTTAAATGTTTGCTCATGAGTCTAAATCTGATCATCCTAGTCCCACCTCTTGTACACTTTACCCAGACATCTCCCTTAAACTAAGTTTATTTCTGAACTTGCCAGTTTTGAAGCAGGCAGTTAATCGTACTCATCCTGATATTAAACTGGTTGTGTTCACAGGTACAGACGATGACCTTGAATTCTACGTCCGGAAATGTGGTGAAATTCTCGGAGTGACTTCTAAGTTGGATAAAGAGCAGAGGGATGCCAAGCACATCTTGGAACACATTTTCTTCCAGGTTGTAGAGTTCAAGAAACTAAATCAGGTGAGTGTGTTCATAACTACATCTTCCTGTATCTAAAGGCTTTGTCCAATAATGACTTTCCTCACTTTTGGCAGGAACACGATGTGGACCCGGAGGCCCGGTTCACTCCGCTGTGATTGGATTCAAGAAACCTGAACATTCGATACGTCCCTGTTGAAATTAGAAAGCTTATGAGCACACAGTTACAATGGAGGGACTGCGGTAACCACACTTTTCAGAACATGTACAGCTACATTTTATAACTTTGTATTGTCTTTCATTGTAAGAATATACCAGAGCAAATAAAGTTCTATACCCTTTATTTAACAGTGCTTTGAAAATATTTTTGTAGTTAAAACATTGATATGATTATTAAAAAGGCAAACTGTTCTGCATCAGTCCTCACATGGATCCCTTAAAAACAGAACATGATGTCAAACTACAGATTTGAGGGCGGGGCAGGGGGTAACTTGGACATAGTGTGTTAAGAGGCTGGGAGTACACATCACACTTGACATCTAACGTTTTTCCCTTGTAAAGTGTTAATTTTAGCCACATCAGGGCGAAACATCAGCTAGTGACTCTTGTTGTGAGGGTTTTGGACTCCACGTTTGCTCCAGAGTGCAGGACTCCACGTAGAATCTGGGGCTATTGCTCTCCGACTTGATCACAGACACGTCCCATGACATTTGCGAGGCGGTGAGATCGTTGTATGACTGATCAAAACAAGCTGGCTGCTTTGGCTTCTGAAGGAGCATATGGGGAGTGGAGGACTTCCCCAGTAACGGGACGGCCAGGTAGCAGCCGTCAGCTTCATGAGTGTTCATGGTGTTCACTGAAAACCCTGAATAGGGGGAGGCGGTGTCAGAGGACAGGCAGAGAGAGGCTCCAACAGACGGCCTGGTGTCCAATCCATCAGCTGTCGTGTCATTCAACACCCTCGATGTGGACAGTTGTTCCACTGACAGTGCAGACAGCAGACTCTGTTCCCCATAAAACTTCCTGTCAAGCTCTGATGGAGATGAGCACTCAAAGCTTTTCATATCTAAAAGGTAAAACATGTTGGACAGAATTCAGAAACAAATCACCTGATGAGGCAAATGAACACGTCTAATTCAGTCCAGTTTTCTTACCTTTGACCACAAACACTTTCTCCATTGTCTCCATGTTTAATCAGGGCTGCCTGAGCTCCAGCTGGCTTTTAAGCTGTTGGAGCTACTTGCTAATTGACCCAGCTGCAGATCATCAGTGGGAGAAGGAGGTGGACCTGTCAGCCCTGTACAGATTCAGGCCCTTTAATTTACTTGTGGTTTATTGAGCACTAATCTGTTAGGTTATATCTAAGGCTGTAATTTTAACAAAATCACTAAACTTTTTAAAAACTATTTTTTTTGTATGCTGTTTAAAAAAATCTTTTAGCATAAAAATATAATTTTTATTAAAGAGCTCACACATACTGGTGGCCTAACCAATACAGAAACATAAAAAAAATACTTTTTGAATACTAGTACTATCAATTTAAGGCAGCTGTGGCATAAACCTTACACTGGGTGGTGGTCTAATAAGCACTGTATTATTTAAAAGCTGTTCACAAACATACTATAGATTTTCTGGGAAGGAAATGGTAGAAAGTATATTTAGTTAAAAGTGTAAATATGAAAAAACAAACAAAAAAATAAATTAAAATGACTTCATAAGTAAAAATATTTATGTGAAAGTGTCTGAAATTTTCTAGTAGAAAAATCGTGTTTTTTCAAACTAAATTTACTGTTTTACTGTTTTATTATGTAACAATATCTAAACATCTCCTCTGAGCAATTGGGTGTTTACAGTGTTTGACTAGGACACACAAATGACAGCAAAAAACATTATTTTACGATAATAAAACAAAATTTACACCGCTGGGACAAACCGGAAGCGTTCTTTGTGGCTACGCGCAGCTCCAATGCGCAGCTACGTCACTATCCGGTTCCTACGACAGAGAAGAGCGCGAGATAGAAATCCAAGAGCGCGGACAACTCTGGCGCTCCGCACCAGCTGGTTGTATAGGCTGTAACATTAGAAAAGTGCCGAGCCTCCATCACCAACACTGGCTACAGCATAGAGACATTAATCACGGGTATTACGACGACATAATACCGAGTACGTATGTACATGACGTGCAACGGCCGCCGGAGAAATCGCTTTCGGACCGTAAACAACAGAAATAGAGGGAAATGTCCCGGTGGCCGCGCGGGTAAGATGTTAATATTTATTACCTAAATTAGCTGTGCTTATTTTATTTTTTTTAACACGGGGGATAATGTGAGTATTTAACGTCTTCTGTTTAATACAGTCAGTTGGAAACTGCAGTCTTTACTGTTTGACCTAACCCTGCTATGCCTGGGAGCTCGCTTGTGTCTGTGCCGCCCTTTTTCCGGACACGGAAAACAGGCTTAGGGTTAAACTTGAGGCCAAACACGGTTTCTCTTAGATCTCACTAGATAAATAAATCACTGCTCAACACAGACATAATTGGCAAACAGTATGTTATTTCTGCGAGCTGTTGTCCGCGCAGTTGCTAGAAAAATAAGAACGATAATCTAGCTGTCTTCCGGACATCACCAGGGCCGGTCAGTAGTGAGTTGTCTGTCAGCTATGTTCGTCCACATCACAGTTGTTTGTCTCTCAGTGAGGATGGAGAGGAGGCCATGCATCAGGACACTGATTCTGATGTGGCAGAGCAGAGGGATGGAGGGAAAGTGAAGGTGAAATGGACTCAAGAGGAGGTATTTGTTTATTTTTATTTTTTGATATATATAATGTAAACCAGACCTTCATTTAAACATTGAAGTAAACCGACTATTTAGATGGCTTTAGAGGACAGGGATCATAAAAATGCTCATTTTTGGGTGTGTATACAGGATGAGAAGCTTAAAACGCTGGTTCAGAAACTGGGACCAAATGACTGGAAAACCATAGCCAGCTACATACCTGTGAGTCTGAACATCTTTTCTGTAAGAATGTATGTCAACAGAAATCTTTTTCAGTATTTTGAGTTTGCTTTTTTGTTTTTTAGAATCATACTGAACATCAGTGTCAGCACCGCTGGTTTAAAGTCTTGGACCCAGAATTAGTGAAAGGCCCCTGGACTAAAGAGGAAGATGAGAAGGTAGGTAGTTTAGAGGTGTTAACGGAGTAAATATGTTGTGAATAAAAGCATGCTGGTGATCTTCTTTTTTTTTTAACTTTTCTTTTTTGTCCTCTAGGTTATAGAGCTTGTCAATCTTTATGGCAACAAACAGTGGGCACTGGTAGCCAAGCACCTGAAAGGCAGACTGGGGAAGCAGTGCAGAGAGCGCTGGCACAACCACCTCAATCCCAGTGTCAAGAAGTCTTCATGGACGGCTGAGGAGGACCTCATCATCTATAAGGCTCACTGCCTGCTTGGCAATCGCTGGGCTGAGATCGCAAAACTGCTCCCTGGAAGGCAAGTAGCTACTCTGCCAGAAACAGAATTTGGCTGATATGAGCTTTTACATGCAAACTCCTGCTCTTTTCTGAATTGAATTCTTAAATTTTTAACTTAGAAAAGTTTGATACTTTGCTGTGCTTGTCAGATACTTTGTAACAACTGATGAACAATTTAATCAGCTGCCTATCTGGTGGGTCACTTGTCCTGCAATGGACTGCATGGACTCCTACACCACAGTCTTAAACTTAAACAGTAGTCCTTGTTCTGTTCTCAGCCACAAGGGACTTGTTCCAGCTAGACTGAGCCTGTAGGTCACAGCAGATCTTCGCAGCAGAGTATTGTCTACTGTTGTTTGTTGGAATCCTTTCATCCACAGGGTGTGAGACACACTTAAGAGGTAGTGTATTACATTGTTGGATGTCTCAGGAGAAGGGCCAGGGCTAGGTTGTTAGCAATAAGTCAACTTTCAAAACAAGTGCGAGGATTACTTTGTGTTGCCAAATAAAGTCAGTATGTGGGGAAACACTGCAATTCATGTCCTGATATATATTGACAGGACGGACAATGCAGTGAAGAATCACTGGAATTCGACCATCAAACGGAAGTTAGAGATGGGCTTCTACTCCGGGGAGGTCTTCAGGCCCAATGAGCTGGAGGAGCTGTGGGCTCGTGTTAACAAGGATGGTCAGGTGGGCTGTGTTTCCATGATGTCCTCCTCTATGATACAAGATACAAAAGATATGTATGGTGAGATACAGAAATTGGGTTCTTCTCATTACACAGGTGCCCAGTTGCTCTCAAGACAGTTCAGACAAGGACTCTGAGCAGAAGATCCCTCCTTCAGTAAGTGACTGTTCGCATTCATTAAAGAAAATAACACAGTTATCTTAAGTATCAGAAACTAGTCTATGCTAGTGTTGTTATAGAATCTCCTTTTTCCAATAGCTGCAAGAAACGTCAGCTAAAGCTGGCACCAGCAAAGCTGGGCCGTCAAAGTCTGTTCCCTCTCCAACCAACAGTCTGAGTCCCAAGAGTGAGGTGGACAGCACAGGAGCGCTGAACAGCACCAGCTGGGTGGTGGACAGCTCCGGATTTCTGTCTCCCACTGGCCCAGCTCTGAAGGAAGTGTTAGACATGGTGGATGGGGTGAATATCTACAATACTACGGGGTTATTTAAAAAAAAAAAACTGTCCTGGTTTTATATTGTCTATAATGTATTCTCTATACAGTTTGTCCTGCACCTGTTCAGTCTTGGCTATTTCACAGTCGTGGTTGCATGCTGACCTAACAAATAAATGTCTCTTCTGCACTAAGGATCTTGATGGCTGGTGCAACCTCGCAGCCTTTGACCTCCCCGAGGACAGTCCCAGCCCAGAGCGACATCAGTTTCGTCTGGAAGGCAGCGCCCTGCAGGAACTAAGCAAAGGCAGCAAAGGAGAACTCATCCCCATCTCTCCTGGGGGCGTCACACCCCCCTCCATACTGAGCCACCGGAGCCGAAGGTGCATCGCTTTGTCTCCCGACGCCAACAAGTCCATGACTCCTAAGAGCACCCCTGTCAAAATCTTGCCCTTTTCTCCATCTCAAGTAAGTCGCTTGTTCAGTGGTACTCGCAGTCATGTCCTATTAATGCACTCTACTGACAAATGTGTGTTTTTGCAGTTTCTCAACATGTGGACTAAGCAGGACACTCATGACTTAGAGTCGCCTCTCACGTCCACACCCGTGTGCAGCCAGAAAGCCATAGTTACCACTCCACTGCAGCGAGACAAGACGCCTCTCACTCAAAAGGAAAACTCAGTGTAAGAGTCCTCTAATTGGTGGAGGCATCTGATGGCTTCGTTTTTCATGGGTTCATCTAAAAACAGACAAATTTCTGAAGATCTGATGCCATCAAAGCATCTCCACCAACTTATAATAATGATTCTTGCACATTTTAATCTCATGTAATGTTCTTAGAATTATTAGAGTGTGTTTTTCTACAAGTACAAAGGGTTGTGGATTGAATATGTCAGATTCAATGGATTAACATTTATTACTAGTATTTTTTACATCAATTCAGTTTATTCATTTATTATATAGAACCAAATCACAACAAAAGTCACCTAAGGCACTTTATATTGTAAGGTAAAGACACTACAACAATAGAGAGAAAACCCCAACAATCAGGCGACCCCCCCCCCCCCCCCCCCATGAGCAAGCACTTGGCAGCAGTGGGAAGGAAAAACTCCCTTTTAACAGGAAGAAGCCTCAGGCAGAGGTTTGGAAACAGGACAAAAGAGACACTGTGAAAGAGAGTGAGAGATTAATAATAACTAATCATTAATTGTAAAGTGGTGTAAAAATCAGATATCGGTTTGATGCTGATTCAAGTTTGGAGAGATTAGATATTGGTGACGATGGGCTAATCGAGTCCTATGTTCAGTGTTTAATGCAGCACTTGCACTAACATAATATCTCGCCAGCACCTCGATTACTGTAACTATTCAGCCTGCTTGTGTCTTATCTGCTCAAAGCCACACGTATTAGTGAGGCGGTACACCCACCAGTGAGGGTGATCATAAGTGACGTAACACTGAGCTGAAATGAGTGGATAAAATTGGAAGTAGGATTTTTATTTTTGTCATTAACATAGTTTAAGCAGGGCCTGATGTTAATCTGAACAATGACTTCTAGCGTCTTTCTCACAGTAAGAATTATACGTTGTTAATCTAACACAGTGTATATGAACTTCTCTGTGTTCTCCTTTTTGTTTTCTCTAGTTTTGTTACACCCAACCACAAGTCTGAGCTGTGTACCCCACGAACTCCAACACCGTTTAAAAATGCCATGGAGAAGTACGGGCCTCTGCAGCCTCTGGTGAGCATCAGCATGTGCTGTCTGGGAAAACATGCTAGCTCTCGTCTTTCTCCTGTGCTGTTAACAGCCTTTTCTGCTCTTTTGTCAGCCTCAGACTCCCAACCTCGAGGACGACATAAATGAGGTCATCTTGAGAGATGCGGGGATCGACTTAATGATGCGCTTAACTCCACCCGAACAGAGGCGCAAAACTGTGGTAACTAAAAGCCGATTTTAATACATTGCACAGATTTTTAGTCATTTCAGTCAGAGGCTGGTGTCAGACTCACTTTCTGCCCAACATTTGATTCCAAGTAGGCCAGACTGGTAGATTTACTAACCTAATACACCTGCATATTGTTCCCCTTTCTTTTAGTATAAAGAAATATAATAAGATAAGATAAGATAGAACTTTATTAATCCCTCGGGTGGGTTCCTCTGGGAAATTCGACTTCCAAAAAGCACAGCAACGACCGAAGTTACAGTTACAGAATTGTTTTTTATATATATATATATATATATATATATATATATATAAAATACAGAGACAAATATAAATAAAATATACAAAGGGAATAAATAGGAATAAAAAATAAAAATACAAGTGAATTGCACATTTCAAGTATTGAGGTCTATTTCCACCATTGACTATTTACAAAAGTATTGCACAAGGTATTGTACAGTGAGGTAAAGAGGCACTACAGCTTAGTTGTTCCCCCTCCTTTGTCCACCTGTTTCTCCTCCCTCTCCCCTCCAGAGAGGAGTTAAACAGTTTGATGGCGTGTGGGACAAAGGAGTTTTTAAGTCTGTTAGTTCTTGTCTTGGGGAGAAGCAACCTGTCACTGAACAGACTCTTCTGGTTGTTAATGGCCGTGTGCAGAGGATGCCCAGCATTGTCCATAATGTCCAGCAGTTTCTTTAATGTCCTTTTCTCTGCCACTGTCACCAGAGTGTCCAGCTTCATGCCGACCACAGAGCTAGCCTTCCTGATCAGTTTCTCCAGCCTGGATGAGTCCCTCTTTGCTGTGCTGCTCCCCCAGCACACCACAGCATAGAAAAGTACTCCAGCAACCACTGACTGGTAAAACATCCTCAGGAGCTTCCTGCAGATGTTAAAAGACCTCAGCCTCCTGAGGAAGTACAGTCGGCTTTGGGCTTTTTTATACAGGTGCTCTGTGTTGCATGACCAGTCCAGTTTATTGTCCACCCACAGCCCGAGGTACTTGTACTTGTTGACCACCTCCACCTCCTCCCCCTCTATCTGAACCGGCAGTGGACCTTCTCTGGACCTCCCGAAGTCCACAACCAGTTCCTTAGTCTTTCAGGTGTTGAGTTGCAGGTGGTTTGTGTGACTCCATGCGACAAAGTTCCTCACCAGACTTCTGTACTCCTCTTCCTGATCATCCCAGATACACCCCATGATGGCCGTGTCATCTGCAAACTTCTGAATATGGCATAGTTCAGAGTTGTAGCAGAAGTCAGAGGTGTACAGGGTGAAGAGAAGAGGGGACAGCACAGTTCCCTGTGGTGCTCCTGTGCTGCTGACCACTGTGTCAGACGTGATGTCCTTCAGCCTGACGTACTGTGGTCTGTCGGTGAGGTAGTCGGAGATCCAAGCCACCAGGCAGGGGTCCACCTCCATCCTGTTCAGTTTTTCCTGAAGCATACAGGGCCGGATGGTATTAAAGGCACTGGAAAAGTCAAGAAACAGGATCCTGACCGTGCCTTTTCTCCCATCCAGGTGTGAGTGGGCTCTGTGTAGGAGGTACAGGATGGCATCCTCCACTCCGACACCCACCTTGTATGCAAACTGTAGTGGGTCCTGGGCATGTTGTACCTGTGGTCGGAGGAGGTTGAGGAAGAGCCGCTCTAGAGTCTTCATAAGATGTGACGTCAGTGCCACCGGTCGGATACCCCATCCATTAATATGAGGCTGAGATGTATTATAAAAATAAACACAATTTTGAGTTTGTCCACTTTAGGAAGATGCTACTACAGTAAATTAAAGAAAGTCGTCATCATCATGGCTCATTAGGCTTACACTGGAAAAAATAAATAAAATAACATCATAAAATTAAAAAAATTCTGGCTAGCAGCTCAATATCTAGAATTTAATTTAAAAATCATTAGTGTTCTCTTAATTCACAAAAACTGTCTCTTTTTTTCATCCCCATGGACCCGCTATACTAATATAGTAGTAGTGCGGGTGCTCTGACATCTTGATACTCCTGATCATAACATCCATAGTATACATATTGTGCACTAAATATCTAAAACCTGGAGTGAAACTGATCCTAGGAAAACTACTAAAAGTCTCACTAGCAGTTGTAAGTAGATGTAAGTTATTAAAATCATCAAACTTTACAGTTCAGTTACATGTGCTGTCATGCTCTGTCAGTGATAGCAGTGTGTTTCTGCTCACATGCATCAGGTCCCTTCACTTTTGTACACTTATACTGTGGGCAGTATAACACAGTGCTAATCCTACACTGAATATTCGAGTTTAAGACACAAATGCCAAAAAACACTAATACCTGGGGCAGGGAAGGGATCTACCGCTGTTTATGACATATCCTTCCCCTACTGGCTGAATAGTCTTAGGTGGTCTTCTTTCCACTATATAGGCTGCACGGTTTTGCACTCTTTTTGTTCTGCTATGTTCCACATAATTTAAAGAAAAAATCATTCTGAGTGCAACATGTATGAGTATAATACACCTAGAGCCGTAGCTGCAAACTGACAAATGTTAGTACGGAGGAATTCTGTTTAAAAGGGTTTTTGTAATGGTGCATGCAGGGGATGCTATTTTATTCTGTTAATGACCTTCAGCTACACAAACACTGAGCCTTTTGTAACTTGTAAAGTTTTGGAACATAGCACCTCCGTTCTTCACACTCAGGAGTTCCCACCTCGGGGCTGTCAATCACAGTTGTCACACACAGAAAGCAGCCTTGTTCAGTCGCTGTACCCAAAGCAGGCTCTT
Organism: Aulonocara stuartgranti; assembly: GCF_965226115.1. Taxonomy (NCBI): domain Eukaryota; kingdom Metazoa; phylum Chordata; class Actinopteri; order Cichliformes; family Cichlidae; genus Aulonocara; species Aulonocara stuartgranti. Next base: position 33,605,099 of record NC_138943.1, on the reverse strand, counting down.
ACTGCCACCACTCTGTGAGAATGCTTTGAGCTAAGAGCTGCTGACAGCTCATTGCTACCCTCCTTCCATTCTTCACTCAGATATTTTTAACAGACCTTGTTTCTCTTTGCCGATTTGATCGTCTTTTATTGCCAGCATCGCCCTCCTATGAAGAAAGTGCGTAAGTCGTTGGCGCTGGATGTAATGGACTGCCAGGTGATGCCTACATCCAAACGTAAATCAGCCAAACACAACATCAAGGTAAAGTGTGTGGAAACGCTTTATTAGCCTGCGTGTGGTTTAGTCATATCCTAATTCTTGATATTTGGTCCTTACTTTCTTGGCCACAGGAAGAACCGATGTTGATTTCTGTCAGCTCTTCACCACTTAGCAGCAAGCGGCACGAAAACATTTTGGATCAGGGCTTCCTTTTGGGACCAAGTGACAGTGCCATATTTCCCAGCACAGTCCCCCCAGTTCCAGTATGTTCCACCTTTTTGCTCTTTTGAGAGGAGTTATAAGTGTAATCAGAGTGTGAAGTCATTTACATCTGTTTATGGGTTTTTTTTTCCTCCACAGATGTCAAAGGAATGGGAAATGGTTGTTTGCGGACAAACTAAAGACCAGTTAATAATGACAGAAAAAGCCCGGCGCTACCTTCGCTCACTAAAATCCCACGCTCCTAGCCGGGCTCTGATCCTGTCCTGAGATGGCTCGTGTTTTTACGCCAAAATGTTACTTATCCAGAACTTACAGTTGCTATTTTCCCATTTCTCCTGAGGGCCTGGTGTACTTTGTGGCGGAGAAAGAGTCACGTCTTGTAAGGTTAGCGCCATGTTTGAACAACACGTTAGCGATCAGGTTATTGACAGTGTTAGGCCTGTCTGAAAGAGAATGTTGCTTTTAGATGTAGAGTCAGGCTGCCAGGCATGTTTAATTCCATAGTTGTTATTTCAGTGTTTGAAAAGAACGAATGAATGTTGAGGGGGAAGAAGAAGAATGTGTAAATGAAAAATCAAGGCTGTATAGTTTTGCCATCACTGGGGAAAAAAAAAAAGGTTTTACATGTGATTAAACAGTTTTTTTAACATTGTGTTTTGTACAAAGGTTGTCCCTCCATATCCGTGTTCTGTGTTATAGAGGATTTACAGGTTGAACAGTAATGCATGAAGGGAACACTTATTGTAGGATCTATTTAGCATGTATAGATTCGTTTTATGATGCATTTCGGTACACACAAATTGTAGCTTCCCACACATTGGAGAGAAATTGACACTAATCATATCTCTAAAGATGAGGAGCTACCCATCAAGATGCGTACATCTCAAGTTTTAATCTGTAATAGTCATTTATGTGAGATGTAGTGAAGGTGTAAAAGTGTTCCAACTGTTGGTGTGAAGGGGATTATAAATAATGTGACACTGTAAATAGAGTTGACTGTTTGCTCTGTCATACAAGAATGTTGCAGAATTGAATAAAATACTGATATGTTCAATACACTTGCTGTTTGATTATGCTGCTGCAACTTTGTGATGCAGTCCTGACAAATTAAGGTGTATAAAGTAGGCTTTGTTTTAGTTGGAATGTGCTGAAAGTGTGGTCTAATAATTGGAGCCTGTCTTAGTTTATGCAACATTTTGTTCAATTATGTTTATATGGCACCAATTCACAACATTTGAATCGGGTCACATTAGAATAGAATAGAATAGAATAGAATAGAATTCAACTTTATTGTCATTGCACAGGTACAGGGCAACGAAATGCAGTTTGCATCCATCCAGAAGTGCTTTAGTGATATATTACATTATATTACAAGGCAAAGACCCAACAATCAGGAAGCCTCAGCAGGTTAAAGGTTAGAGGTTAAAGTTCTTTCCTAGCTTGAGTTGGAGTTGTCCAGGTAACTTAAATTAAGATATTAACTTTCAGAATTTTCCAATCACATTTTCTTAATGCAAGATCTAAATTTCTGAGTACACAGGAATGTGAAAAAACAATTTCCTAAGGCTCTATGTAAGCCTGTGAAAAATTCAAAAACAAACTGTTTCCATTGAAAGTATCAGTGTAAGTGGAGTACACTTAATGTACTCACCATCAGTACAAGAAACCACCTCGATAAAAACAGGTTTTGGCAGTTGACTCACGTGGTGTACTTTAGGGTGACCATATTTTGATTTCCACATAAGAGGACACTTGGCCCGGTCATGAAGAACTTTAATAATACCGTTTGCTTCAAGAAAACTTTAACATTATTAAACGACGAAAACTTCTCTATGCGGTTAATGAATGGTGAAATAAAAAAAATGTCATATAGGCTTTTACAAGTCAAGTGCAAAAAAAGAGCACAGTTGGTCACATTAGTGTACTTTTAAAATTAGTTGTAAAATGCTTACAATTTAAATGCGGTTTTTATAAATGAAAAACAAAAACTAAACAAGTCCGATTTGCAAATACTACTTTACAGTGATATCGGTAGCTGTATAGGTACAAAAATCTAGAAATTTCCTGAAAGCATCCAGAATCCTGTTGCAGTATGGCGACGGCACAGCTGATATTTGCGAACATGATCTACAGTTTGCATTCGATGTCAAAGAATGTAAATATAGACCATTATTTTATTTACAGTGCGTCTTACACGTATACAAAGTATTTATATATTAAAATAATAATAATAAAAATGATAATTTTAGTGGGCATTTATTTTTAAATGCAACGTGTACAGCCGGATATCCCTCTACTGACAGGTCGCGCTCTGAGACACCGGAAGTAATCGTCGCTTTTGGTGACGCTGCATTAGACCTCAAGACATGGACCGGTCTAGTGAGTACATTCCTTTACAAAACGCCGAATTGAATGTCATTTATGTGCATCTTTGGTTTTATTCATGTCGTGTAAGCTTTTGTTGAAATGCAGGTTTTATCGTTGGTGGAAAAATACCGCTCTGTGCTCGCAGTGTGCCGTTTCCTGCTGACGTTAGCTTGCTGGCTCGTAGCTAGACCTGCACGAGCGAGCGTTACATGAATGAATGAATTGTATGTTGAGAAGCTATTATAAAAATGTATTATTCTGTTTATTATATATTTAATTTTGTGTTTATGAATTCACCTTTCGAGCAGCAGCCGGCGTCAGATTACTTAGTCCATGCTGTGTGTCCGCAGGGCTGTTCGGGTTGTTCTTTCTCAGCCTGGCTCTTTCCGGAGCTCAGGCGCTCACACCGTCACATTACCTCTCCCTGTCTGATGTGGCCCGACTGCAGAACCTCCTGAGCCAGCAGTTCACTGACCTGGAGTCCGCATACTACTCAGTTGTAGGTCTGACCAAGCTGGGAGCGACAGTTCCCGATCACGAAGTGAGAAAAACAGTCCTTCATTATTTGCATATGTAATATATGGACTCTAGACTCCCATCGGTCTTCACTATGTGGCTGTTTTGCATTTGTTTGTTTTTAGGATGTGTGCCAGTTTGTGAAATCTCAGCTTGATTCCACTAGTGTTGATTCACTCTTCTTTGCTGCTGAGATCAGTCGTGCCATTTCAGGATGTGAGGTATAAAAATATTTCATGGTGTCTCTCTGTCTGTTATCCCTTCTTTCTGTTAGAGATAAGTGTAACAGAAATGCATGAATTACATTTGTGTGCATTGTTTTTGTTTTTAACTCTTTAGATCCCTGTATCCAACGAAACCCGCGACCTCCTCCTGGCTGCAGTCAGTGAAGATTCGACCATGACTCAGATTCATCGGGCTGTGACTGCTCTCAGCTCTCTTGGGCTTCCTCTTGCTTCCCAGGAAGTTGTAGGTTCCTTGACAGCCCGGATCAACAAAGAGGATAATGTTATGGCGTAAGTGTTAGATGCTTTTCAGTTGTCATTACCAAAAAAATACAATAAAAATAAAGAGAGTCTATGCATCTTATTTTACAATAAATGGGTGTTCTCTTTGGACAGCATCACCATGGCTCTGCAAACAGCATCCCAGCTTTCCCAGCAGGCAGAGCTCGGAGGAATACTGGAAGAAATTGAGGTGAACTTTAAAACTACCACCAGATGGTGCTGTCTCACTATTTTTTGATTTATAGCAAGAAATCCTATATCTTCAAAATGGGCCCTATTGTATTTACTTATGGTTTTATATTTTTATTCTTTGACCCTAAAAGGATTGCTTTGCATGATGTAAAGCTGCAAATGATCCACATTTGTGTTGCACTAGGCCTTGGGACAGCCTCTTTGTTCAAATGAGGCATTTTAGTTTCCTTCTGGTTGGCTTCTTTTTACCAGTCACAAGGTGTGAACAACAGATGAGCTGAGCAAGTCAGTGATATCCTCTCTCAGTGACAGTAAGGAGTCGGGAGTAAAAAAAACCTCTGAAGTCTGAACTTTTGACTCGGAGGTGTTACTTGTACATATGCTGACCTTGGCTTTGTTTAATAAGAGTATCTATCACTGCAACAATATGCACGACAGAAATTAAGGTAAATTCTAACTCCCCTTCTGATGGCTTTTCCCTTCCAGGATCTGACAGCTCGCTTGGATGACCTCGGTGGCCTCTACCTCCAGTTTGAAGAGGGACTCGAAGCAACCGCCATGTTTGTGACCGCTGCTTATTCCCTGTCAGATCACATGGACATGGAGCCTCCTATCAAAGAGGTCTGATATCTGTTTGTGAGGTGCTGTACCAGCTGAAGTTATATCGATTTGGCTTGGTATTGATGGCAAATGTTCTCTTCACACAGGATCAGGTCATCCAGCTGGTGAATTCTATCTTCAGCAAGAAATCCTGGGACTCTCTGGCTGAGGCTTTCAGCGTGGCAAGCGCCGCCGCTGCTCTGTCCGGCAACCGCTTCCACGTACCGGTAGTCGTCACTGCCCAGGGCCCAGCTACTGTTTCCCACAGCCAGCCAACCCTGCAGGTACACATGATGGATCGTGTTCTATCTACAGCCCTCAGTGTGGTTTTTAATCACCTCACAGTCACATCACCCTGTCTCTCTCTCTTTCTGATTCACAGCTCCTTGTCACTGATGTCATGTCTCAACCACTAGACTCAGCCAACGTGGTGGTGGAATCTGCATACGCTGTGGCCTCGAAGGCTGCTATTCTCAACCAAGCACCATTCACAATTAATGAGTATGTATAAGAATCCAAATGTATGTTAGCTGTACAGTCGTCTCTCAAGTTCCCCAGAAGTTGAGATTTATCCCCAACGACAGGGTAAACTCCAGTATTAAAGCAGACAGTTGTCATTGGCTGTAGATTGTGTTTCTAATCCTCTTTACATAATATCCCAACGTACTTTCATTTTACAGTAAATTGTGACTGCAGCCCCAGCTGTTATACTGAGTTCTTCTTATTTTCTCCTTTTCAGCGGCGTCTTTGAACTGAACTTCATGTCCAGCCAGCCAGCCAGCGGATATTACCAGTTCACCATTGCAGTGACCGGGGACAGCCGGCTGGTTGCCAATCATGTCGAGGTACGTTTTTTTTCTTGCTGCATTTAGCTGGAATTGGCATGCACAATAATAGTCATTGTTATTTTTCCAATCAGTGGTTCTTTATTTAGGTTTACAGTGACTCCTTTTCCCTTTTGTCAGGGGTATATGTAAAATAAATCATTGTAATAACACACAATCAGAACAATAAGAAAAGTAGTCTTAGACCCCCCCTTAACTAATATGAAATATTTGCCTGAACCCTGTAGTCTGCACCTAAGGTCACTTTTAATTGCTGCTGTTTTGAAGCAAATATGTGACTCGTTAGTGTTTGCAGAGCAAAGCAACAAGCAAATATGAAAAAGTGAAAAAAAAATGTTTTCATTTTTTCTTTAACTAAAAAGCTTAAAATACACACAGCTCTCTGTTAGTCACATGTTATGTTACGTTAGGGCAGTGGTTCCCAAACTTTATTTTGCTGGGGCCCCCTTTGTTTTACAAGAAAAATGTTCGCGCCCTGCGCGCGCACAAACACATCCTCCAACCACACACACCCATATTTTGCTCCATTGCGGTTTATTTCACACCTCAAACATTTAGTAAACAATTAAGCAAATACAAGTAATCTGCAATAAATTACAGGTAATAATAAAATAAACTACTAACTCTTGTACGGTACGTCCACACCTACACGGGTATTTTTGAAAACGCAGCTGTTTCTATGTGCTTGGGCCTTTCGTCCGCACCTAAACGGCGTTTCAAATCACCGAAAACTGAGATTTTTTTAAAAACTCCTTTTTTATGTTTACATGTGGACGAGGAATACAGAGTTCGTAACACAACGTCAAAGGTGTGTGCCTTTTTTTCACGTCACGCTGTGCGCCACGTTATTGTTTACGTGAGATGAATTGCAGAATGGCAGATAGAGACAAAATACTGTTAATCTTCAGGTTTTACATGTTTACATATACACACGCAGTTACTGTCCCTCCATTTACAAAGGCAGAGGCGTCACAGTGGGATTATTTTACGTGTAGTTGTTTTTTTTCCTGTGTAATAATATTCAACATTACTATCAATCCATTTTTCAAAAAATGCCTCTCTGTGCAAAATGGGTTTAAAAACAAACAGCTGTGGGATCCTGTTTGTCCGTGATTTGAACAGCCCAGCGCTGCTCCCGACGCAGGGAAAACCAATCCTGCAGGGGAGACCTACCTCGGCACTTGTGCAGGTGAAGCCAAAGGGCAGACATGCTTCACCATATTTTCTAGTCTTTGGCTTAGAATGAAGTTGGTTTGGAAACATATTCCGCGATGCTTCATCTCCTGCTTTGCGTTTGTGTGGGCGCCCCGTGCTAGCAGTGTCCAAGCCTCCCCCCCCCTTTTCATACCGCGCCCCCCCTGCAATGGCTCTGCGCCCCCACTTTGGGAAGGTCTGCGTTAGGGCATGTCGCGTCTCTTTCTTCATCCTCGTCTTTATATGTAGCCACAAACATCCTCCCAGCTGTTGTACTGTTATTCTACCTTGAAAGATGACATTACCCAGAATACCATTCTGTAAATATGAAAGATTTGGAAAGTGTTCATATTTCAAACACTGTTACGTGCTTTGATTTCAGGAAGCTGTTGATTATTAAAGCAAAACTTATGTGAATAGGTGGAGATGTTTGGCCATAATGTACATCTACCATGTTTGGGAAAAACCAAACACGGCACATCAGCACAAACTCTTCTTCTTTCTGGCAGTAAAGTTTGGAATGGCTGAAAGAGAAAAGAATCAACATGTCGTAAAGGTCCAGTCAAAGTCTAGAACTCAACCTGATCAATATGCTGTTGATCTTAAGAGAGCTGTGCTTAAATGAATGCCTTAATCAAATATAGTCAAACCTCAATGAGCTGACGCAGTTTTGTAAAGAAGGGTGGGGTCAGAATTCCTCTACAACGATGTGAGAGACGGATAAAGTCGTACACAAAACAGTGACGGTGGTTCTGCTAGCTGTTGAATGTTGGGGTGTGCTTAGTTTTGAACAGCGCTGCATAGACTGCATAGAAAACTTTCCTTTTAATGAATATACTACAAGTGTAGCTTGAGCTTCAACTTCTTAAACTGTGTCCACACAAAATGATTCCCTTTGAAGCTGACAGCTCATCGCTTGCACACGTTCCAGGCTCCAGTTGCCTAGGTAACCCTTTAATGCATTGACTACTAGGTCATATCTCAATCGAAAGTATCCTGCACTCGCATTGGTACTCGCTTTCCGCCAACTTTGCATCCCAGTGATTATTTTACTCGATCACTTTCTGTGGGCTCTGGTCGCTACGTGTGGATGCAGCTCTAACTCCTGTAAAATCCACAATAGGCATTTTGGTTTATTGAGTGCTATTTGACTTATTATTGACTTAATATTCATATAATTAAAGAAATTACTGCATGTATGCTGATACATCTGGTGTACTGCCCATCCCACTAACCAGCAGGCTGTTTGTATTAATGACAAAGGGCCTGCTGTTGGGCTTGTGGAAATGGTGGTCCTCTACAGCTTCAGGAGCTTTCTTTCACTGCTGATGTTCAGTTATGGCAGAAATCAGAATAGTTTTGGTCAGTAATGAGTTTGCAATTATTAACACGAGTGCTCTACAATCTTTATGTATTTCCTAACTTAAAAACATGTTTGTTTTTTTCAGCAGATTGAACTTTAGCTACAATCTAACTGAAAACCAAATAAATAAAACTTGATCAGGGAGATGTGGTTATGCAGATGATCTTGTTTTCTATATAATTAAAAACAAAAATTAGAAGAACATATTTGTGCAGCTCTTGTTCATTCATATTGAGACATGACAAAGCTGGAGGGTGGGGTATAACAGGATACTGTGCAGTATGTGGGAACAATGGTGCACGTCATCAGACAGTCTCTCCATGGAGACTGTCAGGATATTTCACCTGGTTGTTCGCAGGAGAAGTGCCGTAAAATGCTCTGTGTCCAATGGAAAAGGGAACACGAGAGAGAGAAGTACAAAATCAGGCTGCTTTCTTGGCTCCTCGCAGCTGGCCAGTCACGACATGAAGTGGATGTGAACCCAGTTACAGAAATCGTTGGACAGACCACTCTAACGTGGTGCTGGTGTGTGTGTGTGTGTGTGTGTGAAGTACCTGCTGCACCAGTTTAAAATTTGTGTTCATTCAAGTCCAGCAGCTTGGAGAAGGAAAGGAGAAGGAAAAACAGGGATCCATCATTTCTTAAATGAATAAAGAAATAATTATGTTTATAAGGTTCTCATCAGCAAGTATTTTATTTGCCATGTACTTTGTGGGGGAAAAAAAAAAAAGTAAAATCATATGTCAGTCCAGCAAACCTCTGATCCGAGGGATGATGGCACCGTCTTGAAGTTGGCACTTGTAGTTCTCATTTTGCTCTTTTGCAGTCTCGGTGTAGTCACGTATGGACCAGCTCTCCATCTGCTACACATTTTGGTTGGAGTGGCCCTCCGGGGCTGCTGATGCAAGCTTTGGTCCAGCTACTGTTGAGTTGGATTCTGCGATCCTCTCTGGGGAAGCAGCTGAATGCTGTTGAGTTTTTCCACAGTAGCATATTAAACCATATTAAGGAGACATTTGAGCAGTGATTAAACTTTGAAAACAAGAGTAAAGGGATTGTCCACTCCTTTTAGATCCATTACAGATGTGTAGAATGTGATTTGCATCCAGGATAATCTGTTCAGGCTTTAATATACCTGGGCTGCCTGCCCGTGTGCAGGCTGTGTGGGGAACCACTGAATTCTCATTGCATTGTTTGTGCACACACTTTGACTACTGTACTCATGACTCTGCTTTGTACTCTGTCTCCACCTGTAGCTTAAAGTGAAGGTGTCCACAGAGGTGGCTGTGACCAACATGGACCTCTCTGTGGTGGATAAGGACCAGAGCATCGGCACAAAGACCACCAGGTTGGAAATCAAATTTAAAAAGTGGTGCCAGCTTTTGTTGATCCACCGTAAGAGGAAAGTAAAATACTAAATGATTTTCATCTGTTTTTGTCTTTTCTTTTTGGTAAATACACATGCAGGGTGGACTATCCTTCCAAAGCTAAGAGCTCCTTCACAGCAGACAGCCACCAGAACTTTGCCATGTCCTTCCAGCTGGTTGACATTAACACTGGAGTGGAGCTCACACCTCACCAGGTGTGTAATCAGAGTGTGACAGGAACACATGTCTACAGCAAACTGCTGACAGAACACTTGTTTCTGACTTCGTCTGCTTTTATAGTCTCGTTTGTGACCATACGGCCCTCATAGTGAACGTCTAGTCAAACGCAAGAAGACACACACTGGTTATGGCAGGAGGGTGAGCTCAAACCCTCACCTGATGTCAAAAACCTGTTTCTTGTCCATGTTGCAGACCTTTGTACGGCTGCACAATCAGAAAACTGGCCAGGAGGTCGTGTTTGTGGCCGAACCCGACAGCAAGAACCTGTACAAGTTTGAGTTGGACACAGCCGAGCGGAAATCGGAATTCGACTCCATCTCTGGCACCTATTCTCTCTACCTCATCGTTGGAGACGCCACTTTAGAGAATCCCATCCTGTGGAACGTGGTGAGTGTCTGAGGCCTGTTGGCGATAGCGAGTCCTCGCTGACGTAAACCCTGCTCACCCACTTTTAATCTTTTGAAAGGCCGACGTCATTCTGAAGTTCGTGGATGAGGAGGCCCCGGCAACAATTCAACCTAAGACTCTTTATGTACCCAAACCAGAGATTCAGGTACTAGTTATGCTCTCTTAACATCTCATTTACTGGCTGATGATAGAATGAAACCAGCTTGATTTTAACAATCTCCTCATGTTTGTGCAGCATCTGTTCAGGGAACCTGAGAAGAAGCCCTCCACAGTGGTTTCCAACACCTTCACTGCACTCATCCTGTCTCCCTTCCTGCTGCTGCTCATTCTGGTAATAATAATAATAATAATAATAATAATAATAATAATAATAATAATATGTTTGTACAAAATGTTTCCCTTTTTTTTTTTTTTTTTTTTCCACTCTCCATCTAGCTGTGGTTTCGTATACGTATGGAAGTAATTTGCTATTTAAAGAGACACACCTACAAACAAACCTATTTCATTATCAGTCCAAGCTTTCCCTGATAGCTCGTCCGCCTGTGCTATTGCTCTGTGCAGTGATCTTTTTTTCCCCTGTTGAAAAGCTCTTCAGTACGAAGCCTTCACAGACAGTGAATGAGACTCTAGTCCACTATGACTATAATACTTGTTTTAATTTGAAATCACAAAAGCTATAGTGTATTTTTCCCCTGGCATTTTCAGTGATGAATAATAGTCATTGTTGCCGTGGATCAGTTCATTGTGCGTTAGGTGGTAAACAATTTTTTTGGCTCTTTTGTCCTCTAGCAGAGGACGAAAAATCACATTGTGTTTTATTCCCCTCTCTCCTCTGTAGTGGGTCAAGCTCGGCGCCAACATCTCCAGCTTCAGCTTCTCTCCGAGCACCATCCTGTTCCATCTGGGACACGCAGGTTAGTCCCCGTGTTTGAAATGAAATCTTTGCCACAGACTCGACTTTTTTCCAGCTTCTTTGCCTGCTGTTTGCCCGCTGTTGTTCTACACGATGAGCGAATTGCTGTAAGAACAGCTGACATTACGCAGAATGATTATTCTAAGTATGCATTATTCATGAAATTCCCCAAACACCTCTGTGACATTAAGTCAGTTTTCCATGTGCGGAATTTAGCAGCCAAAAGAAGCAAAAATTTAAACCCAGAAAAGCACGACAACAGGAAATGCAAATTTCTGCTCATTTCCATCATCACTATTGTTGTGCAAATTGCTCTCCAAAGTAAACATCTGGTGGGGCTACATCTCCCATGAAGTGTCAAAACCACTGAAATCGAGGGCACTTCATGATGACACAAAAGTGCGACAGGCAATTGTGACAGGAAAACAATGCAGAATTCCAGCAGACTTAGCTCTGTGCGTTTTTTATCACCACAGAGTTCAGTGTTCTCGTCACGCCACACAGATCCGATGCTTCACCTGCCACAGTGCTCTCTTTAAAGGGAGGTTTGTGTTTTAGGCATAAAAAATTTCCTTCGAAGTGCCGTGTCTCCCGATGTCTCTGTGCACACGTGGCAAAACCTTCATGGCTCTGTAACAGTTTAATGTAATTTTTAACGCAACTTAAAACATTTTCGTGGAACATTTGTGCTTTCTTAGTGGCCGCTTCCCAGAATATAAAGGGAAAAATGTGTGTTCCCCAACCAGTTAGCAAATGTTGGCTGGTTACTGCTGGGTGAAACCAGTTGCACAGGGTAGTGTTTTTAGAACCAGAATGGGATAGGAAACCTATCTCATGTTAGTGACTGGCAGCAACCTGCCACAACTACTTGCTAACTGGGTCGGGTTCAGTTTTTCTTAGACCAGCGGCTCCCTGGGGATCACTAAACAGTCACTAGGCTGAGGGACTCTTAGAAGTTTAAATATTTAAATATTGGACTCATTTAGTGTGACCCGTAACAAGTGACTGAGCCCATAAACTCATCAGCAACGTGTTTGCAGATGTCAGGACAGAGCGTGGTTTCTGTAAGCTTTGTAGGATGAGCCATTAGGAAGAAGCCACTTGTTAAATGCTAGTTGAGTTGGCATGTTAATTAACCAGCTAATGTGATCCATGATACTAACACATGTAGGCTATAGTGTAAGTTTTAGAGTGAATGACGTGACAGCACAATGGCTACTACAGCGCAACAGGATGGTGGCTGCAGTTCTGTTAATGGCTGTTGCTGGCTGTCCAAACCACAGGACCACTGTAATACTTCCAGTAAAAATATTAAAGGTTTTATTCTATAATTATTTCCTTTTGTTACCATGAAGATATATGTCAAATTCAAAGGACTATGGCTCAGTATATCATAGCATTGGAGCATTCTATATGTTGTGAAGGAGTGGAGATGGGGAACTTGGCTGGGTGGTCATTAATGTTCAAATCTATTTGGCTGTTTCATTTCAGCCATGCTGGGCCTGATGTACGTCTACTGGACCCACCTGAACATGTTCCAGACTCTGAAGTACCTGGCAATCATCGGCGGTGTAACTTTCCTTGCCGGAAACCGCATGCTGGCCCAGAAAGCAGTGAAGAGGTACGCCTGCCAAATGCGACTGGCACAAATGGCTCCTAGAGAGTCCTTAATGGTAGAGAGAAAGCCTAGCCCTTTTCCAGATAACAAGGACTTCAGTGCTGTGAGGCTTCTAGGTAGTTCTTATCTCCAAACTTGAGGGAAAGTGCCTATTCTATATTCGTAGCTGTTCAGTGGGCCTGCAGAGGCTAATTTCGATATCAGGCTCTCTGCCAGTAGAAGAGCTTGTGCATACTTGGAAAAGGAGAGAAGAACAGCAGCAAGATCTAAAGGAGTGAAAGCAGTGATGATATCAGGGGCAATTTCTTCACCGTGATTATGTAGAGCTCTTTGAGGGCCAGAGTGAGCAATTTGTCTCTGACTCGAGAGCTCGCTTTGTAATTGTCCGCCTTTACCTCTTGATCTCACAACAGCCCATTTAACAACGTAGAAGATTTCAATTAACGATTTCACCAATGTCATTCTCCAACTGAGGACTTTGTCCCTTCTTCCAGGCTAGTTTTTGTCTCGTGAAGCTCTTTTCTTTTCTTTAACCCTTCTATCCACACCTCGCTGTGTCTTACAGGATTGCTGCAGAGCAAAGTAGTAGATTGGCAAAGTATAGAAGCCTTCGATAAAGCCTCCCCCATTTGTAACAAATGAGTCGGTTCTGCTTCCAGGCTGAAGTAAGGGCATCCTCACAGACTGCATCCACTGCGCATTTCCATAATGTCTCGCAGCGTGCATGGCTGTGTGGTGCTCATTCTAACTCCGAGTGTTCACATGTACTTGCTGCCACCCCCCCCACCCCCCCTCTGGTTTGCCTCTTCACTCATCCCACCACGATCACTGCAACCATAGCCATGCAGCCACTTGGACAGTCCCTCCATTGTGTTGTCTAACACTCGTGGTTCTGGTTGTACCATTACATTTGAGAGATGTGTTTTGTGTCCATGTCCGTGCATCGTCCACGACTTGAGAGATTTTGGTCATGATGGTTGCTCTGTGTTTTTGCCTACTTACACTGTGTTTTTGTGGTAGGGTGCACAATCAGAATGCATGATCCATGATTTGTCAGTGATCAGGTGCTCAGTGAGAACCCAGAGAGGTTCTCATTCATTCATTCATTGTCATGTCTGTAATAACTAATGCTTGTTTTTGTATTTCTCCACAGAAATCAGAAAAAATAGGGGCAAGAAAAAAGAAGATGATTGTTTTGTTGTTTCCATCAAAACCTTGTTTTGTTTTTTGTTTGTTTTTTTTTGGTTTTTTTTAAGAGAAAATGGGACGAAAAGTTGAAAACTTCAAAGCATGCAGTTTGTCTGTGTTGCCAAATGGAAGAAATTGAAATATCACCACGTCTCTGGGAGTCTGGAATAACACTCAGTGCAGAGGACTGTGGAGCTACTGATCATTGCACTTCATCTTCCTGTGAGATTTGTTTTCTTATTGCGAGCTGTTTTTGTTGGTTTCTTTTTTTTTGTTTGTTTGTTTTTTTTAAACCTGGGTTTGTCCCGCCCCCCTCCTTATTTTATTTTATTTTATTTGGTACATTCCTCTTTTTTGTCCCTCAGCTCACCTCGTAACATTTTTCAACTGTTAATGAACCATATTGGCAGTAATACTGACACATGGAACATTTCTGTGGCTGTTTCCTATTTGATACAGAGTCGATGTCTCTGAGAAAGTCTGTTAATAAGTAAAAAAAGAGGGCAATTTGAGGATGTTTTTGTAAAGAAGAACAGGAAATAAAGGTGCTGGGGAGGTCAAGTCTCACGTGTTTCTTTCTTTTTCTTATTATAGAGAAGAATATGAGCTCAGTGGGTTTTTTGTGTATGTCAAATTGATTATATATATATCTCTTATATATTTTATTTTTTTGTCATCACAGTAGGGGAGAAAGAAATGATATTTGCTTGGGTAAAAACATTCTTCTTTTTCCAGCTACAATCTAAAGGTGTCTCCTAAACACATTAGATAAATGATAAATGTACTTGCACTGCCATAGTACTTTCTTAATCAAAGTCACACTGCTGCTTTTAAAAGCTACACCTTTAGTGATCCCACAGACTCCACTGAATGCATCAGAGGCCATTCAGGGTTCAGTATCTCACCTAAGGACTCTTAAGGTGCCTGAACTGGAATAGCCAGAGATTGAACTACTAACCCTCTGATTGGTAGATGACCTGCTCTATCTCCTGAGCCACAGCAGCCTCGAATTTATTGCAGGTCTGAGTGGAGGGCGGCTACATGTACTGAATGCAAATGAGCAGATTGTGGGAATAAAAATAAAAAGCACAGCATAGGGAAAAAAAAGTGGAGAGTTCGCTATTTTGTAGTGCAGTCAGAATATAACCTATTACTATAGCTTATATAAGATAAAAGATGAATACTTTTATCTCCAAAAGTTAGGAATTTATTGTGAAAAATGCTTCGTCTGATAAAAATATATCACAGAATAAAATTATTAGTATTTTAAAAAAATTCTCTAAGCAAGGAGCTGAAAGAAAACGAAACCAGCAGTGTGGCACTAAACAAAGTATTTTATAGTTATCTGAAAACTGCTTTACATCTGTATTTACAAATGGACGCCAGCATTAAGTGAAGTAGCTGTCATCATTTTGTGATGTTTTCAGTAAGTCTTGTAATCATTGATGCAGAGAAAATGACCTGAGGGAGATTTATTGTCCTTTACGTAGAAGGCATCAGTGTGTTCACAAAGAGCCAAACATGTTTGGCTCTTCTCCTGCACACAGTGGAGCAGGCTGGAGGAAGCATTAGGAACAGAGAGCAACTTTTATCCTAAACATTAAGAATCACTCATAGAAATCACATCAAAAGCTCGTCACTTGGACTCACGTGGATTGTGGATAACACACCCTGATTAATTCAAAGTCAGATCAAATGACAGGTTGCGAAGATTATTAATCCATAGAACCGATTCATGGATGATTCAAATGTCGGGTACTGGTGTTTGTGCATTATGGATCAATGGCAGAGCTTAATGAGAGTTCTAAACGGAGCAGAGCTGTTATTAAGACAATGTTAGAAGCAGCACCTGTGCTGCCACGAGTCCAGCTGCCTGCTGGGGTTTGTTCCTCAGTTGTGCAGACAGTACCGTGATTACACTCCCCGCTATTGTACACACATGCGTGTCCCTTAAAGGGATATTTTTTTAATCAGTCTTCACACAAGATAAAAACGGTTCACCTTCCCAGAGTTAAGGTGCTCCGTGGTCCCTATGGAGGGATCTTTGAAGGTGTTTCACACTCTGTGAAGTTGTGTAGTCTATAAAGCGTGCCCATGATGGCCACAGTAGACAATTACAGGCTAATGGTAATGCCAGCACATACTGTAGTGTAACAGGTACAGAACACAGCAGAATGACATCCAGTTAATCTGCAGTGTTTGAAGAGTCGCATTAGGCAGCAAAAACTACTAGTTGCATGCGACTACAGCAGACTTTTGAAACACAATGTCTCTTTTCACTGTTATGCTGATGATATTCAAATCTACCTTCACCTGACTGGGGATGCTCTATCCTCACCACATCCTCTGTTTGACTGTCTGAGTGATGTCAAAGACTGGTTATCACGTAACTTTCTTACTTTAAATGGAAAGAAGACAGAAATTATTGTTTTTGACCGAAATATGCCTCTGGGACAATTGACTGGCACATTTGGGCCTGTTGCTAACTACCTTACTGATACTGCCAGGAATCTTGGAGTTTTCATGGACAGTTCCTTCAAACTTGATAAACAGGTCTCTACTGTGGTGAAAACTAGCTTTCATCAACTACGCCTAATTTCTAAGGCTAAACCCTACATACCACACAAAGATATAGAGAAACTCATTCATGCTTTCATTACGTCAAGACTGGACTATTGTAACTCACTCTACTTGGGTCTACAATCTTCTCTTCTGCAGCGTTTGCAGCTGGTCCAGAATGCCGCAGCACGTCTCTTGACCGGCACTAGAAAGTTTGACTCTATCACCCCTGTTCTGAAAAATTTACACTGGCTTCCTATCAAATATCGAATTGATTTTAAAATTTTATTGTTTACTTATAAAATTTTAAACAATATGGCACCTGACTATTTAGCTGATCTCCTCTGTCTGTACAGCCCTCAGAGAGCACTAAGATCATCGGACCAACTGCTCTTAGTACAACCTAGGTCTCGGCTGAAGACCAGAGGAGACCGTGCCTTTGCCGTTGCTGCACCCAGGCTATGGAATACTCTCCCTCTTCATATTCGCGCGTCAGATTCCATTCAGTCTTTTAAATCACGTTTAAAAACGTATTTGTTTGATCTGGCATTTAAGGCGAATTAGGGTAATTTACATCTGGCTCTGTATTTAGATTATGTAATCATCTTATATTTTATATATTTGTAATTTATATTTTATTGTGATTTTATCTGTATTGTGATTTTACTGAAAAGCACTTTGGTGTACTTCGGTCTTAAAAATGTGCTATATAAATAAATTTTGATTTGATTTGATTTGATTGACTTCTTTTTAAACTCGTAAAATATATTATTGCTTCAAATATGTACTTCATTTCCATACAAGCTTTCTAAATATCACATCTTTTGTCTCGTGAAACATCTTGAAATGTTAAAGAAAAGGTGCAGATGTACAGTAACATCAACACGCACAGCCATTTAACAGGCCATCAAGGTCGCATCTGTTAATCATAGCAGGAAACCTGTAACACAGAGTTGGCATTTATAATGCAGACGTGGCCCTGAAGACACATTCTTGAGACAATCCTCACATAAGATACACAATCAGAAAGATACACAATCAGAAAGCCACTAAAGGGTTTTTTAATGAAATCTGGTCACATAGTTTGATTTGGGTGTTTGAATAACCCAACCCCCCCTCGCCCACACACACACACACACACACACACACACACACACACACACACACACACACACACACACACACATACACATACATACACACAATGATAAGCTAGGCTGTAGGATTTCCTCACAACTTTTAATGTGAATATATAAGATGATTTCATTTCTTTTCTTTAAAGGACACCCTCAAACAAATAAAAGATGGTTAAAAAAAATGTGATGATAAAGCTTTCCTCCTCAACTCAGCAGTCTGTAAAGAGAAAAGATTCAGTTTAGTGAATCTGCAGTTGTGGGAAAAGCCAAATTCTGAATGTTTAGGCTTTTTAAAGATCGGAGACGTGTATACCTGTGTCTCAGGACATTCCCGTGCACCCCCCTGTATCTCTGATTTCTCTGGATGGCTGTGAGGTCTTCCTTGTATGTCCCCTCATAGATATCTGACTGACGTTTCATGTAGCTCTCACTTCCATCCCTGTGGGGAAAAAAACAAACAAACCCAACAATAATTCCTCTTTCACTGGCTATTTGTACTGGTAACCCACACACATTGGAGCGATTTCAGTCCACTTGTGTTACCTACCCCAGCCGTTTGCCCATGATTGTCTGAAGGAACTTTCTGGCAGAGATTTGGCCCAGTACTTTCCTGTAGCTGTTTGTAAAGATGGCATCAGCGTGGCGCCCTAAGCTGGAATCAGAAATGGGGACAGTTTGCATCAGTTCAGTCAGTGTAAGCAGAAAATAAAGTAAACTGCAGTGCAGCGGCAGGATTTATCTGGGAGCTGGCCAGCGGTCGATTTACAATTTGCTCACATCTTTTTATGCATCCACACTAAAGTTCGAAGTATTAAGACACATTTAGTAAAACTTTAAAATACGGCCTGCAACTAAAGGTGTAAGTACCCTGTAATCAAATGGAATTTCAACATATTTGCTTTGAAATTACAATGTAGTCATGGTTACCTATAAATATTTAAAGGTAAGTACACCAAAATAAGAAATTAACAAGTGAAGTTTTTACAGGAAACCAAAAAATATACTGTAATGACAAGTGCATGTTCACTGCACAATCCATTTTAAGTAATGTGCAATGAAATCATAATATTGTAGAAAAACAATATTTCCCCATCTTACATTAGAAATATGTTATATTTGCAGCACGGGCTGTATTATGGGGTGGATCGATATTAGCCACATTTCATAATTAATTCATAAATGAAAACTTTGTGCACTATTTTAATAAAATGTAGCTCCATATCTAAAAGGTCAAAATATAAAGATTTAGGTCCAGCATAGACTATCTGTAGTCCAATGTTTGCTTGCATTGTATTCAGCTGTGTGTATTTTTTTGACATATCTTTGAAAATGATGTACCTTCTAATAAATCAAGAATCCCCATTAAAAAATGTGTAAATGATCCACTCTGACTGGGACGTTTCATTAGCTGAGCCTTTGAGCCATATTTTACATCAGCCACTCAGACCATATTAACATACGGACCGCAACTCTGCTGGCTCCCTGGGAGGACGTGCGTCTTCCTCCTGCTGCTCTGCTGGATTCTTTAGTGAAGATGTCATCAGGATAGATGTATCCCTCTGGCCGAACCTGAGAAACATCCCCATGAACTATATGAATGCAGAACATCTTAAATGCCATTATTCAAACATAGCCCTTTATCTAGCAAGAACGATGATTTCATAGTAGTGCAGTCTTTGTAAAGATGACAGATTTAAAAGAAAAGAAAATATCATCAGTCTGCAAAATGCTTTAGCGCGTGAAAAATTACATCTGCAGCTTTGGTACACGACACTGTGACGATGATGCCTCGTAAACGTAACGCGGTGACTAATCCAGACTTCTTGACCCTTTTTAGCAGAAGTACAGAGGACACAGCTATGACATGTAAAGTAAAGAGTCAACTGTTAGATGAGCTTCGACACGACCATTTTTCTAATCCTGACAGAGATCAAATATGTTATATTTAATGTTTCATTCAGATTTTGAATATTAAGAAAATTTTCTATGTCACTTGGTAAGGTTTCCAAACATTTTAGCTAAATGATGCATATATAGTGCATATTGGTGTGATTTGCCATGAGTTTACAAAAAATGTTCCCTTTGTGTAATCATCCAATGCTGTCATTGATCGGCATTCCCAAAGCTGAACAGCTGAACTAAGCAAAGGGTTTACGTAACTTTCAAAATATGCCTAAACCTCAGTAAAAATGGAAATGAACAACACCTAATGAATTTGAGTGATTTTGTCAGGACTTACCTAATGGATGGGTAGAGTGGGGAGCCTGACAAAGTCATGATCAGGCAGCAAAGCAGCAGTGCAGCTTTCTCCATCATCACAGCTAGTCCTGGAGAAGAGTGGATAACCAGAACAAATGACAGGAGTAGAAATTACATTAGAAAAAACGCTGAAACCACAGTTTCCCAGACCAGCCTCATCGCTCTGCACAAGGAACTGAAGTTGAGGCAGGCAGAGATGTATAACGTGACAGGAAATATCATGATTTTAAGAATAAATAATACATTTATACAAACATGGATATCAAATTCAGAGTGTTTTTTCTAAGTTACCTTGATTTTTTTTTTTTCTTGGTAAGAATCCTGAGTGCCTCTGCAGTTTTATTCCGCACCTTCCACTCTCATGATGTCTCACTTCCAGGAAAGAACGAACAAAAGAAAACACTGGAACAGTACTGTTTCTCATCCCAGAGTTCATGCTCACTTTATACTGAACCTGTGGCTCCAGTCACGCCTACATCACACATGATTCTCTCTCTCTCTCTCTCTCTGTGTGTGCGTCCGGGATGCGGATTGGGGGCATATTCACTTATTCATATGAGAAGTTGCTTTCTCTCGTCACCGTTTGTTCTTCTTCTTTAAAAAACAAAAACAAAAACTTTATTTAAAAGCATCTGTCTGAAACTGTTTTGGCAGGATTTCATATTTACATGATAAGTATGAACAATGTTTTGTTCTTATGGCCTGATATTAATACTTTACGTCGGTATGCAACAATATTGAATATTTTTATAAGATCAAGACCTCGATTAATGTAAATAATAAAACAAGCAAACGAATAAACAAACAAAAACCATTAACGTTTTTTTTTTTCATGCGCCACTCTCATCTCGACCTCAGCTGAGTTTTGAACAATAACCTAACGACATAAATCCGTCTCTCACCATCAATAACCCGATTCTGTAAATGTTAAAGTTCCCTTCAAAGCTTTGTCGCACATACGGAACCAGAGTTTAGACTAAGGAGATTATGACGACGGACCGTGAAGATGGACGTACAGTGACATTTTTGTCTAACGGACATTACGGACTTCTCGAGGATTGTAGTCTGACATTTAATTACCTTATTAACACACTGGATAAGCGCCTGAATTGACTTAAAGATAAAAACTATTTACCTCTTTTCGAGCTTCCTCTATGTTTGAAACAAACTTACTAGTATGTAGCAACACTTCACAAGAGTGAAACGTTTTTCCGGGTTTCATTAGGCAAGGCAAGGCAAGTTTATTTGTATAGCACAATTCAACAACAAGGTGATTCAAAGTGCTTTACAGAGACATTAGAAACAAGAACAAATAAAAAGCATGATTTAAAATTGATTAAAACAAGCAAATAAACTAACTAACTAATTAACAAACAAACAAACAACAGTATATAAAATCAAAACAGATAAAATCAGAACAGTAGATAAAATCAGTAGTTAAATGTAAGTTTTGAAATTTAAGCTTAAAGTGTGGATTTGGTGCTTTATTCAAATGCAGCTGAGAACAGGTGAGTCTTCAACCTGGATTTAAATAAACTGAGTGTTTCAGCTGATCTGAGGCTTTCTGGGAGTTTGTTCCAGATATAAGGAGCATAAAAGCTGAATGCAGCTTCTCCGTGTCTGGTTCTGACTCTGGGAACTGATAAAAGACCGGATCCAGATGACCTGAGGGATCTGGATGGTTCATACTGGGTCAGGAGGTCACTGATGTATTTTGGTCCTAAACCATTCAGAGCTTTATAGGCCAGCATCAGAACTTTAAAGTCTATCCTCTGACGGACAGGCAGCCAGTGTAAAGACCTCAGAGCTGGACTGATGTGGTCCACTTTTTTGGTCTTAGTGAGGACTCGAGCAGCAGAGTTCTGAATGAGCTGTAGTTGTCTGACTGATTTTTTAGGTAGACCTGTAAAGATGCTGTTACAGTAATCAAGCCTACTAAAGATGAATGCATGGACTAGTTTTTCCAGGTCCTGTTGAGACATCAGATCTTTTATCCTTGATATATTCTTGAGGTGATAGTAAGCTGACTTTGTTATTGTCTTAATGTGTTTTTCTAAGTTTAGGTCTGCATCCATCACTACACCCACATTTCTCACCTGGTTTGTGGTTTTTAGGTGTATAGACTGAAGTTCTCTGGTGACCTGTAATCGTTTTTCTTTGGCGCCAAAGACTATTACCTCAGTTTTGTTTTTGTTTAGCTGGAGAAAATTGTGGCACAACCAGTCATTGATTTCCTCAATGCATTTACCAAGAGCCTGTACAGGGCCTCGGTCTCCTGGTGACATTGTGATATATATTTGTGTGTCATCTGCATAGCTGTGATAGTTTATTTTGTTGTTGTTTATAATCTGTGCCAGTGGGAGCATGTAGATGTTAAACAGAAGGGGTCCCAAGATGGAACCTTGGGGAACTCCACATGTGATACTTGTCTGCTCAGATGTGAAGTTACCTATTGATACAAAGTATTTCCTGTTTTCTACGTATGTTTTGAACCAGTTTAGTACAGTTCCTGAAAGACCTGCCCAGTTCTCCAGTCGTTTGAGTAATATGTTGTGGTCAACTGTATCAAATGCTGCACTGAGATCCAGTAAAACTAAGACTGACATTTTTCCACTGTCTGTGTTCAGACATATGTCATTAAACACTTTGGTCAGAGCGGTTTCAGTGCTGTGGTTCTGTCTAAAACCTGACTGGAAGGCATCGTAGCAATTATTCTGTTTTAAGAAGTAACTGAGCTGTTGAGAAACTGCTTTTTCAATGATCTTACTTAAAAACGGGAGATTTGAGATCGGCCTGTAGTTGTTCATTTGTGTCTTGTCAAGATTGTCCTTTTTCAGTATAGGTTTGATTACAGCAGTTTTTAGTGATTCTGGAAACACACCTGATAATAAAGAAAAGTTGACGATCTGTAACAGGTCTGACTCTAAAGTCTTTGAGACCTTTTTGAAAAAACTTGTTGGCAGGACATCTAAACAGCAGGAGGAGGAGTTCAGTTGACCTAAGATGTCCTCCAGGTCTTTGCTGTTAATAGTTTGAAACTGTTTCATGGTGTTTAAACAGTTTTTCGGTGGACACAGTACATATCCTGGATCTGCTGTTGATGTACCAATTGCTTGTCTAATTTTTTGGATTTTTTCAGTGAAGAATTTGGCAAAGTCATTGCAGGCCATGGTCGAATGAAGTTCAGCTGCCACTGACACAGGAGGGTTTGTTAGCCTGTCAACTGTAGAAAATAAGACCCGAGCATTATGGCTGTTTTTAGTGATGATGTCAGAGAAGTAGGACCTCCTTGCATTCCTCAGTTGTAAATTATAATTGTGAAGTTTCTCTTTATAAATGTCATAATGAACCTGGAGGTTTGTTTTTCTCCATCTGCGCTCAGCTTTCCTACACTCTCTTTTTTCATTTTTCACCAGTGTGGAGTTTCTCCATGGAGACTTTTTCCTTCCAGAGATAACCTTCACCTTAATGGGAGCAATAGTGTCCATTACATTTAACATGTTAGCATTGAAGCTATTGACGAGCTCATTGACTGACCCTCTGGGCAGGTCAGGTGTTAATGGGAAGACCTGGTTAAAAATTGCACTACTGTGTTCTGTTATACACCGTTTTGTGATCACTGTTGTTGATATATTTGTGTGGGCTGAGATTTTACTTTCAAAGAAAACACAGTAATGATCAGACACGCCCACATCAGACACAGTAACCTTTGAAATGCTCAGGCCCTTGGAGATCAGTAGGTCAAGAGTGTGTCCTCTATTATGTGTGGCCTCTGTTACATGCTGAGTCAGCCCAACGTTGCCCAGAGTGTTACTCAGGTCTTTAGTCCCTTTGTCCTGAGGGTTGTCCACATGAATGTTAAAATCCCCAGCAATAATTACACAGTCAAAATCAACACAGATCACAGACAGCAGTTCACTGAGGTCATTAAAAAAGTCTGTGCAGTATTTGGGAGGCCTGTAAACATTAAGAAACACAACTTTGGATGGGGCCTTCAGCTGTAAAGCCACATATTCAAAAGACTGAAAACTTCCAGGAGATGCTGCTTACATTGAAATGATTCATTAAATAAGACAGCAACCCCTCCTCCTCTCCTGCTCGCCCTGACCTCACTGATAAAACTGTAGTTAGGAGGGGTCGTCTCGATGAGAACAGCTCCACTGTTACTTTGGTCCAACCAAGTTTCAGTTAAAAACATAAAATCAAGGCTGTGCTCAGTGATTAAATCATTAATTAAAAATGTTTTCCCAGCTAGAGATCTAATGTTTAATAAAGCCAACTTAAGTGTTTTAGAGGTATTACTTGTCCCCTCATGTTTGGGAGCAGTCTGTGGCACACAAGGTATGTTTACTATGTTTAAAGATCTTTTAGAGTGCAGCTCTCTGTGTTTTGACCAGGCCACATGTCTCCTGTCACCTAAAAGTACAGAAATTTTAAAACCTTCTAGTAAACAGGGTCCCAGCTTCTCCTGGGAAAAGTCACCACTGCCATAATCCTCACAGCCCGGACCCTTCACACATCACGCATCAGACTGCGGAGACAGGGCATGAAGAGGAACTAAGGGGGGCGAGGCTGGGCAATGTGACTTCGATTGCTCTGTTGAGGGTGGGGCTCGATGGCGAACCTTTGGCCGCTCTGGTGGGGGGTTTATGGGGGACAAAAAGGGATTGGGACGGGGGGTAGATCTGAGCCCAGCATTGACCCGCTCCATCATCTCCTCAGTGAATTTCAGGTGTGGGGAGGAGGGAGAAAGGGAGGGGGAGGAGGGTGATGGCCTGTCAGGGGTTTGGGGGACTGGGGAAGGTCGTGGTCCCTTGTCCTGGTCGTTGGTGTTGTTGAGAGAGTTGGAGGCAAATAGGGACCCCTCTTCTTGCCTTAGATGTCTCTCCTTTCTGAGGCTCTTCCTCAGATGCCATGGATGTCTCTCCTTTCTGAGGCTCTTCCCGGGTGGGGGCAAATGGAGCTCCTCCTCAAGGTTTCTGCTGGGCTTTGTCTGTTCTTGGAGTACTGTTTGTTCCTCTTTATGAGATAACTCCTCGTTTATCTCAGCCTTGGCACCAAGCACGGATGGATGACGTATGGAATAAAACAAGTTGGAGGTGAACAGTTTCACCCCTGACTTGTTAAAATTAAATCCATTTGCTTTGAACAGATGCCTGCGTTCCCAAAAAATATTAAAGTTGTCGATAAAATGCACTGAGTGGTCAGCACATGCTGATATAAGCCATTTATTCAGTGTAAACAACCTGCTGAATCTCTCGTCTCCTCCTCTGACCGGCGGTACAGGTCCACTGATGAATAGCGTCAGGTACTTGAAACAGGGAGTGACTCCTCTTGATACTAAGACATCTTTGGCTCCACATGATATCTGTACCTGAGTGACAATTCACTCGAGGTAGTTAGCACTCGTGCTGTATCTTACTGAGTAAAAAGGGACTTTTGACACTATGTTAGTTTTTAGGTTGCGGCAAAGGTAGCTAACTAAAATACATAGTCGCTCATTTCCAGATACACCCGATAGGGAATTACGAAGCCTTTGCTCTTGTGGTTAGCTAAGCATGGAGTACCTCAGGACTTTAAAACCCATATTTACAGTAACCCAACACTGGCCACCTGTCAGCCGCATCCAGGCTAGATACTGTTCTAAACTGGCTAGCGCTGTTAACACTGTGAGAGAAAAGAAGAAGACTGTAGACAAGTTCAAGAGTCGGCTATCATCTGGTCCAAGTTTTCAGGATTTCGTTAAAGGGCTTCCAGCTAACAGGAGCCGTGCTGCAGATGAAGAACCCTCAGAAAAGCATGACTATCTCTCTGAAGGCTTGTTGATGGGAAACTCAAGGAAAGGTCGGTGAAAGCCATTTGTTTACTTAGCTTTGAATGTTTGTGGTGATGCTAAAGGGGTTCTTTGGCTTATTGTTGCAGTTTATTTTGAAACCTATGGATGTCAAATGAATGTGAATGACACAGAGATAGCCTGGTCCATACTGCAGAAGAAGGGCTATCAGCGCACAGCTCATCTAAGCGAGGTACAGCTGACTTCTGGTTTTATTTTATGAATCTAGCAGAAGTAACTTTAATGCAGTTTGTTTAAGATGTGCGTGTACTTGCAGGCAGATGTTGTTCTTCTGGTAACGTGCTCTGTAAGGTAGGAGCAAAGATCAAACTCATGAAAAGTTTTGAAATCTAGTGCTAGGTGATGGCAGCTTTGCAACCTAATCTCTTTTCTTAACAGAGAAAAGGCTGAGCAAACAATATGGAATAGACTGCAACAACTAACAGCTATGAAGAGGAAACGATTAAAGACCCACACACCAATGAAAATTGGAATTTTAGGTGAGTAAGCTCTCATGCACCATCTCTCATGCTCCATCAGATGATGGAGGTCACATTAAGGGTACGTTCATGGGTGTGTTTGTCTCAGGCTGTATGGCGGAGAGGCTGAAGATGGAGCTTCTGGAGCGAGAGAAGCTCGTAGATGTCCTCGCCGGTCCAGATGCATACCGGGACCTTCTGCGTCTCTTGACTGTATCAGAATCAGAATCAGAATACTTTATTAATCCCGAAGGAAATTATGGGTTACAGCAGGCAGCACACTAATGTCGCATGCGCGCTTACAAAGGAACCTTCTGACCGAACTTTACACAAACATCACATTGGGAAGACATGTCAGAGAGGTAGGCTGATAGGAAAAAAGAAAAAGAAAATACATAACATGAGGTGAGAGGAGGAGAAAAAAAAATCCACTCAGACTGAGCTCCTAATGGGAGAACAGTTTGAGAACAGAAAAAACCCCCCACCCCAGCACAAAAAGCACATGACTGTCAATACACCATAAAAACACAAGACAAGCAACAGGGGTGGGTAAGAGAGAGCCGGTGTGGACAGCGCATCCGGTCCTGCAGCATGTCTGCGGCATCTGCACTGGGAGGGAACAAGCATCGCAGGCGTTTGGAAAGGGAGGGGGGATGAGTGTCTATCAGTGTGTGTGTGTGTCCAGAGTTCAGCTGAGACAGTGTCCTTCGCCCTGCCAGGCTAAGTAAACAGTCCTCCAGCCAACCCAGGTGGCCTTGCGTAGGATAGGAAGAAACAGTCTATGTTAGTTGGCATTGGTGTGCGTGGTTGTCTCTCTAATAACCCTCCGACAGACTGGCGACATGTCCAGGGTGTACTTTTGCCCCATGACAGCTGGAATAGACCTTGAATGGAATAAGTGGGAGAAAATGAATGATGTTTATGAACTGTAGTTAATATAGTCAGACAATAAGTTACCGAGCAACAGGCCACAAGTCTTGGTGCAGAATCATACTAAGATTTAAAAAATAAAATGTTGGCACTGGTGTTTGAAGCAGTATACTGTCAGTAAGACTGGAGCAACTGCACACAGCTGGAAACAAATAACTACAGTAGCTAAGTAACATGTTGTTATTGCATCCATTCAGCCATGTATAATTAGTACATCTACATATACATGATTTGTAATGTGGTCCGTGCTGTATGTTGTATGTTGTAGCACAGTGAAATGTCTGACACTGACCATGTCCCAGTGCCTGAGAACACTGGTATGGAGGGGGAGAACGCACCTCTTTGCTGTATTTGTCAGAAACCAGACATCAACTGCTTCATGATGTAAGTATATATCAGTTTTATATTTGCAGTACATGCAATAGGGCTGGGCGCTAGCTTCAAAATTGATATCAGAGATTTTCTTTTTAATGGAAATCTTCTCCACTTTGCGGGGATAGGTTAATTGAAAAATCTAAATTGTCCATAGGTGTGAATGTGGGAGTGAATGTGAGTGCGACTGGTTGTCTGTCCCTGTGTGTTAGCCCTGTGACAGACTGGCGACCTGTCCAGGGTGTACCCTGCCTCTCGCCCTATGATAGCTGGGATAGGCTCCAGCACCCCCGCAACCCTGAAAAAGGATAAGCGGAAGTGGATGGATGGATGGAAATCTTCTGTTTCAAGAAAACTAGCAATAATGATATATCCACAGATATAGAAACAATACTGTAACATTTTATTGATGCTTGCAGTTTGGAGGCAGCAGTATTTGTAAGTGTAATTAAATTCCAGGCATTTTCCATCCTTCTTTTCCTATCAGCTTTTTTGTAACTGATGACACATTTCCTAATTTTCAGTGTGAAACAAGGTGCCAGCAGCAGCATTACAGTGACCCAGCATAGGTTCAAGGTTCTTTACAGGGAGTGCAGAATTATTAGGCAAGTTGTATTTTTGAGGAATAATTTTATTATTGAACAGCAACCATGTTCTCAATGAACCCAAAAAACTCATTAATATCAAAGCTGAATGTTTTTGGAAGTAGTTTTTAGTTTGTTTTTAGTTTTAGCTATTTTAGGGGGATATCTGTGTGTGCAGGTGACTATTACTGTGCATAATTATTAGGCAACTTAACAAAAAACAAATATATACCCATTTCAATTATTTATTTTTACCAGTGACACCAATATAACATCTCCACATTCACAAATATACATTTCTGACATTCAAAAACAAAACAAAAACAAATCAGCGACCAATATAGCCACCTTTCTTTGCAAGGACACTCAAAAGCCTGCCATCCATGGATTCTGTCAGTGTTTTGATCTGTTCACCATCAACATTGCGTGCAGCAGCAACCACAGCCTCCCAGACACTGTTCAGAGAGGTGTACTGTTTTCCCTCCTTGTAAATCTCACATTTGATGATGGACCACAGGTTCTCAATGGGGTTCAGATCAGGTGAACAAGGAGGCCATGTCATTAGTTTTTCTTCTTTTATACCCTTTCTTGCCAGCCACGCTGTGGAGTACTTGGACGCGTGTGATGGAGCATTGTCGTGCATGAAAATCATGTTTTTCTTGAAGGATGCAGACTTCTTCCTGTACCACTGCTTGAAGAAGGTGTCTTCCAGAAACTGGCAGTAGGACTGGGAGTTGAGCTTGACTCCATCCTCAACCCGAAAAGGCCCCACAAGCTCATCTTTGATGATACCAGCCCAAACCAGTACTCCACCTCCACCTTGCTGGCGTCTGAGTCGGACTGGAGCTCTCTGCCCTTTACCAATCCAGCCACGGGCCCATCCATCTGGCCCATCAAGACTCACTCTCGTTTCATCAGTCCATAAAACCTTAGAAAAACCAGTCTTGAGATATTTCTTGGCCCAGTCTTGACGTTTCAGCTTGTGTGTCTTGTTCAGTGGTGGTCGTCTTTCAGCCTTTCTTACCTTGGCCATGTCTCTGAGTATTGCACACCTTGTGCTTTTGGGCACTCCAGTGATGTTGCAGCTCTGAAATATGGCCAAACTGGTGGCAAGTGGCATCTTGGCAGCTGCACGCTTGACTTTTCTCAGTTCATGGGCAGTTATTTTGCACCTTGGTTTTTCCACACGCTTCTTGCGACCCTGTTGACTATTTTGAATGAAACGCTTGATTGTTCGATGATCACGCTTCAGAAGCTTTGCAATTTTGAGACTGCTGCATCCCTCTGCAAGATATCTCACTATTTTTGACTTTTCTGAGCCTGTCAAGTCCTTCTTTTGACCCATTTTGTCAAAGGAAAGGACGTTGCCTAATAATTATGCACACCTGATATAGGGTGTTCATGTCATTAGACCACACCCCTTCTCATTACAGAGATGCACATCACCTAATATGCTTAATTGGTAGTAGGCTTTCGAGCCTATACAGCTTGGAGTAAGACAACATGCATGAAGAGGATGATGTGGACAAAATACTCATTTGCCTAATAATTCTGCACTCCCTGTATTTGTCACATGCATAGTTATATAGTATAACACACAGTGAAATGTAGCCTGACACGCTCCTCGACATGTGCGGGGGGGGGGTAGAGGAAGAACATTATATATATATATATATATATATATATATATATATATATATATATATTAGGGGTGCAACGATACTCGTATCGATATTGAACCGTTCGATACAGTGCTTTCGGTTCGGTACGCATATGTATGAACAATACAAAATAAAATTTTAATTTATTTTATCAACTTTCCTTCTGACGATGCTGTCTGTGTTGAGCGCACAGTGGATCTGCGCTCGACAGTGCAGCCTAGGCGGAGTAGTCGAACGCAGATTCACTGAGCGCAGGGCAAGCTAGCGAGACAGAAGTTAAGCTCTCCTTACAACATGGCAAATTGAACCTCCCCACCCTCATTCAGATCTGGCGTTTGGAACTATTTTGGTTTTCATGTGACGTATGACCCTGAAGGTAAGCGAGTCATGGACTAAAGTAAAACAGTATGTTGGATGTGCCACGCAATGCTCAATTACATGGGTGGGAGCTAGTGTCTTAGCGCAGTTAGCTCGTGTTGGCCGTCCAGCCCCATGCACGGGCGATCCGCGGTAGCTCGTTAACGGAGATTTGCCGTGTTGTGGCGTTAACGTCATTTCAACGAGATTTACGCTGACAGCACTAGTGGGAACACAACGAATATGACTGCACATTTACACCAACATCATCCTAGTGCAAAGACAAGTGGAAGCAGAAAACAACAAGCAGCATGCTACAAACTTTACCCGAGTCATTTAGACAGCCGTTAGCACAGGATTCTCCTTATGGGGACCTGATATGTTTAATATGCTGCTGAGAATATATCCCAGAAGAAGCGTATAGTATAGCTTTTATTTTGGAAAGAGCCATTTCTCTGTAATAAACTCTCTTTTCCAAAGATGAGTGATTCCTCAATCAGATACAGGGCTCGCAAAATCGCCTGCCCGATGTCCTGGGGCTAGCGATTTTTCCAGTCGGGCTACCAAAATCTATCTCTGCCCTGCCCGTAGGCCTATCTTAGGAAGGAAAAATATATGTCAATGGTTTTGCATTCTTTCGGAAATGTAGCTGGCTAATTATGTCATTGGCATCGGTGAGCCACTGTCAATATGTGACATATTGAAATCGGTTTGAATTTGCGCTTGTTTTTTGCTTTCACTTTGCAATTGTGCGAACTGTGTATAGAGAGCGACAGCACTGATCTGTGAGTGATGATAATTTGTGCACCAATTCCTCTGACATCGTCTTATCAATCGTTAGCTTACTATGCAAACATGACAAGTGAAACCTCCCGCAGCTTAAACATGTGAGAGGTTGATCGCGCAGAGAATCGCTGAGCGTTATGTGAGTGCGTGTGTAAAAGCAGCAGGATATATATTTCAGTTCTGCTGAGCCAAATAAGACAGGTCAGGGTGAAGAAGTGACAGCCAAAGAAAAGCTTACCACAAAACGGAGAAGTTATGACAAATCAGACTATAAGGCAAAAAGAAAGTGCAGCTTCATGGTTTCATGGACAAAAGAATTTCTGTGGCTGCAATATGACAAGCTAAATAACCAGGGCTGCACATAAGTGGTCCGCAGGTGCGCATTCGCTGTCAAAATAAAAAACGGGCACAAGATAAGAAGTTGCAACGCGTGTTTGCGTACATAAGATTTTCAGGAGGAGGACAGACATTTGTTTAGAACTCTTAAAGATGTCGAAGAAGCTCCTTTAAGCAATTACTGTGATGTTCCTCCACCTCCAAAGAAATGTCAGGAGTCCGAACCACAAAAGAAGCACGTATTCTCGGAAAAGTAGTTGCAGGAGGTGAGCTGGCTTCAAACAAATGATGAACGCACAGAGATGTGGTGCAGAATGTGCCGTGAAAATGTAATAAATGACAAATTAAAAAGGCATGAACATTTTTTTGTATCGAAAAAATATCGAACCGTGACACCAAAGTATCGAACCGAACCGTGAATTTTGTGTATTGTTGCACCCCTAGTATATACACTCAACAAAAATATAAACGCAACACCTTTGTTACTGCTCCCATTCCCCATGGGATGGACGTAGAGACCTAAAATTCATTCCAGATACACAATATAACCATCCCTCCCAAACAGTGGTCACAAATCAGTCCAAATGTGTGGTAGTGGGCACATCTGCCATATTGAGATAATCCATCCCACCTCACAGGTGTGCCACATCAGGATGCTGATCTGACATCATGAGTAGTGCACAGGTGTACCTCAGACTGCCCACAACAAAAGGCCACCCTGGAATGTGCAGTTTTTTGTGCTATTGGGTGTCTGGGGACCCAGAACCGGTCAGTATCTGGTGTGACCACCATTTGCCTCATGCAGTGCAACACATCGTCGCATGGAGTCTATCAGATTGTCAATTGTGGAATGTTGGTCCACTCCACTTCAATGGCTGTGCGAGGTTGTTGGATATTCGTGGGAACTGGTACACGCTGTCGTATACGCCGGTCAAGCACATCCCGAACATGCTCAATGGGTGACATGTCCGGTGAGTATGCTGGCCATGCAAGAACTGGGACATTCTCAGCTGCCATCTGCCCTGAACAATGTGAACCATGATTCATCCGTGAAGCGCACACCTCTCCAACGTGCCAGACGCCATCGAATGTGAGCATTTGCCCACACAAGTCTGTTACGGCGACGAGCTGGAGTCAGGTCAAGACCCCGATGAGGACGACGGGCATGCAGTTGAGCGTCCCTGAGACGGTTTCTGACAGTTTGTGCAGAAATTGTTTGGTTGTGCAAACCAATTGTTCCAGCAGCTGTCTGGGTGGCTGGTCTCAGACGATCTTGGAGGTGAACCTGCTGGATGTGGAGGTCCTGGGCTGGTGTGGTTACACGAGGTCTGCGGTTGTGAGGCCAGTTGGATGTGCTGCCATATTCTCTGAAACGCCTGTGGAGACGGCTTATGGTTGAGAAATGAACATTCAATGCACGGGCGACAGATCTGGTTGACATTCCTGCTGTCAGCATGCCAATTGCACGCTCCCTCATTGCTTGTGGCATCTGTGGCATTTTGCTGTGACACAAAACTGCACATTCCAGGGTGGCCTTTTGTTGTGGGCAGTCTGAGGTACACCTGTGCACTACTCATGATGTCAGATCAGCATCCTGATGTGGCACACCTGTGAGGTGGGATGGATTATCTCAATATAGCAGATGTGCCCACTACCACACATTTGGACTGATTTGTGACCACTGTTTGGGAGGGATGGTTATATTGTGTATCTGGAATGAATTTTAGGTCTCTACGTCCATCCCATGGGGAATGGGAGCAAAAACAAAAGTGTTGCGTTTATATTTTTGTTGAGTGTATGTATGTATGTATGTGTGTATATATATATATATATATATATATATATATATATATATATATATATATATATATATATATATATATATATATATATATATACACACACACACACACACACACACATTGGGTGAATGTGCAGTAGTAGCAGCAAGCAGGTGAATTCTGTACATTAATATGAATAGATCAAATGTAAGCACAAAAGTAGCCAAGGTAGTGTTTTTCCTGGAAATTTTAAGTGAAAGGATAAAGTAACTGCTTAACACTTTAGTTTAACAATGATTAATGAAATGTAACCGTGTAACTCATCAGCAGTCTGCACAGTATGGTCACATATTAAAACTGAAGAATATGTTGTACTTGTTGTAGTGTTTCATCATGGGTCCAGTTTTTACCCAGGTGCTTAAAGCCCTTCTTTACCCTCATGTAACACCAACAGTAATTTCCAACCACTGTTTCCTGTTCCTGTCAGTCAAACAAACAGACGACAAACATCTTCTATAAACAGGAATAATGTCATTTTATCGGATTAGAAAACATCTAATCTAGCGTTGATATTACACTGCTGTTTAGTGTCTGGCTGATCTCAGTGTCACCAAAATATCTGCCCTACATGTCAAACAATGAGAGAACTTGAAACAGTACCATCACCTAGCAGCTTATTTTAATTAGCCAGCAAACATACATTAGCACTAACATTGCTATTATTATAGTCCCAGTTAAATGACTTTGAATAGCTTTATTTCAAAAGTAATTTTACAATTTCACAGCCATTTAGCTGTGTTAACTGTACATGCTGTAGGTCATAAGGCGTGCATGGATCATTTTTATAATCAGCCTCTTATCTTTTGTCCACCACAGGCTTTGCCATGATAAATTGGTCAGTTGACAACCAGGAGCCGTACACCTTAACCTCAGAGGCCAGGACATCCAAGCGCAGTGCGAACACGAACTTCTTTAAATGGGATGCAAGATGGACTACAGAGGGCCACCCCGTCGCCAGACAACCAAGTGCTGTCCCTGTCCACGGCCAGTGTGAGAAGGACTCTCACTAAAGTCAACCCACACAAAGCTGCTGGACCAGACAATATACCTGGACGCGTGCTCGGAGCCCGTGCTGACCAGCTGACTGATGTCCTAGCGGGCATCTTTAACATCTCCCTGAGTCAAGCTGTTGTGCCACAGTGCTTTATAACCACCACCATCATCATACCTGTCCCCAGACCTTCCCAAAGCCTAATTACACAATGATTGCCTGAGCCTATTCTTGTTAAATGATGAAAAACTCAAAGGCACGTTTGGGCAGTGGATCTGTGTGAAATCAGCAGCTTGCAAAACTAAATCAAAATGTGTGCTATTGATTCTAAAAATAGAAATCACAATAAAGTTCAACATTTACTAAAACCACCATTCAGTCATCTGAGAATCTTTACTCATGAAATTATAACGGTTAGATGAATGTATATGCAGTGATTTACTGATCAATGATAAAAGGGGAGATTTATGCAGTAACGAAGACTGTCATGAAAAGTATTTGGCATCTGATCTCCTGTAACCTGCGGAGCTAAGCTGTTTTACCAGCTCTGCTCTCTGATTTTTCTTTTATGAAAAAACACAAGTTGTCAAAGTTATTTGTTTGCAAATGTATTTCAGAAATATCGACATACTTTTTTTAATCAGCAGAAACTTTATGTCAGTAGTGCAAAAACCTGCACTGATCTGACCTCATTTCTTCCTCATCCTGATTCCTGACCTGGGAAGGGAGAGAAATATTTGTTTTTGTTTGTCTTCTTGTTTTATTTAATTCCTTGTGGGATTTGGATCCAACACGTAAAGTATGCATATTATGCACACACACAAACACACATGCAGCTATTACCCATTTCTTGTATTCTTGAATAAAGACACTGATTTGACACATTTAATTAGTGACCAATTGTTTTTATTGTTCAATTATTAAGAAAAAAGAGAAGGTGGGGGTGGGTGGGATGTAAAGAAGAGCGTAAAGTAAAGGGAGAGAGGAGAGAAAACCCCAACAATCCCCTCTGAGCAAGCACGAGGCGACAGTGGATAGGAAAAACTCCCTTTAAAGGAAGAAACCTATGACAGAACCAGGCTCTAGAGGGGGCAGTCAACTGTCGGGACTGGTTGGGGGGTGACTGTGAAAAGAGGGGAGGGAGATGGGAGAGGTGTTGGGGGGAGGGGGGGGGGAATTAAGCTGGAGCAGAGGTGGGGGAAGAAGAGGTGACATTGGCAGTAGTGAAAGAAGGAGTGTTCTTCCTCCAGAAGAAGCGTTTTTTCTTTTTCTGCTTTTTCTCGAGGATGAGGATCAGCTCCTCGATTTTTTCTGTGTTTTGCTTCTGCAGCTTGTTGCATTTTTTCTGCACTTCTTCTTTTTCGGCTTGTTTTTCTTCCAACCTTTCTTTCAGCACTTTAGATGTTGCCTCCTGTTTTTGCAGCTTTTCATTTTCTCCTTCCAGCTCAGATGCTTTGAACTTCATTTTGTTGTAAAGTTCTTGCAGGTTTTGGTTTTTCTTCTCAAACTCCTGGAGAAGAAGTTTTTCTTCTCTCTGCTTACCGACCAGCTGTTCTCTCTCTTGAAGCAGGTCTTGATATTTGTGCAGTGTCTCTTCGAACTTTACCTGCAGCATCCTGTTGTTTCCCTCCATGAGCTGGAGTTGGCACTCCATGTCTCCCTGCTTTCTGTCCAGCTGCTCTTTCTCTTGAAGGATTTCTTTATTTTGTTGCAGAGCTTCATCAAGCTTTCCTTGCAAGCTTTCATTTTGTTGCTTGATGCTCTGAAGATTGGAATCCATTTCTTTTTGTTTGATTTCTTGTTCCCTTTTCTCTTGGAGAAGCTTCTCGTTTGCTTGCTCTGTGCGATCAAGCCTTTTTTTGTCTACACTGTACATTAGCTCCATGTCTCGGAGATTGGAGTGCAGCCCTCTCTTCTTCGTGCTGTCTTGCATCTTCTCTTGGAGGAGTTTTCTATTTTGCCGCAGAGCTTGATCAAGCTTTCCTTGCAAGCTTTCATTGTGTTGCTTGATGCTTTGAAGCTTGGAATGCATTTCTTTCTCTTTTAACTCCTGTTGCCTTTTCTCTTGGAGAAGCTTTTCATTTTCTTGCAGTGTGCGATCAAGCCTTTTTTTGTCTACACTGTACATTAGCTCCATTTCTTGGAGATTGCTCTGCAGCCCTCTCTTCTTCATGCCATCTTGTTTCTTCTCTTGGGCAAGTTTTTTATTTTGTTGCAGGGCTTCATCAAGTTTTCCTTGGAGCTCCTGGTTCTTTTTGTCCATGTCTTGGAGATCCTGTTGTTTCTCCTCAATAATAGCTTCCTTTTCTTGAAGCTGGTATGATAACTTTTTTAGTTGAGCGCTCTTTCGCTCATTTTCCTCCATCAAGAACTTAATGTTCTCTGTGTTTCTGAGCGCTTCAGCCTCCATTTCTTCCAAACGCTTTTCCTCTAGTTCCACTTGGTCACACCAAGGAAGAGAGGAAATGGAAGAGTCTAGTGGCTCATCCCAAGGAAGAGTGTAGGCGTCAACTTCTTGTCCCTTTGGATTTGTTTGAGACATGTTGTGTCTGGATACAGTTACAATTGCAAAGGATCCAAATATTTCAAAAGGCTTTTCTGGCGAACGGTTCAATGCTGCACACATCAAGGCTGCGAGAAACGGACTAAAAGTCGTTGCTCTTCACCCCTATTTATAGGTTTTTGGATCAAAGGATCAAAGGAAAGAATGGTGGTAAGATTCTACATGTGTGTGACGTCATAATTCTGTAAGGCAATGAGGTTGTCACGTGATATTTTTGGAGGAGGGCATTTTTCAACTTGGACAAATTATCAGTAAAGTTTCAATCTCTGTTATTTTCCCCCAAAAACGTGTTGTCGCAATAATGTTTTCTACTGTAATTGGTGCCAACAGATGGCGCAGTTTAAAGTTGGCTGTTACTCTGCCCAGGCTGCTACCATAGAAGAAGAATGTAGACCGATGTCCGCTGATCGTTTCCGTGTAAATCTTAGCATTGCTTTAGCCGTCAAGCTAAAGGTTTAGCTTCATACTGCCATATTTTCAGAGGAACAAAATATTTAAACGGTCTCAGATCATGGTGAGTATTTGAAAAAATGTTTATTTAATGTGAAGCCTGTGATGTGGAAAGGTTAGCAAGCGTAATTTTGCCTATTGTGTTATACACGGGTGCTTACATCCGAGTAGTGTTGATCTTTTCTAAGATCCATGGGTTTATCCAACGAGCAGCTAAGTCACCGTTATATCTGTAATTTTGTGTGCAACGTCTTAATGCAAAAAAAAAAAAAAAAACACAATGCGTTTTTAAGCTCTCTCTGCGTTCACTGCCTCTGCAAGTGTCAAACTTCCTCGCTTTAGCTGATGCTAACCAACATTAGCGCTTACGGTTCGTATATAAACACAACTGTCAGCCCTTCACTTTTGGTGCCGACAACATTTTGAGCATTTTCTACAGTTTGTGAAATGGTCGCCATTGGCATTACATGCCAGTAGTGTTCGCTAATTGACTTTACCGGGGATTACATTTATTACAACGTTACTGCGTGGAAGTGATCATAGTGTATGCTTATGAACGCGAGTGGTAGGTGTTATTAGTGCGACTTTACCCTTAATTAGTTTTCCCACCGGAAGTAGAGTTGTTTATGCGACGTGATTGCTAGAGCAGTCCCAAACAATCGATCGCGTTTATTAACAGACCAATTCTCTCCAAACTTTTAGGGTAAGCTAGACTCGAGATATGGTTGCAATAATACGAACAAGGGCGCAACAGCATATTGACAATGGCGAGAACTTTAATATTTACATTGTGTTAGTGCACCCATCGCTCCGCATCCTTAACGCTACATTGATGTCGAGAGTCTCTGACACAGCTGTGCTCTGCAGCACAGACACCCTGCTTATCTGTGATTCGGCCAGACTGGTGTTGAACTCCAAAGACATGCGCGGGGTTAGGTTAGTTGGCTGTTGGTGTGAGTGGTTGTCTGAGTCTCTCTAATAACCCTCCAACAGACTGGCGACCTGTCCAGGGTGTACTTTTGCCCTATGACAGCTGGAATACAACCTGAATAAAATAAGTAGGAGAAAATGAATGATGTTTATGAACTGTAGTTAATGTAGTCAGACAATAAGTTACCGAGCAACAGGCCACAAGTCTTGGTGCAGAATCATACTAAGATTTAAAAAATAAAATGTTGGCACTGGTGTTTGAAACAGTATACTGTCAGTAAGACTGGAGCAACTGCACACATCTGGAAACTAATAACTAGAGTAGTTAAGTAACATTTTGTTACTGCATCCATTTAGCCAGGTATAATTAGCATGTCTACATACATGTCATTTCTATGTGGTATGTTGTAGGACAGTGAAGTGTCTGACACTGACCATGTAGCAGTGCCTGAGAACACTGGTATGGAGGGGGAGAACGCACCTCTTTACTGTATTTGTCGGAAACCAGACATCAACTGCTCCATGATGTAAGTATATATCAGTTTTATATTTGCAGTATGCGCAGTAGGGGTGGGCGCTAGCTTCAGCAATGTTATCAGAGATTTTTTTTTTAAATGAAGAGCTTCTATTTCGAGAAAACTACCAATAAGGATATATGCACAGATATAGAAAACAATACTGTAACATTTTATTGATGCTTGCAGTTTGGAGGAAGCAGTATTTGCAAGTGTAACTAAATTCCAGGCATTTTCCATCCTTCTTTTCCTATCAGCTTTTTTCTAATTGTCAGTGTGAACCAAGGTGTCAGCAGCAGCATTATAGTGCAAAAGTAGTGACCCAGCATAGATCAAATGTAAGCACAAAAGTAGCCAAGGTAGTGTTTTTCCTGGAAATTTTAAGTGAAAGGATAAAGTAACTGCTTACCACTTTAGTTTAACAATGATTAATGAAATGTAACCGTGTAACTCATCAGCAGTCTGCACAGTATGGTCACATATTAAAACTGAAGAATATGTTGTACTTGTTGTAGTGTTTCATCATGGGTCCAGTTTTTACCCAGGTGCTTAAAGCCCTTCTTTACCCTCATGTAACACCAACAGTAATTTCCAACCACTATTTCCTGTTCCTGTCAGTCAAACAAACAGACGACAAACATCTTCTATAAACAGGAATAATGTCATTTTATCGGATTAGAAAACATCTAATCTAGCGTTGATATTACACTGCTGTTTAGTGTCTGGCTGATCTCAGTGTCACCAAAATATCTGCCCTACATGTCAAACAATGAGAGAACTTGAAACAGTAACATCACCTAGCAGCTTATTTTAATTAGCCAGCAAACAAACATTAGCACTAACATTGCTATTATTATAGTCCCAGTTAATTGACTTTGAATAGCTTTATTTCAAAAGTAATTTTACAATTTCACAGCCATTTAGCTGTGTTAACTGTACATGCTGTAGGTCATAAGGCGTGCATGGATCATTTTTATAATCAGCCTCTTATCTTTTGTCCACCACAGGCTTTGCCATGATAAATTGGTCAGTTGACAACCAGGAGCCGTACACCTTAACCTCAGAGGCCAGGACATCCAAGCGCAGTGCGAACACGAACTTCTTTAAATGGGATGCAAGATGGACTACAGAGGGCCACCCCGTCGCCAGACAACCAAGTGCTGTCCCTGTCCACGGCCAGTGTGAGAAGGACTCTCACTAAAGTCAACCCACACAAAGCTGCTGGACCAGACAATATACCTGGACGCGTGCTCGGAGCCCGTGCTGACCAGCTGACTGATGTCCTAGCGGGCATCTTTAACATCTCCCTGAGTCAAGCTGTTGTGCCACAGTGCTTTATAACCACCACCATCATCATACCTGTCCCCAGACCTTCCCAAAGCCTAATTCCACAATGATTGCCTGAGCCTATTCTTGTTAAATGATGAAAAACTCAAAGGCACGTTTGGGCAGTGGATCTGTGTGAAATCAGCAGCTTGCAAAACTAAATCAAAATGTGTGCAATTGATTCTAAAAATAGAAATCACAATAAAGTTCAACATTTACTAAAACCGCCATTCAGTCATCTGAGAGTCTTTACTCATGAAATTATAACGGTTAGATGAATGTATATGCAGTGATTTACTGATCAATGATAAAAGGGGAGATTTATGCAGTAACGAAGACTGTCATGAAAAGTATTTGGCATCTGATCTCCTGTAACCTGCGGAGCTAAGCTGTTTTACCAGCTCTGCTCTCTGATTTTTCTTTTATGAAAAAACACAAGTTGTCAAAGTTATTTGTTTGCAAATGTATTTCAGAAATATCGACATACTTTTTTTAATCAGCAGAAACTTTATGTCAGTAGTGCAAAAACCTGCACTGATCTGACCTCATTTCTTCCTCATCCTGATTCCTGACCTGGGAAGGGAGAGAAATATTTGTTTTTGTTTGTCTTCTTGTTTTATTTAATTCCTTGTGGGATTTGGATCCAACACGTAAAGTATGCATATTATGCACACACACAAACACACATGCAGCTATTACCCATTTCTTGTATTCTTGAATAAAGACATTGATTTGACACATTTAATTAGTGACCAATTGTTTTTATTGTTCAATTATTAAGAAAAAAGAGAAGGTGGGGGTGGGTGGGATGTAAAGAAGAGCGTAAAGTAAAGGGAGAGAGGAGAGAAAACCCCAACAATCCCCTCTGAGCAAGCACGAGGCGACAGTGGATAGGAAAAACTCCCTTTAAAGGAAGAAACCTATGACAGAACCAGGCTCTAGAGGGGGCAGTCAACTGTCGGGACTGGTTGGGGGGTGACTGTGAAAAGAGGGGAGGGAGATGGGAGAGGTGTTGGGGGGAGGGGAGGGGGGGGGGGGGGGGAATTAAGCTGGAGCAGAGGTGGGGGAAGAAGAGGTGACATTGGCAGTAGTGAAAGAAGGAGTGTTCTTCCTCCAGAAGAAGCATTTTTTCTTTTTCTGCTTTTTCTCGAGGATGAGGATCAGCTCCTCGATTTTTTCTGTGTTTTGCTTCTGCAGCTTGTTGCATTTTTTCTGCACTTCTTCTTTTTCGGCTTGTTTTTCTTCCAACCTTTCTTTCAGCACTTTAGATGTTGCCTCCTGTTTTTGAAGCTTTTCATTTTCTCCTTCCAGCTCAGATGCTTTGAACTTCATTTTGTTGTAAAGTTCTTGCAGGTTTTGGTTTTTCTTCTCAAACTCCTGGAGAAGAAGTTTTTCTTCTCTCTGCTTAATGACCAGCTGCTCTCTCTCTTGAAGCAGGTCTTGATATTTGTGCAGTGTCTCTTCGAACTTTACCTGCAGCATCCTGTTGTTTCCCTCCATGAGCTGGAGTTGGCACTCCATGTCTCCCTGCTTTCTGTCCAGCTGCTCTTTCTCTTGAAGGATTTCTTTATTTTGTTGCAGAGCTTCATCAAGCTTTCCTTGCAAGCTTTCATTTTGTTGCTTGATGCTCTGAAGATTGGAATCCATTTCTTTTTGTTTGATTTCTTGTTCCCTTTTCTCTTGGAGAAGCTTCTCGTTTGCTTGCTCTGTGCGATCAAGCCTTTTTTTGTCTACATTGTACATTAGCTCCATGTCTCGGAGATTGGAGTGCAGCCCTCTCTTCTTCGTGCTGTCTTGCATCTTCTCTTGGAGGAGTTTTCTATTTTGCCGCAGAGCTTGATCAAGCTTTCCTTGCAAGCTTTCATTGTGTTGCTTGATGCTCTGAAGCTTGGAATGCATTTCTTTCTCTTTTAACTCCTGTTGCCTTTTCTCTTGGAGAAGCTTTTCATTTTCTTGCAGTGTGCGATCAAGCCTTTTTTTGTCTACACTGTACATTAGCTCCATTTCTTGGAGATTGCTCTGCAGCCCTCTCTTCTTCATGCCATCTTGTTTCTTCTCTTGGGCAAGTTTTTTATTTTGTTGCAGGGCTTCATCAAGTTTTCCTTGGAGCTCCTGGTTCTTTTTGTCCATGTTTTGGAGATCCTGTTGTTTCTCCTCAATAATAGCTTCCTTTTCTTGAAGCTGGTATGATAACTTTTTTAGTTGAGCGCTCTTTCGCTCATTTTCCTCCATCAAGAACTTAATGTTCTCTGTGTTTCTGAGCGCTTCAGCCTCCATTTCTTCCAAACGCTTTTCCTCTAGTTCCACTTGGTCACACCAAGGAAGAGAGGAAATGGAAGAGTCTAGTGGCTCATCCCAAGGAAGAGTGTAGGCGTCAACTTCTTGTCCCTTTGGATTTGTTTGAGACATGTTGTGTCTGGATACAGTTACAATTGCAAAGGATCCAAATATTTCAAAAGGCTTTTCTGGCGAACGGTTCAATGCTGCACACATCAACGCTGCGAGAAACGGACTAAAAGTCGTTGCTCTTCACCCCTATTTATAGGTTTTTGGATCAAAGGATCAAAGGAAAGAATGGTGGTAAGATTCTACATGTGTGTGACGTCATAATTCTGTAAGGCAATGAGGTTGTCACGTGATATTTTTGGAGGAGGGCATTTTTCAACTTGGACAAATTATCAGTAAAGTTTCAATCTCTGTTATTTTCCCCCAAAAACGTGTTGTCGCAATAATGTTTTCTACTGTAATTGGTGCCAACAGATGGCGCAGTTTAAAGTTGGCTGTTACTCTGCCCAGGCTGCTACCATAGAAGAAGAATGTAGACCGATGTCCGCTGATCGTTTCCGTGTAAATCTTAGCATTGCTTTAGCCGTCAAGCTAAAGGTTTAGCTTCATACTGCCATATTTTCAGAGGAACAAAATATTTAAACGGTCTCAGATCATGGTGAGTATTTGAAAAAATGTTTATTTAATGTGAAGCCTGTCATGTGGAAAGGTTAGCAAGCGTAATTTTGCCTATTGTGTTATACACGGGTGCTTACATCCGAGTAGTGTTGATCTTTTCTAAGATCCATGGGTTTATCCAACGAGCAGCTAAGTCACCGTTATATCTGTAATTTTGTGTGCAACGTCTTAATGCAAAAAAACAAAACAAAAACACAATGCGTTTTTAAGCTCTCTCTGCGTTCACTGCCTCTGCAAGTGTCAAACTTCCTCGCTTTAGCTGATGCTAACCAACATTAGCGCTTACGGTTCGTATATAAACACAACTGTCAGCCCTTCACTTTTGGTCCCGACAACATTTTGAGCATTTTCTACAGTTTGTGAAATGGTCGCCATTGGCATTACATGCCAGTAGTGTTCGCTAATTGACTTTACCGGGGATTACATTTATTACAACGTTACTGCGTGGAAGTGATCATAGTGTATGCTTATGAACGTGAGTGGTAGGTGTTATTAGTGCGACTTTACCCTTAATTAGTTTTCCCACCGGAAGTAGAGTTGTTTATGCGACGTGATTGCTAGAGCAGTCCCAAACAATCGATCGCGTTTATTAACAGACCAATTCTCTCCAAACTTTTAGGGTAAGCTAGACTCGAGATATGGTTGCAATAATACGAACAAGGGCGCAACAGCATATTGACAATGGCGAGAACTTTAATATTTACATTGTGTTAGTGCACCCATCGCTCCGCATCCTTAACGCTACATTGATGTCGAGAGTCTCTGACACAGCTGTGCTCTGCAGCACAGACACCCTGCTTATCTGTGATTCGGCCAGACTGGTGTTGAACTCCAAAGACATGCGCGGGGTTAGGTTAGTTGCTGTTGGTGTGAGTGGTTGTCTGAGTCTCTCTAATAACCCTCCAACAGACTGGCGACCTGTCCAGGGTGTACTTTTGCCCTATGACAGCTGGAATACAACCTGAATAAAATAAGTAGGAGAAAATGAATGATGTTTATGAACTGTAGTTAATGTAGTCAGACAATAAGTTACCGAGCAACAGGCCACAAGTCTTGGTGCAGAATCATACTAAGATTTAAAAAATAAAATGTTGGCACTGGTGTTTGAAACAGTATACTGTCAGTAAGACTGGAGCAACTGCACACATCTGGAAACTAATAACTAGAGTAGTTAGTAACATTTTGTTACTGCATCCATTTAGCCAGGTATAATTAGCATGTCTACATACATGTCATTTCTATGTGGTATGTTGTAGGACAGTGAAGTGTCTGACACTGACCATGTAGCAGTGCCTGAGAACACTGGTATGGAGGGGGAGAACGCACCTCTTTACTGTATTTGTCGGAAACCAGACATCAACTGCTTCATGATGTAAGTATATATCAGTTTTATATTTGCAGTATGCGCAGTAGGGGTGGGCGCTAGCTTCAGCAATGTTATCAGAGATTTTTTTTTTAAATGAAGAGCTTCTATTTCGAGAAAACTACCAATAAGGATATATGCACAGATATAGAAAACAATACTGTAACATTTTATTGATGCTTGCAGTTTGGAGGAAGCAGTATTTGCAAGTGTAACTAAATTCCAGGCATTTTCCATCCTTCTTTTCCTATCAGCTTTTTTCTAATTGTCAGTGTGAACCAAGGTGTCAGCAGCAGCATTATAGTGCAAAAGTAGTGACCCAGCATAGATCAAATGTAAGCACAAAAGTAGCCAAGGTAGTGTTTTTCCTGGAAATTTTAAGTGAAAGGATAAAGTAACTGCTTACCACTTTAGTTTAACAATGATTAATGAAATGT
Organism: Aulonocara stuartgranti; assembly: GCF_965226115.1. Lineage (NCBI taxonomy): Eukaryota > Metazoa > Chordata > Actinopteri > Cichliformes > Cichlidae > Aulonocara > Aulonocara stuartgranti. The sequence goes on along the minus strand of NC_138943.1, from coordinate 33,560,690 downwards.
AACCGTGTAACTCATCAGCAGTCTGCACAGTATGGTCACATATTAAAACTGAAGAATATGTTGTACTTGTTGTAGTGTTTCATCATGGGTCCAGTTTTTACCCAGGTGCTTAAAGCCCTTCTTTACCCTCATGTAACACCAACAGTAATTTCCAACCACTATTTCCTGTTCCTGTCAGTCAAACAAACAGACGACAAACATCTTCTATAAACAGGAATAATGTCATTTTATCGGATTAGAAAACATCTAATCTAGCGTTGATATTACACTGCTGTTTAGTGTCTGGCTGATCTCAGTGTCACCAAAATATCTGCCCTACATGTCAAACAATGAGAGAACTTGAAACAGTAACATCACCTAGCAGCTTATTTTAATTAGCCAGCAAACATACATTAGCACTAACATTGCTATTATTATAGTCCCAGTTAAATGACTTTGAATAGCTTTATTTCAAAAGTAATTTTACAATTTCACAGCCATTTAGCTGTGTTAACTGTACATGCTGTAGGTCATAAGGCGTGCATGGATCATTTTTATAATCAGCCTCTTATCTTTTGTCCACCACAGACTTTGCCATGATAAATTGGTCAGTTGACAACCAGGAGCCGTACACCTTAACCTCAGAGGCCAGGACATCCAAGCGCAGTGCGAACACGAACTTCTTTAAATGGGATGCAAGATGGACTACAGAGGGCCACCCCGTCGCCAGACAACCAAGTGCTGTCCCTGTCCACGGCCAGTGTGAGAAGGACTCTCACTAAAGTCAACCCACACAAAGCTGCTGGACCAGACAATATACCTGGACGCGTGCTCGGAGCCCGTGCTGACCAGCTGACTGATGTCCTAGCGGGCATCTTTAACATCTCCCTGAGTCAAGCTGTTGTGCCACAGTGCTTTAAAACCACCACCATCATCATACCTGTCCCCAGACCTTCCCAAAGCCTAATTCCACAATGATTGCCTGAGCCTATTCTTGTTAAATGATGAAAAACTCAAAGGCACGTTTGGGCAGTGGATCTGTGTGAAATCAGCAGCTTGCAAAACTAAATCAAAATGTGTGCTATTGATTCTAAAAATAGAAATCACAATAAAGTTCAACATTTACTAAAACCGCCATTCAGTCATCTGAGAGTCTTTACTCATGAAATTATAACGGTTAGATGAATGTATATGCAGTGATTTACTGATCAATGATAAAAGGGGAGATTTATGCAGTAACGAAGACTGTCATGAAAAGTATTTGGCATCTGATCTCCTGTAACCTGCGGAGCTAAGCTGTTTTACCAGCTCTGCTCTCTGATTTTTCTTTTATGAAAAAACACAAGTTGTCAAAGTTATTTGTTTGCAAATGTATTTCAGAAATATCGACATACTTTTTTTAATCAGCAGAAACTTTATGTCAGTAGTGCAAAAACCTGCACTGATCTGACCTCATTTCTTCCTCATCCTGATTCCTGACCTGGGAAGGGAGAGAAATATTTGTTTTTGTTTGTCTTCTTGTTTTATTTAATTCCTTGTGGGATTTGGATCCAACACGTAAAGTATGCATATTATGCACACACACAAACACACATGCAGCTATTACCCATTTCTTGTATTCTTGAATAAAGACATTGATTTGACACATTTAATTAGTGACCAATTGTTTTTATTGTTCAATTATTAAGAAAAAAGAGAAGGTGGGGGTGGGTGGGATGTAAAGAAGAGCGTAAAGTAAAGGGAGAGAGGAGAGAAAACCCCAACAATCCCCTCTGAGCAAGCACGAGGCGACAGTGGATAGGAAAAACTCCCTTTAAAGGAAGAAACCTATGACAGAACCAGGCTCTAGAGGGGGCAGTCAACTGTCGGGACTGGTTGGGGGGTGACTGTGAAAAGAGGGGAGGGAGATGGGAGAGGTGTTGGGGGGAGGGGGGGGGAATTAAGCTGGAGCAGAGGTGGGGGAAGAAGAGGTGACATTGGCAGTAGTGAAAGAAGGAGTGTTCTTCCTCCAGAAGAAGCGTTTTTTCTTTTTCTGCTTTTTCTCGAGGATGAGGATCAGCTCCTCGATTTTTTCTGTGTTTTGCTTCTGCAGCTTGTTGCATTTTTTCTGCACTTCTTCTTTTTCGGCTTGTTTTTCTTCCAACCTTTCTTTCAGCACTTTAGATGTTGCCTCCTGTTTTTGCAGCTTTTCATTTTCTCCTTCCAGCTCAGATGCTTTGAACTTCATTTTGTTGTAAAGTTCTTGCAGGTTTTGGTTTTTCTTCTCAAACTCCTGGAGAAGAAGTTTTTCTTCTCTCTGCTTACCGACCAGCTGTTCTCTCTCTTGAAGCAGGTCTTGATATTTGTGCAGTGTCTCTTCGAACTTTACCTGCAGCATCCTGTTGTTTCCCTCCATGAGCTGGAGTTGGCACTCCATGTCTCCCTGCTTTCTGTCCAGCTGCTCTTTCTCTTGAAGGATTTCTTTATTTTGTTGCAGAGCTTCATCAAGCTTTCCTTGCAAGCTTTCATTTTGTTGCTTGATGCTCTGAAGATTGGAATCCATTTCTTTTTGTTTGATTTCTTGTTCCCTTTTCTCTTGGAGAAGCTTCTCGTTTGCTTGCTCTGTGCGATCAAGCCTTTTTTTGTCTACATTGTACATTAGCTCCATGTCTCGGAGATTGGAGTGCAGCCCTCTCTTCTTCGTGCTGTCTTGCATCTTCTCTTGGAGGAGTTTTCTATTTTGCCGCAGAGCTTGATCAAGCTTTCCTTGCAAGCTTTCATTGTGTTGCTTGATGCTCTGAAGCTTGGAATGCATTTCTTTCTCTTTTAACTCCTGTTGCCTTTTCTCTTGGAGAAGCTTTTCATTTTCTTGCAGTGTGCGATCAAGCCTTTTTTTGTCTACACTGTACATTAGCTCCATTTCTTGGAGATTGCTCTGCAGCCCTCTCTTCTTCATGCCATCTTGTTTCTTCTCTTGGGCAAGGTTTTTATTTTGTTGCAGGGCTTCATCAAGTTTTCCTTGGAGCTCCTGGTTCTTTTTGTCCATGTCTTGGAGATCCTGTTGTTTCTCCTCAATAATAGCTTCCTTTTCTTGAAGCTGGTATGATAACTTTTTTAGTTGAGCGCTCTTTCGCTCATTTTCCTCCATCAAGAACTTAATGTTCTCTGTGTTTCTGAGCGCTTCAGCCTCCATTTCTTCCAAACGCTTTTCCTCTAGTTCCACTTGGTCACACCAAGGAAGAGAGGAAATGGAAGAGTCTAGTGGCTCATCCCAAGGAAGAGTGTAGGCGTCAACTTCTTGTCCCTTTGGATTTGTTTGAGACATGTTGTGTCTGGATACAGTTACAATTGCAAAGGATCCAAATATTTCAAAAGGCTTTTCTGGCGAACGGTTCAATGCTGCACACATCAAGGCTGCGAGAAACGGACTAAAAGTCGTTGCTCTTCACCCCTATTTATAGGTTTTTGGATCAAAGGATCAAAGGAAAGAATGGTGGTAAGATTCTACATGTGTGTGACGTCATAATTCTGTAAGGCAATGAGGTTGTCACGTGATATTTTTGGAGGAGGGCATTTTTCAACTTGGACAAATTATCAGTAAAGTTTCAATCTCTGTTATTTTCCCCCAAAAACGTGTTGTCGCAATCATGTTTTCTACTGTAATTGGTGCCAACAGATGGCGCAGTTTAAAGTTGGCTGTTACTCTGCCCAGGCTGCTACCATAGAAGAAGAATGTAGACCGATGTCCGCTGATCGTTTCCGTGTAAATCTTAGCATTGCTTTAGCCGTCAAGCTAAAGGTTTAGCTTCATACTGCCATATTTTCAGAGGAACAAAATATTTAAACGGTCTCAGATCATGGTGAGTATTTGAAAAAATGTTTATTTAATGTGAAGCCTGTCATGTGGAAAGGTTAGCAAGCGTAATTTTGCCTATTGTGTTATACACGGGTGCTTACATCCGAGTAGTGTTGATCTTTTCTAAGATCCATGGGTTTATCCAACGAGCAGCTAAGTCACCGTTATATCTGTAATTTTGTGTGCAACGTCTTAATGCAAAAAAAATCCCGAAGCAAAGCAACGAAGCAAAGACTAAACAAAAAACCCCACAATGCGTTTTTAAGCTCTCTCTGCGTTCACTGCCTCTGCAAGTGTCAAACTTCCTCGCTTTAGCTGATGCTAACCAACATTAGCGCTTACGGTTCGTATATAAACACAACTGTCAGCCCTTCACTTTTGGTGCCGACAACATTTTGAGCATTTTCTACAGTTTGTGAAATGGTCGCCATTGGCATTACATGCCAGTAGTGTTCGCTAATTGACTTTACCGGGGATTACATTTATTACAACGTTACTGCGTGGAAGTGATCATAGTGTATGCTTATGAACGTGAGTGGTAGGTGTTATTAGTGCGACTTTACCCTTAATTAGTTTTCCCACCGGAAGTAGAGTTGTTTATGCGACGTGATTGCTAGAGCAGTCCCAAACAATCGATCGCGTTTATTAACAGACCAATTCTCTCCAAACTTTTAGGGTAAGCTAGACTCGAGATATGGTTGCAATAATACGAACAAGGGCGCAACAGCATATTGACAATGGCGAGAACTTTAATATTTACATTGTGTTAGTGCACCCATCGCTCCGCATCCTTAACGCTACATTGATGTCGAGAGTCTCTGACACAGCTGTGCTCTGCAGCACAGACACCCTGCTTATCTGTGATTCGGCCAGACTGGTGTTGAACTCCAAAGACATGCGCGGGGTTAGGTTAGTTGCTGTTGGTGTGAGTGGTTGTCTGAGTCTCTCTAATAACCCTCCAACAGACTGGCGACCTGTCCAGGGTGTACTTTTGCCCTATGACAGCTGGAATACAACCTGAATAAAATAAGTAGGAGAAAATGAATGATGTTTATGAACTGTAGTTAATGTAGTCAGACAATAAGTTACCGAGCAACAGGCCACAAGTCTTGGTGCAGAATCATACTAAGATTTAAAAAATAAAATGTTGGCACTGGTGTTTGAAACAGTATACTGTCAGTAAGACTGGAGCAACTGCACACATCTGGAAACTAATAACTAGAGTAGTTAAGTAACATTTTGTTACTGCATCCATTTAGCCAGGTATAATTAGCATGTCTACATACATGTCATTTCTAATGTGGTCCTATGTGGTATGTTGTAGGACAGTGAAGTGTCTGACACTGACCATGTAGCAGTGCCTGAGAACACTGGTATGGAGGGGGAGAACGCACCTCTTTACTGTATTTGTCGGAAACCAGACATCAACTGCTCCATGATGTAAGTATATATCAGTTTTATATTTGCAGTATGCGCAGTAGGGGTGGGCGCTAGCTTCAGCAATGTTATCAGAGGTTTTTTTTTTAAAATGAAGAGCTTCTATTTCGAGAAAACTACCAATAAGGATATATGCACAGATATAGAAAACAATACTGTAACATTTTATTGATGCTTGCAGTTTGGAGGAAGCAGTATTTGCAAGTGTAACTAAATTCCAGGCATTTTCCATCCTTCTTTTCCTATCAGCTTTTTTCTAATTGTCAGTGTGAACCAAGGTGTCAGCAGCAGCATTATAGTGCAAAAGTAGTGACCCAGCATAGATCAAATGTAAGCACAAAAGTAGTGACCCAGCATAGATCAAATGTAAGCACAAAAGTAGCCAAGGTAGTGTTTTTCCTGGAAATTTTAAGTGAAAGGATAAAGTAACTGCTTACCACTTTAGTTTAACAATGATTAATGAAATGTAACCGTGTAACTCATCAGCAGTCTGCACAGTATGGTCACATATTAAAACTGAAGAATATGTTGTACTTGTTGTAGTGTTTCATCATGGGTCCAGTGTTTACCCAGGTGCTTAAAGCCCTTCTTTACCCTCATGTAACACCAACAGTAATTTCCAACCACTATTTCCTGTTCCTGTCAGTCAAACAAACAGACGACAAACATCTTCTATAAACAGGAATAATGTCATTTTATCGGATTAGAAAACATCTAATCTAGCGTTGATATTACACTGCTGTTTAGTGTCTGGCTGATCTCAGTGTCACCAAAATATCTGCCCTACATGTCAAACAATGAGAGAACTTGAAACAGTACCATCACCTAGCAGCTTATTTTAATTAGCCAGCAAACAAACATTAGCACTAACATTGCTATTATTATAGTCCCAGTTAATTGACTTTGAATAGCTTTATTTCAAAAGTAATTTTACAATTTCACAGCCATTTAGCTGTGTTAACTGTACATGCTGTAGGTCATAAGGCGTGCATGGATCATTTTTATAATCAGCCTCTTATCTTTTGTCCACCACAGACTTTGCCATGATAAATTGGTCAGTTGACAACCAGGAGCCGTACACCTTAACCTCAGAGGCCAGGACATCCAAGCGCAGTGCGAACACGAACTTCTTTAAATGGGATGCAAGATGGACTACAGAGGGCCACCCCGTCGCCAGACAACCAAGTGCTGTCCCTGTCCACGGCCAGTGTGAGAAGGACTCTCACTAAAGTCAACCCACACAAAGCTGCTGGACCAGACAATATACCTGGACGCGTGCTCGGAGCCCGTGCTGACCAGCTGACTGATGTCCTAGCGGGCATCTTTAACATCTCCCTGAGTCAAGCTGTTGTGCCACAGTGCTTTAAAACCACCACCATCATCATACCTGTCCCCAGACCTTCCCAAAGCCTAATTCCACAATGATTGCCTGAGCCTATTCTTGTTAAATGATGAAAAACTCAAAGGCACGTTTGGGCAGTGGATCTGTGTGAAATCAGCAGCTTGCAAAACTAAATCAAAATGTGTGCAATTGATTCTAAAAATAGAAATCACAATAAAGTTCAACATTTACTAAAACCGCCATTCAGTCATCTGAGAATCTTTACTCATGAAATTATAACGGTTAGATGAATGTATATGCAGTGATTTACTGATCAATGATAAAAGGGGAGATTTATGCAGTAACGAAGACTGTCATGAAAAGTATTTGGCATCTGATCTCCTGTAACCTGCGGAGCTAAGCTGTTTTACCAGCTCTGCTCTCTGATTTTTCTTTTATGAAAAAACACAAGTTGTCAAAGTTATTTGTTTGCAAATGTATTTCAGAAATATCGACATACTTTTTTTAATCAGCAGAAACTTTATGTCAGTAGTGCAAAAACCTGCACTGATCTGACCTCATTTCTTCCTCATCCTGATTCCTGACCTGGGAAGGGAGAGAAATATTTGTTTTTGTTTGTCTTCTTGTTTTATTTAATTCCTTGTGGGATTTGGATCCAACACGTAAAGTATGCATATTATGCACACACACAAACACACATGCAGCTATTACCCATTTCTTGTATTCTTGAATAAAGACACTGATTTGACACATTTAATTAGTGACCAATTGTTTTTATTGTTCAATTATTAAGAAAAAAGAGAAGGTGGGGGTGGGTGGGATGTAAAGAAGAGCGTAAAGTAAAGGGAGAGAGGAGAGAAAACCCCAACAATCCCCTCTGAGCAAGCACGAGGCGACAGTGGATAGGAAAAACTCCCTTTAAAGGAAGAAACCTATGACAGAACCAGGCTCTAGAGGGGGCAGTCAACTGTCGGGACTGGTTGGGGGGTGACTGTGAAAAGAGGGGAGGGAGATGGGAGAGGTGTTGGGGGGAGGGGGGGGGAATTAAGCTGGAGCAGAGGTGGGGGAAGAAGAGGTGACATTGGCAGTAGTGAAAGAAGGAGTGTTCTTCCTCCAGAAGAAGCGTTTTTTCTTTTTCTGCTTTTTCTCGAGGATGAGGATCAGCTCCTCGATTTTTTCTGTGTTTTGCTTCTGCAGCTTGTTGCATTTTTTCTGCACTTCTTCTTTTTCGGCTTGTTTTTCTTCCAACCTTTCTTTCAGCACTTTAGATGTTGCCTCCTGTTTTTGCAGCTTTTCATTTTCTCCTTCCAGCTCAGATGCTTTGAACTTCATTTTGTTGTAAAGTTCTTGCAGGTTTTGGTTTTTCTTCTCAAACTCCTGGAGAAGAAGTTTTTCTTCTCTCTGCTTACCGACCAGCTGTTCTCTCTCTTGAAGCAGGTCTTGATATTTGTGCAGTGTCTCATCGAACTTTACCTGCAGCATCCTGTTGTTTCCCTCCATGAGCTGGAGTTGGCACTCCATGTCTCCCTGCTTTCTGTCCAGCTGCTCTTTCTCTTGAAGGATTTCTTTATTTTGTTGCAGAGCTTCATCAAGCTTTCCTTGCAAGCTTTCATTTTGTTGCTTGATGCTCTGCAGATTGGAATCCATTTCTTTTTGTTTGATTTCTTGTTCCCTTTTTTCTTGGAGAAGCTTCTCATTTGCTTGCTCTGTGCGATCAAGCCTTTTTTTGTCTACACTGTACATTAGCTCCATGTCTCGGAGATTGGAGTGCAGCCCTCTCTTCTTCGTGCTGTCTTGCATCTTCTCCTGGAGGAGTTTTCTATTTTGCCGCAGAGCTTGATCAAGCTTTCCTTGCAAGCTTTCATTGTGTTGCTTGATGCTCTGAAGCTTGGAATGCATTTCTTTCTCTTTTAACTCCTGTTGCCTTTTCTCTTGGAGAAGCTTTTCATTTTCTTGCAGTGTGCGATCAAGCCTTTTTTTGTCTACACTGTACATTAGCTCCATTTCTTGGAGATTGCTCTGCAGCCCTCTCTTCTTCATGCCGTCTTGTTTCTTCTCTTGGGCAAGTTTTTTATTTTGTTGCAGGGCTTCATCAAGTTTTCCTTGGAGCTCCTGGTTCTTTTTGTCCATGTCTTGGAGATCCTGTTGTTTCTCCTCAATAATAGCTTCCTTTTCTTGAAGCTGGTATGATAACTTTTTTAGTTGAGCGCTCTTTCGCTCATTTTCCTCCATCAAGAACTTAATGTTCTCTGTGTTTCTGAGCGCTTCAGCCTCCATTTCTTCCAAACGCTTTTCCTCTAGTTCCACTTGGTCACACCAAGGAAGAGAGGAAATGGAAGAGTCTAGTGGCTCATCCCAAGGAAGAGTGTAGGCGTCAACTTCTTGTCCCTTTGGATTTGTTTGAGACATGTTGTGTCTGGATACAGTTACAATTGCAAAGGATCCAAATATTTCAAAAGGCTTTTCTGGCGAACGGTTCAATGCTGCACACATCAAGGCTGCGAGAAACGGACTAAAAGTCGTTGCTCTTCACCCCTATTTATAGGTTTTTGGATCAAAGGATCAAAGGAAAGAATGGTGGTAAGATTCTACATGTGTGTGACGTCATAATTCTGTAAGGCAATGAGGTTGTCACGTGATATTTTTGGAGGAGGGCATTTTTCAACTTGGACAAATTATCAGTAAAGTTTCAATCTCTGTTATTTTCCCCCAAAAACGTGTTGTCGCAATAATGTTTTCTACTGTAATTGGTGCCAACAGATGGCGCAGTTTAAAGTTGGCTGTTACTCTGCCCAGGCTGCTACCATAGAAGAAGAATGTAGACCGATGTCCGCTGATCGTTTCCGTGTAAATCTTAGCATTGCTTTAGCCGTCAAGCTAAAGGTTTAGCTTCATACTGCCATATTTTCAGAGGAACAAAATATTTAAACGGTCTCAGATCATGGTGAGTATTTGAAAAAATGTTTATTTAATGTGAAGCCTGTGATGTGGAAAGGTTAGCAAGCGTAATTTTGCCTATTGTGTTATACACGGGTGCTTACATCCGAGTAGTGTTGATCTTTTCTAAGATCCATGGGTTTATCCAACGAGCAGCTAAGTCACCGTTATATCTGTAATTTTGTGTGCAACGTCTTAATGCAAAAAAAATCCCGAAGCAAAGCAACGAAGCAAAGACTAAACAAAAAACCCCACAATGCGTTTTTAAGCTCTCTCTGCGTTCACTGCCTCTGCAAGTGTCAAACTTCCTCGCTTTAGCTGATGCTAACCAACATTAGCGCTTACGGTTCGTATATAAACACAACTGTCAGCCCTTCACTTTTGGTCCCGACAACATTTTGAGCATTTTCTACAGTTTGTGAAATGGTCGCCATTGGCATTACATGCCAGTAGTGTTCGCTAATTGACTTTACCGGGGATTACATTTATTACAACGTTACTGCGTGGAAGTGATCATAGTGTATGCTTATGAACGTGAGTGGTAGGTGTTATTAGTGCGACTTTACCCTTAATTAGTTTTCCCACCGGAAGTAGAGTTGTTTATGCGACGTGATGGCTAGAGCAGTCCCAAACAATCGATTGCGTTTATTAACAGACCAATTCTCTCCAAACTTTTAGGGTAAGCTAGACTCGAGATATGGTTGCAATAATACGAACAAGGGCGCAACAGCATATTGACAATGGCGAGAACTTTAATATTTACATTGTGTTAGTGCACCCATCGCTCCGCATCCTTAACGCTACATTGATGTCGAGAGTCTCTGACACAGCTGTGCTCTGCAGCACAGACACCCTGCTTATCTGTGATTCGGCCAGACTGGTGTTGAACTCCAAAGACATGCGCGGGGTTAGGTTAGTTGGCTGTTGGTGTGAGTGGTTGTCTGAGTCTCTCTAATAACCCTCCAACAGACTGGCGACCTGTCCAGGGTGTACTTTTGCCCTATGACAGCTGGAATACAACCTGAATAAAATAAGTAGGAGAAAATGAATGATGTTTATGAAGTGTAGTTAATGTAGTCAGACAATAAGTTACCGAGCAACAGGCCACAAGTCTTGGTGCAGAATCATACTAAGATTTAAAAAATAAAATGTTGGCACTGGTGTTTGAAACAGTATACTGTCAGTAAGACTGGAGCAACTGCACACATCTGGAAACTAATAACTAGAGTAGTTAGTAACATTTTGTTACTGCATCCATTTAGCCAGGTATAATTAGCATGTCTACATACATGTCATTTCTAATGTGGTCCTATGTGGTATGTTGTAGGACAGTGAAGTGTCTGACACTGACCATGTAGCAGTGCCTGAGAACACTGGTATGGAGGGGGAGAACGCACCTCTTTACTGTATTTGTCGGAAACCAGACATCAACTGCTCCATGATGTAAGTATATATCAGTTTTATATTTGCAGTATGCGCAGTAGGGGTGGGCGCTAGCTTCAGCAATGTTATCAGAGATTTTTTTTTTAAAATGAAGAGCTTCTATTTCGAGAAAACTACCAATAAGGATATATGCACAGATATAGAAAACAATACTGTAACATTTTATTGATGCTTGCAGTTTGGAGGAAGCAGTATTTGCAAGTGTAACTAAATTCCAGGCATTTTCCATCCTTCTTTTCCTATCAGCTTTTTTCTAGTTGTCAGTGTGAACCAAGGTGTCAGCAGCAGCATTATAGTGCAAAAGTAGTGACCCAGCATAGATCAAATGTAAGCACAAAAGTAGCCAAGGTAGTGTTTTTCCTGGAAATTTTAAGTGAAAGGATAAAGTAACTGCTTACCACTTTAGTTTAACAATGATTAATGAAATGTAACCGTGTAACTCATCAGCAGTCTGCACAGTATGGTCACATATTAAAACTGAAGAATATGTTGTACTTGTTGTAGTGTTTCATCATGGGTCCAGTGTTTACCCAGGTGCTTAAAGCCCTTCTTTACCCTCATGTAACACCAACAGTAATTTCCAACCACTGTTTCCTGTTCCTGTCAGTCAAACAAACAGACGACAAACATCTTCTATAAACAGGAATAATGTCATTTTATCGGATTAGAAAACATCTAATCTAGCGTTGATATTACACTGCTGTTTAGTGTCTGGCTGATCTCAGTGTCACCAAAATATCTGCCCTACATGTCAAACAATGAGAGAACTTGAAACAGTACCATCACCTAGCAGCTTATTTTAATTAGCCAGCAAACATACATTAGCACTAACATTGCTATTATTATAGTCCCAGTTAAATGACTTTGAATAGCTTTATTTCAAAAGTAATTTTACAATTTCACAGCCATTTAGCTGTGTTAACTGTACATGCTGTAGGTCATAAGGCGTGCATGGATCATTTTTATAATCAGCCTCTTATCTTTTGTCCACCACAGACTTTGCCATGATAAATTGGTCAGTTGACAACCAGGAGCCGTACACCTTAACCTCAGAGGCCAGGACATCCAAGCGCAGTGCGAACACGAACTTCTTTAAATGGGATGCAAGATGGACTACAGAGGGCCACCCCGTCGCCAGACAACCAAGTGCTGTCCCTGTCCACGGCCAGTGTGAGAAGGACTCTCACTAAAGTCAACCCACACAAAGCTGCTGGACCAGACAATATACCTGGACGCGTGCTCGGAGCCCGTGCTGACCAGCTGACTGATGTCCTAGCGGGCATCTTTAACATCTCCCTGAGTCAAGCTGTTGTGCCACAGTGCTTTAAAACCACCACCATCATCATACCTGTCCCCAGACCTTCCCAAAGCCTAATTCCACAATGATTGCCTGAGCCTATTCTTGTTAAATGATGAAAAACTCAAAGGCACGTTTGGGCAGTGGATCTGTGTGAAATCAGCAGCTTGCAAAACTAAATCAAAATGTGTGCTATTGATTCTAAAAATAGAAATCACAATAAAGTTCAACATTTACTAAAACCGCCATTCAGTCATCTGAGAATCTTTACTCATGAAATTATAACGGTTAGATGAATGTATATGCAGTGATTTACTGATCAATGATAAAAGGGGAGATTTATGCAGTAACGAAGACTGTCATGAAAAGTATTTGGCATCTGATCTCCTGTAACCTGCGGAGCTAAGCTGTTTTACCAGCTCTGCTCTCTGATTTTTCTTTTATGAAAAAACACAAGTTGTCAAAGTTATTTGTTTGCAAATGTATTTCAGAAATATCGACATACTTTTTTTAATCAGCAGAAACTTTATGTCAGTAGTGCAAAAACCTGCACTGATCTGACCTCATTTCTTCCTCATCCTGATTCCTGACCTGGGAAGGGAGAGAAATATTTGTTTTTGTTTGTCTTCTTGTTTTATTTAATTCCTTGTGGGATTTGGATCCAACACGTAAAGTATGCATATTATGCACACACACAAACACACATGCAGCTATTACCCATTTCTTGTATTCTTGAATAAAGACACTGATTTGACACATTTAATTAGTGACCAATTGTTTTTATTGTTCAATTATTAAGAAAAAAGAGAAGGTGGGGGTGGGTGGGATGTAAAGAAGAGCGTAAAGTAAAGGGAGAGAGGAGAGAAAACCCCAACAATCCCCTCTGAGCAAGCACGAGGCGACAGTGGATAGGAAAAACTCCCTTTAAAGGAAGAAACCTATGACAGAACCAGGCTCTAGAGGGGGCAGTCAACTGTCGGGACTGGTTGGGGGGTGACTGTGAAAAGAGGGGAGGGAGATGGGAGAGGTGTTGGGGGGAGGGGGGGGGAATTAAGCTGGAGCAGAGGTGGGGGAAGAAGAGGTGACATTGGCAGTAGTGAAAGAAGGAGTGTTCTTCCTCCAGAAGAAGCGTTTTTTCTTTTTCTGCTTTTTCTCGAGGATGAGGATCAGCTCCTCGATTTTTTCTGTGTTTTGCTTCTGCAGCTTGTTGCATTTTTTCTGCACTTCTTCTTTTTCGGCTTGTTTTTCTTCCAACCTTTCTTTCAGCACTTTAGATGTTGCCTCCTGTTTTTGCAGCTTTTCATTTTCTCCTTCCAGCTCAGATGCTTTGAACTTCATTTTGTTGTAAAGTTCTTGCAGGTTTTGGTTTTTCTTCTCAAACTCCTGGAGAAGAAGTTTTTCTTCTCTCTGCTTACCGACCAGCTGTTCTCTCTCTTGAAGCAGGTCTTGATATTTGTGCAGTGTCTCATCGAACTTTACCTGCAGCATCCTGTTGTTTCCCTCCATGAGCTGGAGTTGGCACTCCATGTCTCCCTGCTTTCTGTCCAGCTGCTCTTTCTCTTGAAGGATTTCTTTATTTTGTTGCAGAGCTTCATCAAGCTTTCCTTGCAAGCTTTCATTTTGTTGCTTGATGCTCTGCAGATTGGAATCCATTTCTTTTTGTTTGATTTCTTGTTCCCTTTTTTCTTGGAGAAGCTTCTCATTTGCTTGCTCTGTGCGATCAAGCCTTTTTTTGTCTACACTGTACATTAGCTCCATGTCTCGGAGATTGGAGTGCAGCCCTCTCTTCTTCGTGCTGTCTTGCATCTTCTCCTGGAGGAGTTTTCTATTTTGCCGCAGAGCTTGATCAAGCTTTCCTTGCAAGCTTTCATTGTGTTGCTTGATGCTCTGAAGCTTGGAATGCATTTCTTTCTCTTTTAACTCCTGTTGCCTTTTCTCTTGGAGAAGCTTTTCATTTTCTTGCAGTGTGCGATCAAGCCTTTTTTTGTCTACACTGTACATTAGCTCCATTTCTTGGAGATTGCTCTGCAGCCCTCTCTTCTTCATGCCGTCTTGTTTCTTCTCTTGGGCAAGTTTTTTATTTTGTTGCAGGGCTTCATCAAGTTTTCCTTGGAGCTCCTGGTTCTTTTTGTCCATGTCTTGGAGATCCTGTTGTTTCTCCTCAATAATAGCTTCCTTTTCTTGAAGCTGGTATGATAACTTTTTTAGTTGAGCGCTCTTTCGCTCATTTTCCTCCATCAAGAACTTAATGTTCTCTGTGTTTCTGAGCGCTTCAGCCTCCATTTCTTCCAAACGCTTTTCCTCTAGTTCCACTTGGTCACACCAAGGAAGAGAGGAAATGGAAGAGTCTAGTGGCTCATCCCAAGGAAGAGTGTAGGCGTCAACTTCTTGTCCCTTTGGATTTGTTTGAGACATGTTGTGTCTGGATACAGTTACAATTGCAAAGGATCCAAATATTTCAAAAGGCTTTTCTGGCGAACGGTTCAATGCTGCACACATCAAGGCTGCGAGAAACGGACTAAAAGTCGTTGCTCTTCACCCCTATTTATAGGTTTTTGGATCAAAGGATCAAAGGAAAGAATGGTGGTAAGATTCTACATGTGTGTGACGTCATAATTCTGTAAGGCAATGAGGTTGTCACGTGATATTTTTGGAGGAGGGCATTTTTCAACTTGGACAAATTATCAGTAAAGTTTCAATCTCTGTTATTTTCCCCCAAAAACGTGTTGTCGCAATAATGTTTTCTACTGTAATTGGTGCCAACAGATGGCGCAGTTTAAAGTTGGCTGTTACTCTGCCCAGGCTGCTACCATAGAAGAAGAATGTAGACCGATGTCCGCTGATCGTTTCCGTGTAAATCTTAGCATTGCTTTAGCCGTCAAGCTAAAGGTTTAGCTTCATACTGCCATATTTTCAGAGGAACAAAATATTTAAACGGTCTCAGATCATGGTGAGTATTTGAAAAAATGTTTATTTAATGTGAAGCCTGTGATGTGGAAAGGTTAGCAAGCGTAATTTTGCCTATTGTGTTATACACGGGTGCTTACATCCGAGTAGTGTTGATCTTTTCTAAGATCCATGGGTTTATCCAACGAGCAGCTAAGTCACCGTTATATCTGTAATTTTGTGTGCAACGTCTTAATGCAAAAAAAATCCCGAAGCAAAGCAACGAAGCAAAGACTAAACAAAAAACCCCACAATGCGTTTTTAAGCTCTCTCTGCGTTCACTGCCTCTGCAAGTGTCAAACTTCCTCGCTTTAGCTGATGCTAACCAACATTAGCGCTTACGGTTCGTATATAAACACAACTGTCAGCCCTTCACTTTTGGTCCCGACAACATTTTGAGCATTTTCTACAGTTTGTGAAATGGTCGCCATTGGCATTACATGCCAGTAGTGTTCGCTAATTGACTTTACCGGGGATTACATTTATTACAACGTTACTGCGTGGAAGTGATCATAGTGTATGCTTATGAACGTGAGTGGTAGGTGTTATTAGTGCGACTTTACCCTTAATTAGTTTTCCCACCGGAAGTAGAGTTGTTTATGCGACGTGATTGCTAGAGCAGTCCCAAACAATCGATCGCGTTTATTAACAGACCAATTCTCTCCAAACTTTTAGGGTAAGCTAGACTCGAGATATGGTTGCAATAATACGAACAAGGGCGCAACAGCATATTGACAATGGCGAGAACTTTAATATTTACATTGTGTTAGTGCACCCATCGCTCCGCATCCTTAACGCTACATTGATGTCGAGAGTCTCTGACACAGCTGTGCTCTGCAGCACAGACACCCTGCTTATCTGTGATTCGGCCAGACTGGTGTTGAACTCCAAAGACATGCGCGGGGTTAGGTTAGTTGCTGTTGGTGTGAGTGGTTGTCTGAGTCTCTCTAATAACCCTCCAACAGACTGGCGACCTGTCCAGGGTGTACTTTTGCCCTATGACAGCTGGAATACAACCTGAATAAAATAAGTAGGAGAAAATGAATGATGTTTATGAACTGTAGTTAATGTAGTCAGACAATAAGTTACCGAGCAACAGGCCACAAGTCTTGGTGCAGAATCATACTAAGATTTAAAAAATAAAATGTTGGCACTGGTGTTTGAAACAGTATACTGTCAGTAAGACTGGAGCAACTGCACACATCTGGAAACTAATAACTAGAGTAGTTAAGTAACATTTTGTTACTGCATCCATTTAGCCAGGTATAATTAGCATGTCTACATACATGTCATTTCTAATGTGGTCCTATGTGGTATGTTGTAGGACAGTGAAGTGTCTGACACTGACCATGTAGCAGTGCCTGAGAACACTGGTATGGAGGGGGAGAACGCACCTCTTTACTGTATTTGTCGGAAACCAGACATCAACTGCTCCATGATGTAAGTATATATCAGTTTTATATTTGCAGTATGCGCAGTAGGGGTGGGCGCTAGCTTCAGCAATGTTATCAGAGGTTTTTTTTTTAAAATGAAGAGCTTCTATTTCAAGAAAACTACCAATAAGGATATATGCACAGATATAGAAAACAATACTGTAACATTTTATTGATGCTTGCAGTTTGGAGGAAGCAGTATTTGCAAGTGTAACTAAATTCCAGGCATTTTCCATCCTTCTTTTCCTATCAGCTTTTTTCTAATTGTCAGTGTGAACCAAGGTGTCAGCAGCAGCATTATAGTGCAAAAGTAGTGACCCAGCATAGATCAAATGTAAGCACAAAAGTAGCCAAGGTAGTGTTTTTCCTGGAAATTTTAAGTGAAAGGATAAAGTAACTGCTTACCACTTTAGTTTAACAATGATTAATGAAATGTAACCGTGTAACTCATCAGCAGTCTGCACAGTATGGTCACATATTAAAACTGAAGAATATGTTGTACTTGTTGTAGTGTTTCATCATGGGTCCAGTTTTTACCCAGGTGCTTAAAGCCCTTCTTTACCCTCATGTAACACCAACAGTAATTTCCAACCACTATTTCCTGTTCCTGTCAGTCAAACAAACAGACGACAAACATCTTCTATAAACAGGAATAATGTCATTTTATCGGATTAGAAAACATCTAATCTAGCGTTGATATTACACTGCTGTTTAGTGTCTGGCTGATCTCAGTGTCACCAAAATATCTGCCCTACATGTCAAACAATGAGAGAACTTGAAACAGTAACATCACCTAGCAGCTTATTTTAATTAGCCAGCAAACATACATTAGCACTAACATTGCTATTATTATAGTCCCAGTTAATTGACTTTGAATAGCTTTATTTCAAAAGTAATTTTACAATTTCACAGCCATTTAGCTGTGTTAACTGTACATGCTGTAGGTCATAAGGCGTGCATGGATCATTTTTATAATCAGCCTCTTATCTTTTGTCCACCACAGACTTTGCCATGATAAATTGGTCAGTTGACAACCAGGAGCCGTACACCTTAACCTCAGAGGCCAGGACATCCAAGCGCAGTGCGAACACGAACTTCTTTAAATGGGATGCAAGATGGACTACAGAGGGCCACCCCGTCGCCAGACAACCAAGTGCTGTCCCTGTCCACGGCCAGTGTGAGAAGGACTCTCACTAAAGTCAACCCACACAAAGCTGCTGGACCAGACAATATACCTGGACGCGTGCTCGGAGCCCGTGCTGACCAGCTGACTGATGTCCTAGCGGGCATCTTTAACATCTCCCTGAGTCAAGCTGTTGTGCCACAGTGCTTTAAAACCACCACCATCATCATACCTGTCCCCAGACCTTCCCAAAGCCTAATTCCACAATGATTGCCTGAGCCTATTCTTGTTAAATGATGAAAAACTCAAAGGCACGTTTGGGCAGTGGATCTGTGTGAAATCAGCAGCTTGCAAAACGAAATCAAAATGTGTGCAATTGATTCTAAAAATAGAAATCACAATAAAGTTCAACATTTACTAAAACCGCCATTCAGTCATCTGAGAATCTTTACTCATGAAATTATAACGGTTAGATGAATGTATATGCAGTGATTTACTGATCAATGATAAAAGGGGAGATTTATGCAGTAACGAAGACTGTCATGAAAAGTATTTGGCATCTGATCTCCTGTAACCTGCGGAGCTAAGCTGTTTTACCAGCTCTGCTCTCTGATTTTTCTTTTATGAAAAAACACAAGTTGTCAAAGTTATTTGTTTGCAAATGTATTTCAGAAATATCGACATACTTTTTTTAATCAGCAGAAACTTTATGTCAGTAGTGCAAAAACCTGCACTGATCTGACCTCATTTCTTCCTCATCCTGATTCCTGACCTGGGAAGGGAGAGAAATATTTGTTTTTGTTTGTCTTCTTGTTTTATTTAATTCCTTGTGGGATTTGGATCCAACACGTAAAGTATGCATATTATGCACACACACAAACACACATGCAGCTATTACCCATTTCTTGTATTCTTGAATAAAGACATTGATTTGACACATTTAATTAGTGACCAATTGTTTTTATTGTTCAATTATTAAGAAAAAAGAGAAGGTGGGGGTGGGTGGGATGTAAAGAAGAGCGTAAAGTAAAGGGAGAGAGGAGAGAAAACCCCAACAATCCCCTCTGAGCAAGCACGAGGCGACAGTGGATAGGAAAAACTCCCTTTAAAGGAAGAAACCTATGACAGAACCAGGCTCTAGAGGGGGCAGTCAACTGTCGGGACTGGTTGGGGGGTGACTGTGAAAAGAGGGGAGGGAGATGGGAGAGGTGGTTGGGGGGAGGGGGGGGGGGAATTAAGCTGGAGCAGAGGTGGGGGAAGAAGAGGTGACATTGGCAGTAGTGAAAGAAGGAGTATTCTTCCTCCAGAAGAAGCGTTTTTTCTTTTTCTGCTTTTTCTCGAGGATGAGGATCAGCTCCTCGATTTTTTCTGTGTTTTGCTTCTGCAGCTTGTTGCATTTTTTCTGCACTTCTTCTTTTTCGGCTTGTTTTTCTTCCAACCTTTCTTTCAGCACTTTAGATGTTGCCTCCTGTTTTTGAAGCTTTTCATTTTCTCCTTCCAGCTCAGATGCTTTGAACTTCATTTTGTTGTAAAGTTCTTGCAGGTTTTGGTTTTTCTTCTCAAACTCCTGGAGAAGAAGTTTTTCTTCTCTCTGCTTAATGACCAGCTGCTCTCTCTCTTGAAGCAGGTCTTGATATTTGTGCAGTGTCTCTTCGAACTTTACCTGCAGCATCCTGTTGTTTCCCTCCATGAGCTGGAGTTGGCACTCCATGTCTCCCTGCTTTCTGTCCAGCTGCTCTTTCTCTTGAAGGATTTCTTTATTTTGTTGCAGAGCTTCATCAAGCTTTCCTTGCAAGCTTTCATTTTGTTGCTTGATGCTCTGCAGATTGGAATCCATTTCTTTTTGTTTGATTTCTTGTTCCCTTTTCTCTTGGAGAAGCTTCTCATTTGCTTGCTCTGTGCGATCAAGCCTTTTTTTGTCTACATTGTACATTAGCTCCATGTCTCGGAGATTGGAGTGCAGCCCTCTCTTCTTCGTGCTGTCTTGCATCTTCTCTTGGAGGAGTTTTCTATTTTGCCGCAGAGCTTGATCAAGCTTTCCTTGCAAGCTTTCATTGTGTTGCTTGATGCTCTGAAGCTTGGAATGCATTTCTTTCTCTTTTAACTCCTGTTGCCTTTTCTCTTGGAGAAGCTTTTCATTTTCTTGCAGTGTGCGATCAAGCCTTTTTTTGTCTACACTGTACATTAGCTCCATTTCTTGGAGATTGCTCTGCAGCCCTCTCTTCTTCATGCCATCTTGTTTCTTCTCTTGGGCAAGGTTTTTATTTTGTTGCAGGGCTTCATCAAGTTTTCCTTGGAGCTCCTGGTTCTTTTTGTCCATGTCTTGGAGATCCTGTTGTTTCTCCTCAATAATAGCTTCCTTTTCTTGAAGCTGGTATGATAACTTTTTTAGTTGAGCGCTCTTTCGCTCATTTTCCTCCATCAAGAACTTAATGTTCTCTGTGTTTCTGAGCGCTTCAGCCTCCATTTCTTCCAAACGCTTTTCCTCTAGTTCCACTTGGTCACACCAAGGAAGAGAGGAAATGGAAGAGTCTAGTGGCTCATCCCAAGGAAGAGTGTAGGCGTCAACTTCTTGTCCCTTTGGATTTGTTTGAGACATGTTGTGTCTGGATACAGTTACAATTGCAAAGGATCCAAATATTTCAAAAGGCTTTTCTGGCGAACGGTTCAATGCTGCACACATCAAGGCTGCGAGAAACGGACTAAAAGTCGTTGCTCTTCACCCCTATTTATAGGTTTTTGGATCAAAGGATCAAAGGAAAGAATGGTGGTAAGATTCTACATGTGTGTGACGTCATAATTCTGTAAGGCAATGAGGTTGTCACGTGATATTTTTGGAGGAGGGCATTTTTCAACTTGGACAAATTATCAGTAAAGTTTCAATCTCTGTTATTTTCCCCCAAAAACGTGTTGTCGCAATAATGTTTTCTACTGTAATTGGTGCCAACAGATGGCGCAGTTTAAAGTTGGCTGTTACTCTGCCCAGGCTGCTACCATAGAAGAAGAATGTAGACCGATGTCCGCTGATCGTTTCCGTGTAAATCTTAGCATTGCTTTAGCCGTCAAGCTAAAGGTTTAGCTTCATACTGCCATATTTTCAGAGGAACAAAATATTTAAACGGTCTCAGATCATGGTGAGTATTTGAAAAAATGTTTATTTAATGTGAAGCCTGTGATGTGGAAAGGTTAGCAAGCGTAATTTTGCCTATTGTGTTATACACGGGTGCTTACATCCGAGTAGTGTTGATCTTTTCTAAGGTCCATGGGTTTATCCAACGAGCAGCTAAGTCACCGTTATATCTGTAATTTTGTGTGCAACGTCTTAATGCAAAAAAAATCCCGAAGCAAAGCAACGAAGCAAAGACTAAACAAAAAAACCCCACAATGCGTTTTTAAGGTCTCTCTGCGTTCACTGCCTCTGCAAGTGTCAAACTTCCTCGCTTTAGCTGATGCTAACCAACATTAGCGCTTACGGTTCGTATATAAACACAACTGTCAGCCCTTCACTTTTGGTCCCGACAACATTTTGAGCATTTTCTACAGTTTGTGAAATGGTCGCCATTGGCATTACATGCCAGTAGTGTTCGCTAATTGACTTTACCGGGGATTACATTTATTACAACGTTACTGCGTGGAAGTGATCATAGTGTATGCTTATGAACGTGAGTGGTAGGTGTTATTAGTGCGACTTTACCCTTAATTAGTTTTCCCACCGGAAGTAGAGTTGTTTATGCGACGTGATTGCTAGAGCAGTCCCAAACAATCGATCGCGTTTATTAACAGACCAATTCTCTCCAAACTTTTAGGGTAAGCTAGACTCGAGATATGGTTGCAATAATACGAACAAGGGCGCAACAGCATATTGACAATGGCGAGAACTTTAATATTTACATTGTGTTAGTGCACCCATCGCTCCGCATCCTTAACGCTACATTGATGTCGAGAGTCTCTGACACAGCTGTGCTCTGCAGCACAGACACCCTGCTTATCTGTGATTCGGCCAGACTGGTGTTGAACTCCAAAGACATGCGCGGGGTTAGGTTAGTTGCTGTTGGTGTGAGTGGTTGTCTGAGTCTCTCTAATAACCCTCCAACAGACTGGCGACCTGTCCAGGGTGTACTTTTGCCCTATGACAGCTGGAATACAACCTGAATAAAATAAGTAGGAGAAAATGAATGATGTTTATGAACTGTAGTTAATGTAGTCAGACAATAAGTTACCGAGCAACAGGCCACAAGTCTTGGTGCAGAATCATACTAAGATTTAAAAAATAAAATGTTGGCACTGGTGTTTGAAACAGTATACTGTCAGTAAGACTGGAGCAACTGCACACATCTGGAAACTAATAACTAGAGTAGTTAGTAACATTTTGTTACTGCATCCATTTAGCCAGGTATAATTAGCATGTCTACATACATGTCATTTCTAATGTGGTCCTATGTGGTATGTTGTAGGACAGTGAAGTGTCTGACACTGACCATGTAGCAGTGCCTGAGAACACTGGTATGGAGGGGGAGAACGCACCTCTTTACTGTATTTGTCGGAAACCAGACATCAACTGCTTCATGATGTAAGTATATATCAGTTTTATATTTGCAGTATGCGCAGTAGGGGTGGGCGCTAGCTTCAGCAATGTTATCAGAGATTTTTTTTTTTAAATGAAGAGCTTCTATTTCGAGAAAACTACCAATAAGGATATATGCACAGATATAGAAAACAATACTGTAACATTTTATTGATGCTTGCAGTTTGGAGGAAGCAGTATTTGCAAGTGTAACTAAATTCCAGGCATTTTCCATCCTTCTTTTCCTATCAGCTTTTTTCTAATTGTCAGTGTGAACCAAGGTGTCAGCAGCAGCATTATAGTGCAAAAGTAGTGACCCAGCATAGATCAAATGTAAGCACAAAAGTAGCCAAGGTAGTGTTTTTCCTGGAAATTTTAAGTGAAAGGATAAAGTAACTGCTTACCACTTTAGTTTAACAATGATTAATGAAATGTAACCGTGTAACTCATCAGCAGTCTGCACAGTATGGTCACATATTAAAACTGAAGAATATGTTGTACTTGTTGTAGTGTTTCATCATGGGTCCAGTGTTTACCCAGGTGCTTAAAGCCCTTCTTTACCCTCATGTAACACCAACAATAATTTCCAACCACTATTTCCTGTTCCTGTCAGTCAAACAAACAGACGACAAACATCTTCTATAAACAGGAATAATGTCATTTTATCGGATTAGAAAACATCTAATCTAGCGTTGATATTACACTGCTGTTTAGTGTCTGGCTGATCTCAGTGTCACCAAAATATCTGCCCTACATGTCAAACAATGAGAGAACTTGAAACAGTAACATCACCTAGCAGCTTATTTTAATTAGCCAGCAAACATACATTAGCACTAACATTGCTATTATTATAGTCCCAGTTAAATGACTTTGAATAGCTTTATTTCAAAAGTAATTTTACAATTTCACAGCCATTTAGCTGTGTTAACTGTACATGCTGTAGGTCATAAGGCGTGCATGGATCATTTTTATAATCAGCCTCTTATCTTTTGTCCACCACAGACTTTGCCATGATAAATTGGTCAGTTGACAACCAGGAGCCGTACACCTTAACCTCAGAGGCCAGGACATCCAAGCGCAGTGCGAACACGAACTTCTTTAAATGGGATGCAAGATGGACTACAGAGGGCCACCCCGTCGCCAGACAACCAAGTGCTGTCCCTGTCCACGGCCAGTGTGAGAAGGACTCTCACTAAAGTCAACCCACACAAAGCTGCTGGACCAGACAATATACCTGGACGCGTGCTCGGAGCCCGTGCTGACCAGCTGACTGATGTCCTAGCGGGCATCTTTAACATCTCCCTGAGTCAAGCTGTTGTGCCACAGTGCTTTAAAACCACCACCATCATCATACCTGTCCCCAGACCTTCCCAAAGCCTAATTCCACAATGATTGCCTGAGCCTATTCTTGTTAAATGATGAAAAACTCAAAGGCACGTTTGGGCAGTGGATCTGTGTGAAATCAGCAGCTTGCAAAACTAAATCAAAATGTGTGCTATTGATTCTAAAAATAGAAATCACAATAAAGTTCAACATTTACTAAAACCGCCATTCAGTCATCTGAGAGTCTTTACTCATGAAATTATAACGGTTAGATGAATGTATATGCAGTGATTTACTGATCAATGATAAAAGGGGAGATTTATGCAGTAACGAAGACTGTCATGAAAAGTATTTGGCATCTGATCTCCTGTAACCTGCGGAGCTAAGCTGTTTTACCAGCTCTGCTCTCTGATTTTTCTTTTATGAAAAAACACAAGTTGTCAAAGTTATTTGTTTGCAAATGTATTTCAGAAATATCGACATACTTTTTTTAATCAGCAGAAACTTTATGTCAGTAGTGCAAAAACCTGCACTGATCTGACCTCATTTCTTCCTCATCCTGATTCCTGACCTGGGAAGGGAGAGAAATATTTGTTTTTGTTTGTCTTCTTGTTTTATTTAATTCCTTGTGGGATTTGGATCCAACACGTAAAGTATGCATATTATGCACACACACAAACACACATGCAGCTATTACCCATTTCTTGTATTCTTGAATAAAGACATTGATTTGACACATTTAATTAGTGACCAATTGTTTTTATTGTTCAATTATTAAGAAAAAAGAGAAGGTGGGGGTGGGTGGGATGTAAAGAAGAGCGTAAAGTAAAGGGAGAGAGGAGAGAAAACCCCAACAATCCCCTCTGAGCAAGCACGAGGCGACAGTGGATAGGAAAAACTCCCTTTAAAGGAAGAAACCTATGACAGAACCAGGCTCTAGAGGGGGCAGTCAACTGTCGGGACTGGTTGGGGGGTGACTGTGAAAAGAGGGGAGGGAGATGGGAGAGGTGGTTGGGGGGAGGGGGGGGGGGAATTAAGCTGGAGCAGAGGTGGGGGAAGAAGAGGTGACATTGGCAGTAGTGAAAGAAGGAGTGTTCTTCCTCCAGAAGAAGCGTTTTTTCTTTTTCTGCTTTTTCTCGAGGATGAGGATCAGCTCCTCGATTTTTTCTGTGTTTTGCTTCTGCAGCTTGTTGCATTTTTTCTGCACTTCTTCTTTTTCGGCTTGTTTTTCTTCCAACCTTTCTTTCAGCACTTTAGATGTTGCCTCCTGTTTTTGAAGCTTTTCATTTTCTCCTTCCAGCTCAGATGCTTTGAACTTCATTTTGTTGTAAAGTTCTTGCAGGTTTTGGTTTTTCTTCTCAAACTCCTGGAGAAGAAGTTTTTCTTCTCTCTGCTTAATGACCAGCTGCTCTCTCTCTTGAAGCAGGTCTTGATATTTGTGCAGTGTCTCTTCGAACTTTACCTGCAGCATCCTGTTGTTTCCCTCCATGAGCTGGAGTTGGCACTCCATGTCTCCCTGCTTTCTGTCCAGCTGCTCTTTCTCTTGAAGGATTTCTTTATTTTGTTGCAGAGCTTCATCAAGCTTTCCTTGCAAGCTTTCATTTTGTTGCTTGATGCTCTGCAGATTGGAATCCATTTCTTTTTGTTTGATTTCTTGTTCCCTTTTCTCTTGGAGAAGCTTCTCATTTGCTTGCTCTGTGCGATCAAGCCTTTTTTTGTCTACATTGTACATTAGCTCCATGTCTCGGAGATTGGAGTGCAGCCCTCTCTTCTTCGTGCTGTCTTGCATCTTCTCTTGGAGGAGTTTTCTATTTTGCCGCAGAGCTTGATCAAGCTTTCCTTGCAAGCTTTCATTGTGTTGCTTGATGCTCTGAAGCTTGGAATGCATTTCTTTCTCTTTTAACTCCTGTTGCCTTTTCTCTTGGAGAAGCTTTTCATTTTCTTGCAGTGTGCGATCAAGCCTTTTTTTGTCTACACTGTACATTAGCTCCATTTCTTGGAGATTGCTGTGCAGCCCTCTCTTCTTCATGCCATCTTGTTTCTTCTCTTGGGCAAGTTTTTTATTTTGTTGCAGGGCTTCATCAAGTTTTCCTTGGAGCTCCTGGTTCTTTTTGTCCATGTCTTGGAGATCCTGTTGTTTCTCCTCAATAATAGCTTCCTTTTCTTGAAGCTGGTATGATAACTTTTTTAGTTGAGCGCTCTTTCGCTCATTTTCCTCCATCAAGAACTTAATGTTCTCTGTGTTTCTGAGCGCTTCAGCCTCCATTTCTTCCAAACGCTTTTCCTCTAGTTCCACTTGGTCACACCAAGGAAGAGAGGAAATGGAAGAGTCTAGTGGCTCATCCCAAGGAAGAGTGTAGGCGTCAACTTCTTGTCCCTTTGGATTTGTTTGAGACATGTTGTGTCTGGATACAGTTACAATTGCAAAGGATCCAAATATTTCAAAAGGCTTTTCTGGCGAACGGTTCAATGCTGCACACATCAAGGCTGCGAGAAACGGACTAAAAGTCGTTGCTCTTCACCCCTATTTATAGGTTTTTGGATCAAAGGATCAAAGGAAAGAATGGTGGTAAGATTCTACATGTGTGTGACGTCATAATTCTGTAAGGCAATGAGGTTGTCACGTGATATTTTTGGAGGAGGGCATTTTTCAACTTGGACAAATTATCAGTAAAGTTTCAATCTCTGTTATTTTCCCCCAAAAACGTGTTGTCGCAATAATGTTTTCTACTGTAATTGGTGCCAACAGATGGCGCAGTTTAAAGTTGGCTGTTACTCTGCCCAGGCTGCTACCATAGAAGAAGAATGTAGACCGATGTCCGCTGATCGTTTCCGTGTAAATCTTAGCATTGCTTTAGCCGTCAAGCTAAAGGTTTAGCTTCATACTGCCATATTTTCAGAGGAACAAAATATTTAAACGGTCTCAGATCATGGTGAGTATTTGAAAAAATGTTTATTTAATGTGAAGCCTGTGATGTGGAAAGGTTAGCAAGCGTAATTTTGCCTATTGTGTTATACACGGGTGCTTACATCCGAGTAGTGTTGATCTTTTCTAAGGTCCATGGGTTTATCCAACGAGCAGCTAAGTCACCGTTATATCTGTAATTTTGTGTGCAACGTCTTAATGCAAAAAAAATCCCGAAGCAAAGCAACGAAGCAAAGACTAAACAAAAAAACCCCACAATGCGTTTTTAAGGTCTCTCTGCGTTCACTGCCTCTGCAAGTGTCAAACTTCCTCGCTTTAGCTGATGCTAACCAACATTAGCGCTTACGGTTCGTATATAAACACAACTGTCAGCCCTTCACTTTTGGTCCCGACAACATTTTGAGCATTTTCTACAGTTTGTGAAATGGTCGCCATTGGCATTACATGCCAGTAGTGTTCGCTAATTGACTTTACCGGGGATTACATTTATTACAACGTTACTGCGTGGAAGTGATCATAGTGTATGCTTATGAACGCGAGTGGTAGGTGTTATTAGTGCGACTTTACCCTTAATTAGTTTTCCCACCGGAAGTAGAGTTGTTTATGCGACGTGATTGCTAGAGCAGTCCCAAACAATCGATCGCGTTTATTAACAGACCAATTCTCTCCAAACTTTTAGGGTAAGCTAGACTCGAGATATGGTTGCAATAATACGAACAAGGGCGCAACAGCATATTGACAATGGCGAGAACTTTAATATTTACATTGTGTTAGTGCACCCATCGCTCCGCATCCTTAACGCTACATTGATGTCGAGAGTCTCTGACACAGCTGTGCTCTGCAGCACAGACACCCTGCTTATCTGTGATTCGGCCAGACTGGTGTTGAACTCCAAAGACATGCGCGGGGTTAGGTTAGTTGCTGTTGGTGTGAGTGGTTGTCTGAGTCTCTCTAATAACCCTCCAACAGACTGGCGACCTGTCCAGGGTGTACTTTTGCCCTATGACAGCTGGAATACAACCTGAATAAAATAAGTAGGAGAAAATGAATGATGTTTATGAAGTGTAGTTAATGTAGTCAGACAATAAGTTACCGAGCAACAGGCCACAAGTCTTGGTGCAGAATCATACTAAGATTTAAAAAATAAAATGTTGGCACTGGTGTTTGAAACAGTATACTGTCAGTAAGACTGGAGCAACTGCACACATCTGGAAACTAATAACTAGAGTAGTTAGTAACATTTTGTTACTGCATCCATTTAGCCAGGTATAATTAGCATGTCTACATACATGTCATTTCTAATGTGGTCCTATGTGGTATGTTGTAGGACAGTGAAGTGTCTGACACTGACCATGTAGCAGTGCCTGAGAACACTGGTATGGAGGGGGAGAACGCACCTCTTTACTGTATTTGTCGGAAACCAGACATCAACTGCTCCATGATGTAAGTATATATCAGTTTTATATTTGCAGTATGCGCAGTAGGGGTGGGCGCTAGCTTCAGCAATGTTATCAGAGATTTTTTTTTTAAAATGAAGAGCTTCTATTTCGAGAAAACTACCAATAAGGATATATGCACAGATATAGAAAACAATACTGTAACATTTTATTGATGCTTGCAGTTTGGAGGAAGCAGTATTTGCAAGTGTAACTAAATTCCAGGCATTTTCCATCCTTCTTTTCCTATCAGCTTTTTTCTAGTTGTCAGTGTGAACCAAGGTGTCAGCAGCAGCATTATAGTGCAAAAGTAGTGACCCAGCATAGATCAAATGTAAGCACAAAAGTAGCCAAGGTAGTGTTTTTCCTGGAAATTTTAAGTGAAAGGATAAAGTAACTGCTTACCACTTTAGTTTAACAATGATTAATGAAATGTAACCGTGTAACTCATCAGCAGTCTGCACAGTATGGTCACATATTAAAACTGAAGAATATGTTGTACTTGTTGTAGTGTTTCATCATGGGTCCAGTTTTTACCCAGG
Organism: Aulonocara stuartgranti; assembly: GCF_965226115.1. NCBI lineage: Eukaryota > Metazoa > Chordata > Actinopteri > Cichliformes > Cichlidae > Aulonocara > Aulonocara stuartgranti. The sequence goes on along the minus strand of NC_138943.1, from coordinate 33,532,127 downwards.
TGCTTAAAGCCCTTCTTTACCCTCATGTAACACCAACAGTAATTTCCAACCACTATTTCCTGTTCCTGTCAGTCAAACAAACAGACGACAAACATCTTCTATAAACAGGAATAATGTCATTTTATCGGATTAGAAAACATCTAATCTAGCGTTGATATTACACTGCTGTTTAGTGTCTGGCTGATCTCAGTGTCACCAAAATATCTGCCCTACATGTCAAACAATGAGAGAACTTGAAACAGTAACATCACCTAGCAGCTTATTTTAATTAGCCAGCAAACATACATTAGCACTAACATTGCTATTATTCTAGTCCCAGTTAAATGACTTTGAATAGCTTTATTTCAAAAGGAACTTTGCAATTTCTCGGCCATTTAGCTGTGTTAACTGTACGTGCTGTAGGTCATAAGGCGTGCATGGATCATTTTTATAATCAGCCTCTTATGTCATTGGGTGGAATTCATTTCTGTTCTGGGATTGAATAATTGGTTGATCACACCAGTACTTAACCACCAGATGACATCCCCCTGGTCCCCTCTCTCCAGCCTCCACCACCCAACAAACAGCCTGTCCTTCCAAGCATGAAAACTTGCATGTATAACCCGATGTGTGTGTGTCTGGCGCTTGAGCATTTCCGTTGTAAATAGTTGTGAGTAGCTTTGTAAAGTAGCATTTTCGTGCCTTTCTCACTGTGTATGTATTGTCCACTGCAGCAGCCTAGTAGTGGTATGAAGCCCTTTCTGCTGACTCAGTTTTCTTTTTTGGTTGGATTTTTTTGTTGTTTTTTTAATCGGGAAGCTTGGGTACCTTTAGGGATTTTTTTGTTTGTTATTTTTGCATTGCTCACTGGCGATGTAAATAAATGGCTGCATATAAAGTATGCATATAAACACTCCACAGTGTTATATTTGACAGTTCAATGTCTCTTGAGAAACACTCTAAACAACTTGTCCGGAACAGTTTTTATCATCTAAGAAACATTTCTAAACTCAGGCTGCTGGTGTCAAAGGCAGAACTTGAGATGATTATTCATGCTTTTATCTCTTCTCGTTTGGATTATTGTAACGGTCTTTTTACGTGTCTTCACAAATCAGCTCTGGATCGCCTTCAGTCTGTACAGAATGCAGCGGCAAGACTTTTAACTGGTACAAACAAGAGGTCACACATTACTCCAGTTTTGGCTTCTCTTCATTGGTTGCCTGTAAATTTTAGGGTTCATTTTACAATTTTAGTTGTAACTTTTAGAGCTCTGCATGGTGAAGCTCCCCAGTATATCTCTGACCTGTTGAAACCTCATGCTTCATCCCGAGCACTTAGGTCTTCAGGTCAGAGGCTACTGGTGGTCCCACGTAGTAGATTTAAAACACGTGGGGATCGGGCTTTTCAGGCACTGGCACCTAGGCTGTGGAACTCTCTGCCGTTGTCTTTACGCTGTCTAGACTCTACTGACTCCTTTAAAAAGCAGCTGAAGACATTTTTATACAAACGGGCTTTTAACTAATTTAATTAATTTTAACTTGTATGTCTGATCTTACTGTAAAGCACTTTGTGATTTTTATCTGTGAAATGTGCTATATAAATAAATTTTACTTACTTACTTAAAAGTACATTGTTTTTGCTCTTTCTTGGGTGGTGGGTTTGTGTGTGTGTGTGTGTGTGTGTGTGTGTGTGTGTGTGTGTGTGGGGGGGGGCATAACAAAAGCAAACGACATTATCAAGCTTGCAGATGACACCACAGTGGTGGTACTCATCAGGGATGATGATGATGCGGCATACAGGGAGGAGGTGCAGCGGCTGGCGCTTTGGTGGCAGGACAAGAATCTATGTCTCAATGTTGACAAGACAAAAGAGCTGATTGTTGACTTTAGGAAAACCGAGGCTGTCCATCTCTCGCTCAGCATTGCTGGTGTCACTGTAGACGGAGTGAAGAGCACCAGATTCCTCAGTGTTCACTTCATAGAGGACCTGTCCTGGACCAGTAACACCAAATCAGTGACAAAAAGAGCTCGGCAGTGACTGCATTTCAAGAGACGACTGAAGAAGGTGCGCCTCCCCAAACCCATCCTTAACACCTTCTACAGGGGTACCATACAGAGCACCCTAACCTGCTGCATCACAGTCTGGTATGGAAATTGCCACGCGTCCGACCGCAGAGCCCTCCAGAGGATTGTATGGTCCGCTGAGTGCGTTATTGGGATAGCCACTAGCATCATGGCTGTCCAACATCAGCCCTCCCACCAACTGTTTACTCCCCTATGCTGCAGAAGACGACTGCGGCATGAGGAGCAAGTCAGCGAGATTGTCCAATAGCGTGAAAACGTGAAAAACTTAAAATGTCAAAAGTCTACTTCATAATATAAATATCATTAAATAACTTTAGAAAAACTTCCATTTGACTCTTTACTTTTAATGTTATAAAAAATATATTTTATTTTAAAAATAATCTTAAAATGGTATTCTACAAAATGTGCAGCAATTTACTTTGTTTATTCTTTTTAGGTGATAGTCTGTGAGGCCCGGGAAGACCGTATACCTGCATCTCTACAGTTTCTGTGCACTCCAGCCTCTTCTGTTCCATGTGAGGGGAAGGCAGGGGAAATTATCTCCATGAAAAGAAACAGATTCGGCCATCGCACAGTGGAACTAATTCTTAAATAAAATTTAAAAGGGGTTTCCTTAAATGCATCATGTTTTTAATTTGCAAGTTTATAAGCATTTTCCCTTTGCAGTTCACAATCAATTCTACCCCCAGGTCAAAAACATATATAAGAAAATTGGCCTAATATAATATTATATATAAACATACCTGTCCAGCTGTCCAGTGATTAATTGCATTAGTACATGGAGGCAGGACCTCACAGCAGAAGCATACTCCATAATCTGTTGTACATTATTACATGTATATTATATGTGTTTTTCAATTACTGTATTTACCGACATCAAGAAGTCACAAGTAAAGAAAGACCACACCGTGACACATGTTTAATCAAGGAAAGTTTATGTATCAAAATTGTTTATTAAACAAATAAACAACATTTTTTTCACCCCAAAAAATACATGTTCAAAGCAAGACAACGGTGGCCCAATATCAGACAGAAGTGTGAACTCTGCGCTGTAGAGTGGGCAGTCATAATGAAGCAGTTCGTTTCATTTTGGAGCTTCAAGCTGCTCTTCATATTTTTGGCCACCAGATGTGACCAGAGAGGACTGTGTTGAAAAGCTTCGAGTAAAATGAACCCTTTTTCAATACAAGCTTCAATGCTTCAGAAAGCTTCATTTGGCCATCACTACATTTTCCCCCCAAGCAGTCCGGCTCCTGAACACCATGCTGCTCTCCTCCACACTGGACTCTCTTCTTGGACTACAAAACACTCCCTCTCACTCCCGATACTTGCACTATTCTGTATTGCACTGTTCGTATCTGTCTGTGTATTGTATTTATTTATTCTAATTCTCATTGTTTTCTATTCTTACTCTCTCTGTATTCAAGAACAATAGTGTTGTACTCACTCTTAGTTTATCTTATTAATGTATAGTTGTATGCATGTATATTTAAATTTTTTCATTTTATTTTTACACTGTGCACCTTTGATCCAGGAGGGTGATATTTCGTCCTACTGTATACTTGAGTGTATATTGTTATGTTGACAATAAAACGCTACTTGACTTGAATTAAACTTGTGCATGAATGAATGAATGAGAAAACGCTCGATAGCTCAATCGATTCATGTAAATAACAAAACAAGCAAGCAAATAAACAAACACAAATCATTAACTTTTTATTTCATTCGCCACACTAATCTCGATCTCAACGGAGTTTTGAACAATAACCTAACGACATAAATCCGTCTCTCACCATCAATAACCCGATTCTGTAAATGTTAAAGTTCCCTTCAAAGCTTTGTCGCACATACGGAACCATAGTTTAGAATAAGGAGTTTATGATGACGGACCGTGAAGATGGACGTACAGTGACATTTTTGTCTAACGGACATTACGGACTTCTCGAGGATTTTCAGTCTGACATATAATTATCTTTTACGACACAGTAACATCTTATTAACACACCAGATAAGCACCTGAATTGACTTAAAAACAATTTTTTTTACCTCATTTCGAGCTTCCTCTATGTTTGAAACAAACTTACTAGTATGTAGCAACACTTCACAAGAGTGAAACGTTTTTCCGGGTTTCATTAGCGTCAGGTACTTGAAACAGGGAGTGACTCCTCTTGATACTAAGACATCTTTGGCTCCACATGATATCTGTACCTGAGTGACAATTCACTCGAGGTAGTTAGCACTCGTGCTGTATCTTACTGAGTAAAAAGGCACTTTTGACACTATGTTAGTTTTTAGGTTGCGGCAAAGGTAGCTAACTAAAATACATAGTCGCTCATTTCCAGATACACCCGATAGGGAATTACGAAGCATTTGCTCTTGTGGTTAGCTAAAGCATGGAGTACCTCAGGACTTTAAAACCCATATTTACAGTAACCCAACACTGGCCACCTGTCAGCCGCATCCAGGCTAGATACTGTTCTAAACTGGCTAGCGCTGTTAACACTGTGAGAGAAAAGAAGAAGACTGTAGACAAGTTCAAGAGTCGGCTATCATCTGGTCCAAGTTTTCAGGATTTCGTTAAAGGGCTTCCAGCTAACAGGAGCCGTGCTGCAGATGAAGAACCCTCAGAAAAGCATGACTATCTCTCTGAAGGCTTGTTGATGGGAAACTCAAGGAAAGGTCGGTGAAAGCCATTTGTTTATTTAGCTTTGAATGTTTGTGGTGATGCTAAAGGGGTTCTTTGGCTTATTGTTGCAGTTTATTTTGAAACCTATGGATGTCAAATGAATGTGAATGACACAGAGATAGCCTGGTCCATACTGCAGAAGAAGGGCTATCAGCGCACAGCTCATCTAAGCGAGGTACAGCTGACTTCTGGTTTTATTTTATGAATCTAGCAGAAGTAACTTTAATGCAGTTTGTTTAAGATGTGCGTGTACTTGCAGGCAGATGTTGTTCTTCTGGTAACGTGCTCTGTAAGGTAGGAGCAAAGATCAAACATGAAAAGTTTTGAAATTTAGTGCTAGGTGATGGCAGCTTTGCAACCTAATCTCTTTTCTTAACAGAGAAAAGGCTGAGCAAACAATATGGAATAGACTGCAACAACTAACAGCTATGAAGAGGAAACGATTAAAGACCCACACACCAATGAAAATTGGAATTTTAGGTGAGTAAGCTCTCATGCACTCAGATGATGGAGGTCACATTAAGGGTACGTTCATGGGTGTGTTTGTCTCAGGCTGTATGGCGGAGAGGCTGAAGATGGAGCTTCTGGAGCGAGAGAAGCTCGTAGATGTCCTCGCCGGTCCAGATGCATACCGGGACCTTCCGCGTCTCTTGGCTGTATCTGATGGAGGTCAGCAGGCGTGCAATGTGCTGCTCTCTTTAGAGGAGACCTATGCTGACGTCATGCCCGTCCACCACGCGCCTCGGGGGCACAGTGCTTTTGTGTATGTTGTTTATCAAATGGTTATCCGCCTTTTCCTGTAACAACGCATCTTCATACTGAATCTGCTGATGGTTTTGTGTACCGGCAGGTCCATCATGCGAGGCTGTGACAACATGTGCAGTTACTGCATTGTTCCCTTCACTCGAGGGAGAGAGAGGAGTCGACCCGTCCGCTCTATCCTGGAGGAAGTTCGTATGCTCTCTGATCAGGTAAGCTGTAACTTCAACATTAAGGTTGGTTGGAAAAACTCCTGCATTTGTAACCACGCAACAACAGAATAGGAAACAAACAAAAAAGAAAGTGACTTTGTGTTTGTGTTTTATGATAAATGCAAAATCTATACCACAATAATTTAACATGACTTATGAAACAAACTCAATTCAGTTTTACTTATATAGCACCAAATCACGAGAAGAGTTGCCTCCAAGCACTTTATGTGGTAAGCAAAAGCCCAGACAATAAAACAACACCCCATGAGCACGCACTTGGCAACAGTGGGAAGGAAAAACTCCCTTTTAAACAGGAAGAAACCTCCAGCAGAACCAGGAAGGGACAGCTATCTGCTGTAACTGGTTGGGGTCGAGGGGAGATAAGACTGAAAACATATGCCATGTTCCTTTCAATAAAGGTTGAAACTATTGATTAAGACCATAATCTCGTCATGAAAGTGTTTATTGAGGTCATGCAATAAGGAAGTCGACAAAATTCTGTACAACCAGTCATTTTTTGATAATAACCCATAAATCATAGACTTCCTGCTATTATAAAAAAGTTTGTAGCTTCTAAGTCTGAAAAATGAAGTTTATGAAAAAGTACATGAAACCTTAAATCTTATTATGGCCAGCAGGGGGCAACAATGCCTCTTATCGTTAAAAAGATGTATGCATCTATAATCAGGGGTGCACATAAGTGGTCCGCAGGTACGTGTCTTTTATTTTGACAGCGCAAGCGCACCTGCGGACCACTTATGTGCACCCCTGATTATGAGTCAACTCACCTGATCTGTCACCTCAGCAATTGCGCTACTTGTCAGTTTGAGGTCTCAGTTGTTACAGTATGATGTTCATTCTGTAATTTAAACTGTCCAGTAAAGTAAAAAAGGAGCTAAAGCAGGGTATGCTTTACCATCTCATTAACAAATCGTTGGGCTGTGAGCTTGGAGCATCCCTCTGTTTCTCAGTCAGATCCACCCCTAACTGGTCTGGTATGGATAAAAGAAGCTAATGTGATGACAGTGAAAACCCTAACATTACAGAGACATTATCCCTCTTTTCTACACAGTAAATGCAATCTCCCTCTTGCTCTGAACATAGACTGTTGTACTGAAGGAATCCAAAGCTTGAATATGATTGGTCAGAGAGCTTTCAGTGCCCAAATATCATCCACCTTGTTTATAGATTCTCCAAATTCATATGTAGATGTGTGTTTATACAGTTTGCACTCTATAGGCAGTAGGCGAGTGCTTTAATAATTATGTCTGGTTCTCTGGTGTTGATTTTGATCCTTTTCTTCTGAATTATTCATGTGTCTGACACTGCTGCAAATTTGTCGTCCTTTGAGTTCAGCTCTCTAAAATGAACACTTGAGTGTGCCTGACGAGTGTGTGCTGGGTGCTTCTGTCAGGGTGTGAAGGAGGTGACGCTGCTGGGTCAGAATGTGAACAGCTACAGGGACACGTCAGACGAGCAGGTCTGTGGTTCAGATGCAACCAAGCTCAGCCGTGGCTTTAAGACAGTCTACCAGACAAAGCGGGGGGGTCTGCGCTTCTCTGACCTGCTCGACCAAGTGTCACGTATCGATCCCAACGTGAGGATCAGATTCACATCACCTCACCCCAAGGATTTTCCTGATGAGGTATTTGCTTTAATATGCTTTTCTTCCTTTGGATATTCACTTGGTTCAGTGAGCCCTGCTCACCTGGTCTGTGTGTCGATCTTACAGGTTTTGCATCTGATTGCGGAGCGAGGGAACATTTGTAAGCAGATCCACCTCCCAGCCCAGAGTGGAAGCAGCCGGGTCCTTAAAGCAATGCGTCGCGGGTAAGAGATTAGTTCACTAGCATATGACTTTGTGAAATTAAACTTAAACACCACTAATTGTCCTCATAACATGTTGTTTTCCTCCTAATATGTACAGCTACACCAGAGAGGCCTACCTCGATCTTGTGAGGAACATAAAGCAGATCATCCCAGGTACTAAAATCAGGTTTCTCCTTCAATTTGTCACCTGTCTCTGGGTATGATTATTACATTTAAACATTCATTTTACTACCTGAGTATCTTTCACTTGTATGTAGAACGAATGTAAAGAGAGCTTGGTATTGTCCATTCATTTTTAACAAAACTTTCTCCTTTTTCCAGGAGAATCCTGAATCTATCTGTAAAATTATAAAATACACTAAGAAATAAGGAAAAGCACCTTCTGTCCTCTTTAACCGCAGTCTGTTTTACATAATTTCTGTTCGTGTGTCAGACGTGAGTCTCAGCAGTGACTTCATCTCAGGCTTCTGTGGTGAAACTGAGGACGACCACCAGCAGACTTTGTCTCTAATCAGAGAGGTGGGCTACAATGTGGGATTCCTTTTTGCTTACAGTATGAGAAAGGTGAGTTCTTCTTACTCTAGAACTCACTTACTTTCTTTTCACCCGTCCTTTAAATGATATGTGATGTAATTGTTTTTCCATGTCTGCCACACATTCAGAAGACGCATGCCTTCCACCGGCTCCAAGATGACGTCCCAGTGGAGGTGAAGCAGCGAAGGCTGGAGGAGTGCATCACCGTGTTCAGAGGAGAAGCTGAAAGGGTCAACGCTGCTCTCATTGGCAGTACACAGCTTGTCCTGGTGGAGGGAGTGAGTAATACACACAGAGTTTACCAGTGTGTTATCAAAATTGTTTTTAAATATATGTTGACCTTCAAATAGCATGATTGCAGGTGGTAGAGCAGTGAACAGTAACTACGTCAGCCACACCCTTGAACCACAGGCCATATGTAAAGGATGGTGTAGCTGTTGTGATGTCACCCATTGGTTTTGGACATTTTGAGCTATATGAGTAAAACACAAACACAAATGTGCACAATTACTGCACAAACTGAAGCACACTTTGTACCTGGTAACAGCCCCATTATATGGCTATTCCATTAAAGAGGCACCAACAGCACATCGTCGAGAGGTCCAGTTCATTGAGTTGTATTAGCCCCCCTAACTTCAAGCCTTGCCAGTGTCCAAATGTACGTCTGTAAACGATGCATGACAGACCCGACCACATATTTGCACTTGTCGCTACACCTCTTTATTGCGGCTGTCGATTTACATACTCGGCTGCAGCTTTTCAGCTACAGCCTACACACAACAACAACAGGACATAGTTAATGTTTTAAGCCGGCAAGACCACGTCCCACCACAATGACATAGTAAAACAAAGTAATAGACTGTACTCATGCTTTTCAGTGCTGTTTAGTTAGATATTTTGACATTTGTTAAGGTTTGTGGTGGTTTACTTGCTGAGGAACTAAGTTTTTTGGCACTTCATTGTGGGCTTAAGGCCTGGATGTTGCTTCTTGACTGGAACTTAAATTGCTTTGAGTCGAAAGAAACTGAATTGGCTGCTTTTGATTTTTATTCAGGAAAGTAAAAGATCTGCTGAGGACCTGTGTGGAAGAACTGATGGCAATATGAAAGTGATTTTCCCCAAAGAGGACGTTCATGTTCAGCCTACAGCATTCAGCACTGTACCCATCAGTGTTGGAGACTATGTGCTGGTGAAGGTAGGATATAATTGATATAGACGGATGCAACTTTAAAGAATATCTGTTGTCTTCTAAAAAAACACAATTTATATGAGCAAGATGTTTGGCAGATTGAATGAGTGTTAGGCCACTACCTGAAATAGTCAAAGCCAAGTTTTAAGGGATCCTTTAGTGCAGTAGTTCCCAAACTACCGTACGCGTACCCTCGGGGGTACGCAAGTGGCTGTAGGGGGTACGCGTGGGTTGGGGTTGGAGTGGGGATCAAAAGTTTTAAAAGCCGAAATTTGCGCTAATGCAGTTTTTTTTGCCTGTCAAATACATGACTATATACCACCCTCTGGTGTTCAGCAAAAAAATAGCTCTGACAAAATACATGGGCGTGATTTGCCCAAATGACTGACACCTAACAGTTGAAGTTGCCTCCAAGCATTCAGTGCAGCGCGAAAATGGACAAGTGGTTAACAAGAAAAAAAGGCCCTACCACAGAGACACCGGCCACAACAACCAATAAGCTCATATCTGAAGATGCATTTTCCAGTGACCGCACAGGTGATTGTTCAACAACAATGTGTTCGTCAGATTTGGATGCTAGCAGTGCTAGCAGGGATGTATCTGTGGTTACTAGCCAAGTGGCTAGCATAGCTGGAGCCAGCCATGTGGAAAGTGATGAAGTGTCTGATGCGGAGCGTCAAAGTGGGAGAAAGCATGACAGCACGGACTGTAACACAACCTCATCAAAGAAGCGCAAATATGATGACAATTATATTTCGCTGGGGTTTACGTGTATAAATATTGGTGGATTTCCCCGGCCACAGTGTGTTATTTGTGCAAAAGTATTGTCTCAGAACTCAATGAAACCTTCACTTTTGCGCAGACATTTAGAGACAAATCATCCCCATTTGAAAAATAAACCAAGGGAATATTTTGAGCGACAGCTAAAATCACTTTCAACAAGTAAAACCTGCATTCAGGTGCCAGATCTTATGAATAAAAACAGACTACAAGCATCTTACATGGTCAGTTACAGAGTGGCTAAAAACAACAAACCCCACACTATTGTGGAGGACCTCATTCTCCCTGCTGCTTTAGATATGGTAGGGACAATGTTGGGGGAAAAGGCAAAAAAGACGATACAGTCCATTCCATCATCAAACAATACTGTCTTACGGCGCATCAATGCAATGTCAGAAAATGTTTTACAGCAGCTACTTCTGCGCATACGCCACAGTGAATGTTATGCAATACAGCTAGATGAGTCCACGGATGTGGCTGGCCTGGCGCATCTTCTCGTATATGTGCGCTACATTCATGAAGGAACCATCAAGGAGGACATGCTGTTCTGTAAACCGCTGGAACAAAGGACAACTGCCGCAGATATTTTTCAAAAGCTGGACACATTCATGAACACACATGGACTCGTGTGGGACAGATGTGTTGGCATCTGTACTGATGGCGCACGGGCCATGACTGGGAGACACGGAGGTGTGGTTTCGCGTGTGCAAGCAGTCGTGCCAGATGCCTCCTGGGTACACTGCAGCATCCACCGAGAGGCTCTTGCTGCAAAGGGAATACCTGTCCGTTTGAAACATGTTTTGGACACGAGTGTAAAAATGGTTAACTTTGTGAAAGCCAGGCCGCTGAACTCCCGCTTATTTGCTGCGTTGTGCAATGAGATGGGCAGCGAGCATGAGACATTATTACTCCACACAGAGGTTCGCTGGCTATCTAGAGGGAAAGTGCTGACCCGTTTCTTTGAGTTGAGGGATGAACTTAAAGTTTTCTTCAGTAACCATCCCTTTGAGCTGTCTGAACATTTGCATGATGAAGAGTACCTTACCTGCCTGGCTTATCTGTGTGATATATTTTCTCGTCTGAACGAGCTCAATCTCGGATTACAAGGCGTTTCTGCAACTATATTCAATGTTCAAGATAAAGTTGAGGCCATGATAAAGAAGTTAAACCTTTGGAAGAACTGCTTGGATACAAACAACACTGAAGTCTTTCCTGTGCTGCATGATTTTCTGTGCTCTAATGATCTCACACTATCTAAAAGTGTAAAGCGCGAATGTAACGTGCACCTTGAGGAGCTGGCGGTGCAGTTACGCCGATACTTCCCAGAGACGGACGGCTCAAATGATTGGATACGTCACCCGTTCACCGCCGTGCCTACTTCGTTATCACCGTCTGACCAGGAGAGCCTAATTGAAATCGCCACAGATGGATCTCTAAAAGTTGAACACGCTCAAAAGAACCTGGCGGATTTCTGGATAGGGCTGCGCACTGAACAGCCCGCGCTGGCTAAGCGCGCTGTCAAGACTCTGATGCCTTTCGCCACCACATACTTATGCGAAAAGGGATTTTCTGCTTTAACAAACATGAAAACAAAATACAGAGCAAGACTTTGTGTGGAAAACGATTTAAGACTCAGCCTTTCCCAAATTGAGCCAAACATTGAAGAGCTGTGTGCCTCTGCTCAAGCACATCCATCACATTAAATAAAGTTCTGTTTAATGAAAGTTCATGGCCTTTATGCTCTCGACAAAAAAGTGAATTCTAATAAATCCTTTGATACACTGCTAGTATTAAGTAGTAAAGTTTGCTATTAAAACTCTGTCATTACTAAAAAATATTGATAAATTCATTTGGTGGTGAGAAATAATCGACTGTGCAGTATTTATCTTTATGCATGCGATATTGCAATGTATTTATAGACACTAATTAAGAGTCGTTCGTAGTAGGGGGTATGCGGCTGAGGGTGACATGTCTCAAGGGGTACGTGGCTGGAAAAAGTTTGGGAAGCACTGCTTTAGTGAATATATCATGTGTTTATGATGTATCATCATGTCAGCAGTTTAATGTTTCTGCTGTAAGCATTGGTTGATCCAACTTTAAATGCTGGGTACACTGTCACCAGTCAGGAAAGTGACTGGAAAAGTGTTTCAGGAATATTGATTATCTTGAATGTATAAATAAGGTTCTTGTATTCAGTCTTTTATTCTCTGGCGTCTTCTTTTGTCTTGTTTTAGATCTTGTCTGCCAACTCCCAGAGCCTGAGAGGTCGAGCTCTCAGTCTCAGCTCCCTGAGAGCCAGAGAAGTGCACTGTAGGACTCCACCTGAGGACCAGCGTGATGAACATGTAGCTCACACTCAACCGTGACTTAAACATGTCACTGATTGATGGACTCGGATGATACCACATCGAACAGACTGCTACATTTCCTTCATCACTTGTTTGACGTTTTTGACAAATGGAGGATGCTTTCAGGTGGACTGTTGCAACAAGCTGTGAAAGTTTCACTTGTAAACAAACTATGGAAGTTTATTAAAAGCTGTTTGAACGATGCCTGACGGTGTTCTGTGTGATACATAAAGTGGCATTTTTTAAGATCATTGAATCATAAGGAGACACATTGTCTTTTATGTGACTTTGTCATTTATTAAGCACTCTAAATTGCCAATGTCTGAACATGCTGTAAGGTAACTTACAAAAAGCAAACAGGGAAGCAAGCGTTAGCTAATATTAGCCGGACGACACCCTAAGGTAAATTCTACAGTCCAATTCTAATCCCAACTAAGGTAAATTCCAACCTGACTTATATGTCAAAATGTAGTCTTGAGAGAAAAAGGTTAATTGCAGGGCTGAAGTAGTAGCTTAGCTTTCTTTTGCCAAAATACTTATTGTTACAAATGAATCATGTCATATTTGTGCAGCTAGCTTGGTTACAGCTAGCCTGGCAACTGTATGCTGCTTGCTAAGATTAATGTCATGTAGCTTCACCCATAAAACCATGTGGAAGTAGCTTATATTTATATTCTTTTAATCTCTACCCACCACAGAGGGATGCATGCAGTTGCAAAAAGACTAGCAGTCTTAAAGTGGTCTATAGACTGGAGCTCAGAAGACATTTTGCTGATGAGTGTGCTGATGATGTCCTTGGCAACTCATTTCACTCATATTAAAAAAGTCCATACGCACTAAATATAGAAATGGTTAACTTCAGAGGAGAACCAATACATAGAAAACACAATATTCTGACTGCTGTCAGAAGTAATACTTATTTAGCTTTTTCTTGGGAATTTCTGCCAGATTATCGTACTCTGACTGTAATTGTGTCTTCATGGAAGGACGCTAGAATGCAGAAAAGAATCCTGGGAGTTTTCAGGAGTGCAGTTCAGCTGAACTGAACATCTGTCCCAATCAGGATGTAGTCCTAGAAGGAACAGTTCACAGCTTTGAGTTAGAAAATCTGCTCATTCCTTAGAAATGTCAAGATTTCTTAATTAGATCTCATGTCATATACAAGAAGCAATACGCTCACATGCATGAAATCGATTAAAAAAAACAACAACAACATATTATCAGTATCTCTGACCTTCAGCACATCAAGCTGGGTGTTCATAAGCTTCATCTTTCCAATTGTGGGCAGTGGGTATCCCTTAGCAAGTTGGACTGCAAAATGAAATTCATAATTTTAGACCACAATTTCACAAATGTGGCAGAATGTCATAATGATATTATAGATGTATTACATAGCATGCACTGGAATCATTCCACCTAATGTAACTTCATACACAAATTCAATTAAGGAAAATACTGACATCAATAAAATTATTGATGAAAACAGTGGAATGTGTTAAAGTAAGGTCTCTGATGAACGTCATTCATTTAAACTGTTAGAAAATAGACTCCCACAGTGCAAATTAAAAACAGCAGACTCATTAGAAGTGGTAAAGAGATGCACAAGGAGATGACCCTGAAGGTGATTCAAAGGTATATATTTTTGGAACATTTTATGATTTCCCCAATAAGAAAATGGGGTAGAATCTTAAAATAAATGGTAAAATATTCAGAAGACCAGTACAAGCTCTATCCCCATGCACTAAACAGAAGTGAAGAAGTTAAAGAATTGAAAAGTGGAGGGAGGGTGGGACACGTCAATGAGAACGAACAGCTGTTAGAACTGGGGGAACGTATATAGATGAGAACCAGGAGGAGCATATTTGGAGGCGTGGTCCCACTCCTGAAATTCCCGATATTTTATCTCCAATAAAAGCAGGAGTGAAGGTAGGTGAGTACAGTTCCTGTACTGTGGTGGAAGTATTCTGGATTCTTGTAAATTACTTGAATAACTTTATCTTTTATGTTTTAAATTCTTAACAACACCTGAGAGGTAAATAATGAACTTCTTCCGATTTCATAAACTTATTGACTTTATAAAATATGAGCTGATAGCCTAAATAAAATCAACAGAAAGAAAGAAAAGGAATGAGAATAGTCTCCATATAAGTAAGAGCTGGGGGTCTGTTTTACACAATACAATATTAATAATTATCCAGACATATGTAGCTAAAAATGATAATCCTGCTGGTCCCTCGTGTTGTTTGTCTAATATTCCCTGGAACTTTGGAGCTGCTGTGAAAATGCAAATGGAAATCCTCTTTGGAGATTTTGGTGAAAAAAAACTCTTTAAATTTCAAAGTGAGGATGAACTCACCATTAACTGTGGGTATCACCACCAATTTGAAGACCCCTTGTAAGATGCTATTGAGGGTGCTGACCTGTAGGTTAGATGTAGGGTTAGTTTGAGTTGCTGATGATTCAGACTGTTATTGTATAGAAATGCACTTCTTACCTGAAAGTCTCCCACATTACTTTTGTCCAGGGTCAGATCCATTCTGTGCAAATTAGACTAAATTAGAACGTGATGTTCATCTTAACAAAGACCTCTCGGCCCTATTTTTCTTTGCCAGTTAACTCACTTGTTGAGGGTGACAGCTGCAGCCAATTTCATTTCACTGACAAACATACGGGCACTCACGCTGGCCTCCTGTCAAGGCAATGGTGGTTCATTTCAGATGGTTTTCTAAAACCACAAAGACAATTTAAGATCATATCAGCTGGGTAACTTACCAAGTTCAGGACAAAAAGAGGCGACAGAGTAGAGTTGGGCTGGATGGCAAAGGCCGTCACTGTGGTGGTGGCCTGGACTGTTGCGTTGTTGGGCTCAAAGGTCAGTGTGGGGGTTTTCTCCATCTTCACCAGCAGCTTCATCATCAGACCTGGGAACTGCTTAGCAATCTGGCAAAGAAAGAATTTCATGTGAAAAACTGCCAAGAATGCGTCACATAAAATGACTGGGATGTGTTGTCACCTCTGGGATAATGACTCCAAACGTTATGGTGTTGAGTCGGATTGGAGAGCTTTTTGGTATCTGGCACGACAAAGTGAGAAAAGTTAGAGATCAGTTTGATGTCCTGAAAAGAAGGTATGAGACTCAGGAGGCAGCAGTTTACCATGTCGTCAGTGATGGACAGGCTGAGGACTCCAGCATTGTTGTAGACGAAGGCTGCAGAGTTGACAGTAAAGGCAGACATGCCGATGTACAACATGTTGTTGTTCTGGGGTGGCAGGTTAAAGGCCGCTGGTGAGAACGGAGGCTCCTGATGTTTCCCGATGTTGTAAAATTCCCCCTGAGAAAGAAGACCCAGAAAACAATGCTCCAGATTTTTTAAAACTAATAAAAATGTTATCTTTAGATTCCTGTAAAAATGTAGTGTTGCATAATTCTTTACCTTCAAGCTCAGATCTATCGAGGACTTTAAAACAGTCGGGGACGATACCATGGAATATTCAATCTCTGCATACTTGTCCACCTTGGCTAAGACTGCATAGAGACAGAAGCTCACTCATGTGTTCATCACCAGTGAAACAGCTGATTGAGTAACTAAACAGGATACTTTACCATTGAGAGTTTTCAGCTGAGGGTTTAAATCAGATACTACAGTGGTGGCCCGAGGGCAGATCTGCAAAGCGGAAGGAAGAAATCTGGTGTTAGACTTTGATTTGTATTGGAGAAAGTCATCATTAAAGGCTCACAAAGACATTTCAAAATTAAACATTTGGTGAACAAAAGAGCAGATGTTAAATAATCACTTAATCGCTTCTCTTAATGGATATCCATGAGCAACATGGATATCCATTAAGAGAAGCTCACAGTTCTCCATGTAGCAGCTTAAAATAACCTAATGAAAAAACATACACAAGTTTTTCTGAGAACAAACAAAATCCTTCTAACTGGGAAAGCAAAGAGATGATGATGTGTTTGTTTAATGATAAACTTAATGCTGCTGCAGTTGAACGTTTCATTCCACATACAGCTTGTTTCATGATTTCAATTAGGCTACATTGTTAGTGTAGCTTGGTTTGTGTTTGTTGCCTCCCTTCCTCCCTGCTTCTGGCTTTCAGTGCATATCTAAGGCTCCTAAGGTTTCCATATTTTGGAGGTAAATCAAAGTATCTTGAAACACTGCGGGCTAAGCCCGAACCAATAAATCTTTACTTCTTTATTTTCATCATTATCCGGTTACTTCAGAGTAACAAATGAAGGAAGATAATGTGAGACACTGTGAACTAGCAGACACCTTACCTAGCAGGTAAAGTGTGTAAGCTGGATTTCTGCTGCATGTAGCAGATTTGACCTCACCTGTTTCTGAATTGCATTGCGCAGAGCCTTATCAATAAACCTTGTGAAGAGATTGTACAGCCAGCTATCAAAAAACAAAACCAGCAGGAATTAGAAGAATTCTGCAGATGAAGTAAAATAGTAAAACCCTTCTCCCTCACAGCTGGGTTTCTCACCTCGCTCCACCATGAAACTTGACCTTTGCACTTCCAACAGCAGCTGAGCAGCTGTCACTGCTGACCGCTGGTCGGCCTGTCTCATCAGTCTTGATGGAGATGTTTGTAGCGATACTGAGACCATTCACATTCAATTCAAAAGACCCGCTGTGCTTTCTGGTAAAAGAGAAAAAATATCTTTTTAAGCAGATAAATTACTTCTCTAAAGAAGAGATGTTACCTCACTCACATTATTCGCAGGTACTTGACCCTCCAGTTTCCATTCAGACTGATGAAGGCATCACCTATAGACATTCTGACTCCAGTCCCTGGCACCAGGTCCACTGAAGACTTTGGTATTCCCACCTTCAATACACGTATACTGGAAGAATTCGTGTTTTGTTTGTTTAAGCGGAAACAGGACAAAATACTTTGTAACAGAATTTAGAGACATGTTGAACAAACTGGAGCCTTACTTTGACAAATTGTACTGGACTTTTCCAATCGGAGACACCCTCTGTTCCCCTGAAAAGTCTGGAACTTGGATAGAATTGAGTTTCTGCTGCATGTCAGCCATGCCCAGTTGCCTGCCTAACAAAATGTAAAGAAAAATAATTTACTGAGCAAACACTGGAGAAATCAGTCCTTTTTGAGCAAGAGGACAGCTTTTACACAAACCTTACCATATTCAATGCCTTTTTCTGTCAACCTGACCTTTACTCCAGGATTGATGCTTAAGAGAGCCCCCAGAACCAGCCAACAGCACAGGAACATCTTCAGAGCTGAGCCATGAAGAATAAGAAGACCAAGGAATATTTATACAAGCACAAAAGCAGAAGAAGCTAAGCTTCTGCTTACGAAATCTATGGGGAAAAATTGGAGAGCAATAAAATCCAGCTTCTTCTTTTAGTGACAGTTTACAAGAACATGTACCAATTCAACAGTCCTGACATACAGAGCTTAGTGGAGCAGCAATGCAAAGCAGTTTATTTCACCACTTCCTAGGGTTGCTTAGAGTGAAAGCCTATGAAAGAGCTAACGGCCATTGCTCCACATGAGACAAGATTGAATGACAAATTACATAATGATGAAGTTTAGTTATACAATCACAACACAGTTATCACACACTTAGTTCATGTGTCTCAACATTTAATTTTGTTAACAAATAAACCACAACAGAAAACTACTAACAATTTGTAATCAGAGCTATACAAAAAACCTCTAACATTAAGTCTTAGAAAAAGTTAAAGACATCTAGCTATGAAATCGAGAGCACCTTAAATTTAGAGTCACACTGAACATCAAAAGTTATCCTGGTGCTATAGACAGCTGAAGATGTTTGTAGGTGCATTTGGCGACAGGTACAGGTGCGACTGTGAACCTGAATGAAACGGTTGCCCATCTTCTAGGAAAGGTGCCCAAACACCATTGCTCTCTCCAAATCCATCCTATTTTTTTCTACTTTTGCTTTTTGCTAGTGTCATTGTTACTGCAAGACACAGTGCAAGAGTGTGACAGAGATACCAGGAGATATGCTGTTAAACAAGGAGAGCAGGACTAGTGACGGCTGCTTTGTGCAATGAGGAACAGAACAAACGCTGTCAGTCGTGCAGTGGGACTTGTGCTTGCAGCCCAGCACCATGTATCCATTGGAATTCCCCAGAGAATACCAGAACTGGCTGGTTTGCTCTGACATCCTGTTTTCATCACACATCGGAGGCTCACACAATTTCTGTTAACAGGGAAAGACTGTCTGGCAAAACAATGACGAGAAATTTGCAAAGAGCGCGTCACTGGTGGGAGCCGTTACTCCTGTACTAGCCCCCCTTGTGTTGTGTTCTGGTCAAATTTGACTTAGTTAATAGTTTTATGTCTGAAAAGTGTTGTTAATTTGATCACACAGACTTAAGATTCTGTGATTTTCTCCACAAAGAGGATGTCAACCCACAACCTAAATTTGATTAATTTGCATAACATTTTGTGTATTTTATTGAGCATTTTTACACTCTTGGTGTTCCTGGTCAAAAATAATCCCATTAATAGAAATGATTCGTTGTTTTCTAAGCCTTGCTCACAGCACTAGCTGGCAGCACCGTGGCAGGTCGATATAGAGTGAGGCTCGTGATTACACATTTGATCACCACACTGGTGAGGAGAAAGAGAAGCCAGGAAACTGACACTGAAGATGGATTAGAGGGGGAAGTGTCAGAAGTTGAATATAATCCAGACCAAGAAATGACTAATGAGGGCGAATCCACTGATGTAGATAATGGCTATGCTGATGCTGATGTCACATTCAAGTCAAAGACTTGGACTTATCCCGACCTGAGAATCAAGGTGGGCTTTTAGCTGAAAATGTCACAAGGTGACCACAGGACAAAGACATATACCGTATCCTGGACTGATCAAATACCCAAATAAAATATTGCCGGTCACTTTTGACTGTGAACACAACAGGTGTTATTTTATGCTTAAAGAGGTTAGGTTAAGTAATAAATTTAAATTATTCCATCGATTTTCCTCTATTAATCTGGGTCCTGAACCATACTGAACAACTATCGTGTTCAGGTATTTTAAAACCGCTAACATCACCTCAGTCTGCTTTTGCTTAGCTAGCAAACCCACTCTCCTCTCAACATCATGAGAGGGAAGAGTTGGTTTAATACTTATAGTTAGCTGACACATCTGATAAGTATATGCACCATAACTGGTCATAGAGATTTAGGTGGGATAAAGACAGTGTGATATAGTAAGCAGCCTAATGGTACAGTCTGGTTTACTTTTTTTATAGATTCATGGTGGAACTTTAGTCCTCCTTTGAAACGAGTTATAGTTGGTTTCACAACAACAATTTCAGAATGCTGCCTCATCCACAGTGCTTAGCTGATTGATCTTGTAGGGTTCATTTTTGTTCCTTCACCTGATTCAAATTGTGAATACTTTCCTTCCCTGAATTTTTCCATGGTTGCAGTGGCGTGTCCAGCGGGGTGGCCTGGGTGGCCTACCACTCCTGCTTGCACACAGCCGTCACATAACACAGATAAACGAAGATCATGTGGTCCAACCAATCTTCTACCTCTTTTTACAACCCTGGAAGAGAGGAGGCTGACCAGGAAGAGGTGAGTAATCACAATGCTGTAAGCATCAGTGGTGGCTATTTCAAGAAAAAAAAATACTGTCATGTATTCACTTCAGCTTTAAATGTTTGTCCTCTGATCTCTAATGACTGGAGCATTTTTAACCTGTTTGTTCCTTTTCGTTACTGCAGCAGGAACGCCAAAGATTCCTGAGCGGGTACTACAGAGTCCAGACTGACACCGATGGGTCCCGCCCCACCGTGCGCTTCCCTTATTGTTTTCTACCAAAAATTGTTAATGTTAATATTGTATGTACTGGGTATGGTGTCGGAGTGGTGGAACAGGTCTTCGTTTACACCACAGATGGAGTTTTTCTCACTCACTCAAGGGCAGTCTCCATTAGAGAGTCTTTAAGTGGCAAATCCATCAGCCACACATTTCTTTACGCATTTCTTTTCCTTCCTACCTACATAGTTACTGCTAAGTTTAAGATATAGAGTAGTAATGATAAGTTATTCGAAATGTACTAATAGTACGTTCAGAATATCTCACCATCTCTTTTTTTTAACTTTTAACTCTGTCAATTCTGTTATAATCCTTCATTTACAATAAATTTTTGACTTTTCATGTTATGACATAAAACAAACAAAATAAAAACCAACTAATCTAAAGTTTTAGATTTTTATTGATTTGATGGGATGTTTCCAAAGGGTCGCGCCTATCTATCTTTTAATGTTTTGTTTTATGTTTTCATTTATTTTACGTTTTTTAAGGTTAATAAAAATTTGCTAAAAGATTCAGTAAAGCCTTAACATTGTTTGCATTAAAGTAATTCATTGTTTGGATTTTGAGAATATGGTTTCACTTCTTTATCAATCTGCAAACTGCCACTAATGAAAGAAAGCTCATGCTCAAACCATTATCTGCCCTGGTTTATTGATGAGTTTTGTTGTATTGCTAGTTCACTTTTCTCTCGCTCACACAATGGTGTCATTCATTGACAAATGTACAAAGTAGAGAATGCCGCCGCCCGGTACACATTGCACCTGACCCCTATGGCGCCTCCTGCAGGAGGATAGGCCCATATCCCATTTTCAGGCTGTGCCCGGCCGGGTCCCAAGGACTAAGGCCCGGGCACCAGACACTCGCCCTCGCCCACCCTCCCTGGGCCTGGCTCCAGGGCAGAGCCCCAGTAACACTATCCTGGGCAGGGTGAACTGTTTCCTTGATATTGTATTCATAGGGGTCTTCTGAACCTTTGTGTGGTTCCTCACCTAGGACAAATTGGCCATGGGAGACCCTGCCGGGGTACCAAAGCACCCCGGACAACACAGCCCCTGGGATCCCTGTTGTTTGTTATTTGAAAAAAGATAAAAAAAAATGTTGAATAAGTTGAAATGTTCCACACTGTGCCTCTGTGATTGTTCCAGAATGACCTCTCCATGTAAAGACCATTTCCCCCCTGCATCTTTGCGGATTTAAAAGTTAACTGGTCTTCACGTTGCAGTGCAGAGTGATTGCCCTACACTCTTTGATCCTGTTCAAAAGCAGAATCCAAATGTGTTTGCAGAATGGTTCCCGACTTCGACCTTTACTTCTTTCTGATATTTTTATATTTGAAAAAACTCAAATATATTTTGATATTTTTAGTGTCAGAAAATGTATTTAAATTTTTGTTATATTTAAACCTGTCATGCATGAATTATGACAACCTCAATCAAGTATTTTTATTCATCTTTAGGCATGAAAAAAAGACTACATTTTTTAAAATGTACTTTTCAAAGAGTTTTTTTTACATGTCCACTTAGGTGGACAACATGTGTTTTAATTTATGAAATTGACAAACGAGTGCACATCAGTGTCTAATGTAGTGGTTTATGTGCAAGTATACCATCAACACTGATACTGTCACGGCTGCCGAGGCGAGCCGTGTGGATATAGAAGGAGGACCCAAGATGCAGGCAGTGGATGAGATACCGGTGGTTTTATTTACAGAGGTGTAGTGGCAAACAAACAGCGGGGCATAACAAACAACTAAAGACACCTAAACTGGGAGAACTAAAATAACAGACCTGGGAGCATATGACAACGGATGATGAATAGCAGAGAGACGCAGACGAGGAACAGGACACCGTGGAACACAGGGTAACAGACTGACACGGAGGAACACAGACGAACCGGCAACAGGCAGGAGAACACACAGGGCTTAAATACACACACCAGTAATCAGGGGATGCGAGACAGGAGGGCAACACAGCTGGGAGAAATCTGGGCTGACGGGACAGGGGAAACGTAAACTGATCACTCACATATGACACGGACCTTCACAATAAAACAGGAAACTCAGATACATGGAACCAGACAAGACATTGAACTAAACAGACAGATTCACAAACAGATGGGGAGACACCATAGACAGACAGATACAGACGCAGACTCAGAGGCAGATCGAAAATAACACAGAACTTAAACAATCATCATCTAGAAAATGATAACAAACTAAAAGCGCTGGGTCACCGACCCAGGACCATGACAGTACCCCCCCCTCAAGGGCTGGCACCAGACAGCCCAGCAGAAACGAAAAAAAATGGACCAAAACAAAACAGAAAACAACCCGACCAGGGCGGGCGGAGGGGGCCCAGGACGGAGGGACAGAGTCCAAAAAGGCCCAGATGGTCAAGTTCAGGAAGCCGACCATGCGAATGGCAACGGGGCAGGTCCGGATGCCGGCCACGCAGTAGGCAGTGGCGTGGAAACAGTTCTGGGGGCTGACCGTGCGGACGGCAACAGCGGCGTGGAAACAAGTCCGGAGGCCGGCCACGTGGAAGGCAGTGGCGGCGTTCAGGAGGGCGTCCACGGTGGCGGAGATGCCCAACAGGCGGCCAGGCAGATGACCGACGATGTGGAGGTGGTAGTAGGGGACCTGAAGGCTGCGTGGACCAGACGAGGCTGATGCAGAGGCCGGACCAGACGAGGCTGATGCAGAGGCCGGACCAGGCAAAGCAGCTGATGAGGATGCAGAGGCCGGACCAGACCAGGCGAGGATGAAGACGCGGAGGCTGGACCAGGCGAAGCGGATGAAGACGCGGAGGCTGGACCAGGCGAAGCGGATGAAGACGCGGAGGCTGGACCAGGCGAAGCGGATGAAGACGCGGAGGCTGGACCAGGCGAAGCGGATGAAGACGCGGAGGCTGGACCAGGCGAAGCGGATGAAGCAGTGGAGGCTGGACCAGGTGAAGCGGATGAAGCAGTGGAGGCTGGACCAGGTGAAGCGGATGAAGCAGTGGAGGCTGGACCAGGTGAAGCGGATGAAGCAGTGGCTGGACCAGGTGAAGCGGATGAAGCAGTGGCTGGACCAGGTGAAGCGGATGAAGCCGAAGCATGCGCTGGACCAGGCGACGCTGAGGATGCTGAATCCGGACCAGGCGACGGCGTGGAGGATGCAGCAGAGGCCGGGCCAGGCAACGGCGTGGAGGATGCAGACGGAGGCGCTGCAGCAGGTGGCAGCATGGATGAAACTGCTGCTGCAAGCGTGGATGAGGCTGCTGGTGGAGCAGCTGGTGGCTGGACGGGCTCCTCGGGCCCCCCAGCTGACGAGGAAGGAGGCTGGACGGGCTCCTCGGGCCCCCCAGCAAAAACAGTCTCAGAACCAGTGGGCACTGGAGCCCCTGGCACACACAGAACAGAACCAGCAGGTGCGGAGACCTCTGGCAGGGACGCAACAGGACCAGCAGGCACACGGGCCTCTGGCAGGGACAGAACAGGACCAGCAGGCACACGGGCCTCTGGCAAACACATAGCGGCCTGCAGCTGCGCAGAGCATTGACCCTGCTCAGGCAGCGACAGCTCTGTGCAGTCCTCAGCTGGCTTCTTAAACTCCAGGGGTCCAGAGTCTAATGGGGGCTGAAACCCAGCCTCTGGGGAGGCCCTGGAGTGCATCTCAGTCTCAGAACTGGCCAGCCTTTGAGGAATGTTGACATTGTTCTTGGGTTTGTCTCTCTGCTTAGAGTACGGAGTTGTTGAACTGTCCGTTATGGGTTGGACTGACATGGCTTGCTGTACAGGAGGAGTAGGTGAAGGTGATGGCTGAACAGGTAGTGGAGCAACTGACACAGGATGCAGGGCTGGTGACTGCTGAACTGAGGATAAAGCTAATGATTCTTCTGCTAACCGGGCTACTGACTGGGCCATGGATTGTAACAGGGTTTGTAATAAGTCTGGCTGTGACTGTAATTGAGCTATGGATTGTGAGGCTGAATGTGGCGGAGGCGGCTAACTGAGCTTCTGGCCGGGCGGCTAACTGAGCTTCTGGCCGGGCGGCTAACTGAGCTTCTGGCCGGGCGGCTAACTGAGCTTCTGGCCGGGCGGCTAACTGAGCTTCTGGCCGGGCGGCTAACTGAGCTTCTGGCCGGGCGGCTAACTGAGCTTCTGGCCGGGCGGCTAACTGAGCTTCTGGCGATAACCAGTTTTTTGTCCAGTGCTGTACAGAACACCACCCCCGAGTAAACGGTCCCACAGTTCAGACCAACAATACTGTCCTGTCCACTCACCACAGCTGGCTGCTCGGAAATCCCCAGGTCCGACTGTGGCGAGGAGCGTCGGCAGCGTGAGCGCCGTTTCCCCCCTCGAAGGCTGGGTTGACGGGCCGGGCAGAACATCCTCTGTCGGACTGGGCAGTGAAGCATGAGCTGCAGGGTGGGTGGTAGCAGCCGGGGGGTGAAGACGGAGTCCATTCAGAATGAAATTCTGTGCGAGCGGGTGAAGTGAGCTGAGCAGCCAGGGGAGACCAGAAACCAAGCGCTGTAGCCGATTAGCCACGGCTTGGCGAAATTCTCTCCCCTCGTGCTCCAGCCACGCGTTGATTAATTTGTCCACGGAGTAAACAATGTCCTCCCGGAGCTCCTTGGGCGGGTTGAATGCTGCTGGGTCCATAGTGGCCGGTTCGTACTGTCACGGCTGCCGAGGCGAGCCGTGTGGATATAGAAGGAGGACCCAAGATGCAGGCAGTGGATGAGATACCGGTGGTTTTATTTACAGAGGTGTAGTGGCAAACAAACAGTGGGGCATAACAAACAACTAAAGACACCTAAACTGGGAGAACTAAAATAACAGACCTGGGAGCATATGACAACGGATGATGAATAGCAGAGAGACGCAGACGAGGAACAGGACACCGTGGAACACAGGGTAACAGACTGACACGGAGGAACACAGACGAACCAGCAACAGGCAGGAGAACACACAGGGCTTAAATACACACACCAGTAATCAGGGGATGCGAGACAGGAGGGCAACACAGCTGGGAGAAATCTGGGCTGACGGGACAGGGGAAACGTAAACTGATCACACTCACATATGACACGGACCTTCACAATAAAACAGGAAACTCAGATACATGGAACCAGACAAGACATTGAACTAAACAGACAGATTCACAAACAGATGGGGAGACACCATAGACAGACAGATACAGACGCAGACTCAGAGGCAGATCGAAAATAACACAGAACTTAAACAATCATCATCTAGAAAATGATAACAAACTAAAAGCGCTGGGTCACCGACCCAGGACCATGACAGATACAAATACAAAAAAACAGCCTTTGAATAGCTGTCCACTGTAGTGACCACAATGAGTGAAAGGGTTAAAATGCTATTGATTGTATTTTAATGATGCAAGCCTTTAATCTCACTTCACTTTATTTTGTGACTATTTTAAGAATAATATAAAATATGTATTTCTGTTATTATTACTTTTCTATAATTTTACCAATTTAGGGGAAATAATGACAAAAGATACATGACTATTATAAAACAGACTGAAATTACTGTAAATATACCTACCAACTGACAGTCTATTAATACTTTCTGATGTTACATAGCCATAACAACACAAAATTACATAACATAGAAGTTGATTAACAAGCAAATCTATGTAAAATTACAAAAACATCTGCAAATAAATCATCTGTATTTACAGGTGCAATTTTTCACGTTATTGTACATTCGACATGTTAATTCACGTCTTTTTTGTAATTCAATGATATTTCATTTATTTAAAAATAACAGGAAATTTCTGAAAAAATATATTTTAAAAAATTCTGGTAAATTACAGATTTTGTTTACAGTGTAGAAAGCCTGTTGAAACATGTCTGGTAAAACACGATGCACAGTAATATGTGTGTTAATGCAGTTTGAAACCTGCTAATGCGCTCTAGTGTAATAGCAAATTCCTCCAAGAGAAGGACAGAAAGCTTCCTGCCTCTGTGAACTACATAATAAACATTTTTATATTTTTTAAATATAATTATTACAATTATTATAAACTGTTTGGTGCTGAATATGTAAATATATTTGATTCATTTTGTGACTCTGACTCATTACCGATTACTTAGATTAAATATGTCAGAAAGGGAGGTAAGGCTTGCTAACACAGTGGTATAAAAACTATTGTAGATCAGTGAATTTATTAACTGCTAATTAGTGAAAAACTGAGGTTTGTCTCTGTCTTTCTGTCCATATTCACACATCTGAGTTTACCATTGTGACAGTTTTTAAAGTTGTGGATAGAAGTGGGGGGCTGGCCTTATGCCATGTGTATTGTGGCTGTGAAAGTTATTCATATGAGTTGATTTATTTGGCGTGAGAGGTGGAGATGTTATTAGAATGGATGTGTGCTTTAGCTCAAACCTAAACCCCCCAAACTTGACTCTTTTTTTTAAAACACTAACTTTCTATGATCAGTATTTAGAGATGAACCACACACACCTCAATAACACTCTTATTTTAATGAAACAGAGCAGAAATAAAGTGATCTCAGTAATCTGCATACAGGAAGTTACTTTTTCTTTTTTATCACAGATTTTATTGAATCTGTAACAATAAAAGTGAAATGCCTGTCCAAATGTTGCTTTAACAGGACTGTGTGAGTGTGTTAGATTATTTTGTAACTGTTACAATGTTCGTAACCCTTCTGAAGCTATGGCCATCATGTAGAGACTTCCAGGTTGCTTCACTCACTCAGGATCTTCCTAAACAAAATGGACCACTGAATCATACCCTTGACATCAGTACAAACCTTCCTGATGAGTTTATGGGCTGAGCCACTGGTTTCAGGTCATAATGAAGAAAAGATTAGGTCGGCATCAACTGTTTATATACCTATCACAAAAGTTCACAAAATCAATACATAGAAAATATATAATATATGTTTTAAAAATCAAATGATGTCCAAACAGTCATCAGACAGAAGTAATACTCATTCTCATTTGTTTTTTTTGTTTGTTTGTTTTTTGTTTTGGGGGGTTTTAGTGGAATTTCTGCCAGATTATCGTACTCTGACTGTAATTGTGTCTTCATGGAAGGACGCCAGAATGCAGAAAAGACTCCTGGGAGTTTTCAGGAGTGCACTTCAGCTGAACTGAACATCTGTCCCAATCAGGATGTAGTCCTAGAAGGAACAGTTCACAGCTTTGAGTTAAAAAATCTCTCTTAGAAATGTCAAGATTTCTAATTAGATCTCATGTCATAAACAAAAGCACTAAGCTCACAAACATGCTTAAACAAACTTATCAAACACATTATCAGTATCTCTGACCTTCAGCACATCAAGCTGGGTGTTCATAAGCTTCATCTTTCCAATTGTGGGCAGTGGGTATCCCTTAGCAAGTTGGGCTGTAAAGTAAGATTCATAATTTTAGATCAACTTTCACAGTTTTATAAGTGGCCTATTGTTAATAGGAAGTACTTGTATTAGACGGCTCATGTTTTGGAATCTATGGATCTACTGCCATCTACTGAAATACAACATTAAAATACACGTTAGGAGGAAAATCAGTGAGTTTACAAATCCAATCCAGTCATGGAGATGTTCAAGTTACAATCACACATTTCTGCAACTCCACCTAGAAGTAAAAACTTGACCAGATTTTAATTAGGCTTAATCTTTCTTTCAAGGTTTTCTCATAGGGCAGAGTTGCATGTCTCTTTCACTGCATCAGAACAGGGACGGTGACTCTACAGTTTCACTTTGAGGAAGAAGAATCAGTTGCAGGAATCCAGAGTAAGGTGATTGCTGAGGAAAGTTTGTGATTCGAGCACAAAAACCTTTGTGGCTGTTTGATGAGGTGAGAGTGGGCGAACTGTGGAATATGCTAAAGTAAGTTCACTGGTGAATTTCATTCATTGTGAAATGAGTGTGGTAGTCCCTAAATGGCAGCGACATGTTGGCTCATTGGGAAGACTGCACTATCCAACTTCCCTGCTTACTTATCCCAAACAATCTCCAAGCTACCCAGCGCCTCCCGTCTCTCTGTCGCACAGAGACAGAGAAAGAATAGAAGAATACGAGAAGCACAGATAAGCAACGTGGCCACAGCATCTTGCTGATGAACATCATTTACAGCAGCACTAAACCACGTAAGAAGGACCTCTTCTTAAAAAACAAACACATCTCTGCTACGTTGTGCCTACCAGTACCCACACAGTGGATATACATCAGCAGTACATTTCTGGAGGGCTGTTTTACTCAATGCACTGATAATAACGATCCAATGTTTTCAACTACATACCCTGGCAGAGCTTTTGGGTCTGCACCGCAGCTTTTTATGGTCTGTTCTACTGCTGTCCCAAACTGGCTCGACATGAAGATGTGGATTATGCTAGTTGGATAGGCCCAAGAGATTTTTCAAGTAAAAAGTAATGACAACGATTTGCAGGAGACATCATTAACTGTGAAGTCAGGAGTGGTTATTCCACGTTACAGTCATTGCCCAGTGTCAGTATTAAACTCGAGTATTTAAACATTCGTCTGCAAAACTCATTGTATGCTCTGTGTAGGTCCTTCAAGTTGTTTGTATAATATTCCCCAGGACTTTGGAAGCGTTGAGAAAATACAAATGGAAATCCTTTTTGGAACTTTTGGTGAAAAATCCTCTTTAGAGTTCAAAGTGAGGATGAACTCACCATTGACAGCAGGTATCACCACCAATTTGAGGACCCCTTGAAAGACATTTTCCAGTGGTCCCACCTGTAGGTTAGATGTAGGGTTAGTTCGAGTTGCTGATGGTTCAGACTGTTATTGTATAGAAACGCACTTCTTACCTGAAAGTCTCCCACATAACTTTTGTCCAGGGTCAGATCCATTCTGTGCAAATTAGACTAAATTAGAATGTGATGTTCATCTTAACAAAGACCTCTCGGCCCTATTTTTCTTTGCCAGTTAACTCACTTGTTGAGGGTGACAGCTGCAGCCAATTTCATTTCACTGACAAACATACGGGCACTCACGCTGACCTCCTGTCAAGGCAATGGTGGTTCATTTCAGATGGTTTTCTAAAACCACAAAGACAATTTAAAATCATATCAGCTGGGTAACTTACCAAGTTCAGGACAAAAAGAGGCGACAGAGTAGAGTTGGGCTGGATGGCAAAGGCCGTCACTGTGGTGGTGGCCTGGACTGTTGCGTTGTTGGGCTCAAAGGTCAGTGTGGGGGTTTTCTCCATCTTCACCAGCAGCTTCATCATCAGACCTGGGAACTGCTTAGCAATCTGTCAAAGAAAGAAGAAATTCAGATGACAAGCTACCAAACATTTATACTTTAAATATACCAAATTGTGTTGTCACCTGTGGGATAAAGGCTCCAAACGTTTTGGTGTTGAGTCGGATTGGAGAGCTTTTTGGTATCTGGCACGACAAAGTGAGAAAGGTTAGAGATCAGTTTGATGCCCTGAAAAGAAGGTATGAGACTCAGGAGGCAGCAGTTTACCATGTCGTCAGTGATGGACAGGCTGAGGACTCCAGCATTGTTGTAGACGAAGGCTGCAGAGTTGACAGTAAAGGCAGACATGCCGATGTACAACATGTTGTTGTTCTGGGGTGGCAGGTAAAAGGCCGCTGGTGAGAACGGAGGCTCCTGATGTTTCCCGATGTTGTAAAATTCCCCCTGAGAAAGAAGACCCAGAAAACAATGCTCCAGATTTTTTAAAAACAATAAAATGATATCTTTGGATTCCTGTAAAAATGTAGTGTTGCATAATTCTCTACCTTCAAGCTCAGATCTATCGAGGACTTTAAAACAGTCGGGGACGATACCATGGAATATTCAATCTCTGCATACTTGTCCACCTTGGCTAAGACTGCATAGAGACAGAAGCTCACTCATGTGTTCATCACCAGTGAAACAGCTGATTGACTAACTAAACAGGATACTTTACCATTGAGAGTTTTCAGCTGAGGGTTTAAATCAGATACTGCATCAGCCACCAGGGGGCAGATCTGCAACAGCAAGTAGTGAAAAGAAGAACCTTATTTTCAGGAAGAAATCTCGAGACAGTGATTTGTATCGAAGAAAGTCATCATTAAAGGCTCACAGTGGCATTTCAAAATTAAACCTTTGGTGAATGTTTCAAACAAAAGAGCAGTTGTGGAAAAAATTAATTAATCAATGTACATGACCAACAGTGAAGCTTGGCACATCTGTAGATGCACCTTTTATATTATATATTCATTCTACTTCAGAGTAAAAGATAATGTGAGACACTGTGCACTAGCAGACACTTCTGGTCAGTTGCATGAGCTGGATTTCTGCTGCAAGTAGCTGATTTGCTCTCACCTGTTTCTGGAGTGCATTGCGCAGAGCCTTATCAATAAATGTTGTGAAGAGATTGTACAGCCAGCTAACAAAAGACAAACAAAAACAATAACAGCAGGATTTAGAGAAATTCTGCCATTTGTCAAGAAAATGAAGTAAAATAGTAAAACCCTTCTCCCTCACAGCTGGGTTTCTCACCTCGCTCCACCATGAAACTTGACCTTTGCACTTCCAACAGTGGCTGAGCAGCTGTCACTGCTGACCGCTGGTCGGCCTGTCTCGTCACTCTTGATGGAGATGGTCGTAGCGATACTGAGACCATTCACATCCAAATCAAAAGACCCGCTGTCCTTTCTAGTAAAATAAAAAGGATATCAGATATTATATTTTTAAGCAACCAAATTATTTTCCCTATAGAAGAGATGTTACCTCACTCACATTATTCGCAGGTACTTGACCCTCCAGTTTCCATTCAGACTGATGAAGGCATCACCTATAGACATTCTGACTCCAGTCCCTGGCACCAGATCCACTGAAGACTTTGGTAAGCCCACATTAACTATGTGCATACTGGAGGAATTAATGTTTTTTTGTTAAAGAAGGAAAAGGACAAAATAACAGTTTGCTACAGAATCTAAACACATGCAAAAGAAAAAAAATCTGGTGGCTTACTTTGACAAACTATACTGAACCTTTCCAATCGGAGACACCTTCTCTGTCCCAGAAAAGTCTGGAATTTTGATTGATCCGAGTTTCTGCTGGATGACAGCCATGCCCAGTTGCCTGCCTAAGAAAAACCAAAGAAAAAAGAATCTGATGAACAAATCCTGGAGAAATCAGTGCTTTTCTAAAAATGAAGCATTTTTACACAAACCTTACCATATTCAATGCCCTTTTCTGTCAGCCTGACCTTTACTCCAGGATTCGTGCTTAAGGTTGTGGGGATGAGAGCCACCAGACCCAACCAACAGCACAGGAACATCTCAGCAGCTGGAAAGGAAGGACAAGAACATCAGCAAAATTCCTGTTTATGCAAGAGCAACAGAAGACAGAGCAGTACTGTGAAGAAAGATTGGAAAGAAAGAAATTAAAGAAGATGTACAAATACAACATTACTGAAATACTATGCAGTGGAGGAGAAGTATAAAGCAGTTTATTTCATGCTTCATTGAAAGAGCTAACAGTCATTGCTTCACATGAAACCACATGTCCCCTGAGAGGTCAGCAGGGTGAGCTTGAGCTATATCAACCTAGGCTGATTGTCAGGGCATAAAGATGGTCCACCATCTTTACCAGCACTGCGTGTTTCAAGCTAGATGTGCATACAGCTTTAAACCAGAGCAGTTACATGCTTTTTGTCTACAGCGTGTCATTCTCCCCACTAAACCAAAATAAAGCTAACCATTTCTAACTCATACTTCACTTTTGCTGCTGACTTTGCTTGAACTTTAGTACACTGCATGTGTGGATGGCAGATCTGGACTCTGTGCAAGTCTAAAATATGATAATGTGATGTAAAGTGTGACTGTCTGAAGAATGTGGGTTGTTTTTGTTGTTTTATTGAAGATCATTCGGTTTTTACAGCCCACACTAGAAACCAAAACCTTTCTTTATACCCAGTGAAAAAAAAAGCATCCTCAATGTTGTCAGTTTGGCTCAAGAATGTTTCATGTTTCATCTGAATGCAGATCTCAGTGTTTTCAACACTCAGAGATGGTGCACTCAATACAAACCACATCTGTCTTAACCTGAGTTGCAACACTAGTTTGCTCAACTGATAACAAGTCTTTACAAGTCAAACCTTATAACAACAACCAAAGCACACTGAGAGACTAAATATAACTTATTTTGCAGTAGAGTAGCCACGTACCCTTTCAGATTTTACCCTTTGAGAGATCTGTGTTAACTGCCTGCACCATCTGTGTTGAGATTAAGCATTACAACTCAGAAAACATTGCTGCCATATACATTTAACCCACACTCACTCTTACCTGAAGCAACAGTTCGTCCGGAAGACGTAGCTTGCCCTTTCTCAGACGATGTGCCAGCGTAGCCAAAGAGTCAGACTGAAAGAGGAAGAGAATCACATGCGCTCTAATTCACTTACTTAATCAGGAACTGAGCTTCTCAAAGAAACTCACCCAGCAACAATAAGCAAACATGCCGTTTACAATGTCCCTTTATTGAATTTCATTCCACTCCCTTATCATTTCTTCACAAAAGACTAACAGTGTAGAAGTTAAAGATTATCAGAGATTTTAAAGACAGACTAAGTCAACTACTGTAAAGCTTGGTATTGTTTGAAGAACTTTATGTCCTTGAAAGTTTGTCCTCTTGTTTTGCAGGTATGTCTGTGTTTTAGTTCCTTGCATGAATTTACAGTAAGTACCACACAAGAACCAGGCACAACTCAACTTCCCACTTCCTCATCTCATGTTTTTCAAAGAATTATTGAATGTGTTCAGCTGCCAGGCCGGCTTTTTAAAGAGACAAAGGCTGCTTTCCACTCCATCCTTGTGGACTCAGTATCAGTTATCAGTCCCTTGAGTGAATTTCAAGCATTCAAATGGACTCAAAGATGAACTTGGTGGATTTTGGACTCTTTATTAAAGTCAGTGGGATCTCACACAACACAATTTTGGCTATAACTAAAGTATTAATGTGCTTATTGTGACTGCCATAACCTTTTAACTCTCCATGCTATCAAAAAATACTCTTCAAATTGCTGCTCTGAGTAGATAACCACATGTGTTTTTACTGTACTTTTACTGTAAATGCACATTTCGACTTTCTAAAAAAAAAAAAAAAAAACAGAAGAAGAAACCAGGAAATGGTTCCTCAGTGAAAATCCAGTGTGATAACCACACAACCAAAAAGTTTACTATATCATATTGTTTGGTCATGACGTGCATCAATATTTTCTTTGTCATTTAAAAACCACTGAAATTGCTTCCTGCTTTTTGAATTGCTGTTTATGTTTAAAATACAAAGTCATCACACAGCAGCTGGTCAGTAACTGCGGTTATTGTCTGAAAACAGGAAGCCTTTCACTGAAAACTGACACAATTGTGTAAAACCTTTACAGTGGGAAGAAAACACTCTGCTTGCTGCTGATTGGTGGAGGTACAAAAAAGCAAGGTGGCATCCAGTCAGACCTGTTTTGGTCCACACAAACCAGCGGCTAGTATTATACACAATGATTCGTACGCTATTCAGTGTTTACTGCTGTTTTATGGAGCATCAAAGCAACGTGGACATCGCTTACAATCTGAACAGTACTGAACTTTTACACAGTGAGAAATCTGAGGCAGCATGAAGAGGTAAAAAATAGCAGCGGGCCATGGGGTTAAAGTCTGAGAGAATCGAATTATTGTGCTGACAGGAGAAAAAGCATGTTGGGTGGATTATTAGTTTACAGCATTCCTCCTAAAGTGCCTACAACTGCAACACACGAAGTAAAGACGTAGAAGGAAATACAGTCACATGAAGAGCTTGTGACACACATTCTGAAGGAATTGTTGTCATTTTTCTTAAAGTTCACCACCTACAGCTGGATAGCAGACGGCCTCCCCTCCCCGAGCCTGGTTCTGCAGGAGGTTTCTTCCTGTTAAAAGGGAATTTTTCCTTCCCACTGTCACCAAAGCGCTTGCTCATATGATTTTGAGGTTTTTCTCTGTATGCACTAATGTAAGTTCTAGCTTACAATATAAAGCGCCTAGAAGTGACTGTGATTTGTGATTTGGCCCTGTATAAATTAAACTGAATTGAATTGATTTTAAACCGCTGCTTGTAGACAAAAACATTTCCTTTATTCCAACCTGAAACTTTATGTCATCAGCAAATACTTGGATGATTAGATAATGAATATGAATTTAATTCAGATCTAAATTGCTGGGCAAACTCTGTGTTAGACCCGTATTGTGTTTCTCGTGTATTGTTTTGTGAAGACATCTGCATTTAAATGGAGTGGCTATAATTAGTGTGGCAACACTACAGCTTGCAGAGGACCAGCTCCAACCTGAGGACCACCCCTATATATGGAACCAACATGGCTCATTTGCTTCTCTTTGATTCAATCAGCCACAGCAGAGATAATTGAGACTTGTTGTTCTGTGTCTAGCAAGAGAGAACAAGTAAGCAGCACTGTTCTGCCTTTTGTTTTCTGTAACTGTTTTCACGGACCAGGGAGGCAAGCCCATGTTTTTTGGTTTGTTATTTTCAGGCAGGTCATCTGATCTGGTATTGATGCACAGCTCTGTTTGTTGGTTGTTCTGACTTTGGCTCACCCTGAGGATTCTCTACTTCTGAATTTGTGAATCTGCTGAATAATAAATACGACACTTTTTTTCCCTCTTCTCTGTGGCTTGTCGGGGAAGTGGAAGCTTTTGTTTTCATGCCATGTCTTGTCGTTGTGCTAAAATGTGATTTCCCCTGTTTCCTCCTTTATAAAGGGCGGGCCTATAATCTGTAAAATATGCATCAGACATAGCTCAACAAATCATATCAAGTCATTTTTATCCATAAACAGCATTCCTATCATAAATTTATATAGAACCCCTTAATGTAATATATTTACCAATTTATCAAAGACGTTACACATAATTATTACACAAAACATTGGAAATCACTTTTTTGCATAACATCGGCCGCTAGACGGGATGTTTCACACGGTTGCTCAATATGCAACAGACTATAGTTAAAACCACAAACCCTCAATGAAACTGTGTATATGACGCCTTAGAAGGGTTCAAGCAAGCAGCTTAGATTAGTACGCACTGCTAGCATAAAAAAGCATCAGTTTTTATAACTGTAGTGAAACAACTCGTTATTACTACAGGAGACAGTTTAACTGCTCTAAATGCTTTTGGCACAGTCACAGCTGCTCTGCAGAAATTGCTCCTGTCACTGGTTTGTGTGCAGAATTTCACTGTTATTCCTGAACTCAAAGGTGAGGTGACAAAAAAAATCAAACTTCTAGTAACTGCTTTTGTCCACTTGGTGGTAGCAGAAACTTGTTTTACACACCTTTAAGTTGTTGCCTTTGGGAGCGTTTGCCACCTGCCACCTATGCCACCTATTTTTGCTCCCTACCAACTTCCTGAGGAAATATTTATCTGCTAAATGCACTACGTTCACAAGCTAGACACACAACCGTTTCTTTCTACTGTTTGATGTTTAGTGTAAGTACCATTCAGTGGCTTTTAAGACTTTTTAGACTAAAAACATCAGGATAGACTGAAGCTAAAGTGAAACCTCACTGTAAAAACAGAAAAGGAATGTAGAGTTGTTCCGCTATGTTCAACATGAGCTACTAGATAATCTCTGAGATAAAAACAAATAACACATTTTCATTAGTGGCATGATGTCTTTGAAATGGATTCAAAACTTTGCTTCATCTTGATTTTTTTCCTAATTCCTAAACTGACCCTGATACAATGTTTCTCCTTTTCTGAGAGGCCATTGGACAGTCAGTGTAGAACATCCCTTCATACAGGTGTGGTGTAATTTAGAGTGCTTTAAGTTCTCAAAACAGGTGTAAGGTAACAGAAGACTGATGCACTCAAGAAATATGGAGCTAATCAAATCCATCCATCTTCTTTAACTCAGGGTCACAGGAAGCTGGAACCTATCCCTGCTGCCATATGGTGGGAGACAGGTTGCCAGTTTGTGAAAGGGCTTAAAGACAGACAACCAGTCACACCTACGGACAGTTAAAGTTAGCACTTAACTTGCACTCAGGACCTTCTCGCTGTGAGGCGACAGTGCTAACCACTGTGCCAAGTACTCTCCTGAAATAGCAAGATGATTGAAAACATATTACCTGAAGATACAAGGAGCAGTGGCAGTGAAGACAGGTGAATTTAAATACCTGGGATCGACCGTCCAAAGCAACAGACAGAAGAGAGTGCAGGCAGGGTGAAGTGGGTGGGAGAGGAGTGTCAAGGGTGATTTGTTACAGAAGGGTAGCGAGAAGAGTGAAGGTGAAGGTTTACAAGATGGTAGTGAGAGCTGCTCTGATGTGTGGTTTGGAGACGGCAGCACTGACAAAGAGACAGGAGGTGGATCTGGAGGTGGCAGACCTGAAGGTTTCACTGGGAGTGACCAAAAATTATTATATTAGAGGGACAGCTCAGGCTGAGTGGCCTGGACATGTGCAGAGGGACAGTGGATGTACTGAGCCAATGATGGTGACTATAGAGCTGCCAGGCAGGAGGAAATTGGAAGGCCAGAGTAGGGATTGATGAGTGTGACATGTAGATGGGTTGGTGTGATGGAGGATGTTAGGTATAGAGTGAAATGGAGGCAGATTATCTGCTGTGGTGACCCTCAAAGGCAGCAGCTAATAGAAAAGCCCATAAACATTGCAATCAAAAGCACAGTCATGCATGTTTTCAAGGAGAGGCTGACACTGCTGTCGCTGAGACTTCCTGAACTGGAGTGACATCTTGTGGTCACAAGTATATATAACATACACATTACTTTATATGTGGTTCTCAAAGGGGGATCCCTCAGACAACCTCGGGATTGTGATTTAATAACATTAACATTTACAATGTTTACATGCTGTTTATGGATAAACCCAGTCTTCACGTTTGGAGAACTGCTTCCGTGATTACCCATGTTGCTGCCTCTATTAATCAAGCTAATTACACAACATCTAATGTAATTGCAACACTCCAGGTCCAGTCTGCAGCTCAATGAAAGCAAACACATGAAAAACAAGCTCCGACGAGCTTTTAGTTTCACACTATCACGCACGCTGCATTCGGAGCCTGGTATGAAGTAGGTTAATTTGCAGCCAGCAGGGGTGCCTCGAGGTCTTGCTTGGGGATTTAAGAGATCACACACTTCATGCTCTGTTGTCCTTGTCCAAAAAAAAGAGAGAAAAAAGCCCTTTCAGTGTTGCAGTGTGTGACGAATCAACACTGGCACATGGACAATAAGGTCTTTTGTTTCATGGAGGATGAAAAGTAGACAAAATGTTTCTGTCAAACTCAGTAATTCTCTTTAGTTTTTGTGACATGAATTAGCCTAATTACTGGATGAAAGATTAATGGGTAAGTTGATTGAATGCTGGCTGAATGCCTGTAGCAACTGTTGCTGAGGCTCTTATTATTTAAACCTGCTCTGTGACTCAAACCGAGTGAGTGATGCCTGCACAGCACCCAGAGGTAAGCCCACATAAATGCTTCTCCTTGCCGTTGCTGATTTGACATCTCTGTGTAGGCACGCAGAGACTGCGCCTGACTGGCGTTCGCCTCAGTTCCCCATCTTAGTTAAACCTGTTAGGGTGTGACTGGAACACCTGCAGGTGTGTGCAAAGCCTTTAATCCCACCCCTTTCCCATCACTCAGAGCTTCTCCTCACAGCGTGTCTCGATTTGGATACTTTAAGTACACTTTCAATTAGTTCACCACATCCACTGGATACATACTTGCGTAGTGAATTTTGACAGTGTTGTGTTTTTTCAAAATGAAGTTGTAAACTACCGAAAATGCTGAAAATTTGCTACGGCTGAATGCAGTTGTGTCTCTGATAACACAAAAACGTTTTTCTAACGTGATGACAACGGTACGTTAGAAAAACGTACTAAATAACCAAACACTGGTTTCTCAAATTGAGGAGTCTGAGAACCTACTTTGAGTCCAAAAGTGTATTTATATAGTATCATATGCTGCTGTACAAAGTCCTCTACAGATACCTGGATGTTGTACTTCTGGTACAGCTGAATATGGACTGAAAGTGGAATACACACATTTTTCACTTTCAGAACATCATCAAAACTTTGTTTTTAGTAGACAGCCTAACTTGTTGGACGGTTTTCTGGGCATTTTTGCTGTATCTCATCTTCTGCCTATCTGTTTAAGATTTTGATTTTTGTTTTTCATCTAATAAAACCAGTCCAAATTTCAGCACTATTCCTAATTCTCATGTGCTACAAGAGACAATAAAACAAGGAGATGGTTACTTCAGATTAGCTTAGCGAGAGGTTAAATGATCTTAGCTACATCCAGTGTCAACAACTGCAACTTTATAAGCACTTCTGAAATAGTTAACATCTTATTGCCAGTATGTTTCATCTGTCCAGAACACCAAAGTGTAAACATGGCTGTTATTCACTTAGATTTGTGAGCCTTTTAGAATTTCTGTATTTCTGCATGAACTTGACCTTATTTGATTGTCATAGAAGTCCTAAAAGTAGGAAAAGAGCAGTCATTTAAACAAAAATAGACATGGTTTGGTATGTAATGGGGAAAAGGATTCCATATTACATAATCTGAGAGTGGAAAACTTTTCTTTTTGGTATGTTTCAGCTGTTCCTGAATAGGTTTGCAATACTTTTTTTTTTAACCTCACATTTGTGCAGAAATGGCCAACATTTCCTGTAAACACCTTCAAATGCTACTGCTTTCCAGGGTGAGGGATCCCTGGTTTCCTGAGACACAGGTAGAAGGTAGGTCCTGTTACCTTCTTGCGAGGAAACAAAGCTAGGATAGCTGTCTGTTGACTCCAGGGCTGTTTTAGAAAGCATCCCCTTGCTTCATTGCATCCTGTATTGAAGATGTGGATTTACGCCCTGGAGGACGGGGCTATGGCCCCCCCACACCCTCTAGCAGATTATTACATGAAGGAACCTTTTAAAAAAACAAAAAACAAGCGCGTCCATGCTCACAGGTGTACACACGGGTGATCACACCCACAAACTACACCCTTTTTGGCTCCTACCTCAAAGCACACTGTGTTCTGTTGATCTTATGTGCTGCACAATAATGTTTAACATTTAGTATTTACTGTCATATTCCCATATATCATTGTGATGTTGTTTATTCTATTACTCTTGTTCTCTTCTGCTTGCTTTCTTTTTTCTTTCTCAGCAGGTGATCCAGGTGATCGATATATGCATTTTTTTTTCTCTGCCCGTTCTGTTGGTTTTTGGTTTTTGCCCTTCTCCCCCGTCCCTCTTCTCAGCTGTTTCTCTTTCCCTCTTTCTTTCTCCCCTTCTTTCCCCCAGTCAAGTCTGTCCCGTATTCAGTAAGTGAAAATAAAATAAACAATAAAAGGTGAATCAAATGGACCATTACGGCAAGGCTGGGATGGTCAGTTTGGTAAAGTAAATCCGTTGGGCATCTTTCTTCGCCTTTAGACAACAATTCTGATGGCAAAAGAGCCAAACGGGACAGGCCAAAAAAAAAAAAAGAAGATGTGGATTTACTAATCATCAATTTGCACCAATAAACACATTAAAACACTGCATGTAAACAATAAGATGTTAAACACATGCCTTATATGAAGATAATATTGGAAAGAAGCATGCTTTTATTAAAGTGAATTTGAATTTGTTGGTCTGATATGTAAAACAACAGCTGAGGTGATGCAAATAGACGAGGCGTGTGTTTATTATTCATCCACTCTCATGTTATCCGACTATGGAACAAGATGAGCTGTGTGAGTCTGTGTGTCTGGCTCAAAAGACTCCACGCTGATGGTTTTTAGTCCAGGACGAGAGCAGACAGCAGGTCGGTTTATTCAGTCAGACATTGGGTCTGAAAGCCCTCTTAGTTGTTGGGGCCATTTGGACACATAGCTTTTCACAGCCTAATGTCTGCGGGCACTAAACGAGCAGCTAAAGCACTCACGTTGGGGGAAGATGAAACACACGGTGAAAAATGCTCTGCAGCTCAGTACAGAGGAGGTAAAAGAGTGGTTCATGGAGGAGTTCACGCAGGGTTCAGCTTGCTTTGCTCCTGCCTGCAGGCTGTCCACACTCAGACCTGCAACAGAGAGCCTGTTCCTTTTTGTCTTCAGCAGTGAGTTTAACTTGGCCTGTCAGCCTGCACAGCTATGAAGAACCGTGGAGTGACTGCGAAGTGTCGAGTCACAGTTGACTCGTCCAGTCACTGATTTTCACTGACGGGATTTTCACCTGACCTGACTGTTTTAAAACTGTATTTTATAACAGTTTTATGGCATTATTTGTAATAAATGCATTATTTTCTTGTAAAAACATCTTCTTAATCACATTTAACATTTCCTTTTTAATGCTAGATGTGAATCATCTTGGTCAGCTGGCTTTTTGCTCTGAACTTGGAGCAGCACTTCTGCCCCCTTCAGGGTAAAGGCAGCACGGCACATGAGATATACATCCAGGGCAAATCCGCTTGAATGGCAGCACCAGTTTAGACATTCTTCTGCACTGCTTGGCTCGGCTGAACGTACCACCTTTGTCACCATACTGTTAAAGTCACAACTGCTTCAGGCTTTTCTAGTATCTGATGAGAAATCCCCCTCTAATATTTCACTGTTATGGTCCTCGGAGCCTCCTGACTCTTCTGAAAACAAAGATCTTTTTCTCTCAAGCTTCAGAGATACTTTTTTTCCCCACACTGACATTTGCAGTCCAACTCAGAACAACTAATATCTTAGGATTGATGATACACTTTTCAGAGCTGTATGTATAAAAAATAACAGCAAAGTTGCCTGAGGTGAATCAAAGAAAACTCAAAGCGGGATTATAGCTCAGTCAGAGTGGAGATGAAAATAAAATCTGAATGTTGTGGGTGGATGGTTCTCAGCTAATTTGTATGGAAAGCAACAGCATTTAGAATTAATAGGATATTTTGTCCTTGCTCAGCTTATCATAATTGGCTTGGGCCTGTTTGTCTAGATTGACGGATACAAATGTTGATTGGGGGGAAAATAAGTTTGGAATATAGGCCATCCTGATGAAATAGACTTTATTAGAGTTGTGCATTGTCCATCTAAAAAAAGTGTAACCATCTGTAGCTCTAGCCATGTGTTTGTAGCCAGAGCTACAGATGACTCCTGAAAAACAAATCACATGCAGGCAATCATAGTGTTACTGTTTCGGAAAGAGGGCAGCAACAAGGACAGACTTGATGAGTGTATGTGTGGGACTGGGCCTGTTTAAAATGTGGCTGTGCAGAATGGGTGGATTGTGGGTTGCAGCTTTCTCAAATGACCAAATTAAATGAGTGAGTGACTGAGGTCATGTGTCACAGGAAAGCAAAGACAGTTTTGTGTTTTAGACCACCAGAAAGCTTAAAGGGTAAGTTAGAATTCCCAAAAGGTTGATTCTGTTCATCTGGACGTAGCGTTTTCAGGGAGAAACGTTTTGTCACTCATCCAAGTGACTTCTTCAGTCTCAGCTGACTGCAGGTTTCCCCAGCCCTATAAACAGTACCTTTGCACAGTGACTGAAACCAGCCCACCGAATGAACAACGGGCTGTGAGGTCAGTTAGAATTAGGGTTAGTTTAGGCTAAAGGTTTGGAACGTAGCTGTGATGGTTAAACATCACGGAAAGAGCAGCTGGGAGCTATTCGGAGGTTTTTTCAGCCATGACGCTTTGATCACTATGACACAAGATAATTACAGAAGAAATGTGTTGCAAAAACCTGACTCTATGTGAGTGCAGATTAACTGACAGACTCACAGCAAGCAAACCTTTCCTCCCAGCACATCCGCTTAGAGGCTTGGGAACATAGACTGTATAAAAATAAAGGACAGAGCTTTCAGGTCTGAAAAGTGAAGCCAATGTGCAAGTTCCTTACATCCTTTTAAATGACCACCAGTGGTTGCAAAACAAATTTGGCTGTACTGCTTACATCGAGCTATAATATTATTCTAATATTTTTTGTTAATAATGCTCTAAAAGACAAAAACAGCTCACACACTGTTGTGCCCATCACTAAGCTGGACAAGCGGTCCAGAAATGATGCAACTGTGTCTTTTGTTACAAAAATTCTGAAAATGTGACGCTGATTGTTTTTTAATTAAAGAACTGTAGGTATTGTAAACAGCGTTTTTACTGTGTAGGGCTGATAGTTGGATATGGGTTGATAGCAGATATTATTATAGAATCAGATACTTTTGCTTCATTACCTTTTTCATCACACAGACACGCATCATACAGCTCTCTCGCTAGCAGATGAACACATAAACGCACCAAACTTAGCAAGTCATCATAAAGACGAACACCCCACTAAAGCTCCTGTTTCAACAGCATTAAAGTATTAAATAGTTCAAATAAACTCGAACCTGGCTGTTTGATGCATAATCGTTAATGCAGTGGCTAGCAAGTAATAGCTAATAATAAAATGACAACATTAACGTGAGAGCTAGTCAGGACATGTGACCAGTCCTGGCCATTTCTAATGCAAATAGAGATTATTAATTATTAAATTGTTAAGTTAGTCTTAAAGTCCCAGATTTAAGCTGACAAAAGTCGTCCAGCAACTAGAAACAGTGGCAGGCTACCTTTCCAAGCTCATTTGTTAAACAATGAAAATATGTTGCCATGTTGCTAGGAGTACAGGGGGGAAAGGGCTGTAGCTGAATAAATTTGCACACACCAGTATTTTTGCTCCTTGCTAACATGAACCTCTCTTTGTGTATAGATTCCCTGGAACTTGGCCTGTTTTCCTTCCCTGTGGACACTGTGTGGACACTGTGTGGATAAGCGTGAGTGAGAGGGAATTTGGACTGGATTACTGTGTGGAGTCACTGAGTGTGTGAAGAGCAGTTTCGACCTCCCCTCCTTTGGACCTTCTCCTAGCAGCCTTGGACCCCGTTTCCTCCCCCCAGCACTGTATATACTGTATGTATGTGTTGCATCTTCAAAAAATAAAAATGAAATAACTGAGACCCACAATGAAGTATCGTTGCAACTGGTTTACTGAACCTTCTTTTCAGTGCATGTACAGAATATCAGCATCCATTTTCT
Organism: Aulonocara stuartgranti; assembly: GCF_965226115.1. Taxonomy (NCBI): domain Eukaryota; kingdom Metazoa; phylum Chordata; class Actinopteri; order Cichliformes; family Cichlidae; genus Aulonocara; species Aulonocara stuartgranti. The sequence goes on along the minus strand of NC_138943.1, from coordinate 33,488,835 downwards.
ACTGCCTCCTACAGGACACACTCTTCTTCCACTTCCTTACAACATTAATGTAACACAGAACCAATACTGCCTGTCCTGGCATTACCATTGTAACGACACACTCATCCTGTTTCTTTCAGATGAATAACAGGAACTTAGGATGTAGGTATCTATGAATAATAACTATTATGCATACTCATATATTTATATAACCAACTAATTTCTTGCGATACCACAGTATGTATCCCACCTGGTGACACCTTTGTGAATAAGACTTTTCCTTCAGAGTGAGTCCTGCACTTGTAATCGTGACAGAAATAGGAAAAACACTCATCCAAATGAATTATTATGTCATCAGTTTATGGCAATGAACTATGCACTTTTAGTTCATAATGCCTTATCAGTTTTACTCTGTTTTGATCACAGTGGCTTCATAAAGTCTGCATGTCTTTTTTCAGCTTAAAGATCATGATGATTCTTTTCTACACTGGATAAACCAAACCCAAGATTGATTTATTTATCATAAAATATGAATCACTGTTTCCAAAGTGCAGGTAATGTTGGAGATGTGATAAAAACTCATCAAATCTTCAACATGTTTTCTGCTGAACTCAGAAAAATGTTATTATTAGTGATGAATCTTGTGTACAGTTCTATGTTTAGGCAGAAACTGGATGCAAATCTACTTACTAATTTGTTTGCTTGCTTCCTCAGCTACAATATTGATGTATACAAACAGGAGACTTAAAATTGCCAACCTTGAAATATGATTTAAACATTTTTTTTTCTTGCGTCCCAGAAATCAATATATTCAAATAAATAAGCCAGTGTACAGCAATGTGATGCAGAGACAGAATATGTGGACCTTTGAAGTTTCTGTTGCAGTGAGCTGCCAAATCATCTGTGAATGTTTTAGGAAGATTCTAGAAGAGGAAACATTCCCTTAAAAATTAGAGTCATGGTAAAACAAAAGCCACCCTCTAGAAGCTAAACTCAAAAATGATTTAGCCCCTAAAATGAGCTAAAAACAACCTCAGACATACAACAACAAGAACACATGACATATCACACAGCAAAAAGCTAAGGCGCTGTTTTTCATGTAAATAATATTTCTCAGAGTAGCAGATTTCATATTGTTTGGAAATGGACTTATAACCCCTCTCAGACTGATGGGCAATAGCAGTTGCCCCTTTAAGATCACCGCTGATGTATTTCTCTCTTTGCATTGTGTTAACACACCTGAATGCTCCAGGCCAACACTCAGTACAAACATCTGCTTTTAAACAGCGCTCACACTTTCTGATGAATCAAATGCATTTGATAATCAGCATCTGGCTGCTACTTATCCTCTTAATATTTACGAAGGCAGGAAGGGTGTTCTTAGTTTCTCACACAGTTCTGCATTTTGGATTAGCTTTTGTTAAATAAATAATCAAACGGGGTAATATGTAATGTATTGTTGTTAACCCGGGGTTATATTTACCTAATTCTAAGAATCACTAAGGACCAGATTAGCTTTTATTATGTCCTGATGCATAAAACCTTGGAATTTAACAAGGCTGTGATTCTTTTCACCATGCCTGTATTTTACTCTTCTTTCTCTTTTCCACTTTTAAATGTTCTCTTGAAGTCATGCATCTTAAAAAAAATAAATCTAGGGCATTAAACACTGGAAATGCTCTGGCAGATGGCCCAAGTGCCCCATGGTTGAACTCTGGGCAAACTCACTACTCTTTCCTTGAGGACGCAAAAGCTTCAAGGACGCTCTGCTGCTCATTTGCAAAAAGGAGACAATAACCACACGTTAACATGAAATCACACAGAATAACAACATTTAGTAACTTAGGGAGGCTGATACTACATCAGCGCAAGACGCATTTCGATATAGTGTATGGTTTCATTTAATTCCAGTGTTTAATGAGTCACGGGTGGCTGGTTGGAGCTAAACAATGGGAAATGGGTAAATGAAACAGTTTTGCTGTGGCATGTCTCCTTTGGTAGCCTTTTATGTTAATGACTCCAAATGGGACTTTAAATTAATTTGAACTGTATTCTGGAATTATGCAGTGGGGCGTCAGTAAAATGCACACAGCATGCTTGTGATTACCACCCAGGTCTTTGATGGCTTCAAACCAAAAAAAGAAAATCATAAAGGGACAGCTTTAACGGGAGTGAATCTGTCTCTCTGAGCAGAACGTCTGCACACTGCTGTGCTGTGGATGAGACATACTGGATTGGTATTTCATCTTTCTAATGTTAATTTCCTGTTTATAGCAAAGATTTCCTGTCACTGACTTTACAGATACCAGAACATTTCCCTGTGATTTTGCCCTGATGATACCAATGTACCCTGTCAAAATGATGCCAAGCAGCCGTGCTTTCAAGTCAAACAACACTAACACTGATATGGTAACACGCTGACAGTAAATGACAGCAAATTAATGTTAAGCAGGTATAATATTGAGTGATGTGTGTCCACCTTTGTAATTTATGATAAGCCATGTACAGCATAGCATCCACAGGCTGTATGAGAAGATTGATGCAACCATTGTAATCACCTATTGGTTTTCCAAGGCACAAATTGATTATTTTGACTCTCACAATCTCTGTTGTAAGGGTGGCTGTAGCTCAGGAAGTAGAGCAGGTCATTTACATGATCCCAGCCTGGTCCAATCTGCATGGCAAAGTATCCCTGGGCAAGATACTTAACCCCAGATTCCTCTCAATGCAGCACATGAACATGGTTGACTGAGGCATGTTGTATAAAGCAAGACACATGGATCTGACGATGTAAACAAGGTTAATACTACTACTGCTAAGGCTACTATGTTAGCAACATGTAAATTTATTTCACTCACAAAATGAGCATCTGTAAGGCTTTAAGGTAGCAACTGAGACCGTAAACCCATCAGGGTTAACTGAGGTCATGGGTGAAGTGGGCAGTTGGGACATTTTTGTGTAGACTTCTACGCAAACAGACTTATTTTTACAGTAACAGGATTCACCCCCTGCTGGAAATACTGCAAGTTTTAGGCACACCCTTATTGGCTTCACTTTTCAGATCTGTGTTTATAAGTAAATTTTCATGATTGATCCTTGATGGGTGGCATTATTTTTGATAATAAATCAAAGAATGAACTCTTTACAGGATGTAGGACCTTTTAACATCAGCCTTTTGGCCTCCGCCATGTTGTTTCTTAGAGCTGCAAGTGAATGCTAAGACTAGCTAAGACTAGCATACTAGTGTTAGCTAATCAGCAAACACCAGTAACCTTTCTCTAAAGGACAACAAAAAAAAACTTCCACACAGTAGAGGTCAAACAAGGCACTTTATGCTGTCTTGCACATTGTCATGTCAGCCAGTCCACGAATACATGTTTCTGTACATGACTGGCTGCAAACACAAAGCCAATGCTTTTACATTATTTGGTGGAGAATCCTTGAATGCACGCACACACACACACACACACACACACACACACACGGTTTCTATATTTAAAAAGCATGCAGTTCTCTAGTATCTGCCATCACACCATGTAGGTCACTTAATATTTTAACACTTACTGTAATCCTGGCACATTAGCATGACATATCGATACGGTTTCTGTCTGTGTCAATGGGTGCTCTTCAGAATAAACTGGATGTGAGTAAATCTCAGTTTGAGTCCAAACTGATGTCTCAATGGTTTATAGTCTAAACCCGAGGCTTGCTAATTCTAAAACGCACAGATATCATTGAAGGGCACTGCAGTCACAGAATTAGAAAAGTTGCTATGCAGAATCATAAAAGAGGTTCAGCCTCGTATTGACAGGCTTCCTCCCACCGAGGTTGTAAACTGGTCAGCGTATCAGCCAGCGGAAAAGTGCAGTGAATATCAATCAGTATTCCCTGGGCCAGCAGAATGATAGCTGAACACACACACAGAGAGACATAAAGAAAGCGAGACTGATGGGGGGTGGATTGATTTTTTTTAAATCGGAAACAGTTTACAATAGAGAACTCAGAGAACTGTGGAGAACTCACAAACTTTCACATTTGATAGTTTGCCATGCACTGTAAAAGTTTTACAGTTTTTTGCTTATACAGCTAAACTCCTACAAACACTTGCAAAGATCTATTAATGTGGAAAGCTGTTATAAATCATTCTCAGCTTTCATTTGCAATCCGATTATGTTGTCATTTAACCGAAAGAGCTCAATTATCTGTGTGTGATATTATGAGATATTTGAAAATATATGCACTAGAGTGTACTTTGTACAGTACGCTGACTGCTGCTTCTGATACTTAAAGCAACACTTACAGAAGAAATGTCAAAAAACAAAAAGATTTGAGAAGTTTTATAGTTTTATTTTGCATTATACACCCAGTCTGCTACAGCTCACACATCCAACACAGCCAGTTTATAAATAATTATTTACATCAGCAAAGCAGTAACAAGTATGCATGATCCAAGTAAACTCATGTTTTTTTTCATGTAATCAGTGTTGCTTAAGCCACTATTCTCAATGAAATTGTAATATCTATCACAGCTTTCAGAAGCTATTAGTTTTTCTGTATTAAAATGAGACAATTGAGGTTGAAGTTGCGACATCATTCATCTGGAGGCTCTTATGCAGGATTTGGTATAATGCTACCTCCGGGAGTATTAAACCGAAGTATAATCTGAATCTCTCAGATTGAGTGATTACATGCAAAATGAATGCAAGTAGTTGATACACAGACTCATCTTAGCCCTGGAGCATGAATGAAAGTGAAGACACAACAGCATGAGCTGGAAATGTTTTTGTTTTCTTGTTTTTTGTTTTGCAAAAAAATGCTCATTCCAATGCCGTGCTGCTCCAATTCATAAATATACAAAGACACAAAGAAAAATGAGAGAAACTTCAGGAAACTAATAGAAAGAACCTGGACTACTCCCGCTTCATGAGATAAATCAAAGCAACCATAAATGATTTTTTACCACCCACGCATAAAGAACAGCTTTATCGTAAGGCTAAAGCTTTTCAGGTATCTTCTACAATTTCTCTACTTTGTAAACCTTTAAATTAGGTGAGGTTGTTCCATTATGTACAATGTGAAGGTACAGTGCTTAAGACAGTTGCTGTAGGTTTGAGCTCATCTGGGGCATCGATGTTCCTGCCTGAGTTTCTCTGCAGTCCAGAGACATGTATGTTAGGTTAACTGGTGATTTAGAAGGTGCAGTAGGAGTGCATGGATGTTTGTTTCTTTGTGTGAGGGACTGGTGACCGGCCTCACTCTCTCCAGATGCTGCTGGGATAGGCTCCAGCTCACCCAAAGCCATATGTTGGAAAAGTGGTGCCTCAAGGTGTCCTTCAAACCCTTAAATACCTTTTGAACATCTGTGAGATGGATTTAAAAAGTTGTTTGCTGTAAATTCAAAAGAACTTATTGAAAAAAGGCAACAATACACTAACGCAGGGGTAGCAGCCTAAGCCCAGACCTGCCTCTCCCCAGTCATCTTCTTCTACTCTTGTATTTTAAGGTGAGAGGCCTGAAATAAATAGCCCCCCAGAAAAAACAGTGTTGCATTGACCCATTTAGCCACCCCGAGCTCCTCTCTACATTGAATTTATATTTTTGCCATAATCTTTTGCTCTTGTTATAATTTCTGCGACCACCAGAAGATGATGCCATGTGTAACAGGTGCTGTCTTGTGATGGTATGACAGTCTTGAATCATTTGAATTAACTTTTTGTTGTTGTCTGAGCACACTGTAGGTGTTGTCAGCTTAATCTTATTAATATATATATATATAAAATAATATATTTGGTAGTAACACAGTCAAAATAGTTGCATTTAGCACAATTCATGAAATATTTCACATTCTGTGTGATAACATGTCATGTGTACCTCAAGTTTAGTCATATTGTTGGAATTTCTACGGTTGCTAAAAAAATACATTCCACAGTGTTGATAACATCTTGGAGGTTACAGGAATATCATGATAAACTTTCACTTCCCCAATTGCTCGTGCCTTGGCAGGGGCTTGTAAGCAAATGAATGTTTGTCAGATATCAGATATTGTGTTCTGTGAGCTCCGCTGCACTCTATGATGACCTGAGTTGTGCTGATGCAGCGGAGACGAGGGATCCTCAAATCAATGGTTCAGTGTGTTGGGCATAAAAAGAGCAATGTGTCCCAGAGAGAAGGGCTGTCTGTGCCCCAGCGCCATGCAGCTGCGGGACCCGGGCACCCATCCATGCACTCTGCTCCATACGCTGTTAGACCTCCGTCTATGGCCAAAACACTGAGCACTGTAAATTTTTCAGAAAAGAACCGCACTTTAATTACATCTGCTTCTGCAATGCAACGTCGCATATCTTCGAAAGATGTCCGTAAAACACAAGTTAGAAAGTTACTGACTCATAAGCTTAATGTTGCACTCGTAACCTTGCAAACCGTGCCCACTCCTTTCAAAAATTATCCGTGACCGCGAATGACAATGGCATTTAACTTGTGTTTGACTGACTTGCAAAGGCCCAGCGAAGCAGGAGGAGGTGGGTGGGAGACATAATTTAAAATCTGGGGTTTTTACAGTTGTTTCCTCCGTTTAGCACATATTTGAAAGTTCACTGATCTCTAAAATCTGTTTTGAGCTTTCACAGAATGTGAGGCAGAGCAGGGGCTTTCTTGTGACCACAGGGCTTCATGCTCAATAGCACACACATTAAGGCCTCTTTATTTCCCTGTAAGGCATGTGTGATTTTAGATATTAGACTCTCTGCTACACCCTATTTATCTCCTGTTGTTGTGCAATGGGGCGGAATTATTTTTCTTAAAAAAGAAACACACCAACTTCATTTTTCCTAGCTGGTGACAAAACAAACACAAACATGGTTACGGGGAGACCACATCCAACTTCTCCACGGCAACACTGGCTTTTTATGTCTATTCCACTGAAAAAACAAAGAATCCAAATGGACTTGATCACATGTTTGATGAGACAAACTTTAAACCAGCCCCAAACCCATAAACTGCACTATTGTATGTTCACTGGCCACTTTATTAGGTATGCCTGATCAAATGCTCATTATTGCAAATATCTAATCATCCAGTCACATCGCAACTCAAAGCAATTGTGCATGAAGACCTGCTGAAGTTCGAACTGAGCATTAGTTTTAGGATGAAAGATCATTTAAGTGAATTAGAATTTGGCTGGTTTGACTCCCAAAAGGTTGATTGTTCATCTGGACGTAGCGTAACGTTTTCAGTGGGAGAAACGTTTCTTCAGTCTTGGCTGACTGCAGGTTTCCCCAAACTTACAAACAGCACATTTCTCCCACTGAAAACGCTACATCCAGATGAACAGAAACAGCCATTTAGGATTTACCTACAATAAGTAGGTGACAGTTATCTGGGCCAAATATGACGTCAGGGGAGACGGGCAGACTGCTTCAAGGTGATGGGAAGACAACAGTAAGAGTCAACAAACCACTTGTTACAACTAAGGTATGCAGAAGAGCGTCTCTGAACACACAACACGCCTTAGTACCAATTGAAAACTGTGGAAACTGAAATGCCAAACTTCCACACAAAGTGTTGCTGACCATGCCCATCACTTTATGACCACAGTGTACCCATCTTTTGATGGTTACTAGGAGAAGCCGCCTTCAAGAGCAGGGCTAAGGTATAACTTATAAACTAGCCAGCTGTTTTAGGTTCTCACAAGCAACAGATAAACAAAACAAAACAAAAATAATGATTTCCATAAAGACAGATTAGTTATGGTTTTTATCATAAGAGGTCAAGCGCCAACATTGCTGGCTCCTTTGTTCACCTTTATGTTAACATTGGCGGTAATCTTACAAGCTTCTTTCCCATAATGAGTGAAACGGATTACTCTTGTATCAACAAGCTGAAACTGACAATGAATGATTTACTTACGAGCACTTTGGTAATGTTTCCCTTTAAACAACGCTTACAAAAAAGAGCTTTACAGTTGTTTCCTTGCTATAGTCGCTATCACTATCATTGGGTTTTGTGGCTTTTTTGCATCTTTTGATGGCTTCAACATTTGTGGTGCATGACAAAGGTAGTCTAGTATACGTGAACGTCTTTTGTTGACTGAAAATCCTGAAACTTAAAGTTGCATCTTTGAAACGGTGGCTGTTGCACTGGCTAACTAGGCTGAACCCTTTTTCTTTTCTAAAATAGAACTGCTTTGACCCAACGGGCGTTTTCCAGAGCTGAACAATGAAGCCAACGAGGAAGTGAGAAAACCCACAGTTCGTCTTTGTGCCACTTGAGGCTGATCTAAAAGAGACGCAGTCCCCATGAATCCATTAAAATGACCAGCATTACAACATTAAAATTGTTTTTTCAAGCTGATTCAAACAAACAGCTCTCGCCAGAAGCCACTGAATTTTATAAATATTTCCTAATAGGTTCACCATAGTAAGATTTTAATCTGACAGAATGTTTGAAAACAGATAAGAAATGCTTAATGCCAGGCTCATCATATTGTCAGCAGAACAGATTTATAAGAGTAAAAACAGTGAAGGGAATAAAATTATCTTTTACATAATGAAATGCCTTCGCTTCCTTCATACTGTGAGTCAAATGAGAAAGTTATGAATAAACTTTAAATCTGAGGATAATTATGACATATATTACATACAACATTAGCACTGAGTCAGTCTCTGTGGGAGCAAATAGAGAGAGAAGAAGCACTTAGAAGGCTGTGCAGCTCGTTTAAGCTTTGCACAACACTAATTCAACCATAATTCTCTCTTGTGTGTGTGCGTGCGTGCGTGCGTGCGTGCGTGCGTGCGTGCGTGCGTGCGTGCGTGCGTGCGTGCGCGTGTGTGTGTGTGTGTGTGGACTTACTGGATATGGATTTGCATTTTAGGTTTTTACCAATAACCAAATTATCAGACCACTTATTTTTTATCCATTAGCCACACAGTATATATTATCCTCATCTCTCTGGACTGGCTCTGGACTATACTGCGAGTACACATTTTATTGTCATTAACATTAAACATTACATTTGTTCTTGCCTACAAACCTACAAACTACAGTGACACACTATATTCAACAGTGTGAAATAAGCAATTCTAAAACTCATATTCATATTTATATTATTTTAGACATACCACTTTAATTTCAAATGTAAAACAGGAGCTAAATGATATTTTTTAATATTAAATATTAATATTTTGTAATCTTAATAGCCTTGAATTTATGCAAAGTGGAGGCTAACTTGCATCATTACTTACCCCACGTAGTAGTTAGCTAATATGAAATTGTGTAATGATAATAATTATGCATTAATAGGTTTCACATCTGTCTGCTGAAGAAATGTCAGAACATAGTGAGTGAACATCAGATTCTGAATAGAAATAGCCAGAATGGCTAATCATGTTAATTATAGATGAGTTGCTTTTAAAATAAAGGACAAAATTCAGGGAACTCATTTCTATGAATGTTTTTTTCCTCTTCTTTTCTTCTTACAATTCCAATATGACTATGGATCAGTAAATGCAGCAAGTTGTGTATGAAGCCTAATGTGCCGCATTATCTTCTTGTTCCAGTGGGAGTTGGTTTTTCCAACTCCCACTGGGATAAGGCACTACTCTGTCATTATACACCAGCCATTTTATTAGGCGCTCCACCTTAATACTGACATAGACCCTTCTAGACTGCCTTAATTCTTCATAGCACAGATTCAACAAAGTTCTTGAAATATTCCTCAGAGATTTTGCTCCATACATGACAGCATCACTGAGTTGCTGTACATTTGTTGGCTCCACATCCATGACGCATCATTCCTGTTCCACCAAGTCCTAAAAGCGCTCTGTTGGAATCTGGGGACTGTGGAAATCATTTGAGTATTGTCGTGTTCAAGAAACTATTTCAGAAGATGTGCACAATGTGGTCATAGAGGGACAGCAGTAATACTCAGGTAGGCTGTGATGTGCCAAGAAAATACCCCCACACCATTACAGCACCAGCAGCCTGAACCTGAATCTGTTAAACCTTCAGTCAGTAGTGGCATAGATGCACAATGATCTGCATTGTATGTCAGTTGTTGTTGTTTTGATGAACAGAGGTGAAGGAAGATACAGGATGTCATGGTAGGTTTCCTGTGCAGCTGCAAAGGAGCTGTGCTGCCATCTGCAATCATCAGGGCTGTCCAGATGCACATGCATGGTGGAGCATGACAGGCAGGTTCCCGTCTGACCCTTGATGCAGCACAGATAGTAGTAGAAAAAAACAAAGAGACAGTTTCACCCATAAAACTGCAGATCAGCACCAGATCGCCTCAGTGTTGTTGAACTGAATTAAGATGGAGACCTTCAGTGCCGCAGTGAGTAGTTTAGACAAACCATGTTAATTAGACATTAATTTACATACACTAAAATACGAGCAGATATTCAAAAACTGCAAAGCTGTACGAGCACCTCCAGACAAAAACAATTTATTCACACACAATTACATTAATTCCTTGTTTGTATTTGATCTATTTTTGTCTGACAAATTGCACTTGAAATTGAACCTTTTAAATTTTTCTGTTTTAGAGACAACACACGACTGCACAGAGAAAAAGGTCATGTGGTGGTGGAACAAATGAAAAGAAGGAAATAGCCAACAGATAGCAGGGGAGGACGGTGAGGAAAAAGGATCAGACCGAGAAGAGACAGGATGCTGCAGGTCTCCTCTGAGTCTCTTCAAAAACACTGTAAATCACTTGGACGGGGCCACTTTATCATTTCATGCCAGACTTTGTCACACAGGGAGGAAAATTGTTCGGGATGTGACTGGTTTACATAAACAGATGGGCTTAACTGGTAACAGTGAGCATAATAGATAAAGTGGGATATTTTCCCAGGCGCTGTGCAAAACACAGCATGTTTATGGGCATTGTTGCACAACTATAGTTCAGGCAAAGTTAATGTATGGTAGAAGCTCAGTGGGAAGAACAGAGCATGAAGGACCCAGATTTCATTCCTGGCCTATGTGGACGTCTGCTAAAACAGCTATTACAATTTTCCTGAAGGGAGCTGGTGATGAATTGCTCAAAGAAAAAAAATGGAAACGTGTAAATAATTTTAGAATTAGTGTGAATGCTTGAAAAGCATTCACAGTATTGTTGTTGTAATCTTTATTGGGTGGATGCCGTAGGCATCCACACTATTGAGATCCTGTTTCTCTTTATTCTTTATCCTTTATTATTCTAGTTGCTCCGTTTCTTTGCCGCTTAACTACTCCCTCAGTTTTCAGCCGATTTTTACCATTCAAACTCTAAACTGTTCTGCTATTTCTGCTTTCGACTGCTATATCTTTTGGTACTTATTACTATTATACTTTTTAAAATATTACACTTTTTTCCTTTAATTTGTCCCATTGAAATGAATGGGAAACTTCTACAATTCTGCTAAAACTTGCTTGTCTTTGAAACTTAACTACTTCCTCATACTTTCACCTAGAAACTCCATTCAAACTTTAAAACGTTCTCAGATGATTGGGCTATTCCTGTGTGATTCAGCTTTTTCATATCTGTTACCGTTTTCATGTAATGACTCTTTAAGTTTTCAGTTACAACTTTGTGATTTTTCAGAAAATACATGTGTTGCTATGGTTGCTATGCAATTAACTCCCACTGCACACTCGTCCGTTCTGAATTTTCTCTTCATGTCTGAACAACTCCTTGCTACTCGCTCAATTTCCACTCAACTTCCACAAATTATACATCAAAACGTAGGTATTTTTGCTGGCTTTAAGACAGTGTCACTATAATTATTGTGAGAGTTACGTTTTTTTCACAATTTGCCTCGAAGTGACACATGGTCTAAAAACTCCCCATTCAAAGTCTATGGGGAGGTTGTGAAACTCAGAGCTGAAATACTGAAACTGAAGGCATTTTCAAATCGTCATATCTCCTTAACGAAGCAAAGTTAAGACATGAGGCTTGTCCCTGTATATCTTCAGACACTCCTGACACTCACAATTCAAGAATTATTTTCTCACCTATTACCGTTCTGAGATGAGTTAGACTTGTTTGAGGGGTGGAAATCTGTCCTCCTCTCATTTTTCAAATTCCGAAAATGAAGCCGTTTCTTCTCTCGTCATATCTCCGCGACGGAGATACAAAGAGCTATGTAAATCGCAGTCAAAGTACACCAAAGTCCGCTGATTCACCCAGTGCAAGAATTATGCTTCTATCCCACCTAGTTTTTGAGTTACACGACGTTTTGTAACTCCAAAAAACGGCGTTTTTCGCGTCTCACCGCGATCTAATTCTGACTCCTCATCACCCTTTTTTTCAAAGCGCCCGCCCCCTTAGAGGTGGCGCGATTGGTAATGACACCGCTCTTCAGACCAGAGGTCGTGGGTTCGATTCCACCTTGGCCCACATGTTTTTTTTTTAACTACAAATTTATACACTATCACAGACCGGTAATTCATATTGATAATTTATTACAATTCTGCAAAGTTTAATGATTTTAGCAGCTTTTCTAATATGGACCTCAGATTCTGGTTAACAGTCTATGGCAGAAATACATACAAGTACACAGCCTGATGAAGCAGACAGAAGCAGTACCTCTGATTGGTTCCGCAGTTTCACCTCTTATCAGCACAAATCTCACCCTCTTCTGCTGTTTTCACCTCTTTTCTGCTAATTTGAGCTTCTGTTCCACAGTGCACTCAGCCTCTTCTGCTGTTTTCATTAGAATTTTAAGCTTTTCCACCTTTTTTCAGTTACGTGAGAACCAGTTTGGCTCAATGAGTAGCTGAAAAATATCAGCCTCTTCTGCTGTTTTAGCAGGATTTCAGAGTTCAGCTTTTTCACTTGTTTTAAGCACAAATTTCAGTTTCTTTACCTCATTTCACAACAAAGTTCTTCCTCTTCACCTCTTTTCTGCTAATTTGAGCTGCTGCTCCACAGTGCACATTTTCCCTCTCATCATATCTTTGCTTGTGACCAGAACTCATTTGGCTCAGAGGGTAGGGCATCTGTCGTGAGACCCGGTGGCAGAGGTTCGAATCCTACCTGTGACAGCTGCTACACATGTTCACTGCTTGCATGCGCTCTGCTTTCTTGACACTCTCCAGTGTGTCATTACACATACAGCCATCTTCAGCAAGCACTTCTGCTTCTACACTTCTTTTCAACTCGGCTTTTTGCTTCTTTACCTCTTTTCAGCAGAAATTATTCCTCTTCACCTCTTTTCTGCTAATTAGAGCTCCTGCTCCACAGTGCACTTAGCCTCTTCTGCTGTTTTCATTAGAATTTTAAGCTTTTCCACCTTTTTTCAGTTACGTGAGAACCAGTTTGGCTCAGTGAGTAGCTGAAAAATATCAGCCTCTACTACTGTTTTAGCAGGATTTCAGAGTTCAGCTTTTTCACTTGTTTTAAGCACAAATTTCAGTTTCTTTACCTCATTTCACAACAAAGTTCTTCCTCTTCACCTCTTTTCTGCTAATTTGAGCTTCTGCTCCACAGTGCACATTTTCTCTCTCATCATATATTTGCTTGAGACCAGAACTCATTTGGCTCAGAGGGTAGGGCAGCTGCCGTGAGACCCGGGGGCAGAGTTTCGAATCCTACCTGTGACAGTTGCTACACATGTTCCCTGCTTGCATGCGCTCTGCTTTCTTGACACTCTCCAGTGTGTCATTACACATACAGCCATCTTCAGCAAGCACTTCTACACCTCTTTTCAACTCATCTTTTTGCTTCTTTACCTCTTTTCAGCAGAACTTCTTCTGATTCACCTCTTTTCTGCTAAATGTTTAGCCTTTTCACCTCTTATTAGCACAATACTAAGCAGCTTCTGCTAATTTCACCAGAATTGTCAGTCTCTCCACCTCTTCTTTGTAAGAATCAGTTTGGTCCAGTAAGGTGAGACGCCGCCTATAGATCAGAAAGGCCAGGTTCGAATCTCGCTCAGGGCAATGTTTTTTGTTTTTTCAACTTTTTCTGCTTTTTTCAGCAGAAATCTTCAGCGTAAGGCATCCACACAGCATTTTCGCAGGAAATGCAATTTTTTCTAGTTCTATTTTATTATTATTCTGTATTCCGTACGTTTTTTGTAATCTATCTCCTTCAAAACCGTTCAACTTAGAAAAACCATTCAAACACCGTTAGATTCCTATTCTTTTGGACAACATTGCTTCTATTTTTCTCATTTTTAACATTTATATTTTTAATTTTATTCAACTTTTTTCAACAAAAATTTATAATGTATTTCAATGGGGAGACCCTTCAAATTCTCATTCAACTTCCTCCTCTTTAAACTGTATCTACTTCCACATACATTGACATAGAGCCACCATTCAAACTTTAAAACGAAGACAAGACATTCAACTATTCAACTTGTATTTATCTTTTCAATATCTATTATACTTTTTCTTCAGTTCCAGTTTAAGTTTCATGATGTTTTTTCACCCGTTTCAGAGTTTATAATGGGTGTGTATGGGACGGAATGTTGGGGCTAGAGTGAGGCAGCTCAACTGCTAGAGTGAGAGGAGCAAAAAAAATAATCTTAAAATCTTTTTTAAAACTGCTGCTGTGTCCGCAGCGTTTGCTCTACAGGTATGATTTTACCCTCAAAACGTAGCCATGGCTGTCCTCTTTCATCCAATGTGTTTACTATTGTACTAGGTGTTATGGTTCTTTCATAAATGTCACCAATGCACAGCCTCCTCCCTCCAACTCTTCCATAGACTCTAATGTTAAAATGGCTCAGAAGGTTCGTTTGAAAATCAGAAGAGCATGGTGTCTTTCCACTGTCACCACGTCCATATAATAAACTCCACAGACATGAAAACTGAGAATTTGGTAGACTAGACATTGCTGTCGCTCACAGTGAAAGAATTTTGTCAATACGACTTTTACTTTTCATTTGGGAACGATTTGTTTCGGCCTGACTTTTCTGTTCATTTTAAGCAGCAAAAGTGAGGTGCATGTCTGTGTACGTGTGTATGGAGCCATTGGGTGCGGTCACTATAGCAACCAGGCTCACACCTGCCTGCTTAACGAGCTCTGCCTGCCACTGTCCCAAGATTCATCTTAAACACTTCTCTTTCAACTGCTGCTGTGTCCACAGTGTTAAAGCCATCATTTTACCCTCAAATTGTCGCCATTATTGTTCTCTTTCCAACACCGTGTCTTTCAAAGCTCAGGCATTTAAACTTTTTAAACTGTGTGGATCAAAGTGGAGGGATCACATTTGAGTCATTCAGTGATTCAAAGAATATGACCTTTTAATATTCATTCAGATGTTTTCTGACTCTAAATTTTCTTTTCTCATTACTCATCTTTTTCTAATTTACATTTTAAACATTTTCAGCTTTTTTCCAACTTCTTCTCTGTGTGATTGTCAGCTTTTAGCAGTTCAGCTTTTTTGTTTTCATGTGCAAATTTCTGTATCTTTCATCTCGTTCAACATTGTTAACTTAAAATTCAGCAATTAATTCATTTCAATGCATACATTCAGATTCAAGCATTCACACTGCAGTTTCTTCAGAAAATGCACTTTCTAGTTATTTATTACTCTTTTGTTGAGCGTTATCAGCAGACAGGCAGCAGACAGACTGAGGAGAGAGTATTTTATAAAATATAAGTTTTAAATAATTATTTAGAAGATTTAAGATGGCTTCACTTCACTAAATTGGATAAATAAAACATCTTTTTGAAATTATTTCAACTATAAATGTTCAACATGAAAATGAAGTCCATACGCTGCGCTAAAATAATTTAGAATGACATTTGTTGATGGATGAGGTAGATGAAGGCACGATATAGCCCAGAACATCTAAAACGCTCCAAAGATGCATAATGGAATTATCAAATAATTTATAGATTTTTCCCGATAATTTAATATTGAAGAAAATCATTTATTGTTTAATCTAAAGTGACCTATAGTTAGCCTGACAGATTTTGTGCTACATGAGAATAAGTAAAACCCGAATCTGTCCGGTGATCATATGCAGGAACTGATGTGTTAGCTAGTTTTAGAAAATTGCTAACTAGCTCTTAGCCAGCAATGTTCTACTCCACATTGTCTTATTGTTTTAGTTATGTGTTTATATTAGTACATATAACCACAGTTGAAACTACTGCTAGGTATGAGTTGACATCTACTTGGCTAACTCAGTTTTAGCCAAGGTCAGCTATTCATTCAGTTTTATCCATGATAGCTAACCATGGTACATGCTAATACCCCTTTGTACTGGCTTTCATTCTAAACACGTGTTTTAGACATCTAACCAATGGACATCAGTTAATGGCTTAAAATGTTACTAAATGTTGTCAGTTAGTGTTTCTTAGCAATAGTCACAGTCGACTGACTGATAAGAAATAGGCTACTTAGCTGATGCTATAAATAAAAACCAAAAAAGAAAGAAAGGGGGGGAGACATGCTAGACATCATTAAGCCTAATCCAATACTTTTGTTTTACTTGTGGACACATCTTACTACACAGGAGCCTTTTAGTTGTTCTACGATGTGATAATGACACTGTTAAACTATTTAAAATAATATATACAGAAATGGCATGAATAACATTCAGTGTCATATTTTAAAATAACCCAACAGATTGGGATTGGGATTCAGGTATTTGTTTAAGTTTGATATTGCAAAGCTTTTCAATGCAATGCTTGGTGCTGCAGGTTAGGGTTAGCATGTATAATGATTTAGACCTCAGAGGGTTAACAGAATGATTTTAACAAAAGGGTCAAAAGGGTAATTATATCTGTAAATAATCTGTAAATATATTTTAAAAAATGTCTGTTTTATATGACATCATGCATGTTGGTTGTCCTTCTTAAACTAAACGTCTTTCAAAATACAGGATGAGGGTAAGGGGTTAACACCTATGACTTCTACCTCAGAGGGCTCAGAGATCACTACCTATTACCACGTCTGTGACATGAGTAACAATGAATATTTAATTAAAGTTATCCATTTGGCCAGTGAACACTCTTCCTATTATTTATGCTCTTTTGGTCTGACAGCCCTTTGAAGTTAATTTGAAGACAGTGTATTTCAGGGACTCTTTTAAGTTTGGTTGGAGACTCTACAGTGCTCTGGCTCAGTATGGGCTCGAGCATCTGTCTCTTTGTGTTAATCGCTTCAGTGGACCTGTGTCTCCCTGCCTTCCATGCAGTGCGTGCTTTGATAAGAAACTTTGCCAGTGGGGAAGGAGAAGCCCTTAATGAAATAAATATGATGTTCTTTGCTGTTAAAAACATCACTGGAAGCAGCAGATGCCAGAAACCACGCAGCATCCTTGCCTGCAGCTAACAGCAGATTCCAATAAGAATCCTAAAAGCTTGTCTGTTGGACCTCTCATAGATTATCTATCAGCTCAGATTTTGGGAAATTCTGGCCTACTATGATGAGCTGGTTTAAAGGTGGAATAACACGGTGGACGTGTAACCGGCGTTTGTGTCGTTTCAGCTGTTTTTCTTGTCCGCAGTGCATGTGCTATCCTGCCAAGTAGATGTTTGCTTGGAGCCAAACAGATCCTGCTTCCATGGAGTCGTAAACCGAGCTAGTTTAAACTAAAGCATCATTTGGATGCAGCAATAGGTCTGCGCCTGCACGATGGAACTCAATTTCTGCCGGTTTCAGTGGTTTCATAATTTCCAAGCGAGCGGGGGAAACAGATCTCTCTCACCTCAGCACAGCGTGAAGTAAAGGGAGTGCTGCATCTTCGGTTTCGGAAATTTACTGATAATAGGTGACACAGACACCTCCTATATGAGGCCAAAAGGTGTGCGGGGGCAGGGGGTTCAGGATGCTATTAGACATGCAGCCAGGACAGAGCAGAAATCCAGTTTCAGCTCTAAGACTTAAATATGCTGTTGGCCTCTCACAAGTTTGGTTTCCCAATTTTGGGGAACCCACTGGTAGAATCCAAAAAGGTGATTGCAGTAGGCAGCAATAATACTGATCTAGGTAATGTGAGATGGATGAGCCAGAGGAACAAATAATTTGCACCAGTTCTCACCAGAATTGCCGTTTTGTTTCCTCACAGCATGTTAGTATAATTGAACTGAGCTTAAAACCCTTTTCATCCCAGGAGGGCGATTTAAGCAGGCAAACAATTTCCAGCACCGCCACCGATTTATAAAAAGTACATTTAAAAAACAAATATGCACAAGGTGAACTGAGACAATCTTCTGGTTCTAATGACTTTAAATTAGTCTTGGAAGAAATGTGGAATTAAAATACACGACTGCTAATATAGCCCTAAAAATAATATTTTAGAAAAAAATATTCTGGCAGCTTTTTCCACAATTTCAGAGTTTCTCATAAAGATGTTAATGAAAAGCAGATCATTATGATCATCATTACAAAGAATAATTGCTACCTCATGTTTCAAAGGGAACATTAAGGTGATGGTTGAACCTCAACCGGCAGCTCTGACTCATGTTTCTGTGCTTACTCAGCCAGTTTGGATAATTAAATTCTAAGCAAGGGACTGGAGCCCGGGATCAACTTATTAACATCCTGATTGTCTATGAATATGCATTACTGGTGTGCTATGTCCATCCCCGTGTCTGTTCCACTTTCCTCCGAGGCCATCGTCTCACTTCACTCTCTTCTGAAGAGCCATTATGTTTCCCACTGCAGAGGAGATAGATGCTTCATTATTAAACAGGCAGCCTTTGAAGTAGTTCGGATTGATCTGTCCACCCGCAATTTAAACAATCCTGCGTGTGTTAAGGGGAGGCGAGCGGCAAGGATCAATAGCTAAACACTTATAGTAATTTCATTTTTGACTTATAGCTCGGCGCATCGTGCATGCAGATCTGGCCGGCTTGAACTGGAGTAACGGAGGAACACAGCCACTTAAACCACTCTCAGCCTCAGAATACTTTCACACAGAACACATGCTTGTTTTCAAAGTGCAACAACACTTTTATCTCTCACTGACTTTTAGGCTGTCTCATCTACTATTCAGTTCTCTCAGTGGAAATGTCTTAATGATGCAACTTTGGGAAAAGACGATAAATTTACAGACGGGTTACAAATGAAGAGGAGAAAGCTGAATAAAAAATGGAGAAACATAACACTGGATAAGTACGAACAAGGACCGAGCGTTGCCCCCCCGGTTGCGTGCATCAGAACAAAAACAAGCTTCTAAACCCCTTTGATACTACACAGCACTACATGTACACATTTTTGTACATGAAGTTCAATCTATCGATCAGTATCTTAGAAAACATTTCAAAAAATTATTACAGAATGGTAAACCTAGCATCTTACATTACCTATTACATCACTTTCTAGTTGTGAAGATACCAAAACATTGCAGTGATTTTAACTGTACTACAGCAGGGATTAGGTAACATTTACCAATTATGTCTAACTTTATTTCAATAAAATATTGAAGTGCTTCTGGCTTTGTTTTATGTTATGGAGCAGTTGTGGTGCTATTGTTAAAAAACTGTCAAGATCAACACAAATTTTAGCAAATAGCGATTGGCACCCACCTGTTACTTTAGGTACACCTTGCTACTACCAGGCTGGACGCCCCTGTTTCCATTTAGAAGTGCATTCATAGATAGATCACAGTGTTGGAAACATTCCTCAGAGGCTTTGGTCCATATTGACATGATAGCATCGCACGGTTGCTGCAGATTTGTTGGCTGCACATCCATGATGTGAATCATTCATTCCACAAAATCCCAAAGGTGCTCTATCAGATGGATCAATGCTTTCATGGTGTATGCGCCAAATTTCTACCCAACCGTTCAAATACTGCCCCATATTTAGGACCCATCGGACCAGGGAACATTTTTCCAGTTTTCTGTTTTTCTGATGAGGCCATGCAAATTATAGCTTCAGTTTCCTGTTCTTAGCTGACAGGACTGGCCCCCGGTGTGCTCCCATGCTTCAAAGTTGGGAGTGTTGCGCATTCAGACGTCATCTTCTTCATAGCTCGGTTGTATTGAGTTGTTATTTTTGAGCTACGGTTGCCTTCCTATCAGCTCGAAGCAGTCTGGCCATTCTCCTCTGACAACTGGCATCGTCGAGGCATTTTCTCCCAGAGAACTGCTGCTCACTGGATCTTTTTTTGTGTTTCAGACACAACCCCAGAGATGGTTGTGCAGAAAAATTCCACTAGATCAGCAGCTTCTGAAATACTCTGCCCAGTCCATCTATCACTAACAACCATGCTGCGTTCACCTTTCTTCCCCCAGTTTTGTTGCTCAGGTTGAAATCCAGCATGCCTGGATGTCTTGAATTGCTGCCATGTAATTGGCTGATTAGATATTTGCATTAGTGGGTTAAAAAAGGGTACTTAATTAAGCGGCCAGTGAGTGGATACTCATAAGGGCACCTGCAGTCAAGTTCTAAAGATAATAAGTGTATAATCACAGTAACCTGTTACTATATAGCCACGCTCGATACTTTCAAACATTAGAATTTGACTGCATATGCAATAAGGCTGGTGACAAACCATTCCCACTAAGTGAAGTAGAACCGTACTGGGAGCACAAATTAATTGTAGCATGTGGAATGACTTTAAACCTCTGAAATGCACTGCTGCTGCTGTAAACAAAGCCCAGAAATGGTAAAACACTGCATTAAACAGGTGAATAAAGTCATGTGCAAAGAAAAAACAAAGGTCTTAAATTTAGATTTAGCTCACAGGTCCAAAACATATTCCAAAGTAAGGCAGCGGATTCATTTTAATATGCAGCCCAAACCAAAATTACACATCAAAGTCTTTACAGGTGTAGTGAAGTGGTACACACAGACTACACAGACTGACATATAGATGCAAGAGATGTCTCGACTCAGTTTGTGCTAATGAAATAATAAAAAAAAAAATCTGGGTTTTGGAGTTTGAGTGAGCTTAATCTGTTCCTCTGCTCTGCTTGAGGCTAGCAGCTCAAGGCTTCATTAGCTCCATAACACACAGAATACCCCGGATGGAGCCGTTGGTGGTTAAGTTGTGTTGAGAGTAATGCAGGCATGAGGTTTTTACAGAAAAAAACACATTTATGGTAAATGATTTAGGCTACATGTTCTTTGATACTGACCAGCTCTTTAATGAGACTGTCATGTCCAAGCTGGACTCTTCTCCAGTGCATTGTTTAGAGCTGTTTTGTCAAAGCA
Source organism: Aulonocara stuartgranti (assembly GCF_965226115.1). NCBI lineage: Eukaryota > Metazoa > Chordata > Actinopteri > Cichliformes > Cichlidae > Aulonocara > Aulonocara stuartgranti. The sequence continues at coordinate 33,467,752 of NC_138943.1, read as the reverse complement.
TGAGGTTTCCCTTCACGTCTGTGCCCTGATGCTCTGAGGGAACTGTTACTCCTGCTCTTGATGTGTCAGTGAGCATGTTTATTGTTTGAACGTGCATGTTTTAACCCAAGCCATGACCGTTTTAAGTGCAAAAATATAACCAATTAGCACCAAGAGCAAACTTGGCAGTTTTCAGATCAACAGTCTAACCATTTTGTTTTTGGAGCCTAAACCCAAGCAGCGAGTGGGAAAACTCAAAAGGTGAAAATGTTAGGTGTCGCTGTGTGCAGACAGGAATAGGACCCAAGGTGCAGACTCCGGAGACAGTCGTGAACTCAAAAAGGCTTTAATTTGGTACTCAAAAATATAACATAACTGAAAAAACTCAAAACAAACTTAAACCAGAGGAATGACAGAACACACAGCTAAGAAAACGGTAGATCGCGACCCGGACACAGAGAAACACAGGGCTTAAATACACAGAGGGAGTAATCAGGGAATGAATAACAGGAGGGAAATACAGCTGGGGCAAATCAGAACTGAGAGACAAAAGGAAGCGTAACCTGAACACACTAAGACAGAGACCTTCAAAGTAAAACAGGAAACACATAACATAGACTCACATGCAGGCACTACAGAGGGAACAGAGACGTGGGACCAGGGCAGACACAAACACTGACTGAACACGGGGATATAGGAACTAAGGATACATAGAGACGCGAACTAGACAAGGGGATGCAGGTGATAGGGGAGACAGAGCAACTAAAGAAGACAGAGACATAAGCCATAAGACGGAACTCAAAGAAACCAAAAACTAGAAATTATAAATAATAACATAAACTCAAAAACCCTGGGTCGACGACCCAGGCATCCTAACAGAAAAACACAAATGTCCTACTGGGATAGGAACAGCGACCTCCTGGCAAACAAACTGCAACCTTGGTACTAGATTATCTGACTCTAAGAGTTTTTAGGAGTGTGCCTTGCTAGTAACCCTGAAAGCAAATATAGTGTATAGAGTCTCATGGCAATCTTACACACATACTGTCCACTAGCTTTCCCAGCATATTGCAGCACTGCAGCACTGGTTTCTGAGAACAGGAAAGGATTAATCAAAACAGCCTCAGCAATATCTCATCAGTGATTAATTATATCTAACTCGGGCTCTCAAAATAATAGCCTACCTTGTTAATTTAGCAAGCACAATAGGGAACTGATACCTCCGTATTATTGCTTTTCATGGACACGCTCCCATTATTTTTATTTACAAGAGGGGGCAGAATAAGGATGCCCTGCCCTTTGGGCCAATAAATCCCATCATTTCTGTATGCAAAAAGTGAGGGAGTCAATAGGCTGTGTGCTGTTAGCTGTTGACTTGGTGATGAAATCAGAGAGGGGATTGTGCCATCCTCATCCTGACGACACTACAAGAAATAAGAGCAGCTCCTCGCGCAGTTAGGGTTTATTATATTGGCTTATTATAAGACATATTATATATTTGATTGCACGAGAAGCTGTCTAAAAAAAAAGAAAAACAAAAGGAAACACATTTAAAAGTGTTTATGTGTCACATTGTCATGGCACACAGGGGTACGTGAACGTAACAGCAGTGGAAACAATAAGAGATGGTGTCACCTCGCTGCCCCATTTCCCCTGCTTTTTTATTCAGATGTGATCACTTGTTGACAGAGAGGGCTTAAAAATGTTCCTGCTGGATTGACACCAGCGGGGTTTTTTCCCCTTTTTTCCTTTCTTTTGCGCACTTCCCCCTCAGCAGCACGCGGACAGTACAGGCTATGTGCCCGAGCGTGTCTTCCTCCCTCCTCCTGCCTGCCTCCCTGCATCTGACAGCGTCCCTCCCTCTTTCTCTCTCCTCCACCTCCCTCTCTCATTACGCCTTTCACCGGCAAAACTCCAACACACACATACACACACATAAACACACAGACACACGCGCCACCTTCCCCTTAAACCGGGAAATAAACACGAAGCGACGGCAGGAGCAGGACCGAACTCCCCCGGCCCGCACCATCCATGGTCCTCCCCTGGATGTCTGTCTGACAGGAGGGTATGTTGACTATCTTCATCTTTTTTTTAAAAAATTAGCACACTGTTGGTTTTTATTTGAATGTCGCGCTTTGGTGCTTCCTTCCTTTTCCACACGTAATTGTATGATCACGGCTTCTTGTTACGGTCTTTTTGTGCTGCAGTGGGGCGGGAGGGGACGGGGGCTTTTATCCAAGCTGCAGCTACTTCACGTAGAAGCGATCATTGTAGAAGGCGCACGGACTATGCCCGCTTGCCTGCGCCGTCCTCTGCCGAGGGATGAATAACATTATGGGAATGGAGCAGGGGCAGGAGCGAGTTGTTTGCGCCCGCTGGTATCAGAGCTGCAAGCCTGCAGCCAGGCAGCCCCTCCCTCCCTCTCTCTCTTATATATACGTGATGTTTTCATCCTGAAGTTAAAAGTTGCTGCTTTAAGAACAAAATCGCCTTCTGTGTTTGTGTCTCAGCCTGTCAGGGCAAACTGGATCTTCTCTTGTTTAAGTCTGTTCGTTCTCAAATGCACCCATCAGCACTTATGCAACAGCCACCCTGACAAATACACACACACACACACACACACACACACACACACACACACACACACACACACACACACACACACACACAGAGGAGTTACTTGCACAATGTTGCCTCCCATCAACACCTCTGGCTTGCCCACACAAAGCAGTTATATTTAGCTTCCAAAACAAAGTGGAGGGGATGTACAGTGCATTTAATGCTGTAAAACCCACAGTGAGTGATTCTGTCAGTGCTGTGGCCTGAAACAGTGACTTTAGTGAAAACTGTGAAGGCAGTTTGGCCGCAGAGGTGAACACTGAGGCAGGTCACGTTATGGAAGTGACCTCACCTTCGCCCCCCTGCCCTCTGGCTTTCACTAGTTATGTGGACTTGGTTGGAAGGACTTGCCTTCAGGATGCTTTAGTAGGAATCTTTCAGCATTTGCATGGCTTTCCCAATGACATTTGATAGCTTTGATGTTTCATGCCGATTGAGTTGTTAACAGCTGATGCAAAGGGATATTTCCAAATGTTTATAACCTCTTCCTATTGATTTTGTCATCCTTAAATTTGTGCAAGTCAGACAGTCCCCTCTGCAGGGTTCCTGGCCTGCTCCCTGCCCCCATACAGGTGTGCTTATGGCACTTTGTCAACACATTTCTTCAGGCCGCACATGCACCGTCAGCCTCAGCTGGCAGGCCTGCTGTCACACCGCATCTATGTCGTTAACATCGGACACACTCCTGCTCCTGCTGTGTCAGCCTTGCCTAATCAGCCTGCCAGCCAGCCTCCCTCCGAGCATCACCTGATGCTTCTTCTCCTCCTCCTTCTTCTTCTTCTTTTCCTTCACCAAACACCCCCACCCCCACGCCTCCTACCTGCAGGGGAGCCATTACCTCATCTCAGCACCAGTTTCTGCACTGCTAGCTCATCATTATTTTTGCATCAAATTGCGATCATACGACGTTCAGACATGGGAAAGTGCTCCAAACTCAACGATTCTCTGTGTCTTGTCTTTTTTACTGTAGTGTACACACAAAGTTTCGCTACTGATGTGCACACGTCGGTGTTTGTGCGTGATGCCTGAGGGTACTGCTGGGATTTCACAGCCCAGCATGCTGCCTAACAACATTTGCAATTCAAATGAGTTTGTATGAGGCATCTGAAGCAGCCCTCCTCTCCTCTGTGTCTCTTTGGAGGCACTTGCGGATGAACTCAGCCATTTCTTATTTCAGTGTTACGTCTCTGTTGGAAAAAGAGGGCAGTTACTTGCTTCTCAGAGCCACAGAGGAGGAATAAAGTACAAATCTTCCTTCAGCCGTGTTTTAGTTTGCATGTTCTTTAGCATTTGGTACAGGAACATGGAATGCTGCATAATTATGCAGGGTCACCCTGATGTTACAAACATTAATAAACAAGGCACCAAGGCTGTGTGGGTCTGTGTGTGTGCGTGCGTGTCCTGCACTCTGGCTGTCATTGCTGTTGGCCTAGCTAAATGTTTTTTGACCCGTCGTGTTTTTGTAGCTTGGCCAGTGTGGTCACGTCTCTTCCTGCCTGCTGAACTCCAGGGACCGATCCCAGACACACACACGCACACAGAAATGTATTTGCACTTCTGTGTTTGTGTAGACTACCCTGACCCCGACCCTACCCGTCTCATCTAAATGCCTCCTTCTCTAACCTTCAGTGTTATAATCTTCAAAAGCATGGATGCATCAACCTTCAGTGTAACAGCATCGATATTTCTGGCTGTGATTCTTTGAGCTGTTCAGTGTTTGCATTCTGTAGATGCTTCTCTGTGTAGTTGTTTTCACCAATAGTGGGGCTGCATTCAAATTGCATTTCTCCTCCACAAGGGCGCACAATGTATGCATGCGCAAGACGTGATGTGGAAGACAAAAGTTTGTGTATTCATAGATTACGGATCTGATCATTAGTTATCATTTAATAATGATAATAATAATAATAATAATAATAATGGATTGCATTTATATAGCGCTTTTCGAGACCCTCAAAGCGCTTTACAATTCCACTATTCATTCACTCTCACATTCACACACTGGTGGAGGCTACAGTTGTAGCCACAGCTGCCCTGGGACAGACTGACAGGGGCGATCAGTCAGCCTCGCTGACTGATATGGCAGCAAGGCTGCAGCAAGGCTGCCATATCGCGCCATTGGCCCCTCTGGCCATCACCAGTAAGCGGTAGGTGAAGTGTCTTGCCCAAGGACACAACGACCGAGACTGTCCGAGCCGGGGCTCGAACCGGCAACCTTCCGGTTACAGGACGAACTGCCAACTCTTTGAGCCATGCTTTACCACAAGCATGACTGTCATTATTAAAAAAAAAAACTGCACAAAGAGTCGTCTCAATCCTCATTTGGAGACATTTGTGCCTTTCTCATTATGAAAAGATTTGCTGCACCCACAAGTAAAAGCAAATAAGCTGAGATTGAAATGTAAAAGCATTGCTGTTGTGATTCATTATTACAAAATAATAAAGTTAATGAAAACAAAATATTCAAACCAGAAGCAGCAAATGGAAAGCGGTGCTAACTCTCCTACGTTTTCAGACATGGAGTACGTCAGATAGCTTCATGCTAGTGGTGCTTCCTATCAGTGAGTCTGCAAGGGTTCAAGTGATGCAAATTCCATCATCAGAGGATGTGTAAGATGTTCTATATAGAACCATGATTACAGTGTTTCAAGAGCGATATCGATAGTTAGCGATGTTATTTTGCTTTTACACACAAACATCAAAGTGCATTTTCCTAGCATTTATTTTGTGTAGTTATTTATTTACTAATTTACGCGCATTTACTGTGCTCGGATCAGCTCGTTGTTGTTTGTAGGGAACAGGGAGTGCCCACTGGTGGACAAAATATGCAATGTCAACACTCAGAACATGGTTGAAGGGTGTTTCTTCAGTTTCTTCTTTGCGTTTTACATTTTCATTTATCAGTCACCCAGATCAGCAAATAGCTTTAATCAGATGATAATATCAACACCCCATAAATCATTTGGGCGATAGTTCTTATGAAGATTAAGAATGGTGAAAATGCCACATATCCCTCAGAGTTTTATTAAGTGCAGTTTGATGTTCAGCACAATTTCTGAACGTTGGTCTGACAGTTACTTTGTAACTACTTAGTTCAGAGCAGCTGTCAATCACTGCTGTCAGTCGTGACAACATCAGATGCTTTATAATATCAAATAAATGATGCAAAGTAAAATTTGACATGAAGTATATAATAAGAAGCCCTTAATTTGCAGTGTTTTTGATTTGGATTCTATTGTGGAGAAAGTAGTCTGGCAGGAGCTCACGTGCAAGCTACAAATTATTGGTTGAAATGTGCTTTTGAGCAACAATGTTAAATGGGAAATAGTATGTGACAAATATTGAATCAGTAATGCCATCTTCCTCTTCAGTGAGTCTCTGTACTCCAACTCCAAGGTCGTGGACTGCAGCTGCCTCTCAGCGAGTGCACCATAGTGGCACATTAAGCCATTCCCCACCTGCTAGATTGAGTGAGTGGCCATGCAGCTCACAGCTGATCTCCAGGTCAGAGCGACGTCTAGCATTCTCACGTCCACGGGTTATCAGACAGGAGAAGGATATCAAGGACCACGTGAATAGGTAAATGGTTAGTAGTGACTGAACTTTCAAAATAAGAGCACACAACTGTCTACTAGTGACTCTATAGTGTTGTTCTTTCAGACAGATGAAAGAAAAAAAGCCTAAAGGCTGCTAAAAAATCCAAGGAGAGCTCTATAATAACGTGAATCTGATATGTAAGAGATCATGTTTGGGGATTTATTTTCTCATGTCTCATCGGCTCAATAGAGAGAGGTATTTATGACCTATAATACAACCAGCCACAAGGGGCACAATCAAGATACTTTGGCTTTGCTACTGGGAAGATGTCATTTTTGTCCAATCTCAAGCCTATGCTGACTAGAATGCTGACTACTTTCACATGCAAATCGAGCATAGCCTACACACCGTGTGTCTAATGCCTGATACCTGATAAGAGATGAGTAGTACTGTGTTACTGATTGTGGGCTGATACAGCTGTAATTTTAGAGGTACAGCAGTACCTGCAGCACTCTGCAGATGTGTGTTTGTTTAGCCAATATGCACAGAGAGGGAATCTTCTCCTGTTTTACACACTCTTTTGTCAGCTTGATTTGGGGAAAAAAAACAAAAGAGGATAGATAACACAACATTACTGCCACTGAGTCTGACAACATAATTGCAGTGGTTGCGTGATTTGTTTTTTTAATGGGGATCGAATTAAGCCTCATCAGATTGTAGCATCCACTGCAGTCCTGTCAGAATATTATTAGGGTTCAGACTGGAACATCATTGTTTCACAGTCTGTCTTGGGGTTGCCAGCAGCAATGTCGACACTTATTTGGTCGTCCCCCGTCTTTATGTCACAGGTCTCATTTTAAGCCAGTTATATCCTGCTGCTGTCTGTCTGATCAAGGCCGCGTTTTTTAGCTTTCTACAGCTTCTAGCGATTTATTTCCTTCTTCCAGTTGCATCATTCTGTTGCCCTCAGATGTGAGAATAAAGAAGGAGGAGCTATTTCATGCTGTAAGACAGTTTTATGTCGCTCTTCTGTTTCCCACCTTCGGTCACATGTGTCCTCCCTCCCCGGCGATGAGAAGCATCACTTTGTCCTTCTAAAGGGGGTGAGGTGGGGGGGATTCTTAGCTTCACCCTGAGCAGCTGTGGCTCAGCTCGCCTCAGCCTCATGATTGCAGTGACTCAGCAGGTTGTCCTTCTTTTTGCTCCTTTTCCTCCTCTTCTTTGCATACCCGCGCTCGTCTCCCTTGATCCCTCTTCGCTGCCGCCTCCCTTGAACAAATCCCCTGCCTCTGAAGGATGAGACTCATCATGTTGTTGTCTGGCTTTGATATGGCTCACGATATCCCATAATGCTGCTTTTTCTTGCCTCCCCACAGTAAAGGAAAAATATATTTTACAGGCAAAGTTGGTTCATGTGGGGCGGTGAACAGCAGCCGCTTCTTTTCAGGTTGATTATTCCGCCTTCGCTGAGGTCTGCTGTGGAAATACTTTTATCCAGCTATTTTGGCCTCTTCCAAAAAACCAGGCCAGCAGCTATTGTTTCCTTTTGGCCGCTTCACCTAATTAGAGCCGTTGCATTCAACAGTTGTGGAGGAAGGCTAATTCCGCTGTTGATCTTTGTTCATTTCTCCCTGTGATTGCTGAGCGGGATCGTCTGAGTTTTCCGTGTAAAAATCCGGTAAAACGAGGAAAAAATAGTCGGTGCCAAGGTCGATCTCTGTGCAAACTGTTAATAAATTCATAAATCAAGACCTAAAAAGAGGATTAGGTGAGATTAGGGTTGCAAAAAGTAAAATAAGAATCACAACAATAGCCTGCTTACTGCTGCTTAGCAAAATACAGATGAGGTGATTTGCATAAAATAATTTTCGAGCATGATTAAGTTGCACGTTGCAGGTAAAGTAAGGCTGCATTTGGCCCAAGTGCTCAGTGATTAAAATGTTGCTGCTGCTGGTGCGTGGTTAACGAGATATACAGCTCAGCTAAGGACAGTAGGTACACTCTGATGTCTACATTATATTTCACTGATAATTAAACTGAAGAGGATTGTGCACCAAATGCCCAGTGAAGCAGGTGGGCGTAGTCTGCAGGCAGGCTGTGTTTGGCTGTCTTCTTGCTGGGTATCACCCAGTGGTCCTCCATGCTGGAAAATATGTTTATTGAGGGTCTTGCTGCTGCTGTTTGTTGCAGTGGTCTGTGGAGGAGTACAGTAGGCGCACATACGACTCCCACTGCCTTCGGGCCCATTGTGTGGCTTTTAAACTGGTCGGACAGGTCGGAAGGCAGATCCAGGCACAGTCATTACTCTGCACTGTGTACAGTCATGCTTGGTTACAGAGTGTGTGTTTACACTTCTCAGTTTATGCTGCGGAAACACGTGACACACTTGTGTGTGTTTTTCTGAGTTGTTCATACGTTTGTTGCACCGACTTGTTTGTGTTGCTGCTTTTGGAGCTTCGCGAAGGATCAACTGTACTGCGCTGTACACACAGAGAAAATCTGTGGCAAAGCATGCGAGCTGTGTACTTATTCTTACATCAAATCCTATTCATGACGTCATCTTTTTTTATATCACAACCGAGAAACCTCTTCAGCTTCACATATTTTCTTCTGTCACAAATCCTTTTTTAGCTAATGGGCTTTTTGTAGAGTCCATTCGGTAGCTGTTTGGACCGTGTCGTGTGATTAATCATGCCAAATTATTGGTATTGGCTCATGTTAGTCCCGTTTAACCTCTCACGTTAATTGTAAACTGGCTAAATGTTTAGAAACGGTATCATGACAAGCTAAAACTGTTTTTTGGCATGAATGATAAATATGTAACAAAAATATTAGTATCTGAATTGGCTATTGGCCAAATGCACTGCTTAAATGAAATGAAAGGATTTCATTTCATGTTAATCAGAGCCTATCATCAAGTTAGTTAACTTCCTGTGATATTGAGGTTTTCCTTTTTATTATTTCTTCTTGAACTTTCAATCAGAACTTTGAGCTATTAAACATAAAACTAAAGGCACCGAAGGACTCAGACTACTTGAAATTTGAACATCTATACTTTCATCTGCAAAGGAAGACTTTGTGATAAAATGGAAAGCTATAAAACAACTCTAAATGGACCGTATGATTAAATTGTTTTGCCATCAGTCATACTATATTTTACATTATTTTTGTCAGTTTGCTACAAAATGTGTAAACTTTGTATTTACGTTGCAAAGCGTACCATATTTTAAATTACTCAGTGCATGAGTCACATCTTCCACGCAGCCATCAGTAGCAGTAACTTATGCACATAATAAAATGATCCGCTTTTAGACTTAAAATGTAGTTATGATGGAGAATCCATCACAGTGAGTTTTGTGACTGTGAGCTTAAGTATGACTGCCTTGTGGCATGCAGTGGGAATAAATGAATAGATAAATGCAGTTTGTATTGGCTGTACTGTACAGCTGACGGCTGTAGCAGACTCCTAGTAGGTACAGAAGTTGTGCAGATCTTCAGAGCAAATTCATTAAGAGTTTTGATTTTTTTTTTAAAGCAAGAGTAAACACCATCCTACACTGAGACATGCAGGCACTTCATATGGTCTGTCTACTGCTTTCCTGACACATTTAAACAGGCAAGGATTTTGATCTCTTTGAAAAAAATTGCACAAAAAAGTTGACACACATTTTTTAGTCACTTAAATACATAAAAAGGCAAAAAAGACCAGTAGCTACAGCAAAAGACACAAAAAGAAATCTCCAAAAGCTCTAAAACATGCCAGGATCTACATGTAACTCTTGCAGCAGTTGGTATCAAAGTGTAAACGACTGCTCAGATTTGATCTGTGTGGCGAGCCAGCAGTCATAGCTGTTCAAATGAAAGAAATCTCAAAATATAGAGTTGTTTGACCACAGTAATAATAGACCGTGTTTGCCCAGAGGAAATACAGCTTTCCAGGAGAAGGAACTCATGATAACTGAAACATAGAGGTGGGAGCGGCCCAGTCAAACACTGGGAGCGAGATGCGATGAGCTATGCATCAGATCAGAAAGTGCTTAGACCTTTCAACAGGAAGATGATCCAGACCGCACTAACCCGTCGAGGAGTGGCTCTAAAAGAAGAAATGGAAGCTAATGGAAAGGCTCAAAGCCCTGATTAGAACTGATCATTGGGTGGAGACATACAGTAAAACCCTTAAACATCTGTGAACTGATAGAATTATACATGGAAAAAAGTTAGAGGTTATGAAAAATTGTAGCTTTTTTTCTTAAAGGGGGGCTTTAGCTACTTTTTCCACAAAAGAATAAGATATGATATTAATTTGCTGTTGAATGATGTACAGAAAGGGACGTTTTCCTTCTGACTGTTTTCAAGCACACCTTTACAGGTAGGTATTGTTTCAAAGAGGATCAAGTGTCTACTTGCACAGCTGTGCTGAAAAAGTGGATACATTCACCTTAAGTGTTGGCAGTGCTTACTTTGAGCTTTTGCTTTATCTCCCACCCACCTTTTTTCATACAGGTGAAACACGTTTCTGCACATACTGTGAGGATTTATGAGTCACAGTGTTCATTTTATGACTGCTTTACCTTCTCTTTGTATTCTGACATTACTTTGTAACGCAGTTGTTGATTAATTCAGTCCAGATGTTTAGTCTGAACTTTATTCTAGATTGTTATGTAACCAACAGAGAACCTAGACAATACCTATATAATAATATTCTGTAATGCCTTTAATATTTTATTCATAACAAGGTAATAGTATAGTTGAACATGAATAAAATTACATGCACTGATATGAATGAAACAAAATAAAAAAAGCTGGTGGGGTATTGTTGTCTAACGGGCAGCAGTAATGGAGGAGGAGAGTTAGCATAGCATGGAAAAATGCTAACAGCAAAGATATTTCACCTGTGCTGCACCGGGAGTTCTTCTTTGTCACATCTGATTTTTTACTTCATCACAAACTGCCGTTTATCTGGTTGCGGCACATAGCCGCCCCTCACTGAGCCTAGCGAGGTGTCATTGTGTTGAAAGGGAGTTTTTCCTTCCCACTTTCGCCAAGTGTTTTGCTCACATGGGGTCATCTGATTATTTTAGAATCTTTACCTTACAGTATAAATGCTTTATGGTAACTATTGTTGTCATTTGGCAATATATAAATAAAAATTGAATTGAAATTGAGGGCTGACATGCTTTCTCTCATTGTGTTCAATCTTATACTTGTCAGGAAACCTACATTTTTGGTTACAAGAAACGAGGAGGTAGCGTGACTGTAAATATCAGCAATGTGCACTAATGACTGTCACACTAAGCTAAAATGATAAAAGTTCTAATAAGTTTGTTGAATGACATGAATATACTTTTTCTTTATCTTGAGCCTGTCGTCATTTTTTGTGAAAAATTCACTAAAATTATATTCCTGCGTATACTTACATGCTACATTTTTTACTTTTGGTTTGAGTAAAGAAACACGAAACTGATGTCTCCATTCAGTCTCATCATTACAGTATAACTTATTAACACTGGTGTCGTACAGGAACAGGAACAAGTCAATTTTTACTTAAAGATTCTTTAAGCTCAGGGTTAGCTTAATTAACTACCTAGTTAAGCTAATTTCTAGCTTTGAAGTTTTAGCTCTTAGTGAGGTAACTGTAAACTTCTTCTATTACTTCTGCCTGTCCAACATTGCTGACTTGAGTGCATGTTCTTTAATGTAGTTTCCTGTCTTGTTCCTTGGTGTGCTAGTATGGCTCGCACTTCTTTAATATTGTTGTTGATTTATAATCAGCAGGCGCTCCAGTCTGTAGCGGGCCCATCTCTGCAGCAGTTATCCGTGTCCGTCGGTGCCAAACTCAGAGTACAGCAACTACTCCTTGTCATTCTGTTCAACAAGCAGCAGCGTTTTGTAAAGGAAATGAAATGTTGTTGTATTTTAGGGTGGTCCACTCCTGCTTGAAACTGCTGTGCGTTGGCTTTTGATCACTCATGCATTTGTATCGTTATCTCTCCCCGCACAGCACTCTCACTTCTCTCCCCCACCTGCACTCATAAAGTTGTAAGGCTGTTCCTCAGTAATGGAAACCTCTCACTGTTTTGGCATCAGCAGCTCCCTCTGTGATAGTCAGAAAGTGTTTTTTATATAACTGGAGGCTTTTCTTTCATTCTTCCACAGTTTCAGAGCTTTTTGTTGTTGTTTTTTTTGCTGGCATAATGCGTTTGACTCTGCACGTACTGATCATTCATGGATTCTTTGTCATCCATCGATTTATTTTCCCTTTGTTGTTTTTATGTTGGCAGCGGTAATGAGAGGCTCGTTTATAATTGATGCTATGTTCAATGTCCCTTTGGTAGCAGTTTTCATGCTGCAATCTCACCAGGCACTTCTATGCCAACAACACGCACAGCCCTGCCAAAAACTCCGGTGTACAGATTAAGACGATTGGTGTTGGCTTTCAGCTGCCATTTAGCAAACCACACTCTATTGTCTGCAAAGTAGCAGTCTTTAGCAAAAGGATGATTCTGGCTAAAAAAGTTTTAAAGACAAGTCTAAAATGTGTGCCTGTATCTCTGTGCCTGTCCCTGTCTATACCTAAACAAATAGCACTGAGCGCCTTGTTCAGCATCTTTACAAACCTTCTGACACTGACACCAATAACACAGAGGAGTCCTGTAGTTTCCTTTCAGCCTTAAGACTGATCCTAATAAGGAGATGAATGGCTCTATACAAACAGTAGAGTTGAGCTGGGGACTGGATGTATGCCCACTGGTTCTCGCTTTTTCTGGGTGAAATTCCTTTTTCAGTCCCTGCTGATCTTGTGGCCCTCCACTGAAATGGTCACTGCTCAGTGTAAGTGTGAACAGAGGGGAAAGCTCCCGTAGCACCTGGGCTGGACAAGGTTAACAACCCGAACAGTGCACATGAGGGAGTTGTAAGAACAGAGGGGCAGTGCTCAAACCGGTGACCATGGCACAGTATCATCCCTGCAGGTGTTTCTTGCAGATAGACTGATGGGATTGATTGAACAATCATTTTCAGGACTTGTTAAGTTTGTTAAATATAGTATTAGTATTTGTGGCAGTACTTAGAAGTCATCATTGTCCACAGTGTAAAAAATGGGCCATAATGATCATCTATAATGCTGTTTATTGATCATACAAATTCACTATTGTTAAAATCAAAAATATTCAAATTCACTAATGTGGTTCATTTTTGTACCACAAAAATTATGTATAAAAGAAAAAAGAACCCACTTTCCAACAATATTCTTAAATCATTTTCTAAAAGTGATGGGGAATATACACAATATATATACATATATATTGTATATATATATATATTAGGGGTGCAACGATACTCGTATCGATATTGAACCGTTCGATACAGTGCTTTCGGTTCGGTACGCATTTGTATCGAACAATACATTTTTTAAAATTTATTTTATCAACTTTTCTTCTGACGATGCTGTCTGTGTTGAGCGCTCAGTGGATCTGCGTTCGACTACTCCGCCTAGGCTGCACTGTCAAGCGCAGATCCACTGAGCACAGTGCAAGCTAGCAAGACAGAAGCTAAGCTCGTTGCAACATGGCAAATTGAACCTCCCCCACCCTCATTCTGATCTGTCGTTTGGAACTATTTTGGTCTTCATGTGACGTATGACCCTGATGGTAAGGACAAAAGTAAAACAGTATATCGGATGTGCCACGCAATGCTCAATTACATGGGTGGGAGTATACAAATCAATGAACTGTCTTTCTGGATAGCGCAAGATTTAATAAAGTTAAGATGAATGCTAGGCTCATGGCACAGAGAGTTGCCAGTTTTGCTGAAAAGCACAAACCACATTGTGTTTGTTTACGTTAGAAAATATATTTTTCAAGTTCTAATGACTCTCTCTTTAGATTACCTAATGTTGCACAGTTCCACGGGGAATATGTATCATGTCATTTCCTAACGGACTAACACTGCACAGGGATTTGATTTCATGGCTTAAAATTAAAAAGGGTAAAATTAATCAATTAAACCATACCTCCCACTCCTTTGAAAGGTTTGTTTTGCCAGCTGATATCAGTACTGATAACTAACTCTATTTAGAAATGTGAGATAAGAGAGTAAAAATGCTGTTTTTAAATAGTTTTACAGTCTTAAGTAATCTTAAGCACTCCTCCACAGTTCAGTTAGTTCTGTGCTTAACCCTCTGCCCCCTGCTTTATCTATCCTGCACTGTATGACACCTTCCCTAAAATTGTTTTTTTGATAAGATCTCCCCTCTTAGAATTAAGGCCACTTTTTACAATAATGATCCATCTTGTACTGGACCACTCTGCGCCTGTCTCACCTTCAGTCCTAAGTAATATCTTTATAAGTCAACAACTATTACGTATAAATCAGATAAGTTTTCCTCTCATCTGTTTTAACAGGTTTCTACATAAGAGGGCCATCAATTTGAACAATTGTCCCTGTCACTAAACAATTGTTTAGTGACAGGGACAGTGCCAGCCTACTCTCTCAACATGCAACAGTCCTCTCATAAGGACGACACATTTTGACCTTATAGAGCCATCATATTTTACCCAGCTCTTTCTTTCTAAAGTACTGGACAAAATGTTTACCTGCAGCTGCAGTCTTTCTTATATAAAAACAATATTTTTGAGATTTTTCAGTCTGGTTTTAAATTTCATCACAGCACAGGATCAACTCTTTTAAGAATTTTCAAAGACCTTGCGTGAGTCATTGACTCTGTTGTCCTCATACTTCTGGATGTCACTGGTGTATTTAGTACAGTGGAGCACAAATCAGCCTTGAGTGATGTAATTGTATTTCTGCCATTACTTGATTCAAGTCTTACCTTACTCATGGCTCCTTTTTGTCAGCATTCACATCTACTCTCCTAACAGCAACTTCTCCTTAACCTGCGGTGTACCTCAAGGTTTAATTCTGGGCCAGTTTTGTTTTTGTTTTGTTTTCACTGTATAAACTATCACTATATTCAAAAAACGTTGTGTTGCTTACTACTTTTATGCTACCTGCCACTTAAACCAGACACCAGCTTCTCAGGCAGGTTGTTAAACTGTTGTTCAGCTGAGGTTAAAACTTGGCTCTCACAATATATCCTTTACATGTATCAAAACAAAAATGAAGCTTTAGTGATTCAGTTCAGACAGTTAATTGTACCAAAACTCAAATCTTATTTTTTAACATTTTACACCTCATGTAAAGAGTATCAGTGTTTTTTTTATTCCTTTTTAAAAATTTGACTTAAAGATCAAATCAGTTACTACAGCCTTTCAGGTTTTTGTCTGTTAACAATCTTGGAAACGTCATTCATGTTTTTATTAACTTACTGCAATTTGTTAAATGTTGGACTGAGCAAAGCACTAATATTACGCTTACAGTTGATTCAAAATGCTGAATGGTGCATGGAAGCATGATCATAGTTTGCCTGTACTTAAATCATTACACTGACTCTTTATGAAGTATAGGATCGATTTGAAAATGTTGTTGATCACATGTATGGGCTTGCTCTATCCATCATTGCATTCCTATTTTCAGTCCTATGAAAAAAAATTCCAGGCATCCTCAGTTGCAGTTCCAAACCTCTGGAATTCCTTCACTCTTCACATTAGGTTATCTACCTTTGCTATCAGTATTCAGAGCCCTCTCTGGCCTTTTCAGTTTCTATTTCACTCTCTGTGTCATTTTCCCCAGTGTATTTTTTGTTTCACTTTTAAAATATTTTTTACATTATTACTTTTATTGGTAGTGCATTATTTGTTAAATGATGATGATGATGATGATGTGCAGCACTTCGGTCAATAACTGTTGTGTTGAATTTTGCTATATAAACACATTTATCGACTTGACAACCACAAAGTACGTAGTTCTCGTAATGGACAGGAACACAATATAGTCCTAGTGGATTTTGTTACAGATTGTCAGTGTAGCAGCAGGGGATTGGCACTGACTGAAATGCTGTTAGTACGAATGAATATTATGTGTGAAGGAAAATAGAGAAGGAAAAAAAAAAAATATATATATAGGATGTGTAAAGATGCCCCTGAGACAATCCAGCACATAACAGCAGGGTGCAAGATGCTAGCTGGCAGGGCATACATGGAACGCCATAACCAAGTAACCGGCATAGTGTACAGAAACATCTGTGCCGAGTATAACCTGGAAGTCTGAGGTCAAAATGGGGGACACCTCCAAAGGTGGTGGAGAATGACCGAGCTAAGATCCTGTGGGTACACAAGATACAGATAATGGTGGACGGCCGTAGTGATCGATGTAGCGGTTCCAAATGACACCAACATCAGGAAGAAGGAACATGAGAAGCTGGAGAAATACCAAGGGCTCAGAGAAGAGCTCGAGAGGATGTGGAGGGTGAAGGTAACGGTGGTCCCCGTGGTAATCGGAGCACTACGTGGAGTGACTCCCAAGCTAGGCGAGTGGCTTGAGCAGATCAACATCGGAGATCTCTGTCCAGAAGAGCGCAGTCCTAGGAACAGCTAAGATACTGCGCAGGACCCTCAAGCTCCCAGGCCGCTGGTAGAAGCCCCGAGCTTGAAGGATAGACCGCCTGCAGGGGCGAGTGGGGAATTTTATTTTTGTTAATATTTGTTGATTATTTTGGAATTGAAGCCACATTTCAGCTGCAGAGAGAGAAACATTTCAGTGCTTCATTCTAAGACTAAATGGTTCCTTAATCCTCCAGACTAAGTTTGACACAGGAAAGGAGCATCAGTGTTTTTCAGATAAGGTATGTTTCTTCTACGTTTTTGTTAAAGCTGGCAGGTGTTTTATTCGAACTTCCACTTGCTTGCAAATGTGGAAAAAGATAAGAAGAGAAGAAGAAAAAGAGGAAGCGGTGGAAATTGTTAGTGTAGAGGAATATGAAATTTGAAAACAATAAAAACCAGAGAAACGCCAGGTTATTGTCTTTGCTCCAATTTATTGCTCTGAACTGAGTGCTCACTCCACACATGAGTGCTCACTGTGGTTTGCATGTTGCATAACAGATGTGGGAGTGAAGCAGTGCACCGTCACAACATTGCTAGAATTATGTGTTTTTTTGTTCCTTGGTAGCAGGCGGTGTTGCTTTTTACCAGCATATCCACATATTTAGTCCCTTACTTGTTTACAATGAGAACAAATCAGGCGTGACTTTTTTTTCTCCAAAATATAAAATTACTCTCCCCCACAGGGCAGGCTTTACTCAGAATGAAACTCCTTGGAGCTGATCGGGAAACAGCAGCAAACGACGTAAATCGAGGGTTTAATTTAATCTGACACCTCTTATTAACAGCTTCTTTCAGCTTTGACAGAGTAGCCCAGGCTAATGTTTGTTTAGCGATTTGGACAGCATTTAAGGCTGATAAGTCAGTGCTTCTGGTCACTTACTGTTCATTTTGGGAGCTGCTTGATAAGGCTTATTCTGTGTCTGGAGAACTACTGCTAACCATTAGTCAAGTTAATTCTACTTTGCTTGTTAACAGCGAGTTGACAGCATCCTGATTTGAGCCACTAGCTGTCTGTCAGTGTCACTGATTGGTTTTCAAGCCTGTAGCCTGTAGTTTCAGGAGCTTTTCCCAAGAAGCCAGTCATCATTCACCAGCAGAAGTAGTTTAGTTTCCCAAACCGTGGAATTAGTGTGACAACAAGCTTGGACTATCACTCACACCTCTGAAGAAATACAGAAAAATATGATCAATTTATCTACAAAATGTATTTTTACACTTGTATATCAAGTTTCTTCACCCCTAATGGGGGAGGTATGGCAGAAACATCATAAATGTGGAAAGCACAGCAATCTTCCTCAGCTTATTAATACACAAACTACACACATGTGCAAAACCTTTTCCACCGAAGAGCCGTAGTTTCTTCCACCTATAAAAGTATGGGGCTAATCCCGTTGTGTCCTCGTTTAGTATCCTCTCAAACATGAATGCATAACTAAGAGCAAGTTGGATTATATTAGCATAAATGAGGAAATAGTTCATCATGCTCTGTCCAGCTGCAGCATTTTGATTAATTGCCATTAATTATGATTGCTTATGATTAATTACCAATAAATAAAATTACAGTTACAATGAATTACAATTTGGAAGTCAAAAAAATGAGATGAGGTTACTGCTCATTAACTTTTCAGCAATGTGCTTAACGAACTATTAAGCAATTTAAATATCACACCACGGTGTAAAAAAAGGATCATATTGTGTCGTTTCCCACAGAATTAGACCGTATTTGTCTCTGCAGTGTGAAAGGAGGGCCTTCAATATTTTCTTGAACAGCTTGCACCTATATATGGAACGCCATAACCAAGTGGCTGGCATAGTATACAGGAACATCTATGCCGAGTTTGGCTTGGAAGTCCGGATGTCAAAATGGGACACAGACACTGGCATGGTTGAGAATGACTGAACTGAGATCCTGTGGGATCTCTACATACAGGCAGACTAACTGGTGATGGCTAACCAACCGGACATAATATTGGTGGACAAGGAGAGGAAGATGGCTGTAGTAATACATGTAGCTATACAAAGCAATAGCAGCATCAGGAAGAAGGAAAACATGAAGCTGGAGAAATACCAACGGCTGAGAGAGGAGCTCGAGAAGATGTGGAGGGTAAAGGAAACAGTGGTGGACTGGGGGGACTGACCCCGAAACTGGGCAAGTGGCTCCAGCAGATCCCAGGAACAACATCCAAGATCTCTGTCCAGAAGATACAGGGCAGGACCCTCAAGCTCCCAGGTCTCTGATAGAGGACCTGAGCTTCACAGATAGCCGCTAGAAAACATGTTCTCATCCCAACGCGTAACATACCGACGAATGTGACGCGTTTGGAGGCGCGAGATCTGGTTGAAATGAATCTATAAATGTGTCTCACATTCTGACCCTGAATCACTTTGGAAAACACTTTGGTTATGGTTAAGATTAAGGTTATGGCTGGAGCCTCTGCTCCAAGTGTGTGTTACTGACATGAGCAGCATTATATGGGATTCAATATAACGCAGAGCGTTTCTTAGGGATGTGGAAGGGTACTTTTTGCATTACTATGAGATGGCTAGGGGCGTGACAAATCGTCGCTATGTTACGTGTTGGGAATGATAATGCTCTGCGCTAGCAGGGCGAATTGATTATCAAAGATAACCCAAGTAAATACGATGGAGTTTTAAAATAATAATTTAATTTCTTAACGGAAAAGAGATGATCTAAACCTAGTTGTGAAAAAAATTGTTGTCCCCTAAATGCAATACTTGTTTGCGCAGTTCTTGTGCCACCCTTGGCAGCAAGAACTACTGTCAGGCTTTTTCTACAGCTAGCACTTGGTCTTGTGTGAATACACACAAACATACACAATACACACTCACACACACCTATATATTTGGGTGTTACGAAGCTAAATTCTTGCACTAGATTCTTCATGCAGATGCCAGTTTCATCACCTAGTGCTCATATTGCTAAACTCATATATCAGTCTGGGTGTACAGCACAGCAGGCCAGTTGTATTTTCATTTTTGGTTAACGTTTTACAATATGTGATTAATGAGACATATGTCTTTATCACATATATGGGGCTGTATATAGTTAAGTGTTTTTTCTTGTAAAATAAGGGTCTAATCCAGGTGTGCGCAATCTCAGTCCAGGAGGGCCGGTGTCCCTGCAGGTTTTAGATGTGTCCTCGAACCAACACAGCTGATTTAAATGGCTAAATTAGCTCCTCAACATGCCCTGAAGTTCTCCAGAGGCCTGGTAACGAACTAATCATGTGATTCAGGTGTGTTGACCCAAGGTGAGATCTAAAACCTGCAGGGACACTGGCCCTCGTGGACTGAGATTGCCCACCCCTGGTCTAATCTCCAGACGGTGTTGTTGCTGTTCCATCCGCCTCCATATAGTTTTAGCTCAGATTTTCTGTGTTGCTATTAGAATGTTTAAAAAGATAAACAAGTTTCCAAAACAAGGGGAAAAAAGGCAGAGTGCTGTCTGGATGACATTTCAGAGCGATCGATACACCCTCACTGTGGTTGCAGCCACATGCACAATAACAAATGTACATGGGTGGTTATAGCAGGGCAGGGCCATCATCATTCACTCTTCTGTGTTGCTTTGTGTCATCACTTAATCCCTCAGCGCTCTGCCTGAAAACTCGATTCATAATTCATATTTATTACATCAACATTTTGAATATTTCATGTCTCAAGTGCCATTTTTTTCTTTCATTGAAGAAATCTTTCTTGGCTCGAAGTGTTCATATTTAATTTGACTCTTGAAGCATCAGGAAAAATGTACCATCGGAGAGGCCGGATGAAACGGCGACGGATTTTTATCAGGAAGTCTGACAAGGATCTGTGTTTGTGTAACTCTAATTCATATTCACGTCCAGTCATCATGCTGCAGCGGGAATAGATGCGCTAATTCAGAGAATGAGCAGCAAGTTGACTCAACCGGGACATTCAGTCCGATTACAGTAATCGTATACTTTTACTTTTTTTCAACTCACACCAACTCGCCCATGCCATGTTCTCTAACCCTGTTGGCTGCTCTTTTTTCATTTTTCATGCCCTGGTGTCAGAGGTTAATAGAGCCTGCCCTTCTACTGTGTTCTATCATACCAGCTCCTTTACCGCTAGTAAACTGTTCATGTCTCTGCCTGTTGTTGACCAACCTTTTCATTTTCCCCCAGCCGAGATAGTTACACTGATAAGATTACCTATTTCTTGTGTTTTGAAGAACTTCTATTAAAGTCACAAGCAAATTTGATCTACACGTCATTGCACTCAATGCAAGTTTTATTTGAACAACGGCACAGTATTACACAGTCAGTGCCTGGGACCATGCTCGAAGGTTGGGCCGGCTGATATGATTTGTCTAAGCTTAACACGTTCATGCTGAAGTCCTGAGACTGAGGAGAAACCGCTGGTGGTCCAGCCGAGGACGCTGCTCACAGCAAAGCAGGGACGGTGGAAGGTGGAGTCGAACATTTTCTCTCCTGTTCAGCTGATGTTATGAAAGGTGCAGTTTTTGCACACTTTTTTGAGTTCACAAGGAACTTTCTTTGCTAAACTGAGTCTAACAAGTTCCATGAGCAGTGTTGTATAAATAATAGGTGGGCAAACGGGATGTAGGCATAGCTGTAGCCTTGGGGTAAGGAAAGTACACTTTACCAAATTGAGGCTAGATGCTGGCATAGCTTCTCTCTAAGCTTACTTCTTCTTCTTCTTCTTCTTTTTTTTTTTTGGTATATTATGCTTCAGAAGCAGGAAGACGATGTGTGTGCAGTCTGAGCCATCAGAGTTTATAGTGTACCGTCAAAGACTCATGAACACAGCGAAAAGAAGACGAGAGCAGCAGCTGACTTGAAAGGCTGGCTGTAGGCTGCCCACCGGATCAGAAGCAGGAGTTAGGAGAATATCCCCATGTTTCCATTTGCTGTACTTTTTATTTTGATTGGGTGCAACAGTGACATTTGGATGAGCTGAGACCACCCGTGCCGATAGCTACCTCACTTCTGGATTCAAACCTCTTATCCTTTTAAAGATATGTTCCAACTATCAACATAAAGGCTTTTCTTAATCCTGTAACGCCAAATGTATCATATTTGATTCATGAGTTTTTGTGAGTTTTAGAGACCTCTACATCATTTTTTTTCTGCTGAAGAACAAACTTATTTTATATTATTTTGCCAGAAGTTTCAATAAAAACTCCAATTTAAAAAGAAATCAGAATTTTCCGTCAACTCTTTCATGGTTTAGGCTTTACAGGTTAACCGATCTTTGTCTCTCAGAAAAGAAAAACAAGTTCAAACACACACGATGAGATAACTGTGTTTACAGAAATACAATTGATATTGAGATTTAAAGTTGGCAGTGCTATTGGACTGCATTAACTGGAAATTGCCTAATGCAGGAAGTCAGATAGGATTTTCTTAAAGATTTGTTCATTTCTAGGTGTGGCTACGTTTGAGCTGTTGTAATCCTGATAATTCTCGGCGCAGATATAGCCCACTCTAACCCCACCTTAATATTGGCTATGCATGCCGATTGTGCCTCACCCATCAGCCAGTCTAACCTTTAGGCCAGTGCGCCTTTTCCACAATTAACATGCAAGAAGCCACACACAAAGTGTCAGAAACGAGCTGTGAAATATTAAACGTTCCACTCAGCCACACCACCCCGTCTAATGCTGATCCAGGTTTGATTCCTGTGAGTTTTGGCTCTGTGTGGTCATTTGAAAACAAATGGAATCTCTTTGCTGTTGAAAGATCCAACGGGCTTTGTGCCGATGCATCTGTGTGGCCTTTGGCCAGTCGTGGCCCCGTTCAAAATGGCAACATTATGTCATTGAGAATTTGAACAATAAATTAAATGGCTCCAGTCTGATCTGGATGGGCGATGTGGCATTTCACTTGGATCAAAGCAGCTTTCCTCTGGTCACAGCGCCATGGACTGTTTTCAGATGGAACGCGGAAGATGAATGAGCTCAGCGGGGCATCCACCTCTTTGCGTGTTGGCCCACGTACATCATTTATTCCCTTATCATTGCTCGTCATGCCCACATTCATAATTTACACTTATTATACTTTCAGATTTTTCATATTTCACGGCTGAGGGTGATTATCCATTTTTCAACAACCCCTGTCCACCGCAGCTTTGTTGTGTTTGTATGAATATTTAATGTCTGGAGATGGAGAGTACATGGCTGCAGCACATTAAATGTTGTCATCAGATGATTGGTGATAGAAGGAAATTGCAGCATTCGATTAGTGCTGATCTGCTCTGCTCCTGCCTTTGAGCGGTGTTCAGTGCAAAATTAAGGATGAGCCATTCATCTAATTCAAATAATTATATCTTCAAATTTCTTGCTTCAGAAGTTCTGCAGAAAGTCTCTCTCCGTGTGTGTGTGGCTGCAAGAATGTGCCGGCAAAGATTATTGCTCCCCAAAATTGTTTTTCTTTCCCAGTTTTTGGAGAACTTGAACTGCCTCTCTTTCAGATTGATAATGATGCAAATTGAAAGAATATATAATTGATTTAAAATTCATTTTCTGAAACCCAAAAGCGAGTAATGGGCTGTGAAAGCTTTTCAGTTCTGGAAATAACTTGAATGTAAAATAGAAAATATTTGAGTTGCTAGAGGTTCACATTATTTAACAACTGAGCTACGATGTCAGGAGGACAAGATTAGCATGTTATTCATATCTCCTAAATCAGCTTTGATTCTTTGGACCAAGAATCCTCCTCATACCCGCACTTCTCTTTGGCAATATGCCGTCTCTGGCAGGTTTGTAAAATAAATGAAAGTTGACTGAAACTGGACTTGACAGACCTTGACTGACTGTGAGTGCCCCCAACACTTCATTCAATATGTAGCTCATATTATCTTGCCACATCCACTTTAAAGCATCACACCTACTAGGAGTGTAAAGCATATGGAGATACTGACATTAAGGCACTGCTGTCTCAATAAACAAACAGTTAGTCTTCCTAAAGAGAAAAGGAGCAAATAAAGGAGTTATTATATAAGAAGGTGGCTCAATGCCTGACAGCTGTGTATAATATATGTGGTAGGTGGATCTGTGTGCTTGTTATAATAGGGATGTAGGCAAGCATAGTTTTCAACTTTTCTTGGCTTACAGTGAAATTGTATTGTATGTTTGTTATGATAGTATTGCATTATATGGTTGGCTTACCTGCTCAAAGAGTGGGTCTGAGAAGGTATGCTGACCCAAGGCCATCTAGAAGTTTACTTTTTGTACAGGAGACTACAAGGAACGGAGAAATGAGTGCCATTTATACATATGTTACGGGCCCCAGGAATCGTGCCACAATAACAAAGGTGAAACCACACATTTTGGGTGTGCCACATATTGAGAACATGGGGTAGAAGGATCAGTGACACAGATGACAGTAGCAAAAGCTCAGTAGCGCAAGAGTCCAGTCAGGTAACAAGATCAGGGTTTGTCTGTGAAGGTTCTCAGTCATCCAGGTCATCGTAGTCAAAGGAGCTTGCAAAGAAAAGCGTCTGGACTTCTTTAAGTTGCTTGAAGACGTTTCACCTCTCATCCGAGAAGCTTCTTCAGTTCTAAGGTCAAATGGTGGAGGATCATCAGGGGGTCCTTTTGTCCCTCTGTGGGGGGTCACTCCCACTAGGTTTATATCTGGGACTCTCCACCATTTGACCTTAGAACTGAAGAAGCTTCTCGGATGAGAGGTGAAACGTCTTCAAGCAACTTAAAGAAGTCCAGACGCTTTTCTTTGCAAGATCAGGGTTTCCACATAGCAGAGTAAAACAAGGGGTGATCTGCCGTGTCAATCTTCTGCACTGGAATGTGCAGATGTGCTGTTCATGTCTCTCTGAAATGAGCATCAGTAAAGCTGTAACGCTGTGAAACAATACACATGTGTTAGTATAACCTGTGTCAAAGGATGTGACAAGTAAGTCGGAGACCACACAGGTTTATTAAGGCTGAAAGATATTTTAATGAAATATAAAGTAAAGAAACTCAAACACAGGTTAAATGATACAACAGCCATAACTGAACAAAACCAAAGGAGCACAATGAGCCCCAGATGAAGAGAGGTTCAGTCAAGGTGGTTTTATATACTGGGACTGGCCTTCTCGGGTGTGCTCTGTCTATAATTGGGTCAGCTCCACCTACCACATACCTGAAAGACACAGGCAACAAGAACGCCGGCCCACTGGCTGTCACACCTGCAAGGGATCAATGACCACTGAAAATCAAGTAATGCAGATCTTTCATTTGTTTATTTAGACAGAGGCATCAGAATAACCTTAAGTTTGCTGCCAAGTTATTTAAAACTTGCTATGGTTGCTATGGAGGGCTTAGTCAGTCGTGTTCATGGAAGTATTATTTCAAGTTGATATGCAGAAAGAGCTCGACAGCGATTGCCCAGTTTTTTAAGAACTTCGACTCTTCGAGTTTTAAACCTTGAACCGAGCCAACCAGCTACGACGCAAAAGATTTGATGTGGATCAAAAAAAATTAAAGGAAAACAAATTAAGGGCAAAGGTGAGGACAGTATACATCGCAGCAATTCCCTACCTTCTCTAATTAATTCCTTTTTATTATTATAGTGTTGTCTAATAATTCAGTTTCTATTGTGTGTGTGTAGTGAAATATAGCTTATTGTAATTGTCAACTGTACAATGAGAAAAGCCAGTTTTTGTCACATTTATGCTAAGTATACATACACTCTGTATGTCAGTAGCTTCTTTAACAGCCCATGCTGTCTAAACAGTGTGAAAACATTGCCTGTGTCATTGTATGTTTAGGCAAAGGCGTTCAGTATAATTCATCCTGAAACTGAAATGAGCACCAAGCAGGCAAAGAAAACATAGTTTGCCTTCCAAGTAAAAGTTGCATCTTTTGAAACCTGCGGCTTGTTGCAAAATAAACTCACAAACGTCAGTATGAAAGTAGGAAAATACCCCCAGAACTGGCATTTTCCCATTATATAAAAACTGCAAAGACCATATTTGTCAGTCTGTCCTAATGCAGATGTTGGGTTGATGAACTAGTGAGCAGACTCTCAGGTTCTGTGCCGTCTCAGAGTTTTTGTAGAAGTAAATGAGTTTCGTCTTTGATGTGGCAGTGCATACAATATCATAATACTCGGTCCTTGACAGTTTTCCCTTGGACACCCATTTCGGTTCCCAATTTTGTTTGCGGTAAGGGCTTTTGCAATTTAGCCTATAATTTACAAATTTTTTTGATATTCAAATGAAAGCAGGAGAGCGGGCCAGCTCACTTGTGGAAGAGGAAATATGTTCTGGTCCCTCAGCTGAAGCTGTTTATGCAGCACGAGCGGTGAACTGAATCATCAAGAATCAACTTTTAACAAATTTGGTGTCAATATCCAGCCCTAAATATGACAGACTTCTTAATAAAAAAAAGACTCCTGAAAAGTCAATTTAGTCCTTAAATTAAAGTTACTACCCAAATGACTGTGATTTAAAAGGGATCAAGTTGCACTTGATTTGTTTTGAGAATATTCCATCCAGCTTTTTCTCTCAGCATTCATCCACCCTCTCCTTTTTCCCCCCCACTTCATCCATACCCTCTCTGGCCATCATGCCTCTTTAGTCAAAGCTCCAAACTTCCACGACTCTTGTATTGGTCTTATGTGAGTATCTTGACCAGACTTGCAGGGAGCATTGATTAAAGAGGGTGACAGGTTATTAGCCATCTCTTTTGTTTACTCATCAGAGCAGTCTTCAGCCAAAGTCGAACGTAGGAAGCAGAGCACAGATTAATGTTAGATTTGAAAAGGCTTTTTATCACGCCGCATCAATCGCAGGCTTGTGCCACTGACTCATCCATCATACTTATTTGATAGAATCTCAATTTAGCCGTCTTCTCAAGGTTATTACAATACCTCTTCAGCGGGTGTGCAAAATTGTTGTCAACATCTAAAACTGCATCAGATTGTCCACGGTGCCATCCTTCATGTGTCAGAGCTGTTTATCGCAGTGAGTGCACTGAGGGTGTGTGACTGATTTTATCTGTCAGCTAGAAAAAAGTTTTGACCCCAAGGATGAATCTGTCCTCTGGATTTGACCCATTCTCAATTCTTAGGAGCAAATACAGGCGTTCTTTACTGGCAGGGGATTGACTCTAATTTAGTGCCCAAGCCAACAGCGATGGCAAGATATTTTTAATATAGGACATGTATGACTTTTTGTGTGGGAGGAAACCAGGCCAGCCAGAGGACACCCACAAATAAACATCAATTTCATGCCAATTCCACACAGGAGCATGTCTGAAATGTTAACCCAGGGAGCTCTAATAATTTACTGCTTTACCGAGGTGCTGCCAGGCTAATGCATTTAATCTTAGTGTTTCTAAATCTGACAATTATTACAGCAGATAGATAATAAGAATGATGCAAGGAGATGTAATAACATCATTCTGACTCCACTAACAGCAATGACTGTTAGATCGACAAGACAGTTTTCTGTGATGCCACAAAAGAATAAGGAAACACAGGCACAGGCATTAGCTTTAGCGCTATAGAAGGGCAAACATACGCACTTGGAAAAATTGGTGCATTTTTAAAAGTGGATAAAGTGGCTTACATTGGCAAGCCTATCAAAAAGCACTGCCCGGGTCTCCACAGTGTGTTTTGGTTTCACAGTCTGCAAAAACCTTATTTGTGTTCACTCTCAGCAAGTGCTTAGCAGGTTTGTGTAGTTAGCAATGTTAGTGGCTAGCTGCTAGGCACAATAAAGCTTTTAGCAGCCAACACACAAACAAATATCTGAAGTGGCTGCAGAAAGCAGTAAGAATATTGGACTTTTCAGATAATCATCATTTGTGAGCTCGCCACAAATATGGAAAAAAAGAGGAGGAATGATGTTTTTGAATAATGTGTAAATAGGTGATCTTGTTAGCTAACAAACAAAAGATAAATGCTACAGTACTGTACTACTTCACGCAGTACCTGAGAGCCATATACATAAATATAATAAGATAATATATATATATATATTAGGGGTGCAACGATACACAAAATTCACAGTTCGGTTCGATACTTTGGTGTCACGGTTCGATATTTTTTCGATACAAAAAAAATGTTCATGCCTTTTTAATTTGTCATTTATTAAAATTATAAATATATATTTTAACTCAAAAGTACAGTTTTTAAATTTAACCCTAACCCTTGTGCGTGTTTTTTATTTTGACAGCGAATGCGCACCTGCGGACCACTTATGTGCAGCCCTGGTTATTTAGCTCGTCATATTGCAGCCACAGAAATTCTTTTGTCCATGAAACCATAAAGCTGCACTTTCTTTTTGCCTGATAGTCTGATTTGTCATAACTTCTCCGTTTTGTGGTAAGCTTTTCTTTGGCTGTCACTTCTTCACCCTGACCTGTCTTATTTGGCTCAGCAGAACTAAAATATATATGCTGCTGGTTTTACACACGGACTCACGTAAGCTCAGCGATTCTCTGCGCGATCAACCTCTCACATGTTTAAGCTGCGGGAGATTTCACTTGCCATGTTTGCATAGTAAGCTAACGATTAATAAGACTATGTCAGAGGAATTGGTGCAAAAATTATCATCACTCACAGATCAGTGCTGTCGCTCTCTATACACAGTGAAAGCAAAAAAACAAGCACAAATTCAAACGCGATTTCAATATGTCACATATTGACAGTGGCTCACCGATGCCAATGACATAATTACCCAGCTACATTTCTGAAAGAATGCAAAAGCATTGACATATATTTTTCCTTCCTGCCCGACAGGCAGGGAAGAGATAGATTTTGGTAGCCCGACTGAAAAAAATCGCTAGCCCCGGGACGTCGGGCTAGCGATATCGCAAGCCCTGTATCTGATTGAGGAATCACTCATCTTTAGAAAAGAGAGTTTATTACAGAGAAATGGCTCTTTCCAAAATAAAAGCTATACTATCCGCTTCTTCTGGGCTATATTCTCAGCAGCATAAGGAGAATCATGTGCTAACAGCTGTCTAAATGACTCGGCTAAAGTTAGTAGCATGCTTGTTGTTTTTGTCTTTGCACTAGGATGATGTCGGCGTAAATGTGCAGTCATATTCGTTGTGTTCCCACTAGTGCTTTCAGGTTAATCTCGTTGAAATGACCTTAACGCCACAACACGGCAAATCTCCGTTAACGAGCTACTGCCGATCGCCACATCCAACATACTGTTTTACTTTAGTCCATGACTCGCTTACCTTCAGGGTCATACGTCACATGAAAACCAAAATAATTCCAAACGCCAGATCTGAATGAGGGTGGGGGAGGTCCATGTTACAAGGAGAGCTTAACTTCTGTCTTGCTAGCTTGCCCTGCGCTCTTCCTTCTGATGATGCTGTCTGTGTTGAGCGCTCAGTGGATCTGCGCTCGACAGTGCAGCCTAGGCGGAGTAGTCGAACGCAGATTCACTGAGCGCTCAACACAGACAGCATCGTCAGAAGGAAAGTTGATAAAATAAATTACAAATGTTGTATTGTTCGATACATATGCGTACCGAACCGAAAGCACTGTATCGAATGGTTCAATATCGATACGAATATCGTTGCACCCCTAATATATATATATATATATATATATATATATATATTATATTATATTTATAAAATATAAACAACATAAAACTTTTAAGGGTTAAAAAAGTAACGTAACATTAAATTATTATTAAAATATCAAAAACCGTCGTTTGACAAACGTGTTTGCTGTCGTTCTAAAGAGTAAATTACTGGTACTTCTGTGTTTTTGCTTCAGAATTCATTCAGGGTTGTTAACATTTGCGCTAACGAGGGAATGAATAATTGAATATGTGAGTGGATGATAGATGGCCCTATCATTCAACCTTTCCTATGGTTTTCTGTCTTGCCAGTTAAATTACTTGTGAACTGGAATTTAGTCCAACATGTGGTGGACAGTTATTGATTTCATGTTTTCAGCCCCTTGTCTCTTTTACACTTGACATTGCACTGCTCAACCTAGAGCCCGACTGACATCTTCTTTAACCATACATGTCTACACATATTTATCGTGATGTATTGCGATGTGACTTTGAATTAAAGCTTTGCTTTGCAGTGCACTCATTTCTGATTAAAGATGAAGCCTGAAGCCAATCTTGCATTGGGCATTCAGTTAACAAAAGAGCATTTAAATTCTGGTTATTACTTAACTAGAATTCTGTATTTACTCACGTTCTCGTATAGATATAATAGAAAATTTTCTAGACCAGTAGAACTGTAACAATGTAAACTGCTTTTGAAATTTGTTAGTAAAGGAACAGCACATATTAGAGATTGGCTGATATGGGATTTTTAAGGTTGATTCTCTTTCAGACACACAGAACATAAACAGATATCCTTAACACAAGTTCTATGTACTTTTTTATTTGTTCGTTATTTATTTACTTCTTTACCTTCTGCCCAGCAGCTGGTTTCTGTTTATGTGTCATTCCAAACCCAAGTGCTGCAGAGTTGCATAGTTAACCTCTGTTGGACAGACTATTCACCCTCAACAGTCATAACACGGCTGAAGGGTGTTTCTCTCGCTTTCTTTACTTTTTAAATTTTCATTTATCGACCATTAAGAATGCTGGTACAGGTATTTTGGCAAATCCAACAGCTAATGTCAGGCAGGCTTTTGCACATACATATTTGAGTATATTATACATAACATTAATACATTAAGGAGTATTATTAACTAATTTGATAGGTCTATGTTTTGAAATAATAACAGTAGCCAACATTATTACTCCACCCCTAATTTATATCCCAGTCACACAGCTTTGAATCATATTTTTTAGTCACATTGGCAGACGCTGCCTCGAGAAAGGTCTCTAGATTAAGCGTGGTGAGGCAGAAAAAATGTCCACTTAAGTTATTGTATTCTTTTTTTCTCTCAGCTGGACTCAACGGTTCACAACTCAAGGACCCACCACTGAACATTGTTGTGCACAGAAGTATGTGACTGTGAGTGAGAGTGTCCACTACATTTGGTCCCTCCACGAACAAGGCTGATAGGACAGATAGCCATTTACTTACAGAGTGCTGGGTCAGCACATTCGGCCTCTCTTATTTCAAGGCCTGCCAGCCACCCCATGAAAGGAAGGAGGAGAGAACTGAAAGGTGTTTTTGTTGTGGCCCGCTGCTGCCTCTTCTCACTGTATGACTTCTACTGCTGTATGTTCAGGTGACATACAGTCCGCTTTTGTCCTCGATGCTGCCGATGCTGTATTCAGTTGGCAGATAGTGATGAGTACTAAGCAGTGAATCCTCTGCAAGGTCACAGACTAAACCAGCATTCATGCGCTTATACAGGAAGCACCTTTTACTCCGATTGTGCTTTTTTTGAAACATTTTTAATCACGCTGTCAGAAAAGTACTGTATGGGCAAAACGCAAACTTTAGTATACTACTTTACACCGAGTCATCCAATATTAATGAGAACCCTCCACTTAACTCTAAATTCAGAAGGGTACAAGTTAAAGTTGGTTTTGGGTTCATTTTTGTGGAAAAGCATTCAGCATTAACCTGAGGGTGAGAGATGATGATGGGGATTAAAAAGCCTATTGCCTACCATGCTTTAAAAAGCACAATTATTTCAGATTAGGCTCTGCATGTACACTTCTTTGGACCCTCTGAGGTCTAAGTCAGCATCAGTGATGAACCCTAACCTGATATTTAGACGAAGGCAAAACGTTTGTTTTGGAAAAAAATGCAAACAGCTTTTAATATGCGTCAGTTATAAGGATTACTTTCTTTGCGCCAGCACAATTCCAAAACTACTGATAGCAGTGTTTGTGTGATGACCAATGAAAATGTACTTTCAGCTCCACACTCAAAAAAATATTTTTGCCCAAAATGCTGACTTAAAGTAATTTGATTACATGTAAAATTCCCATGAAGTTTAGTTACATAGGTACAGTGTAAAATTTTAACTTAAATGGAATTTTATTGGGATATATTGAGTCTATTTTCCTAATTATTAATGATTACTTCTTTGAATAAGTAAATCTTTGACTTAATATACTTTAGGTGCATTTCACTCAGAATATCATGCATGTTTATCATAGAATCATTTTTATTTTTTTGCATGCATTGCTTGTAGGTGTCATCATCATCTTTGTGTGATTTCCCCCTTCACAGCTGATTATGTGACCACCTGAAAAAGTACTGTGGAATATCTTAGGCCATGTCCACACGAATAAGTTTTCGTTTGAAAACACATCTTTTTCTCTCCGTTATGGCCTTCGGTCCACACTGAGACGGCATTTTTCATCAAGGAAAATTGAGCTTTTTGAAAACACTCTCCAAAGTAGATACATTTGAAAACACAGTTTTCGCATCGCAGCGTGGACAGCGAAAGTCTTTTGAAAACGACGATGCATTTTAGTCATATAATGCAGTCATGTGACCAATTCAGCTAAGATGGCGGTCGGCATTGTGTAGCAGTTGTTTTGTTTGCTCTCAATTTTGAAAGCCCTATTGAAAGATTGCACATGCTTCAGATAAAACTCGGCACTTTTCCCCAACATTTTGCCGCAACGTTTCAAAGAGCCGCAAAGTAAATAAACGGCAGACGGAAATGACGCAGGTCAAATCGTCTTACGTTTCACGTATAAGCAATACAGCAACGTAGCGTTTTCAGTGTGGATGAAAACGATGGAAAACAATAGTGTGGACGTGGAGCGTTTTTAGACAAAAACCCCTTCTTCAGATTTATCCAGATTAGTGTAGATGTAGCCTTAGTAATAGTAATTTTATTAGTGCTTACATGGGTGGTTTTCATATTTTCACTTTAGGTGGCATAATAAAATCCAATCAGTTGGAAAAATGCATCAAATTTATTAGAATAATTTGTACTGTAGATGTTGCCAAGTTGTGAAATTGGGGGATATACTTAGATAAATACCTTGTATGTACTGAATATTATGTATGATGAAAAAAATCCCATTATTAATACCTCTGCACTCATGCTTGAGGTGCAGCTGGTTTCTTATCTTATCTTATTATCAGCCAATTATGTTTACTATGGATTATATGCTGGATTACCCTCAGGCCAAAGTAGCACCTTTGCGCTTGACTTTCTCCTTCTCCGAGCACGATGCTGTAGTATGAGTGTTTTTAGAGTAATTAATCAGAATTTCAGTAGACTGTAGCTTTATCTGAACGCACTCTTTATCTTTTGATGAAGGCTGAGTCAAAAGAGTGCAAAAAGAGCCTTCTTCTAGCATTAGCTGACTTTCTGCGTCTAACGCTCTTTGGAGGTGTCACGGGGCGGCTCTTCATGTCTTAAGGACGACATAGAAGTTGGCTTTAAGTAGAAGCATGCATTATTCATCCGGTTGCACATGGGAAAAGTAAGGGGGGAATCATAACCAGAAAAGAAGCTCCTGATCTGAGTTTCCTCTGATAGCTCCTCATAAACAGAGCCAAGCATCAGTATGAATGTGGAGCATTTTAGAAAAGGGATTTAAACATCGCGAGTTTGTGTGACATGACAACTTTGTGCCGCCAAGTTTTCCCGTAGTTAACTCAGAGCTTTTGACGATGGAGGAGAATCATGGGTAGCGTGCCTCTTCTTCAATTATTCATCCGCTCTGGTTCCAGGTCAGGCCTTGTTTAGCACAGACTGATAGATTTTATAACTGGCAGGTTTTTACTAAAGGTTCCAATTATACTCCAGGCTCAGGACAGGCATATTAAACAGGAGATTATGTGCAATGCCTTCTGCTATCGATCTGTGAGGGTCTCTGAGGTGACAAACAGTGCAGGAGAAGATCTTGGTGAAACACACAAACTGTTGCACACATACGCAGTGCTGTCAAGCCCAGATTTAGGCTGAGGGAGCAGTTTGTGCTGAATTAGAGGCCGAGAGCCGATCTAGGATCGACCTTCAGGTCACCCTAATTGAACCGAATGTGAGTTCAGTACAGATTTGTGTGTCTTAGATGTTCTACAGAGCTGCAGCAGAGATATGTCTGTGTGTGTGTGTGTGTGTGTGTGTGCTTTGGGAGTGTGTGTCAGGTCTCT
This sequence comes from Aulonocara stuartgranti, assembly GCF_965226115.1. Taxonomy (NCBI): domain Eukaryota; kingdom Metazoa; phylum Chordata; class Actinopteri; order Cichliformes; family Cichlidae; genus Aulonocara; species Aulonocara stuartgranti. The sequence continues at coordinate 33,434,089 of NC_138943.1, read as the reverse complement.
AATGTGGTGCAATTACCTCATTATCTCCTGATTACCTTTGTTCTATATAAACCTCGCTTTTGATTCACTTTCTCGAATTCCTGATTTGTCGTTCTGTTCGTGTTGCTGTTGTATGTTATAGCATTTGCTTGCTTGCAACCCTTGATCTGATTTTTTGGGTACTGCATTTATGTAGACATTCACAATTTGTAAGGTAACATTTTCATGCATAAAAGTCAAGCACAGCAGTATTATGTAAAGTCATGTTTTCAGATATGTAATTATTCACGACTGCAGTGACATACAACAGACAACAGACACGAGTCAAATGTCATATATGTGGATACAGCAGCAGGCAAAGTGCTCGTCCCTTGAAGTGGATCATGATATGTTGGCTGGACATACTTTAGATTTAGTCCAAATGATGTTAAGCAAGAAGAAATCACTTGCAATGAATGCAACACAGCTGACTTATTCTGCGGTTGAATAAGTTCATGACTGCAATTACACTACAGTTTAATTACAGTTAATTAGATTGCAGTGAAATTAATGAACAAAGGCTAAGAAAAACAGTGTTGCTGATCCACTGTCAACTCAGCAAGCCTGTACAGCACATCCATCCAGCTCACAAAGACTCACTGAAATCCCCAACACAATCTTATTCCATTGGACCAAACATTTGGTTAAACACAGTGAGTGACTAAGACTTCAGGAAAATAGTCGACGTGCTGGACAATTGATATCTTATCACCTTGTGCAATTATTTTTCCAAAGTGAAAAGCCTACGCTGTCACAGGGGAAATAGAGAGGGAGCTCACATGCCTGTCTAGTACATACAGGTGTAATGAATACGTTTCTATTTTGCTTCTTGGAGATGAATAAACATTTTTCTCTACAAAGATAAATTAATTTTAAAAAAGTCAAAAATTCATTGAGTAATCCTGATAAATAATCCTTATCTCGGTATTGGTCAAAATAACTGTTTAATGAGCCCCGCTGAATGATTGCTCTTTTTTAGCATTAGCTTAAAACATCTGAAGCTAGTTAGCTGTAGCAAATTATTGTGACTATCTGAGTAACTATCCATCAAACTCCTGCTTTAGTTATTGTCTAATTGCCTGTGTTGTTAGAAAAGACAAGAGAGACTCTGGTGTTTTAAAAGACCAGCTCATCCGTTAGCTTATTGCATATCGTTTCACACAGCTAGCTTGTAGCAGTTGAGTATACATTTCAAACAGCTTGTGCAAAGTGAACACTAATACAATAAAGGCTGTGCATTATATTACATGATGTGAGCTATCAGCAATATTTTTCCAGTGAAAACAAGTTAGAGCTACTATCCACTTAGGGTTGACTTTGCTTTGAGTGCTGCTGTGATAAAAGAAATTATGTTTTAGGTGGTTCATTTCATACCGAAGTCAGAGATTATGCTCATGCAGGTTAATGTTCAGTTTATGAAATAATTGCAGGTTAAAATTCCAGCATGTTATTTTTGTAATGTGCTTTAAAGTGAGTCTTTTTTATACGCCATGTTTATTATTGCCATTGCAGTACACGAGGTAAAGCATGGTTGCTTGCTGCTTGACAAGAAATGCACCTCTCTGCCCCTTCTAGCGCATGCGGACTGATGCAGCCTCCTTCCTGTGCTGCAGTGGTTCCTGCCATGCCCTCAGTGGGAGGATAGCAAAGATTAGCTGAGCATTCGTGTCTTTGCCTTAATGTGTAATCTGCAGTAACAAGGTCGTGTCAGTCAAAGTGTGTGGGCGGACGCTTATGTTTGTGTGTGTATTTTCCCCTCAAGTGAACAAAGTCGCATTTAAGTTGCTTTAGCCTCAGAGCACGAGCTGTGTGTGTATTCCACGGTGTGTGTGTGCGTCTGTTTGTGATTCCCCCGTGTAATTTCCTGGTAGGAATGCGCGCCCATGCAGGCATGGAGGAGTCTGCCGGGCGTCCCATTTTGAACTCCAGCCGTATTCAGGAGTAACCTCACATAGCATTAATGCGTCAGGGGGCTTTTTCTCCCTGTGGCTTTACACTTGGAATGTTGTTGATCTCTCTCCCGAGACTGTAGAGCGCACAACAATAGAGTACTAAAGCGTATGTGTAATAACAAGCGGAGTGAAATATGGTTCTAAACAGGACACGATTATTTGGAAAGAGGCTGGCTGGCACTGTGGCAAAAGTATGAGCCGGGCCTGTCACTGTGGCAAATGCAGGAACGAGCCTTAAGGCGACTGAATTCATTCATAAAGGGATTGGTATGTGAATTAGGGGAAACTCTGCCCATTCCGTCTTAACTTGTCAGGCTGGAGCGTTATCTGTGGGGACGTCTAACCGTGTACATCATAGGAGTCAATAAAAGAAGGCTCGCTCCTCTTGCTAAATGTCTCCAGCTTGTTCGGGGATGCCTCTCTCGCTCACATTTGCTGCAGCAGTGACAATTTAATTCATGGAATTCATGGATACGTCTGGCTTGAAGCAGAACCAAATGAGATTCAAATGCCATCCGAACTGTTAAGTTTCATTGATTCCTCAATTGAATTTGGGCATGGTGGTGCGCGTTTGGAGGGGTGAAATTGGTGTGTGAACTATTTTGAATATGTTTCGAGAACTCTTTTTGATTTCAGTATTAAAGGTTAGATTTAAAACTCAATAAACATGGAAAAAAATATTTGTTGGCATTGGCAAATGCCGTGTTTTGATCCAGCTTGTTTAAGGCAAGAGTCGCTATCGTGTTTTGATATTCTTCACTGGTATATTATATTCCATATAAGCTTTTTTCCGTGTGTGCTGCGGTGCTTGAGTGCAGTTGATCGTATTGCGAGGTCACAGCGACGGTAAACCTTTTGCAGACAAGCAAAAATTTTAAATCTAAAAAAGAAGAAGCTTGTGTTTTAATAGGAAGGGGTGGAACACTTCTTCACTGTCCCAGCGACTGCACCGTTGTGCCTCCTCCCATCCCTGATGCCCTCTTTGAGCCACACGTCTCTCCTACTGAAAACATTTTGCACCGTTGTGATGAATACCATTTTAACATGCAGGCGGAAAACTGTTAAGGGAGTGATTTGTGTGCCAGCAGGCTCGATACATAAGACCCTCTCATACAGAAATCCCTCTTTAAAAGGTGACAAAACAAAGCCTTAATTTCTGTTTGTCTTGATTTAAATAAGCTGCTTCTAATGAGGTCTCCTCAAGTATTTTAGACTTTATTTGAGTCCTGATTTGGGCACTCACAGCTAAATAGGACTCCAGCTTTCTCATCTTGATTAAATAGATCAAGTCAGTAGAAGCCTTGGTGTGGTGATAGTGGGTTTACGAAGAAATCGAAAAAGGCTGAGAACAAAACAGCCTCAGCCTTCTTTCTTTGACAACCATGCTGCATATTCGCAGGAGAAAATGGGTTTTGTTTTCTTGCTTTTTTTAGTCAATCTCACCTTTAATTTAGGTTTTCGAGTAAAAAGAGATGCGAGGAAGCATCTTAATGAGATGTGGAACAGTCCCCTGGCTGCCCTTCTATACAATGCCCATTGTTTTGCACCTCAGAGTCGGTGCTGAGAAAATTCCAAAATGCACTGGTCAGTCAGCCATGAAACAAAAACAGAACCATATCCGCTGTTTTCCTGCAGCAGCAGCAGAGGATCAGCTGAATGACAATTGATTAATTCATTCACTCGTTCATCAAGCCAACAGTCCATTAGCCAAGAGTGAAATCAAGCAAAGACGCCAAGCTTCTTTGCTGCTTCTCCATAAATTAGGATATTCCATTTATCATGTTTTTTGTCAGTTTTGTCAGTGTCACTTAATGCAAGCTCAGCAGCCAAGCGCCACATGACTGAACACACACTGTTGTTTTCTTGGAAATGATACAGTTATTCTAACCTATCTCAAAATAACACACGTCGACCAAATTTTGCCACACTTTTGACAGTTGTTCACATTGATTACCTTCATTTAACCCCCAGAGATCCAAATCATCATCATTCGTGACCTCAACCTTAACCCCTGACCCTATGGTATAGAAACAAGGAGAACAGGCTAGGGTTACGGTTATCGATGATCACTTAGATCACTTGGACATGGTTTCCAAGATCTATTCTGGTTTTACCTTCTTATTGTTCCAATGATGGATGCTCATAATAAACATGTTTAAAGTTTGAAATTTTCAGTTCAGCTGAAACCTCTGGCTTCATATAGCAGGTTTTTTTTCATCCCTTACTGCTTTTATATCCGGTCTTTAAGTGACTTATGAACCCTGCTCTAAGCAACTCTGTGTTTATTAAGGCTGTTGTGTTTTTAACATGTTTTATTGCTTTGTAACTTGTTCTATTTAATCTCAACAAGTCCCTATAAAAGTCACTTTTGGCCTCTCTCAGTTTTTATTACCACTATTAATTTTAAAGCTCAGTTTTTAAAACCTTACTATGTAACTACAGCCCAGCCCATGCAGTAATGACTAACCTCGTATTTTGGATGGATTATCTCAGTTGTTCTCCTGACTGAAGTTTGATCCGTTTACAGCATCCTGCCATGCGATTACATTTATCCCTAACCCTCAGGAAGCCTCACGTCAACTTTTATCGAGTGAAATAAAGTTGGCGTTCATCCTCTAGCTTTACTGTGTTTATGTTATGCTAACATAGCTGTATCGCTAGCCACCACGTAGCGCATTGTTATATACCAGCTAGCCCAACTTCAGTAACCCTACAGATGTCACTGCTGTTTACTTTCCTGTCTTCATTTATGTTGGAAGTGATAGCAGAGCTGAATGTTTTAATTTGTTTTAGAAATTCCTCAGTCTGAACATGGTATATTATATTTAGATGGAAACTAGCGAGCTAACTTCCTGCTAACTTCTAACTCTGTTAAATTTCATAAATCCTGTTTCTCATGGATCCCTGGATGTTAAACTTAATTGTTACACCTGGTAGAGCAGCCACACAGATCATTTTATGACACATGAAAGAATTTAGACAGTTTTTAACTCTGAGTGATGCCACAGTGATCGTTTGACTTTGGGACCTGCAGCGGAGTTTGGGGCCAGACACGGCTAATGACGTCAGACTTAAAGACCGGATACCATTAAAGACATTTTGTGAGAACTGAAGCCCCTCCCACTTTTTTTTTCAAACAGTCAGTTTATGACATGTAGCCAATTGAAAGAAAGCTGGCTTAAGGGGGGGTGAAGAAGTAAAACAGCAAGTTGATTTGAGGAGCACAGTATAAGATAAATATGGACCATATCAAACTGTGGCTCATGCTCTAGTCCTAGAATAAAACGATGCAGCTGGAAATGAGTATAGTATTTCATCGTTTGGTGTGAAAATGCACCTTAAAATGTAATTTAACATAAAACATTTAACACTTGTCATATAAAAAAGTGATACTGCTGCATCAAACTGCCCCTGGCTTGTGTCTCCTGTCCTCTGACTTCACTGTTTATGTTAACCTTGTGGTATAAAGTCTCCCCTCCACCCGCGCTCCCTGCCTGCTGGCAGATTGTGCCACAGATGTTGAACAGGGCTGCAGGCAGCCCAAAACCTGCTCTGTTTGTCACTTTCTAAGGCCAAGCAGCAGAGGACACTTTGAGGAGGACAGATCGATGGTGGCGAAGCGTGTGTGGTGGCAAATCTCATACCACAGAGAGCAAACAAACACAAGAGCGACACCCGCGCGCGCAGGGATGTCGCCGCAACTGCTGGTTCTTACTGGGACAAATTCCGTTGTATGCATCATTAGTGAAAAACCATATGCCACTGAAGAATTCATATTCCTCTTCTCTTTACCGATATGGGTGGCTCTGCAGATGATTGGGTGGGCAGCTGCTTCACGTTTCACTGGGATTTGCAGTTTGCAGGCAGTGCATAATAACTTATGCTTTACTTTGCATCGGTTTTAAGCTCACTATGCTATATCCTTTTACTCAAATGCATGCATAATTTGCATAGAACACTGGTTAAACTTCCCTTTTAATTCCATATGCTTCCAAAATAGTTTCCCTTGTGTAATAGTATATCTTTTTTTCAAGAGGCACAGATCAAAAATGTACCTCTAACACGCAGACAGATGTAGGGAGAAATTCCCCATTATGTTATAATACAGTTCTCTCTCTGCTGGCCAGTTTTGTATTTTATAGCTGTTCATACAGGAGTAAACACAAAGGTCTTACAGACATATGTGAGGTCAGGTTGATTTTGCATTGCCCCCAGGTTACCACGGTAACATGCCACATCAGGCACTCCTTAAGCCACCACTGCGTCATAAATAGGGCAGAGGAGAAACTGGTGTGTCTGCATACATTGCAACCAACCTCCGCATGGTTTTAAAATGACAACGTCAGCTAATAGTCATTGCAACTTACAAGTGATCCAGATGAAGGTACTGTCGTCTCACAGGCAGTTTCCTCCCACGGGCCAAAAACAACCCCCATTATTCTAAATGTTGGGAATTGGCCATAGGAGTGGGTGTGAGCTTGTATGGTAGGCAGTCTTTCTGTGTTGGACTGGTCCTTGTGGCTCCAAATCACCACACCCCCCACTTTGCATGAGCAAGGGTGGATGGCCTTACATTTCCTGTGGCTACTTCACACCCTTGTTTCAACTGCATGAGCACTTTTAATATCAAGAAGCAGCAGTATGTTGCAGAGGGTTACATCCAGCCTGCTGGGGGGCAGTTTAGTGCTCTTGCATTTGCATTCAATTAATGCAGCGCTGCAGACTATAAGGCAAACGGAAGGCACATGCGGAGTGTGTAGGTGTAGCTCTTGCTACTTCTGTGTAGACACAGTGGGTGATACAGAGAGATGGGGGAGTTCATCTCCCACTTAAAGCATGAAGAGAGCCAGAGAGCAAAATTAACGCCAAAATGTAAGAGACTGAAATGTAACACCTTCTAATTTCAGAAAATGTGTCTGTTTAGCATGTGGCTAAACAGACACAAACAGACTGTGACCTTAAGTCAGTATGGCAAACTGGTGACCTGGAAGTGTGAAGAAGTTAAGGCTTAACAATTGTCTGTTTTTTTGTTACAGTTAGTCTGTAAAACTAATTTGTTTAATAACTTAATGTTAATATGTAGGAATTAAGCGTTTAACATAAATTAGCTTGCAGCTGTTGAGCTAGCTGCGCCACTGTTAAGCTAGCTAGCTTGGGTGGTCAGCATAAGGTCCACACAGATAAAACTGTGGGTGTGAAAACATCAGTAAGAATAGCACAGACAGTTCAGACAGCAGTTTACTTTCTGTTTTATTTCAGAGGTTAGTGTTCTCATCTGTCTTCTTATTGTTTTACGTTTTGCTTCTGTTTCCACCTGTGTGGTGGTTGGTACCTTTCCCTATCAGACAGTCTGTTCGTCTCCCTTGTCCTCCTCATGCTCCTTTTTTGCCTTGCTTTCAACCATTGGACTTTGTGGTTGTTGTTTTTTTGTTTGCTCTTGGATAAAGTCTCACTTTTTATTGTTTACTTTGCTTATCTCTGAGTCTGGCATTTGATCCCTCTTTCCAACAAAACCATGACGTGGTTTTGTTTACTTGAAACACAAAAGTCCTTCTTCATTCACATTCTGATTTTTAGGTTTAGTAAGTAAAACTGAATGTTCTCTCATAAATTTGATAGATTTGATTACTAGCATGTATCTTTATGTAGTTTATGTAGTCCTGTTAAAGGTTGATTCATGCTGTCGTTCTAGTGGAGCTAGCTACTCTGTATGGCTTAAAATATAAAGTTTATTATTGTTATTTTTTTATTTTTACTATTACCATCAAATCGGGTTTGTTGACTCATTTTCCATCCATGCCCAACAATAATACATTTCTAAAGAGGAAATTGCTACTTGCAGATACAATCAATGGCTATTGGAGAAAAATGCTGGTAATAAATAATGTAAAAATATTTTCAGACGAGAGGATATCAGCATAAGAACCACCACAGCTGGGAACCCAGCCGAGCAGGTGGAGGGTGGAGATGCTGTTGATCCGACTGATGCTTGACTAAATGTAGCTCAGTGCATGCTGCAAAGTTCTTATCTTCAGAGCGCAGTCATAGCCTGTAGTGATCTCACAGTTCGCTGAGCATCGTGCTCAAGCTTCATTTTAATCAACACCTGCCGCAACTCCCCGTCTCCTGTTTGCTTGCTTTTATAAACTGTTTTGATATTGTTTTTGGTACATTGTTTCTTAATCCGTATTTTTACTCGACTGATTGAGCGTGACTCTCCGGTCGTATCTTTTGTGTGCTGACATTTTGATTTCTGTGAAAAATCACCTCATCAAATGTGTCACATCTGTACCTGGAAGACGTGCAAAAGGCTCTTATGTACATCTGATCCATCTGCAGAATTTTCTGTCCAAATGTTGCCGTTTAAATTCAGATTAATAATCAAGTCTAACAGATTGATTCATTTAATTTTTACCTGTAATAACGACAAAAAATAGGAACAGAAAAAGATTGTGCGCTCTGCTTTCTGCCGAACAGATTTTTTGTCTTGGCTTAATTCATAATAGAAGCCATGTGAACTAAAATTCATATCCTTTACTGTATCTATGTGTGTTTTGGCAACACAGTGAGCGCTTTATCAGCACCACCTTAATGTTAACATTAAACATGCTGAAGCTAATTTCTGAAGTCGATCTTTTGATGATTCTGTTTTTTAAAAGCTCCTTTCTTATGATAATTACGTGTCACTGTGAAAGCTTCCGCTGTTATTACCAGGCTCTGCTGCGGGGTCACACCTGCTGAGATCTGTGCGGCTTTATCTCCGCACTGCAACGGAGCTGCTAGTGGATAACGCGCTAACTGCTTATTATTCCAGGCCTATCAGATCACAAAGGGCACTGGGGAGAGGCAGAACGAGAGACAGAGAGATAAAATGTTACTCTAACATGCCTCCTTCATCTACAGTCAAGATCATGAGCTGCCATCTGTTCTACGTGTAAAGATAGTTGCATATTGCTCGGCTGAAAGGCCCTGGCAAAGGTAATGCTGGGTGAAGGGTGTCTTGTGTTAAACCTCCCAGATTACAGAGACGTTAATTAGTCCAGTGGACAGGATTCGTGCTTTAACAGCTCAGCTCTCCCGCAGAGTGCTGCACTCCGCCACATAGAATACCATATGGTGTGGCATGGTGCCACCTTCTCCGTCGGGCGCTAGGGACCAAGCTTGAAATGGGCCATGATGGGGACGGTGGGTGATGCTGCAGTCTCTATTGCCATAGTGTTTTGTGAAACTGTTAGGGATAATAATAACTGATTTATTTAGCCTCTTTAATGACAGCAGAGCATTAGCAGAGCGTTAGACCACGAATAGAAAGACCGGGAGAAAACAGACAAAAAGCGCACACATTGTGAGTATAATTAAAAAATACTGAATGAATGAAAGAACAAAAAGAAGAAAGAAATGATGGAAAAATAAGCGAGAACATTAAAAAAAACAGTTCTTTGTTTCTCAGCGTCTCGAGGAGGTCGTAACAAACCTGAGGGGCCTTCATTGCAAAAGCAGGCACAAGCACGGTCACCTTTACACCACTGGCTTAAGCGATTGGCTACATGTGTGCTGCACAGGTTGTCTTGCTCCCCCTCTTTCCCCGTGTGTCCTCTCCTGCGGCATTTTGCATCCATGTGGAGGAGCTTGAGACAGCTATGACCTCTGCCAATTCACATTTTCCCTGGCATGGAAAATGTGAATTGGCCTGTATCCAAAACATTTTGGAGTGTGTGCCACTCATCTCGAATGATGGAAAAGCTCATGCCCAGCGTGTGTGTGTGTGTGTGTGTGCATAGAAGGACTGGCGATGAAGGCAAGCAAACAAACACTCACAAACTGAGTCGTGCACTCCAGCCTTCTTTGTGTGGTGATGGTCTGCACCTGCACCATGTTGATCCAATGCCCCACAGCCGCTCTGCCCCCTCTCCCCCTCACACTGTAAGCAGTCCATTAGCCAGCAGCAACTGAGGGCTGCCGGAGCTAGCCGGGCAGCAGCAGCTGCAGCAGGAGGATGCATTCAGCTGGCAGAGAGCGGTGCCACTGGGGGCTAGGCGGAGGGTCCATTTGTGCCAAAATAGCACAGAGGCCAGCAAATCTCTTAAGTCTTCTGAATTGTTCCCGGTGGACCACACTGCAGTGTTGTTCTGATGAGGTTTTTATGTTTCCATTAACATTCATGGAAGTTCTACGTAGAAGTGTTCTGGAGATGAAAATAGCAGCTTTTATCTTTCTGTTTAATGCAACAAAGGTGAAATAGTTTCCTCGATGCTGTGAATCACTGCGTCTTGCAGTATTTCATTCATTTTAGAAAGGTCGGCATGAAGCAAATTCAACTGTTCAGTGTCCTTGCATGTGGAGTAGTCCCTGCAAATTCCAGGAATTCTGATCACAAATGTAATGGGATTGCAAAACAAATTAGCTCCAGGCATCCTCCCAAAGGGGAATCCCAACAATTCCTCCTGTGTGCTGCTGGCTGATCCATGTTGATCCCCTGAGTACAGTTCAGATACAGTAAAAAAAAAGATTGGGACTATAACTCAAGGCGACCTGTGAAGAGATGAGTCATGCTGTAAGGGGTTCCTGACACCCGGCGTTTCCTGTTGATTTATGGCATTTGCTATGACTTGTAAGGGTGAAAGGAAATTGGAAAAATCATCTTGGAGGGCACTGCTGTGTGCAAACGGCAGCTCAGTGTTAGGAGGCAGCTAGTTGTGTCCTTAGTATCCAGATAACCGAGTCTTGGCTGTGTTGTGTTCTCTGGAGTTATTCCAACAGAGTGCTGCTCTTTCCGATGAACTCTCTTACAAGGACATGCATTTGCAATATGCACTTGAGCGTGACCATTAGCATAATATATGCCAGCTGACACAAGGCTTCGTTGTCACGTTTGTGTGGCATAGCGCTGAAATCCTCCTGAACGTGTAAGTCGTATTTTTGATTGAGAATAAGTGGGACTCGGATTGACTTTGGATACATCAAAAGTTCATGAAGAAAGGGCCACAAAAGATGAAAGCGCGCCCTTTTTTTACATTAAAAATGGACTGTGCTGAGACACACTCCTCTTCACTGGGTGCTCGGTTTTAAAGAAACCCTGTCTGCAGATCAGTTTTCCATTAAAAAAGAAAACTAATCTGAGCCTTGTGCCAGTCGGGCTAACACTGCAGGAAACAAAGGCGGGTATTGTATCGGTGCTTATACCGGGATCATGAGGCACGACTCACAACTTCCTGGTTGGAAGGGATGGATTTCACAACAGACTTATTTATCTCACTGTTATAGGCTGAAATATCTAAGGAGAGCTTTTTGTAACGTCTCACTAATACTTTAAATTAAAAAATCATCATTGTTATGTGAATTCTCTTTATCGAGGACAGATAGAACTGAAACATTTTCCTTTAGCCCTTTTCAGATAAAGAATATGTAGAATTACTGGTTTCATTTTTCTGCCGTTATCTTTCAGACGCTCAGTTCTTGTCCATTAAATAAATGGCTTTATTAAAACATTACTCTCAGAGAAATGGCATGAGTTTGAGATAAACTGAAAAACATGTTTCAGGAAATAATGATACCAAGTCTGAACTGAATGCTGTGGCATTAAATTAAGCTGCACTTTGGCAACCATTTCCCAAATGACACTAATTTTAAAGTATAGTGGCAAACCCTGCTGGAATATTCATTTTTCACTATTCTGGTTTGACCTTGTAATGCTCTACTTCGCTGGTTAACTAACCAGTCCTCATTCATTTCCAGCCTCCACAAATGTCTGTTTTCTATGAGAAAAAGCATCGTTAAAGTCAACAAATACCACTTATCTTACCAAAACAGACAATGGTAGAGAACCAATGCCAGTATCTTCAACTTGACACCAGTACGTCTTAGTTGAAACATTTGGTAATTTATCTGTAACATTTTACACACCACAAACAATAAAACCTTCATGCCTTGACCTGGTGTTTTCCTAGATAAAACACAGATTTTCTTTGCACTAAAATTTTTACTTTGTATATACACTATTTTCTCTACCATGCCTTCCACAGCATGTCTTTTATCCTGTCTTCCTTCTCTCTCCCCAACCAGTCACAGCAGATGGCCCCGCCCCTCCCTGAGCCTGGTTCTGCCGGAGGTTTTCACCGGTTCGAAGGGAGTTTTTCCTTCCCACTGTCGCCAAGTGCTTGCTCATAGGGGGTCATATGATTGTCGGGTTTTCTCGTTATGTATCGCTGTAGGGTCTACCTTACAATATAAAGCGCCTTGAGACAACTATTGTTGTGATTTGGCGCTGTATAAATAAGATTGAATTGAACTGAATTGCCTTCGCACACATATAAATATGGCTCACATCCTATTCTTAATCCATAGGTTTTCCAGCTATAACAGCTTCAACTCTTCTGGCAAGGTTTTCCACAAGGTTTAGGAATGCATTTATGGGAATTTTTGACCATTATTCCAGAGGTGCATTTGTGAGGCCAAGCACTTATGTTGGACGAGAAGGCCTGGCTCACAGTCTCTGCTCTAATTCATCCAAAATGCGTTCTGTTGGTCAGGAGTCTGTGCAGGCCAGTCAAGTTCTTCTACACCAAACTACTCAATCCATGTCTTTATGGACCTTGCTTTGTTCACTGGTGTGCAGTCATGTTGAATGAATGAAGAATTTTAAAGTATTTCAGTATTGAAAAGTTGAAAGTTGTTACTTTTCTCTGTAGGAAATTGTTAAATAAACTCAGTAATGCTGTAATTTTACAAGTTAACAAATTGCTTGCTAGTTAGCAAAATGGAGAAGTTAGCCACCGAAGTGGTAGAACAAAACAGAGGTTAAAGGATGACATACTGAACCTAGGCACACCTTTAACATCAACTGAACCAACATACGGGATGACATACTGAACCGCATGTCACCTTGACATGGAAGCAGCTACCCACATCACCTTTAGAGCACCTTTAGTATCTTGTTGAGAGCTCGTTTGCTGCCCTAATTGGCTAAAAAAAAAAACAATTTCTATAAAGCTACAGCAGCACCAGACACATGGAGAGTTTGGTCACTCAGTGAATCAGCATTATTTGTGCATTGCCACAACTGCTATTGAAATTTTACTGAAGGCAAGAATAACTGTAAGCATGTAAAAATGAATGAAAAGCCATATAAACATGAGTTGAATACATACGTAGAAAAGTAATTTAGCAGATTTAACGCAGAAAGGGCAAATCAAAGAGAAAGTGAGAGAACGCCGGCGTGTGGGGGTAAGTGTGTTTGTGCATTTCTTCAAAGGGAAAAGCAAAATGATTGACCGAGTTTGTGTGCTGTGTGGAGGCAAAACTTGAAGCCGTTTGGGTCATCAGACGAGAGCAGTTTGAAATTGTTAGCGGAGATGTGGATTTGTTGACAGCGTGATCGCAAAACCGCGGAGCACAAACAGCAGCTTGTTTGAGATTCGAGTGAGAAGGTTGCACATGTACCTTGTGTTACAGGCTTGAACTTAAAAACTGACGCATGCCAGTGTAAACTACAAAGCTAACAACTGATGTGTTAATGCTGTCAGCATCTTAACAATGTTTACCCTCGTTTGTGCCCTAGTTTCCTTTAACCCTGCAACATTAAACAGTACAAATGCTAGTGAGCATAGATTCCTTCAAAGTGACTCTCTGAACTGCACGGACTTGTTTGCTGTTTGCTGTCATCAGCACTTCTCCAAGAGCCAAACAAACCCAACAGCTGCAATTGTGATTCTAAGCAATAGGAAATAATTTTCCTGTTCAGAGATTACAGTGGTTGAGAATCTGGTTTGGGAAGTGCAACCATTGTGACAGTCTCTCATTAACTGTAGCACATTGGAGGCTTCCTGTGGAGACAATTACACATATGGCCTTTGACAATGTGACAGCGCCTTTTCTTTTTCTTTTTCACACAACAACAGAAGCACATAGCCTCACATCTAAAATGGCTGCATTTAATTGCCGCTTGTACATGTTTTATGCATCTGTTGGGACAAAAGTGGAACAAACTGCACTTTTTCTCTTTTGCTATTACCTGATAAAATTAAGTTAGTTACATTTATGAACTTTAGCTGGGAAATAACAGATATTCACACACAAAGTGGGCAGTGTGAAGAAACAAACATTGCTGGAGGACTTCTTTTGGAAGCGACTTTGGCTATTATTGTCTGACACTCTCAGGAGACCCAAGGAAATATGTAAAAAAGACGCAGCATTAAAGGCCTCTGCCCTTCAAGAAGCACCGATCAGTGAGTTAGGTTTTTGCACAGCTTTGACAGCGCACCGACGAGCCGACAAGCTTCGTCTTGCTATCATGTGTCTCCCTGCCCTCGAGGTTCGTGATGATGCCTCTTCGACCGCCCATGTGTTCCCACGCCCATGTCCTCATTTCCCTGTTTTAAACTCTCATTAGCATGCTCTCAGCCTGCTAGGTTTCACTTTAGTTGCATTGCGTTCGCTTGTTTATCACAATATCAGCTGTGAGCGTGGGGAACGAGGGAAGAAGTGCAAGGGAGGAGGAAAAAACGCTGCATTTGTAGCCCCCGCTGCGAGCATCTTCTGGGCACCCACAGAGACTGATCCATCAGAGGTAAGGTCCTCGTGCATACTCCAGTAGTCTCCGGCCCAGCATCAGAAAGGTCATCTCACATTAGATACGCTGTGACAGAAGGATGTCTCTGCAGCAATTTATACTAACCTCAACTTCTGGCCCTCTCCATAACTCTGCTCTCTATCTGCAACTTTGTGTGCTGATACTTATCTCTTGGTGAGCTCGTATCTTGATTCACATATTTAGTCTGGAGAGCGACACTCCTGCTAGGCCTGCACTAAGGAAAACACAGCCTGTCTTCCTCTGTGGTGATTCCAGACACACTGTAGGAATGTGGAGCTTCATGCTGCTGTTGTTGTTGTTGTTGTGCTGGCTGTCTGGCGAAGCCTCATCTTGTTATTGTACTTTGGTTGATGATCACCCATGATTACTTCATGAGTAATGAGAGGGCACTCCAGCTACAAGAGGTGCCCCGACGACATTGCTGTTTAGGAAGAGAATATCATTAGAGCGAGTGAGGGCAGCGTCCTTGAGTCTCTCTTCCTTCTCGGTCGGATCGACTTTATGAACTGCCTCTGACACGTAGCTGTGCGCCTCAGATCAGTGGGGCCGAGACATGCTAGCAGCAGCACTGCTGCTTTTTGGGAGGAAGAGCCAGAGTTGCTGACAACTTGATGAGGTAGCCTATTGCCCGGCACAGTAGCAGATGCCCAGTGACCTTAGAGTGAGGATAGAAAATGCATGGACCACATTTTATCTTTCAACTCTGCAAAAAAAGTTTAACGTGTGGCCAGTATTAAAAAGTTTCGTGCTAGGGGAAAGATGCAGGATTTTACAGCATTTTTCAGTTTTGGTCTCTTGACTTTACCATAATGATGTTTTACAGTTCACATTTGTATTGGCTGAGGTGTGGCCTAGCAGACAATTATGAGCAACTGCCTGTGTCGCCACATCTGTCAGTTACCAAAATCCAAATGGGTGAGTTACACACTGGAAGAACCGGGCTCAATTTGTATAAATTTATCAACACATTAGCTGCAAATTTTGATATTTTCATGAAAACGTGCATCGCCTCTAAACAACTCTCCCATCTAATTGCACTTAGAGTGGCTACTTCATAAATGAAAATAGAAATGAATGAACCTGCAAGTAAAAGTCAAATCAGAGAGCTAAATAACTGATTTGAAACAGCGTTCAGGTAAAACAGTTGTGATAGTACACAGACACTGACAGCACAGTGTGGGGAATAAATATATAATTCATGCTCTGTAGCCCTCTTATTGATATTTTTTTCATCTTCAGGTGCACAGATATTGTGCTGTATTGTAGATGATTGTTTCCAATGTGTATAACATCACAGAAATTGCTTCATAGTGACTCCCGCTATTATCACTGGCAACATATTGTATTCTAACACTCACACTTAAATGCCTTGTGTATGGTGTGTGCATTGCTACTGCAAACAATCCCAAAATGCAGTGTTGCCGAAGTCAAAATGCCCATTGTGAATATGAATATGAGTCACATAACTTTGATATGCAAAATATTCAGAGAACTGTTGCTGCTGGAATGTTTCACAGTCGCTTCTTCGACTTGTTTTTACTGTACTTGAACATCAGCCCTGAAGCAGGGCTGAGCGAAGGCGCCGTGTACCAGGAACCCAAGATATCTCTTTTATCTACATTTTATACCACATATCACTGCTGTTGCTTCATCATCAAACAGTAGGACTCTTTGGACTCTTTCACTTGGCTGCATTTATCCTACATCTAGCATACAGCCCTTTGCAGCAGCTATTCTGTTCACTTCTTTTACTCTCCGGTGCTCTTTGATTACTCTGAAGCATTGCTAATGGTAAATGAGATTAAGATCACCTATTGTACAATCCAGAGTGGTGGATTGTACAATGGGATTAGCAAAGAGTGGTGAGCACAGGGTTCTCATTGCTCAGCATGTAGTAGAAGGAGGTTAGCAGGAGGTGGCCTGCAGCCTCAATGTCAGTCCCTGTGCGCAGCTCGTCCGACGCAAAATCAGAGGAAAGGCTGCTTGACATTTCCTCTGAGTTGCGGTGCCACATCAGCTTATTTCCTGCCTCTTGTAATTTCTTTTCTTTTCCGTTTATCCTCGTTCCCAACCTCTCCACCCCCATCCGCCCGTCTTTCTAGCCGCCTCATCTTTCCCTCCTCGTTCGCTCGGTCTTGCTGTTTCTCTGTCACTCCTCTTTGGAGAAACAGAGGAGAGCGGGCATGAAAGAAAGAAAGAAAAAAAAAAAGAGAGGCGCTCTATGCCGTTACCATGGCAACTGCATCTCAGAGCCGAGCCAGTAGTCTTCCACAGACGTGCGTGCTCCCTCCCTCGTTTTCCCTCCACTTGGCTAGCTTAGATGAAAGCTCAGCTCTGATGAGAGTGAAGAGAAAGAGGCAGAAGAAACACGAGGGAAAGGCTGCACTTGTTAGGGAAAAGTAGCGTGTCATAACCCTCTGAGGAAACAATACACCGCTCCCTGTAATGAATTATTATTACTGATGGCAGATATCAAAGGCAGACCTTGTCAGTAAACTGCACCCAGCGTACAACAAAGGAAGCATGTAGCACATTCTGCCCTCTCAGATTCTTTCTTCTCCTCCGCAGAGGTCTCGCTGAGAGCGGTGATCGAGGCCGTTGTGGGTAATAGTCTGTTGCAGGAAATTAATGCCTTTGCAGAGCTTGACTGCCTCGCTCTGTGACATCAATCTGCGTTAATTTGGTAATTAATCTGATTTCAAGAGATGTCTCAATAAGAGACCCCATCGAGCGCCGAGCCCGCTCCGGATCGTGTGATTTGTATTCTCTCTTACGTGTTACCTGCTTGAACGCGCGTCCTCGACAGGCTTTCTCATTATCGGCTGGCGTGAATCGAAGATATCCCTTCAAAAGCAACAGTAGCTATCGATCTGAGTATGGTTATAAAATGTGTCACGCTTGGCTGTGGGCTTGCTAACGTGTTTGAAGTGA
Organism: Aulonocara stuartgranti; assembly: GCF_965226115.1. Classification (NCBI taxonomy): domain Eukaryota; kingdom Metazoa; phylum Chordata; class Actinopteri; order Cichliformes; family Cichlidae; genus Aulonocara; species Aulonocara stuartgranti. Next base: position 33,416,599 of record NC_138943.1, on the reverse strand, counting down.
GAGTGAAAAATGTCCACAGCCGTGAACAGACACTGTTAGAGCGGAGCTGCTCTCAGGTAATTTGTTGCTGTGAACACAGCACAACTGAGACAGATATATTCACAGAAACGGCTGTAGATGAATGCACCGTGTCATGTAGCCCAGATGGATCTTAAACGGTGATGGTGGTGGGGGAGGCACGTCAGCTTCTGTTTCTCTTGGACAGAATGAGAAAGCGCGCAGCTGTAAAGCACGCAGGGGAGAGGCTCGGTGTTTTCGGCTTGACTGAATTGGACCAGGGGAGGACGCCGGTGTTGTGCTTCCTCCTCCGTCAGAATGCGATACCTGAGCTTTACCTCTTCACTCGGGGAAGTTTACTTGGCAGTCATACCCACGATCCAGCCAGTGACAGAAAATTGATTTGGCACCTCATAGCTCAGTACTCAGCTGGATCAGACAGCGAGGAGGAAATGAGGCCCTGAGCAGACATACCAGTCCACGCTTCACTTTTGTCCCCAAGGAGGAGAATTCATTTCTGTCAATTTGCTGTGATTGTAAGTAATGGTGCAGTTGTGATAGAGCTGCAGACCAGGAGGAGGAGGAGGAGTGAGAGGAGGGGTTCACACTCCTTTAAACACGTGCGTGTATGTCAAGACCTCTGGTTGGGAGTCGGGAGGGGACTGTCTTTTCCTCTGAACCAGTGTGAACCGGTTGTGCTGCCCATGCTGGCTGTGATTGCCTACAATCCTCAGGTGCATTATTTTGATGTGATTTGCTGCTTGTGGGGCATAGAGACCTCCAGGGTCATATACAGTATGGATTATATACAGCACAGGCCTTCAGGGGACTTCTGTATAACGCAAGCATTTTTCCTGCTATGCACATTATCTACACTGCCTTCTTTTGATCAAAGGTTAAGGAAGAACGTGTTCCTGGGTCATCTTTTTTTGTTTTAATTCGCCCCTAGACTGAAAAAATAATGAGCAGCTTCTTCATTGTTCAGTAAATTGCAAAAATAAAAGCAGGAGCAGGAAGTTTTAACTAGTGTGTATCTGGGCCATTCGCACTAAAATGTTTCACGGCTTCAGAAGCTTCATGCTTAAATCGCTGCTCTCCGCTAATGTTCAGCAATCATACAGTGAGAAATCCATTGTTGGCAGGCAGAGCTGCCTGTTCCCTTTTAACAGACGACTAGGCAGTGCACACAGTGTCATTTTTATTTTTGCATCTCGCACGTAAATGTATCTAACCCACGTGGGCTTCCGAGACATTAAACATGAAGCCTCAGCGCTGAAACAAGACTTCTCAGAAAAGAACATAAATTATTACACAGAAAATCTACAATGTGAACTGAATACCTCTCCTGTGATGGCGTTTCTAAGTACTACAAACAAAATCTGAGTCACAAAAAGCTTCCTTGTTTAAAACTGAAAAAAAAAAAAAGTAATATGGTGCCAGGAGATGGGGGGGGATATTGCAAACAGAAGTCCTTGATGTATCCTCTCCATTAGTCATTTTATACGAGACAGCCTGTTTTGTTGATGCATGTTTGCTCCATACCATATATAACACTGGCTATTTACTGCACATATTGTGACTGTTACACAATAACCTGAACACGCAGGCATTTTAAGGGAAAACCTCTTTCATATCAGCCTGGAAAACTTCTTCCTGAACTGAGCACAAAGCCCAGAAAAAGAGAGAAACAGGCTAAAGCTCACTAATTACCACTCCAGACTCAGAAATGTTGCTAAAGCAAGGTGAAATGCCACATAAACCCTGGAAAACTCGCAGCCTAAATTTGCACCTACTTCTGTTTTTGTATAAATTTAATTTGCGAGTATTGTGTGTTGTAAAGTAGGTGTAAAGTAAGCCTTTAACGCAGACTTCTCCACTGATGTAGATAAACGAACACATCCTAAGCTAATCTACAATAAGCTAAAACAGGCTAAACTAATCTAAGATAAGATATATAAGACTACAGTTTTTATGTAGTTGTATTTTTATTTAGTTTCACTTTTATTTCTTTACTCCACTACAGTTTGGAAGGAAATATTGTGATTTTTACTTAAAAAAAACCTTGTTTAGTCACTAGTTAGATAAAACTGACACAAAAATATGCATCCATGCAAATGCTAACCTACCAGTTTTGCAATGGATGCTTACTGCTCTGATTCCTGAACCAATTAAATAAACTGAACCTTTACTTGTTGCATTAAGTTGGTAGAATAGTAATTCAACAATGCATCTGCTGCAACATTTCTACGCTGTGGTTTCTAACTAGTGCAGAGGTGTCTGTGAGAGTGTCTTAAGTGTCTTAAGTGTTTATCTTCTGGGCCTCTGTTTAGACGTGCTAACAGTACACACCTCTGCAAACCGATATAACTGGCTGCTCTGCTGTGTGTCTGCAGTTGCGGTTATTGTTCTATCCACCCACACCTATACCCTGCAACTAAAGACAGCAAGCTCCAACAAATATCCAGGAAAATTAACACTTGACTTCAATAAACCTACATAACTGAAACAAAGCGTCTGCTGCTCTCTATGCATTTTTAGATTTATTAGGCAGAATGTTTTCTTTATGCGACGAACAACGGACTATTAGGTTTAATAACTTCTGTGCACATATGCACTCAAATCAGACAGACTGAAGAATTACAGGCGTAGCTGCTGATGGATAAGTAATCTCCTACTGTTACCCTTTTTTTCTCTTTAACAGCTGGTATTTGAAGCAAATACTGACTATAGCGCTCACAACCTGATTTACTTTTTTCTGGTATTCGTCGCCTGAGTGTCAGAACTTGCCTTGCTTAAATAGATGATCACTATCTGGCTCAGTGAGGGATTTTATAATTAAAGTAAATGCCCTTGACGGCAGCATGAATTATGTCTTTGCAAGTGGTGTTTTACAAAGAAAGCATAGCTTTTAGAATTTATAATGAAGGCGCCATTATGGTTTGGGAATACATGCAATTGTGTTTAGAATGTTTCACTTTCTAAAATTTTTCTTTTTCTTTTTTAAAGAGGGGAACGATTAATGACGGCGATATAGCATTGTAGCCCTGCACACAGTTATTTTTCATTATAAACTTGATATTATATATTTGCAATGCTCTTGTCTCTTCTCAGGTTGGTGTTACTTTGCTGAAGTGACAGACGAAGGCCTCGAGTCAGAGGTGAAGAACGCAAACAAGGAGTCCTCCCGGACAGCAGGGGGAAGCAGCAGACATGCAGGACTCAGCCTCTGACAGTAAAATAGCGAAACAGGTGAGCATGGATCTCATAGTGCTACGAGGCTACTGTTAATGCTACAGAAATCTAGTTGGTGGAAACACAGTAAAAACATGATATAATAACTTTTATATAGTAAGTTTGGAACTGTTCTAAGTAAAAGTTAATCTGAAAAATAATTGTTGTCTACACAACCAAAGTCTTTGTTCTTCATTAACCTGTTTACGTCTACTCCATTATCTAATCTTCTTGACTAATCTGTGCCAGACTATTCCTGTATCTTGTAATGCCATACACACATACTGGATAGTGTATAATCACCAGTTGCTTTGGAAAAATGTGTGTTCCTCCACTGGTTGAAAGTGGTTCCTGGAGGCTGCTGGGTCTTGCTGCGTGAAACTATAAAGAAAGTGAAGCACCAAAAATCTCAGCGTGATTGTTTTGCTTGCTAGCTCATTTCTGTGTTTGAATGGAAGTACAGTGGTCCCTCGTTTATCGCGGGACTTACATTCTAAAAATAACCTGCGATAGGTGAAATCCGCCAAGTAGCCAACTTTATTTTTTTACAATTGTTATAGATGTTTTAAGGCTGTAAAACCCCTCACTAAACTTTATACACTTTTCTCAGACAGGCATGAAAATTTTCACATTTTTCTCTCTTGTTTAACCACCTTTGTAGAAAAATAAGTCCAGTATTATGTTTCATTGACATTGTTGTGTTTGTTGGGGAGAAAACTGACAGACACACAGTACAGCACTATAGAGTCACACTGCTAGCGAACGAAGATTTATGTAAATTTGACAAACTGAACGCATTCTGTACTGTACAGGAGGTCTACAGCCAATCAGGATGCAAAACACAATGTGCTGTAAAAAAAAAAAAAAAAGCAAACTGTTGCAATGTGCTAGTGAGCAAAGCGACTGCTGTACGGTTGCAATAGATGACTGAAAGTCTGTAGGCCTGTGTAACTGGAGCTGCAGTAATCATTTTCCCGGGAACTGCCATCAACCTCCTCCAGCCACTTCATACCCGTCTCTAGGCCTGTGTGGTCGGGCTTATTCGCTTAATCCTAGATTGTCACCAAGATTGTCACATGTCCAAAATGGTGGACAAGAGATAAATGTATTTATATGAATTAAACTATTCAGGCAGTCATGCTAACTTAACAAATGTTACTAATGTTCATAACATGACATATTGCAATTTGGGGTATACGAGATTTAAAGTCTTTCCAGTGAACATCATTACTAGACATTGTGACGTGTCGAGCCATATACTACTTAGAAGTGTAAGAAAGAAGAAGAAAAGTTTTGGCTATCGGTTTTGTTAGCTAGCAGCAGTTGCTATTTAGTGGGTGTGGTGAGAAACTGTCACCAGCTCACAGGCCTTTTTATAGCCACCACTGTATAATGCAGGTCTGACTACTGATGTTGAAATGTATCTAAATATAACTCAGCTGTTTTATGTTTATGTGTCTGCAAAAATGATTTGTGTTTATGGATTTTTTGTTTTTGTTGTTTTATTGAATATATTTGTGTCTTCTGACAGTTTGGCACCGAAGCTCATAACTCACACAGATTTTTGCAAAATACAACTCTCACACTTAAAAAATAGTTTTTGTCCAGGCTGTCTTCTCAGGACAGAGCTTTCATCCACTTATTTTGTCATATTTCAGCACAAGATTCTTTCATGTTGCCATAACTTTCTTTCTTGTAGAGCAGAGTGGTTGTATTTCATTTCAGATTGTTGTTTAGCGATTACTTTAATGACTGAAACTCAGGCCCATTTACAGCAGATATATATTATAATGTATTTGCCATTATTGGACTTAGTATGCGTGAAACTGCCATTTTAAAGTGTGAAAACATTTAAACAGATTCAAGTGTCTGTTCTGTTTTTGAGACTTTTAAATCTGTCGTTTCATTTTCTGTATATTCTTTTATGTAAAGGACCAGAACAAGCACATGGATGGACACAGAGAAACCGATGACATGTCTGAAAAGACATCTCCCAACAAGAACCTCAAATCTCCCCAGAAAGGCTCCAAACGGCTTAAAACAGCCCCCTTTAAAGTGACCCTACTGGATTCCTCCGAGTTCGAAGGAGAAACTGAGGTACGCCAGACGGAAAACAATTTGCATTTAAACGTTTTCTGGAATTAGGCTTATCGTGCTTTGAGCAAACAGTTGGAAAAAGGGAACATTATGTTTTTCCCTTTGTTGTTGGTTCCCTCTGTGGGCAGTTGTGTGTGTTGTATAGTGTTGCACAAAGCGGATAAAAGGGGCAAAAAGAATAAAAGCGAGGGTGCCATGCTGAGAACTCACCAGAGGGTGAATTCAAAGAAATGTTACACATTTCTGTAATACACACAGAGACAAAAAAAAGTCTTCATTCCACACAAGAGATGTGTCGTCATTACACTGCAGAGTGAAACAGGGCATTTGCCGCTTGCTGAGAAGGGAAACTGAATGCATGCATAAGTGAGGACAGAAGCGATAGATGTAAGTCTATTTCCTTAGATAAATACAAGGCGTCGACGTGAACTTGGAGTTTTATGACTAGCAGCAGCATGCACCTCAGGCAAAGGAGGCCTATCTTTTTTTTGGCTAAAATATCTTTTCAGGATGTGAAGGATGTCGTTATATTCAGTTACTTGACTGTGGAGATGACTGGGCAGCAATATTTCAAGCTATGTGACGTTTTAACTTTTTATCCCACTCAAAAGAAATCTGTGTGGATGTACATCAAAAATCAGGAAGTGAATAGCCTGTCTGGAGCCATCGTGTGTGTACAAAAGCTTAGCGGGCACAGTGTTACAACAGATGGATGTAGCCATTGGTTTCTGGAGTTTCATTTGATGTATTTTGGAGCTAAGACTGACTATATTTGGATGACACACTCGATTAGCAAACTCCATCCAGAAACTGTTCATTAGCAACAAACTAATGAAATCCTAGAAATTCAAAAAATCTCTGTAATAAAAATAACCATCCATTGTACAGCCATTGTTTTCTAATGGAAAAACTTTAAATCTGAACTGTGAAGAATATTCTAGGGTGGAGTAAAACAGATTTTTGTAACATCTTGTAAACATGCTTTGGAAACTGACATTAGATCAGTTTTTGCCCCTTTAGCGATTCTAAATAGCATTACAGCAGATATTGCTGCAAAGACACAAGTGTTGCACCACATCGCATCACTTTTCTGCTTCCCCCGAACCCTAGCAACCACCGGCAACACAGCACATGGACACAGAAGGAATAACTGCGCTCGCGACCAAGAGTCTAATTCAGTTCAGTTCAATTCAGTTTTATCTGGATCAACTGAAGGCTTTTCGGGGAGATTTTAGACTCAGCTAGTTTTTCACCATCACTCTTAGACAGGATGTTTCGAACTAGAAATATTGTGGAAATTTAAGAAAACAGCCCCATGTATTTGTTTCATATTTAAGGACATTCCCTGCTCAGAAATAACTCCAGGATTCCTCACAGTGTTACTGTAATGTGATCCAAAGAAAGTATCTAGACACCACATTTCAAAGAAAACTGTCCTTTGTTACAATTCTGTATTCTTACGCTCCTTATTTTGCAAAGAGGACGGTGGAAAGGCGTTTCTGTGAACGTGTTCTTCGTTTACATTAGTAATTCCTCGATACAGCAGATCCTACTATTTGTTCTCTTTATGTTCACCTTATGGTTACTTGGCAGTGATGCTTACAGGCAGTGTTTTTGAACAGAAACGGAATTTTTTTATGGCTGTTTTTAGTTTACAAATCATTTTCAGGTTGCCAGTGGTTAGTATGCCCCTTTAAGCTCCAGTGACACAGTTCAGTAGTATGCTGAAGGCAAATGAAAATAGTAAACTGCAGAACAGGCAGCCGCATTTTGTTGTTTACTGAGTTTAAATAACTTTCATGTATATTAACTATTATAAAGCCTGAAACTCTCTTTATAGCCACCTGGCACTGATATATTGAACTCTCCTGTAAAAGCGTCTTTAAGTTCAAGAATCACATGGTTACATGATCATATTAAATAATTTGGTTACAATATTGACCAAAATTATAGTGTGAGGCTGCCCAGTTATACTGAGTAATTCCCAAAGGTGTCAATAAATTCTGATTTCATTGCATTTTTTAATAAAAAGCCCCCAGCACAGGCTACTAACTGGGTGTAAAGAAATCTATATACCTATTACATGATTGGAGACCCGGTGCAGTCAAGGAGAAAATAGAAGAACAATATTATTATGAAGCAACCCTCAGGACACTAACGCACAAGTGCGTGAAACCTTGTGTATGTGGTGTGATGACGGAGGAGGGGGGCTGTTCATTTACAACAGTGTGTGAAGTAAGACCATCGGCATTGGTGTTCTGGTGCCAACCTCTCCGAGCACTGTGAAAACATCTGGGTTTTATCCACACCTCAACAGACAACAGCATTATGCTTATGAAAGCTTTGGTATTGTAAGTGCACATCTGGATATTTGTCTACCTACACACGTTTTGTAAAAGTCTAGTTTGCCGACGGTCTCGGACTACAGGCTTGTTCCTGCTAGGATAGAAGTTTTTGAACCTTCCTCATACTTCCAGGAGTAATCATGAGGAACCTGTGAGGAGGCAGGATACACCTTGGGAGCGCTCTCACTGGAGGAGGTGGTACTCACGAGTTAATTAATTCTCTGAGCCTCCCTGCGGCCCTCAAACAGGGAAGGACACACCACACCCTTACCCACTTCTCTCACCCAGCCCCTTCCTTCATGCTTGGTCATGCTGATGTGTTGAATGAGGCCATTTTGGGTGGAATGGCTGGTTAGTTGACATCCAAGATTTCCCCGTCTATTGAGGTGTTTTTTTTATTTTTTATTTTTATTTCGCTGTTTAATTGCGCCGGAGCAGAGAGCAAATAGATGGGATCACTTCAGTCACGGCTTATTAAGACTCCAAGACTCCAGTGATTTGTTTATTTCATTCTTTGTGCCGCCTCCGATGGCAGCGTGCTCTCGTTGTACATAAACAGCGCTGCTGTCGGGGACTCGCTGACTGACAAGATGAGAGCTTAGAAGCACTTCCCAAGTGTTCCTCCACCAACCTCCCTTCACTCATTGTGACGAAAAGGAAAAATACTTTTTCAAACTCTACCCTTGAGATATTAAGGAAACAGACAGCACAAGGAAAAAACTGCTTCAGTTTCCCTGGCAACTCCTCGCTCAATCTTGTCACCTCTTAAAGTAGGCCTTGTGAAAGGATAAAACTGTGTATGCATACTTATAAAGTGTTTTTCTTGTTCTATATTTACTATGGAGTATAAGCCCATGCACAAATTGTACTCCTAATATTATATTCCCTTTATAATACGTATATGCAGCCCAGCCCAGTGAAATATGCGCTGCTTGTTTAAAGATATTCGTACACAGTTATATGCTAATTAATATGGTCACATCCATCACTGTCTGCATTTTTTTGGCAGTCATTCAACATCATTCCTTTGCATCCTGCTAACTGACCTCCTGATTTTTTTTATTTATGAGGTTTTGAAGTTTTCATTTTTGGATTTGAGTCAGATGTTCCACTATTTTAGGAATGCAGTGGTATGGATTTCAAAGGAAAATGTCAAAATCGTTATGATGGACAGAATTCGGCAAGAGTATACAGCACCCTACAGTCTTTGATGTTTTGTAGTTTTGCCTCCGTGCATCACCACAGTGAGCTGTAAGTCAGACATGTGATTGAAGTCCAGACTTTCAACTATAATTCAAAGGATTTACAGAATGTTTGTGTAAAATGCAATTTTTATACATAGTGCTTCATTTTCAGAGGTTCAAATTAATGGGATAAACTAACATAAATGTAACATAAAATAAAAGATTCTTTTTAATAGTTGAATTAAAAAACAAACAAACCAAAAAACTGAACTTTGCAGCCAGTGTGTTTCCTCCTTTGAGTGCTCTTCTAGACCTTTAACCCAAATTGGTGCCTAATCAGTTTTGCAGCTTTTGATCCAGAATCTTCTACATTTCTCCTGCAGATTTATTTTTATTGAACTCCATGCTTGCAGTTTGCATACACCAGAATAAATAGATCTCTACCAAATATGGCTGACTGTGCCTTCAGTAGTGTGACAGAAAATATTTTCTTTTGTGTGTGTTTGTGGACACACACACACAGAAGCCTGTTTATTTAATGTGACAGGAAATATTACTAAAATTCACCTTGAGTTCTGTCAATAGTAAGTATCAAATCTCTGCCTGTAGTGCAAAGTCTAGTATTCTGCAGCATGTCGCAGTGACTGTATAACCGCACCAAATGAGTTATTAAATTGTGTTTAGGTCCAGAGAACCTTAAAAAGCCCTGCTGCCTAATAAAGTCTGATAGTGTATTAGTAACCCAGTTCTTTCCTTATTAAAAGCTAACTATTACAGTAAAAGGCACTTAGAGTATGCACGTACGATAGTCAAAAATGTAGCAGGCACTGTTTCTCTCTCTCTTGACCTTTTTCCACACTTTTATGTCATGTATGTTTGTCTTTGCAGAAACACTCCAAAGGACAGACCCTGATGGACATGGTGTGTGAACACCTTAACTTGCTGGAGAAAGACTACTTTGGTCTGACCTTTGCCGACACAGACAGCCAGAAGGTCAGTGAGTTGTGTACCACAGTAACCTCTCAGTGCATAAACAATGCTCGCTAAACAATCTGTATTCCTCCCAGTTTTTTGCTGGCACTCTCTGGGGTGCGCTATCCATCATTCAGAGAAGAATGGAAAATGGAAATGTCCGTGCTAGTCTGGGCCTGGACAAAAGGCATTTGAATAAGTTGTACAGTTGAAGAAGAAATGAAAGTGCCTCATCTACTCTTTGCAAGATGCATATATGAAATTTAGTGATAGAAATATTTCTCAGAGGCAGAGCTGCTCCGGAGGTAGAATAATTTCATGGGTTGAGTTAAATCTCCACGGGCCCCAGCTAAGAGCACAGTTGAGAAAAAATTGAAGAGCTAAAAAGAAAAGTTAGATCAAAATGACTTCAGTGACTTTGCTGTTTCTTTCATTTATGACTATGGCAAGGTGAAGAGTAAGCAGGATGACTTTCTGCTTTTTCTCAGGCAATAGCTAAAGGCAAGTTTTAACTTTTAGGTCGCACCGGCTAATTAGCTAATAAAATTACCTTATTGAGTATTTTTTTATTTGAAATTAGATAAAGGAGAAAGGTTCTCAGTGTTGGTCGTCTAACCATGCATGGATTTGTTTGACTAGGTTTTTTAGAAATGTATTAGGTACGCAGTAATCAGTTAAAAAGATCGATTAGCAGACTGCACTCATAAACTGCACACATATCTGCTAAATAATGCTAAGCAGCAGATTAATAAATGCTGAACTGAAGCACAACCTTCTTGACAGGCTGTACCACACGGGACCATTTTTCTGTGAGATATTTCTGTTAAAAATGCAACAAAAGACACGAACATCACAAAGAGGGTCTAGAGGTCCAGTTCAGCCAGTTTAATTAGCAGAGGTAAAGTATGGCAGACAGCTATCGGCTACAGCTGCAGGTGTCTTAACACCTGTCAATCACAGCAGCCGTTGCCTTTTATCCAGATGGATGGGTTATAAAATATAGTTAGCAATTAACATAGGAGTCTTAACAGCATTAAATCATTTCTAGATGTGCTGAATTTCAAGCCTTGATGTTGCCACTTGGTGCTGCTAAAGATACAAGTAGCTGATTGCTGCGTTTAGTGATCATGTAACATAAACGAAAATGTGAGTTAGAGCAGTAAATATGTACATTAGTTCAGTGCGAACTAAGACCATGAATATAAGGATTCATTTACACAGGCCTAGAGACTGATCAGCTACTTCATGGTAACATCAGTAACTCCAGTAAGGAAAGAAGGTATATTCCAGACCAGTTGGCTAGTTTTTGCTGGGTGTCACTGGGTGAAATAGGTGAGTGCTAAACAACAAAGCTCCTTGTGATTGCTCTGGTCGCTGCAGTGAGTGTTTGCAGACGAGACAGGCCCTTCCCTACAAACTACAGATGAACGCTGCTAGTAACAAACACAATCACATGGAGGGTATGAGATAGAGCACCACATCTTTGCAACCTATATCACCTAGCAAGCAAGTTTCACTGATGGTTAGCATAGAGTGACTCTATTGCCCAAAGGAAAGAGTAATCAGAAACCACATGCATTAATAATGTTGACTGGATGTATTGTAGTGGTGTAGCCATAACAAAGAGCACTGGCTAAATAAGGCAGTGCTTTTCTTTTAAGATAGCAAGACATGCATAGATCAGACACAAAATTAGCATTTAGTTTGATTACATGTTCACTAGATAGTTACTAACTTGTCCATCAATTGGTACCTTAGGGGACAAATTATTCATGATGAGCAGCACATCTTTGTTCTCATGTACTCATAATAAGTTAAAAGAACTCACAAGTTATTAGAAAAATATTGATAATTACAGCTGAAACAGCCTCACATAGAGTGAATCTGTGTGTTTACAGTTCTGAACAATATCTCAGTGGAAGTAATCTCTCGGGTGAACTGACCCTTAAGATTCGTGGCATTATCTTGCTTGTTTTTGTGTCACTTGACTTTCGTTTGCCTCTTTTTTCCATCATCTGAAGTTTAATTATTTCCTGATAAATGGGCTCTAACATTAATCTCCAGTCAGCACACCAACCTTTTTGACATTTTGAAACGAAGGTCTGAATATGTTAGTCACGGATTGTTGTTGCTTTGTTATAAGGTGTGCGGACCAGACTTATCATATAATCGTATAATTAATACGGACCTGATGGGTCCTGGCTGTCAACTCACATGAGAGTGCTGTGTTTGATGTGGGTCTGGGGTTTTCATTGATGTCTTCCCAGAGGGTAGGTATGGGATTGCACAACAGGCTACAGAGGAACCTCCAGTCTTTTAAAGATAGGACAAGACCAAGCCCCTTTTAACATCTGGTGCGTATCCTCTGCCCCAGTCATTGGCTTGTACACAGTTTGTCAGCTCACATGCTGTGACTCGAGGTGCACAGGATAATCTTGGACCTCACAATATGACAGTCTCATCAAAGACGGCCTTATCAGGGCACAGCGTGAGCTTAGTGTCAGGGGTCAGTGCTGATTGGTAGACCAAACAAGCTTGAGAATTTAAATGTCATTTCAGATGCCCTTTCCCTGTCTCAGTTGGGGGAACAAGAACTCAATCTCCGCTCTCCAAGAGAACATTTATTCTATGTGATTTCTTTAGAAAGTAAAGTTGAAAAACAAAGTGTAAAATAATGAATCAGTGATGAAAAGTTTTTCCTGCTTTTCAGCACCTGACTAGTTCTCTTTACCCTTAGCTGATCGAAGGTGGATTCATGGTGACAATCGAATGGCTGCGGCTCTTTAGTCTTTAGCAGTTCGATTAAACACCAGAGGAGTAACGCAGGAGGCAAACTGTGAGAGATACAGTTTGCAGTTTGTCCCCGTTGAGGCCACGGAGTTGCAGTGTAGTGTAACAACCCTTCATGGTTTCACTCTGATTCGTGTAGTACCAGCTGTCAAGACGACGGTCAGCATTAGGAAACAGCTGCTGTGTGGTTTTCAGGTTAGTGCAGATCACTGTCAGCTCTCTGCATCGTGGATTGCTCAAACACCCGTTTTTATGTCTGTAAGCATGAGGGTGGAATTTACATAACAATAGACACCCATTGCAACTCATTTTCTTTAATTAGGTTTTTGCTAGTCCACTGACCTTTCCTCTAGCTCCGCTGTCAGCATCACAGTTTTGATTTCTCCTGAAACTTCTTGGTAACTGCTGATTGGTTTAAGTTTAGATGATTCTTATGAATGACTTGAGCAGCATCTTAACTTTGCTTCCACAACATCCACTGTAGACAGACTTGTTATATGTGCTGAATATAAACTTTGGGGGCTTTGGGGGCTGCATCCTCCTGAGGCCGCATTTGTAGGCCGATTACGTCACAGCGACACGACGAAGGCTGTCCAAATTCGTAGACTCCTCCGAATGTGGCCGACAAATGCGTCCTCCTTTTCCCAAGATTTGAGGAATGGGTCGGGTGTATCCTTCGTGGCCATATCCCAGAATTCATAGCGTGGCCCAGCCAATTCCAGTTTCCAACAATAGCAGCAGCTACTTAGTTTTAATATTACTCTTACTAATCTTTCTGGGTCACAAAATTAACTTTTTAAGATATTTTCAGGTGAGAATGTAGCTGTGTAAACGTCAAACATCTGCTCAGTTTATCAAGACATCACATATTTGCAAAAGTACTCCGATGTTTTCGGAGGCACCCATCAGCTTGATAGCTAGCCGGAGGTTCAAGGCTCTCCAGAGCCGGTGAGAACAGCGAACCCCCGGCACATCGTTTTCATTATTTGAGATTACAGCTGAATAAATGTCAAACGGAAAACTGATTAAACAGAAGTGTGAGATGATCGAGAATTTACGCCACTGTCCTGTTATATTTTAGATAGAAAGGAACAGACGGCCGAGTTTATTAAACGCCACTGAGACAGCGGTGACGCAAAACTGAAGGCTAGACCGTCCAATTTCACAGCCGTTTACTTCCAGTCTACCCGGCCTTCGGAGGACCTCAGGAGGATGCAGCCTATGAATTTGGACGCGGCATTTATGAGCATTGACAGTGGGAGTGTGCTAGCATGCTGTGACGAAGTTACCGACCAGCAAACATGCCTATAGACTCAGTGTGGTTCACTTTTGCATGTTTGGCAGAAATAGCCGTTTCAGATTATTTTGCATTCCATTAACTGTTTGTGCTGTTAAATAATCTGCTGTTGATATGAAATTCAGTATGTTATGGCATAAAAACCTTAAATTAGCCTAAGAACAATGCAGTTGTTCTTTATAATAAAAGTGTTGCTGCAATTTTGATCTGTTGACATCGTAGTATATAAACCAGGAACCAATAAATTCATGTTTACAAAGGATATACTATGTGTTAGCTTATTTTACGTCATTTATACAACAGTGGGTGCACATAGACAGGGTTCCAATTAAGGAGGTCAGTGTATGTTTAAGTGGGACTGTCTTGGAGACTAAACTCAGGCTTCATACTGCTCTAAGCCAGGATTTACTCATACACATCACTTCACTGATTAATGGTGGGCGTGCCAAACATTTGGGGACAAGACTGGTACAAACAAGTAATGTACCCAAATAAGGCAAGTCAGGGGAGCTTAGTTTAGAAGTTGAGCCAAGCCGGGCACCTTTTACAAACTTTATTTATAAATGACGAAGTGGTTTCTCACCGCAGGGATAAACTTCTTCATGTCAAGGCCAAACAAACTGCACAAGCAATTTTACTGGCTAGCAGCATTACTACTATTACTCTAAAGTCAAATTTTCGCTTGACTCCGAGGCCTGTGCACCACAAGGTGACAAATGGTTTGTGCCTCTGTGATCCTCCGCACAGAAGCACAAATCCTGCTGAAGTCAGGGGCAGCCAGTCAGAAGATAAGCTGGTTTAAAGAGAGAAGCTGCTTATTTTAAATGTAAAAAATATACATTTTTCAGACTTTTCTGATTAGAGTATGTATCATGTATTAAAATTACAACTATGAGGTTGTTTTGGTTGAATTAAATAATGGAAACAATGCATAAATAACAGTAGTAACTGGATATAAGGTCAGAAAAAGACGTCATCAGAAGCCTTGAGAAAGGTAAAAAAAATAAGAAAACATGACATTGAACACAGAAAACATTGCAAACCCCCAAATGGAACCAAAATCTTCATCACGCAAATGCAACCAAGTGTTTGGAATAACTGATAGTGAGTCTTTCACACCACTTTTGAAGACTTTATGCCCACACTTTTGAAATCTTATCAAAGCATCACAATCAGATTGAAGAATTTAGTCTTTTTTACTCATTCAGAGGTGGTCTTGCGAGTCTGTTTTGGATCATTGTCCTGCTCTTGAGCTTCAGGGCATGAACCGATGGCCAGATAATTGTCTCCCTGATTGTCTAGTAGAGACAACAAGGTCCTGAAGCAAATCAGCCCCAGATCATGACCATCACCATGCTTGCCTGCTGGCATGGTGTTCTTGGTGTTATGCCAGATGTAATGGGACTCAAACCTTCCAAAAGTTTACCTTTTTACTCGGCAGTTCACAGAACACTTTCCCAACAGTCTCTGGGATCAGTGAGATGTTGTCCAGTTGTGTTCTGTTTACTCAGCAGTCCCATTTTTGCACAGTGTTGAATCATGAACTCTGACCTCAAGGCGAGTGTGACCTGCATTTGTTTAGATGTTGTTTTTTGTTCATTTATGACCTCCAAGATGAGTCGCCAATGAACTCTTGGAGCAATTTTGGTATTATTATTGTCTAATGTTCAAATTTGTTTCATGTTCTGAAATATTTCGTTGTGACAAATATGCCAAAAAAAGAACTAAGGAGCAAATACTTTTTCACAGCAGTATACATCGTTTTTTCCCTAAGAGTTCTTGTGGGAGATATTGTTACTGTCTTCCCGCTGACATCTGTCTAAACAGCATGATTTACAGCTGCTGTAACAAGTGAATTCACACAAACTCTTCGGCTAATGAAATGCTCCAGCAACCAAATCTGAAATGGTGCCCCTGTTGGTGAACTGGTTCACTGAACAATCCGATGTTATGAGATCACATAGGTAACTGGCTGACAGTGAGTTTGTGGCGCAGTGATAAAACACGACTGCTCTGTGCGGGTTTGAATGCCTCAGCAGGGGAGGGCTCAGTCTCTTTGTTTACCATATGGAGAGGCTTTCATAAGGAACACATGCGGCAATTAGAGTAAAATGTGACACCGGGGTGTGCATTAGCCATGTTTCCAGTCTACTCTGTGTGATTTCTGCCTTCTGTCTTTCAGAATTGGTTGGACCCCTCCAAGGAGATCAAGAAGCAAATGCGCAGTGAGTGTCTTTTCCAAGTAGCTGTAGTGGATTAATATTTTAAAATTCAATTAGCAGAGACATAAAACTAGCTTTGTTGCTCATTGTACTTGGAGTTGTCAGCTAAATTGCTAAGAGGAGCTCCAAAACTGCCTTCTAATGAACACTTTTTTTCCGTTATACTGGATGTGTTTAAGCTTCCTGCTCTCAATACAATCTCTCACCAGACTCTCCGTGGCACTTTGCCTTCGCTGTCAAGTTCTACCCTCCTGACCCCTCCCAGCTCATGGAAGATATTACCAGGTAGAGTGCTGACACACACTTCTACTACATCTCCAGTCATAATTCCTCTGGCTGTGCTGTCAGGTGCTCCTCAGAATTATTCAAAGGATAAATCGCTAACACGTGTCAGCAGTACAGATAATTTCCTTTTTTATATATTCCCACTGATGGATGTTTACATAAACACATTGTAACAATTCTCATGGCATATTTGCCCCAGTGTCAGAGCAGCCCAAATCCCTCTCTTCTTTTGAAGGATTAGCCCTGGAATGCTACTAACTGCCATGGATTAACTAGGCTGAATACTTGTTGGAGCTTGCATTGGCTCGGGCTTGTTTGACTGCCAACACTCCTTCCTCTCCTCCCCTTTTTCGTCTCATCTGACAGATACTACCTGTGTCTGCAGCTGAGGGATGACATGCTGTCAGGTCGCCTGCCGTGCTCGTTCGTCACTCACGCCCTCCTGGGCTCCTACACCGTTCAGGCCGAGCTGGGAGACTACGACCAGGATGACCACGGCACCGACTACGTCAGCGATTTCCGCTTTGCTCCCAATCAGACGCGCGAGCTGGAGGAGAGGGTGATGGAGCTCCATCGAAACTACAAGTACATGACACGCTGTTGTTTAAATCAGACCTTTGTGTATCCACAAGTGTCTTAGGGTGATCATCTGATGAGTTTTCAGTTGCATCAAAAACACTTCATCATGCACATTGCTGATAGATGCCGTCTGTCACTGAAATGTACACAGTGTGAATCTTGCCAGTGTGACAATACTTCTCAATTCACATGGTGATGCTGTGGCACTGCTTTTTGGCATTCTCCCAAATGAAGTACTTGATGGGAGGAACTTAGAAGAGAATATATCAAGCATGTTCGAATACTGCTCCCGCTGTTCACCATTCTGGATCTTTTATTTAAGAAAGTCTGCTACAGTATTGTTATTATTCTGCTCTTATTCTAGGGGGATGACTCCAGCAGAGGCTGAAATGAACTTCTTGGAGAACGCAAAGAAATTGTCCATGTACGGAGTCGACCTCCATCATGCTAAGGTTGGCTATTCTGGCGTTTTTTGATTTTCAGGTGTCATGAATGCACTCCTGAATAATTTCTGTCTGTGTTTGCTGCAGGATTCTGAGGGGATTGAAATAATGCTTGGTGTCTGTGCCAATGGCCTGCTGATTTACCGTGACAGGCTGAGGATCAACCGCTTTGCCTGGCCAAAGATCCTTAAGATTTCATACAAGAGGAGCAACTTCTACATCAAGATAAGACCTGGAGAAGTACGCATTATGGTTAAGGACCAGGCGGGTCAAACATAAAGCCCAGGGGCCAGAATTGGCCCGGCGAAAGACTCCAATCCGGCCCTTTCCAGGGCTTTTGGAAAAACTTTTTCCAAAGTTTTGCAGCTTTTTCAAATGAAAAATGTCTTTAAACTAACAGAAAGAGAAATTTCACTCCTTTGGCCCACTTAAGATCAAAGTAGGCTGTATCTGGCCCACAATCTAAAATGAGTATGAGTATGACATGCCTGAACTAGTCTGTTTATGCAACAATCAAAGGAAATGGGGCTCTTGGTTTTTAGGATCTTGGTGCACTCTTAGAACAATAAATCTTCATACAAATGTGTGCATAACCAAAGGGAGATGTGAGCCTCAATTTTAAGAATTTCCTTGCTACAGCCACCATTGTGCTAGCTTTAAGTAACACAAGGACTGGAAGTATAGTTTTGTACATTTCCATAGTCTCTACCGGTTGCCTGACCCGCCCCATAAGGCCACTACAGGGCGTTTGTGCACCTGTAGCTTATGAAATAAAGAACTTAAATTCGAGAGCTTTTGAGGTGTTAGTAGATGGACGTGCCTGGCCACAATGGCAGCACCCATTTGTCAGTAAAATCCCATTGGGTGTCACTATCTTGGTGTTTTAATGAGCGAGGAGGTGATCTGGCTGACACGGCATGCTCAGAGGGTAGCAGCTGCTACCCTAGTACTACCATACAGCTTTAATGATGACCAGAATTATTCAAATCTACATGCTGACAACTACAGATCAAGCCCATAAACTTAGTTATGACCAAGTTTATGGACTATGACCTTGTATGAGCTGAGTTATGCCCATATTTTATATACAGCATGTAAGATATTTGAAATCAGGCTGGTTATTGTTTCCTTTACGTATATATATATATATATATATATATATATATATATATATATATATATATATATATAAAGGAGTCATAAAGGAAACAATAACCAGCCTGAACACACACACACTAAACACAGCCTTATACCTCTATTATAAGGGTCTCTATTTTGGCCCTCGTCATTGTGTCAGGCTGTCTGGGCGAGACCCAGTCAAGTGACAGAGCTGCACAGTGAGCCTGTGATAGAGCCAAAGAAAGAAGTCTTTTAACAGAGCTGCTGCAGCTGCAGCCACAGTCAGAACAGAGGGATAAAGAGTGTAAATATAGAGCCATGAAGTTGTTTTCCACTCATTTGCTCCCAGCCTCTGAACACTGCATGTTATCCTTCCTGCCTCTGACCTGCTGCCTTCTGTCCAGTCTGCAGAATATATGTAAATAATAAGGTAGCTTATATATTGACATAAGTTTGGTGCCAGCAGTTTTTTGCAAGCACAAAACAAGGACTGTTTTTATTGATTGGCTCCAGTGATCATTCAGATATGAGATGCTGTATATTTATAGATTTTTAGGACTCTCTCCAAAAGTTCGTCCAACAAATTGATGCGCCCTTCAGCAAAACAGAGTAAACATACCTGGTGGTGTTTTCAGCTCTCACCTTCCCTGTCTCTCCATATTTTCTCTCCCCTCTAGTATGAACAGTTTGAAAGTACAATTGGTTTTAAGCTCCCCAACCACAGAGCTGCCAAGAGGCTGTGGAAGGTCTGCATCGAGCATCACACCTTCTTCCGGTAAGAATCGATCCGCTCTCATGGTTGGAGGGTTTTTCGTTCGATGGCCATCAAAGCAAACCGAACACTTCCCTGTGTACAGCTTCATTAGGCACAGTCGCTCGGGCTACTGCCATGGTCACCGTGGCTTTGCTAGTAAACTTAACTTATATACTGATTTAGCATTACAGAGGTCACACATGTATGAACTGCATGTTACAGCTCTCTATGTGATAGCACGCAGTTACAATTGCATGTACGTATTATAGAGTGATAAAGGAGAAGTCTAGCTTTACCCTAAAGGTCAAGCTAGTTTACAGTAACAGTCACCACAAGGCACTTTATATTGTAAGGTAAGGCCCTGAGATATTAAAGGGAAAACCTCCAAGATTCAACAGTTAAGCAAACACTTGGTGTCTGTGGGAAGAAAGAACTGCTTTTTAACAGGAAAACATCTCTGGCAGCCATCTGCTGTGGCCAGTTGGGTGGAGAGAGGAAAGAAAATAGTAGAACTCTTCCTGGTCAGCAATTGTTGTATTGTAATGGTTTCATTAGAACAGGCAAATATAGATCAACAAATATGGATCAACAATGGACCAGAGTTTATGAAAGGTGTGAATAAATCTTTCTGTGAACAAATAAATGGAACCATTTCAATCCATGGGAAGCTTGAATCTGTGAATTTGAAGCTGAAAACATGATGCACATTTATTTAAGTTGGACTTGAAATAATTTATTCAGCTATTAGTAATCCACATATCTCTGTATTTTGCCTTTGAGAGATCTAGATTGCTTGCTTATCACAGTCTGTTTCACAGGCTGGTATCTCCTGAGCCTCCTCCTAAGGGATTCTTGGTGATGGGTTCAAAGTTTCGATACAGCGGAAGGACGCAGGCTCAAACCAGGCAGGCCAGTGCTCTCATAGACCGGCCTGCTCCTCACTTCGAGCGGTCGACCAGTAAGAGGTATCTGCTTTCCCGGAGCTTGGATGGAGGTGAGCAGTGCAGCATGAAGGCTTCTCAGGGAGGAAAAGCTAGCTTCACTTTGCTCAAAGAGTAGTGTTGTAAATCACACTGTTTTTACCTTTGAACAGCATGTGAAGCTAAACTAAGTTAAGCCAAAGACAACCTTTTCTCATCATCTGTGGAAGAAAGTAAATTAAGTGTCCTTCCCAGAATATCCAACGCTTCTCATCTGTCTGACCAACAGAGTTCTCACGGCCGGTATCAGCCATGTGCGAGAACCACGACGGCCTTTCTCACCGCAGCATCAGTGAACACCGACGGCTGCACAGCCCCTCCGGGGACGAGCAGGAAACAGAGCTGGAGCCAAGTTTGGAACAGGACGAAGAGGAGAAGGAGCACGAGCAGGGCCGGGAGGCGGAGCAGGACAAAGACCATGACGGCAACGTGACTCCAAGCAGAAAAAAAGAGATCATGGTAATAAAGACCTCCCGATGGAGCTTTAATGCGTTTCCAATGACAGAAGGGCTAAACGCACACTTTTAGTCACCTTGCCCACAACTCTGGCTTAAGTGCAGGGAGGCGATGATGTAAAGAGGTGCAGTGCAAGCGTCTCAGTCCAGCTGAGGTTTATCCAGCAGGGGCATAACGCTGTGGCAGCTTTGCTGGATTTAGCATTCACTAACTCTTCTCCTTTCACTCAGGCTTACATGCTTACTCTGCACTGCTCATAAATCCTGCTAACGGCTTTACAGTTTTTAACCCTTTCTCATTATGCTGACAAATGCAGACCCGAGCCGTGCCTCTGTTTACTAACATGCTTTTTCTATTTTTAAACTCCTGCTGGCGAGAAGGAGGAGGCCGGGTCACCAATTGACAGTAAACAGGAGGTATTTGGTGTCTGGTGATTTGGTCTCTGTCTGTCTGTCTGTATGCTGTCTTTATTATAAATACTGTGTCTGTTAATTGTTCCTCGCCCTCTCTGCATATCTCCCACTGGGTTTTGTCTCTGTACCTGTGGCTGTCATCACTGACAAACAAAAAAAAGCTATACTGCATTGCACCACATTAACAAGTGATCCAAAGGCTGTAGTGGCCTTTGGCATCCCAGCAAACATTTGAAAGACACTGATGGTCAGAATTAGGTGTAAAGGTTCACTTAAGATTTAGATATGGCTGTAATGCTTATAGTTTTATTAAATGTTCAAAATTTACTGGGATGGCTTTATTTTCTCATTTCAGAATCTGTCTCAGCATGATACGTGTATCTGATAGCTAAATCTTTGCTTTCTGTCTGCCTGCTTGTCCTCTCACCGGCTTACCGCCTTGTGTCTGCATCTGACCTTGTTCCTGCACTCTCTTGCCCCGCACTCTTCACCTTTGACCCCCTCTCTTGCTCGCCCATTGTCCTGCAACCAACTCAGCTCTCTCAGTTGGACCAGGAGACTACTCCTCGGCACAAACAGGAGGTACAGGTTCTTGGATTTTGGCTCTTGTGCTTCTTGTCGTGTGTGCCTTTAATAGACTGAGGTTTGCCCGCATCTTTTCAGTCAGTTTATATTTGATTTATTTATATATTTTAAAAGGTATTTGAAACATCCAGCAACAAATCTCTAGCACTGCTTTCAGAGATAGACGTGAGCTTCTCCCCGTCCTTAAGTGCCTGTAATGCAGCATCGGTGCATTCTTCTCTGGGAAAAGCACTCAGATGCTCGACTTAAGTGAATGTGCTGGTACAAGTTCTCCATTTTTAGGTTGTATTACAAGTCCTTCATTCAAAGCTCTACTTTAAGCACAGTAACATCCACTGAAAACATCAACAACACTTCATATTGTAAAATGCTGCTGTATTCTGACACCTATCAGAACCAGCATGAACTTTTTCAGCAGTATGAGCTATAGTAGCTCGTCTGTTGACAGCCTTTGACCCCACGTGCATCGATGAGCCTTAGCCGCCCATCGCCTTTGTTGTTTCACCATCACTTTTGATAGATACTGAGCTCTGTAGGCCAGGAACACCCTACTATAGCTGCGTTTAGACATCCTCTCACGCAGTGGTGTATCCATCACAGTTTAAACGTCATCAAACTTGCTCAGATCCTGACCCTTGCCTGTTTTTCTTGCTTCTAAAGCACCAACTTTGAGGATAAAATGCTAATTTGCTCCCTAAAATATCCCACCCATTAACAGGTGACAGGATTAAAAGATAATAAGTGTTATCCACTTCACCTGTCACAGTTTATAATGTTATGATTGGTGCAGTTATATCTGTAGGGGGCATTTATCAGATAAATATTTACCTGTTATACTGTTAGTGGAACTGAAAAGCTCAAAGAGGGGATGTTGCACTAGAAACAGTATAAGTTCCTGTTCTGAACAGCCGTTTCTTCAGGTGAACTGCAGAATACTGTTTATGCAGGTGAAGGAATATGGGTTTTGTTTTGTTTCCTGTAGCTGTTGTCCAATCTTCCAAAAAGAGAGCTTTCTGAGTTTTGATTAGCGAACGGCATTAATTGATTATTCATATTCATTTTGTCTTGCATCCTCTTTGCAGTGCGTGCCTTGATTGTTGTGCTCATTCGTGTTTTGAAAGCTAATTCTGTCGTAACTTATTGAAGCCATGCTGTAGCTTCAATAAGCATCTTAAATGTCAGTGAACACCAGCACAAAGGACCAAAATGTTAGCGGAATCTCTAACTGGCATAAATGCGAGCAGTTTAAGTGGCCTCCTCTCCCTGTGTACATGAAGTATTACCTCACAACGTTCCCATACATGCCATACAAGTCTCAGGTGTTCATGACAGACTGATGGACTGTTATCTTCTGCTCTTCTCTAGTTTCTGGATAAGTCGCAGGACGTCTTGCTGAAGCACCAGGCCAGCATCAATGAGCTAAAGAGAGCCTTGAGGGAGCCCAACAGCAAGCTGATGAACCGCGAGAAGCGTCTGTCAGCGACCTCCCCAACCAGCACACCAGAGAAGAAGGCTGTGAGTGGGGGATGAGGGTAGGGGAGCTGTGGAGGGCTTTCAGGTCCATTATGGCCAATATCTCAAATCTAGCGACCTCTAAAACTTGACATTCCATTAAAGGCCATCGATATTCCCGTGTGCCAGTGTCCTCTTTCCACTTCTCGCTCTCGTGCTCGTTATGCAGGTTTTTAACTGCTTCATTAGCCTAAAGAGATACTGCACGGTCATATGATTTAAAGAAACATAGTGATTGAGCGTGATTGTTGAAGATAGATTCTGTTTTCCCTGCAGGCATTTCAAACAGGTGTCTCCAATATCATGGCAGTCGGAAACAAACATACGAATCCCCTGTTTATTTTAGGACAGCCGTGTAATGAATTGCTTTCTACCTTTTCTCTGGAATACCAGGATAATTCTCTAAATATCTCCGAGGTGCTTGAAGATGACTGACAAGTAGCACACAAGGAAACATCTTGAAGAGATTAGATCCGAGATGTTTTTGAGATTTTCTCAATGCGAGGCACTCGAGAACTAATCATCAGTCGTTTTTTTCTCCCCTGATTGCCTAACAGTTAGATCGTTTTCTTTATGCTAGATCACAAAATCTCTCAAGCTTTCATGGTATTGTGGTAATAGGGCTTTTAAAGATGAGATTGGCCTCTTCAGATAGGATAGTGTTTGCTGGTGCCTAAGTTGCCTTCAGACAATCTCTCATCTGCTGTCTGCCACAATCAGATTATAACCACAGAATGTCAAATGTTGTCTGTGGCAGAAAATGTAATCTGCTGTGTGCTTCATTCCAGAGGTCGGGGTTGTTTCTGTTTGAGTGACATTCGAAAGCTGGGAAAGTCTTGCTGCTCTTTACTGTTTCCAAGAGATTTAGTGAAACTCAGCTCTTTGATGTTGTTGCAGAATAAAAAAAAAAATCTTTTTGCATTGCAAATGCCTCCAGATTTGCTTATGTGGATTTGGTGGCTGTCAGGTACATGGAGCTGCATGATTTTAGTTTGAAGTTCATTAAAAAGTTTCTGCTAGAACAACTCGCTTGTATCCTGTTAACACTGATTCTTTCTGCCTTTTGCTTGAAGTTGTGTCTCACAGAATTGCTCTAATGGCTGTTCTTCCTTCTCTCTTTTAAACCCTCTTTTCTGCCTCGTCTCGGTCAGTCGGTGGGCCGGGCAATGGGAAAGGAACCTGTTAACAGCCTGTCTGTTGAGGGTTTCGTCCAGAAGACTCTGGTGACTTCACCCGAGGTTGCACATCTCTCACTCTTTCTCTTTCACTAAGCAGTTTACTGTTTGTAGCATTGGCATGGTGCAGTGCAATTCCTATTATGTACTGCTGTCTTTCCCCACCCAGCAAAAACTTGCTGAAAAGATGACTTTGCTATGACGTATGACAAAAAAATTTGTTTCAATAATAATGTCTGTTACAATTGATATGCATAAAGCCAAAGCAGGAGCACCTTAAAGCTGGATTCTATCTGAAGGCTGCTGGATTATGATAGTTGTAGCTGCAGAAAGACTTGCGGTCCTTTAGAAATAAAAAAAGTACCTGTAGTATGAGACCGCATGCTCATTGCATAACGAGCTGTCAATCTCAAGTCAACAGGCAACGAGCGTGCGGTTTCTCAGTCAGCTCTGCCCCATTTTTGTCAAGATGGCAATGGTGGAAAAGCTCATCTTGAGTCTTCCTAACTGGACTTTGCCAACCAACATCACGGTTGCTACATCTATCCTTTATACTGTCTGGACTGTAATAGCGCCTAAACATTGTGCCCTAAAACACAGAGCAGGACTGAGGAGCAGTCCACAAAGAAACATTAGACTAGTCTGTAGAGTTAGATGTGTCTTCATTTTACTCACAGTTAGTCTATTGTAAGTTTGACTGTTTCAGAAAAATAAATACCGAGTCATTTACAGCCACAAAAAACGACCCCCTGTCGGACTCGAGCCTCTTACTGATGTTGCCCTGGTAACAATCAGCAACACCTGCTCTGACTAGTGGCACTCAAAAAGGAAAGAAGGGCTTATATTTTGTACTAATGCTATCATGGTGAGTTGTTAGAGTCTGTAATGACTCACTGGCAATATAAAGCAGTGAGGATACTTTGTTTGCCCTATTCAACTATCCTAGTCTGACTTAGACTTAGCAAAGGCACTGAGCCTTTAGAAGTTATTGTATCCAAGCTATGGTGTGGGTGTTTTATGCTACACTCACTAGAGTTTTGTGTTTCATAAAGTTTTATTTTTAATTATTGCCACACTTCTAAAAACGGCCTTGTTTATGTTAAATTCCTCCAAAGTCCCTCAGTCAGCCATTTTTTTACTCCTTTGAAAAAAGTCTAAATTGGCCCAGAATTAGTTGTTAAACATAAAAAAAAACGACTAAACTCGTTTATTCAGCTAATAAATGTGATGTTTTGTAGATTTAGTGGGAGTATATCAAAAGATGAGGCTTTTCAACAGTCTGAAAGACAATTTGTAGCAACATCTGATAAGTTTGTCTTTTTAAATGAATATTATTGTTATTACTTTACATCTTTTCAACAGGTTTCTGCAGTGTCTGATGTGAGTCTATCAGGGTTACATGTGATCCCAATGGGAGATCCATTTTGGACTAAATTTAGACTAAATCAAATTAAACTCAGCGCAATTTCAATGACTGTTTTTGGGTTAAATAAATGTCAAGACCGGCTGACCCGATTCAGCACAAAGGTCTGCCCATGGTACTCGGGTGGTGATTTGTTTACCGTTTTAAAGAAATGCATATTGAATAGGTAATACCAATGTTCACTATAACTCCAATATGTACATTTTGGGCCCTTTTCTTGGATTGAAGTCCTTGTCTAGATTTGATTGTTTGCAGTAGCTGTGCTTGTCTAACTGTGTTTAATCTATACCAACATGTAGGGCTCTGAGGAGTGGGTATTGATTGAAAAACAAGAACCTTATCAACAAGACCATGACTGGAAGGCTGAAGAAAAGAACAAATCTCTCACACCTGATTCCTCATGGGAGAAAAAGGGTCTGGAAAAAGAGATAGACGTTAGCAAGATGATGCATAAGGAGGTAGCAGGGTATGACAGAAAAGAAATGAAAAGCCATATTGATGAGTTTCCATCAACAAAATCGTCCAGAGAGGCAGATGTATGCTCTGAGCCTCGACGTTTTGTGATCCAATTATCCGAGAATGCCGACTCGTTTCAAGACAAATCTCAAAGCAAACCAGCTCGAGCCTCAGACCCTGAGGCGAACAGCGATGCAGCCCCGGGCTTGCGGCACATGAAGGAGCGCACGGCTTCTAAACCGAGGAAAAAGAGGAGACCCCAGAGCTTAAACCTGGGAATGCCCACAGAGCTCGTCTACAGGAAAGGAGGAAGCGATTCCACCGAAGACGAAAACGAGGGCTCGGACTCAGACAACAACTCAGAAACAGCACCGAAGAGAGGAAATCATTGCGAATCGCCCCCAGTCGCAACGATGAAAGATGATCAGGGTTTAGAAAAGGATCAGCTGGTCAGGGTCTATAAAGACGGCAAACAAGAGGGTAAATTAGTTGGAGAAAGCAGGGAGGTCTCCACCCAAGGAGCAGAGCAGGTAAAGAAAAAAGTGAGCCTTGTTGGGACAGCAGATGTCGATTTAGGCTCAGTGAATGGACCTGGAAAAATAGAGCATGATAGCTCATTCTCAGGGTCTAAAGGAGAGTGTGTGCTGAAGATGCGAGGGAAAGGCTTCATTGACAACAAAGAGTTAGCAGAGGTTAAACTACGACAGGTCAGGACACATGAACGGAAGGTCAGTAGCTCTGGAGGAGAGGATGTTGAGGGTTTCTTGGGCGACAGAGGTCAGAGGACGTCTCTCCACCGACTGTCAGGCAGCAGCTACCAGTCGGAAATAACCAGGATTGTTCCTCTCAAGCCGGAGCGTTCGAAGAGCGTCACGTCCAAGGACGAAAGGGACCATACGGGACAGGACGATCCAAGACGGGGGATCAGAAGAGAATACCGGTGGTCGGTTGGCTCTCCGGAGGGATCCTCAGACCTCAGCTGGACCGACGGTTCCAACTTTCATCCAGCGTTCGCGTCAGATCTGGAGGGCGTTGCTAAAATCGAGCATCCAGACGATAGCTTTCAGTGTGGTAGAGTGTTCGCGGAGAGCCAGTCGTTCAGCTCAAAGGTTTCGGGGCTTCCCAAAATGGCCCCTCCAGCGCCGCCGGTGAAAACACAGAAGGCGAGAGAGTCCGTGCTAATACTCCGGAACAGCAGAAACGCCAGCAGGGAGCCGAGCCTGGACGCGGCCAAAAAGAGACACTCGGTAACTCCTCTTGGCATCTGCTATTCAGTCATTGGAAACAAAGCATGAGCTTCAGACAGACTTCAGCATGAGCACGCCATTAT
Source organism: Aulonocara stuartgranti (assembly GCF_965226115.1). Taxonomy (NCBI): domain Eukaryota; kingdom Metazoa; phylum Chordata; class Actinopteri; order Cichliformes; family Cichlidae; genus Aulonocara; species Aulonocara stuartgranti. The sequence continues at coordinate 33,388,954 of NC_138943.1, read as the reverse complement.
TCTTTTTTCTACGTTTTCAATGACTTGAAACACTCATCCATCTTGCCTTGTTCGTGCCTGCATGAAGAGCAGGCGGAGCCGTACCTCTGCTCTGTCTTGTGGCAGTCAAAAAGTGTGGACATTTTCCCATAAGGCAGTCCAGTTTATCCCCCCCTCCCATTGCCTTTTGACATGCACCACACTGTCTGGCAAATCTGTACAGCTCAACACTGGCTGTGAAAGTTTAAACACACACACACACGCAAAAAAAAAAAGTCATGTTTCGGTGTTTTGGTTCATCTTTTTCAGCTGCTGAACCTGAAATTTCCTCCCAGCTCACATTGTTCTCTGTCAGAGGGCGGCAGACTCACATATTACCGCCGCTCCGATGATTTATCCTCATCTCCATGTCATTTCCAAGCTGGAAATACAAAATAAGCGATTTATTGCATATGAACGTTAGAAATTAAATCACTCATTTGTGAAAGGAGAGGGTGGGGGTGTACTGTCATCCATTACTTTGTTAGAGAGCTAATATCTTCCAAAATTAGAGATAAATGGAGTATAGAATTGGTTTGTGCGCAAAAGATTGAGGAACCACATCAAACTGATAACCCTTAAAAAAAACTACTCAGAATTTACAAACTGTCGCTGGATCCGTCACATGGGTGGTAATAAATCAGAAATCATGCGTTGCATTATTTCCATTTACCCTCACCTGGATTGAAAGCCCAGCGGTGTTCTAAACACACCAGTTCCTCCAACTGTGAAAGCCCAGCAGGCAGCAAGCAAACAGACACCACAGCTCAGTGCCTGACACAGTCAGATTTGCTGCTTTCATTTCACTGTTGGTATCATTGGGAGCTTGCACGTGTTTGGCACCGGAATGAAAGGAATTTGGAGTGAATAGACATGACAGCTTTCATCATTCCCCACCTTTTCATCTGAGTCAAGCTCTTGCATATATTGGATTAAACAGGCATGAGGAGAGAGGTGTTGCGTAGCTCTCAGTGTGCGAACAGACCTCACTGGCGAGTGACAATCACATTAAGATCTGATTGAAGTGGGAGAGGGGGGGGGGGGGGGGGGGGGCTGGGAAAATATTAAGGTGCTCCTCCAAACACGTGGACCCACTCTCCCAGTCATTTTGACAGGTTTTGAAATGCATCACGGCACCTTTTTAAAAAAAAAAAATTTAATCAGAAATGTAACAACATCATTTGACTGTATTTGTGTTTAAATTCACGGTGAACCATTGCAACACTTTCTCAGTTAGTGGATGAGTGGCTGCTCTTACTACCAGAAACCTGCTCGTTATACAAAGTGCATGATTTTCTTGCCCTGCCTCTGCTAACTACAACAAATGGCTGTAGATATCGTGGTTGCTTTTCTGTCCTCTAAACTTCTACTGCTGTTTGCTTTTGTCACTGTAGAGCAGTCCTTGAAATTTGTGCTGGTATCCATTCTGAACCTGACTGGATCTGACTGGTCAGAACCAGCGGGCTTGAATTGGGTCTGGCTGAATTTCTCACCTAAACTTGGGTTTGAGTTAATAGCACAAACTTACTAGTGTGTTTGTGTTTTGTATTTACATTTGGACCCTTCAGGATCCCAGTTTAGGTTTACGCTGCAATATTTTGTGCACAGAACCCCACTGGGCTCATATCTTCAGACCCCAGTCAATCACTGCTGTGTCAGTCAGTCCACACTCCATTCCAGCTTGTGCTAACCCTGAGATCCTCTCTCTGCTCTTTCCTCTGCTTCCCTCTGCAGGAGCCTGTCTCTACTCCTGCTATATATGAAGAGCCATTTGCTGACTTCAAGGTTATTCATTTGTATTTGAACCCACCCTTCATATCCTCTGTCCATTTTTCTCTTTTCCTCCCTCGATGCATGTCTCGTAGCTGACTGCAGCTTTTACTACCTGTTATCAATGTATGTGACGTTCAAGTTGCTACTTTTACCAAAACAAGAGTGAGTCTGTAAGTGGATTGTCAGAGCTTTGGATACAAGAAAAGTCATGTGTTTATATTAGCAGAAGACTAGCTGTTGCATTGCTAATGTTAGTAAGCTAGCTGTTTAAGGAAACATATTGTAGCTAGTTTATTAGGTAGCTAGGTAGTTGGAGCTAGATGGAATATGCACACCACTATGTCTGAAGCCGGGTTGGTTTTTTTTGGAGTTAGGTCCAGCCCTCATCACATTCACTCTCAAAACGTCAAGGATGCAGTGGCAAAAAACTTTCCTCTCAGGGTCTTCAACAGGACTTTGCAAACTAATGGATAATGGCTAGCTTGAGTAGCAAGTTGCTTCTATAACATCGATGATTCCCATTTCTTGCCATCTCCATTCAAAACACTGTAGCTGTGCGATGCCAGAGTTTTGATCCTGTGTCTGTACCTGCACCAGAAGGAGTTTGGGGAGAGGAGGCCTCAGCCGAGCATAGCCTCGGAGGAGGAGCAGGAACGAGACACCGTGGCATGCATGAAGGAAACCCACCTGGGCATCGAACGCAAGTGTTCCAGCATGACGGTCAGCTCCACGTCCAGCCTGGAGGCCGAGGTCGACTTCACTGTCATCACTGACCTCCACTCGGGCCTCGAGGACTTTTCTAAGGGTGTGCCCGAACTGGGAGAGAGGGAGCGACAGCCAGAGGTGGGCCGGGAGGACTTTGAGGAGACCTCCAGGTTCTACTCTGCCCGTCTAATGGGCTCCCGGGACAAGTCTCCCATAGAGGAGAGGCTTCCTGAGGAGGGAATGCATCATGAGGTAGACAGATGAACGCATTTATACGTATTCATCGCCATCATCACCCACTGGCTTCACCCTGCCTGGCTGGACTTCAGTAGCCCCCTGCTGTATTTTTTATTTATTTTTGGACCATGATGTGTTCCTTAAATTTTGTTGATTCCTTATTGTGTTCAGTTTTTGTTCTACTCATTCTTATGTATTAATTGTAATTCACCCATTTTATTTTTGTTGGTGTTTCTTTGAATTTATTGCACCTCTTGCACGTTGTCATCCAGACTAATAAAAATGCATTTCACAGTTTGTTCCTATAAGTTAACATCGCTCGGTTGCTTTCTTTTGTTTAATATGCTGCTTACAAGAATGGGTCTGAAGTCTTCAGGCGACTTGCTGTGAGCAAATCGCTTGCTGCTCTTTGACTGTATTGTACTGTTTGTGTTTGATGCAGCCTCCCGTGGCAAAGAAAGACCCCAACACGGTGAGCGTGGCCCACAAGCTGAAAAGAGCTGACAGCAAGACGGAGACGCACACAAATGGATCGGAAGCCCACGCCAGTGTCGTTAATGTCTCTTCACAGGTAAACCGAACGCAAAAGCAGTAGAAACAACAGCACTATAGTCTGTGTGAGGTGTGTGCGTGTGAGCGTTTGAGCCGCCATGTTTCCTGCCAGGTAAATGACGCTCCGCAACGTGGTGACGTCATTCGGGGCGACTGGAATCGATAAGGGAATCGTTTGCAAAAATGACAAACAATTCCAAGGAATTGAAACAGTGGGAACCGGTTCTCAACAAGAACCGGTGTTCGATACCCATCCCTAGTCCTGACTGTGTACAAAGCAGCATAATCCACCGACCTGTACCTCTAAAGTGTAAAAATTAATCTTTGCTTTAAAATGTACAATTTTAGGTTTGTTTGTTTTTTTTACAAGAACCTCCATGCCACTCAGCATGGAAGGTGCTGTTGGCTTTACACGTATTTATTTGCACAGCTTTAACTTACAACATGTTAGATACTGGGCTTTGGATGTGCCTGAAAGCTCTAGACTGAGCTTGGCTTGCTATCTATTCCTCTAACTCATCAACAAGATGAAGATCTGTTTTCCCAAATTGACAAAGTATTTACTTTTTTTTAACTTCTTTAGGAAATGTTGGGTTGAATATGATGAGTACTTTAAATACTTATAGGTGAGTGCCAGGGGTGTCACTAGGTTTTAAGGACAGGGGGGGCTTAGCCCCCAAGAGATGCACACGACATGAACGAACGTAGTGAATGAGCACAAAATTTCACAAACAGAAAACAAAGACTGAGAAATTGTTTTCCTACTTTTTTGGACAGATTAAACATCCTAGGCCACCAATAGATCTATTGTTTTATTTCAGTCTGCTTTATAATACAGTACAACAAAAAAACAGAGGAAATGTGTTTGCTGCATCAATAACAAGAAAAAAACTGAAAATAAAAAAGTACATTTTTCTGGCTGCAATCACCAGTTACTTGGTGGGTGGAAGCATCAAAGAATGACGTCTGTTTTTAAGAGTGGCAAATCGGTCAATCACTCTGTTGTGACTCAGATGCTGAAGCGTGTCTTTTTCAATAGACATGACTGCAAGACTGTGAAGTCTTTTCTGACCCATTGTTTGACGCAGCCAGGAGTGCAGCCGACGCAGTGCACTAAAGGACCGTTCGCACGAGCAGCTGCTGACAGGCACTGTTAGGGCAACTTGGATGGTTGCCTTCAGAGAGGGAAACATGTCTGAATCAAGGAGGTTGTACACAGACAACATATTTTTGGGTGGACATCCAGCCTCTGTTTTCCGGGTAAGAAAGTTTCTGGCCACCAGAACCTCCTCTTTTTTCAGGTCAAGTCTGTAGTTCATTCAAGTGTGGTTCACTCAAGAAGTTCTCAGATTTAGGACTGCATGCCTGGACGCCTTTTAGCAGCCCTGCATCTACACTGCAAAATCTTTGATCAAGCTCGCCAACCATCCGATCCACACAAGGGAAAAGTAACTCTCTTTTCAATGTGTCTGAGTTGTTCAATTCAGTGCGTGAACCCACAGTTGCCTCCAGGACAAAATCCTCCATTTTCCTCTGTTTGTGCCTTGTCTTGGCACCTGGTTCAGGGATACTGTGGGTGTTACACAGGGCCTTGGTTTTCTCATACAGCTCTGTAGCAAATGCATCTGAGTGTTTGCCCTTAAGTGTGTCACACACAGCTTGTTTGCAGATAAAAGCTTCTGCCAGGTCTAAAGTCTCTTTCTGCAGGAATTTGTGGAGTCCTTCGGTTACAGACAGAATCGACTGAAACATCAGTAGTGCATAGACTGCTGAGAACTTGTAGAGCTTTGCTCTGAGACCAACAGCTATGGGGGATCCAATTGCAGATAGGCACTCCAAAATGGCAGGCAATGTCTCAAGAACTGCACTGATTGATCGCAACTGACATGCCCAGCGAGTGTTTGAAAGTTGCACAAGCTCAGTTTTTGTCAATCCAAGCTTTGCCTGAGTCTCCATGAACTTATGATGATTGACTAGGGAGGTGCTGAAGAAAGAATACACACACTCCAACAAGCTGAAAAGCTCCACAGCCTCTGGGACAGCCTTGCAAGTATTGCACAAAACCAGGTTGAGTTGATGAGCATAACAATGCACATAGATAGCCTCAGGATGGAGCCTTCTAAAATGTGCTTGTACACCTCCAGTGGAGCCACTCATAACGGCTGCACCATCATATGTTTGTGCTACACACTTAAGCTCTGCAAGACCATAGTTTTGGATCTGCTGCTGAATCTCATTTGCAATGGACTGGGCATCAAATGATTTTATCTCTGCAAGTGCAAGGAAACGCTCCTTCACTGCCCCCTCTGACACGTACCTGACACAAACAGCTAACTGCTCTGCCTTTTTATCCCTTGCCTCATCCACCATGATGGAATAGACTTTAGACTTTGTCATTTCAGATACAATGACACTAGTAACTTCCTGGGCACAACAGTCAATCATGTCATTCTGGGATGTTGGTGAGATATACTGTGCATTTGATGGGGGATTATGTTTTTGAAGAAAAGGATCAAACTCCTTCAAAAGCTCCATGCACGCAAGAAAATTCCCTCTGTTTGGGCTGTCTTCACCTTCATCATGACCACGAAAAGGGAGTCCCTGTCTCCCTAACATAGAGGTGACTGCAACAATTCGTCTGAGATACTCTCTTCTTTCGACTATCTCACTCACATTTGCAGTTGCTATCATCTGTGCAACGTTTCCCTGTTTGCTAGTTCCCTGGTAGCTTTTCCATGTAACAACACTGTCCTTATGTGTTTGTGCCATCTCATGCTTGCCAAAGATGACTAAAGCTTTCTTCCAGTTCTTGCAACCGTTACTGACCAAACTATCATGTTTGATGTTTTTGCCAAACACTCTACATGGGAAGCAGAAAGCTGCATTCTGGTTGACTGAATATTCTAACCAGTTGTGCTTTTCAAACCAGCTGTGGTTAAATGCTCGCTTCTGTGTACCAAAAGTATCATGTGGATAGCTCTTCAGCTTCATCTGTCTGGGCCCTGTGTCTTTGTCACCTAAATCAAACCCTGTAGTAGAATGAGTTGCTGCAGCTGCTTCACCATTTTCCCTCTCTTGGCCTGTTTGCTCTCCTCTCTCTGTAATAACTTGATCTTCCTCTGCCTCTCGATCTATTTGCTGCAGCTCCTCTATCTCTCCTTGCTCTCTCTGACTTGAACTTGCCTGTTGACCTTTTTCTCCCTCAGCCACTCCTTCTGCCTCACCCTTCAAGATACATTAAAACATACTGAATTGTAATGTAAATTGCTAATATCATGACTTCTGCTCCCGCTCCACAGTAATTTGTTGCTCCCAAATATTTTGAAGTTACAAACATTATATTTTGAGCACGCATGTGATTAAAATGGTTGCAATTTAAAGCCCTGAAAAATATTACTAAATTACTTGAATTGAAGTAATATTAAAATAGAACCCTCAAAAATATGTGAGTCAGGCTAATTTGACTTATATACATATCTCTCTCTTTGCTCTCTCCACTTTCTAACCTTGACTCTCCTAAATAAAAGCTCAAGTTAAACAGGTCTTATATGTTGTACCGTGACTGAAATGTTTCATATTTCATATCCATATTGAGTCCCATAAAATTCTAATCAGACTGTCTCCATCACAAATGACTCCATCCTTTGACTCACCTCTCCAGCAGACGTCTCTCCCCTCTGCCTCTCTGTGCTCCTCTGCCCTGACTCCTACAGGTTAATGGGGATGGAGTGATTATTATTATTTCCACTGATGATAACCATACCTGAATGAGCTCAGCTGGATTTTTCAGAGCTAAAACGAGTGACAGAAATTAACATTATGCTAACAATTTAACTTAGTGCGCTAGCCAGGTTTTTATTTACAAAATGGGGAGCACCTGGTTCATTATTTACATGGGACTCTCTGCTGTTAGCTGGAGCTAACTAATTGTTACTACCAGCCAGTGATGAAGACTTACTTTCTTGAAAAACTTGCGTATATCCATGATTTCTTGCCGTTTGCCACATGCACGCTAGTGTTTCTGCAGGTGTATACGAGCGGAGTGTAAAGTAGCAGTGAAAACGAGGACTGGAGTTTCAGTCATGTGGATGTCCCCTGTGAACAACTGGAAGGGATTGGATAACGAAGCACTGACGCTACCTTAACAATGTAAAGCGAAAGGGACCAACCGAGTTATGATCATATTTGTGTGAATAGCGACAGGTTTATATTATTATTTCTTTAAACTCATATTCCTGCATCTTTATATTGAATTTGTCTGCAAGTTCTGTAAAAAAAAAAATCGAATAAGTTAAAAAAAAAAAAAAAAAAAAACCCACCAAATTATTTAGGGGGGCTTAAGAATATTTTAGGGAGGCTTCAGCACCCCTAAAATAGGCCTAACGACGCCACTGGTGAGTGCTAAAGAATTAGGGCTACGGGACTGGCAGAAAGAGGAAATGAGGATCAGTTCCAACAGTCGCCATCAAAGTGACTCGCGATTAAGAATTTCTTATTTGTACAGAGCTTGATTAGAGGAAAAAGCGTCTTCTTTGAGCTGCAGTGACATGATGGCCATATTCCCCAGACACGGATGGAATAATAGCATCATTATGAAGTGATTAAAGTATTGACAGTGTATTAATGAGGATGATGAAAGCAGGTGCGAATCCCATTCATCTCCAGAGGCAGAGATTTGAGTGCCGGCTGGCTGTCCCACAGGAGCCTTATTAAAATGTAATCATCGCTGGGCTCTTTAGCCATTCAGCTAATAGTGTGGATGAACTCAGGCGATGATGTAGAGAGGGTGCCTTTGAAGTGCCACATCAGCGTTGAGTTACATTTTCAAAGATGTCAGAGAAAGCCACAGTACAGAGTGTGCATGTATGCTTCTCAGGCAAACTGACGTCATTCGTGGGCAGACACAGATCCTCAGCAGTGACACTGCACAGCCAGCAGAGGGAGACATGCTTTGTCTGTTGAGCTTGGGTTCTAAACAAAAGCACAAAGGCTCAGCAGCTGCTCCGTTCCAGCTGTCTGCAAAGCACCCACACTGTAGGACAATTTATTTTGCTTTCACAAACAATTCATCACGTATAGTTATGAAAATACACCAGCAGCCTCTTTAAAGCAGAACAATAATGGAAATGAATGACACACAAAAACAATTTTAAAGGAATAAAAACAAATCAGTCAAATGCAAAACTTTGGATATAAAGCTATAGTTAGGACACCATCAAAAAGTAAATCTCACATTCCAGTTTAGTACCAATTACTAAACCTTGATGTGACTAAGCTTATCTAATCTGACGTTCTCTCTGCTACTGAAGTGCCATAATGACAAAATCTAGAGAAATTGGTTAATTGTGGGTGCCCATGAGTCTCATTAGGGATATAAAAAGATTTAAAATATATATAAATGAATTATTTAAGCGTAAAAAAAATTCCTGCTGGTGGGTTATACTTCCATTCCAGTAAATTACACCAAAGAGGAGACTGTTTTCTGAGTAAACTCTTTTTATGAGTCTGCTGTTACAAACAGGGTGTATATACACTCACACTTTAATAGGTACACCTCTTCCACTGCTTGCTGATGCATAATAATAAAAATAATCAGCCAATTACGTAGCAGCAACTACAAATTTGACAAGGTTAGCATCTTGACTGTCTAGTAATTTAAGTGACTCTGAATGTGGCATGGTTGTTGAGTATTTCAGAAACTATTGATCTGCTTAGATTTTCCTGCACCACCATCCTTTGGGTTTACCGGGAAAGGTCCAAAAGAGAGTAACTATCCAATAAACGGCAGTTCTCTACACAAAGTCCTTCAAAGCAAGGTGTGCAGAAGTGCGTCTCAGGAAACTACATTTTCTAAAGGCTCACTAAAACTGGACACTGGAAAAACTGGAAGAGTGTTGCTGGTCTGCAGGTCTGCAACATTTGCATGGCAGGGTCATAATTGAGTGTAAACCACACGAAAGCATGGATACAGCCTGCCTTGTATGTATAGTTGCTGCTGGTGGTGTGATGGCTACCGGAGTATTTTTGCTGGCCATGCATGGCTGTAGCATTCCAGCCGGACTTTATTCAGACGATGCACTCAATGATCATTACGGATGGACCATGGTGGGGTATTCCAACCCATTTATTCACAAATTGCCATAGACACATCGTAAGAGCTGTAATCATAACATAAAACAAATAAACATTCACTTGATATAACCACGTTTCTGTTATGCTAATCAATTCACAGAAAAGGCACAGGAGGTGCTAGCATCAGCCTGCTAGATCGCTCAAACTTATTAACAATCAAGTAATACATTTACAAATTGTCCGAAATGTAAACAACAAGTACAACACACAAACATACCTGTTCGCCTTCCAGCTAGATGCTAATTTTAAGATGGATGGAAAACGATAACCTTCTCATTAATCCTTTCTGCGGCAAGCAGTTGCGGTACGATCTTCCTTCCCGGAAGTTGCCCGTTCCGAATTTCAAAATAAGAGTCTAATCTATATTATAAGGTATAATTCGTTCAGGGATTTAACTGTTTGAAAAATATCAAATAAACAAATAATCTGGGTCATTTACACTCCCACCAAATCATTAGTGTTCAAAAACATAACTCCATAAACATAGGAAGAAAGAACACAATGATTTCATAATACAAATAATGACCAAACAACAGAAGCATAGTATGCAAGGAATGGACTAGTCACCTTCCAACAATAAGACTAGTTTTTGAACTGGCCGTTCGAGCACTGACCGCTTAGTAAGACGTTCACCATTTTTGCCAAGTTTCCTGTCACCTAGACAGAGCTTCACTCTCCTAACCAGTCCATCTCTGTCCATTGTAGTCTCTACGACTCTTCCCAACCTCCATTCATTTCTGGGCAAGTCTTCATCCTTCATTATGACTATATCCCCAATCTGCAGGTTTCTCTTTGGGGTGTGCCAGCGTTGTCTAAAGGCAATGTTGGCTAAGTACTCTTTCTGCCAACGGCTCCAGAACTGCTCGGCCAAATATTGTACATGGCGCCATCTCTTTCCTGCACTGTAGAGAGGCCGATTGACTTATCCTTGTTGATCCTTCGAAGAATGCGAGCCACTGCACAGATGGCGCGAGTCCAGGATGAGAACTTTGCCAGCCGATAAGTAAGAGAATCTTGTTCTACAGTTTCCGTGTTTAGAGTCCGTTTTTCCTTAACTTCTGGATCTCCGACTGACAGTTCCGGAGCCACCTCTTCTGAGAGGTCAACTCCCTTTTCCCATAGAAATGCAGGGCCGGTAAACCAGTCCGATGATATTAGCTCATGGACAAAACAACCTCTAGAAGCACGATCCGCAGGATTCTGGTCAGTAGGGACGTATCTCCATTGCCTTTGATTCGTGTAGAGATGTATCTTCTGGATACGGTTGGCTACGAATGTATGAAAACGTCGAGCCTCATTATTGATGTACCCTAGTACAACCTTGGAATCGGTCCAAAAATGCTCTTCAATGTCCGCATATCCAAGTTCTTCCTTCAAAACATTGCTGGTTTTCACAGAGATGACTGCAGCCGTCAACTCTAATCTTGGGATCGTGGTGACCTTTGTTGGGGCGACGCGAGATTTGGCCATGACTAAAGCACAGTGGATGTCTCCTTCTTCATTGCTAAGCCTTAGATATGAACACTGTCCATAGCCAGTAGTGCTTGCGTCGGAGAAGTGATGTAACTCACGTTTAATAACCCTTCCGAAATCTGCCGGGGCATAACTTCGGGGTATATTTATCCTCTCCAAGTTGTTGAGGTCGTTTTTCCATTTCTCCCACCGTGGACGAAGTTCGTTGGTTAGAGGGTCGTCCCAACCTGTTCCATGGCAGCACATCTGCTGCAGCACTTCCTTTCCAATGAGCAAAAAGGGGGCTATGAGACCCAAGGGATCGTACAGGGATGCAACAATGGACAATATGCCTCGACGTGTTGCAGGCTGTTCCTTAAGGTTGGTGCTGATCTTCAGGCAGTCTGATTCGACGTGCCATTGGATACCCAACGCTCTCTCTGAAGGTAAGTTATCAAAGGCAAGGTTGAGGTCTTTAATGTCTGATGCACGTTCAGTTGCTGGTATGCTTACCAGGACAGCTTTGTCATTGGACACAAACTTGTGGAGCCTAAGACCACCCAGGGCACAAAGTTTTCTGGCTTCTTCTGCTAACTTGATAGCCTTCTCTGAGCTGTCTGTACTTGTGACTCCATCGTCGACATAGAAATTTCTCAGAATGAACTGAGAGCCTAATGGGTATCGGTCCTTATTTTCTGTAGCCAAATGCTTCAATCCGTAGTTCGCACAGCCAGGCGATGAGGCTGCACCAAAGATATGCACCCTCATACGGTATTCTTGGGGCTGTGCACCGAGATCTCCTTTCTTCCACCAAAGGAAGCGCAGGTAATCCTGGTCTGACTTCTTCACATGAAATTGGTGAAACATTTTCTCTATGTCGCACATCAATGCAGTAGAGTGCAACCGGAAGCGAAGAAGTACACCGTTGAGATTGTTCATCAGGTCAGGACCAGTGAGCAGATGATCATTCAAACTGGTTCCCTGGTACTTGGCAGAGCAGTCGAACACCACGCGCAGTTTGCCTGGCTTCTTGTCGTGGAATACACCGTGATGAGGTATGTACCATTTTTCGCCCTCTTTCCCATCATCGTGGACTTCCTCTGCATCACCCCTTTCTATGACCTCCTCCATGAACTTGATATACTGTTCTTTGTACCCTTCATCCTTTAACAGCTTCCTCTTTAGATGGCTCAGACGTATGACTGCAAGCTGTTTGTTGTCAGGTAAGGTAGGTCTCTCCTTAAAGGGCAACGGCATCTCGTAGTGACCTAGACTGTTCTTTTCGATGTGGTTCTTGAGTTTGTCCAGGAACAGGATGTCCTCCTGAGACACTGGTTTGCCGTCTTCCTTAGCATCCTTAAAGTCAGACTCTAGAATGCGAATGGCATCTGCCGGAGTGACTGGTGGGAGCTCCCTGACTGCAACTCGGAAGCACTGTCCCGCCGTACTTGAGGTGTCGGGGCATGTCGACGTACCACCAACTATGCTCCATCCTAAGTCGGTACGAATTGCATAAGGCTCATCGTCTCCTCCCGTTATGACGTCTCTTGGTGCCATTGCTCGTGCGCAGTTATAGCCTATCAATAAACCAACCTCACAGTCCTGTAGAGGTGGAATCTCTTCTATGACCTTGGAGAGATGATTCCACCTTTTAGCTGTCTCGCATGTTGGGATATGGGCTCTGTTTACTGGTATGCAATCCTTGGTATAAGCAGGAGGAAGGTCGATGAGGAGGGAAGAGCGATAACCCCGAACACAAAGCCCTGAGACTCTTTGGCTCTTTACGATCACGTCGCGTCCAATCATCGTAGTTAACTTCAGCTTAACTGGACAGGAATCTGCCTTTAATACATCACTCAGTTCCTGGTCAACAAACGTCGTGTCGCTTTGCGTGTCCAGCAAGGCGTAAACCAGTTTCTCAGTTCCTGTATCCTTTTTTGACACCCACACAGGCACAATCATTGATGTGTTAGTTGGCTGTCCAGTAATCACTGACATTGAAGTTGCAGCAGCCTCCGTTTGGCCGGCATTGCTCAGGATAGTGGTTTCCTGTGGCAGAACTCTTTCCTTCTTTAAATAGTTGTCATCGTGTAAACAAGTGGGATGTTTACCCTTGCACGTTTTGCATGAGTGTCGATGTCGACAGTCTTTTGCACTATGTCCAGGTTTGGTGCAGCCATAGCAGAGCTTATGTTCTCTGACAAAATCTCGACGCTCCTCCAGAGTTTTAGCAATAAACTTGGGACATCCATGTAGTCTGTGTTGATTATTTTGACAGAAGGCACAAGGAGACCTTTCCTTTCCTTTAACTGGCTTGAGCCTCTCGGTGTCAGCCTCAGTCTGTGTGTTTAGAACGCTTGCCTTGTTCCTCTTAGGGTCTCTGCTGCCTTGTTTTGCAGTGCTCGACTCAGAGCTGCGGAGGGCATAAGCTGAGGTGATTGGATTACAAGCAATCTCTGCCTCTGTCGCCATAAATGCGGCGAAGTCCTTAAAACTGGGGAATTCCTTATTGCCCTTTAAGGCTTCAGTAACCTTCCTGTTCCAGTGAGATGCTATCCACTCTGGTAGTTTAAGGATTAGCTTCTTATTCTCTTCACAGTCGTTCAGTATTTCGAGGCTCTTCACATGTGTCATTGCATCTTGGCAAGCGTTTAAGAAATCTGAGAAGTCTCTTAATCCTTCTGCATCTCTTGGTTGGATCTTTGGCCAATCTGTGAGCTTATCTCTGAAGGCTTTCTGTATAATAAAGGTTTGGCCATATCTGTTATCCAGTTTGTTCCACGCATCCTTATAAGCGTCGCTGTCATTCCTATAGAAAGTTCCTTCTAATGTTTTACGAGCTGGGCCGCCTACATACTTCCTCAAGTAATAAAGTTTGTCTGCTGGGGAGATGGCCTTTTTGTCAATAAGTGACATGAATGAAGTTTTCCACTCAATGAACTGAATGGGGTCCCCACTAAATACAGACGGCTCTGGAACTGGAAGTCTATTTAGAGCCATACTGTCTTGTAGGGCTTGGGCAAGGGATGACACGTTTAGGTCGGGTGGCGATGCTGTGACGGTGGGAGTTGGAGGGTTGATAGCAGGGGGAACATGATGGTTTCCCACTGAACTATTAGAGGAATGGAGACTGCCTTCCTGCGAGGCTACCTGGCTGTAGACTTGCAGTTTGGCCCGAGCGGCCCTCAAATTCTTTTCTGCTTGGAGGCGTTCAAGTCTGCGCTTTTCTACTTCCATTTTTCTGTGCTGTTCCTCTATCTTCTCCATTTGTCTCTCTTCTTCCAGCAACCCTTCAAATTCGACTTCCTTAGCAGCTAGCTCTGCTGCTGCATCCGCCTGTTTGAGTGTTAGAGTAGTGCCTTTGTGACTACGGATTGACTTTGTCACTCTAGATGCAGTGGATCCATAGATGGAGCGTGCGTAGCTGTTCTTAAGCAGCTCCCTGAGACGGCAATGTACTTGTTCTGCATCATAATCACCATCGAGATCTGACATTCTCTCGTAGGTAACTTTCATAATTTCGGCTGTAACTGCCTCACAACTGTCAACGTGACGTCTTAATTCTGGAGAAGGTGTAATGTGACTTCGTATTTCAAGGTAAGTGTTTAACACAGTTTCTTTCTCTTTCTCCAAAGAATCCATCAAAGATGCCAGCTCGCCTTTACTAATGTCTGACTTGAGCTGCTCTCTTGACTCTCGGGCTCGAATCTTCCATCTTTTGTACGTTGAGATGAACTTTCTTTCCCTTTTTCTTGCTTCCTCCTGTTGCATTTCGAGCGCCTTTGGAGTTGGGAATTTTGTTCGAGTGGAACGTCGGAGGCCTTCCTTAAGCTCACCTTGTAAGTTGTTCAACGTTTCTTCTCTGCGTTGAATTTCCTTCTCCAAAAGTTCTATTTCCGTAGTTTCTGATGTGTCTTCAAGAGACGCTTTAAGCCCTTTGATTTTATTCTGCAGGTCGACTATCTGATGCTCTAGTTCTGTTTGTGAGGAGGGAGTCTCCATTTCCTTCGTGTTTATGTTATTTACTTATCTAATTTGCAGGCTTTAGTTAATGAGCTGCTTGTGGTTACTATAACTTACAGGCTGCATTAACAGAAGGGAGGAGAATCTTTGCACTTTAAACCAAGTTGAAATAGAAGCGGATAACCAACACAACATTGAGAAGAAATGTATAAAATAATGAATGCAACCTGCTAGCTGTTGCAAACTGATGTGGTAAAGTAAACCTCTTATGCTAAACACAGATCAATACACCATTACTATTGTACAGTTACAAATTGAACTAAATGCCCCTCTTTCACCCCCTTTTGAGTCAGTAGAAAGAATGATAAATATACAGTAGTGGTGGTAAATACCAATAAACAAAATTACTTCACTTGTTATTACTTCATGTCCGTCGTGTCTTAATGCAGCAGATGTCCACAGTAGTTGACGACCTTCTCTCTCCCTTTAACCACCACTGATGAGAATGAATGTCCTTTCCTTGTCGATTAGAATGAAATGTTCCATACCTTTTCTGACCGTCACATCAAACCATTAAGCCAGCTGCATGATGATTATAAAGTCTCTGTCTAGAAGACCCATAGAATGGCACTGAGTTGCTCCGTGAAATGTCTTGTCAATCCCAGACGAATAGCAACACAGCTCCGTGACTCGTCCTCGTGGTTCCGTGGTGCAGGATGGCAGCAGGATGATGCGGGGGATCAGCTCTTACTGTAGCATTCCAGCCGGACTTTATTCAGACGATGCACTCAATGATCATTACGGATGGACCATGGTGGGGTATTCCAACCCATTTATTCACAAATTGCCATAGACACATCGTAAGAGCTGTAATCATAACATAAAACAAATAAACATTCACTTGATATAACCACGTTTCTGTTATGCTAATCAATTCACAGAAAAGGCACAGGAGCTGCTAGCATCAGCCTGCTAGATCGCTCATAAACTTATTAACAATCAAGTAATACATTTACAAATTGTCCGAAATGTAAACAACAAGTACAACACACAAACATACCTGTTCGCCTTCCAGCTAGATGCTAATTTTAAGATGGATGGAAAACGATAACCTTCTCATTAATCCTTTCTGCGGCAAGCAGTTGCGGTACGATCTTCCTTCCCGGAAGTTGCCCGTTCCGAATTTCAAAATAAGAGTCTAATCTATATTATAAGGTATAATTCGTTCAGGGATTTAACTGTTTGAAAAATATCAAATAAACAAATAATCTGGGTCATTTACAATGGCTGCATTTCAGCAGGATAGTGCACCATGCACACCAACATGACTTCATCATGAGTCTGTTGTACTCAAATGCCCTCCACAGTCACATGATCTCAATCCCATGGAACACCTTCGCGATGTGGTGGAACAGGAAGTCAAGGACATGCAGCTACTGGATGATGCTGGCATGTAAATCTCTGAGGAATGTTTCTAGCACTTTCTGCGGCACAAAGAATTATTCGACGCGACTGGGAGGTTCCCGGGAAAAATGTGTTTGCTGTTCTTTTTGAACAATCTGCTGGATAAATGAATCAAATTTCAGTTTTTATTTAACCACTTGCTTCTCATGCCATCCAAATATGGTGATAGAAAATATCGTCACTTTGGTGACATCAAGGACTGGGCAGCTAGCATTTAGCTGCTAGCTGATTCATGTCTGCTGGAAGACATTGTAATTTACCTGAGCTGACCTTAAAAAGGAACGAGACCTTTCAGTGAGACAATAATCTTGAACGCACTAGCAATTCTACCAAGAGATGCCCTCGAAGGAAGAATGAAGGCTCGTGAAAAGCTCACTTTGAAGTCCCATTGAACCGTTGTACATTTAATACATTTAATAAAATCCCTCAAATATCTGATTTTGCATAGAAGAGTGAAAAACTTCACCTTTTATACAAAAGTCCTGCACAAAATAGTTATTCTTGCTAAAATGCCAAAGCAATACTTGTTTCTGAGCACACTGCTGTACTTATATTACCTTTACTGTATCCATATGTACTGTTTGAGTACAGGGGTGTACAGAGGTTGGTGTTCTTATTTCTATATATTACCTTGTATATATCCATGATGAAATGGATGCTGTCAGCACAAACACTGTTGACTTGGATTTGATGGAGCAGTAAATCAGTCCTCATCACTTTCTTTAAAGTGAGACTTTTTAACGAGTCAGTGTAGAGATAAACAGAGATAAACAGCAGAACTTCACCAGCAGACATGTGTGATGTGCTTTAGATCGCTTTCACTGTATCTAATGACATAAATAAATAAAGACAGTAAGGCAGCATTAACAGCAGGTCTTTTTGACTCGACAGGAAAAACAGATGAAACAAATTAGAATAAATTGTCCAAACAGCAGTGACACCATGAAGCAGCTCAGCGACGGTGCTCATTATGTTGTTTATAGCCGCTTGTCCTGTTTGACATGCCAAAATGTCTGTTGTGGAGGTCCAGCCCTGGCATTGTCATTAACTGAGGAGCAGCCTTAATTCAGGTTTTTGAATATGACCATTATGTTCCTGCTGTAGTGTGTCAGAATGAACGGCCTCATTTCATCATATATATGTTGTCTCTATAACAGGGGTGGTTCAAAATGTAAATGTGAAAAATTGAAATGTAAACTCTATGAAAAAGGAAGTAAAATCAAACTCCTCAAAGTGCAATGTTAAATCCACTACAATTAGCAGAGAACAAAACCACACTATTCTATTTTAAATATGCACTAATGCTTCTTTGCACTAATCACAGATTGTATTTAAAAAGCTCATTAAAGACTGTTAATAAGGGCCATTTCCTCTTTTTCAGAACTATGGAGTCGTCAGTCCACAGGAGGCTCCTGCTGCCGTCAAAGAAAATGGCTCTCCTGTAAGTATCTTTGATGAGGAGCAAAGGGACAGTACGTGTGTGTGTGTGTGTGTCCACAGTGAGAAACCCTAGCGATTTGTCCACTGATTTCCTCTCTTCTTGCGTTGAACTTTCATATCCTGTTGAATGACTGTAGAAATGAATAATGTTACACGAGGCAGCTGTTTGCAGGACCACATTCAGATATCTTCACGTGTTTCTTTGTAATATAGTCTGTTGATTCCAACATTTACATTCTACCAGCAGTGATAGCTGTTTTTTCTTGATGCTCATTATATTTCTGTCCAAGTCAAAGTCCTGAAAATGCTAAACTTAGAGTTTTGCTTGATGTTTTAAATATGTGGCCAAGTACTAAAACAACTGCTCAAGGCTGTATGACCAATCAGCATGTCTCACTTGATGTGATGAAACGAAACAGAGTACATTAATAGAACTAACAGTTGTGTTCATCGTCCCCTTGTCTTTACAAGCCCTGCAAGCATATTGTGCAATCTTTTTGTTCATTGGTGTGAAAAATGTGATCAGTGTACTAGTGACGAATTTTCTGGCTCTTATTTTGAAAGTTCAGTTGTTGCTAATCGGTTACCACTGACACATCCCATCTCCCGCTTTCTTACCGGTGTGGCTACAGCTAGCAACTTTAAGTTCTGCTCTGAAAATCTAATTGCTGGAGTACCTGCAGCAGGTGCAGCGGCGTTGCAGAGCAGAACAAGGACTGCTGTTGCCAACTGTCATTCAAGACAGTGGAGCTGATTTTTGTTGTTATGCACAGTCCACTATGATGAGACTCACTGGTTTATTAGGCGCAAAGTTACAAAGAATGTACTTCTATGGGAAATCATTACAAGATCAGCTGTTAGTGAAGTTTTTTTTTTATAACGCAGAGAAAGCAAATTGTTGCTGCACACATCAGCATTGTCAGTGGCTTGTATTATTACCAACAGCTGATAAAGAGAGTTTTGTTGACCAGGGCATGTGGTGCACAGAAACTCTGATAACAGTTAACAGATTTCAGATCTTTGATTTAGATCCCAGGAGGCCGAGATCCCCCAAGGCTGGCAGAGCTGATAAAGAGAGTTTTGTTGACCAGGGCATGTGGTGCACAGAAACTCTGATAACAGTTAACAGATTTCAGATCTTTGATTTAGATCCCACGTTGTGTCCGAGCATGTTTTTGCTGTTAGCTTCGTCTATTTGTGTATAACTGCTCTCTAATGACTGTGCTGCAGGTAAAAGCCAGCACCCAGGGGAGAGAGTCTGTTGTGTCCCCGCTGACCATCACTGCTGAGAACGTTACCTCAGCAACCACGACACAAGTTACCAAGGTAACACTTCATGAGTTCCTATGGTTACAGTTTGATGGCCGAAGCATTAGGTCAGCGCCATCACATCTTTGTCTGCGTTACCCGTCCTTATAGATGCATTGGAGTGGAAGATCAAATAGATTTTATTTTCCTAACTTCTTAACTTCTTAATTAATAACAGGAAACTGTAATTAATATGTTAACAATATATTTTGATAAGGTGATCGACTCTGATAGGCTTTACATGAATACTAATAATACAAATCATTATTCCCTGCAGCTCTATTAGGACTGAATTACTGTTAGACAACATGATTCAGTGTGTTTCTACGTTATCAAGACTTTTAGTGCATAAAGACACATTTAGTTTTACAGGACACCAGTTTCATATCACTTAACAGTTAAAAAAGTCTCACACTAAATAAACTGAATGGATCTGTGTAAATTGGAAGGAGGACATGGATAAAATAGACTACAATAACAACACACTGCTGCTTTTTCTTGTGTGTCATTTTATATGATTCATTAAATTTCATTCTTTCTTTATTCAACAGACTGTGAAAGGAGGCTACTCAGAGACCAGGATCGAGAAGAGGATTATAATCACAGGAGATGATGATGTGGACCAACATCAGGTGAGAGACACTGTTCACAGAAACCCTCGCAAAGCAATGTTCGGATGAGAGGGTTACGATACACGCGTTGATGGTTTTTATGTCCCCAGGCACTTGCCATGGCAATCCAAGAGGCAAAGCAGCAGCATCCTGACATGCTGGTGACAAAAGCAGTAGTTATCAGGGAAACAGAGTCGCCCACTGAGGAGCTACAACAGAAAGCAGAGGTAAATATCTCTTGTTACAAGAACTCTGTACTTTTTAAGGATTACTTCAAGCACTTGACAGGCACAGAGCCTATGCTTAGACTCAAGGTTTTTTGTTGGAAAGTTAACCAAATGATTACAAAACACAGAACAAGTACAGAGGGCCACCTAGGTGCAAAGCTAATCCAAAGAAATGCAAAACAATTATAAACAGTTGGGAAATGACTGCCGAGAGAAATAAAGCAACTAGACATCAAAATGAGATACAAAATAACTACAAAGGAGATAACAGATGATTACAGAGGGATGCCAAATGACAATAACTATATATTAAAAAATTATTGTAAAGATGTAACTGGACTATAGAAGGATGAAAAATGACCTTAAAGAAATGCCAAGTACCTACATAATAATGCAACTACAGATTCAGACCAAATGACCAAGAAGATACAAAGTGGTTTAGACTTGCCAGAGATGCACACACATTACAAAGGAGAAATGAAAACAAAATGATGCAAAACTGTTCCAAATTACTATAGAGAATGAAAAATATGCACAAAAAGATATACAAAGACATAAATTGACTGCTAAATGACGTGCATAATAACCATGAGTAACATAGGGATGCAAAATGTCAACCAACAGAAAGAAAGATATTACATACAGATACAAAACATCTAACTATACAATAAATATTAATTGAGAAGAAAAGAGTAATAAACCCGATGCCTACAAAAGATGCAGAACATTATCAAACAAATGGAACTAGAATAGATACAAAAAGAAAGCAAAATAGCTAAAATGAGATGAAAATGTACCTCCAGCCTCTTCCAGGAATCACTGTTATCACCTCTGAGTATGTTAACCCTCAGATGATGGAATCTCAGCTTTTCTGGCTCAGCAAACAGGTCAGAGTACTGAGTCCTAAAACAGATAAGGATTAGAGATTCAAACCAGATCAGCTCCACATCCAGTTGGACTGTTATTTGCCAGTTCATCCTGTCTGGGTCTGTTTGGATCTCTTCATAGTGGGTTATTCGGTCCCAACATGATCTGTATTCCTTATGGAAAATGGCCCATCCTCCGAAAACTATACTAAAATATTGCCTGTCCTGTTTTTTATTTTATTTTTTGTTGTTAAATTTGATACTATTATTTAACTCTTGGTATTTATGGCTGTGCTATACAGATAGGAGGCATCATCTATCAGTGAAGGCTGATATTAGATGAAGTTGTAAATGGTTATACTGGGGAACACTAAAGTAGATTATTTTCTGTCAAACTCATAGATTATTTCTGCCATGACTGGATAAAAATACTTAATAAATGCTATGGTGAATCTTGGTATTGTAGCGCCATTGATAATGGTGTTCTTTCTCTACTCACATGGACTGAGGGTGATTGAACTCAGAGCTGATTGAAGTAACACTGATCGGCTGTTCTGGAACCAAAAAAGTCAGTTTGTAAAACGTTCTCCGTGGAAAAAGGGCTCAGCTCTCTGTGGGATGTAGTAAGATACAAAACCATTATAAAGACATCTTAAATGAACAAAAAGGAGAGACGAATCCTACAAAGATGCAAAATTAGTGTATTAATGTAGAGTGACTACACATGGCACAAAAAAATGAGAAGAAAGAGAAGAAAAACAGATTTATACATGCTCACGAGCACGAAACATCTTTTTATGTATGTGTTGTCATGTGGTTGCAGTCCTGATTGAACATGGTGGCTCCTGAGACGGGGGACAGGAGAGGATCCTCCAGCTGTGTGTCTCCGGCCCCGCCCTGCAGTATGCCACCAACCCGATAAGAGGACTTTCTACCCCACTGTGTACACACCAACACGACAACAGACTGCGTTCCACGAAGCAGTAGACCTCCACTCCTTTCCCTTTAGACGTACCAACTGTGACTGGCCTCTGATCTGACCCGGCTTCCCATCCCGTACCGGCCGATCCCAGCCCTCCACCCTCTAGTGGAAAGAGGAAAAATCTTCGATTGGAAGATTTCTCACATTTCTTCCATATTATTTAATGTAACATGTTTTGGCTCGTTTGAACCAGTGAGGTGTCACCTCTCACAGTTTGTGTTTAAGGGTCACACGTCTACCCCGTGCTGCTGTTATTATTAGAGAAAAGGAGGGGTGGGAGAAAGTATGGGGACAATGCTGGTAGCATGGGTAGGGATGGGGAGGTGCCAAGTGGCAAGAGCCAGCCTTTTTTGCTTGTTGGCCATCTCCTAGCCATGCCACCTTCAGTATAATCAACTGCTGTCTTATTAGCTTTTTACATTTTTATCTATAGAGGATCTAATTTATGTTCAGTGTTTGCTTGTTTATGAAATATGTATAATATCAGAAGATTATAATCTGCATGATTCAATTAAAAATAGCAGGGGGAATGAAAACAAAACAAAAATACACACATGAATATGTCCGCCTTTGGAAGCCCGGAGAAGTGGGAATGAGGACCGTTGAGAAAGTGTAAAATACATGAGGCCAATGAATGGTGGACAGACTGTACTAACTATTCAGAGGACAGCTGAAACTGGTCCCAGTCTTCAACACACAAGCATCACTGTCCTCGTCCAGCTTCACTGTTATTGTTTTGCTGTCAGCTCACCACCAACACAAAGAGATGCTGGTCACAGTTTTAGGGTTTTCAGAGGAAATTTTAAATATAAATAATATTCTATTTGTGATATATATTTACTTCTTTTTCCCTTACTTGCTTTACTGACTTCCATTGGGAAACAGAGTTTGTTTGACACTCTTGTGTTTTTGGACATTTCAGCCTTTATGTGTGAACATGCTGTAAATTCTCCCTGACAGAGCTGTAACCAACTGGCTCCAAACTTAGAGCTGGTTTTCCAGATTGTAAAGTTGGGCTGCAAAAAGCCAATGTTGACATCAAAGCCACCAGCTGTGATTTACTAATGTTGGCCACGTTTAAAGAGCTTAACAAGCCCAAACTACAAAATCGACGTTAGCAGTATCGTAATAACTGTGCATAAGCGGTAGCTGGGATATTTAAAAAATATTAATAGCGTTAGCGATGCACATATTATAACAGCATAAATATTCATGTAATTGCTCTTTTTTGTGTATTTGTACAGTTATAGTTAGACTTTTGTCATCTCTGTACTTTGTACTTTGACTTTCTTTTTTGCAAAAAAACCACTACTCTGACTTAACAGCTATGGTAAAATTTAAACACTAGCATTATTGCTATCATCATTAAATTGTCAAAAACTTTTTTTACTTATTGACATAATATTGCTATCAAGATAATTATGATATGGCGACATGACGACAGTCTTATCTGTCCAGTTTCACGTTTAGACATCTGTGATAATGAACTTGTTAGCATTTAAGCAAACAGCCAGATTAGCACGAATTAGCATTTATTTGTAGCTCTTTTTCTACCAAGCTAATAATTCAAATCCATTCCTTAATCGCTGTCGGCACTCTTATAGTGCTGGTATGATTTGTTTCTTTTTTTTTTTTTCTTCAGGGATTTTGTTTTGCTGTAAAATTCTTCACTATGCTAACTTTGCTAACCTACCTGCAGGCTCATGTTTAGACGGTAGCAGCGCGAGATTTTATTAAAAGCAGCGTAAACCATGCTGTAAAAAGGTGTAAGAGTGAACCAAAACAGTGAGCTGAAAGGGGCTAAAATGCTAAGGAAACTACAGAGTCAGTTTTTTTCTTTTGATTAGCTTGTTATGTAAAACCACTGATCATAGCAGCTCTTTAAATAGCGACTGGTTCTTGGATTGTGCGCATGTTTGCAGACACAGCCTGAAGAGTTCAAGACACAAGATTAACAAGGGTACTTTTTCTCTCTCATTTTTTTGTTTTGTTTTCAGGTTAACCTTTTGAAGTTGTGGTTTATGAGTTTGTATTTATAGGAGTGGTCGGCTCCTCCCTTTTTCACATCACAGACAAAGCGTATAGTATGTCATGCGTTAAGTGGCCTCCACCCACACAGCGTGCTGGTTGTCTCATATTGTATATCCGTCGATTCTGGGTGACCTTTAATACTATACTATGCATCAGCTATCAAACATACAAATCCCTCTAACGGAGCCCGACCCGTGTTAGCCTGTGTCCCCGCTGTCACTGTTAACTTTTCGTGCTACTGTTACCTGAAGCAGTGACGCGCACTGCTTGTGAGATTTGCAATAAGCAGACATTCTTCTTATTCTGTGTCCTCTAAAGGGAGAAAACTGTGAACTGTCGTGTGTATCAAAGCGTAACCAAAACCAACAACACGGAGTTGTAAAATGACATTCGAAGGAATCTTTCCAACACTTGTGACCATGGCTTTGTTGCCCTCTTCATCTAATCCTCCCTTTGCCCTGATTTGAACCTGTTGACCTGCTGTTGGTGGTGTCTGTGGAAAACAGGAGAAAACTGATGATTTGTATATTCCGTTTTGCTCTGTTTTATTTTACCTGGTCATATGACACTGGACTGTTGAGAAGGCACTTGCTTGCAATGATTTGCAGCACATGTACTGTAACCTGCTGGGGGGGGAAGCCTGTCTTTGCTGTAGGTCTGGACACACTACTGATGGAAAAGAACAACTGTAGGCATCGGGAGAGAAGCTGTGTAATGAGGTGGCGAGTTGGAGGATGGAGGACCTGTATTTATATATAAATATCTGTACTTCTGTGTATTAGCCTGTACACTTTGTAGAAACTGACAGGAGCAGAGATGTGTTTTTATGTGAGGGACGAGGCAGTAAGTAGAACCCGAAGGACAGCGGTGCAATAGAAATGTCACACGAATGGGTGCCTTATGTTAAGAGCCGCGGGAGCAATTATCAGTGCACGCCTGAAAGTGCTCTTAATCACCACGAGGCAGATGGAGGAACGACCTCTCCTCTCCACCCAAGGTGAAGAGGAGCTGTCTCGAAAGCGAATTACTGTCTTGTAAAGAATATGACTTTGAAGGCAGCGAGAAAAGGAGTCTCTCTGAATATGAAATGTTGGTCCTCAACGAGATGACGAACGTTTTTGGCCCCATTAACTTTAGAAAACCAGCACAGTATGGATCACGGATGTGAGTTTTTTTCCCTCTGTGAAGACCATCAAACTGCTCTGCTGTAAAGCCTCCACCTCCAAGTCTCCACTGCCTTTTGCTCTACATCCCCTTAGTGCTTGGTGGTGTGTATTTGCTGTATTTGCATTCAGTCTAAATGGAAAAAAACATACATGCATAAATAAATGTCTCAGTATGATTCAAACACTGTCTCTGATTCTGTAATGAAGGGAGAGGGATTTCTTTTTGAACTTGAGGAAATGTTTGTTTTGTTTTTCCCCTTCTGTTACTTGAATATTTCCATACATTTACAATTCAGCTTGTGAAATAAAGGGCTTCTTTTGTAACACCAGAGTAGTGAAGGATTCTTGCTGGAGTGAATATGATGGAAACAGCCTTGGTCTGTATTGCCATCTTGTGACCACGTTCGGTACATGCAGTAAAAGTGGGCTGCAGTGGGTTTCTGGGTGCTCTTAGTGCCACCTAGTGGATTTCTGAAACCAAAGAAGCATGCTCAACATTTTCACTGAACTTCAAAAATCACTTGGTACTTCACACAGAATACAATCACCTTATATTAGTCTGCGAAACACCTGCAGGATGTCTTCACATTGTTTACAAGTCACAATAGTTTCACCTTTGCTGGTACGGAAAGCCAATTATGTCAAAATTCTTCTTTTTTCTTTTCCCCACATACAGTCTCATTGCACAGATTGTTTTTTTCTAATTGCCCATGATGGGTAGATAACTATGGCTGTGTCCCAGTTTTATCATTTATTTATTTATTTTGCTCTGGCTTTTCCCATACCAGAGTCTGTCACTGCTGCTACAGAAATCCACTTATGTCTTAATTCACCCCCTTGATTTCTTTTTACCAGCTTTAAGTTAGATTTATATCACCAGCTGGCATTTGCACATTTATAATAAGTTTCCATTGCAGGTCTTGATTAATCAGTACCGTATCACCCCAATAGAGCACGTTGCTGTCAGATTATCGGTGGCTCCTATGGTATTTAAAAGTAGGATGGGAGGTGGACCCTCCATCTTTCAGTGGTTTTTATACACGACTCTGCATTTAATTATTAGTTATTATTAGTCTCTGGCTCTTTTCTACAGCGTGTCTTTATCCTGTCTTCCTCCCCTAACGCCCAGCTGGTCACAACAGATGGCCGCCCCTCTGCTGGAGGTTTCCTGTTAAAAGGGAATTTTTCTTTCCCACTTTCATCAAGTGCTCGCGCATTACCGCTGTTTGATCGTTGGGGTTTTCAATGTATTATTGGAGGGTATTTACCTTCAATATTTAATATAAAGCAATTTGAGGAGACTTTTTTTGTTATTAAGGGCTAATATAATTAGAATTGGAATTGAAGCGACAATAACATGTTGGATGATGGGAATTGAAGGATCTAGGTCTGCACAGTTTACTCAAAATAAATAACGAATGAATAATGGATACCGCTTAGTATGCTGGCATTAGGTATTTTCTGTTCTGCAGCAGTTTGCCCTCTAGTGGTTGTTTTTGTGTATTTTTTTTTTACTCTGTAAGATCGAGCCAGAGGCAGTTTCACCTCCGTTAATCTGTTGCCATCCATGCCTTCACAAGCTGATAAACGGCATCATCTGTGAGTAATATTGTTTGTTATCACTGAAACAACTTGTGTGCATTATTATTTGTTGTGAAGGCGTGATATAGTTTGTAGTTAGAATTTAATTTGAATGCATGTATAACCTAAGCTAGTGAGGTTAAGCTAGCTCATATGTCATGTGGTTTCTTTAACGTTTTGATCATGAGTGTGATTTCATTTGATGTTTTATTCGGGCACTCACTAAGCAGATAAATATTGTGTTCATATTTTTGAATATGTGTTTGTTATACTGTATATTGAGGCAACATTTTTAATGGTTTATTTCTGGTTTTGTCAACAGTTTCACACTTTTTCCTTATTAAATCATCCAACTCAACACATTGGCCTGTTCCCTGGATTTTGATTAGGAGAGTGTTTAGCTGTCTGTATAGCTGAGTCTACGTTCACGAGGACAACGCTTAGTGAGGACAGAACACTTAGAGCTATGTCAGCGCTGCTAGAAGGTGAAATCAATTTATCCATGTAAAGTATGTCAAGAATAACTATTATGGAGTCCTCTACAAAATACATATTTATTTGTCACTGGTATTTGATTGGTGCAGTGGTTAGCAGGAAGGCTCAACAGTCAAGGTCACCTGTTGCCTTTGGGGACTCTGGCTTCCTCCTACAGTCCAAAGTCAGGTTAAGTGATGATTCTGTCCATATGTGTGGATATAAGAGTGTGTGATTGTGTGGTTGGCTGTCTCTCTCTGTTAGCCCTGCAATGCACTGATGTTGTTTGTGATGTTTCTGAGCTGGCATCCTTAATATTGGATAAGCAGTTAGAGGTAATGGATTGATAGTGTTTGATAATGCCTGAAAGAATTTCACAAATAAAGTAATTGCTATTCCTATTAGTGATATGTCTTATAAAGTGGGTAACACAAAACAGCAGAAGGCACAGCCTTGGCAACTGTGCAACACTGATATAAAAATATTTGAACTAGGAGGAAAAAATAAAATATTTCCAGCATGATTCAGTACATTCATCTATCCAGCTATTTTCACAGCTGCTGGTCCTTCCAGGGCGGCCTGAAACTAACATAAGACAGAATGGGGGTCTTACTCACCCTCCATTACTGGAATAAAAGCCCTAAAATCTGGTATGATCTAAGGCAGTGATACCTTTGTATTCATCACAGATACAGACAATATACGGAAGAATGCACACTGGACCTTTGATGGATCTGTTGTTGACACATCTCTGTAAACGAACAAGACTGGACGCTGAAAAATCCCAACTTTGGATTTCCATCCATGAAACATTTACACAATATTCTAATATTTAATTCACTGAAAGTTTTTTTCCCGATCTCTTTGCATATTAACTTTGTCTTTGATGTCTCCAGTTTTGAGATACTGTGTATTAATGCACCAAAGCTAGATATCGGACATGTTTGAAATCCTTCACTATGCACAAACCAGATAGTTGATGAATATGAATACTGGAGTACTTATTTATAAATCTCAAAAATTCATGTGACATATGGGACAATATCTGGAAAAATGTTGCTAATTTAGGTTTGCGTGCACTCACCTTCTCAGGAAGACCAGCAAAATCCTGTTTGGATAGGCTGACATCTAAAACACCCAGATTTAATGTGCTGCAATCGTTCAGTTGAACAATTTTGTATATTATACTATTTAAAGGGCCAGGGCCCAATTCACACATACAGTCTACAGTTTGTGTTTCTGGTTATTTCTCCACATGAGATATGAGGAGATATAAAGAGAAGAGGGTTTGGATGGCAGAATTCCTTCATCATTCTTGTTTTTAGACTGTTTGTCCGAGGATATATAAACACGCATTGCATGATCTCTGGACACTTTATTAGTTACACTTGCTAGTATTGAGTTAGACCCCCTTTTGCCTTTAGAACTGTCTTAATTCTTTGAACAACAAGTTGCTCGAAACATTCCTCAGAAATTTTGCTCCATCCTGACAGCATCACACAAGTGCTGCAGATTTGTCATTTGTGTAATTGTTTTTGTTATTTATCAAAAACCTACATTTCTTTCTTCTTCCCCTCCTACCTAGACTGGTTAACATTACAGGGCTATCACAGTTACACATTCATTCATGGCTACACATTCAGCCTTATCACAGTCACCAGTTAAGCTACAGTCACACTAGGGAAAACAGTGGTTGGAGACCATGGCATGACTAAAATTACTGCTGTGCCATGGACACTTTCAGTCAGCTGCTGTCTTCAAAGCAACTTTGCTACGTAAAGACAGTGATGACAATAGGATGACTGACTGGTGTCAAGTTGTCAATAACGTGTATTTAGATCGATTTGTGATAATATGATGATTAACTGTGTTTAAATCATCAAAAATTGCAGGTCTCGGTGCCCATATATCTCAATGGGTTGAGCGATTGACCCATTTGCCAAAAGATTACTGCAGATTTGAATGTGCACACATCTCCTCCCTCCTTTCCTGTCTCTTCTACTGTCTTGTAAAAAATTAATTCTAAATTATTACCCCGCCCCCAAAAAGAGAAAAAGTTCATCCAGAACCTCATGGATTTATAACAGAAATTCATTCACAAATGGCGATGTGATTGCTGCAGGACAAAGGCTTAACTGCAACCTTGCTTTCATATAAAACACAACCAGTTGAATTAAGCTCCATTGCAAAGAGACATGTAGCAGTTGGAGTCGGTCTGAGTCAATTCAATTCAATTTTATTTATATAGCGCCAAATCACAACATAAGTCGCCTCAAGGCGCTTCATAGATACAGAGAAAAACCCAACAATCAAATGACCCCCTATGAGCAAGCACTTTGGCAACAGTGGGAAGGAAAAACTCCCTTTTAACAGGAAGAAACCTCCGGCAGAACCAGGCTCAGGGAGGGGCGGGGCCATCTGCTGCGACCGGTTGGGGTGAGAGAAGGAAGACAGGATAAAAGACATGCTGTGGAAGAGAGACAGAGGTTAATAACAGATATGATTCAATGCAGAGAGGTCTGTTAATACATAGACTACAACTGTTTGGAGACAGGTTGCCTCCCACCAGGTGACCTGTGCAGTTGCTTCAAAGTGGTCACCCATAGGTTGAGGGTGTTGCACGGTCAACCTCTGGTCAACCAGTCGGTTTCTGCAGGTACTCGCAATCGGTTTCCGACTGGAAAAGAATTCAGTGCAATCACTGGACAGCCACTGATTTTACATAGTTGTGAGGAGGTTGCAGTCCTATTCTTACTCTAATGTGATTGAGCCATCACCTGACATCTACGTCTTTAGCTTGTGGGAGGAAACCAGAGCGAAAAAAAAGTAGAACATGCAAACTCAGGCCCAAGACTTGCAAATCAGCTAAAATAAATAAATAAATTAAGAATAATAGATTAATAAAGAGAATAAAAGAAAGACGTCCTGGAGGAGAAATTGCAACTTGGGTAGGCAAGGCTGTGGATCATTTAGAGAAGGGGGGGGGGGGGGGTGAAGTTACCCTGTTCACATTAATGGAAAGACAAAGTCAATCGTTAATATTTCTGTTACAGTCCAGAGTTTTAGAAATTAGTCTCGGCAGGGATGAAGAGGCAGATAGAGATCCGAGAATATTCAGGCAAACAAAAACAAAAAAACCAATAAAAAAAAAAAAATGCAGCTATTTGCATGGAAGAAGCCACTTCTCAAGAGAAAATCGACAGAGATAAAAACACATTCTGAGCTAAGGAATATCTGGAAAGAGAGACTGATTGCTAAATATGGAGATCTAAAATTTCCTGTGCTTCTTCTCCAGATTATTAGTATTAATGATGAGTGCTATTGGCACATTCTGTCATAGTTGTAGTGTGAAGATTTCCCAAGTCTGACTGCACTACACTGAATGAAGTCCTCCTAGTATTTTACCTGCCTTCAGGGCACGTTGTAATAAAACCTATGAAATGGTGCAGGTGTATCACAGAAAAGAGTTCAAGGGGGGCACTTTCTTGCAATATGTCATGCAGGCCGATATCATATTGATGCACCAGAAGCACTCAGCATTGTTCTATAAATCGGTAATCTTTATTAACACAGTATAAACAACAAACAGCAACAGAAGAAACTCTCCTGTGGCGCGTATATGAGCAGAAGACCCAGCACATCTCAGAGGGGCTGACTGAGACAGAAGCATAGACATTAGGCTGATCGTGGTTCAGTTTTCATGGTACACGCACAGTATACACAAACTTATCAGATGCACGAACCTTGTACGGTCCTTAAGCCATTCATTCGGTTTTGCAAATGGACGTAAGAGAGGACAAATTACAGTCATGCTGAGCAACAGTTAGCTACAGTATGAAACAGAGTTGATACATAAAAACCAAGTAAATCATCTCTTTAGAAAGGTTCTTTTATATAAACGATCTGAAGTGTACAAAACAGTATATTACACATTTCTCAATGCATGATTCTGAGCAAGACCCAGTAGCCTACAGTACACTTCCCTTCAACGTACTACAAACTACTTAACTGGATTACAAGCTACATACAGACTGCACTGTACTCTGCGTAGCACAGCAGCCCCACATGGCATCAGGAGACGATGGGAAAAAGGAAAAGATCAGCAGCATTGTCTTTTTTATTAAGAATACACACCTATAAAAATGCACCAGGCCTCATATATTGCCAATATCCCATGCGAAACAGCAGAATGCCATTCAATTCACCTCTGTAACATCAGGAAAAGGATGCTGGCCCCCCTCACTACATACAGTTTTCTATCCACAAAGCTGCATGTAAACATCACCACGGCTGCTTCATAGTCCTATGTTTCTAATGTTTTTGATATACATATGATAAGTTAAGGCTCTTTAAGGACCTGAGGATTTTGAACATATGATGAGGCACACAGAAGGCAAAGAATAGCTCTAGACACAGGACTAACTTAAAGAATGAGGAGCATGAGACAGCCACAAGGGCCCGGTTCCCATTGCTGTTAAACGGCCATGATAGAGGAACCCAGGGGAGAAGCTCTCAACGACAGCTCGATGTTACATCTGGTTACAAAGTCGGTAATTATCACGTGGATGGCTTTAAGTACTTCATCGACATTTTGGGAGCTGTTGGGTAACCCGACCCCTCAAGGGACTGGCACCAAAAACGTGGCATGCTAATATGCTAATGCTTTAGCATCGAGGATGATGGGATTTAGACTCACGCTATACAAATAAACCAGTTATTGCTCCCTGTGATCATTCCTTCTGTCCGTACCGGCTGTTTAAAATCTCTTCCAAGTGCAATTGCAGTATGATCTGTGGTCCGAGACTGAATTCTAGAGTTCAGCAGAAACATTTTAGCATTCTACAGTTAGCAAAGTCCAGCTATTAGCGTGGAGGTTTGTTCTGTCTTCATAGCAGTAAAACTGCTGGAGCACAGCAAGGCGACACAAACAGGGGAACTGGCACATCAAAAAAACATTTAGTCAGTGCTAGGTTAAGACTATAGGATATTAGCGTGAAAGTACCATGGCCAGAAAGATGTAGCAAGGTTATGAGGCATGTTTTAGCCAGTTGAGTGAATGAGAGCTGACAAAAAACTATTGCTGCATATTGGATAGCTTACAACCAACATGCAAATCCTTCAATGGTCATTTGAGGCTGATTCCAAAAGACAGTACGTTCTAATAGACTTTTGTGTTAAAATGCTCAACTAGAGTGATTCAATTAACTTCTTTACAGCTGCTATTTAAAAAGCTTGGTATATACAGTTTATAAAAATTGTATTTGGGGCAAACTATTTTCATAGCTTACATGTCTGGAGTTTGTTTCTGGATTAAAGTTAGGGATGTGGCCTGGCCAAGCAGCCAGTTAGCCTTCACCTTCGCTAATTCAGTCACTGAACTGGATTCCTCAACCATGTTTGAGGTGTTGGTGGGTTTTGAGAGAATTCTGAGTAGGATTATCATAAAAAAAAAAAAGGATACAGTTGGGATACAAGCTATAACTTACTTGCTGTGAGGTACAGCTTGTCCAAGAAGTTATAGTTTAATTTTGGTCAGTTTTAGGGGCGTTATACTTGCACACTTTAGGTTTGCTTGCTAATCAAGCTAGCTTTTGCTGATAATTTAGCCCTCCAAATATGTTCTGACTCAGAAAAAAACAACATATATGAACATCTGACGTTGGAATCTTTTAACGTGACACACTGAGCATGTTTATTAAAATAATTGTGTGGTCTGAGCACGGCACAACCAAGACCAGAACCTCATGTTGGACTTTAGCACAAGTGTAGATTAAGCTAACATGAGGCTGCAGTGGAGCTATGCCATCTTTGGACAGGAGGAATGATTGCAACTCATAACGCTTTCAGTGTTCACATTTCATGTGACTGCTTTGACAAAACTTTCCAAGCTTAGTGCCTATTAGGATTATCTGATATATCAAGATGACCCACAGCCACTTTCCTAGAATGATAAAGCATTAACATGTAAAGTCTAATGCTAGTTGTCTCTTTACAAACTGGGATTAATAGCAGCATATGCCAAAGCTGTCGATGCAGTCCTTTGAGACAAGCTTTTTTTTTTTTTTTTTAAATAGTTCAGAAACAGAAATGAAGAAAAAAACCTCACTTTGGTCTGCTGGAACCAAAGTCACAAGTAGTATCTTATTTTAGAAGACAAAGGGTGATCTGTCAAATCACATTCTTCACCTCCAGACTGGAAAATTTGATGATGTTGCTTGTCATGCAGATGTTCTGACCCAATACGCCCAGACAGACTTTAAATTTATTTAAGAAAAGAAAATCTATAAAAGCTCAACGTGTCATACAAAAAAATGCATATAAGACATTTTTTTCTGATTATTTTTTTCTTATGAAAGCTGCTTTGGTAACAACATAGTCACGACATCGGTCAATCTCCCTTACTTAGCCTGGGCGCTGAAGGGGACCCCTTCCCTGTTATCTCAATGGCGGTTTTTTTTGTCTTTTTTTGTTGTTTTTTCCTTCGGCGTCTTCCTTTTGCTTCTAAAATCTAAATGAATGGATCTAGTTACACCGGAGTGGGCTTTGTTTGCGTTCTGCCGGAGCGCCGTCTTCACATCAGATGCAACGCCTGCTGCGAGACGTTTGTCATAAAGATGTCCGCGCTGTGAAAGACAGTGCTATTGTGCTGAGTGCTGATAGAGTGGAGACCTTGGATGCTGAGCCGACTGCGTTGGGGCCTGAAAAAGGTGTTGAAAAGAAAAAGGCTGTTAGTCTATGAGAGAAATAAGTTTTTTTTCCCACCTTTTTCTTATTAAAGAGACATCTCTTCAACCTGCTTTAGCAATTAAGAGCTGATAAAAATATCAAAAACATGTTCTCATCTTACTCCTTGAGCAGCAGAGTGAGGCACAGAAAGGACTCTAAATAGAGTACTTTACTTTACATACTTTTTGGTGTCACGTAGAAGCTGTAATTACACAAATGTCAAATGCAGAACATTATTTCCCCAGTCTCTGTCGCTTTGGAGCAGCTAATCTGTTCTGCCAAGACAGCAGCAGGGGAGGGGATTATTCAGCTCAGCCACGAGGGAGACACTAACTAGCTCTCCACTGACCTGGTATCCTTGGGATGGTGATCTGCCTGCTACTGCTGCCTTCCCCTCCCTCACCAAATGGCTTTATCTGGATAATATAATCCTCGTCAGTAGGAAGCGCCAGCTCTACAGAGGTGGTGTTTGTTTCCATGATGCTGGGGCGAC
Source organism: Aulonocara stuartgranti (assembly GCF_965226115.1). Taxonomy (NCBI): domain Eukaryota; kingdom Metazoa; phylum Chordata; class Actinopteri; order Cichliformes; family Cichlidae; genus Aulonocara; species Aulonocara stuartgranti. Next base: position 33,354,753 of record NC_138943.1, on the reverse strand, counting down.
TGTGTCGATTCTTCTTGTACAGCACCTGAAGAAGACGAGATCGAATTATGGCAGCGTGGCACGGGACAGAATTTTCTAACAAAACAAGGCGTCTGGGTGCTTACTTTGTAACCAGTGACCTCTGACTCGTTCTCCAGGGCTTTGACCTGCTCCCAGTTCAGTATAATCTTGGAGTTCGACGTGTTCCACACCACTTTACCCGGTGGCTGACTGGGTGCTGGAAGAGCAAAAACACATCATTTACCTTAAAATGATAGCTGAGCAGTGGCACACTGATCAGATGGGTGTACTGTGAAGCAACTGTAACATAGCCAGCCTTTGTTTGTGCTAGCTGGTTCTATAAAACCTAAAATCCCAGTAAAGAGTTAATGGGATTCTCACTCTGCACAGGAATGTACTGCGAGGTTGGAGATTGAGAAAAACTCTTCTGCAACTTCAAACCAGACAGACAGAATGGGATTAGAACCCACGCTGTCTGCATCATGCTCTGTGCTTATACAAAAGGTGACCCAGCAAATAGTCTTTAAAAAGGTGTTGAAGATGACTTCAAAACAAAATGAAGATTTGGTTAACTCACTGAGGTAACCATTGTTGATGACCCCAATCAACTAAGTCTATGTCTAATCCTAGGCAGTAAGAAAAGTCATATTGGGTTTTTTTTTTTGTTTTGTTTTAATAAAATTGTCCTCTCAAGCTTTGGAAATAAGAGAACAAAGAAAATAACCATTCTATTTCACACTCATCGGAAACTGTTCACATTCAAAAAAAGTCAATTTGGCATGTCGGAGCCACAGGTTCTTTAGAAGGGATAAACTATTTCCATATTGTTTCTATCCATAGCACAAACCACTGCTGTGCAATGTGTACAAAGATGTGCTTTAACTTTGTAATTCTCAAAGCTTGTAAAATTAAGTTCAAACTGAGGGTTATCTTCCAATTTACACAGAGTATAAAACTTCTTCAAGAGTCTGAGCTGTCACTTGAGAAAGCATCATGGCAAAAACAAAAGAAATCCATTTAGACTTGTTGACGCTCGTAAAGCCAGAGGGAGAAGTATCATCAAGAAATTCTAAAAGATTTAAAAGATTCTAGAAAGGAAATTAGTGAGCGATGTGTCTAAAGACCATAGAATAACTGCCAAAACAGCAGTGAATGACTTTGCCAAGTAAGAAGATGACAATCACTAGAGCTCTGCACAGGAATGCACTCGAGGTTGGAGATTGAGAAAAACTCTTCTGCAACTTTAAACCAGACAATATGATGAGGAAAACATGAAAAACGATGATGCATACTGGAAGCACATCTTTTTCTCAGATGAGATGAAACTAACTAATAACTCTGCCGTCTTTTGTACATATGCATACACTCTATGACAGCTGGAACAAGCTCAAACCCCCTGGCAACCATGAACTGCAGTAAGCAGTTGCATAACTGATGCATGCATGGAATGAACAATTTTTTCAATAAAGAAGAAAATCAGTGTCCTTTGTGTACCTGGGGTCTCTTCACGATCATTTTGCAAAACAATCAAATGTGACATGGAAAAAAAAAACACAAACAAATGTGTTTGTTTGTTGAAATAATGTCGAGGGTGATATAGACATCTACCAGACTTTCACGTCTGAGCTAACATGATCCCAATTTTATGGCTGTGTATCATTTTGATGCATATTTAGACCTCTAATCAGCAGAAAATTGCTCAGTGGTAACCAGTTGAAATAATCTGTATATCCCTAAAAGAGCCTAATGTGCTGATTCTAGCTGATATTTAACTGAAACTCTGAAGATAATCTACTCTGGACTGGCCTATATGATCAGTGAAAGTTACTATAGAGATCTATTCAGGTTAAAATAGGCCACCTTTTATCTGAGTTTAGTTCCAATATAACTCAGCCAGCCATTAATCTCTTGCAGGCTCTAATTTGATCCCATACTTACGTGGCTTTTTGGTGGTAACGTTGACGGTGGTGCTGGGAGGACCTGTTCCTGCAGTGTTATACGCCCTCACTGAGACGTAATATGCGGTGCTGCCTTTCACCCCGCGGATAATAGTAGATGTTTGATTTCCTACAGTCCTTTGCACGCTGGCTGTGTCTTCCCTTTCACTTCTACTCCAGTACCTCAGCTGAAAAGCAACAAGGTAGAACCGCAGACGTGAATGCAGAAAACACGATGGACACCTTAAAAGCTTTCTGTTACACCCTGTCAGTGAGGTGCAAACTGGAAACAGGGAGATGTGAACTCAACTGGATGGAAGCTGTGAGCGGTCTGAAAACAAGCTTTAGCAGCATGCCACCTTGTGCGCCTTGTGAACTGTGTTCCTCCGTTGTGCCGGGCAGATGTGTGTTCTGTTTAAGTTTTGTTTGTACAGATTGAGGTCAAATGTGCAAAAGTGGGGAAACAAAAAAATAAATAAATAAAAAAAAGTGAAAGAATCCATAAAAATCCCCTGCCATCAATGTCCACTGATGACAGATTTTCTTTGTCACCCTGCTTGTCAGGGCTGAAACAGCGGGCATGCTTGACAGCACAAATATAATTTGCCTTTCCTCAAAGGAATGGTTTGCTGAGGGCCTGCTCCTCTGTTGCTTTTGAGTGGTCAACAATTTATAATTCTGGCATTTTACGCAGTCCGACGACGAAAACGTCTTCGTCCACATCTTGGATTTCAACAGTGAGCAGAATTAAAATGACAAGAACTGACGGAGAAAGTCTGCAGAGCCACTGCTTGCTATGTTGTGTGGATTAGAAGCTAAGCATTCTATCCCTTGGAGTATTGCATCAGCACGCTAATCAGGGTGGTTACAGTACTTAGGTAAGCAACAAGAGAAACACAACCAAACCCACAGGCCTGGGACTCGGCTGGACCATTATGCAGGCAGCGAGCTATTATCTCGTACGCCCAAGGTGCATAAGTCTCGAACACTCATCAATAATAGAAGACAACAAGATTGTACAGCATTAGCTGGCATGTGTGCGCACACACGCATACAAACAGGAAATGCATCCAGGGGAAAACTCACACAAACAAGGTATTTCATCAGAGCTCACCTCGTAGCCCAGCACTCTCTTCTTGTTGGCGTTCCAGGGCAGAGCTTTCCACGAAACTTCAATCTCAGATGCAGAGAGGCTCTTGGCGCGGACCCTGGTGGGCGCTCGGCCAGGCTCTGGAGTTAATGTGTAAAGACTGGTTTTAGAAGTTGCACTGCGCTTTGATGACCCCTCAAAGAGAGAACATCAAAAAAGTTTCAAAGCGGCTTCTTTTTATTAGAACAACAGAGGGAGGAAAGTATGCTGAAGACGCCTGCGAGTGCTGATAGAAGAAGGCTGCCTGCGAGATTGCTGCTGCCATTTAAAGAAAGGAGGACTGACTCAGTCTTTTAGTGATGAATCACTGCTAGCTAGACATGCAGATCTACTCCAAATCATACACACCTTCCTCAGCAGAGTAGATAGTGGTAACAGGTCCAAATGGCCCTTCTCCCAGGTTGTTGTAAACCCCAACCTTGACTTGGAAAGGGGAGAAGGGCTGAATGCTCTCATTTTTAAAGACGTATCTGGATGCTTCAGCGGAGGGTACGGCTGCCTGCATCCAGCCTGTGGCGCCGTGGGGTCGAAAAGCCACCACATAGCCAAAGCCCGGTCCGTTCTGCAGCTCTTCCGGAACAGGCTGCAGGAAAACAACACTGTGTGAGCACTTGCAAAAGAAAGGGAAATAAACACACTGCAACTCTGTCTTTATATTTTATTTTTTAACTACAGTTGCCATGTGAGGATGCGACGAAATATGGTCAGACACGAGGCTTTCAGTTTTTTAGGCAATGCTTGTCTTCAAATAAAACATGCTGAACACACAAAAACTATAAGTAGACACATCCATTACACAGTACAAAGCACTCAGCATGATAACATAGCCGTAGCCGTGGTCATGCTTCAGATATTTATAGCTCCATTATTCTAGTGAATAAACCAAACCTCTTCACTCTGGTCTACTAAAAGATACATAGAGCACATCTTTTTTTTTTGTCTGGAGAGAAGTGGGGTCTACTGTTTTGATAAAACTTGTTAAAACTGCTAGAATAAGTGTTTATGGTCTCCAGACATTCAGAATGACCACCCAAAGCTTTTAAAGGTTCTTGAAAAAACAAAAAAACAGTACTAATCGGACAGAAACAAACACACTTGAATACGCTGTGGTGTCCCTCAGGGATTTATTCTTGAGCACTCTTTGTTTTCAACTTTTTGTTATTATTTTACTATTATCATAGCAAAACTGCATCTTCTCTCATGTTTGCTGATTTTTCTCTGCAGTTATTAGAGGTAACCTCTAAATACAACAAATGGTTTTTATATTATGCAGTTTTTCTTACTTCTAAAAAAGTGTGAAAAACCTTTTAGAATTTAATTCGGGTTTAGTGAGTTTGGCATTGTAACTAATGGTGGGTTCGGGGTCAGCTGTAGCAGATATGAAAAAAATGAAACTTTAAAGCCTATTCTGTACACAGCGTTTGCTACTGATATTGCCTAAGCATTTGTACATTTATGAGGTGAAAAGTATCAGTCCTAGGGTAATGTTTTGTCTTTTCATTCAAAATAAATAGATGAGAGTTGAAAAAAAAACCTATTTATTTATATAATTATTTCACCAGTTTGCCAAGGTTTGGATGAAGACCCAACTGTGACCCTGAGATGAGAGGAAGTTAGTTAAGATGTTCAGAAACAAGCCAGAAACAACCAAAGCTCAAGCTGCCATGAGCTAGAACCTGCTGAAAGTGTCACTGTCCATTGTGAACTAAGTTTTACATCGCTATGGACTGAGAGGTTGCTCACTAAGAAATAAGTCGAGCTCTATCTGAAATGAACTAAATTGGCTACCAAAAACATCTGGTCAAGGTCCAACTGAAACATTTAAGCAAATATATGTGGGGTCTATGTATATATCTGAAGCCGTATGTATACTTTTGACTCTGCATAGTTTAGAGAAAATCCAAGAGAAATTCAAACGTGAGCATCCAATTCTTATTTTGTAAAAATCATTAGTAATACATGCTGCGTTCCACCCTGGAAAAAACAACAGTCCAAAGAAATCATTCAAAGTCTTCTGTTTCATACTAAAGTAAACTAAACTCTTGGCTGGCTATGTTTGCTGACCAATATAGAGTTGTGTGTGTCATTGACGCAGACCTTCATTCATATCTTGAGCTGTATTCTAGGCCCCGGGTTGCAGCCATGCGAATAGAAATGTCTGCTGTTACCCTGGGGGAGAGACGCCTTTTCTTAATTTCTTAAAGGAATAGTTATGAACAACCTGCTGCCCCTGCTTTTGTGTGAAAACACAACGGCATAAAGAACTTCAGGGGCTGAGGCAAAACAGGGGCTTCGTTTGGCAGAAGTTACCTTTTAACCACACTTGTGCATACTGAAACATCAACAGTGAAATGGTTCACAGCAGGAGCTGATGATTCTGAGCAGCAGCTTGAACAAATATACGTTTTTGGAGTCGGGCTGATATGCGGGGGGCCTTGTAGAAATAAGAAAAGAAAGAGAACGAAAAAGGAAAAATAAAGAAAAGAGGAGAAAAGTGAGAAAATAATCACAGAAAAAAGCCGGAACTTCGAAGGAACAACTGAGTTTAATTATCTTATTGAAACCTCAAAAGCATTTTTCTCTCCCCCAGGGTGACAGCAGCAGTTATTACCTTTCTGTTCTTAAAAATGAAATGCCATACATTAAGCAGTTCAGCTGTTATTAATGAAACAGAGGCCTACATCCACAGAGAATAATGACGTCTGGCTGCCTCCTCCAAGGGTGAGGGGGTCTTGAGCAAGCTTGCTTACCTCCCATGTGATGACTAATTCGGAGCGACTGCCACCGCCTCCGCTCACATTAGCTGGTGTGACCTTCGGAGCTAAAGGAAGAAGACAGATCAGCTTAGCTGGGTTGACTTCACATGACACTGCAAAGGCACATGTAATAATGCTCCTTCCAGCAAATCCTAAATTGCTAAGAGAGGTAAGTGTGTGACAAGCCTGAACTTCAGCATTCAGATACATCAGCAAACTTCCCATCTCTGAGACGAAAAGGGAACACGTAAAGAATCTAAACTTGTTAAACTGCTAAAAGAAGCTTTTAGAGATGTTTTGCAATTTGAATGAGACTTTCATTTTCTTTTGAGGCAGTAATGATATCCAGCACACTGACTGTATATTCAAGGTGTTTGTATTTTATTTTCCTAAGATATTTATCAGCATTTCTAAATTTATTGGACACGTGTGTAGAGAGAAGTGTGTAGAGGGAACGACACGGAGCAAATGTCTTGCCTATTGGGACTCAAACCGGGAGCTCCTGGGAGCATTTTTTGGTATGCGCTCCACCTATCAGGACAGCCTATTGGTTGACATTTTACAAAATATGCTTATACCCTTTACTTGTCAAAGGTTACTTGAAAAAATTAATCCCAAAAACGGAAAAAAAACTGAACTAAAGACAGAAGTTGTGAAAAAACTCTGTGCAGATGTAAGAAGATCTAACAGAACCAGTCAAGTTGACTAATGAACATATGCTTGACTGAAAACAAAAAGTCCATCTCGGGTGGGAATTACGTGGTGGAAATAAGCAGGAACCAAGGCTGAACATTGAAGCCAACATACTACAAGTAGCAAGAACTGCAGTTCCTCTCATGGCCACTTGAGCCTGGCTCCAAAAGCGTGCTCATCCCCATTGACTCCCATGTTGAAATGCCCAACTTAACAGTGTTAAAAAGCATCTTTACAGCCAACCACAAAAAAGATTCTGGCATCTATGGATAGTTTCATAACAAATTTATGGCGGCTGATCACCCATCTGGAAACTGGAGTTGGGGTGTGGCCACTTTGACAGATGCTGTGACACCAACACATTCTCACTCTCGAGGCGTAATATTTTACGCTAGGTGACAAATCATCAACATATTACGCTTCCGGGCACCCAACACATCCCTAAATGACGAGATCGGAAAAATGAGGAAATATGAGAACGGTTTGGAATCAATCTACACATGTTCGTTCATTTTATTAAAATCGCTTTGGAAAACACTATTTAATGTCATTAAAGTGGGGTGGCTGTAGCTCAGGTGGCAGAGCAGGTCAGCCACTAATCAGAAGATCAGTGGTTCGATCCCAGGCTGCATCCTGGCTGCATGCCAAATATCCTTGGGCAAGATACTAACCCCATGTTTGCCTGCTGGTGGTGGTCAGAGGGCCCGGTGGCGCCAGTGTCTGGCAGCCTCGCCTCTGTCAGTGCGCCCCAGGGCAGCTGTGGCTACAACATAGCTTGCCATTGCCAGTGTGTGAATGTGTGTGTGTATGGGTGAATGACTGAATGTAGTGTAAAGCGCTTTGGGGTCCTTAGGGACTGAGTAAAGCGCTATACAAATGCAGGCCATTTACCATTAAAGTGCTGGTTCAGGTTAGGGCTGGAATACATGGCTGGAACGTGTATTACCACGGGAGCATCATTCTACTAGATTTTATCCATAACCCGGCGCTACCATAAGAACACGGAAGGTCACCTTTTGCGTTCCTCAGGAATGCCGCGTGACGTGGAGTGATTCTCCCCTTGAGTTTCTCATGCAACCAAGCTTGCTAGTGTTAGCTGATAACTTCACTTATGTATTGACAGAGCAAGGCTAACGGTTTCCCTTCCTCCAGCATTAATAAACATTTTGGGAACAGTATTTCCAAAAAAAGTATTCAGAAAGTTGGGTAAATGATATGTATACTGGTCAGTTTTGAAAACAGATTCAGTACGTACATGTTCCTTTTGTCCTTGCTTGTTTGGATGGCTTGCTGGGCTCGCCAGTCCCGATGGAGTTGCTCGCAAGGACTCGAAACTCATACTCTACCCAAGGGCTCAGGTCTATTACTGTAGCTGTCAGCCGGGTGCCCCGTACCACCTCAGGAACTGGCAGAAAACACACAGTGCCCTCTTCAGTTTCAACACATGAATGTGTGTGGCTGTGTGTTCTTGGAGTGTCTCAGCTAAGCATCAGTAGCATGCTATCCTCCAGGCTAACAGACATGGTAGTTACACAGCACATTTCCAATACCACACAAGGACGCATAAGGATTTTTAAAAAATGCACATAAACACATACATTAACCATTACATTGCCAATTTGGTGATCTTTGTTGAAATCTTTAATAATGCATGCATGGCACTGTGTAGTTGTTAAGTCAGCTGAAACAAGCAAAACACCAGAATCGCTGTAAGGGACTGAATATTGAAAACAAAAATAATAAAAATGATTCCAGTTAAAAAGGCAAAAAAAAAAAAAAAAACAAAAAAAAAACGACAAAGGATGAACTGAAGCTCTGCCATCACGTAATGTCGCATACTGCTGTTTCTGATGTCATTTAAGAAAAAAAAAAAAAAAAAAAAAAAGGCAAAAACTAATTTTCTTCCTCTGGGTTCTGTGCCCCTATAAGGTCACATTGTATTTCTGTTACAAATCTATGACCCTTGCTTGGCAAATCAATGCAGCCAGTAAAACCATCTTTGATAAAAGTGTCCTAATTCACAAAAATATCAATAGAACGAGATAAAAGCATATTACGCCAATCATGTGTAAATGTTAAGGGTGCCATAAAGGATGTGGGCAAAGATTACACCGATCCCATTACTTAACTGCACTATCAAATTACGGCTGTGGCAAACAAGCTTCATCATCGGGACGAGATCCATGTTTCAGGATTCCGAAGAGAGCGATAAAATGGGAGTCAATGGTCCCACTACAATTGATGCTGGGGTAAAAATTACATCTTCAATATTTTCACAGCCGAGGCATGATGAAGAGTGGCCCCCTCCAGGTGACTGGAGGAGGCCACAGCTGGTTGGAGAGAGCTTACCTGTGGTGACAGCTTGCCACCCGAGGGAAAATGGTGTCCTGGCTTGGATGGTGTATGCCGTAATTGGACTGTGATTATCAGGACCGGGCCTCCAGGACAGAGAGGCTGTGGTATCAGTGATTCCTTCTACATGGATGCTGGTGGGGGGCCCTGGGGGACCTGATAGATGGCATAGCCAAGGCAGGAAAGAGAACAGAAAGATAGAGAGACAGATGGAGGAAGAAGGTAGGGGAGGGAGGGAATGTAAATCAGGAAAAGATGGAAAGATGGTAGAGAGTGTGGCGGTGGTTTTAGCACCTGAGGCTACTGCAGCGACGTCAGTTCAGTGTGAAACCTTTGGGAGCTATTGGGTCTAATTAGACAGTAAATTTCCTTTAAACCTTCCAGAGAGAAATTTCCACTCGCCTCAATTTTCTCTCCCTTTATTCCTTCGTCAGTGAAGTGCAACCAGCCACAGTAAACATGCATCACTGACAAAGCCAGTCTTCTTCAGGTAGATCGTGAATTATTTAAATCACAGTTATTATGGTGACTCACCTCTGATGACCAAGTCAACAGCCACGGAAATGCTGTCCACCTTGGTTTGCACGGCGCACGTGTACTTCCCGGCATGCCTCAGCTGGACATTCCGAATCATAATGTCTCCCGCCGAATGCTGCTGTCATTCAACGCATGCACAATCACCCGCAAACACACAAACAAGCAAAGGAGTTTCGTAAGCAACCTGCTATTGTGATTCCAATTCAACGCTCACTTTTTCTGTAGCCAAGCGTGAACAAACGAAACCAAACAGAAAGCTTATTCTCATATCTTCAAAAAGGAATTCATATTTCCACACTCCCACTTTCCATCTATATTCTAAAGAAGCACAAAGAAATGCCTCTCTATACCATGTGCGCACCGTGCATTTGTTTTATCCCTGTGATTACAGAAATGAACTTGCTCTAATGGCTTGATTTGAATTGCGGTATGGAGCCGCTTCAGTTATACGGCGCAGCCTAATGGCTAGTCTAATAGTTAGTTCTTTAAGAGAGCCTTTCATTCCATCTCTAATTGCAATTCCCTCTCCTACATTATCATTTCACCCAGGCAGAGCTGAGCAGGTTCTGTGATAAATTGGACATGGCGGAAATATGTGGCACAGTGGCAGTAAGAATTCTATGGAGTGGCTGGTAGCTTAATCAATATAAGTGTAGACGAACAGCAATTTATTAAGGAGGGGAGACTGTAAATCACGATCCTAGAAACACCTAAATCATAAAGAAAACAGAAAGAAAAAAAACGCCTCTGCATTGGATTTTTTCCCCTCTGTATTGCCTGCAGTTTTTAAAGGAGCCTTGCATTTTTTAGCTAAAAGAGAAAAAACCCCTCCAACTCAAAACAGTGCATGGCATGCTGAGGTATAAGCTGCGGACTTTATAAAGTATACAGGAGCTCACTGAGACTGGTTGCATGTATGTAAATTTCTTTTTAAAATAAACCACAGGCAGCAAATTTTTTCTGCCCATAAATTATACACTTGATACAAACATTCCCTCTGCACTGCGGCTGAATTTATTATGACCCCGCTAAGAGAAGAAGTATAATATTGATGTACCAATTAATCTTCAGAGTCACATCTGGACCTTTTATACAATGAAATCTCTGAAGGGGGTTGGGCAATAAATCAATGTCTTTTATGTAGCAGTGGTGCTAATAAAATGAGGATTCCTCCATGAAGCTCAACAAGGTTTGAGTTTTAATTATACATTATGCGCCTCAGCTTATGTGGAATATATGTTATCAAAGCTGGAGTGTGACAATAAACAGAATTTGAAATGATGCTCTCTCGTGGGAGAAACCCTACAGCTAAGCTATGCCATTGGCCGTTAGCATGCTAGCACATTAGCAAATATTAGCATTCCTGAAATTACACACAACAGTGTTTTGGCGAGGTGGGCACAAACACAGCTGAACACTCCAGTTTGGATGTCACTATTTGTGGACAAGTTCTATTTCTGTTCTCACTTGTTGTTAGGTTAGTTTGTTGTCTCACCAAAAGAGCAATTTTTTAGCAACTGTCCACACAGGAAGCTACTTGGTGACCAGATATAACAGAAAGTCAATGGCATACAGAGTCTTAAAGCTACAGTGAGTGAAATAACTGCTGGGAACACAAAACTTTGTTCAACTCGACTACCGATAATTTGGTACCATAATGAGGGAATCTGATATAACGTTATTATTAAATCATACACTTGTCAGTGGCATAGAATAGCACTTTTCTAGCCTCACTGGCCACTCAAAGCTTTATCTGTCTCCCATCTGTAACAGATGAAGCAGAAAACCAAAGAAAGTCATCAGCACAGGGAGAACGAAACCAAGGGAAGGTTCAAACCACAGAGCCGGGAAGCCTTCTTTTCATGTTCTCTCTGTGTCTGTCCAAAGACATATATTTTAGGTTAATCTGTGAATCTAAATTGGGCGTAGGTATGGATGTGAGAGTGTTTGATTGTCTGTCTTTATGTGTTAGCCTGGTGATTTGTCCTTACTGCTCAAGCAGATAAGAAATTAGATAGAATTAGAGAGTAAAACTAAGATTTTACCTGATTTCTCTTTTCATTTGGCTGAAAAATATACTTTAAAAAGAAAATAAAGTGTGGCTAAAATCCTCAAACACATACACATAGTTACTGCCTTATTTAATTCTAGGGGGTAAATGTTTTTCGATAATAGCTACTGGGATAGAAATGCACATTTAATGTACCCCCATTTCAAGTTTTGTTGTTTTTAGGCATATTTTGTTTTCTTGGGGATAAAATGTCCAAATACTATATAAGCGCTCATAGCAAAAAGGCTTCCCGGACTGATGCATGAAGGCATCCTGTCTGCACACCTCTCACAACATGACAGCTTGTTTTAAAACCAGAGGCCTGTTAGTCTCGCGGCCTGTCAGAAACCATGAATGATGAAATATTGACTTACGCCTCCCACTTTTTCAAAGAATCCACCGTGGCTCCCGAAGTGGATGAGCTGCTCGTTGAAGAACCAGGTGAACTTGAGTTCCAGAGACGGGTCGTGGCTCACTTGGCAGGGCAGGACCACGCTCTCCCCGACGGTGACGTCCAGCGTGGAGGCCAGCGTGGTGATGACGGTAGGCTCTGAAAAAACACACATTCATATTCACGCACGTCTGATCAAGCACGCTGCACGCCTCTACTCTTTCCAGGCATTATAATTCAGCACAGGAAATGGCTTTGCAAAAAGCAGAGCCCTTCCATCATCCTTATGGATATGTCAGACTGAGTTAATAGAAGGATATACGGGACGGAGCACATAGCAAACTAGGGTGCACAGCTACAATAACTGGTATTAGTTTCGGCCTGAGCTTGTCTCTGTGGGGACTCGGAGGAGACGTGTCTCTCCTGCAGCCCGCGAAGCCTCCATGTGTCACTGTCATCTCAGCCTGCAGACTGGAACTCCCCTCGAACCGGCTGCAATTCCCAAATCGAACTGCTAGGAAAACAGCAAACAGGACTTCTTCCAGTCGTCAGTGCTCTCTTTTCTCTCCTGCAGTGCATTACAGTGGCTGCACATGGGAATAAGACGAGCGTCCCTTATCTGCACTCGTATGTTAGCGATGGAGGGGGAAGGTGGAAGGACGTGAGGGAGGGAGAGGCTTTATACTCAGAGTGTGCAGCACCTGTCTCCCTCTTGGGGGTGCTGTGATTACTTGGTTGAAATAGCCACTCTGAGCACATGGACTAAATTAACCATGGCAAATGATCCCTGGACAGGCATAGATTCATGTAGAAAGTGCCGGCAGTGCAGTCTTCATCCACAGTGAATTCGATACCTTCATTGTATTGGCTCCCCCTCTCTGTCTCACACACACACACACACACACACACACACACACACACACACACACACAGATGCTACCGCACGCTCCCAATGTGATTTATCTAGTCGTTTTCTGATTTCAGGCCAGAATGCTATCAGCTGCTGGGTCTTGTCATATACACAATGAAAGTGTGTCTGAGAAGCCCAGTCCTCTATTGCAGGGGCTAAATGGTGAACGATGGCGGTGCAGTAAAGAAAAAAAAACCCATAATAACACACAGGAGGTATTCAAGTCTCTGTGTGTGCTCGGTCTGCTTCTGCAGGCTGGCTACACCTTGTAGAACAAGTGCAGGAAGGAACAGAAAAGCTAAAAAATATAAAGCTTAAGAAACACATTTCTCTGAAAAAAAAAGTGTCAGGTGTGCTCTGCAGTGGTGTTCTTGGAGAGATGGTTACTCCAAATCATGTGAGGACAAAGAAGGAAATGTGTGGTGGGGGGAAAAAAGGCTTGGGAAGGATCTACAGAGGAAATACCCACAGAGATCCACAGTCAAGAGAACTCACTCTGTTCGTGTTACCTGTATAACACGGAATAAACAATTTTTCTCTTCCTTATTTCTACAGCAGGACTGGTGTGTTCTGTCGTCATCTCCTCTCCTTGTGTCGTGTGGTTGTGTGCTGCCTGGTGTCTTACTGCCTCCGGGGGTTTCACAGTGACAATGATGGGGGGGTATGCTGCCTTATTACCCTCCTCTGTCATGATTTGTGACAGATTATACGGACAACCAAGGTTGGTTACACAACCACACACTGGACTCTTGAGCATAATTTGATTGATTTCTATCTTGTATAATGCCTTGTTACCTACTGCTACTGTAAACGGGGAGGACAGTAACGCTCACTTAGCAGGGTCAGTCCGAGACAAGACAGAGAGCGAGCCCGTGTGCTGAGACAGGCTGGGTGGGACCTGGGAACTTTTTCAGGCCCCAGGCCATCATTTGAAATATCCACCTTAAGGAACAGTCAGCATCAGTAAGAAGAAAAACCTCGGGCTCTGTAGACAAGAGTCTAACTCTGTCGCCCATCCTCGGCTGAAGAAACCCACGGCCTCAGTTTAATCAAAAATGTAAATTAAAGTGAGCTTATGAAAGCAAGCCATTAAATACTGATGCTATGACGGTTTTCTAACAGTGATTGTGGGAGAAAAATCCGACAGGTGAAGGCCCCCCTTCACTTGTTTTGTATACTCTGTATAAATAATCAAGCAGAGTCTGATAGGACTTGCTTACAGCAATGCTACTGTAGATCCCAAGTCAAGTTATGATTAAAAAGAATCTGTTGTACAGGCAATGCAAACAGAACTCATACTTAACAACCAGTAAAATAACAAATTCAGTAAAAATGTAATCACATAAAACAGTAATAGACTGAATAAGACTGCTCGCATGATAAAAAGCCAGGACAACTTGCTGAGGTAGACCTGAAAGTCAGTGAGAAGAGTTGATTTTTAACAGTGTTTTTAAATGACTGAGACTGGAAAGCTGTTATGTGAAAAGGCAGGTTGTCTCTGAAAAGGTTTCTTGTCTCTGTTTTTGAACGTCTCAGATGTCCAAGTGCCCTGGTAGCAGTGCACAACTGTAAAGGTTCCATCAACTAATTAAATTTTAGTCACTGAAACGGAACTTGTTGCTTAAAATTGCTGATTGATTCTAGTTTTCATGATAATCTACTTGCTCAGATCTAAGACCCAAAATTTTAATTGAAGCCAGAAATCACTTAAATACATTTTAACCTTTAAGATTTGGCGAAAATGGGCAGAATGGGGGGAAACTATAGTAATTATTAGATGGTCACTATCTAAACTATTAATCTGCTTTTCATCAGGTCAGATTCATAGAAATGTGCCAAGTATGAAATGTCAAATTCCAAATCTTATCTCCATGGTCGTGTCCCGCATCCATTGTACTCAGACGCTCGACATGACCTTTGTAGTAGCAGGAAATCTGTAATTCTTCTTCTTCTTTCACAATAAGCTGTTAGACAGTTTTTTGGTGTTTGAGGTGAAATAAATCTGCTATTAGTTGTAAAATTTTGTTTCACTCAAGTCTGGGCTATATAGACCTTTTTTCTGATGTTTTTAATTCTTACATAATATTAAAGGTGAAATATTATAGTGTGAAGTGACCATAAAGTAAACTTACAATTTATGATTCAAACTCTTCAAATCAATGTACAATAGCAGCAAAATATAAAGAAATGAACCATCTTGGAAATGTTACTCAGCTATTTTAATTGTCACATCTGGATTTCAAAATCAAACAGAAATAGCACATATTATGTGATGGAGCTGAGGATGTCTGAAACATTGTTAACCAGTGTAATCAAACAGGGTCAAATGAGCAGATGTACTACAACACCTGATCAGTGCTCAGCTGACCTAGCTCATCCAAGGAGCAGCTAAGATACTGACGTATGATCACAGGTTTTCTAGCACAGCTCAAACATCTGTCTGTCAACGTCATCTCACCACTTAACCAAGCCTATTAAAACCACTGCGCTCTCTCCCCACCATGCTGCTCGCTTATCGCTCTGACAGAAGTGCAAAGTGCCACTTTGGCTCATTCGGTTATCTACATCATTGTTTAACTACATATTACCATGCAAACCATGTCTTATATAATAAACATGTCATACCAACGTAAAACTTACATTCAAGCATCTGAACATATTTTACATGTGATACATGTAATATGAGCTGTTGCACAGTTAATAATTCAAATAATTCAAAGCATTTAGACATGAGCAACCCCGACTTTACTAAATGCAATCAGGTTTGACAAAATCATACTTCTTTAACTTGTACTACTATGTAAGTTCTTTTTTGCTGTTTTTGCACCTTGTTTAAACTATTAAAACTAGCACCACGGGCTTCTGAAACCTCCAAGTCAACACTGCGATTCATGCTTTCCTCCAAAAATCTGTTTTAAAAATTAAACACATCTCTTGCTCACTGCTGAATTACCTGTGCAGGAGGTGAAGAGCCTTGAATATCCATGTCCAAAAAAATAGCTGCTTTGGTAATTCTTCCCAGACAAATTTGTGTATTTAACACTATATTGTTACTTAGTATAGTATATTGAATCAACTTGAAATGACTTGGGTGTCAAATCTGATACCATGTTTTTCTAAAAGAACATCCTCCATTGTTTGCATTCATGACTTGATCTGGAATGATACCACATGAGAAATTCAATGTTTTGGTCATAGAACGGAACTAATTAACGAGTAAAACATGATCTAACTGTGTGCTTTTTTAATGGCTCACTTACACCAGACCTTTAAGAAAAACTAATTAGTGGTTGTATTCAATATTCTTGTTGTCAGAAACTAATTGCAAGTAGTTGTGGTGACCAGTTGGTTATGCAACACTCTAAACCTCTGCTCTTTCACCTGGCTGTAGCTCAGGTGAAAGGCTGGTGGTTCGTGGTAAACATCCTCGGGCGTGATACTAACCCCAAGTTGCTCTCTGATGCATTCATCGGAGTGTGAACGTTAGATAGAAAGCACTTACATAGAAAGTGCTTGTGGCATGAAGCAAGGGCAATGACGCAGGTTGTGTAAAGCGCTTTCAGTGCTCTGACAGAGTAGAAAAGTGATTGATAAGAAAAAATATATTAACATTGCAAGGTGATTGGGGATAGACTGCACTCTCAGAGAGGTCTGCAAATAACTACTGTCTAATTTATAAACGCAGACAGATTGTTAACCCGTCTGAGTTCGTCTGTGTCAATGAGTCAAACTACTCTGCGACATATCTCTCTGAGTAGGAGACTCGAGTCAGCTGGTTGCCAACTGCTTGTATTCTGGTTTTCTTCCTCTATGAAAGCAAGGTTGCCAACCACCTACATCATTTTTTTGATAAATCGCCACCAGCAGCAACTACGTCTTTATTTCTAAATGTCTATGAGTTTCTGGCTGGAATCTGAATATAAGTAGTTAATGTGAATTTCTGTGTATATAAAGGGCACAAGATTCACAACAGATGGTAATGATGAAAGAAACAGAGAAGAAAATATCAGATGCAATTTTGGAGTTGATTTGCAAAATAAAAACACCAACAGCAATCAGCATGGCATTCTATTCTAAGGCAAAGCAGCTGAAGGAAGCCTAGGATGCACAGACAGCTAATGAAGCCAAACAAATGATATACAGACCACCGGCACACAGTGGGAACACTCAGAGAAGCTGTATAACAATAACATATGGTTGACCAGAAAACAGAGCTAGCTTACAGTTACCAAATGACCCTGAGCTCCTCTCTGAGGCACACTGACATGCCTCACAAGGCCAGTTTCACCAGTCTTCCTTCCAACATTATGAATAATGCCCACACATTTCCCTTCCTGCTGTGGAGAATCCTCTGTCTTTAATGATCTAAAGCCGTAATGCGAAGTGTGCAGTCTCCCTCAGTGCACACACACATATATATATATATATATATATATATATATATATATATATATACTCAGTAAGTTTCCTCTAAAGGTGAGCAATGCGAGCTTGAATAGTGGAGCACAGGGACGAGACACAGGCCGCATGATTTAGAGTATTTGGAAAACAAATTTATAATCATCTTTAAACTGAGACCCACGCAGAAGATCCGGACTCGTCAGGGTTCAAGACAAACACAAACCTGAAAAGGAAATGTTTTCTTTCACTGGCAGGTAAGAAAAGACGTCTTCACAAAGGATCTAAACTGTGACGAAGCATGTCAGGCTAAGGTTTTTCAAAGTGAATCAGCGTAGCATCGTGCATCACCTTGGCGAATCCTCAGAGTTTCCTAGCAGGTCGTTTAAGAACAAAAAAATGTGGTTACCGTTTTAAAAAGCAATCATTTCACTCGCAATTTTACCTCCTCTTCCTTTTCAAATCAACAGATTCATCAGCACGCCAGAAAATCCTCCGATGCAGTTTTTTTGTGCTCCACTTATTTTCTGAAGGACCTATCAAAGGTTCCTCAAGGACAAACTTGAATGGCAAGGAAAACCTTGTCTCCATTGCTCAACAGATAGATACAAGATCCTCTCGGTACTGTATTCTGTGTGGTGGCACATCTGTAGCAACCTGCTGGTGATTACTGACAGATGGCAGCTCATTATTTTTCTATATGGCTGTCAGGAATCGCATTTATTTCATATCGTTGCTGCCATCCAACTTGGATGACATGGCTCGCTTGGAAAAGCAACTGTAGGAATTCAGCAGAGAACTGGTAACCACATTTAAGTCTAGGGTGTAAAATGAAACAGATTATTTGTCTTCTGTCGTGGAGTCATCAGCAGCTAACAAAGTATGCTTAGATGTTCATCCAGACAATGTTAACATGATGACTGTGCTGGTAGTGCAAGTGCACTGAGAGCCAGATTAAGGTGGGTGATTGAAAAACAAATCAAAGTTTTTGCATGAAAGTGCTTGTACCAATTCATTTACTGTACCAATCTAGCACTAGTTGGAAATTGTGCAAACATGCAATTTTACAAGCAAGGTTAAAGAGCTATGAAGTGTGACTGAGTTCTCCCTTAGAGGCAGGGTGAGGAGAATGGTCATTTGAGAGCTACTTGGATCGCTCATCCACATCATTCATCCACAGAACCAAATTGAGGTGGTTCAGATATCTGCTTGGTGAGATATTTCAGGCATGTTCTACTGGGAGGAGGTCCTGAGGCCAGACCCAGGACTCAGCTGGCTTGGGAACAACTTGGTGTCCCCCGGGCCAGGGTAAGGGAAGTCTGGACTTCTTTGCTCAGACTGCTGCTGTGAACCAGATAAGTGGTGCAAAATGGATAGACGACGTAACATACTCGTAGTATAGTATGCTTATTTTCAATCATGTTGTGATTTTTCTAGTTGACTCTTCATGAGTGAATACAGTGAGATTTTTGTCCTGGTTAAGGAGCTGACAAAATGTTACAGCAGGGGTAGGCAACTCCAGGCCTCGAGTGCCGGTGTCCTGCTGGTTTTAGATGTGTCCTTGATCCAACACAGCTGATTCAAATGGCTAAATTACCTCCGCAACATATCTTGAAGTTCTCCCGAACACTGGTAATGAACTAATCATTTGATTCAGGGGTGTTGACCCAGGGTAAGCTCTAAAACCTGCAGGACACCGGCCCTCAAAGCCTGGAGTTGCCCACCCGTGTGTTATGGGATCACCAAATTGATAATTCATCCCACGGTGAACATCTTTAGTTTCATCTTTCTTTCAGTCTTTAAGATCCACGCATGTGCACCTTGTGGTGCAGACAGAGGGAAACTACCTATCTACGAAAAAGATCTCTCTAGATGTCGCCCACAATGACAGAATATTCCTCGTCTACTTTTGAAATGTCTCCAAAACAAATGGCTGCTACAGTGGGTCACAGCGCCGAAAAGATGAATTGCTTGAGAGAGCCAAACTGACGTGAACACTGTAGGATCTCTGAAGTTTTAAGTTCACTGACCATCCGTAATGATCGGCGGCAACCCTAATTGCAACGGCTCATCTCCAGTGTAATCAAAATTCCGAGAGCACGTCTATAATCAAGTGCAATTAATCTGCTAATATCCCCCCAGTGTTGGAATAATGGGGACATTAACAGGGCTCATCTGTTGTGACTGCTCCTCTGCTGTGTGCGAGGTGGCTTATTCACAGCGGGAGATACAGAATGCTGTTTGACAGGTATTTTTCAGTATTCATATCACCAAAGTCAATTTGAATAAACTACTGTCATCTCCCATAAGGGCTGATCCCGCAACACAAATTTCTCCCCGCTAAACAGGTTTCCAATCCTCAATGAAGTAGTGCATGTAAATTACCCCATCCCATTTTGCAAACAATATCACTTGTGACAGAAAGGCACACGTTCATATACAGGAACATTTGTACATCAGCCACAGAAAACAGCTTTAACATATTATGATGGGAAGGAAGCGAGTGTGTGAGGGTGTCAAATAAAACCCATATTCCTTTTCACAAGAATAATGAGTGGATAACAGCGGTGTCTGTTTATGCTGAGAGGACAGACATGGTTGTGTTTCTTTGCAGCCTGATTGGAAAACCACATATAGGCCATCAACCTGAACCTACAGGGAGAGCAGCAGGTTCCACTGCCCCCCTTCTTACTCCCACTGATTGGCTGGGGGCGGGTGGGGGTGTTCTCTACCATTTTCATTTCACAGTGTCTGATAAATGGGAAAGAGAGAGTGGAACTGGTGCACGATGGTACAGCAATGCTGTACTTTTTAATCAGGTTTTAAAGTTGCACTTAAAATATCCCAGAAATTAACATTTGCAAGAGACAAATACATTAATCATCATTAAATGTTTGAAAAACAACCCCCCAAAAAACACTTTATGGAAATGTCTGAATAAATTTTAATGAAATAAATAAAATAACATGCCACAACTCTCTCATTGGCTCTCACAGCCTAAAGCATAATTTCTCTGTGAGGACATATTTTCTGCAAAAATCCAAAGGATGCGATGGTTATGCTTGCTCCCGAGGGCATTGCCATAAGAGAGGCCTGTTTTCTGTTTGCTATATCAACAGTACTGTGCTTTAGCATTAGCAAACAAGTTAAGCAAGATTAAGTTAGTGAGCTAAATGCTATGATAGATACATAGTGTAAAAGATGGATTTAGCGACACATTATCGTTTGGTTTCTGAAATCCCGCTTTGAAGCCAGATCTGGCATGACTAAATCTTTTAAAACATTCATTTAATATGCCCTAAAAACTCAGCAGGACAGTATTTGTACAGATACAGTCGGAAAGCTGTTGTTCCGTAGACCAGCGGTCCCCAACCGTTTTTGCGCCACGGACCGGTTTAACGTCAGACAATATTTTCACGGACCAGCGTTTAAGGTGTTGCGGATAAATACAACAAAATTAAATGATACGACCAAGACAAAAACTGTGGTATTCTGTAAATATAATAATAATTGCAAATTCACTGTGTAATTGTGTAACTTCAGCTGCGTCCTCCTGAAAAGAGGCAACAACATTGAGAGTAGCATCCTCCTCTCTGCCCCTTAATGCTCTCTGGTTGCTCAGCTATAAGTCTGGAAGTCTGTTTGGCCATATTGAAATTTAACCATGAGTGAAAAACTGCAGTCAACGTGGGTGGAGTATTTGCTTAATCGAGGCATTGTTTGGTTATTTTAGGATCAATTTTGATTGATCTCAGTTGGTCTTTTTAAATTGTACCTAGTGCTAGGGTGCCTGCTAGCGCAGACGCAAGATATCTCATACAGCCAAATAAAGACCTGAGTAGGATAAGTCGTGCAAAAGCCATTGCAAACCCAGAGAAACAGAATAATAACTGCAATTCACGTAACGGCTGCAGGTGTCACCAATGAATTTCTGAGGTTACGTGATCCTTTAATTTCTCTCACTTCTATTATGCAAGGCGTACTGCATTTGGTAGAGCGGCAGAGTCGTCAATGGGAGCCAGAGCGAGGCATCAGCATAAATCAGCGGCAAGGTGCACTCTAAGCTCTCCCCACATCCTTGACTGTTGCTGACTTTCAGGCATTCATAATATATGAAATCTGTCTTTTATAATTCAACAGAAAAAGGAAACACGCCTTGATAGTGATTTACAGAAGACAGAGCTGCAACAGAGTTATTTAAAATTCCATTATGTGACGTGTTTTTGGCTAAAAAGGAGAATGAACATATAGATACAATAACAGGATTTTCTTCTCGCTGTTATTCTCATTGACATAAATCAATGTTTTTTTTAAAGTATTCAATCAAACACTAGCCTGCAGGGGCTGAGCAAGTCAATTAATCCATGTTTCTATGGCAACTACTTGAATAATTGGAGAAAAAAACCCTGATATGGTAGCAGACTGTTCTGTTGACACTGCATTTCAAAGGATTTTACAGACTGCTAACTTGTAGAAGAAGGACAATTTAATGGATTGAACCTCTGAGCAAAAACTATAAACTACACACAAAGAAGAAGAAGCTCTGTCTTCGAGACTTTATGAAAAATGATTTTAGCTGCAGTATTTCTCACACAGGGTATTGGAAGGATTTGGGCACGATTTTATTAGATTTTCTTTTTTTTTTTGACCTGTGTAGTTCTTTCCCCCCCACGGGTATTTAATAACAGCGCAGACGAATGATCAATGTATTCTGCATGTTCATATGAGGTTACAGTGAATCGTACTCTCTCTTAGGCGGTGAGTAGAAGGTGTGAGCGAATTTCCAGCATGCTCTGACCCACGGGGTTTACCTCGGCGTCTCGGAATATTCTGCTTCTGGTGAAGCCGAAGAAATGCAGTCGTAGCTGCGAGAACTGCACTTGTATGCGTCGTGTGAAAATTCCTGAACTACAGAGTACATGCAAATCTAGATAGAAAACCTTTATATGAAAAACCTTTTGAAATATGAGGCGTGAACTTTTCTCCCTCAGGGCAATATACTGAAAATCAATAACTCTATAAATGTAAAAGAAGCTGCTCAACGAGGAAGGTCAAAACAGAACATGTAACAATAGCACAAATGAGCCCAGGAACCCCTGTGAAAAGGAGGTCACAGTGAGGGTATAGTTCACTGAATATGTCAGCAAATCCTCCGGGAGCCTGACGAGGTGAGAACACTATCCCCTGTGGAAATGGGACAGAAAAGCTGCGGTGTGCACAGCATAAAGCCGCCGCAGAATGCACCGCACTTTATACCCAGCTCACATTTATTTTTAATGAAGTATAATAAGTCACAGCACCGGAGCAGAAATGCAATCCCCAACCCAGATGATCCAACAACACGAAGACTATTTTTTTCTCGCAGTATATCCTTCTGCTGGTACTGGGGGGCACAGCGAGGCAGTGAGCCGAATGATTTCAACATCTCTGCAAACAGACATAGCAGCTGAGGTGTCTCTGTCTAGTAATGACAGCACAGAGAGAGAGGGGGGAAAAACCTGCTTTTTGTGGGACTTATCAGAAGATAAGATGTGTCGGCCATTTTTTATGAATGAAAATTAAACACTTGTGGCTATTTTATTTTAAGGAAAATAAAACAGGTATCCAGCAGCAGTAGGTTGGTATTCTGTAGGTGCTACTATAGGTAAAGGCGTTGCACTGTCACTCAGGAGTAATGTTAAAGGTAAGTGGAACAGTGTGGGCTCCTGTCCACTGCAGCTGCTGTATGTGTTTCTCATTCCAGAGCTTTGTCTCCATGATGAAGCAGCCTGGTTTCATTCCTGGGGCACTGATACATGCTGTTTAACCAAAGCCGCTGTCATGTCTTACTTTACAGACTGATATTAATTGTGTTTTAATTGTTGCACAGCGGTTTGTGACTTTTAAGTCTGTGAAAAGCGCTACTTATAGAAATTGATCCATCACTCCCAAGTCGTCACTGGTCAATGTTTAGAGGACCTGTTACAAATTTTTCCCTCCAACTGTCTTTATTGGGATTTTTAGGTACAGTAATGAAATGAAAAAAAGGGGATGTCATCAGCATTACTGCAAATAGTCTCTGGTGAGTTGAAATTAAATTACAGGCTGTCATATTGTATAAAATTAATTCCCATTTTCTCTCAGTGTGCATTTGATCTTTTTCTAATATTAATATTTCATCAACAAGGTGGTTTCTTTTGTTTCCAGTCAGCAAAATGAGTCTTTGTGTGAGCAATAACACAAAACAAACCAATGTGTGATTGATTGTTGGTTATTCGATGATTCCAGGGTGGCTGCTTTCACCCCAAATAGAGCTATTCCAGAACTGAATCCAGAAACTGAATCTGTTCTACAGAAAGTCTGAAACATCTTACACAAAAAGTTTATAATATTTGGGCAGTTGAAGAATGTGTGAGGCAGACAGATTGATGTTTGTCCACAGAATGGGTCGGAGGACTCTTATTCAGTAAGATTTAGGATATTGCAAATTTCTTAAAACACCAGGATATATAAGAAGTATATTAAAAGAGCAAGAAAATGTTAAGTAACTATTATTGTCACAACTTTAATATATCCAGTCAACACATCACCTGTCAAATTCCTGGATGATCTGGATGCAAAAATCTGAAAAATGATGCTTAAATAAATTTAAGCATCAAATAAATTTTCCGTAATTTCATCTATTCAAGTGGCTTTTAGTGGCGAAACCTACTGTAACAAGGGACTGGCAAAAAAGCATCAGCAAGCTTTTATAGGCAAACATTTCTGTACAGAGGAGCAAAACATATTTGTACCTTAAAATTAAGCCTATTAAGTATTAATTAGCTTATCAACATTTCCATTCAGTATATAATTAAAATCTTTGTGACTACTCTGCAATAATACTGTGTTTTTATTTAATTGATGAAGCTATAAAACTAAAATTTATTGTTTTTCTATTGTTTACTTAATTCAGTCACTAACACAGCACTGAAGTGGGAGCAAAAAATGCCTATTAGCTTGAACAAGCTTACTTTTAAACTGAGTAGTTCTAAAGCTCTGCATACCACTTTGAACATTGCTGGTATTTGTGAAAATTATCAGCTTAAATGTTGCTTACTTTGATCATAAATAAAACATGAAGCAGATGAACAGTTTTAAAATTAGCAGAAGTAAAAAACAAAGCAGTAGAGCGACAGATCAGGCATACTATGAAAACAGTAATGCTTTTGGTGAAAGCAATCAAATCTGATCATGCACTAATACATTTTTCTTTTTTTGTATTTGAAAGCTTTACAAAAACGAGCCATTTATGTGTCTGCATCCATGCTAACCACCTCCACTACTGAGGTTCAGCAAGATTCAGGATGTGGAGCTCGATGCACATATTAAAGCCTTTTTCTTTGATTCAGTGTAAGCTACACGTTTTTAGATTTGGTGGCTCTAACTTACAGCAATGATACATAAAATTTTCATTCCCATATTGATAGCTGCAGGGAGCCACTGGAGGCGGGTGAAAGAGCAGCATTCAGCTTCAGTAAGATTTGAGCAATACTCAGTGTAAACAAGGTAGACTTAGATTCCTCAGATAAAGTTAAATGCTTTGAGTCCTCCTTGAGACGCCACCGTCACCTGTAGTTTGCATGAACGAGGCAGACTTGTCTGCCAGCACTTGTCACTTGTCATCCTTCAAAGTAAAAGTTGTGACTTACTTCTGCTACCTTTACATTTTACAAGCTGCAACTTTTGAAGGCAAACAATCTGCATTTCCAGTTTATGTCAAAATTTTCACAGTTTCCCTGCAGCTTAGGAAATAGTTGGTGTTTGCGGAAAAGTTGGACTTTGCAACCAACTCTACTAGGAGCAAGCGACCTCCAATAACCACGCTTTTCACTAGCCACCGGTGAGTCACTGACCATTCTCTACGTGTGCATAACTGGGGTTTTAATGACTGATTTCAAATCAAGCCCCAGCAAAGTCCAGCAATCATTTTCCTCTCATGACCAAATGGTTGTCCACCATCTCTAGGCCTGTGTGACTCGGGCCTCAGTCTAACCAGGTAGTTTTGAGTGATTTAGAGGTTTAGACATGATCAATCAAAACAATAAAGGAACTGAAAACACTGCACAAAATACAAAGGTTCCAGGCTGACAAAAGATGAGTACAGGAAGACTACTCATGTTTCCTTTTACTATTCAAGCAGTCAGCCAGCTATCTACATATCTCATTATTGGCATCGTGTTGTTGGAGAACAATGCCTTTCTCTCTATAACTACAGAGGTGACCAATATGGGATGGAAAAACCTGCAAAAGCAAAAGTGGTGAATCGTAAAGGCTGAACAGGAAATACCTTTAACTATGATGCTTCCCGTGCTGCTTGCCACACCAAACTGGTTTCTTGCCACACACGTGTAGAGGCCTGCATCAGATTTGGTCACATTCCATATCCGCAGACTACCGTTGTCCAGAATGGAGATTCTGTGGTTACAAAAAAAAAGGAAATAATTTATGTGACTGTCAAAGCAACAGATTTTTGTAAGAAGAACAAATGTTGCTGTGCGTGCATCGTGAAATTTTAACTACGTGGCATGGCTGACATAGCACAAAAGATAAGTGACGAATACGCAGAAAAGAAAATTTCTCACTGTCTCTAATTAGGTTCTGCTTCTTTGCAGATGACAACAATGAGAAATAGGAGTGTATTTTCAGGGCTGATTAATTCAACACATGACTTGGAGATATCTAGGACAATAGTGGCTCCGTGCCCTTTACACAACAGCCACAAGTGCTTCAAAAAAGGTCAAAAGGCCTTAACAAAAGTTGACATTTTGTAAATAACGAGGAAAAATGGAAATTGTGCCCTTGAAAGCAAAGTGTTGGGGGAAATCAAGGGTGGACCACCTCATCAAAGCGCACTGAATTTTAATTATCTGAAACGCTCTGCTGATTCGGCAAACTGTATAATGGCGTCAGCCTGATTGTGAGAGGGGAACATGATGTGTGGCAGCTAAACTGCCCCGTTCACCTGTGAAAACAGTCAAAGGAGTCAAAGCGAATAGAGGCCTCCAGTGAGGGTGAAGACCCTCTGCTAGTCCATACGAACACCTAAATCTGCAATAACCACTTACTCTACATTAAAGAAACAAAACAAATGCTAGCTGCTATAACCGGTGTCCTTTTCAGTGGCAACAGAATCTGATAGACCCACAGGACGCCACCTTCTCAAAGGCAAGTCATCAGGCAGCAATTAGCTGGTGAAGAGTGTGTAGCAATTAGGCGCTAAAAAGCAGGTTTTATCAGGACGAAGAGTATAACAGAGATAAAAGGCAGGTAAATATCAGTTAGTCATTAACTTCCAAACAGGAAGTAACATATAAAAACAGAAATGAAGAAGTGTGAGCGAGCCACTTCAGGGGAGGCTCATAAAGCTGTGAATGCAACATTAGCATATTGTTCCCTGAAGATTTACATGGCATTTAATCAGAGTCATCTTTCAGGGTCATGAAATGCAAAACTGAGGAGTGGATGTCAGATTAGTAAACTTCAAAGCTTTCAGTTTGTCCTTATGAACCATCGTCACAATATCAGAATTACAGTAAGAGCGCTGCTTTCAAAGGTTGTTTTTAAAACGTTCTTTCAAATAAACAACATCTGGAGTTATATTTTTGGTCACCTGGTGAATATGTGTAAAAGTCTTGAGCCACATGTCATTTCTTTGTATTTTGCTGGGAAAACTTTATTGAAACATGCAAACAAAAATAGAAATACGGTGTAACGAGCAAAAACAGAGTTTGTACAATTCTAATGAGGTTAAAAGTCATTGTTTTGTATGGAACTCAAACAAGCTTTCATGTAATAGGTTTAAGCAGACTCTTCAGGAATAGTTCTCCAGTCTTCTTGATGGACATCCAAAACTCTTCTTTGGATGCTCGCTGCCTTTTCGTCCCTTCTCTGTCAGGATAATCCCACGCTGTTACTAATGTTGAGCTCAATAGTGTTCCAATGAGTTCCACTGTAATCCTGATGAGTCATGAGTAGATAGTAAATGGATTAAATAAAGGTGCCTCACTTAGGTCCTGTGTCAGGTCTTTGCTGGATTTTCTTCTATTTATTAAGGACATTGGATATTTTTAGGTGGTCTGCCACTTCTTATTTTCTCCACTACTTGTCTAGTTTCCTCAGATTTTAACGGCACACAACATGCTGACATATCATTCCTCTGAAAATGATCAGGTACAAAGACTGAACTGAAAATAAGTGAAAAAGCAGCCAATGTCAGAAAGCCTGGAGAACTATTTCCCAATAACACTGAAATCTGACTTGTGGGAACCAAAAGTAATGAGTGTGCACAAAATCTTCCTTTATCTGTGTTTCTCTATCTGACTCTTAGAAACACGTGTGTCTACAGCTGTTAAATCAAAGGCTCTGGGCACTTACTGTGCACAATTATTTAAATGAACTTTAATTTTAATGGTCACCAGGATAAAAACGCTACATGTATAGCGTCTCCAGTCAAATGCGACTGACTCTGACCCAACATAAGGTTTTAAAAAGCTTTTTTCCCTTTTATCCCCCACAGAGAGAATTCAACTCAGGAGTCTTTGAGTGCTATCTCTCTCTCTGTAATATCTCTGGATAATGTGCCTCCGTGTTCACCAGCTCATTTTTTGCTTTATCTTGCTGCTGTTAGAGCTTGGCAGGTAGTGTACTGTACAAAAGCATGGACATATTTTCTTGAAAACAGACGCCTGTTGGCTGAAAAATGCACTGATATGATGAGAGACAATCTGAAAAGTGAGGCTCTGGGCCAGAAAAAAACCATACTGAGCTGAAAGAGAGTCCAATTAAAAGTATGGCGATTTTAAGATTTCCAGAAAATCCTGTTTAAAATTAGTTTTCTGTTTTTGTAATCACGCTAGAAAGTAAAAGTTATTGAAATGTAATATCTGAATCAGCCGGGCTGTTCCTCTGACCCTTAATAGCTGCTGCTCTATAAAGCACCAATTAAAACTATCTGTCAGCACTGTATCCAAATACCTACTACTGCAGTAATTAACAGTCCAACCAGGTTTAAAAACCTATTTGAAACAGCTATTTGACTGTTACAAATATTTGCTGACGCAGTCCGAGTTCATCAGCTTTCATCACCGTTACGTGAGAATGGTTGTTTGCGTTTAACTGGGAGCATTTAGCTGAAATGTGGCTGATACAGTGTGGCACACTGTCTTTCCCCCTCCACCCCACCTCTTTGTTGGGTTTTTCTTTTCAAGTGGTGGATGCGATAAGAAAGTGCAGAGGTAGTTAGTGTAAGTGAATCTACTTCTAAAACCACATGGTGCTGCTGAGTGGATACTTCTGGGTTTATATCAGGCTGAGAGAAAAGTGCTGAATGCAGAGTAGCCAACAATGACCATCAGTTACACGGGGGCATATCGCAGTGTGGGCTGGCGCACAGTTAATGGCGTCAAACCTGCAGGCTGATATTTATGAGGAAAGCAGCCCATTAAATGGCACTGCGGCCCTACAAGTGGCCGTAACACGGAGCCGAGTAAGCACAATTAAAACAACTGCTGTACATTAATTGAATTGCATTGCATTGCCACTCCCGTGTTTATAGCCGAGCTGCTGTGATGACTCGTGGTATTTAAAGGAAATTTAAGGGTGCGCATCAACTAAGCACGAGCGTAAACACACGCAAAGGCATGCTGCTTTAACTAGAACAAGCTCTGACCCAGATCAAGTCTACCTGCAGCACGATGCTCACAGTAATTCCTCAACATAACTAAATACCCACGTTTGTGCGCGGTGCTCTGTATATCCCCCATCCCATTACCCTCAGGGACGAAAAAGCCATCATGTGTTGGCGCGTCTTGTAAGAGCGTGAACAAGTGGTGCAAGCCCAAAGGAGAGAGAGCCAAGACTATTCTCAGCCATTCACCGTATCGTGTACTTTTCTCTGTAGATTCATGTAAAGACCGGGGAGGAACTTTCCTTTCACTGACATCACAGAGAAAAGGAGCAGACTGGATGTCTGCATAAGTGTTCGTCATTTCAGTCTGAAGCTAATGGAAGAAAAGATGAGGTCAAATACAGTAGAAGTCAGCCGAGGCGCAGGAGTGCTGAATAAGAGATGGAGACACACTATTAACACATTTCTGTTTTGCTCCCTGTCTTCTCTCTCCTCCGCTGCAGCCCAGACAACATGTCTGCGCGATGAGCCCATTATGCAAGGAGACATTTTCCACCCTGGTCCCGGGAGAATCCAGAGGATGGGAGGTATCAATAATTCACAGGTGAGATGAACACAAGTGCCACTCCTTTCATCCCTGCCTCACACGGTTTAATGGACACGGCTGTAATTCTCTCCAAAAGGAGGCGATTATTTTGAACACGGCGAGATGTCCGAATGCACTCGTGTAATCCCAAAAAACACAGGTGTGTATTTTTTGGGGGGGAGATCAAGCCTCAGAGGACAGGGGCTGCACAGCGTTGATCCTCCCTGCTCTCCACCAAGATGAAAGAGACAAATAACATCAGTCACAGAGCAGCTATCACGAGGCGCTGTGAAGTGGAAATCGCAGGAGAAGAGCCCGGTCCAAATTGAAAGCCTTATGTTTTGTGTTTTTTGTATTTGTGATTTCCTTACGTTCTCTCTGAGACGATGTTAACAGATGCACACTTTGCCTTTTTGCAAGCTTCCTTACCATAAAAAAACAAACACTTGAAAGCCTTGTTTTGATCTTTCATTCAGACATATTTTGTCTTTGATCTGTTTGATAAATTCTGGATGTCGAGAGGAAACTGTCACAATCCAAATAATGAATCTGTAATAAAAAAAAAAGGGAAGGAAATTGCGTGTTGAGTGGAACAGTTTTGAACCAAGCCTGGAACGAGTTTGTAACGGTGGGCGCCTCAAACAGAGGAATCATATTAAGTTGCCCTCTACATAAACATGCTAAGTCGCCGTCGAAGAAGAGGAGCGTTCTTGAATGCTCGGTGATTCCGAGATGCTGCGGCTGATTGGCGGTGCGGCTGCAGGACGGAGGCGTGCCTCTCTGCTTAATTAACAGGGTAAATAAAGCCGGCTTGTGAAAATAGGGGTTAAGATTCTATCAGTAGAATTACTCAGCCATGAGACCACAGGAAGAGAGAGATCTTCGCGAGCTTAGGGTGATTTCACCAAATAATTAGTCTCAGCTAAAGCCTTTTGTACACAAAGATTACTGCCTGAGAGCACAAACAGCGTGCTCAACTCACTACCTCGCCAGCCATTCACTTCCAAATACCAGTTAACTCAATGTGGAAAGTGTGGAGGGGTAAAAAAACAGTACTGCGGGGGATGTGTTTGATATTGTGTTTGCCTTCCGTGGTAAACTCACAGATAAGGTGAGGTGTTCTCGTGTTACTATTTCCGACCTGCGCCGGCCATCGTCGACCTACCTGCAGGAAGCGTTTCTAATCATAATTATATCAAAGCGTCAGCATCACTAACAGTGCTGGAGGCCAGAAGCTGTAATGTGGTGAGGGTGCCAAGAAGGAGGCGAGGTCACCGTATCCTCTGAGCTGGGATAAGGGGGTGGGACCTAACTTCAGGTGTTGATCTATGCTCTCTACTGCTTTAAAAACCCTGAAGTGCGGGCCGGGGGAGGGGCCGTCTGAGATAAATTGAAAGGCTGTCTCTCTTGAGCTTCCCCACAGTGTGCTGTGCTGGAGAGAAACGGCCTTGTCAGTGGCATAAATCAAGCCCAGCTGTGGAGCGCAGACCCTGGATGCTAAAACTCACCGAATGCGGTGCGACTGCAGAAAAAAACCCTTCTCAGATGCTTCATGCAGCATCGTGACTAAACAAACTTGCCTTCTATTTTCTCGTGACGCTGCATGCATCAAGGTTAACGGTCAATTAGAGATAAAGCAGGTATGCGCTTTAAAAAAAAAAAAAAATTTCCAGTCAAAGCTATTGGCAGACACTGGTGAGACAGGGACACCTGGGCATTTAGTTTTGACAATTCTCCGATATAGGTGTAATTGATATTGATTTTTTCCCCTAGTCAGACCTGTACCACTGACTCTCACCTTGTCGCATGGATCATTAGCTGCAGCAAATGATCAAAGCATTAGCAGATGGACAGAAGATGATTAACTTTGTGGTGGGCACAGCTTTAAAATGTGAAGCTGTGCCCACATAAATAGCATCAACAAAAGTGCCAAACACGGTGTCAGACAAACTTTGATGAAATAGCAGCAGTTTGTCTATGACTACTCAACCTCGACATTTGTTTTTCTATCTTTTCTTTAGCTACATAAGCCATAGGCCCGTGGCAACTGACTGAGTAAGAGCCCATTAGAAGCTGTTGGATGAATATCAGTGAAATAGTGATATCCAGTAAATACACCACACCAGTACCAGTTGATGTTTAGGTTAAAAAAGTCTATATCCAAAACAGGCTGGTGTAGAAGAACCAAAAATAAATCACTGCTTTAGTTTCAATGCAGCGACAACTGTCGATCAATCAAGATGATTGCTCAGGTCACCTGGTGGGATGCAACTTGTCTCCAAGCAGTTTCTGTGTGACTCAGACCGACTACAACCACTTACAGACAGATTGGTGAAGGTCTGAAAATAACTGCAGTCAAATTTCTAAATGCAGAAAAATTACCAACATGTTCGAATCAGTGTGAGTGAAGTCTGCACTGATGAGTGAAGCTCATTTGCAATGCATGCCTTTGCAGTAGGGGGCCAGACGTAACTGTCTGTCAGCTGGTTGTATTCCAGTTACATTGGCATATAAAAGCAGGTTGCTGAGGACCCATTTCACTCTGCTGTTAAACTGCCTCATTGTTCCTGGAGGAATTATTTAAATTCTGTTCCCGATCTGTGTGGTTCTAGACATCTCTCTGAACTTGAAAGGAAGTTGTTAATATGAATATCTGTGTATGTACATGCAATTTCTGCAGACTTACCACAATTAACTGCTATATTATCACAAACAGACTCCATGTAATTTCCAGCTTGATCCTATTCGTTTGCAAAATGGAAACAGACTGATAGCAGTCCAAGCTGCCTTATTAACGTTTTAATGGTGTTTTATCATTGAAGCAATCCCTTTAAAGGTAACAACAAAATAATGGCTGTGCTATAATTTCCAACCACAGGACTTCAAACACAATTTTGGGGACTGGTGATGGGTGAATACATTTTGGTGCAATATATTTGATGAGACAGTCTCGAAAGCGTCCCCCAGACCGACGGTGCCATCACCATTGATGGCGAGCCACTGATCAAAGTCACCCAATTCAAATATCTCGGGTCCCTTGTCACCTCAGACTGCAAAACCCTACCAGACGCCAGAGCCTGTGTGAAAGCAGCGTGGATGAAGTGGCGTCAGGTCACTGGAGTCCTGTGCGACAAGAGGATGCCAATCTACCTCAAGGCGAAAGTCTACAAGTCGATTGTGCTCCCAGTGGCATTCTACAGGTCAGCGTCCTAGCTAGCGACCACCAAGCATAAGCAAGTTCTTCACACAATGGAGATGAAGATGCTAAGGTGGCCGCTGGGTCTCACACGACACGACCTGGGTGGCAACAGGACACGGCGAAGACCAAAACAGCACTGGATGAATCAAAAATGACATGAAGGCTGCAAACGTCACACTGGAAGATGCTCTGGAAGATGAAGTGGAGGAAGGACTGCAAAACAGCGGACCGTGCATCGAGCGGGACATGAACCACTAGGAAGGAGACATTTGATGAGACTGTTTAAGCAAAATATTTTTGTAGTTGCACTTCCTGTACACTCGTCTCACGGCTGACTTCTCAGAGTTTCCGTGACGACCTGGCTCCAGGTCATATGACACCTTCACTGTTGAGGTTTTTGTTCAGTATCCAGAAAGATGAATTTTAACACATCATAAAGTTGTAAAATTGGGAAATTGAGGCTGTAAACATGCTTTTCAATGCATATAAAGTTAAGCATTTTGACATGGGAGGCAATCAGGACTGACTCATGTTTGAAACCAGAGGTCATTAGAAGAAGGGTACTTTTTGGCAATTACATGTGGCTTCATTTTTCAGTCCCAGAGGTTGTGCTTTGAATGTAACATGTGACTGTTGTCAGAAGGTGGAAGCAATGGGCCTGTCAGCTACAATAAAACACAAAAGTTATTGGAGCAGTGAAAAAGAAAAATATCCAAAACCTAAGACAGCTGCCAAATATATATGCATGCAACATCTTCCAGAAATGAATGAAAAATGAACACATTTGTGCACAGTTAGAGAGAAAGGTCCAATTCCTCTAAAAAAGCAGGAAAAATGAATGTATCGTGATTATTTAAGTTTAGATTCAGCTCAATAATCCAGTGACCAAAGGCCTAACATAGAGTACTAAACGATTAACTGCCGTACCACAAACATGACTTCTTACTACAGTGCTGCATAATGAGGAACCGATGTGTTAAATGTAACATGCTTTTCATGCTGTTCACCATTAAAGATGACACACACAAAACTAGAGTGAAAGCAGAGAAATATACCTGTTAGCTGTGCCTTACATGTGCTGCTGAGTCAGTGCTGAGCCTCATCGTAATAAAACGCTAGGTTGCCAAAAAGCACAAATCACTCTCTGTGTGTGTTAGACGTTATTAAGCAGCTCAATTACCCAACCAGTTTACCCTACAAGTCTTTAAACTATATAAACAAACAAAAAAACCACCAAAAACGGTACCTTCCACAAAATTACCATCAATCGTGTAGAAAACACCCGCCTGACAGGAGATCTTTTGAAGGTGTCACTCAAAGCTCAGCAACAATATAACAAGCGCCTTTGTGACCGCTCTTTGCAGGGAGCTCTTGCTTTAAGACAGAGCAAATGATTAAGAATGATGGACACAAAATAAGCACTCGCTCTCCAAGTCTCAACAAAGACACTCTACGCAACCCGAGGCAGAGTTATGTGCTGATCGTATATATTTTTTTCCTATTTAGCTCCATTACCAGTGGAGTAAGTTGCAGACAGTACTTGAAAGACTTTCCTTTTGGTTCACTGTGTATTGACACTTGTCTCCAGGGCACCGGTTAGAATTAAAGCTTCTTTGGCAATATTGTAGCTTTATAAAAACGTGGCCAGGGGACAAAGGGGTGCTGAGCTGCAGTGCAAGTATTAATCTCTTACTCTATGAAATGCACACTACTGCTACAGCTCCAATGTGAATTACCATAATGTAAGCAGGGAAATGCCAAGTTTTTTTCCACATAGCTTCAACAGCAAGGATGGATCCTTCTTTTATTTCCTTTTTATTTCTGTGTGTGTGGCTTTTTTTTTGACAGGCACAGGAATTATACTTCTGTTTTCAACATTATAAAGTAGTTCTAGCTAAAGTTTGTTGAGCCATTTGAATACTGGATGTTTTGTCCCTGGGAAGTGCTTGTTGGGTCTATTTCCCAAGTAACGAGTAAAAATCAAATATGGATGCAGTTCAGCAGTAAAGAGAAAAGGTACGTATAATCCCAAGCATCCCCAGCCACGAAAATGCTGTTAAACTATCAGTGCTAAAAAAAACCTTAAAAACTAACTAAAACCTCCTAGCTTAAACATACTTTATGCGCGCGCACACACACACACACACACACACACACACACACACACACACACACACACACACACACACACACACACACACACACACACCACTGTAGTGTCTGAGGACATTGGTGCAAATGAATCCTCTCAGAATAAATGTTGTGTATAAGTGTGCATTTTTTATAGGAAGGTGTCTTAATGAAGCAACCTGATTGAGAACATCTTAATTCCCGCCAGTGGAACATGATGTGATTGTGCTGGTAATTGCACTGCAAGGCGAGGGAGTTTATCTGCATGGGCCGCACGGTGGGCGTTGTGTACGCGCTTCCAGAGGATTCCTTTAATCGCAAAGTGCTCCGATGGTTTATTCCCCTTCCAGAGATATTAATCTCCACTCGTGTGCTGAGGGATCTTTTCAGGAATAAAGAGCACACACATGTTCCACAGGAAATTGTCAGAGGAACCAAGATGGATTACTCATGCTGCGCTGGCGGATTCTCACTTTGAAAAATGATATCAGCCACTGTCTTCCAGATAAAAATAATCCCGGCGAGCAGTACATGGGATGCAGACGGGTAAAAAGGGCTCTGACCTAATCTCGGCAAACATCTCGGAATTCACTTTATCGCACTTCAGAGTGTTATTTGAGTTTAGTGAAAAGCGGGATTCTTGTCAGGCACGGCTTTTATAACCCTCCCCCTCCTGCTCTGAAGAGCAAAAAGTGCTAATTAAGCAAATGTTGAGTCAGACTGATAGATGACTGACAATGTATGGCACTGCGTGATGGGAAATAGTGACAGCTTAAAGGATATATTCTGCCTGTGAGTGATGCTGTGGGCCGCGAGAGGTAGCTCCACAATAGCGGCAAGGCAAATTGATCTACAAATCATTTTGATGGTCTCCAAATACAACAGCAAAATCAATTAATGCCTGTGATCATGACTGACAAGCGAGGGCTGAAGAACATTAAGTCAGCGCCCTTCAACACCGATCACCTTTACAGGGAGTCAAAGAGGCATCAGAGGCATGTTAAATTCCTCTCCTCTGGCTTTTTATCGCTCTTCTTCCTCCCAAACTCCGTTCTTGTTCTCTGCACACAATGACGGACATATGGTAATGCAGTCGTACATTATATCGTAATGCTCAGTAGTTCAGTAAAAGTTAAGTTGGCAAAATCCTTCCGAAGCATCATTCCTGGAAATTTAGACACACCAGCAAGCGTAATGACTTGCCGCTACACTTAGCAACTCTTAAGATTGCTATTGATGCTAAAAGAAAAGAAAAGATGAAGACATATCATTTTAAAGAAATGTGTCAGTGAATTATTTTAGGACACGAAGCACAGACTGCTTTTTGTGCATCTTTGATACAAGAATAACAAAAATATATACAGATACCACACACTCACCCCTGTCCCCTGCCATTGTGCAGTTAACAATGACAGTGGCATAGACATGGTTTTCACATCCTCCGTTTGTTGATGTTTGATGGTTGCATACAAAAGATTGTGCGACTAAAGCCAACATGTCCCCAGGGAGAAAGAAGCGTTATCACAAATCCATGATCCATGAAATGCAGAGACTTGTTCTTATATTTGAGCGTAGGCCGACGGTGCCAGTGTTATATAAAATATAGGGAACGTACAAGAAAACTGACTGGTTTTATTTGATTATAAAACAACTTTACTTTGATAAAAGAAAGGCAGAGGATCCCTTTGTGCTTTTTTGCTGTTAAAGATAAAAAAAGGTCTTTTAGAATTAGAGTTAGGGTTAATACTGTTTGAAGTGTTTGGCAAACAACAGTGGAGAACGCGCATGGTTACCGGAAAATCTTTATTGTACTACAGGCATTTGGTGTATGTGCCTGGCTGAGGAGCCAGTGATGCAAAGCTGTGACCGAACGCCTTCAAGTCAGAATCCAGACGCAGTGATACTGTAGCGCTGTGGATATTTGGTCGGTCTGGTGTGACTGGTGAAAGAGTACAGTTTGTGACTGTACTGGGGGACAGATGAAAAACTGTCGGCCTTTGTCAGTCTCACACGTATGTTCGTGGAGAACCTGTAAATGACCTGATTCTCGGTCGAGTTCTTATGCGTAGTAGAGCAGCTAATGCTGTAATCTTAGGCAGCATGGTGGTAGAGTGGTTAGTACGCGACCATCAGACATCATTAACAAGATTTCTGGTTCTCTGGTTACCTGAGGTCTTTTTATGCAGAGTACATGTTCTCCTTGAATCTGCGCAGGTTTCGTTTTTAGTGCTTCAGCTTCCTCCACCAGTCCAAAGACATGCATGTTAGGTTAACAATTTTAAATTGGCTGTAGATATAAAGTAAATAAAGTGTTTATATAAACAGAATAAAGCACTGTATGAATGTATGGTTAAAATGCGACTTGTTGTCTAAAGCAAATATTTAATGAGACTAGAAAAAATCTATATAAAAGCGGGTACATTATTGTTATTATTGTTACATAATTGCCACAATTTGAGGCTCATATAATATGCAAAAAGTGACACGCTGCACGGTTAAATTCTTCTTTTATTATTTAAAACAAATGTTTATTTGTAGAGTCACTGTGTTTGGGCTGCTGATGCAACCCAGTATCATAGAAAACGTACACTCAACAAAAATATAAACGCAACACCTTTGTTACTGCTCCCATTTCCCATGGGATGGACGTAGAGACCTAAAATTCATTCCAGATACACAATATAACCATCCCTCCCAAACAGTGGTCACAAATCAGTCCAAATGTGTGGTAGTGGGCACATCTGCTTTATTGAGATAATCCATCCCACCTCACAGGTGTGCCACATCAGGATGCTGATCTGACATCATGAGTAGTGCACAGGTGTACCTCAGACTGCCCACAACAAAAGGCCACCCTGGAATGTGCAGTTTTTTGCGCTATTGGGGGTCTGGGGACCCAGAACCGGTCAGTATCTGGTGTGACCACCATTTGCCTCATGCAGTGCAACACATCGTTGCATGGAGTCTATCAGATTGTCAATTGTGGCCTGTGGAATGTTGGTCCACTCCACTTCAATGGCTGTGCGAGGTTGTTGGATATTCGTGGGAACTGGTACACGCTGTCGTATACGCCGGTCAAGCACATCCCGAACATGCTCAATGGGTGACATGTCCGGTGAGTATGCTGGCCATGCAAGAACTGGGACATTCTCAGCTGCCATCTACCCTGAACAATGTGAACCATGATTCATCCGTGAAGCGCACACCTCTCCAACGTGCCAGACGCCATCGAATGTGAGCACTTGCCCACACAAGTCTGTTACGGCGACGAGCTGGAGTCAGGTCAAGACCCCGATGAGGACGACGGGCATGCAGTTGAGCGTCCCTGAGACGGTTTCTGACAGTTTGTGCAGAAATTGTTTGGTTGTGCAAACCAATTGTTCCAGCAGCTGTCTGGGTGGCTGGTCTCAGACGATCTTGGAGGTGAACCTGCTGGATGTGGAGGTCCTGGGCTGGTGTGGTTACACGAGGTCTGCGGTTGTGAGGCCGGTTGGATGTGCTGCCATATTCTCTGAAACGCCTGTGGAGACGGCTTATGGTTGAGAAATGAACATTCAATGCACGGGCGACAGATCTGGTTGACATTCCTGCTGTCAGCATGCCAATTGCACGCTCCCTCATTGCTTGTGGCATCTGTGGCATTTTGCTGTGAGACAAAACTGCACATTCCAGGGTGGCCTTTTGTTGTGGGCAGTCTGAGGTACACCTGTGCACTACTCATGATGTCCGATCAGCATCCTGATGTGGCACACCTGTGAGGTGGGATGGATTATCTCAATATAGCAGATGTGCCCACTACCACACATTTGGACTGATTTGTGACCACTGTTTGGGAGGGATGGTTATATTGTGTATCTGGAATGAATTTTAGGTCTCTACGTCCATCCCATGGGGAATGGGAGCAGTAACAAAGGTGTTGCGTTTATATTTTTGTTGAGTGTATAATAGACACACTTGTCCACCGTGTCCATTTTACTCTTTGTCTTTCTAAAGCGTGAAACGTACACACATGCTGAAGTTGCAGTAAATTGCAGTAACGGCAGAGTGGGATATTTTATTTCAGTGTTTAAAGAGACACAGTGACTCTAAAAATGAACAATTTTTTAAATAGTAAAAAGAAGAATTTAACCATGCAGTGTGCAGTGTGTCACTATGCTTATATTCTTTGCTGTGTATTCAGGTTGACTCATATATTACTTCCTTGAATCATAAATGACTTTTTTGGAAGATAGTCTTGGGCACATGTTAGCTAACACTAGTGCTAACTAGCTAACTTGGTTAGCGCAATGGGTTTTGGCTAATTTTGGCTAGTGAGCAAATTTTTTATAAGAAAAACATCCTTCCTTCTTCCTTGGAGTTTAGTTAAATGCTGAACATGTAAATGACAACCATCTGCATAACTTATGCTAAACTCGGCTGACTTTAGGCCGCACACAAGCTATACACTAGTCACAAAGGCTAAAAGCAACCACATAGAGATGGTTGAGAGTATCGATTCAGGGACGAGCAAACTGCTGGTTTTAAACACCCTGTAAACTTGTTGATTTCTTCTCATTTTAACACAAGACTCTATAGTAGTTTTTTGAGCTAGGTTCAAGTGGGAAGTCTTATTTATTTATTTATTCATTTATTTATGGCACTTTTGTGTTGGCTTCATTTCTCGTCATACCGTTTGTCACAACAAGAAATGTTTTTTGTGAGTTGTTGCATAATGAATATTAGAGATGGACCGATCCGATATTACGTATCGGTATCGGTCCGATACTGACCTAAATTACTGGATCGGATATCGGAGAAAAATAAAAAATGTAATCCGATCCATTAAATATCACGAAAGC
Source organism: Aulonocara stuartgranti (assembly GCF_965226115.1). Lineage (NCBI taxonomy): Eukaryota > Metazoa > Chordata > Actinopteri > Cichliformes > Cichlidae > Aulonocara > Aulonocara stuartgranti. The sequence continues at coordinate 33,315,179 of NC_138943.1, read as the reverse complement.
ACCTCACAAAACTTGCAACGCGCCGTAACTCGCCTCAGAACGTTAGCAGTATGCATCACGTGATAGAGCGGCTGCCGCATGCGGGACCTGTCGTGGTCTGGATAGCATTTGGAGCTTCGCTAGCAACCCGGCATTTCATCTCCGACAAAGTTATCCCCGAGAGAAGTAAAGCAAGTGTGTAAGTCCATCTCTGAATGTTTGTAAAGCATTCCTGCGTTAAGCTTAACAAACGATATATGGAGCGACTGCCTCTCCTGCTGCTACTTCAATCATGAAACTGCTTAACGATCAGCTGATCGGCTTTTCTGTCGGGAGTCCGTGTCTCTGGTTTGTTTTTGGCCCACTTTGCACCAGAAAGAGGAAACCAGCGGCTAAACAACAGCAGCACGTTTAAGCTTGATCAGCTGTTGTTAGAATGTATTTAATATTACTTTCTACTCCAGGATCTTTTTCTACGTAGCTGACGCTGGTAACTGTGCAGGGGCGGATCTAGCAAAGTTTAGCCAGGGGGGCCGATAGGGCATTAACAGGGAAAAGGGGAGCAGAAAGACATACTTTTCTTTCTTATTCTCATTTAAAATGTCTAGCTTTTAATAAATAATTATCTGACACCCAAAGTTTTAATTTGATGCAAAATGAATAGAAGTCCATTACTGTATATAGTGACTATTAAGTCTAATATATATACCCTAGTAAGCTATAGTACTTTTTCCTTTGGGAAGGTACCATCTGTGCAGTCTGCAATTTTGTTGAAGAAAGATGTTGAATCTATTTAATATTTTAATATATTGAAAAATAATTGATTTCTGTGCATTTTTTTTCACACTGCATCAAATTAAGGTTGATTACGTCGATTAAGCATCATGAGGTGGAGCGTGAGGGGTGGTTCCCTATTTTTTATTTATTTATTTTTGTTGTTGCTGGGAGTTGGAACCCTATTAGTTAGGTTGCTTAATATTTATGCTAAGTACTCTTTAAAATACCAGAATAGGGAGGATGGTGTAGGTTTAAGTTTATTAGATTGATCAGTGTTGCTGAACTATGAAATATTTTTTTTGCATACAGGTATAACAGAATAGCTTTAGTGTAGTTGTTGTTTTAAACTTGAGTATGAACTTATACAAAATGCAGCAAGATATTTAAAAAAAAAACTGTTTTGTTGAAACACACTATATCGGATTCATATTGGTATCGGCAGATATCCAAATTTATGATATCGGTATCGGTATCGGACATAAAAAAGTGGTATTGTGCCATCTCTAATGAATATATTACACTTGGCCACACAGCCAAGCGCTGCTCCTGGGGGTGTGATACTATCACTAAAGTCCCATACACAACATAGCTCAACAAGCCCCCTGCCCCTACTTACACTCGCTGCACTATGGTTTTATTGGATAATTGTTTTAGATTTTTTGACCTAAAGACCATTACACTTTCAATCAAATTAATGTAAAGTGTCTAAACAATTACATTATATTATAAAAATGCAACCTCATAGTGCACAACATATAGGAACATTTGCTTCTAACATAGCAACATAACAACAGCCTATAATCCACACCTGCTAAGAGCACAATGACCAATGCGCCAATCATGCTCATCTAGTTCAAATTCAGCATGTGATCACAGCATGTCCATGGCATATGTGTGGGCTTTATATTATAGTAGCCTCTTTATGTATTTTTTCATAATAAGAAAAAGATGATATTCACCATTAAAACAGTTGAGTTAGTAAATGTCTCTAACTACTGATTCAACATTTACCTGACACTGCCTCTAAAGGAAATGTAGGATTCTGCCCACTGAGGTTTAAAGCAACCAATGAGATTATTTCCACCTCCTGAGCAGCTCCAACTCTGAGACATGTTTGGATAAATAAAACATTTAATCTGCTATGCGGATGTGTGTGTGTGTCACACGGCACACACACACACCTCTGAACAGTGTTGGGTGTTGTCTGCAGCTGCCAGGATCAGCACAGCACTAATCCTTGGATTGCTCCCATTCTCATGTGAGTGGGACCACACTCTTTTGCGTGACTTTTATAAGCTGGAGACAAGGTGGAGAGGTGTAGGCAAAGGCAAAATGAAAAGCACCAGTCAGCTGTCCGCTGCAGGTGTGTCAGGTAGTAAACCTTTCCTGAAGCCAGAGTAATGAAACGAGTCCTTCTGGGTGCATAAACTCTCAGCATTCAGGTCTCGCTCACGCCGCTAACCACCACGGAGAGTCAGAACTCCACTTTACAAGCAGATGTTCCATTAGAGCCAAATGAGGAAATTACAGATCTAATGAGTAAAAATGTGAAGTGACATTTAAACATGATAAACAATGTTTTTAATAAGTATAACAGCATACAGCGTGAGAAAGAGGAGACGGAAATAGAAGTAGAGGGCTGTCCGTTCACACAGATCATTTAATCAGCACTTTTATTAATACACCTGTTTTCCACGCGGCGCTTATTAATTCCAAGTCTTCATAAACGTAAGCCCTGAGACATTTTATGAGTGTCTTATTAAAACATCCTTGAAAAGATGGGGTGGAAAAAACGCATTATGGAAAGATGTGTGATAAGCAAATTAATGCAAAGTTCACTTCTATGCCTCTTCCGCAGTTTTGGTGTTCTCCTGACACTGATCCTTTCTGGAGTGCGTCTGGCTGAACAGATGGGTCTATAAATGGAGATCACTCTGCGAGACATCTCTTCATTTACGTGACAGCCATGCTTATTTGCTGTGCCAGCGTAGGAGGGATATATATAATATGCAGGACGGACAGAGTGGCAGCGGGTCATGACTACAGATAAAATCTGGCCAATCAAGCTAAAGCAAGTGATTCTCTTCCTGCAGACTAATGGACCAATCAACATCCAGGCCATATGGAAAGTCTTCGACGTCGTCTCACTTTTAACTCTCCAACGTGTCGCGCTAGGCCCCTCACCTACAAGCTCAGACACTCACAGATGCCACTTAAAGCTCTCTAAACATACCTAGCAGATGATTTCAATTCTGCTCCAGGCATGAAATGAATCACAGAACATCCTGCAATAGTAATTTCTCACTCTCACTGATTCATGTTTCACGCTTGCTCTTCGATGCGTGTGTCAATACTTTGGCAAAAGTAGAAAGCGGAATTAAAGAGCGTCTGAAGTGTACATCTGAGCTCGGTTTGCAACCTGTTATAAAAAAAGAAATGTGAGAGGAAGCAGCAGCTGACATTTGAGCCAATTTCCCAACAGCATTTGATTTCTCAAAGTAAATTGGCCTGACTTTGAAACCGCTGGTGCATTAGTGTGTCAAGCTGCTCGGATGTGGCCACTTTGAGATTTGATAAGTATTTCCTTTATGACAAGGGTGAGTGTAATTTGGACATGTTAAACACAAATTACTGCGCCATGAGACACACAACTCAAAGAATAATGGCTGTTTTTATTCGGACTCTTCACCGAACGTGGACAGAAGAGGTGTCTTTCAAGCCCGGTGATGCCCACGTCTCCCACATTTGGTTCTCATACAGTACGCATTTAAAAACAAGTAAACATTCTGTTTTGACAGCTTTCATCGTATTATTTGTCCCCAAATGTGTCGCGGATAAATACAACAAAATAAAACCAGTACTGGTACAAAAAAAAAAAGAAGATTTATTCATAACACACGGGAAAAGACCCAGGGAAACCGAGTTAACGATAAAAATAATTTAAAAAATATAATAAAAACCAGTAAAAACCCTGAAAACCATAAATTTCACACCCGAGCCTCAACTCTCAATCAAACCACTTACGGACCGGCCCGGGGGTTGGGGACTGCTGTTTTAAATGAAGAATATATGTATATAGTCTATATAATTTTAATGCAAATTTCTGGTGTGATTTTGAATCCCACCCTCAAAACATTGATTTTTTCACTGACTGTTGTTGTTACGTCATTTTGTTTTGGACAAATTACACATTTATACAATGTAAAGACACATTTCTGACTTTTTCCCCACAATTGTGACGCTTAAATGTTTCAGATCAAACTAATTTTACTATTAGACAAAATTAAATACAATAAAATGAATGTGGTTAGGTTAACTGGTGATTCTAAATTGACTGTAGGTGTGCAGACTGATGGCCTGCTCCCCCACAACTCTGATTTCTGTTGAACTGGATATGCTGGAGAAAATCGATGGAGGCTTATGTCACATTTGGACAAAAACCTCTTGATAATTCCCAAAACTTTTAGGAAAAGGTGGAAGGTTTTTGGAAGGTTTCAGTTCTGTAAAACTACTTAACAGTAACAGTCAAACATGGTGGTAGCGTGGGAGTCTGGGATTGCTCAGGTGCTTCAGGTGTAATTTATAGAACCACGATCTCTACCCGAAAGCCTGAAGGAGAACGTCTGGAAATCAGTTTGTGTCCTGACGTTTAAAGGATTTTGCAGTGGCCTAGTCAAAGTCCAGATTTAAATCTGTTTGCAATGTTCATTGATGATGCTTGAAAAAAAAAATAGAAAGAAAGAAAGGCCACCGGAGTGATGTGAAACACTTCCTAGTTATTGCACTAGGGCTGGGCGATATGACCCAAAATTTATATCTCGATATTTTTTAGCTGGATGGCGATATAAGATATATATCTCGATTTTTTTTTTAAAGCCATAAAGTAAGAACAAAAAGAGAGTTCTTAGTCAAAGCTGTGTCCCAGATGTCACACAGGCACTTTTATTAACATACAGCAGAGATGTACATGAAAAAAACTACTCAAAAGTAAATTATGAGCATTTATTAAATAGTAATGCTCCATAAATAAAAGAAAACTATGTTGTTTTTGTGCAAAACAAAAAGCTCACAATTGCGCAGTCAAAATGTAAACTAAAAGACGCTGAGCATAATAACAAAGACAGATTTCACAGCTGCTCTCTTTCCAAGTTTGTGACTGACAGCCTGGAGTTTGAAATCCGCTTCATAACCGTGTCTCTTAACAGGTGCCATTTATGGTCCTTATACACACACAATACGGTAATATTACGTTGAAGCACAGTACGTATCACTCCGCGAGGCTCCTCGGTAGCCGTAATGCTCCGACAATCCATCAAGCTGGTGCAGCTCCGTAGCTTACCAAAGTCGAACTAAAACATTTTGACAGATTGCTGAGCGCCGTGTACCACATAAAATCGGTTCACGGTCATCAAGCACAACCAGAATTCATACATAAGGCGCGCTGTCAACTTTTGAGAGAATGAAAGGATTTCAGGCCGTGCATGGTGTTACCGTGGTTAGCTCGTTAACACGTTGACGCCGTCCAGCCCCACGCACGGGGCGATGCGCAGTAACTCGTTAACGGAGATTTGCCGTGTCCATCTTGTCGCTGCCTGCAGGTGAAGCGATGGGGGAGAAGGGGGAGTTGTGTTCAGTGAAGGAGAGGCGAGCCCAAGTAACGTTGCGTAAAGACAAAAGCAGACAAAAGAGAGGCAAACTTGTGGCTCCACAACTATAATTATAACGTAACATAGACTATATCGATATAAAAGATATTGTCACATCTTATATCTCGTATAAAAATATATCGATATTTTTTAAAAAACTCGATATATCGCCCAGCTCTATATTGCACTTCCTGCTGCCAAGGATGACACAACCAGTTATTATGTTTTAGGGGCAACCATTTTTTCCACATAGGACCAGTTAGGTTTAGATAACTAGTTACCCTTAATAAATGAAATCCAAAGATCCAAAACTAAATTTTTCATTTACTTGGGTTATTACTGTCTAATATTAAAAGTTTTTGATGACCTGTACCTCCTGCCATCAGTCAGGAGGTACAGGAGCATCCACTCCCGCACTAGCAGATCCAGGCACAGTCTGTACCCACAAGCCATCAGGCTGCTGAACTGCTGAAATATTAGACAGTTTATTTTTCACAATCACTGCACACACAGTACATCTATATATCATCACCTCTACACTAAAGATGCTACAGTATTTTTAGTAATCTGCATTTATTTACTCTGCTTATATAAAACACCCAGCACGCCCCTGCGGGCGGTTTATCCTTCAAGCTCGGGTCCTCTACCAGAGGCCTGGGAGCTTGAGGGTCCTGCGCAGTATCTTAGCTGTTCCCAGGACTGCGCTCTTCTGGACAGAGATCTCCGATGTTGTTCCCGGGATCTGCTGGAGCCACTCACCTAGCTTGTGCACTCGCCTAGTGCTCCGATTACCACGGGGACCACCGTTACCTTCACCCTCCACATCCTCTCGAGCTCTTCTCTGAGCCCTTGGTATTTCTCCAGCTTCTCGTGTTCCTTCTCAGCCACCAGGCCCAGGCTCTTCCAGCAGCCACAGGCCCAGGATCCTCCAGCAGCCACCAGGCCCAGGCTCTTCCAGCAGCCACCAGGCCCAGGCTCTTCCAGCAGCCACCAGGCCCAGGCTCTTCCAGCAGCCACCAGGCCCAGGCTCTTCCAGCAGCCACCAGGCCCAGGATCCTGCAGCAGCCACCAGGCCCAGGCTCTTCCAGCAGCCACCAGGCCCAGGATCCTCCAGCAGCCACCAGGCTCAGGATCCTGCAGCAGCCACCAGGCCCAGGCTCTTCCAGCAGCCACCAGGCCCAGGCTCTTCCAGCAGCCACCAGGCCCAGGATCCTGCAGCAGCCACCAGGCCCAGGCTCTTCCAGCAGCCACCAGGCCCAGGCTCTTCCAGCAGTCACTAGGCCCAGGATCCTCCTGCTCCACCAGGCCCAGGATCCTCCAGCAGCCACTGGGCCCAGGCTCCTCTAGCAAGGCACCAACAAGTAAATCAACAGTGACTTCAACGGGCCATCACAAGGAAATACCAATCTCATCATTTTCAAAATGCCACCTAAAAAAGCAAACCCAGGAGTTGAAGAGGAGTTGGAGGAGATTAGGAAATCGCTTAATTTCATGTCTGATGAACTGAGCAAAGTGGCTAAACAACAAGGTATGCTACATGACCTAATGGATGAAATAAAACAACTAAAAAACCTCATAAAGGACAAGGACAAGAAAATAGACGACTTGGAACGGCGAATCGAGGACCTTGAACAATACACAAGAATGGATGATTTAGTCATAAGTGGTCTGGAGACGCAACACCGAACCTACGCCAGAGTAACAGCTGGCGGAGGTAAAGACGGTGAAGATGCCCCGGTAGAGGAGCTGCAAATGCTTGAACAGCAAGTGATAAAATTCCTTCAAACGAAGAACGTAAGTATTCAGCGCCATCATATTGCAGCATGCCACACGCTCCCCAGAAAAGACAGTAAAACAAAGCCAGCAATCATTCTTCGGTTTGTGAGTCGCAAAACAACGATTGAGTTACTGAAACAGGGTAAGAAGCTAAAAGGGACTGGTGTGTATTTAAATGAACATTTAACGAAAAAGACTGCTGAAATTGCAAGACAGGCACGCAGCCTGAGAAAACAAAATAAGATACAAGCGACATGGACGAGGAACTGCTAAGTAATGATAAGACTAAATGGCAATCCCGAAGAAGCGAAAGTTGTGATGATAAGAGAACTCAAAGACTTAGAGCAATATAAATAATCAGGAATCTGCTATGGAATCTAATGGAAAAGTGACGATTGGATAATGAACAATGGGTATGGAAAGTGTTTCTGGCCTTATGGCTCAAAAACAATGGAAACAACAACAACAAAAACACATAAATGACAAGTTTGGACACAGATTATAGGTTTCCATTCGGAGATATTGAAGAGGAAGACTTTGATTATGAAAAGGACTGTCAAGGTGGTTATTTTGCCACACACGCTGAGAAAACGAACTTCAAAACGTTTAACTATGCAGAGCACAACATGCATGACCCTGAAAGTAACATTGACCCAGATACCCACTTCTACAATAACACCAATAATACTTGTGAGTACTATACAGATGACCAATTCAATGTGAATATTAAAATGGCAAATGCATTGTCGGTCATACATTTCAATAGTAGAAGCCTGTATAAATTTTTTTCTAAAATTACAGAATGTTTAAGTAAGTTAAAAAAGTTTAATATAATTGCAATATCAGAAACATGGCTCGATAATGAGAAAGTTAGTGAAATGGGACTGGAAGGATACGAATTATTTACAATGAACAGGGCGAATAAAAAAGGAGGCGGTGTTGCTTTATATGTAGATAAAGTTTTGAAATGTAGTCTGATTGAATGTATGTCAAGCACCATAGATAACATATTGGAATGTGTCACTATGGAAATTCATGTTGAAAAAGCTAACAATATAATTATAAGTTGCATCTATAGGACACCAGGTTCATGCCTTGAGATATTCAATGAAAAACTTGCTGCTATGTTTAGCAACCTAAATGATAAAAAAGTGCAAATAATTTGTGGTGATTTTAATATAAATTTGTTAAACCCAAATGGACATCAGAAAACAACAGATTTCATAAATACAATGTATAGTAACTCCCTTTTCCCTGTAATTATAAAACCAAGTAGAATAACAATTGATACAGCTACATTGATAGATAATATATTCACAAATAAAATTGACCATGAAATAGTAGGTGGACTTCTTATAACTGATATAAGCGATCATCTTCCTGTTTTTGCAATTTTTCAAAATTATTTTGGGATTAAAACTACACAAAAGAATCAAATATTTGATATGATACGACATAGAACAACAAGAGCCATTGCTGCCCTCCAGGTGGACTTAAAGGAACACAATTGGAATGAGGTTTTTGCAAATGAAGATTCAAATAGTGCGTATGATGCATTCTTATCAACTGTAATTTCACTATATGAAAAACATTGTCCTTTAATGAAAATCACTAGAAAGCATCACAGATCAAATAAGCCATGGATCACAAAGGGGGTAGAAGATGCATGTAAAAAGAAAAATAATCTATATAAGAGATTCATAAAACAGAGGACAAAAGATGCTGAAATAAAGTACAAGTTATATAAAAATAGATTAGTAAATACTATAAGAACAAGTAAGAAAGAATATTACCACAAATTATTGGAGCAAAGTAGAAGTAACACACAAGAAACATGGAGGATATTAAATAGTATAATCAAAAAGGGCTCAAAAAATAAGAATTATCCAGATTATTTTAAAAAAGATAAAGATATTGTGCTTGATAAAACTAAAGACATTGCAAATGAATTTAATGATTTCTTTGTAAATGTTGGCTTTAATTTAGCAAAAGAAATTCCAGAGTCAAGAAATAATAACGACCTAAATAAACATATTACTCAGAATGTGTCCTCCATGTTTATTGGTGCTGTAACTCATAGAGAAATAATTAACATTGTGAAGACATTTAAAAATAAAAAGTCCACTGACTGTTTTGGTATTGACATGATATTAGTCAAAAGTATTATAGAATATATACTGCAACCTTTTGCATACATTTGTAATCTGTCCTTTCAAACTGGTGTGTTTCCCTCACAAATGAAAATAGCAAAAGTTATTCCAATCCATAAAAACGGAGAGAGATGTCAGTTTACCAATTATAGGCCAATATCACTACTCCCACAGTTCTCAAAAATCTTAGAGAAGTTATTTGTTAATAGACTTGATAAATATATTGAGAAGCATAATCTCCTAAGTGATAACCGATATGGCTTTAGAGTGAAAAGGTCAACTTCAATGGCAGTGATGGAACTTGTTGAAGGGATATCTAATGCTATAGATAATAAGGAATATACTGTTGGTGTTTTTATAGACTTAAAAAAGGCGTTTGATACAATTGATCATTCTGTATTAATGAATAAACTAGAGAGATATGGCATAAGAGGGATAGCATACAAGTGGATGAAAAGTTACCTGGATGAAAGATATCAATATGTCGAATTCAATAATGTAAAATCTAAGCAGTTGAAGGTAACTTGTGGTGTTCCTCAGGGCTCTGTGCTGGGCCCTAAATTATTTATATTATATATAAATGACATATGTAGTGTTTCCAAACTGTTAAAATGTGTATTGTTTGCTGATGATACCACTCTGTACTGCTCAGGTAAAAACTTAGAACAGCTTCTGACTACAGCGGAAAAGGAGTTAAATATATTAAAAAACTGGTTTGATGTAAATAAGTTATCATTAAATATAAAGAAAACAAAATTGATTATTTTTGGCACTAGACAAATGAAAAATGTATCTAAAATCAGGGTTAATGGAATTGAAATTGAAAGAGTGTACGAAAATAAATTTCTTGGAGTGATAATTGATGATAAGCTGAGTTGGAAGTCTCATATAAACCACGTGAAAACAAAAATGTCAAAAACCATTGCTATTCTCTATAAAACAAAGCATGTCCTGAACAAATATATCATTATACACACTTTATTGTACTCTGATGATGGGTGATGCCCCACCCATCAAACTCAGGAGGCGGGGTTAACGCTGCCCATGCAGCTTCTCTAACATTTGATTGGTTGCCGTGCAAAGTAAGTCAAAACAGGTCGATCCTAGATAATCGATTGCTTGTGTAGACTTGGGGCAGCCAGGTATCCCAGAATGCAGATCAAATCACAGGCAGCAATGGTGGTGGTGTAGTTTTAAAATACCCCGTTTTTCTGTCACCAGCTACACTTTTAACAGTGATTTAGCCGCGAATGTCGCGCCGTATGTCTGGTCAGGTTGTCAACATAGAACATGTTTGCAAAAGTGCTCAGATGTTTTCAGAGATTTCACTAGCTCTGCTAACAATTAGCATGCAGAGTGCACCGAGGGGGTTACGTTAACCGGTTTGTTTACATATTCCACTCTCCGTGTTCCACATGTTGCATTCGCAGATTCTCATTTTCACCGAACGATCGTATCTTTCCGCCTGGTCTTGTGTCTCTGTGCTTCTGTAACATAAAGAACGAGCTGACATTTTTCTCACGAAACCAGCGATCAGCTCAACAGACCCTCAGTTTACCTGCATGCATCCTCCTCCTCATCTGTCAGCTGTTTAACACCTGCTGCTAATTCAAGAAACACGCCTACGTTACCTGGTGATAGTCACAGTTTAACTGGGCAGCTCGATATAAAGCAATGTCAGCGCATTTTTCTGCACAAGATAAGTAAATATAGTATTTTTCCCGAGCGCAGAGCTGCTGGAGCTTGTTTCCTTACAGAGCACTTTATAGGCGAACAGCTTCATCAGCGGCTGATGTCCAATCACCGGCACACGGCTTTGAAACCTCAGCTGAGTTTTAGCTCTCAGTGGTTAAACGCTGGACTTCATTCACTCAGGTTCTGTCTGTCGGGTCACGTTTACTTCGCTGTTTTATTTACAACTGAGCAAATCGGTTTGGCTGAGGTTAAAGTTACGTTTCATAACTGCATAGTTTCACAGACGTTTAATGGTTTACTGGCACATGTGTTAGACTGAACTATCATCTAAATATCATCTGTTTTTTAATAGTTATTCAACTGTATTCTAAGCACCAGCTGTCTGTTAGAATGTGATTTTTTTCTCTCTGTTGGCAGAGGTATAAAAATGCGCAGGAAAATCTGACGTGCATGGCGAACTTCAGCGACGATATTTAGGGAGGAATAAACACACATCAAACATAAATGAACCATTTGCCTGTCTCCATAATTGAGAGCATTTTCTCTTCTTATGTCAACACTCTCTCTCTCTCTCTCTCTCTTTTTTTTTTTTTTTTTGCTTTTTCGGTCATGTTATGTTTACCTGTCAAAGGCTTGTTACAAACTATGAAACACATCGTGCAGACTTCTGGATGTTAGAAGAAAACTAATACTGCTCATGAATGAGACTAAAGGCAGGAAGGTGTCCTTTAAAACATGTTAATAGGACCTCCCTGTTTATATCATAGTTTATGATATAGCACGTGTATTTCAGTAATAGCCTGCTGAGGCCACTATACGTGCTGGCCTCATATCAAATGTGAAGGCAGACTGAGTCTATCTTTGACGTTTGTTTATATCTAATCTTCCTTTTCAAACATTTAAACAGCAGCGAGTCTGCAGCTGAGGGAATACAAACTCAAATTGTCGGAACAGGTTTGCTCGTTTCTTGGATTCATTTGGTGATTTATTAAATCTATAACTGTTATTCTAATCTGCTGCTGAGTCTCTTACACTTTTCTTTATGCTGTATATTTTCACGTCTCTGGAATAGTTGGCAGTTAGATAGTCAGCTGGGAAACTTTGTGTTAACTCATGGAGCTGAGGATATCGTGGATATGCTGACCTCGCTGCGTGGTGTACAGAGCGAGGTCAGCATGATTAATATTCACAATAAAAATATTAGCCGAACATCATGAAGTCTGTATGTGTTTCATAGTGTCGAACAACCTTTGTACAGTTAAAGCCAGCAGTTACTACATGACGGAAACACCAACTTTATCTCTTTTATGTGTTTATACACAGGTCATGCTGATTACTGAACAAAAACCCAAAGATCAGATGTTAAACAGATTTATTTGCTCTCTCTCCTCCTTAAACATGTTTTTAATGTTAGTTATAATTCAGAATTGGCGACTGAAACACGTAGGACACATAAGAACATCAGGAAATAAAACACCGATAAATATAACCTCAGTAAAAGAACTCAGCGGGGGTTACTACAGCTGTGTACCGGGGCCTGCGCTTTGTCGGTGGGATTGCTTGCGAGGCGAGCGGGTCTATCCCACGCTTTGCCGTGAGACTGGGCAGACATCTCCGAAATCATCGAAACACTTTTGCAAAGAGGCTGTATCTTGACAAACCGACCAGACACATGAAGATTAAACCACTACATTCTCGGCTAAAAAAATATTAAAACGGTATTTGGTAACACACAAACAGGGTTTTTCAAAGCTCAGTTCTGTTAGCTTCCACATGCCGGTTGTTGTGTGCTAGAAACAATGGCCACCAGGCCAAAGCAATGGTTTTGACTCGATCAGCGTTAACCCCGCCCCCTGAGTTTGATGGGTGAGGCTGACAGATAAAATTATTTCATGATGAGAGCCAGGCGTCAGGACTGCCAAAATGAAATAAATAAATATATCATTAAATAATTAATTAAATGTGTCAATAATTAATTAAATGTGTCAATAATTAATTAAATGTGTCAATAATTAATTAAAATGTGAAATACATAAATAATTAATTAAATGTGTCAATAATTAATTCATTAATTAAATGTGTCAATAATTAATTAAAATGTGAAATACATAAATAATTAAATGTGTCAATAATTAATTAATTACATGTGTCATAACTATTTATTTAATTAATTAATTCCAATTTTAATTAATTATTGCCACATTTAATTAATTATTTAATGGTGTATTTAATTAATTCATTATGGCAGTCCTGGCGTTCCATAGAGATATGGGGTAATGCATATAAAACGAACACTCTTCCTATTTTCAAGTTACAAAAAAGAGCTATAAGAATTATAAACCAATCAAACTATATAGAACCAACTAACATTTTGTTTATTAATCTGAATACCCTGAAATTTTATGATTTAGTTGAATATAAAATGGCACAGATAATGTATAAAGCACAAAATAACTTGCTTTGCCCCAGTACTCAGAAGCTGTTCAAAGTCAGAGAGAGTCAATATGACTTAAGGGGAACAGATTTCTTTAAAAAAAACAAGATAAGGACAAATATAAAGCAGAGATGTGTTTCTATTAGAGGAGTTAACCTGTGGAATAGTTATGACAGTGATTTAAAAAGGTGTAGTTCATTTTCCTTGTTTAAAAACATGTTTAAAAATAGAGTATTAGAAACATATATAAATCAAGAATGAAAAGAGCACAAAGGAGAAGAAAAAAACCTCTTGATTATTTTGCTTTGATGTAGTTACTTATCTAAGGTGGAAAGTTTTTTTTCTTTGTTTTTTGTTGGTTTGTTTGTTTGTTTGGTTTTTGCTTTGTTTTATTATTTTCTTCAAGCCCTGTGTACAGGAGCTGCATACAAAAAGATATTTTGTGAAAAGGGTTGGCGTAATAAGCAAATGCTTCAGCCAATACCTTTTGATTAGCCTTGTCTCATGCTTTCTTTCTTTATGGTAGATTTTTGTTCTGTTTTCACTGTTTTTTTTTTTTTCACTGTTTTCACTGAGATTTGAATTTGAATGCTAATCAATAAAATCAAAATCAAATCAAATCAAAATCAAATCAATTCGGAACCGCTACATCGATCACTACGGCCGTCTTCTTCTGTTTGTCTACCACCACTATGTCCGGTTGGTTAGCCACCACCATTTTGTCCGTCTGTATCTGGAAGTCCCACAGGATCTTAGCTCGGTCATTCTCCACCACCCTTGGGGGCATCTCCCATTTTGACCTCGGGACTTCCAGGTTATACTCGGCACAGATGTTCCTGTACACTATGCCGGCCACTTGGTTATGGCGTTCCATGTATGCCTTGCCTGCTAGCATCTTGCACCCTGCTGTTATGTGCTGGATTGTCTCTGGGGCATCTTTACACAGCCTGCACCTGGGGTCTTGCCTGGTGTGATAGACCCCAGCCTCTATGGATCTTGTACTCAGAGCTTGTTCTTGTGCTGCCATGATTAGTGCCTCTGTGCTGTCTTTCAGTCCAGCTTTGTCCAGCCACTGGTAGGATTTCTGGATATCAGCCACCTCCTCCATCTGCCGGTGGTACATACCGTGCAGGGGCCTGTCCTTCCATGATGGTTCCTCGTCTCCCTCCTCTTTCTTGGGTTTCTGCTGCCTGAGGTATTCACTGAGCACTCGGTCAGTTGGGGCCATCTTCCCAATGTATTCTTGGATGTTCGTTGTCTCATCCTGGACTGTGGTGCTGACACTCACCAGTCCCCTCCGCTTAGCGTACAGCCTCAGGGTGCTGGACTTGGGGTGAAACCCTCCATGCATGGTAAGGAGCCGAGGTGCGTACTCCGCAGAAGTCCACAACATTCTGCAGATCGCTACAGACCTGCAAACTTTGCGTGGCCTTCGCATTAGCTCAAGAACGGTGTGCAGGGAGTTTCACAGAATGGGTTTTCATAGCCGAGCAGATGAATCCAAGCCTTGCATCACTAAGCACAATGCAAAGTGTCAGGTGCAGTGTTGTAAAGTATGCTACCACTGGATTTTAGAGCAGTGGAGATGTGTTCTTTGGAGTGATGAATTGTTCCACTCAGGGGGTGACTCCTGTGTTTAAAGTGTGTAAAAGTCTATGGGAAAATGGCGGTGTTCCTGCTTGCTCTTTGACCCCAGTAAACGCTTGTCAGATGAGTTTATGGTCTGAATTGCTAGTCACGATCAACATTTATTAATTACAACATGATGTTCACGTTGCAAATTATAGTCCTCATTAGAGTAAATAAGGACAATTAAGCAGGTTATGCTTTTGGGCGGGTATGCTGATTGATAAGCGAGCTGCTTCTCTGTAAGTGTGCAGTGTCCCTCAGTGTGTCTCAGATCTGTTCTCCACCCCTCGCTTGTCATGTCCCGATTCAAGAGACCAAGGTGACCACAGCAAAAACAGACAGCTTGAGGCTTCACAGAACGTGATCAACTCGTAGGTGAAATCATTGTGGCTACATCCATCGTTTATCAGCACTAAGAAAATTTAGTTCTGACTTTTCCTAATCAACCTGGTTCCACAGACAAGGTATCTAAGTAACTGTTAAGCTACAGTTCTATAAAAACACACTGACACAGATAAGGTCAAAGTCTAAAACATGACATTTTACAACATCTCCAACTTAGTCCGCAGTCGCATTCTTTATGTTTTCTCCTGCATGTCATGCGACTTAACACTTGAACAGCTTAAACCTACTAATGTGAGAAAAAGGGAGTTAACTTTTAGCAAAACTGTAAGCAGATGTTCCCTTGGAAACAAGCCTTCTGTCTTTGTTTAAAGATGTCACTCGAATGGTTGCTTGCTACAGTTAACCATTAATTGCACATAAACGTTAGACATACCCACTATCAGGTCCCACTTGGTTTGTGAAATCACAAGCTCTGTTAGCTCTAAGGCGTCATTGATGAGAAACCAAGACACAAACCCAAAGTCTGTTTTTCACAGAAAAATGTTTGTTTGTCAGAATGAGGATTTTTATCCTTTAAGACAGGGCAGAGTAGGTATTATGTTTAGATTGTTAAACCTGGACTGGAGGACACCGACTGTCACATATAATCCAATATTAATGTTGATCACGATTTTGGCTTCCCACAATTGAATTAAGCTGATCAAATGATATTGAAAAACGCATGCTCCACCAGCAGAATACATGGCAAAAGCAAATTAAGCGCTCCCTAAATCAGCAACTGACCACATTTCTGAATGTGCTAATCACAGCTGTTCCTTGAACTGTGCAGCGTGTGGTTTCCAGGATTCGTTAAAAGCCAGATATACAACAAAATTAAAATATCTGTCACAGCAGAAGGCAAACAGCTTATTTCTTTGAAGCTGATCATAAACCACTGTTTACAAATACTGTGGATCCAGCACAACTGATGTTAACGAAGAAGAAGGCAAAGACAGCTGTGCGTCTGTACTGCAAACTAAGACAACTGACTTATTTAACCACCTGAAAACCCTGAAACGATGCAGTGGTTACTAGTGTGAAACGCAGACAGCCATAAAAGCACAGCAGCACAGCAGTGCATCTATCTAACTCACAAAGTGCATTCAATTCGACCAAAGACATCTGTCCACTAAACACAGTGAGTAATGAAGACTTCAAGAAAATTGTCAATTTATTGGACAAAAGTGGGTTCTGGGTTCTGCAAAATGTCACACGAGGAAAAGAGATGGATCTCACTTGCTTCGAGCTTTATTCACATCCATCACGCACGTACAATAAATGGAGTGAAAGAGCTTATATCTTGCTTTAAGAGATGCACTTCCAGCAGATAAATTCATATTTGCCTGCAAAGATGTTTTATTTGCCCGGAATTTAGCATAAAGGCTTTAAATGTTGATTTAATTTTGTGTTCAAATTTGACAATTTTTCATTCAGATTTTTTATAAAAGAGCTGCAGTGAATTAGATAAATAAAAAGGGCCAACTTTGTTTTGCTTCAAAGATGTGTATATTATTAGGTATATGGATGTAAAGGCAGGGTTATTATTTACATTTTGTCACTAAAATCAATGAATAACTATTGTAAATAATTGTGATGTTATTGATTAAAATAAATGAGAATCATTTTGGCCATAATTGTGCAGCCCTGCTGTCGCCAATTTGCTTTTTCTTTTTTCTTTTTTCTTTGGGTTGGGAGCATCAGTCCTAATCGTCTCCCTGACTTTCCGTTAACTCACCAGTTCAGTTAACTTGCTTTGTCAGGTAAACGTGACTGAGCTGGTGTTTTTTGAACAGTTATTTAAAAATAATTGTTGGCATTTTTTTAGTCTATGTGGATGACTTCAGAAATCAAAAACAATTTGAATTCAAGTAGCAATTCTCAAAGATAAGCTAAGCTATGCTAAGCTACACTAAGCTAAGCTAAGCTAATCTAAGATATACATTATTTTATTCATTCCTATGTTGCAGGAGCCAAAACATACAAAATAACTTGGCTAACTATAATAACTAAAATTCACAAAAAAGTAAATCTGTCAATAAATAAAATTAAACTACTGTATAGATATTATTTGTTTTAATATAATAAAATCTAAATGATTTAAATTTGGTTTCATAATTTAATCTATTTAAAATCCCCAAATCAATGTCAACAAATCAGTATTTAACAGTTATTTTAGTTTGGTTGCAATATTCAGGCTTTCTAATCAACAAACCAATACATATTTTTATACATATTGTATATTATCTGTGTTCTGCACATACAGACACAACAGGAGCCCAGCTGGCATTTTGACTTGGCAGCAGTTTGCCGGGTGCATTTTGTTCATGGAGTGCCATCTCCCCTCACTGATTATAATACACACAAAGGACTGAATACTGCTTCCCCAGGAATCCAGCCACCAGCAGGTTCTGTATTGTTTCCCCCTCTCTGGATATCTTTTGTGGGGGGAAAAAACATATATTACAATAAAGGGAAATCTAATTTTAGCATAAAGCATTTGCATAACATTGCCTCATCTTAGGCCTTTTAAAGGCATGTAACCTTTTGGACTGTGCTCAGTAAAAAAAGAAGCTGAAATACTGACTGTCCATCACTGTGTTACAGAAGGTGGCTATAATGATTGTTAAAGAGTAAAAAATGCATATTGATTTTACATGCATGTGAAGTCCAGCATTGTCTGTTCTTTTTTTGCAACAAAGCAAAGACGCAGAAGCGACAGCATCAAACCCGCCACACCCAAAGCTCTTTAATGCCTCCCTCGGGATTTAAACACCTCCTCAAACATTTGCATGGCTTCTAAAGCCGATAGAGATAAATACTCAAAGTCTTTAAAAGATGGCGCTTAATGCAAGAGGGAGCAGCGTCGGGACGTCAGCACATCTTGCGACGCCTCGTGAGAGGACACTTGATTGAGCGCATCTGCTGCGAGTGGCCTAACAAACTTGATTTCTTCCTGCTGGTGACATATTGAAATGGCGTGTTTTGCAGGCTGCTCTCCGCGCCTGACACGGCCCACTTACACACTCATCAGCAAGACCTGCCCCACTCTGCGCTCTCAGCTGCTTTGTTCCAGCTGATGTCATCTAAACCTTGTCCCTGCAGGGTTGTCTGGGGTAGATAAGACATTCCCTCCCTCTCCACTGGTCTCCCACACAAAAAAAACCACACACACACATACAAAAAAAACGGGGCTGCTGCTATGAAGATGGATTGCCCAGCTGGTGACACTAGTTCCCTTTCTGCTGAAGCCACTGTGGAGCACTAACGCAATTAAAGCAATTAATCTTCAACAAAAGGGGTTCACGGCTACCTCTCGTGATTTTGCATGTTTCTGTATAGGTGCGTAACATAAAGGGGGGGTGTAAAAGGAAGCAGCATAGCAGTCGTGCTTATCACACAACTGATGTGTGATATCAGGATGCGATCGGCTTTCATCAAAGTCGCATCATTTTCACAACAAGCAGCACGATAAGAATAAATACTGTAGTCGACCTACAGGCAGAGAGGCTATAAGCGCGCAGCCGCTTAAAAAGGCAACTTCTCCGACGACTGCCACAGCAGATGCTTAACATTTTATACTGTGCGCCCTGTAACGCAGAAGTGTGTGGTTACGTGCGCGTGTGTTGCAGTCACAGATGAGAGTCTGGTGTGTGTTGTCATGCTCCACAAACAGTTACTCTACTTCCTAGTTGTCTTTAAAGTCTGCTATCGTGGCAAAAAAATTAAAATCTAAAAAGATTCCTTTTAATGTAATACAGCTGGGACTGTCTCAATTTTAATTTCAAATCTGTGCTTCTTTTCCGTTTCATTCTGGAACAGCGGCACAGGTGGTCTCAGCCAAATATCATTTATTTAGTGCGAATAAAAGCATTAAAACACATTAGCGAGCATCAAACAGACTTTCAAACTACCAGAACAAAGACAGCGTTAAAGAAATCCATCTACTAAATGTCCATTAGTCTAATACTCACTGCTGCACTGAAGAACTAAAGTAAATCTATCTTTCTGCTGCAGCTTCGCCCACAACAAACTTCTAATTTCAATTATTCAGGAGTTGTTGTGTGATTATATTTGAATGATTCAAATCTCGAGTCATTTGTTATTTATCTCAGCAGTTGGTCACCGAGTGAGTACAGTCAGCAGTAAGTGAGAAGAGTGAAGGGCAAGTGCGTGCAGTGATGGAACTTCAGGGAAACAAAGAATCGCAAAGCATCTATTTAACTTTGAGCTCTGCCGCTTTATTCGTCGCTTCATTCGCAGCAACGTCGATTCATGTCAAACAATCCAAAGTATGATTTCCAAACAACAGGATCAAAGTGTGCTGTGAGGTTGAAGTTTGTTATGGAAGTGGCACAGGGCAAGTGAAGGGCACCAGCAGCGAAACCACTATGCAAATTCCCCGCCACTTTGTTTGACAAGCAACAACACTGCTTTGTATATATGCAAAGCCTGGCAAGACACTCTGCACACAGCCCTGCTGTCAGAGCCGGGTCATGCTAGAACGGTGACACCCAATGGGCGACCCCTGTCTCCGAGCGAGGTTACTGGGCCAGACTTCACGCTGGACTCTGACAGACGCGCACAAGACCGACAGAGTTACCACGTGTGGCACGCGTGACATTTCAGAGGTCAAACGTGGCTGGACGCTGAGATCGTTCCTCATTGCTCAAAAACCCGACAGAACTCGAATGATTTGATTTCTGGAGCCGTTCTCGTCCCGCTGAGGTGAAAAGTACCTGATTAGCACGTTGAAATTTACTCAGCAGCCGGTCTATTCGGCCGCCACTAAAAAGCTGGAGATAAAACACGGCAAACCCCATTAACCATTACTCAGCTCAGCTTCAAGCTGTTTTTATTCTTAGCCACATCTAAGGAGTGCATCAAAATCTCTCCATGGAAGTACGACCACAAAATAAGCCTCAGAGATTGAAGCGTTGTGGTGCACACTGACACTGTCCTTTTGAATTCCTAAAAAGACAAATAAATCAGTTTCTTTTGTGATTTCAGGCCTCGACAGACATACAAAACATGCGCTAATTTAACACTACGTTACAGTTTGCAAGCCAAACGGTATACTCATTCATCCTCATGACAGGTCTGATAAAGCACAGTATAGTGGTCACTTTAAGGTTGCCTGCATCTTTAGTTGGTCAGTGCTGTGATTGATTTGTCAACATATCTTTGATGTTTTATATATAAATGCAAGCACGAGAACTAGGTCATCAGTGATGATCTTACCTTTATCCCTAGCTCGAACCCTTTGCTACCAGAATAAGTAATTTTCGGTTTTCTTTTAAGGTGTTCTCCAAGTCTTGGCAGTCATCAGTGATGGTGGCCAAACAGTTTACAAGTGCACATATAGGAAGTGGCTATCAGTGACGAGACAATCAGAAATCATGGAATATCAACAGATTTCTGTGGCTAATCACAAAGACGGGAAAAACTATGTTATTGACACATAGTGGGCAGGTACTGTTAAAGTAATCTTACTGTTGAGTTAATTAGATTTGAAGTTTAGAGTTCTGTCTGAATCAGGTGATGCTGCGTGTTTACCTTACAAATATATAAATATAAAGTGCCCGAGGTGACTGTTGTGATTAGGCGGTGTATGAATAAAATTGAATTGAATCGAACTTTATGGTTATTGGTTAAATAGTACACAGGAAGTTGCCTTTGCCAAGTCAAACAGGCATTTAAAATGTGCTAATGCGCCAGTGATTTACATTTTCTGTTATTAAAATGTGTGCATCTCGTCATTCACGGCAACCAGCTGCACAACACACTGCTGTTGGAGGCTTTTACAGCGATATGCTTAAATGAGAACCAGATGAGAGGTGTGGAAGGGGGCGAGTGTTGTTTAGACGTGTCTGTCTTTGTGTCTCAGAGCAATAAGAGCACATGCAAAAAGCACAGCAGTTCTCATGTCGTGGTAAAAGCAAATATTGTGCTACCTGTCGGTCTCTCGCAGTGGTTCGCTGCCCTTCCGCCAAGAGATCACACCCCAAGGAGACATCTTGGGCTTGCACTCGACGAGCGCGTCTCCTCCTACCTTCACCAGCGTCTGGCTCCTCAGTTGATTGTGAGAAAAATCTGGGGCAACAGCTGAGACAAGAGCAGCATGTTAAAGCCAGTATTTGTAAAAGCCTCACACTTTCTTCTCCTTCCTACAATTCATCTCTGATCGTTTATTTCATTTTAAATGTGGGGCTCAACAGTTTTTCACCATTACATTACAAATACATTGAATTATTGCTGCGGGTAAATCAATGACAGTGGATTAAAGATCTTTATAATGCGAATAATTAGTAATCAGAACGCTGAATAGTAATGCCCACAGCTGATGGGTTGAAGAGATTGATAACAGGCTTGCATGTGCTGTCTGATCACTCTCATAACAACTCGCCTGCGCTAAAACTTGCTTTAAAAAAATCGTGTGCTGTCCGATAACCTCCCCGACATCCTCTTTTTTTCTCCCCATTGACCAGTAAAATCAGGTGTATTGAGCCCGAGCCCAATCGGCTACACGATCAGGATGAGACGCGCCGGAGGTTGAATGGTGAATGAGGGCGGCTGCTGACAAAGAGCGAAGAGTGACGGGCTTGACAGCGCAGATGGGCGAGGCTGGTGAACAAAGCAGCTCCGAGCATACATCACTGTCAGCAGGACGCATTCATCTTATAATTAATGCTTTTCAATTAGTGGCCAATAAGAGGGAGGCCAGAGGTCATCTGAAGAGGGAGCAAACTTGAAAACAAACACTCTTGCGCACACATCTCAAGCAGGGATGCGCACATGCCAGAGTGGGTGTGCGCATCCCTGCACACTCTGTAAACCGGGGCGGGGTCTTACCTATAACTCGCAGCTCTGCATTGGAGTAGACCTCCCCGTGCTTATTGCCGGCCACACACTGATACATGCCGGTGTCAGTCAGGGTCAGGCGACTGATTGACAACACCCCGCTGGCGACCTGTATGCGTTCCTACGGACAAACAGACATGTGCCTTTAATATGCTTTACTCCCATGGCTCATCTACATAAAAACAGGCAGCCAGCGGCCCAGTGAATTATGGTCTGGAAGTGACAGACGTGGCAATAAATCTAGGTTTTCATCACTAATGGAGGCAAAGGCTTGGGTGGATGGAGGCAGGCTAGCGGAAAATGACCCTAATCAATCTACATGTTTATGAGAGTGAAATAAAACCATGCTCTATTTATATCTCTGACTGCACCACAGGGCCCGTTTCCCCTTCAGCAGAAAGAGGGGATAAGAGGGGAAGGAGTATCGAGACATCTGAGGTATACAGCGCTGTGAAAATTGCTTTCCAGATAGGTATGCCCTGTACATACTAAGTGCTGTGTACATGGTCACGCTGTACCACCGCTTCATCTGTTTGGACTATTTGCCCGCCTACGGGGGGAAAATCTTGCTCGTCACTGAGCCATCAAATTAAAATCTATTTAAGGACGGCTAGGCCCAATGAACTAAAAACTCGGCTGGATCAGTGAATCAGTCGGACATTTAATCCCCAGTATACATTTATCTCCCTGAACTCGAGTTTTCGCACCGCTCCTTCACTACAGTATTAAATCCTTGAGCAGTTTTCATACATCTCTATGCAGCTGTGTCAGGTTTTTCGCCTCCCCCGTGTCCCTACGTCTGCTGCGTTCTCCTCCGGCTTCACCCATAATGTCATCAGAGCCTATTTCCATAGGGTTTTTTTTTTTTTTTTTGGAGCGGCCTGTGCTCCAGTTGCCGGGGATTAAGGTACTGTGACATGAAAAGAGAGACCGTCCTCGTCGAAAGATCACAAACTAATCCTGTGTTTGAGCAGGTTGCGCCTGAATTTCCATACCGCTCAGGCACCTCCGGATGTGCAGGGGCGAACATCCCTGCTGGCGAAGGAGGCGAATGCTGGCGTGTATCAGTCTGTGCATGGAAAGCATTCCCATTTATGGCAGCTATTAATTAACCATGACATTCCTCTCAAATCAGCAGTTTTTCATGCAGGGACCTGGGGGGGACCATCTGTACGCCTTATGCTGAATGAAAATGATTGGCAATGTCATTTGCCAACAACTCTGGTGTGATTTACGTGATAAAACAAACAAACAAGACAAAACAAAAACTCAAAAAATATGAATAAATTGAAAAAGTGAGCTTTTCTGGGGGGGGGGGGGGGGGTTAGGATTACTATTACTAGTCTTTGTAAGAATGATGCAAAATGCCTGTAACACTTGCACAGGCTACATTTCATATGATATTATCACAACTTCAATCTACTCATTTGCATTCCAGAACAAAAGGGTGGGGGGTCTTTCATTCTCTTATACTCTAATCTTTCAAGTTTGATCTTTGTTGACCAGAGATGAGCAGTAACGCGTTACTTGTTCAACTGACCGCTGCGGCACACCTGCACCAGGGTAAACCTCCACCTACGCCACTCCTGCTTTACAGGTGAAAATAGAGCAACAGGACCGCTGAGTCTTTGATTTTATTTATTTTCTGCTGTGTTTTACTTGCATTTATTTGAAAGAGCGAGTGTAAACACAAAAAATATTTTATTTTATGTGCTGGAATGTGCAGAAAATAGGTTTAAATGTTAAACAAATTTCTTCCAGTCAGTGAATGTTGCATATAATTAAATTTTTGCTTGATGCATAAAAAAAAAAAGAGATTAAAACTGATAAAACAAGTTTTAAAAAGAGACTTTTCCATTTGATTACATTTTGTATGATGGATTATGCAGAAAAAGTAGAATTGGGCTGAAACATCTATCGCTTTATTACCTATTCAAGTTGTAAATCGTGTTTTTAAAAAGTAACTAAGTAACTAATTAATTTTGAAAATAAGTAATCAGTAAAGTAACGGGATTACTTTTTTGGGAAGTAATCAGTAATTAGTTACTTGACCAACACTGTTGTTGACTAAGAAAAAGGGTTCAAACAAAAAGAAATGATTAGTGCTCACTGGAGGAGAAATGTTAAAGAAATCTGCTCATTCTACTCAGATGTTTGATTCATTTAATGTGCCTGAGCAGGACAGAAGTAGCAGACATGAACTAAGCTCAACAGTGGCTTTATAATAACAAGAACAAAACTTGAGGCGAAGCCTGTTTGCTCCACTTGAGCTTGAACGAACATGGAAAACAAGGAATTTCAACCATCTCTCTGATCCTTTTTAAGTATTAAACCACACTTAAAGCAACATTATTTGAAGCCTTTTGGATAAGAGTCCTAAGAGAGCAGGGAAACCTAAATTCAAGTGCAGAGCAGTAAGCTATGAGTACGGTGGTCCTTTAAATGGACTAAATCCTGTTTCACGGTGGAGTTTCCTTTTAATTGCAGCGCTACTTAATCCTGCAGCCATTGTCAATAAAGCAGCAGAGAGTGAGGTCCTTCAGATGAAAATGCCACAAGAAAAGAAACATAGCTTTTCTGACACAGATAATAAAAGCAATCCTGAGAAAAACTGAACACAAAAGCTTGTTCGCTGTGGGTCCATAATAAAAAATCTCAAAAATATGTAAAAACCCATTAAAGCGTCGCTACAGAACTCAGCAATGACGTCCGCTTTTTCAACGGCTCTGGTTCCAGGAATGAATTTCGCACTTATTTGTCTACGGATGTTTCAGAAAATTATACACAAATGATGCTGGAGATTATGTGGAGACTGGGACGCCAATCATTCTCATGTGTTTTGGAAGTGTAAAAATATCAAACCTTACTGGGAAAGCATTGCAGTAACAATGAAGAAAGTGCTGGGGTATGACGTGCCGTGTGAGGCACGAGTAATATATTTTGGAATATGGGAAAATGTAAGAAAGGAGGACCAGGACCATTACTTGTTTAAAATTATGTTGTTGTCAAGCAAAAAGGTAATAACAAAAAACAGGCTGAAAAGTGACCCTTTAAAATTGGAAGAATGGACTGATGTAATCGAGGACATATATATAATGGAGAAAATGACCTACACTTTGAGACTGAAATCTGACAAACACCGAAAACAGTGGACAAAATGGATAGCCTATAAGACTCATCCCCATAAGGCAGGGACCTCTCCTCGTTGTTTATTTTATTTTTAATTTTTTTAATATTTTTTTTTCTCTTCCACAGATTAAGTGTCCTTTATTCCTTTTAGTTTGTTTCTTTTGTGTTCCTTTTCATATTTTTGTTTGCATGTACTATAAATTTGGAAAAAGTACAAAATAAAAAGTTTAAAAAAATTCTTTCAACTTTTATAATGCAAATTTACAGTACTGTGCAAATGTTTTAGGCAGGTGTAGAAAAATGCTGTCAGCAAAAAACGCTTTCACAAATATAAATGATTGTTTATTGGCCCCGAATGTATTCTGCAGCAGGACAACGACCCCAAACACACAGCCAAAGCGCAAAGAAGAACTGGAAGTACTGGAAGTGATGGTACGGCCCCCACGGAGCCCTAATGTCAACATCATCGAGTGCGTCTGGGATTACATGAAGAGACAGAAGGCTGTGAGGAAGCCTACTTAGTTCTTCAAGATGTTTGGAACAACCTACCAGCCGAGGTCCTTCAAAAACTGTGTGCAAGTGTACCAAGAAGAAGGCAAAGGGTGGTCACACCAAATACTGTTTTTATTTTTTGTCTTTTGTTCATTCACAGCATTTTGTTGATTGATGAAAATCAATTATTAACACTTCCATTTGTGAAAGCATTCTTTGTTTACAGCATATTTTCTCACCTGCCTAGAACCTTTGCACAGTACTGTGCTCTGTTGTCCAAGGAGGTATAATTAAGTCCAGTGTCCAACATTCATGGAGAAAAGGGATTCATGAGAAGAGTAACAATTTAACTATAAACCAGCTGAAATCCAAAGAAATAATATAGAATGTTCTGGATAAAGTTAATTTTTAAACAAAAACACATGAAGTACAGTCCTGCTATGACTCTGATGATAAATGAAGGTAAAAAAACCCCCAATACTAGTCTGTTTTTGGAAGGTTAATGACATCATTATCTGCCACTCCACAGCTGCCTACAAAACTATGATTATGCTAGTCTTTAGTTTTTAGGAGAGGGTAAGTTTGCTTTTTAAAATAAAAGTCAAGTGCTGAGTTGAGAAAAGAACCACCTAAGGTATGAGGAAGACTCCAGAAACTGTTCCTACTTCATCCAAGAACGTGCTAATGCTAAAGCTGGAGAGGGCTAGAATGGCAGCTGAATGATTGTTCATGTGTATTAAAACAGGGGCACAGCACTGCAGTACACTGAAAGCATGTGAGCTTAGTGGACGGTCCATATGTCATCATTTAACAAGTAAATGTAGCGCACATATAATTGACTATTTGACCCCTCCAGGAACCGACAGTCAAAAAATGACTTTTACGTTGCTCTTTTTTTATGCTCAAAGTTCATCAGAAGTTACTTTCAGTGAACTGCTCAGTCAGAAGAGCCGCAATTGATTCATCGTTAATAAATAACAACAAACGGCGGCTCCTCTCCCCACCGCTTCTTACATCACTGACCTTTCCCTCTTCCACTCATTAAGCCACTGCGGTTAATGGTGGCATTTCAAACAATGCAACACCTTTGCTGATTAATCCATTCACCCATGCGTTTGGAATGTATCCATTAATTATGTGTATGTTAAGAAGAATTGTGCAGCACAAACATCAGTGCCATCACTCTAACCTTTAATCATGCACTTACTGCCCCGTATCCAGAGGGTGATGAACTGTGCGTGTAGTTTTCCTCCGTTTTTGAAGCGATCTTTAGAAATTTAATCTATAACCCAAATTCTTAAAAAGCACGCACACTGTGTAAAATGTGCAAATCTCACAAATCTGTTTTATTGACAGTAGAATATAAAATATAAATCAAATGTTTAGCATTTTAATTAAAAAAGGTCATATTAGTGACATCGTGTTTATCACTGTGTAGCTTCCCCTCTTCCTGTAGCAACAGTTCGCACACATCTAACAACTGAGGAGACTAGTTGCTGGACTTTTGAGGCAGAAATGTTTTCCTGCACTTGTCTTTTATAGGAGTCTAGCAGCCTCGTGTCGTCTTTGTTTCTTTAGTTTTTTCATGTTTTCAGTTAGTGAAAGGTCTGGACGGCAGGCCATTTTGGCACACAGATCCTTCTACTTTGCTTTATGAATAGATGGAGTATGTAGTTTAGCATCGTCTTGCCGAATTATGCAAGGCCTCTGCTGAAAAACACATCATGTGGATTTGAGCATATGTTGCCTTTTCAGTTGTGCAAGTTGCCAATTCCAAAAACACCGATGCACCCATACCATCAGAGATGCTTTTGAACTCTTCTTTAGTCCAGAGGATGTGGCGTCCACGTTTCCAGAAATGTTCTCTTTGATTTGTCCCACCACGGAACAGTTTTCCACTTTTCTTGTGTTCAAACCGTGTTTCCTAGCTTCATTCCTGGATTCAGTAAGTTTAGAGAAAGAGAAGACTGCAACATTCCTGATTTTGTAGCGTCTTTTTTGCTTGATGGAGCAGATTAACCTGCATTCGAGGATGGCACTGTAAACTGTGGTCACAGACAACGGTTTCTGGAAGTGTTTCGGAGTCTGTGCGGTGATCTCCATGCCAGGATCGTGCATGTTTTTGATGCAACGCCACGGGAGAAGATTATGGGCCTTGAATATTGAGTTTCTGCTTTGTACCTTGTTCTCCAGACTCTCACAATCTTTTGATGATATTATGTACTGTAAATAATAAGATATTCAAACAGTTTTACAATTTTGCAGATTGCTGAACCTCTGCTCATTTTTACTTGAGCAAAAAACTCTGACTATGCCCAATAATATTATCAACCCTTAGTCGCTCATTGTGAACAAAATATGGGTTTATTTACATTTGTTGGACTTGTCATTGCACCTCCAGTAAACAGAGAAAGAAGCAGTAAGGTCACAGGGAGTCAAACGGGATCAATCAAATGCTTTGTTGTTTACTGTTTTTAAGAAACTGCCAAATAAGAAAAACAATAACATGATTACTCTCACACACCGAAAACACAAGAGCCTTACCTCATAAGAGGTGCTGATAAAAGCGTTTGCCATTGGCTAAACAGGTTGTTGATTACTCTCCCCTGATGGCAAGCCAAATCAGTTTTTTTATATGAAAAAGCCTGTGCTGTGTGGAGTACTGCCTCCAGTAATAACAACACACAGAGTTCATTTCAACCACATGTATAACATTCAAGTACTGATCGATATCCTCTGGTGTGTTTGTCGCCTTTCTTGCATAATGAAGCAAATTAACATAATGCCTGTTTATTTATCAGGTGCACGCTGTGCCTGAATGTCCAATCGTTATTTTCCAAACAACCTGACTAAATGATCTGATATCATAATCCAACATAAATAACAAATACAGGGGATCATATTTTTGCAAATGCCAACAGCAGAGTTCAGTTAAAGTTAGGTGTGGAAGTAGGCTGGTCCTAATAGACTCATCTCTCATCACCGGACTCATAATGGGGACCCGGAGGCAGGCGGCGAGCTAAAATGAAAGTAGGATATACAATGTTTGTATAGAGAATCTTGTATTTTTCTTCTTTGGTGGCACAGGATTAATAACCGCGCTCGGCGTGGAGAGATTTAGCAGAAGATTAGGGTGGCTCTTACATCACTGTACTTGGCCTGCTTACAGTTTCGTCTCTCAGCACAGCAGACACAGTTTAATTCCTTTGAAATAAATGCTGTTTTGCAGAAGTGAGTAACATAAACTGAACAGGAGGCACTGTGTTGTAATGAAGAAGAATATAATGCAAGGTAATTAGTCAGTAAAGCTTGAACAAGCAGCGCAATAAAGCTCTGAAAGTACAGTACATGGCTGCTCCAATCCTTCATTCGGCAGCGCGGAGTGTGTGAGAAACATCTGTCGCGAAGCTGCCGAAGAAGGTCTAGCCCTTTTCTTCAGTTCTAAAAACACGCGGGTCGCCGGGAGCTCTCACCTCGGTAGACTCCAGGTTTTCCCCGTTCTTCATCCACCTGTATGAAGGCTTGGGCTTCCCGGTGGCTTTGCACTCCCACGCCAGCGAGTCGTCGATGAGCTTCTGGACATCTTGGGGCGTCTCGATGAGATGAGGAGGAGCTGGAAAGAGCGGAAGTACGAGGCAATTAGAGTGAACACTTTTTTTTCAATTCACAAATCTGATGTTCTCAAAACACCTCATACATGCAGCAAAACACTATGGTTAACCCACAAAAGTACAGTGCACAAAAGATGTCATATCAGTGCTTAAGTTGGTGCTACCGAAATAAAGCGTTTCTTTCAGACAGCGTGATCCAAAGCCATCAACATGTTTGGATGTTTTGTGGATTCCTGAAGTGTTACACTTATCTTGTCATTTCCTTGTCATTGACAGTGAATGCCTGCTGATGAGGAAATTTACACAGTACCTGAAATAAACATGCATGTGTAGTACTACACTTTCACTGGACTGGTCTTCTATAGGACTTTCCTACTCAAGTACTCAAAGCACTGTACACAACATGTCTCATTCACACAAGCACCTATTTTTCTGCATCTAAGTGCATGCTATTGCACCTAACATTCACACACATTCATGCTCCAAAGAACCAGGGGCAACTCAGCGTTCAGTATCTTGTCCAAGGATGCTTTGGCATACAGACTCGAGAAGACAGGGATTGAACCACCAACCTTCTGATTAGTCTGACATTTAGTCAAATACACTCATCAGCCTCACACGTCACACCCTTCTTCCAACGCAACAGGGGAAGAACTACAGTAGACAACCATCATACCATCCATCCATCCTCTTTTCTCCTCTGCATCTTCTATATCCATGACCCACACATAAGGGCGTGGGAGATTTTCACAATTAGAAGCACTATTACAAGTGCAGGGATTTACACAATGAAATAATGCAAGCATAATGAGCAGAACTCTTTAGGTTTATCTGTTTTGATCGCGCAGACACATACGACCAATCTTTGTCCAAAGTGCAGACAGCTGCACATTGTTATTTGCCCTAATTTTCTAACACATTTGTAAATGCTAAGAACGAATGAGAAATGATCTTTCTAATGTGCAGAAGTAAAGTCTTGAAGGATGTCATATTCTAACGACTGAAAATTGAACTGTAATATATGGAGGCAAGAAAAGGTTGCACTCTCTCTCTGCTGTTTGGGGGCATAATGCAGCTTTCGAGGAAGACTGCAGACCCTTTAACCCAGTTGTTATTTGCATTATTTATACTGGAACTGTGTAATAGACTGCAGAACATCAATCACAAAGTGCAGTGAATGACAGTGCTCATCATTTTAAAACTGAATAATGAATCAGTTCAGTCATTTATTATAAAAACAAATAGAACATGCATTTATGTCAGAAACCAAAGGTTGTTAATAAGCTGTTAAATCCAGTAAAAGGAGTGGTTTAGTAGTGTGGTTGTTGTGTGCTTTTATTCAATTCTAGTTACAAATTTTCTTCCCACTTGTAGCAACACTTGTATTTTGAATTTCACACGATCCTGTGAATAAGAAAGATTTCACAGGACTCTAAGCAGTCCTGTGAAAAACTAACATCCCCGTCATTCGGCGTGCAGAAGCACATTTATCAGCACTAACATGAAGTAATCCTTTACTTTATCAGTCTCTCACATATTTGCACTTTTGGCTCGTCTTTACAAAGTTGCTTCAGCTCATCGAGGTTTGTGGGCATTCACATATGCACGGCTCTCTTAAGGTCCAAACGCAAAGTTTCAATCAGGCTTTTCACAGAACTGCACAGGGTCTTATGAAAACCTTCTGCCCAGTAGACCACCAGATATAGTCAGACCAACCTGCCTGGCACCAACAAGCACACCATGTTCACTCAAAAAAATCTCCTTTCTTCCATCTCTACATGCCATAATGCAGTGAGCTGCTGCCACGTGAACGACTCATCAATGAGTACTTGAACAGCTGTACCTAATGAAGTGGCCAGTGAGTATGTGCATTATATATGTGTGTATACACACACACACACACACACACACACACACACACACACATTTGTATATGTGCATACATTTGAGGCGTAGTGACGTGAGTGTCATGGGCCTGGGTCTGTGAGCCGGCGTTTTGTGTTTTTGAATTATTAATAGTCTTTCATGTCGTTGTTATTTAGTTTCTAGTCTCTTGATCTCTGTCTCCGTACTTCCCCTTTGTTCCTTGTGTCACATCTAGTCAAGTTATGGTTTCATGTCTGTGCTTTTCACTGTCTCGTGTTTCCTGTTTTACTTTGACAGTCCCCTGCGCTATGTCAGGCTTTTCTAGTTTTGCTTCTCCCGGTCTCGTTGCGTGTGATTTCTCCCAGTTGTGTGTGTCTCCTCCTGTGTCTCATTCCCTCGTTAACCCTCTGTGTATTTAAGCCTTTTGTCTTCCTCTGTTTGTCGCCGGATCAACTGTGTATCACCTGCTGCATTTCTCCATGTTCCAGGTTCATTGTTCCTTGTCTCAGGTTTTCGTATTCGGTCTTTAATTTCCTTATATTTGTTTTAAGGTTTTTCCCAGTTTTGTCATTCTCTCCTTTGCCTCGCTGTAATAAAGGCTCGCTTTCACTTTAAGTCTCTCACCGTCTGTGTCTGCACTTGGGTCCACACTCTCTCTCCACACGTCTGCATTAATTAACCAACAAGTGAATGATAACATCTGTCTTCATTGAAGTGCAGTAACAAACCCTGAATTACACATCTACTGCCTTTGACTGGAGCTAAAAAAAATGTAAAAAGATCACTGAACTCCTTTTATGCTTTCTTTTACTTTCCAAGTGTTCTTATATCTGAACAAAAAGGATGAAAACCAGATCCATATTCATTAGGGTGGGCACCGGCACCATAAAAACGCTCCATTCAATACAGTCTCGGTAAATAATGGTATAATTATACGGAGGGAGAATTGATTCTTGCTGTGTCATGCAAGTAACTCAGGGCTGGTTAATGACTAAGCTGGAAAAGAGGTACATAAAACTAGATCTTTAAAGCTCTCCCTGTGTGTAATGTTCTGTGCGTTCCTCTTGATATGTAGGTCCAGCCACTATCATCCTATATCACACAAGGCCAGTAGCAGGACAAGAGGAATAGCTGACCACACTTTTCCATTCCACAGATCTCACCTAATGTCAGAGGTGGGACCAAGTCATTGTTTTGCAAGTCTCAAGTAAGTCTCAAGTCTTTATCCTCAAGTCTCAAGTCAAGTCTCAAGTAATGTCAGGCAAGTCAGAGTCGAGTCTCAAGTCACTGGTGTAAAAGTCCAAGTAAAGTCACAAGTCTGAAATTTTGAATTTCAAGTCCTTTCCAGTCTTTAAAAAAAAACAAAACGAAAAAAGCATGTTGCAGTTATGCTAAATGTAAATATTAGACCATGTAATTTTTAAATCTGTTTTTCTCAACACATGACAAAATAGTGAACTTAGAAAATATACACAAATAGTGAAATTGCACCTCTTTAAAATGCAGCTCAATTAAACCTAGCTCCAAGAATAATTTTCACCGACAGTTCTGAGATAAGCTGCATGTTATTCTTGGATGCGGTTGTAGGACCGGCTTTATTAAAATCGCATGACAAAAATATCATACACATTAAAAAAATCTGCATCACCAACGTAGCCTGGAAAACATTTGCTAGTTAGATGAAGTCAGCTATCTCATTGTAGCATATTTATATGCATATTTATAATCATACGGTTCTTGGAGTGAGTGCATACACTCATGAAGTTTAGTAACTTCAGGTCACTGCAACAAGCCCAGGTACAGTTTACCGACGGATGGGTGCAGGACCTTGAAATGCACCGTGTAGAAAGTAAAGACCATCGTACGTATCATAAGTTTACCAGTCTCACAAATCGTCATCATAAATACACATTCATTAACCGTTTATTAATAGGACCTTTGAGCTCAACGGTAATTAATTAGTAGTGGAAATAATTTCTGGTAGCATCACAGAAATGTAGCAGTGACAATAATACTGTATGCTGTAATCGTACTGGGCAATTAGCAGGGCTCTAGAGTGCGACCAATTTGGTCGCAAATGCGACCAAATTTTTCAGTGGTGCGACTAAAAATAAATATTTGGTCGCACAGGTGCGACCAACTGTTCCGGTAACAAAAAAAAAATCTCTGTAACTCTCCGTGTGGTCAACAACAGACACACATTATGCCCCTATCGTGGACTAAACCAATCAGAGATAGTCAGGGGCGGGACCTCTCTGATTGGCCGTGGTCCAGTTGAAAGTGCAGGTGGAAGAGAGAGGTGAGTAGCTTGAATAAAGCGATATCAATTCATTAACGGATTCCACACAAAGACCTAAACACGGAGCGGACCCAACACATCAGAATCAGCTTCGTCTTTCTCGTCTTTCTCGGCTTTCTCACCCGACGGCCTGAACACGGACACGCTGTCGGAGCTTAGCGATTCTTCGGGTCCGCGCTGTGTTTACGTCTTTTTGCGCTGATTCTGAGCTGCAGGTTTTGTCTCTCTCCAACCAAAATTCACTGAGCCTGCAGCAAAAGAAGCAGCAAACTGCGCTTCACTTTTGATCAATGTCGTCATGAATTCCCTCTGACTTTTGCTGTTTTGCTTCCACCACGATAAAAATCACACTTCCTGCACAGCTCTCTCTCTCTCTCTCTCTCTGTACTTCAGGAACAGTTTCCCGTCTCAAATCTGTTTTCTGCATTATTCATTCGCTTATTACCCACCAGTCTAGCGTTGTTTACAGCGCTTTTTCTTTTTTCACTTAAATGACCTCGGACAAGAAAGCCTAATTTCTGCTGTTCAGTACTGAAGAAATTTAAATTTCTTAAAATTATGCAAAATTGCAGAATATTTTTAAGGTTATCTGCTATAAAAAGCCAGACCAGGAAAATCTCCTTCATGTTTTCCTGTGTTTTATTCTCAGTTACTTTCACACAAAGGCATCTGCTGTGATTTTCACAATTCTGATGAAGTCTCATGTGTATCAGTACTGATAAATGATCAGAATTATAATATTTCTGACTGTCTGAGGCTAAATTGAATCAAATCAGGACTTTGAGAACCGGAATTGAATGGATTATAGAAATCAGTGATGATACTCAGCCCTAGTGAGCAGCCTAGGCCTGAGAGAAGTGGATGTAGCTGTGGGTAATAAGAAAAGATGAAAAGAACTATTGATAACTTTTTTGTTAAGTTAAGGCCTGATCTGTCTGAAATTCATAGCCAGTGCTCTGACACGGTGCCATCAATATTTGAATGCTGAAAAAGCACAGTGTATCCAGAAAACACATTATATGCTGCAGTAAATGCACTGCCCAAGTGTCCCCTCTCCCCACGGCCTTTCAGCAGCAGACAGCAGCAAACAGGTCATCAGAGGAGGCCAAGATGATGATTAAGTTTTTAACATTTTCTACAATATTGACAAAGCACTTTAAGCACAAGTTTGTTAGTTAATAATTTAGAAATTAATATTGTCTGTATGGACTTCCCCCCCCAAAGAAAGTGCACATGTAAAACTGCGGTGTTAAGCGATGCGGTTGAAAAATTTGAGTGCGCCTAACTTTTGTGCCGGTACGCCTAAATTTTTAAAGTTAGGCGTACCGGTGCGCCCATGTCAAAAAGTTAGTCTAGAGCCCTGATTAGTGATACAAAAAACCTGTTTTATCCTGTGAATAAAAGTATATGTTTTTGTCAATGTACCATAATAACAGAAGCGAAACGCAATATTGTGTCAGGACAATTCACTATTTATGCACAATAAATAAAGGAGCATAGCGCGACAATTTCTGTTCAGCGCCAGACTTGCTTGTAACCTATATCACCAATTATGTTATGAAAATGACGCATTAACTACAACAGCAGACTGACCTTTGTGTAAATGCTTGGAGCAGACTAACCTGTGAGCTGGAGTGTTCTGGGACGTTATATTTGATCTTTGAATGGCTGCAATCCAGGCCATCCGTCGCGTCTTTGTTACTTCGGAAACATGGCTCGAACAATTTCTCTTCAACGACGTAATCCGATAACAACCGATCTCTTTACCCGTCGGCTTCCCGTGGCTGTCATGCGACCGGCTATTGCAGTTAATAATACAACAGCTTCTTGACATTTTTGTGTTTCTTTTTATCGCTGTATAACTGATTTCAATTGAAAGCCTGCGTGCGCTAGTACCTCTTGCCACGAGTTCCCAGAATCCTTTGCGGTTTTACCCGTGAATGACGTCACATTTTCAATCTCTATATAATATGCATGTTAAATTTTATATTTGGGGTGAAATATCAAGTCTTTTCAAGTAAACCGGTTCAAGTCCAATTCAAGTCCCAGGTCATTGGTGTAAAAGTCCAAGTCAAGTCACAAGTCTTACAACATTTTTTCAAGTCAAGTCTAAAGTCATAAAATTAATGACTCGAGTCTGACTCGAGTCCAAGTCATGTGACTCGAGTCCACACCTCTGCCTAATGTCACTGTCAAGGACTGACCTTTTCACTTACAGTACAAATCCTGCTCTAATTGGCTTCGCTATACAGTATTTTGCCTTCAAGTAAAGCGTGATACACAGGAGAACACGGAGAAATTACACATTCAGCATGTAGTCAAAGTGTGCGCGCGTGGGCCCGTGTGTGTGTTGGGAAAGAGAGAGACAAAAAAGTCTGATAACAAGAGGTAGATGAGGCAACCAGAGGGGGTATTTGTGTAGTTTTGTTTAGCTATGCTGGAGTCTTGCACTGATACGACATCAAAATCCGGCCAGTATGAAAGAGCGATTTGTGTTTGTGGATCATGTGCCGCTAAAATCATGCACGAAGTTGGTTGAGATCACTAACATCTGACTCGTATGGAGCCAGTGTTGTTGTTGTCAGTGCAGCTGAGGGGGGAAAAGTGATGAATTTCTTTTAAACTAAAAGCTGCTGGAAGATGAATCTTCAGTTTTTTATCCTGCCACAGAGAAGACACGTTATTCTCAAATAGGTCCGGGGCAAAATATCGATTCGCTAACGTTTTGATTCGTCTTGCGATACATTATCACAACAGTGAGGCCACATGTCAGTGATTTAAAGAAAAAATGTGTAGTTGCTTTAAATTTAAGCTTGGACAACAGGGCTAATTATGTGAAGGAACACACAAACATACACACTCTGAGCTGTCCGTTGTTTAAACTCTATATTTAATTGTAAAGCAGTAAAACAATTCCAATATTAAATTTCCAAAAAAAACACTGCTTTCTGAATGTATATGTTCACTCTTATTTTGAAGCCACTAACACATTTCAAAGAAACTGGGCAGATTTACCGCTGAGCTCTGCTAACTCAACAGATTCCAACGTTCCTTTGTGCACTGTATCATAGTCTAAGGAGCTTGCAAAGAAAAGCGTCTGGACTTCTGTAAGTTGCTTGAAGACATTTCACCTCTCATCCGAGAAGCGTCTTCAGGTCTAAGGTCAAATGGTGGAGAGTCCCAGGGGTCCCAGGGGGTCCATGTCCTGCAAGAAGGACATGGACCCCCTGTTGTTACTCTACCTAATCACACGAGCCAGGGTTTGAAAATGGGTGTAGGTCACAATCAGGCCATGTCCATGCTAATATGTTTTTGTTTGAAAACGCATCTTTTTCTCTCCGTTTTGGCCTTCTGTCCACACTGAGACGGCGTTTTTGGTCAAGGAACACGGAGCTTTTTTGAAAATGTTCTCCAAAGGCGATGAAAAACGTCTTTTGAAAACGATGACGCATTTTACTTATATGATGCAGTCATGTGACCAATTCAACTAAGATGGCGGATGGCATTGTAGTCTTTATTCTTGCTCGCTTTTGCAACGTTGTACTCTTGTGTTACTCACAGCAACAACTCCATCTCATTGTCAGTCCATTTAAAAAAACCCGGTGCTTTTCCTCGACAGTTTGCTGCGACATTTTAAAGAGCCGGAAACTAAATAAACAGAAGACGGAAATGACGTAGGTCGAATCGTCTTACGTTTCATGCATTCGCTGTGCAGAACATAAGCGTTTTCAGTCGTTTCTTTTCGAAAACGACTGAAAATGACAGTGTGGATGCGGAGCATTTGTAGACGAATTAGCGTAGACGTAACCTCAGCCAAGGTTTCGGGTGAACCCGCTGTGAATCCTATCCCCACCCTATCATGTTATTGCCTGAGGTCAAAAGGCCCAGGGTGTGTGTTGGCGTTAAGGCGTCTGGGAAGGGATCTCTCCACCATTTGACCCTAGAACTGAAGAATCTTCTCGGTTGAGAGAACGTCTTCAAGCAACTTAAAGAAGTCCAGACGATTTTCTTTCCAAGCTCCTTAGACTACAATGGCCTGGATGACTGAGAACACAGACATACACTGTATCATCTACCTTCCAAACTCTGAAAGCTTAAATGGAATGGGCTTTCCTTGTATAAAATGTTACCCTATTGGGTTGTATGCATTCATGCAGTATGAGCATATATTATATTGGAATATTATTTTCAACAGCAGCACGGTGGTGCAGCGGTTTGCACTGTCACCTCACAGCAAAAAGGTCCTGGGCTCGTGTCAGATGTATGTATGAGCTTGCATGTTCCATCGAGGTACTCCAGCTTCTTCCTGCCTCTCGTCATATTAAAGCTAGGATAGGCTCCAGCCCGTAAGACTCAACTCACAGAAGATGGATGGATGGATCTAGCTGTTTTTCCTGTTTTGTTTCGTTTTAATGTTGCATTTACATGCCCGCTGCTATAACACCAAATGCTTTCAACCAGCCTCTGTAAGCATTTGGGAAAAGAGGAGACGTAGTGATTTAATTTTGAAAGTAAAATGTTTTCATATTCTTGCTAAATATGAATGTTTCTGCTCAACAGTTTGGGCCTCGGCGGATATCTTCATCGCTTCAAAATGCTCCAAACGTTTTCAGTGGGTGACAGGTTTGAAGTCAAGGCATGCCAGGTTAGCTCCTGCTGCTGGAATGTGTGCAGAACATAGTTTGGAATTGTTGCTGAAATGACAGAGACCTGGAAAAAGACATCGACTACATTATGTTGCTCCTGCATACATTACAACCTGTTCCAGCTGAGATTGGGTGAGAGGTGGGGTACACCCCGCACAGGTCACCGGTGTGCTGCAGAGCTAACACACACAGACACACAGACAACAATTCACACTCATGTGCACCTACAGCCAATCTAGAATCACCAGTTTATTTAACAAGCCTGTCTCTGGACAGTGGAATCAAACCCACTCACACACAGGGGGGACGTGAAAACTTGTGAGCAAACAAAGACTTGTTCCTGAGTCCATGGAGAGATTTCCACCACAGAACTGTGCCTGATTTTCAGGGCCTGGAGATTAAACCCATTGCCCCTGGTTTCCTATCAGTGTTATCACTATATAAAAACAAAATTGACCATTTTTTTTTATTCTTTGCTTGAGGTGTTTTCTATATGCAGTAAACACAAAATCACTAAATTCATATTGATGCTGTACATGAGTGCAGGCTTTGCAGGCATTCAGTCAGCTGCACCATATGTGCCTGTATACATTTGCTGCAACAAATGGGAAAGATGTGAAACTAGACTTTCTATAAACGTTACCATCACCACTTATTTAGCCTAACATCCATTCATGCTACACCAGCTCTCCATCAGAGTCTGACTGGGCTGCTCCCACCCACCACATTTTTCTGAGCCGCATTGTCATCGTTGTTCTTTGCCCCCCCTCGCTGTCAGCATCCTTCGCTCTATCCCTCACCTGCTGCGCGCGCATCGACCCTCAGAAAACGCTTGCCAAATGAAAGCCGGCAGCCCGTCCCAGCCTGCGCCGGGGCTAAGCACACAAACAATCAGGTGCGACGTCAAGAGGCTAAAGCAGAGGAAAGATGGGAATTTGCCTTATCGGTGGAATCACTACGAGATAATGCAGCGGTAAGCCAGCAAAAACACAAATGGGAACACAACAGGGAAACTAACCTGTCACAGTTCTGCATTTACTTCCCCTCTGAGTAATATCGACATCAGCAAGTGAGCAAAAGCCCATTTCTTTTCAAAGCGTTTTCTTCACAGGGGAAATTTAACAAACCTTTTTGTCTATGGCTTGGATTTGCTGTTAGGAACTTCATCCAGTACAGAATTATGACTAATAAGGAGAAAAAACAATATGATCACAAGGTGCAGCTGATTTTGCAAATCTGCTTTGGCCTCAAGCTAAATCGTTTATTTATTAAAATACATGAAGACAGGAAAGAAGAGATGGAAACCTCCTGTAAAAATGCTGTTGTATTACAAACATAGCTCCTTCACATTTTCTGTGTATTAGAGAGAAAAACAAAGCAGTGCTTCTGTCTCTTAGTACATCAAGAGTGGTATTAAAAGTGTGACCGATGTGCCTCCATAAAGTAACACCTTCATTCCTTCCTGTCTAACACAAAAGCCATGCTCGCCTTTCACTGTAGCTTGCTTAGATGTACAAGAGATACCCTTATCGATTCCCCCCATTGGCTTACACTGCTGACGAATGTCTCAAAGGCTTAATTCAAAGGGAGTTCAAAATAAGATTACTGATTTTTATCACCTGGCTGCAGACAGCAGGGGTGAGAGAGAGGGAGAGACTGACAAAAGCCATCAAAACTGAGAGAGGAAAGGTGGCTCAGAGGGACGAATCAAGCATTGGCGGATCACAGCGTGCTCCTGGCCCGTTAGAGTGAGCGAGGCTAAGTGCTTCCAGGGCTGTTATAAATAACGGCAAATTGTTTAATGCCTCAAATGAGTTATTTGTGACGGCTGACACAGCAGGACTGGAAGGGGAGAAAATAAGAAGGAAGAAAACAGAGAGATGTCGAGGTGGGAGGAAACGCCACAGAATGTGAAAAGCACAAGTAAACAGTCTCAAAGACCTTGGTGGAAATGAAATATCCTGGTTCAAATGTTGCTGCAAACATGAATGTAACAGCACAGTTTGATCTGGTTATTCAAAACTGCATTAGCAGCTGTTTCGAACAGTTACCAAGATAATTTACACATACAATTTGAAGATAAAGTCATTCGAAAAACTAAGTACACCCCTAATGCTTTCATAGGAATTCACCACAAAGCCAGGCCACGCAACGTTCAGAGAAACAGGAAAAAACGCTCGAGCGTTTTCGAGCTACAGGCCTCAGTTAGCATGTTAAAGTTCATGACAGTACAATTAGAAAACATATGGCTTGTTTGGAAACGTTGCCAGGGGAAAATCTCTTTTTCTTGGCCAATGTTGCTAAAGATAGCATAGCAGGGATGGTGGTGGAGGGGTGATGATTTGGGCTTGTTTTGCAGCTGCAGCACTCAGGCATCTTACAGTCTTTGAGTTGACCATAAACTCGATATAGTCAAAAGTGAGACTATCTGTTCAACACAAGTGTGGTTAAAACTGGGTCATGCAACAGGGCAATGGTCCCAAGGACAGAAGCAAAAAGCAGAATGAATGAAAAAGTACCAGATGTGCATTGCAAGTTTGAGCTAAAAAAACTTCCCATAGCCATGTATGCTTTGCATGCTAGGATGTGGCAATGTACTATATCTCACGCCAACCGGTCACAGCAGATGGCCCCGCCCCTCCCTGAGCCTGGTTCTGTCAGAGGTTTCTTCCTGTTCAAAGGGAGTTTTTTCCTTCCCACTGTCGCCAAAGTGCTTGCTCATAGGGGGTGATTGTTGGGTTTTTCTCTGTATGTATTATTATAGGGTCTACCTTACAATATAAAGCGCCTTGAGGCGACTGTCGTTGTGATTTGGCGCTGTATAAATAAAATTGAATTGAATTGAATTACTATAGCTGTCCAGAGGTCTCTCTTGGCCAGCAACTAGCCATGAAATGAATGTAAATTCTCCATGTTCTCCTAATTGCTTTTGTTGCTCCAGCCCAGGACACATCTACCCAGTAAGCTGACTGAACATTCTCGCGTGGCTTGTAATGACGCATTTTTGCTCACTTGGATTTTCATCTGTGTGAAAAGTAGACCAACAAAAGGTGTGAAAATGCTCTCAGAGAGCTATGTTTAAACAAATACCTGCAAAGGTCAATGAACTGATGTCATTTTGTAAAGAAGAGTGGACCAAAATTCCTCTAAACGGTGAGAGCCTGACAAAGTCATGCTGCTACAAACTATTGGAGCACTGGGATACTTATTTTTCATAGAATTGCAGAGACCAATGTTTAACCTCTGGTAACAATTTATGTAATGGTATAAAACCAGAACTTTAAAAAAAAGTCAGAAATTGGGTACAGGGTTCCCCCTTCATTTAAAATTTAGATCTTTTATATTTACTTATTCATGCACTTCTAACACACGTCTTCAGACTGCAGGAATAATGCGGCGCACAAGGAGAAAAACCACCACGCAGCTGATACACATGATGGATACAGAATGAAACTTGTCAGAATGGATTACATGCTTTTCATCTGACTTAAATATTCAGTATAGCCTTAAAACCTAAGAGTAAAATTATTTTTAACCTTATTTCTTTTTGTATTTGGCAGAACACGGACTGTCTTTGGATACTGTACCATAAAATCTAAGAGAAACAGTGCAAATATGTACCCTTTACTCTTTCAGAAAATGTATTTACCTTTTTGACCTCTCAAAAGGTACACATAGGCACCTGGACACAGATTCTTCCTGTAGGAACATAAATTGACTTTTACTAGAATTCTTTTATCTAACAGTGTGGCTACACAAATAATACTCTAAATTCTTTCTTTCTTTCTTTCTTTCTTTCTTTCTTTCTTTCTTTCTTTCTTTCTTTCTTTCTTTCTTTCTTTCTTTCTTTCCTCTCTCCCTAAGTTTCAGTCCCTCTTTGATAACTTCAGAGAAGTTTGAGGGGAAAAAGGACAAAAGCATGATTAAGCATACAGAAAGATGGATATATATTCTTTGCAAATATATAAATCCTTCGGGGTTATGTGCTGTAAAAGTTTTCCCCTTTCCATACTTTTTTTCTTTTCTTTTTTTTTGGGGGGGGGGGGATATTTGTCACACTTACATGTTTCCGATCAGCAAACAAACTTTAATTTCAGTCAAAATAACCGGAGTAAATATAAAAGTTTTTAAATGGTGTTTTCATTCATTAAGGGAAAAAAGCTGCCCAAACCTACCTGGTCCTGTGTGAAAAATTAATTACCCTCTAAATCCAATAACTGACTGTGCAACTTTTGTGATGACTCACAATAAGTCTTTTGGCCCCGTCTTCTTTGTAAAACCGCTTTAATTCAGCCACCGAAGAAAGGTTTTTGAGCAGAAATTGACTGTTTAAGTTAATCCCAAAAGATCTCAATCAGATTTAAGTCTGGACTTTGACTAGGCCACTCTAGTTTTTTTTAAAGGCATTCAGAGGTTCAACTTGCATTCAACTTGCTGGTGTGTTTCAGGTCATTGTCCTGCTAAATAACCCAAGTGCTTTTGAGCTTCAGGAAATGAATTGATTCTCTGGTAGAGAGCAGAATTCATGGTTCCATTAATTACAGCTAGTCTTCCAGGTCCTGAAGCACCAACGACTCTACCACCACCATATTTGACTTTTGGTATG
Organism: Aulonocara stuartgranti; assembly: GCF_965226115.1. Taxonomy (NCBI): domain Eukaryota; kingdom Metazoa; phylum Chordata; class Actinopteri; order Cichliformes; family Cichlidae; genus Aulonocara; species Aulonocara stuartgranti. The sequence continues at coordinate 33,272,202 of NC_138943.1, read as the reverse complement.
ATGTTCTTTCTATGAAACGCTGTGGTAGTTTTACACCAGGTGTAATTTGCGAAAACCTTTCAGGATCATCGAGATGTTTTTGGCAAATCTGAGGCAAGACTTTGTGTTCTTTTGGGTCAGCGGTGGTTTCGCCTTGACACCTCCTGGATGAATCAATGAGCTCTTGGGGTAATTTTGGTTGGTCGGCCAATCCTGTTGAAGGTTTTCTCGATTTGTGGATAATGGCTCTCGCTGTGGTTCACTGAAGTTCCAAAGCCTTAAAAATGGCTTCGGAAACCTTTCCAGACTGAAACAACAGTCTTTGTTTCTCATCTGTTCTTTTACTCAGTGATCTGAAACATGTAAGAGTGACAAATATGCGCCAAAATAATAAATCAAGATCTCCACATTTATCATTTTGCCAAAAATAAAAAGCAGCAAAAAACCTTTAAAATGTTGAGATGCGTGTGTTACTTGCAGATAGTGTTTCTCACAGTCGGTGTTTAATTTTGGAATTAAATAGTCTTTGGTAATCTCTACTTCTACTATCTGAACTCAGTGGGTGTGGCATCAACTGTGACACTGTCAGCAACAATGACTGAAATCTCCTAACCCCCCCTCCCGTTGATCCAGATGCTGCTGTGCAGATTAAGGCCCTGACATATGTGCCACTGGTCTATGTATAGTACATTTAACAGCTTTGATCTCCCGTCAAGTTGGACGTGAATCACGATGCCATCTGGTGGAAACCCAATACGAGGCTCACCAACAAGGTCGTATCCAAGGGCTCAGCCTCATCTACATCACCCTTTAATCTGGATCAAAATATTAGAGGCATCATGGCTGATGGCCTTTAATCATTTTGATGTGCCGTTAAAACAAACCTCTTTCCTCGCGCATGCCACGCCGAGCCTCTGCTGATCGCCGCAGCCGGCTTTGCGAGAAAAAGTTGTGTCTGCTTTTGCTGCCTTTCAGTCTGAGCAGGTCTGACAGATGTGGTGCACGGTGGTCAAATATTCATGCACGACTGGATCACCTACCGTAGAAAGAGAGCTTTCCTTTCACTGTGTTCATTCCCCTGGAGTTTTCAGCCACACACTCGTACGTGCCGGCATCCTCCTGCTGGAAATATGGGATTTCCAGCACGCCGCTGGCCTTTCTCATGTCCACTTTCCTAGGGAATGGCACATTGTCGACTCTCCTCCAGCTTATAGAAGGTGCTGGGCTGTGAAGAGAGGTAAATGTGTTTTTGAAGCTGGTAGGGTGACACAAGAGACAAAAATGTTTATATGCATTTACCTTTATTGGAAATGATAAAGCAGAATTAGAGTATGAGCTGCCAGAATGTAGAAAGCGTGTATACCAATTATCTGCAAGAAAATTTTTAAAAAGTATTCTTTTTATAAGTAAAACCATCACTGAGTCATACTTCACTCTTTCAGTAATTTTCAAGACTGGTGGATGTTGTGCTCGAATAAACCTTGAATTGAAATCTATAAGATCCAAGCTTCAAGAGGAGACTCTGCGAACTATGGATCAAATTCAGATGGCTTACCCTGTAAATGTCCTGCACCATAATTTTCATAAAGAACATGATGGCGTTCAAATCATCTAGCTAAGCAGATTGCATATATTAGTATCTGTTATGTGGAAAGGTGTCTTGCATACATGAAGCATTAGGTTTACACTGATCTGATATTTGGATTGTAAATTGATGTGATACTGGATACTGACAAACTTAAATTGTGTGTTGTTCTGTGAATACACCAGGCATCAGCAGTAGTGCGCTGATTGCGCTGTTTGAAGGTGCCGCACCAAAGCTACGTTTGTTTGCAAAAGATGACGACTAAAACGTTTGATGATGAGTCACCGTCGTCCTCTCCCTCTCCTTTCTCGCACGCTTTATGATTTAACAGTTGCTGAGAAACTTTTATTGCAGACGAGCTCCTCTGGTCCACTCCATGTGTGTGAGGAGATGCACACAATAAAACCGAGAGCAGGGAAGCTTTGCTGATGATAAATGGCAAAGACTCCTACACTGAGATAAAATAAGTGCATTAGGTGAATGAACTAAATAAAATGTAACCTTGATGCCTTTGTTATATTCTATGGTACAAAAAATATCAATTTGAATATAGAAACTGCATCTACTCTAGTCTACTGTTTCTTGCAGAAATGTCTTCATAGCCTTGCTCGTTTGCCTTCACATGCATATGAACTTGGTGACATCCTATTCCTAATCCGTAGAGTTTAATACGATATCAACCCACCCTCTGCAGCTATAACCGCTTCAACCCTTCTGGGAAGGCTTTCCACGAGGTTTACGAGTGTGTTTATGGGAATATTTGAACATTATTCAGAAGCACATTTGTGAGGTAGGACGGTAATGTTGGACAAGAAGGCCTGGCTTGCAGTCTCCACTCTAATACATGCCAAAGGTGTTCTATTGGGTTGAGGTCAGGACTCTGAGCAGGCCAGTCAAGATCTTCCACACCAAGTTTACTAATCCATCTCTTTATGGACCTTGCTTTGTGCACTGGTGCAAAGTCGTGTTGGAACAGGAAGGGACCATCCCCAAACTATGCCCACTATTTGGCTGAGCAGAGTATAGCCTTGTACACTTCATAATTCATCCAGCTACTTTGTTTGTTACACCAATCCAAACTAGAGACCCAGTTCTATTGGCAGCCATACATGCTAATACTATAACACTGCTTCTACTTTGTTAATTTGGCTACTTCTAAAATTTTGAAAACCTGTCTGATAGGTTGGTTTGATTTGATTTGATTTGATTTTTTTCAGCCTAATAATGGCGTCCCTCAACATCAGTCACTATCAGTCAACTGTGTAAATACTGAACTGAAAGTGGGGGACTGTGAATAAAAAATGCTGTAATTCATAAGCAGTGAATGCAAATAATTTGAATTAAAGTTAAAAAGTTAATCAACATCTTGACTGTTTGAACTGAAATCTACTGTGGTGGATAAAGAGGCAAAACTGGAGACAAAAAAACAACAACAAATATGGCAATTAATGGTGATTCTGAATGAAAGTTTAATGTGGGGATTTCATTCTCTGTGGATGTGAAGCTGCAAAAATAACCTAGCACCACAGAGTTTAGTGTAACTGTTCAGCACTTTTTTACTTTAGCCGTGTGTTTTGTGCTTCAGTACACTGTGTTACAAAGCTGTATATTTCAGCTGAAGATCCTTACACCACAACACTCTCGAATTTGTCAGATGTGCAGCCAGGCTTGAAACATACCAGGATTGTAGTGAAATGGCAAAGCACACGTTATGAAAACGTAACATTTTCTCACAACATATTTCTTTTAAATGGTCGTGAGCATGCTGAGCCTGTACTAAAAGTGAGCTTACTTTCCCAGGGCGAAGCATTCAAGTTTTACAGTGGATCCTTTGGCAACATGAACAAGCTCTGGAAACTGAACTTCAATCTTTGGCTCGTATTCACCCATAACACCTGAAAGAGAAATGCAAATGAGTGTTAGTGCAAAGAAAGATTTTTTTTATTCAAGTTTAACAAGTCAGGCAAAAGAAGTTAAAAAATACAGCGTTGTGGTTTCTTCTGTTGCTACCCAAAAGCTGAAAACATTTCTGTGTGCAGCATTATTTTTTTTACTTCCATGCTGAGCAGCAGACACCAGCACTGCTCTCAGCATTGTCACAGGATGCCCTCCCGTTGAAAGTAATGAGAAGAAAAAGCAAAAAACATATTCTCTCCATGTGGACATGCGACACGCTGATGTTCAACTGACAAAATCCAAAAAAGAAAACAACAACAACAAAAAGACTGAGAATTCATAGACGGTTTGAGCTTTTACATCCAGATGAGTTTCACCTCGTTGTAGCGCTAACAGCTATGAACCAGAAAATGGGCCCATAAAATCCCCCTGGGTGCTGCCACTGTGTCTACAAAGCTTCCTGTTGGTGAAGCAGCTCTGGTGGATTATAATATTGCTGCTGTGCATGCTAAAAATCTCTGGATAGGCAGAGAAGAAGACAGAATGTGGATTTTCTGCTGTTCTAGCTTTGGTATAGATGTATTTGAGACTCGTGTCTTACATCCATAGGAAAGAAAAGCACCTCTGAATTTTATTCATTTCCCTTAAAACGACACTGAGGTAAATTACATCAATGAATTTGCTACTTGGCGTGCTGTCATTTCTCCCAGCTCTGCCAGCGCTCAGCACGGGTGCACAAAATGCCGTTTCTAAGGTACTGTCATCCACCAATGTAACAACAGGTTTTTCCCCCTTTGCTGCAATTCAGGGCTGTGTTGCACAAATAGCTCTAGAGATGTAGGAAACAGGCCAATTTCATCTCGTTGATTTGGTGAGGCATGTGTTATCAGGATGGCTCCCTGAGTGACTGTGAAAGCTCATTCAGATCCTTATCACAACTGTCACTGAAACTTAACCACAGCACTATCACCCATATTAAAGCAGACAGGAGGAAGTGGACGGGTAATTGTCTCATACCATAACCTTTTGTAGGGGACACATATTTAATGTGCCAACCTGAACCCCCCCCACACCCCACCCGCACCCACATCCCCTACCTGAGCTCCACTTCATGACGATGAGGTCGAGCTGACTCCTGATATGTTGGTGTTGCTGCTGTGCTGAACTAATGTTGTAATGAAAAAAGTGCAGAAGCAGAGAATGAAAGTGCTTTGGAATCTCTGCTGGACTCACCACTGACCAACTAGCTTAGCCGTCTTCTTGATATTAGATTTAGTTTCATCAACTTTTTTTAGTCCGACAGACGATAATAAGATAATATGTAAAAAAACATTTTGTGTTTATTTGCGACTTCTATTAAATTAGTGTGTATACTCACAAACACTGGATAAAATAGCAAAATTGCAGGTAAAAGTAATTTTATATTTATGAATGTAAAAATTGCATCTTCGGGGAAATGTCTTTATTAAATCATTCAAAATGTTTATCTTTTGAGTTTATTTGTGTTTGTTTATGCATAAAAACATTATTCCCTTTAAATGTTTTCAAACTCAATACACTGATATACTGGACTTATTCATAGAAAATTCTACTTAAAACCATCAAGGTTATAACAGTTAATTAAAAACTGAAAAACTCAAACTAGGTGAGGAAAACATTTTAGTTAAAAAAAGATGAAAACTAACTGGAATACATGTCCTTCAATGAAACAAAAATAAAGCGAGTGTGTCTTTGCTTTCAGTCTTTGTTAGTTTGGTTGAACTTGTCAGTTCCGGTTTGGAAAGGCTGTTTCTGTTCCTGGAGACTGGGACGTCTGCACGGCATGAAGCCTTGTGTCTACATTGTGAACTTACTATAAACATATTACATCTTAATGCAATAAATACTTCATGTTATATAAAAAAGTTATGGTCCTGTCGTTTTGAACCCTATGTTTTAGACTTTGAATTCAGGGTTATTATTAAATTCTCTGTTTGATGATGTTTTCTAGCGTTTGCTGTTTAGAGTTTCTTTACTTCTGTAACTGTCAGTTTCATATTTAGCTTTAGTTTTCCTTTGTCTTGGCTTCTATTTATTATTTCATTTTATATCCAGTTCATCGTCTCATTCAGTGTTTAGTTTTTAGTTGTTGTTACATTGTTGTTACATTCTATCCTGTTTTTTCCCCCAGTGTAGATTTCATACCAGCTGCATCATTCATTTAGTTTAGCCTAGCCTCCCAAATGTCTCGTTGTAATTTTTTGTGAAGCTTCATCTCTGTCTCATGTTACTTCCTGTTTAATGTTGATGGTCATTTCAGTTTTACTTCCTCATTAATTATTATCTAATTTAGTTCAGCTGTGTCTAGTTTCCCAGGTGTCTCCGCTCTGCCACAGTCATATATATAGTTGCTGTCTTCCTTTGTCGTTGTCAAGTTCTCTGTTAAACCTGTGCTGTTTTCTCTGTTTGCTATTCCTAATATGCAACCGTTTAAGATACTTTGACTTCATACAGAGCCTGAATAAAGGTTTGGTTTTTATTCATGAAGTTCTGTATCAAGAGTTTGATTTTGGTTCTTTTTGGCACCTCATGCTAAAAATAAATGAACACTTAAACTAAGCATTTTTTCAAATGATTAAAACAAAATCGAAATATTGGAAATCAACCTTAGAAACAATCTGAAACTAAGTTTCAAACATAAACTTAAAACAATATTAATATTAACACATATTAATATTCATGACCAGTGGTCATTAATGTAAATCAAAGCAAGCCTTTATTTCTAATCATAGGTTATTATAACTGAGTTAAACATTAACATTAAAGCTAGTATAGCATGTAAGTCATGTAAAAAAAGCTTAAAGTGTGCGTTGTGATTAGAAGTGATTCTGCCTACTTAAATGTCGTTTTTTTTATTACATCAAATCATCTATCATTATTGGGAAGATTATATTAAATGTCCTTTATGACATTCTCATATTTTTCAGCATTACTTAAGAATATGGAACATGCTTCTGGGATAGAAGCCTACAATTAGATTACTTGCTGAGAATGACCTTTCATCTGAAGTGGCTTGATAAGGCCAGCCTTAAGCATTAGGTCCACATGTAAAAGGACAGGCTGAAATTAGCAGAGGAGGAGATAATTAACCTTTGAATTTCATTCGTGTTCTTTGAAACAAAGTTTTTTGGGAGGTACCAACAGTAGCCATGTTGGCTTGCTACTATGGGTATGACCTGTACAAATTCTAAAGAGCGCTGCACTAAATCAGCCAAGTGATTCTGGCTTTCCTGTTGTATCAAAGAAACTGCCGTTTTGTTTTGTTTTTATAACAAAGGACCACAGAAATAGAAATCTGTTATCAAACCAAACATTCAAGAAAAACACTAATGGTTTGTCTTTGTAGAACACGAGATGTTTCATGATTATTTCCTATTGCATTTACAATGTGCACTTAGTATGCATATGCATGCAACACTGCAAAATCACAGTTTTGGGGGATGTAGTGTTAAACTGCAATAATTTGTCAGCATTGAAATAAACCCTGCTTTGCTCCAAAGGTTGAGTAATAGACTGAGACCCAGCAGAATGATGAAGCACACAGCACATACTTTAGGAAATGAAGTAAATCAGTGACTACATACTGCCCAATATTGCCTTTAACTAATTTAATTATATGTAATTTTTCCAAAACATTCCATGCATAAATAAACCTTTAATTTTATATATATTTTAGTTACATTTTACTCAAATGACTGTTCTGATGTTTGAGGGTGAAGAATCATTTTTGAGTGTACCCCAACAGTCTATAAATTCTATCACAAAACAGTAAAACCTTTTTGTCGCACTAACCAGTGTTCTTATATGCTGTTAACTGGCATAAGTGTGAGCTCACCATCACTGCGGAGCACAAGTGGAGTGGGCGGGCCCTGGACACGGGTCTTGGTGACGGTGTTGGTCACCACACAAGTGTAGTTGCCAACATCTGAGGGCTCCACTTTAGCAATGTACAGATTCCCTGTCTCCTGGGAGATGAAGCGACGCGTATCCTGCTTCACAAATGTCGGGTACTCATTGAAGATCCAGGAAAATACCAGATCTGTGGATAAGGATATAAAAAAATATATTTAAATGCAGGAAGGGCTCATGAAAAGGGTAAAGGGAACTGAGATTTTTATGGGTGATGTGGCTGCGGTGTGAAATAAGCTTGAGACCACCTCTGGGGAGTGAAAACGGTGACTAAGTTGTATCATGCTAAGGTGAAAATTGATAACAGGATCCGTGAGAGGTTGAAAACAAATGTAATTATCCGGATTCACTTTAATGACCATTTTTCATGTTGATTAGGTCTGAATATGCAAATAGGGATTTGGGAGATGGGGTTTGTGTTGTCATGAATAATTACTGCTCCCTAGGCACCCTACTAGAATTCACAAAGGAGTTTCCAACAAAGATGGCAAAAAAGTAGATAGGGACAATAATAAGCAGAAAATGAAAAGAAATGATAAAAAACAAAAAACAAAATAAAAACCCAAACAAACAAAAAAAGGTAAAAAAAAAAACTCTTTAGTCCAGATAAACCAGGCAACTGCCTTCAAGAAACTTCAGTCCAACTGGAAGGATTGTACCAAGAAGAAATACTCTGAAAGCCAGGAAACTTTGCATTTAGCATTCAACAATTTCTCTAAACATAAGTTTAGGAATTCCAGTTATTATCACTTCCAGGAAGTGTATCCATAAATGACAAATGCCTGTGATTGAACGGTGAGAAACCATTTTGACCAGTTTGTGTTATACTGTGATGATCAAGTTTTCCTTTAGTAAAGGAAGTGCAAGCTAAAAATAGTTAAACTACTACTTTAATCACATTTAGTGTTAGCAGCAGTGCTAACTGCTAAACACATTTCAAGATCAAAATGAATCGATTATAGGCTTTTGTCTCCTTCAAAAAACCCTTAAAGCAACACGCTTCTCTATCTATTTATATATACACACACATTCTCATTTTGCTATCTTAGTGAGGACATCTAATTGGCATAACGTTTTCTCTAGCTGCTTACCCTAACCATTATAACCCTGACATTAAAACCACATTTTGAGCCTCAAAAATTCCTTCAAACTCGTGATGTGCGTCCCCACAAGTACAGTAGAATGCCAATTTCTGGTCCTCACAAGGATGCCTAAACAGGTACACACACACACAGACACATGTACACGCACACACACATACACACACACGCGTGCGCACACACACACACACACTGCATACATGTGGGAGCCAGTCAAGTGCAGCAGTACCTCATGGTAAGAGCTTACACCCGGGTCACAAAATCACAAAGCTAACCAAGAATCAAAACACTGCAATCATCTTAAACCCCAACTCAAACCATATTGATTCAGTCAGCAACATTTCACTTCTCTTTGTTCCAAGCAAACAAAGACTTTGTCAGCACAGACACTGTGTTACAAACACAACTATGATGCAAAAGGTTTTAAATAAGCATGTAGGTGTCAGCTGCTCCCTGCAACGCCATGCTGGAGGTTTTGAAGATAAGTGAGGCACACATTTCCAGGTCATGAGATCCAAGAGTTTGCCAGCAAATAATTGCTTATAACAATACCAAGGATTACTTTGAGTAGTTAGCTTTGAGTCCATTCATATGAGCCAGCCTTAAATTCACAGACATCAAAGCTGCTTGTTTCTACACAACCTTTTGAGCAGCCGCTGAGAAAGGGGTGAAACTGAAGCTCACTGTAATGAGACTTATCTTACCGTTAAAAAGCCAGATCAAGACAAAGGACTTTACTTCAGGCACTTATCTGCTTCATTAGGCCTCTGATTTGACATTATGGGAAGTTTTAAAGAAAGAGAAATATTAGAAAAAGCAATGGTCTAGACAAGTGTTGAGGAGTTATTAAAAATGATAATAATTACTCCTAAAAATAATTAATGGCTGGATGTCACAGTAGATTAAATTAAGTAATTGTGAGACTCCAGCAACCTGGTCAATAATCTAATTTAGTGCGAAACGGTGCTTAAATTGAGACAAATGCTCAGCAGAAAACATGTAAACAACAAGTATTTTAGGAACAAAACCCAGCATATACACTGTGGTCACTCCTACTGGGACCGTAATTCATCCACTGACATCATCTCTACTGCTGGTTTCACAGAGAAACCAGACACGCAATTAGAAATGAACACGGAGTGTTGCTATGGCATCTAAGATGAGCCCGAGCAGTAAACGTACCCCATACGCGAGCAGTTTGTCACAAACAGCGTTTCCCAAAGCCTCTATTTATCTTTCAGCAGCGATTTGAATGAATATAGAATCTAAAATTTCAAATTCAAATTCAAATTCAAATTTTATTTGTCACGTACACAGTCATACACAGTACGATATGTAGTGAAATGCTTGGACAACTGCTCGTGACCTAAAGAAAACAAAAAAAGGAAAAGGCTATGAATAAGATAGGAAATAAATATGAAAAATTAAAAAGGGTAAATTTAACTAGGAAGGAATAAAATATAAATTAAGGTTAAAAATGAAATAACTGTACAACACAAATTAGAATGAAGGGTAAATTTAACTGGGAAGAATAAGATAAACATATAAATTAAAGTTGAAAATAAAATAACTGTACAACAAAATACACAATACACAATATAGAACTATATAAGAATGTATGAAGAAATCTAAATATAAATAAATATATACACAATAACAGCAGTATCAGTGGGTGAGGTGATCACTTTACAACTTTAGTCACTTTATTGATGTCAGCTCATCAAATCTGAATGTTGTGACATAATCTGCTATTGTGGCGTTCTGCAGTCAGCATTACTGACAGCCATGAACTATTCTCCTGCTGCGCTTAATCAAACTCCACCACTTGTTAACGGACTGGCAATTAAGCAAAACACCCTTAGAGGAACCCTTCCCTTCACCTCCTCTAGCTGCTTGGCAATTTATCACAGCAGGTCTGCATACTCCTGCTGGCTGTAAGGAGCAGGTACTGTACCGATCAGTGCCATTTGAGGCTTGGGCTCTGGCCACTGTGTGCACGCAGAGCCGAGCACAGACCGATGACACAGCGGAGATCCGTGGGGACGAGGGACACTTCAAGGCAGGATAAGGCATGTTGTTTGTGTTTGTTTCCTCTCCAGTGCTTTTGGACTATGGCTGCACCTGCTCTCGCTCTATGTTTAAAACCCATATGACTACATGGCACAACATGAGCCGGAAAATACCGCAGAGAGCACAGACATAATGAGATGTCTCACACAGCTGGCCGAACGGTCCTCACACAATCATCCAGGGCATTGATTTTATGGGTTACACAACACTGATATAAAAACAGGACATCTTCAAGACAAATTGTTGAAGAAATCCAGCTGCTCTGCAGAATTGCTATTACTGCCATGCTAAAAATATTCAGACTGCAGCTTTTACACAAGAACTGACTTGTTTTAGATTTCAATTTGAAAAGTGATGTTGAAAACACTATTTCAAAGCTGAATCATTAAGAAAGTTTAATGTTGAAAAGAATTATTTCTACAAGAGCTCAGTTTGGTATGTCAAAGAAAAAAGAAACTAAATTTAACTTCCAAAACATGATCCACGGAGAGGGGATTGCAGAAGTCCCAAAAGAGTTTTTTGTGGTTCCCCTCTGGGTTAAAGATCACTTTGCATGAGTCACCATGAATAAAGCTGCTTCGCTCACACAAAGAGATCCAGGAGCAGCTTCAAAGGACAGGCCTCACTGAATATTCAAAGAGCGAAGAAGACGAGGACGTCAAACATGCCCGTCTCTTTGCACAGATTTGCTATTATGGAAAGACGGAGCACGAAGACAAAGACGGTGGGCAGTAATCACCCAGCAGGTCTATCATTCTTTATGATGAGCTGAAAGAAAACTACTTCATCAAGTTGTGGCATTATGGATGGACAGTTAGACTGCGCTGTGTGAGTATATCAGCAGATATGCTTCAGAGAAGGTGGTTTCATAAAGATAAGCACATAAAATGCATATGCTCTAAAAATTCTGCACCAGAATGCAGCATAAATATATCAACAATACTAAAAGTGCATTTTCTATTCAATTGTGATTAAGAGATTTAATAAAGTAGTAGCTGTGTCATCTACACTGACTGATTCTGCTGGAGGTTTCTTCCTGTTAAAAGGTGTTTTTCCTTCCTACTATCGCCAAGCACGTGCTCATAGGGGGTGCGCGAATTGTTGGGGATTTCTCTGTATTACTGTAGGTCTTTATCTTTCCCATGTACTGCAGGATGCCTTGATGCAACTGTTATTGTGATTTGGTGCCATATAAATTAACTTGAGGGATTTTAGGGAGTCACTGTGGTCCTGTGTCAGTCAAAAGATGTTGAGTGTAATTAAGCAGCCAAGCTCAGTTCTTAGTAGGAACTGTGTGTCAAGCACCATATAGCTTCAGGATCACTGCTTCATTTAGCACTGACAGAGTAACTGAACAGGAACACTGGCCAGATGTCTCTCGTGCCACAGCAGCCTCAGTCATGGTGGCCGGCTGCTAGCTAAACTTACTGCTCAGCTATAAAAACACATTGCACACATAACAGCCAGCGCCACTAACTTAACATCTTGAAGGAGAATCTTTCTGTCACAAATCATAGTCCAGGAGTCCATGACACTTGGAACACTACAATCCTTTTTTCAGCATCTTTATTTTGAGAAATGATACTGCAGATTTAATTTAATTTAATTTGCATTAAATCAACAGCAACTGTTTCTGTAACATGAAATGACTTCATGTGTCATATAAACTCATTTGACTGGGTAAAAACTTTGATGATGACAGCACTTTTTTCATTTGGCCTAAATAAACAAAAAGAAGAAAAACCTTTAAAAAGCATATGGTTAATAGTTTACATAATGTCGTTCTGTATCGAGTGAAACACAAAGCATCTGCAGTACAACAACTATGCAAAGATGTACTTTCACTGCTTGGAAACATACACATATTTGCCCTCTAAGATACGCAGCTACCTTGAAATCTTAGCTTCTTCCTCCTGTTTTGTTTTCCATGTTTTATTCTCAACTTCATTTTTGCGTCTCCTTTTGTAACTTGTAATAAAACTTAGACTTAATTTCACGAGTTTCAGTTTTCCTGCTCTCCTCTGTTCACTGTGTTGTTAAGCCTACACCTCCATGTTCCCTCATTTTGTTACGTCCTGTCTTATTTTGGTAGCTCCTGTTTCTTTTCTCTTGTTCCTCTGTCTTGTCATCTTGTGTCTCATAGTTGGTGTTCTATTGTAGCTCTCCACTACATTATGTATTCCATATGTATGTAGTGGTGAGATAGTCTCTCAATCAGAGAACCAAGGTTACAATGTAACACACATTTGCCATCTTCCTAATCATTATGTTTGCATTTGTTTGTCACACTGTACTGCTGTCTTCCCTCACGTGTCTTCTGGTTTGGTTTGGGTTTTTGAATTTTCTACTTGCCTGAGTAAAGTTTTTTTTCCCAGTTGTTTTAATTATATCTACCAAGGTTAGGTTTTGGTAGCGTGTATGCGCGAGCATGTCATTGAAACATGATAGCTCAAAAACTAGTTTATGAATTCTGTTAAAACTGTGTAGGGATGTAGCGTGGGGTCGTGTTAGTAATCAAACAAAATTTCACTAAAATTTGTCAGGTTTCTAAGCCTTGTAACTTAGAAACTATGATTCCTATATAGTGTGCATTGTCATATACAACATGCAGAAAGTATGGTATAAGGATTTAAAATATCATGTTACATTTGACCTTTGACCTGTGCTTCAAGGTCACGAGCTTGATTTGAAGGTCAAAGTGACAGTAATACTATCTAGAGCCATTTAAACCTGTGATTGTCACTGCCATTGTTTGTAAGTATTTGAGAATTCTAAATAACACCTTATTAATTGTATTATTAATAATATTTATTGACTATATGCACATTACAGTAATTGTAAAATTGTTATGTATATAAAAGGCTATAGCATTTGAATACATAATAATTTGGATACATATACAATGTTCCCAGAAAGGTATAATATCCTTTTAGGCAAACAAAATAAACTTATGATAAAAAAAATAAAATATAGAAAATGCAATACTACTCCTTTAAAAGTAAATACTGCCCAGAGATTGAGTTCAAGTGCTTCTTATTCAACGAGTCTGCGTCTGGGTCTTTATTGCAGCAGCCCTTTAGTTTCCATATACAGTGAAAAAAACACAGCCATCAAAAGACGTATGCATAATGAATTCTGCCACTCACAGCTATGCTTCAAACCAAGTCATTAGAAATGCATTCAATTTTCTATTAAGGCTTTGTCCAGTGAAACTCCAGTGATATGAAAGGCATGTGCACTTGTGCTAACAGCTGATTTGAGGTAGAAAAAGGACATGCAGCAAATGAAAACTGAACAAATTTGCAGAGGAGTAAATAAATTTATAAATAAATTTATAAATAAATGTATAAAAATAAATAAATGCAACGGCTGTTAAATTCAGTGACGTCAGCCAGTCACTAAAAAAAAAGGTAGCCATGTTTTTGGTTTCGTGTAATGTGATTAATTTCTCCACAACACAGGCCCCGGCCTGCTTCTCATCCTCCTGCTGTTGCCCCAAGCCTGCACTGACACTGTCCCTGGGGGTGGGGGTGGAGGCGGGAGTGTTGTGTGCTTATCCGCTAAAAGCAATTCATATTAATTTGAACACAGACGACAATATTTACAACAAGCACGAACGACCAAAGATCTCGCTCTCTTTTTTTTTGCCAGAAAACAAAGCACCCATCTGTCAATAAAGAAAGACTTGAGGAGTTTTACTGTTACATCAGTATGGTTTGGCATCATAATGTATGATCAGCACCAGTAGCCTCATCACTTCATATCAATAATAGATGTAAGGGCACGCTGTGACAACAAGATGCATTTTTAATTGCCCAATTACAAAGCTGTGGGATGTGAGCATACTGCAAAAAAAAGAAGGCAAAAATTTACAACAAAACAGCACACAGTTGTCCTTTTCCAGGATGAATAATTCTCTGATTACAAGCGTCACGCACACGGTATTACATACTGAGTAGGAGGGGTTGCTGGGTATGTGTCAAACTGGGTAAAAAAAAACAAAAAACACACACTGAGCTAGTACAACATGATCTAATTTTTTTCTAAAGTACTTCATGAGCTGATGAGAGGAGGGCGCATGCAGCAAAACAACACGGCTGCACAACCCACACGAGGAAAGCCCCCGAAAACAAACGTACAATTTATTCCTGTTAGAATCTACGCGCTCGGTGATTTAGGAGAGCATCTTCAGCACACAGACAAGCAAAAATAAAAGAAACTCGAGAGACGCCTTCCACTGTTAGACTACTGTCATCCCACGTTGTGTAACTGAGTGCAGTACTCCCATATCTGCTCCAGGCTCCGAGAATCCTCTGATCCACTGTTTCCTTTACAGGACCGGACAGGATGCACATGCTCAGCGCTCTCGAAGCCTCAGGTGGGAGGAAAAACAGGACAAAAGACACACACACACACACAGACACAACTACTCTTGGAATAGACACAAGTGATTTCAGTCTTGAGTGCCCCTTAAAGGTCTCCCCCCATTAGAAAATAGAGGTCAGCAGCATTAAGTCCACGACTAAACACAGTAGTCGTGCAGTACAAAGAGCGCGGTTGGGTCACACTGGCAGCCCATTAATGCGGTCTGGTTTGAAAAAGACAGACAGCCTCTCAGCCCTTCTTGTTTCCTCTGATCCACACTGACAGACCGAAGGGGAACCGGACTGCACATTTGGGAGAAACAAACATCGCAGCGGCGGCTCGGTCTAAAAAGAAGCCGGCGCTGTAACCAGGTTGTGTTAATCCATTCTCCTTCCTTGAACTCTGCAGAAAGCAATTACCATAGATTCCTGCCATGCTCTGACACTGGCCTGTCAGCTGGGGAGCAAACGTGTGGATGCAGTGTGGAGGCAGCACCTCACTCTGCCTTTGTGCTGCAGTCTGGTCTGGCGGGGTGTGTCGTGCCTGATTCTGCACTCAGCCCCCATTTCCCTGTCTTCCTATGGCTGATTGTAAGTGCAGGTAGCATGTTTGATGACAGTGGTCACGTTGGAAGACACGCAGCGGAAAACAATCGCGGCTCCTGCTCAGGTCCTTGTTGTTTGATGTGGTTTTGGAAGCCAGGTCTTCTCGTATTACAGATTCAAGACACTCATAGTTCATATATCACGAGTCCTACAGTCATCACATTTTCCTCAACCTAAATTTAATTATTTTTCATTTAGTTGGAAAAAAATACTATGACTCAAGTTAAGATCCACTAAACCTTTAATAGTTTATTCAATGTGCATCTATTCATTTAACATATAATGAGATTTGCTTGTTGTTGCATCACTTTGTAGCTGACGGCCGGCTGCTATAACATGCTCCGGTTACATAAAGTATCTTGAATGTTCACTCACTGGCCACTTTGTTAGGTACACAGGTTTGACTGCTGGTAAATGCAAATCACATGTTGGCAGAGCAGTCAAGACAACCAGCTGAACTTTGAACCAATGGTCACATTACACAGACAGAAACTGTGGAAACTGAAATCCTACAGCTCTGCACTCATTTCTTTATATTTTGATTCCAAGAAGCCAGAATTTCTGGTTATTCTTTAAAGTGATCTTTAGTTACGAACACAGAAAAACTGTAAACAGATTTTGACCCATCATGCCGTACCATCTGGAAAGTGTCTATTTAGCGACGGCTTCATTTTAAAGCGTGACAATGATCCCAAACAGCCTGCTAATGCACTAAAAGCATACCTGGATAGGAAAACACTCAACAGAACACTTTCAGTCATTGATCGGCATCCCGAGAGCCCAGACCTCAACATTATTGAAGCATTATTGTGTGGGATCATCTTGAGAGAGAACGCAACAAAAAGCACCCAACATCCAAGGAAGAGCTTTGAGTGTCCTTGAAGAAGGATCCTTAAAAAAACACACACATCAAAGCTTGTCTAAGAGAGCTCAGGCTGTGTTGAAGATTAACCTTCCTGCCTTCTTGGGACCTTTTTGTGCCACTGCTATGTGTTAAATGGCTGCCATTTCCACTGTGTTCAGTGGAATATAACCAAACTTGCCACAGGATAGTTTTTACCTGTCAATGTTAATATTCCAGTGTGAATTCCTTAAATCAGCCTAAAATGGCTGAGCAGCAGAAATCCCCACACCCATCACCCTGGGGACCATTTTCTGCCCATTGACTTCCATTATAAACGCTATTTTTCAACCCCAAATTATCATCATATGATTTAATTTTTTCTTCTTTTCTTGGATGTCAATGAAGACTCAGGGCCTTGAAGTTTTAATTTTTAAATTGCAAAAAAAATGCAAAAAAAATAATGGCAGGTCAAAATGTATGTTGGTGCCAATCTTTGGTCCATCTAAAGGTCTACTTATAATGACAATCACATATTACTTCAACTGGTTTTTTGTGGAAATATTTAGTTTCGTTTTTTGGTTTTTGGGGCTTATAACACAGGGCGCTCATGTAATAACACTGGGATTTGAAGGGTTAAAACAACGAAAATATAATTAAAACTTTACATGAATATTTCAGGGAGAAGTAGTTTTACAAGGTTGGCTAATTTAAAGTGGAATAAAATATGGATATATGGTCTTTTTATGGCGTGGCTGAGAATGGTCCCTAGGGTGATGGGTGTGAGTTTTTTTAAAGGATGGCAGGAGGGATAATACCTGTAATACCTGTAGCTTACCTCTTAATTGTAAACAAACACAGTGTGGCCCCAAATTTCCGCTCATCTTGTGTTTACTAAGTAAATGAATTTCCTTCTATACCAAATATGCACTTTCAAACTAATTTGAATGTTTTTGTCTTCTATCATGTTCAGGTTTCCTCACTCCACCCATATCCCATGATCCTCGCAAAATATAAAGAAACAAGAGGTGGCTTGATCATTTACACCTGGACCTTAGCCCTGCTGTCTGCACAGTACTGTATGTGTACTACGGCAACCAAGTGTTGCAGGGAATCACTGGACATTCTGCTGCCACAGACTCTCATTAGCTTCACACCTGATGCTCTCTCTTACAAGCTGAGAACAGAAGAACAGGCGTGCACGCCACATCCTCCATGTTCATGTTTCGTTTCTTTCTTCTCTTCTCTTTGCTTCACTGCCATACATTCTCACTCCCCTTCCTCTTCCACGGGGGGGTTGCCGCACCCGTAAAATGTTTATTTGAGCAGGTTCCTCCATGCTCGCAAATTGCTGCAACGCTGCTGTGCTCAAGATCTATAAATATGTTTTACAATACTCAAACTCAGGACTTACAGCTGTGGACTTTTGCCTGCTTGCTGTTTTGCAACAAGGCAGACTACTCTGCATGTGATAACTTGCAAATTGTAAACGGTTGTAGTCATTTGTCCAAATTTCCTAAAACATCTGAAAATGCCAACAAAGAACGAGAAATGCTCTTTCTGATGTGCACAAGTAGCACAGTGTTTGGAAGGATTTTACATAGGGGTCAAATTCCCATCAACGCCGGCTGTGTATACATTGCATGACACAAACTGATAATTAGATGGATTCTATGTATGTGTTGCTCTAATGTGTTGGATATGCATTTCCTTTTCCCTCTGTTTTGCTTTTCTCACCTACTGTTGACTAAATAAAGGACGATTACAAGTGTAGTGATTAAACAGCATGTGCACATGTGCAGAAAACATGTGACCCCTGTCTTTTTTCCATGTAATTTTTATTGGGCATCATAACATGTGACCTACCTGCTTTACTTTCTATTCTCAGACACTCACAGTGGAGTTTGTCATCCTGGCATTAATATTTCTCTCTAATCTGTGAAATGTCACATTGCTCGTAAATTGTGAGACACTTCACGATCCCTGCAGTGCCCTGTTTGTGATGTAACATGAATATAAGAACAGGAATAAATTAAGCAAACACAATGATGTGAGGAAACATTGAAATCTTGCATGAATATAATTAAAATCTACACAGTGTGATACAGTCTAAACTGAATGTCTTTTCTAATTACATCACCTTGAACATGTAAACCGCGCAAAGTGCAGCAGCGGCAAGCTGGAGCAAAGATCATCGATGAGTCTAAGAACAACATCACCAGCAGTTTAACCTTTGATACCCAGCCCCACCTGTAACTGACTTTGAAATGCACGAAAACAAAAGGAGACGTGTGCCTCTGAGAAATCTGTTTTGACTATAATCTCTGTTCCCTGAAGGAGATGAACAAGATTGCAATATCCACGCAACATCTACCCGATGCTGCGTTAGCACAGGCGTCAGCTTGCATCATTCTTTCAACAGGTAAAAAGAGATCACAGCGGGACGTACGGGACACAATAAATCCCCAGTAGTCCTGCACTCGTGAGACACTCTCTGTTGCCACAGATGAAGCCGGCCCTTTACCGTGAGGAAAATAATGTGTAAAAAATATTTGCCCAAGAGCCACAGCAAACCTCCCCCTGAGTGTCCACCACTGACGCAGCTTTGCATTCTTTTAGCATTGTGTCACGATGTAAAGTCTCAAAAAAATCAGAATTGATGCAACAAATATACTTGTTCCATTCATTCTTCTTTTATGCAAAGATATAATGCCTACATTTCCTGCAATACAACTCAACCCCTGACAGGTCAGTTTAAGATGCAGGTTTGTTATACTGAAAGTTGCCAAAGCAGCAAGCCTCAAAGTGTGGGCTGCGGAGGTCTGGTTTGCTCTCGCTGTTCTTTCATTTTCAGTCTTGTCTTCTTCTTCTGGGTTGGCCAGCATCATTTGAGGCATTATTTCAGGCTTTGCGAGGCTCCCTCTGGAGTCACAAAATGCTTCGCAAATGCAGTACGACTCCCCCACATCGGTCAGCAGGCAAACTTTACAGAGCTGAAGTCTGTATTGTAGTTTTGTTTCCACTTTGATGCTGTTACTAAAGGGCCGTTTCTGTACTATTTGTCATGCCAGTGAACCACTGAGAAAATATTTTTTCATTTCTCGAATGTGAATCGTCGGGTAAGTTTCTCTGATTTATATCACTGTGAATCAAAAATCTTTATTAATGTATGGTTTGGTAAAAGTTGATAATCACACTTTGAAATGCATTCAAGAAAATAATGAATTAGTCTTATCTTTGAACTAAAGATGGTAACCAGGTCTTCTATAACTTGAACTCTTTCAACACATGAGAGGATTTTCTAGGGTATGACTTAACTGAGTGTGCACAGATCTGTGCACAATCCCACTAAGTGAGCTGAATTCTATGCAGCACCAGAAGCAGTTACAACTGCTTCTGGTGCTCTGAATTCAACTTACAACTGCTGTCCAATGCTCTGCTAGGCAAGCTAGGTGTGTGGACGGAGCTGTCATGTTTTCGACAATTGTTATTTTCCCCTTGCACAGCAGGTGACAGCGCATTTCTTCTGGGATGAAATCCCCACAGGCACTGAGGGATTTGTGTTTATGTGGCAGCACAGTGGAGCCCAAGGACATGCCATGTGACTGCAGCCTGGCAGAGGGGACGCAGTCGCTTACACGCCATTAAAAAAAACCCACAAAGAAAAGGAAAAAGGAAATGGTCTTTATACATGGAATGACATGAACGTATATTTGTGTGAGGCCGTGAATTACCCTCTTTTTAATGCTTTTATACCGCACACACAGGCGTGCGTGCACTCCAAACACAACCATAACAACAACTAGTGTAAACTTTAAGAAGCTTAAAGGAGATTGAGGAAACATGTCACTCACACATGTCTTTTGGGAAATGTGTGCGTTCTCTGTTCAGACTCCTCTGTGACCTTTTCATACGTGATTTGAAACTCCAATCAACTCCCGAGTGTCACTCTCAGAAAAATATCCCATTTCATGCCACTGTCATGTTGTTGGTTGCTTGTCTACAAAGTTTCTTCTTCGGCATGAGGTAACTGCTAGATTATATCAAAACCAGAAGGGTTTGCAGAAGAGGCTCTGTTGGCTCAGCCATGGACGGTGTGACAGTGACATGCGATATTATTTCAGAGAGCTGAAGTTTCCAGACAGATGAAGCGGGAGAAATATGATTGAATACGGGATTGTGAAAGGAGATTACTCATGGAGATTGAAATGTGTCAGCTGCTAATCAGATTAAGAGCAGAATAATCCCTGATGGGAAAAAAAGAGAAACTACTAAGTATGAGTCAACAAATACCACGAAATAAACATGTCGCTCCTCATGCTGCATGAAGAGATTAAAACTTCATATAGCCTTTATCAAAGTGCACCTTCAGAAGGAATTTAAATATCTTATTTTTGACAAGCAGAAGGATAGTTGAGCTGCTATTTGAATACTGTTGCCAGGCGACTGATCAATATACCAACAGAAAACCTAAAACAGGTTGACAACTTCAGGCAGCTATCATTGGACATGCTATGTTAATTTCACGTGACGTACTTTAATCTTATTTAAGTTTATAAATCTTTATGTTTTTCTTGGCTGAGCAGTTTAATATCTGTGATGTTTTAATGTCAGTAATAATAATATTTTCTGTATAATAGGTTAAAAGAAAGTAGAATAGTATGGTCAGAAAAAAACTAAATGCTCACTCAATCATAATTTGATCATAAATGAAAAATAAACTTCAGTATTTTCATATATTTCCAGCTCTCCTCACCTGAATGACCAGACAATAACTCCTTACAGGTGTGTCCAAATGCATGGCTGCATCCTCCTGAGGACCCGGCCTTTGCGGTCTAAGTGGGCCGGGTCCTCCGAAGGCCAGATGTACGGGGAGTTCGCTGTCATCGCCCCGGCTAGCTATCGAGCTGGTGGGTAACAGACGTCTCCGAAAACGTCGAAGCACTTTTCCAGACATGCGATGTCTTGATAAACCGAGCAGATATTTGACGTTTACACAGCTACATTCTCGCCTGAAAATATCTTAAAAGTTTATTTTTTGACCCAGAAAGAACAATAAAAGTAATATTAAAACTTAGTAGCGGCCGCCATTGTTGGAAATTGGAATTGGCTGTGCCGCGCTATGAATTCTGGGATATGGTAGGCCACGAAGGACACACCCGACCCATCCTTCAAATTCGGGGAAAAGGAGGACGCATTTGTCGGCTGCATTTGTCGGAGTCTATGAATTTGGACAGCCTTCGTTGCGTCGTTGTGACGTAATCAGTCTACAAATGCGGCCTCAGGAGGATGCAGCCCATGAATCTGGACACCGCCTACATCACGACTAGCATAAACTAGGATAACACAATAAGGGAAGACAAAATCACCACATGATAATATGCACAACTGTATCATCACCTGAGCAAGGTTGCAGAATAGTTACACCCTTATCTAATAGATTTTAGTAAGTCCTAATATTACCTTGTCATCTGTATTATAGTTAGTGACGCAATCCCTGTTTATCTGTCATTACGGTGTCATTAATCATAGTTTGTATTGTCACCAGTAATCAATCTAGGCAGCTGCTGTGCATGCTGCTTATGATATTTGCTTCCATAATATGCAGGTTACACGTCATGCTTATCACAAACACACATGTTGCTGTTATCACCACACAGTTATGTGTCTGTTTACTGTAGATATAGCACAAAGAGATGTGCTGACCAACCCCCCCCCCCCCCCCCCTAAAGATACACATGCACACATCCGATCTAATCCTGGTTTACATACAGCAGATATGTGCTTCCCTTCCAGCACATTCCCTTAATTTTCTGTTCCTTTGAAATCATTCTCTCTATCACCATCCCCATCTACTTCTTGTGTCCGAACGCATCTTTCTGCATGGGTGACTCCATGCTGCTTACAGCGGGCAGGACAGCTGTCTGCCACACATAATGTGCCCTCTGAGAACCCCCTCTGGCAGGTGGAAACCCACCAGAGCCTTGGGCTTACACAGAGGGTCCTAACTCCATGGGAAGATCTGCAAACATATGGCACTGAATAGGGATGTGCAGAGGTTTTCCTTGCAAGTACTACCCACATGCAGAATTTGATTAAAATGCAATGAGGTCCTTGTCAGGGAAGGAAGGTGGCTTAGGTGGCTCGACAGTCATTATTGTCCTGTTATTGACTGTCACTCTACCGATGCCACATTGTGATTCATCCTCTCTGTGCCAAAGGAGCATTATAAAACTTGACTGCACACGACTGAAAATGATTCCCCCCCCCCCCCAGTCTACCAGTGCACCACAACAAGCAGAGAATGTGTGTCATTATCAACTTTTCATATAACTCTTCGGGGTTTGGGACAGGGTTAGCTCGTTGCTGAAAGCAACTGGATGAAACTGTCTAATATTCTTTCTATTCAGAAGGATTGCTTTCAAACAAACCTTGAAATGCTGTCAAGCTTACAAGATGTCAGCCTGGGCCCTGTGCTTCGTACGTCGCTTACTACATCCAAGATCAAATGAAACATCCAAGACCAAACCATCGCGCTAACCGTGAGCGCGCTAATCCGGTTCCCCGAACACACCTGCTGTTGACGATTAGTACAGCTGGACGCAGTAATGTGAGATCACTGGGCGTAAAAGGGGCTACGCATCGATAGTAGAAACATTGATCGGCAACCCTCTGATTGGTCGGCGAAAATGTCGACGGAGCGCGCTCGGCTCGGTATTTTTCGGCAGCAGAGCAAGAACTCTTGAGTGAGGGATTTCAGGAGTTTCAGAGTTTAATCAGAACGCAAGGGAACACTGCAAAGGCTGCAAAAGCAAGGAGCGAGGGCTGGCAGGAAGTTGCTGACAAATTAAACTCGTAAGTAATTTAATAATAACAATAATAATGGAGTGGATTGATATAGCGCTTTTCAAGGCACCCAAAGCGCTTTACAATGCCACTATTCAGTCACTCTCACATTCACACACTGGTGGAGGCAGCTACGGTTGTAGCCACAGCTGCCCTGGGGCAGACTGACAGAAGCCAGGCTGCCATATCGCGCCATTGGCCCCTCTGGCCAACACCAGTAGGCGGTAGGGTAAATTTATTATATTACACTATATTATCCAATATTATATTACATTATATTATAATATGTTATATTTTATCCTCTTTCACATTAGAGCCACGACAGGACCCACTAGAACATGGGAACAGGTAAAAGTGAAATATAAGAATATTCTACAGAATGGTAATATTTATCACTTATATTGCTTTTAGTCTCTTGGAAAGAGACCCTGGAATAATCTGTTTGTTTATAACAGCAACCAAGAAAAGGGCAGAGCAACAAAAGACAGGTGGTGGTCCTGCACCCCCTCGTCAACAAGTTGGTTAAGTAAATAATACCCTCACGGGAAAATCGATATCTCTCTATGAGCACACTGTCGCGCTGAGCTAAAGGATCCTGTCTATCCCGCAATATACGCTGAATTCTGAGGACTCTCCTTATCAATCTTGCACCTTCCGCAATGGGTTGCTCGCGTATACGGACAGGACATGGCTGCGACAGACTTCCCAAATCCACCTTCGCTTTTATAGCCGTGGTCTCTCATCTTGATTACACGAAGTAATTTACAATTGCTACTCTGAAATATGAATTAAATCTGTAATAATCACATACATGTAATAGAATGTTAATAGTACATTTCCCTTTTTTAGGAAATGACCTGTGTGAAATCAATAAATGGATCAGGTGCTGCATTATCTTTAGTTACATTGATGTTATTTATTTATGGTGAAACAGTGGTGGAATATCGCTGTTGCTTTCGTATGAATGACGCGGGCATACCTGCGTGGCCGCGATCTAATCCTGTTTACATAAAGTGAACCTGCTCCCCAGCAGGTTTACGCTTACGGCTCTGTTGCTATGACAGCAAGTCCCGGATGGGCTTCGGGGAACCGAACGATCCAGGATCACGCGAAATCGTCAACAATCTCATCCAGCTAACTTACTTAGCGCGGTACAAAGAACAGGCCCCTGGTGTCGCATTCAGAAACAAACACAACACAGATTTCAAACATGTATTTTGACCAATTGAAAACTGCCAGGTTAGCGGCCTCTCTTACACCCTCAGAAAAGAGAAAAATACTGTTTCCTGAATATAAACCTGTGTTCTGTTGTTATCATTCTGAGTCTCCTTTCAGGCTGCCTGCAGATTGAAAAAAATGTCTTCACATCCTGGATGCATGGCCTTTTCCTCATTAGTCATCTTGTTTCTGTGAATTTATGAGAAAACACACACCATTGCGTATCTTTTGACACGCCAAACAGATTTGCAATAAAACAAGGACACAACTGAGATTGATGACTGAGCTGCTTCCTGAATTCATGTCTCTAGTAGAGCATGTAAAAGCTTTTCAACCGAGGCTCTGCAGCTTTTTACTGTTGTCCAGCATAGTGTTTCTAATCACACGAGCAGTGATATTCATCAAAACATTCCCTCGCCTGAACTGGAGGATTGTATTTAGGTAGCATGGTTTGTTTAATGAGTTCTGAATACTTGCTATGTCTTAACAGCTTGGCAACATTTCACACATCTTTTGAAATTAATTGTTTATTTAATTATACTTATTATGCTCTGTGTACCCTCAGAGAACCCATTTTTGTTAGTGACACCTTTGTAAATGAAGCAAACTTAAGCTAACGTTAGCTCTCTGTTGAAGCTCAGAGCCGACTACAGACACTCAGATTTCAATTCTTATTCATAAAGATGACAAGCCACAGGCTTTTAGTTGTTGTTTGTCTCATTTTTTCAAGTTAAATGATATGGAAACAAGCTGCCTTCACCTATGGGAGTACCACCCATGCCATGAAGCTCCCAGCACACAGATTTTGTGCTGATGTTAATGCCAGAAGAGGTCTGGAACTCTTTAACTTTATGTGATCTGTTACTTGGTGGCTGAGTTGTTGGGATTTCGATTTTGCAATAACACTTAAAATACTCTAGAAGGGAAGAAAATTCACACACTCACTTGTTACAACAGTGGCATCGTCTTACAGTACCACACTCAGATTCAGTCTGTTCTTTAGAACAGCGGCCTCCAACCCCGGTACCGGTCCGTGAGTTGTTTGGTACCGGGCCGCGAGAGTTGAGGCTCAGGTCTGAAATTTATGGTTTTCAGGGTTTTTAATCGTTACTTTTTTAAATCATTTTTATCGTTAACTCGGTTTCCCTGGGTCTTTTCCCGTGTGTTATGAATAAATCTTCGTTTTTTTGGTACCAGTACTGGTTTTGTTGTATTTATCAGCGACACCTTAAAGGCAAAAAAGGTTGGGGACCGCTGCTTTTGAACAACCCCTTCTTTCACAAATGTTTGCAAAGTCAGACTGCATGGCTGGCTCCTTGATTTTACACACCTGTGACACTGCATGTGAAAACACCTGAATTAAAAAATAAAGACATTTGTCCAAATAGTTCATGTCTCCATTCGCTATTGTGAATAAAGTTGCATACTGTATGTTTAAACCAGCTAAAAGTGGAAAAAATGGCAAAACTATTTCATGTAGAATTTGTGAAATACACAAATGTGTGCATATCTGTGTGTGTGAAAAGTATAGGGCCCCTGTGATTTGTCTTCTCCGTCCCCTGGCTTGGTTACTAGTGAAAAAACAAAAAACGCCTCAAAACCAGTCTTAAATTCATAGTTTCACTGTTCCAGAAGCTTTGTGGAAAAGTAAAGCAACTTGCAGTTTTAAGGAATAAACAAAGTGCCTGGTATTTATTGGGTCCTATTTTCAGAAGTGTATTAATACACATCATGCGCTCTGCTGTGGAAATAAATCATCAGGCTGGTGTATGTGGTTTGTGACTCAGTAAACTAACAGATAGCGAGAAACGAATAAGCAATAGAAACAAAGTTCACAGATCTTAGGATGAATAAATTGTTAGCTTTAGATTCTGATGACAAGAGCAGAGACAAAAGAACACCACCAGGAGCTAAAGCGTATTTGTACGCTCCTTTTTATAATGGTGTAAAAATAACTGGAACTACTAAAGTGAAACAAAGAAAGGGAAACAGGGCAAGAAACAAACAAACAAATAAATAATAAAATTGTCAAATTACAAACAAGCAAGCAAAGCATTACAATCACACAAGCATTAAGCAAAGCACAGATTTAGTCATTTCTCAGGGTGAGCGCTCACTAATTTTAATTCAGTATGTTTTATGCCACTCACTTCCTTTCAGGCAAATTAAATTTGAATTCATTCAGAGGATACATTTTGCTGCCTAACTGCAAGGCTTTATGTCAAAGGATGCCCTATCGTGCATGTTCACTCTGACCCTAGCATGACGCCGAAGCGCCAGAGTAGCAGCGGTGCGCCCTGTCACCCGCCGTGCAGCGTGCCGTTTCAGATGCAACAAAGCAGCGTATCGGGTCAACAAAGAAAAGCACTACTGGCAAAACACTTAGCTCTTTGCCTGCTGATTGATTGCTTTTCATTGTTGCCAGTTTGAATATGCTGTTCCTCTGATGGGCAGCTTGGCAGAACATGTAATCGTGTGTGTGTGTTTGGAGCCAATAGCCTGGCCAGGATTTGTGGGGAAGCCTGTTGAATCCCGATTTAGTGTCTGCTGTCTGATATTTTTGTCTGAGTGAGGGATTTGAAAAATGCCTTGAAAATAATTTTGTGAGCTAACACTCAGTACGGACTGGCAGGTGAAGATAATCGCAGTGAATTTCTCATTAAAGGTCATGCAAACCAACACGCTCGTGCAGGTTTCAAACGTGCGAGGGCTCTGGGGCAAGATGAGAGGGTATAAACCGAAGACGTTTTGTCCTCGTAAATGTTTAATGTTAGAAGAACCACAGCAACAACAAATGATTAAGGCTGTTTATCCAACTGAATGACAGAGCGGCGGTAGCTTCTATTACAACAGAGAGATGTAATTTACTAAAATGGACTTCTAACTGACACCTTGTATTGGCTCTGTTTATTAGTGAGGAGACAAGTGTCTTGAGGGGGCTTTTCATGTGCCTGTTGGTCTTAAAAAACACAACCTAATTGGATTACTTCAGCACAAATCGGCAGATATGAAGAGAATCAGCGAAGCAACTATTCACAGTATAGAGAACAATCAAACGCGGGCATGTCAGCTCGGCTATTTGAAAGTAAATCTAAAATTCCAAATTACTCCACAGCTTGCCAAGCTTTCACCGGTTAAAACCCCAAAAGGATACAAGCTGCAAACAATTACAATCAATTCAATGCGAGCAGCATTTTTACTAAGCAGACCAGTGTATGAATCAGTGATATTTGTTAGGTAGCTGTCAGCTGGGAGAATGTAATCCAAGCAGCTGTTGCATTTAGCACTTCCAATAAGTGAATTGAAGAAGCTGCACAAGGACACATCTGCTGCAATTAGACGAATGGAATGAAGAGCTTGGCTTAAAACTTGATTTTTAACTGAGGAGTTTACCTCAATTATCTTTTGGTGTTTTAATAAAATTGTCCAAATACAAATTATATAAATAACCGAGGCTTATTATTATTATTATTATTATTATTATTATTGTTGTTGTTGTTGTTGTTGTTGTAGCCGCAGTCAGAAATTTCTCAAACTCAGATTTAGTTTCAATTTTGAATGGCCTCATAAAAATACAGTGAAGTTGACCTTTAACTTTTGGACATATATTTTTAAAAAAAGTTAGTTTTTGTGAAATATTTCCACATTTTGTAGTTGAATTGCTTGCATCAGCCAAATTCTAAGAAATTCCTTCAAGGATAAGGTATCACATTCCCGAGTTATCTAGGCTGATGGCCAATAATGTGATTGTAATCAGTTCCTCTGGTCACAGCCTGCTCTGTGATGAAAAAGGACAGCTTTTCAAATGTCTGAATAGTGCATGTAATTCAAGACACTCTTCTCTCAGTTTGAACTAACCATATGAATGATCTTGTCACTGCTTGAGCAAGATCAGTACATCTAAACGAACCCACCTGAATTCAGAAGGCAGCCTAAGCTTACCTACTGCACGGTCTGGCACGGTCTTCTCATCTGGCTTTCAGCAAGAAAGCAAAATCATTTGTATGCTACCTTCTCACACCGTATAAAATTCAGAGTATCGTTGCCTTGAGCTTGAGAGCAAACGTTGCTGAATAAATAGAGCTGCACAATAGTTTATTTTAACTGCCATGGAAATGAAGTCAAAAAATAACCCTCTCATCAAAGCGCATTCAGCTTTAGGCTCCTAACAGAGAGGCTGTCCCACTCCCCATGACCCAGCCGAGAGTGATCACACCTACACGAGGCACGAATCGCTTGGAAATTTTTCCATCCCCACAGCGTCAGGTTTAAGGTGTTGATTACCTAGCGAAAGCCGCTGTTAAACAGGTACATCTCAAAGAGCTCCGTCTGAAAGCGCTTCAGTCATCGTTACTTTGCACAGTGAGATAACTTCCAATTTTCAGTGTGAAACAGACACATGCTCGCTAGTCAACTGAAAGAAAAAGAAAAAGCAAGAGAACTTATTATTTTTACCTCCAGAATGAGGAGGAGGGCCGCAGAGCAGAACCACTCCTTGACCTTCACGCACTGAAACAGAGCTTCTTCTCTGAGTCTTGAAGTTTTCCAAGTCTGCAAAATAGAAAAAACAAAACAAGAAAACAGCAGTAAGTAAAATATTCCACAAGCTGGAGGCTGTTACATTTTATTAGCATACACATGAAGGTGCTGTCATGAACAAATTACTGTTTTTCTTACTTCTTTTCAAGGTCACATTGTGCGCAACCTAAAGCAGCAGGTGGGGAAAACGCTCACAACAGGTTGCCTGTTTATTACAGAGCTCGCAGACATAAACACAGCACACACTCACATAGCGCCAGAAAGTTCATGGCCTATATTTCTTCAGACTGTGGGAAGGAACTGATGCTTCATCCTGTCAAATACAGTACTTGTAAACTCTGAGGGCCAGAGTTCAAACTCACAGCGTGTCAGACGCTGTTGCAAAAAACCTGAAGCCCCGTGCCAAGCAAATGATATACAAAAACATGACGTACGGAACATTTTGAGTAAGTCAGAAAAAACCTTTAAAGACTGCCTGAACCTTCAGCAGCAACAAACTGAACATTTTTGGCAGTAAACAGCCTTTGGCTTTGCCTCAAGCCAAATCATCCCCCCCCCACGTGCGCCTGTGCTGCCGATATCCAAATTCACAGAGATGGTGCCACAAGTACGGGGGTTTTGGTGGAGGAAGACAGCAATGAGTGATTTAAAAGACGCACGGGTAGTGTAAATCAGTACAGGACAGATAAGTTGTACCTGACTATTATACATCATACAATGTCGTCATAGGAAGTGTAAATGCTTTGATATGACTAAAAGGACAAATGAATTAAATTTCTCACTTATTATTGTTAAAAACCTGACAAACTCCCTCTGTGATTAATTAGAAATAAGAATTAAAAAGTAGAATCTGGATGAAAAACTGTGATGAATTTTAGAAGAAAAACCCTTCGGGGACTGAGCATTAGCATTACTTTCCAACGCCTCCCCTTCAACTGGGTAAAAGCATTGTCTTGTGAGTACAGCGGACAAAGTTTGCAGCACTATGAACACGTTTTGGATGCAAACTCAAAAATCTTAGGACTGTTTTTTCAAGGCACCCAAAGTGCTTTACAATGCCACTATTCATTCACTCTCACATTCACACACTGGTGGAGGCAAGCTACGGTTGTAGCCACAGCTGCCCTGGGGCAGACTGACAGAAGCGAGGCTGCCATGTCGCACCATCGGCCCCTCTGGCCATCACCAGTAGGCGGTAGGGTAAAGTGTCTTGCCCAAGGACACAACGACCAGGACAGAGAGCCCGGGAATCGAACCGGCGACCTTCCGGTTACAGATACGCTTCCCAACCCCCTGAGCCACGGTCGCCCCATGAACATAAATATATGTTTGCTTTAAAGAAGAGAAGAGATTGTGCCTTTGTTCAAAGGAAGGGAGCTGCATTCAGTTATTTGGCTGCTTTTGTGAGTGTGTGTGTGGATGGGGGTGATGGTGGGTAAGGGGGGTGAGGGCCACCTTATGTCACTTCTTTTGACACACCCCTGTTAATCACACAAAGATAGGTCGATGGAAGGAAGCACTCACTCGTGTGTGTGTGTGTGTGTGTGTGTGTGTGTGTGTGTCTGTTGCTTAATTTCTTTTTGCTGGATTTATTGCTTTTGCATACTTGAGGGGACACACTTAAGATAAGGTGGAAATGAAAAGAATGAGGCCTATTATTGCTCCCTGTAACCTGCACTGGTAATTGTATGTTGCGAATAATGAATGTAAGTTAAGCTTGAGCTGAATACATGATGAAAAAAAAAAACTATAACTAAGCACTGAAATCAATAAAGACACACACCCACACTAATATGAGCCAGACAGCAATCTGAAGCCTCGCTGCTAAGCAGAGATGGTTGCCGTGGCAGGTCACACATGAGGGATTTTAATAGCTCTGGTGGTAATCAGGTTACCTTTCATTCATCAAACCTACCACCACCGAACCACACAAAGCTATTCCTAGTAGGGCTTTGACACCACAAGTACTGTTAAACTGAAATATTTTCCTTTGACAGCTGATGGAAACAATAGCAGGTCAGAACCACATCTGACATTTGCTGATGATTTATGCAGAGCAAATCATCTGCTAATCAGAAGGTTGGTGGTTCAGTCCCTCCAGTCTGGGCAGGATACGAACCCCAAGGTGCTCCATTGGAGTATGACTGTTAGATAGAGAAGTGCTTGCATGAATGAGCACTCAGACAGAGTAGAAAAGCGCTATAGAAGAACCAGTTCATTTCAAATTGGCTCCATTAATGATGTACAGAGCTCAGTAAATGTAATTCACACGTTGCATAGAGACTAAGTGTCTGCACTGGTAACTCAGTTTGAAGAGTGCTACATATATTCCTAAGGGAACTATTTAAATACAGATACTTGTAATAAGTACAAAGAAAACATGGAGCTACTCGTATATTTAGAGGTTAATTGGCAGCATAATTAAATTAAACAGCTTCTTCTGGCTTCCTTTATTCCACTTCTTGTTTTTTTTTTTAATATTCAGTTTGAGGTCAGAGATCATTCATAAATGTGATTTTAGCTACCGAACCGAATAAAAGACAGACAGCGAATTAATACATTAAGAGGCTTGATATACTGTCTCAGATTTATCCATACATATTCTCCAAATTGGATTAATTAACCTTAATTAACCTTGCAATATGCAGAATATTGTCAAGTCAGTTCGAGCGGTGGCGCGGACACGAGCGCTGTCTTTGCAGACCTGCTCGTCTCAAAACTGCAAACAATCCACTCAAATGAGATTACTGATTAGTTCAGCTCCAAGTGATCTAAATGTAAAATTATCGGGCTCAGTGATTTATGAAGTGGACTATAAGGTCAGTTAATATATGTCATATTGGCCACAGAACAAGTCAATTAAGAGGCTGGCTTTAATTATTTCTTTAAACATAAATCTCTTCTTAACCCAAGAGTACGCTTTAACTAATAGCGATCTGAGAGTCTTAAGCCCTATTAAAAGAGCAATTCCTAATATTTTTCTAAAGATTAATGCCAGATTGGACCTTTAAGTGTCAAATTGGATGTGTCTCCCTCAAGGATGTAAAACCAAAGTCAGCATTCTTGCCTAAAACTAGAGAGACAGAAAAAGAAAACACCTGAATCAATACATGGGGTAAAGTCATTCAGAATAATTTGGCAGAGTGCTACAATTTTAAAGAACAGCACCAGTTTCTGCCTGAATAATACACATGCAACATCTAATATAGTGTCTTCTCATTGTTCTTGGCTACAACTGCTAAAGCAAAGTTGCACTGTGGTGTTGGTGGAGAGCAAAAAACAAAAACCAGAGAAGGACTTTCTTTTTGTTTTCCTGTCTGTGCTTCTGGGGCACTTGTACCTGAGGTCGAGGAGCTGAGAAAAAGCATCTTGGGCTTCCTGGTGTACACATGCAGAGGACACTATGGATTACTTCACATTTAAAAACATGCTGTCCAGTAGACTCGGACGGCTGCTGAGAAAGCATAACAAAGTGAGGCTGACGTTCATGCTGCCTCTGCCGTGGCCGCAGGACTCACTCGTAGCGCTTGCTGCCCACCGGCTGCAGCAGGAACTGAGTCATGGTGCTGCAGTTTGTTTTATCAGGGACTGTTTGTGATTGTGTAGAGGGGAGCACAAGTGTGTGACTGTGAAGGACACTGAACTTTAGGAGACAAACTCACTGATGGAGTAAGAGACGCCGGCTACTTGTGAAGGGTAGCGGTGCATGATTTGTCTCTGTCATACCTCTCCTTCTATAATCCACCCAGATTTTTCTCCACCTCTAATAATCACAGTAACAATATGAAGTATTTTTTTTTCAAACGTTGTTAGTTCCTGTTACAACACCCAAAACAACAGCTCAATACATAAATATAATATCATAAAAGCTTAAACTAAAGAAAGAGCTCGGTTAAACCAAAAAACAAACAATCTGACAGGACAGGTGGTATGAAGACTTTCTGCTTTTGTCCTTGCAGCAGCAAAGTTAGCAAGAGCAGTAAGTGGTTCACAGGGTTGTTGGGATCTATTAATTAGCCATATCCTCTGTGTCAGATGATCCTCCGGGCTTTGTTTTTTCTTATTCATGCCACACAAATGTTCCTTCACAGTAACGTGTGGGATTACACCACTTTTTAATGACGACTAGTGCATCCCATGCACATTTCTTCTTGCTCAGATTAACGTCTCTACTCTCCTGAAAATTCCGGCCATCTAGCACAGTCAGACTGAGGAACACCGGGAGTTTGGCAACGTCTCTCTGCAACGCTCCATGAGACAGACACATAAGTCACACTGAGCAAGAAAAACAAACTTTATCAGACGATAAAGTCACAAAAGAAGAAACAACAACAACAGGCTGCTACGCATCATGGCGCCAGGAAAAAAAGGCGACATTTACCACTCATTGGAAAATGTTATTTTAATGAAATAACATTATGACGAAGTTTAAAACATAAAAGAATGACTTATTGTTTACTGAACTTGAGATAGAGATATCCATCATACTTCCTTGCCTTCTATTTTGATCGATGTGGTGGTTATATGCATCGTCTGTTATTTCCCTTTCTTACCTGTCAGAAAACTCTCCACTGTCTTTTGTAATTTTGCACCCTGAAGCTTGACAGCGCTGCAAGTCTCAAAGCACTCCTGTTAGTTTATTGTTCCCACATGAAACAGTTTTATTCAACTTCTCAAATCCACTCCACATTTTTTCATCCTGGTCATGCGCTCCTCCGTGAAATTGCTCTATACCCCCCGAGTAGAGCGAGCCCCACAGTTTTAGAACCACCACACTCAGCTGCACTATTATAATGCAGGCAGGGCTTAAACTACCACAGAGTAGTGCAGGAAAGTAATCATTTTGAGTTACTAACTCCAATATAGTCTTACCGAATCTCAAATTGACAACATTTCAGAGTGCAACATTGTTGTTATTATTATTATGCTTCATTTTGTTCTGGCTACAGATATTAAGAAGGTAGATGCTACACAAAACACAAGCTTGCAACATATCTCAATAAATTAAACTAGTTAAAAATAAAAATTTGTGATTTTACATCATAAAATCACGAATTTTACACATACACATTCTTAATAATTAAATTTAGAATTAGAATTTTATATTTTAAAGTGTGATTATAATATAGCCTCAGAGATAATCTGCTACCACCACTCCTTTATACTTTGCACTGTATGAAACCATTCATATTGTTGGAGGTTGGGTTTCTGCACCCAGCATCTCAATTATTTTAGAAATCTTATAATAAAATATTTTATTATGCTCGTGACTGTACATTAGTTTAATCCTAAAGAACTTGCACAGAAATCCACCTATTTGATTAATGCACTTGTTTGTCCTGCTCTTTACTGTGAAAAACACATCTGCCACACAAATGGATAACTGAACATCCACAAATGGGATGACAAAGTTGCTGTCTACAATCATTTTTACACAGCAAATCACTGCCTTCCTAAATTCCCGTAGTTTTTCTACAGTGTGAAAAGCCGGCACCCGGTTTTGGCTGGTTGGTGACCAAAAGCGCTTAAAAAGGCACGCAGGGCAAATATGTCTGCAGATGTCCATATAAGACGCTTTCTTGGAGGTTTATGATGTGTGTAGAATTGAATCAGGACTCAAAGCTTAAATTAGGTGATTTATTTTTATTGCTTT
The DNA here is from genome assembly GCF_965226115.1 of Aulonocara stuartgranti. Classification (NCBI taxonomy): domain Eukaryota; kingdom Metazoa; phylum Chordata; class Actinopteri; order Cichliformes; family Cichlidae; genus Aulonocara; species Aulonocara stuartgranti. The sequence continues at coordinate 33,237,557 of NC_138943.1, read as the reverse complement.
TTTTCAGTTTTTTAAAGGAACACTGACTGCCTAGTTATCTCTTAACTGTCACTCAAAGGTGATTAATGTTGTAGCAAGGCTAATCGACTTCCTTCTTCCCAGTGGGCTTTATCTCAGACTGGTGTGGCTCATCAGAGATCACTGATGAAAGCTGCAATATCTGCACTGCTTTTTTTCTCCCCTTTGCCTCTTCTGTGAAATTAATTATTTTGCTTCTACAGACGTCTTTTTTATTAATGGTGGTACAATAAAAAGCTGCAAATAGACGCGCGGTTTTCTCCTAAACACTGCTTGCATTATTGGGCATAATACAAAATTTCACGGCGAAAGCTGAATCTTTTTTCTTCTTTTTTTTGGATTAACCCCCCATTTACTTTCATCTAAAAACACGATAGAAGGTTAGATAAAAGCATCCGAGCCTTCCCAAAATATGATCCTATAGAACAAAGTCAACAAAAGCCAGAGACATCTAAGGTACTGAATTTGTTCCCCCCAAAAAAGTCTTTGGCATTATTTTTGGCTGAGATGAAAGCTGTTGGGATTTATGAAGGGGTGATGTCTACTTCACTAAAGGTACTGATTGTGCCTGTTCACAGCGACAGGCATGGCCTCGCCCATGCTGAAAGCATGCAGCAATAGTGGCAAAATCCACCCACCCACCCTCCCCAAAAACCAACCTCCACCTTCAGTCATCCACTCTCAGCAGCCAAAAAAGACCAAAAGAAGCATTGTTGTGAAAGGTACTTTGGGAAAGTCGTAAAAAGCATAATTTAGAATATGGTACGGCCGATGCCTTCAGATGCGGGGTGTGTGTGTGTGGGGGGGGGGCTTGGGGTGCATTGTGGTGGGAAGGCTTGACCAAAAGCCTGTTTTTTGTTTTTTTTTAAGCGTACGCAGCTGTGCACATGTTCAAAAGGAAGCATGAAAGCACAGACTTTGCCTGCAAAGGATATCTCAAATAGCATATCCATTAAATTTGTCACTGAAAGGAACAGTGGCGAGCGCAAGTCCCTTCGAAATTTCATTAAAATATTATAGAACTGAGCTAATGTTTTCCGCACAAAAGCTTCAGAGTAATGTTCAAAACGGGAAGTGGCTAACAATGATTAATAGCCTCAGAATAAGTAAACCTGATGTCCCATCTAGATCCATTAGCATCAATTATTGCAAACCTGGGCTGGCATTACAAACAATGATCCAGATTAAGCTGATGATCACATCCCAGACATATGAGCTTTCCAAATGCCAGCACAACTTATCATACTTCAACAAGCCCGTCCAACCGTGAACATTAGATCCATCACAACCTGCTACCCCCTTGAGGATGCTCTTTGTCTTCAAGTGGAAGGTGGATATAATGTGTTTGTGTGTGTATGAGGACATCATATCTATGTTTGTACTGTCTGTGCCTGCGCAAAGGTGGGAGCCAGCACAGAGGTGTGTATTCAGTGATTTTTATCAGCCTGTCTGTCACTAGACAAGACGAGATGAATGCATGGAATGAAAAAAAAAAAAAAATCTTTAAACGCATCTTTAATTCTCCTGCCTCGACTCTGGTCCTCAGCTGTTCCACCTTGAGTCTAAAAGCACTGTGGTTGGCAGTTAAAAGAACATTATGAGAACACAAGTCAGTGTCTTAAACTTGCTTCTTGCTAATGCCAGCAGGGGGCGACTTCTACAACTGCAAAAAGTTGTTCAGTTGTACCAAAGTCGATAGCAACATGACATTGAGCTCTTTTTTTGTTAAAAACACCACTTTTTGGGTGACTCTATGAGCTCAGACACTTGTTTCAAGTTTTACAGAAGATTCGAGCCAAGAAGGAGGATAAATTGGGGTTTTATTTTCCTTTACCATGTGACTGACACAACGCTAGCCTTGGTTTCTGAGATCATAGAGTGGTTAGAGTCCCTATCCAAAACACCAAGGCAGTGATAGTAAAAACAGCCAGTCTGCTGTAAGGCTCTGTTACATCTGCCTTCATTTATATACAGTCTCTGGGTAGACCTTCAGATAAGTATAGAGTTGCATGGAGGCCGACAGTAGTATTTTTAGAACTGAGATTAAAGTGCATATATTTTGATGCTGCACTTCCATGAAATTTGCAACATTCTAACATATGCAGATAAAATAAAGTAATGTTGCAAACAGTAAGATTACCCAGTCCTCTGTTCAAAAAACACTGAATCCTACTTTTTAAGCGAAGTAGCTGGAAGCCATTTTTCCACATTCACCCTGCTTATTTGACATGGTAAAGTTCACACATTATTCCATTCCCTGCTAGCCTTGCACTTAAACAGCCCACATTACACATTAGCTGCATCAGTTCATTAACAATTGATACCAAACACAAACCAACACTGTGCATCTCGTTGTACATTTATTGCATTTAAGTTTAAACTGACTGCTGATTGGTTAGTGTTAATATTAGCTTTTATTAGGCAGTGACTCCCTGTACATTAGTACATTAGGGCAATGAAATGCCAGCTCAACTCAAACTAACACACGTTCAGAGGTCATCATGAATGCTGGATCCCAACAAAACCACAATGACAATGCCTTCAAGTACATCAGTATCATCGATGTATTCATATCATGTTCTTTCAAGGAGTTTTTCTCAAGCCACAGGGTAACTAAGTAGTGCTGTTTATTACTAATACACATTTTTGGATGTGTACTGGGACTGTCACTATATTACCTGACAGTTATTTTTCAGACACTTCATAATGACAATACTGTTGTGACTTCTCACGGAAAAAGTTTTTTAAAAATTTCTGTGGGCAAAGCGGAAAACTGTTCTGGGGTCTGTTGAACTGAAATGAACTGAAATTCTTTTTAAAAACCTCTGGACTAAAGAGGACAGGGGGGCATCTGGCTTTGTATCATCACTCAGTTCAAAAGCGTGCAGGTTGCATATCTGGAAAGGCACCATCAATGCTGAAAGGTTTTAGAGCAGCAGATGCTCCCGTCTACATGACGTATTTTTGAGGGAGGGCCTTGAATATTTCAGCAAAAACAATGCTCATCTATTATACAAGCACCATAGTAAAAGAGCCAAGGTGCTTAAATGGCCTGCAATAGAGACGATTCTCCAACTGAAAACATTTGGAGCATCATTAAATAAAAAAAAGAACAGAGCAGATTGAGGACTGTATCAGACAACAATGGGACAACATTCCTCTCCAAAAAGTCCAACAAATGTTCTCTGCAGCTCCCAAATATTTACAGACTGTGGCAAAAAGAAGCAAAGCTGCTACACAGAGGCAAATGTTCCAGCTTTTTGGACACATTTTTTTTTCTTACATTTTCTCAATTTAAACATTAGTTTAATACATACTATTGCGATTAAGACCTCTTACACAGCATTACATTGTTGGGATATGTCACGACTCGGGCAGCAGTCGTGTGGAGGTGAGAAGGAGGATCAAAATAGCAGACAGTGGCGGAGGTGCAAGTGAGATTTATATACAGTGAGCAATAACAGAGGTGAGGGCAGAACTGAACATAAACCTAAACTGGGAAAACTAACACAAAAGGAGGACACGGGGCGGGAAGCAGAGAGACATGGTGAAACACGGAATAATGCAGAGTACACAGAAGATTCACAGAGAAACACAGACGACGCGACGAGGAGCACAGGCACACCAGGTAATCAGGAATTGGCAGACAGGAGGGGAAACAGCTTGAACTAATGGGCATAACGAGACACAAACCTACAAAGTAAAACAGGAAACTCACAGACTGTTTCACAATACCAACTCGGGGACACGAACAGGACACAGAGGAAAGACACAGGTAGCGATGATAGAAAACACCCAACTCAAAACCCTAAGAACAAATACAAAACAGCAGAAACTGGAAAATAATAACAATAAACTCAAAACACTAGGTCAAAGACCCAGGACCATGACAGGATATGGGATAGTACACAATTATGATATTAAACATGTACATTTTTTATATCATATGTACATTTTGAAACCTGTGATCTATGTACTGGTGTACTTTCACTTTAACAATTATTTAGGAATGTAAAAAAGCAAAAATGTAATGTGCTCTAAAAGGGTTAGACTTTGCTGAGGACCCTCCCCCCGCCAATTCCCTGCACGTATCATCAAAAAAGTTTTCCCCATTTCAAAGGCTGGACAGCTAAAGAGGTAAACATTAAATGCTGAGTGAGTTATTCCACTTTATAGCAGGTTCCCAAGTGTGATATGTTGATAGTGTACTGCGGATAAAAAAACATAAAAGCTAGATCATACCCATTAGCTATTTACACCTCATTAACTAAGTCAATATACTCACACCACATTATCACTCAGCTGAGAGGAGTCCAAAGGATTTATTTGCATTTAAATTAGGTATTCATATTTCCCCTTAAGGATTTAAAGCCTACTCCGGTGACATCAGGAATTTCCCACCCCTCCTATGTCCTTGGCAAAATATGAGCTTTTCTGACTCTGATGAGATACTTTATAAGTAAGCGAATATCCACTCCTACTCAAAATGGGATATATAGCGTTTCAAGGAAAGTACAGTATACAGCACTTTATTTTCTTCTGGAAAGCTCAACCTTCTTGACATCTCTGGTCGCGGAAACTTCAGCAGTAAATGAGCTCGTCACTGCATTCAACGCACAGCCCTCAGAGTGCCACCCATATAAGAAGCCCACACTATCATTCTGTTATTGAATATGCGGCCTGATCATCAGTGTGAATTATGTGTGTACATCTTTTACATAATCAGCAATACAGAATCAATAGACATACTAATCAAGGGCAGCAAGTATTGAGTGGGAGCGCCCACTAGCCATCAGTTATCCTTGCCTCGGGAGGTAGACAGCCACAACCCTTGCGAGGGTTACCGTCATCCATCAAAAGTTTGTGACACGGAAACGAATCCTGAAGTATCTGGAGCTCCGCCAATTCCAAAGAACAACCTTGAAGGCGTCACGGAGCGTGCAGACTAACAAATGTTAACTGATTAATACCATTCAAGTGAGCAAGTCTCACTGTACAGTTTACTCTTGTTCTACACAATATATGCTATGCTCAACCTCTGGAAGGAGATAACACTTTAGCAAATACAAATCCCGACGTTTGAATTACAATTTAAATGGAAATGTATGATTTAAGTTCAGACCTATAAACAGGTCTTAAGTGTCAATGCAATCTAAATTCAACAAGACCAATAATGGATTTTTAGAAAGATTACTCACCTGGAACAAGATTAAGACACCACTAATACCTATTTAATTAAAGAAAAGGCAAAAATCCCTCACACCCGGAGATAAATGACTGAATTAGAAGGCAGAGCATGTTCACCGAACAACAACGCTTTCCTGTGCTCACAACGACTCACTATCAGGATTTCATTATCAATTCTAAGACCCGGCTCAAAATTAAATATCTTTTGACCTTCACGCTGAGTCAAAACAATTAACTATGGCACTGATTTATTTGATTTTGTGAGAAACTAGCAGCTTATTGAGGCTCCCATCACCAAATATCTGTACCGGCAGACCCGCGCTTTTGTCAGTCTTCAACAAATGTCCTAATTAACTAGTCTAGTCTGAAAAGTAAAATGGAAATGGAAAAGTTCCCATTCCATGACCGTTTGCATGGAATAAAAAAAAAAATCACTGTAGTCCACAAAGATATGCAGCAGTTGATTAGTAATTGATCAATAACACAAAAAGTGTTTGACGTGTTTGCAACTGTGAGTGTGACTTTGGTTTACATTTGTTTGGTCGACCGACATTTACAAGACAAGACAGCAGAAGGAGAACTACCATCGACTGATAAAACAAGATGCTGAGGTAAATACAATCGTTCAAATGGAGGGAGCAAAATACTTCTTTCATAAGCGCAAAGCAGAAAAGCACACAAAAATGAGCTTCTTTTGTGATGTGTGGTTGAAAAGCACTGGGCAGGCAAAAGACGTTGCTGCCGGTGAAAGCGCTATGGTTACCGGTAGCACCGAACAAAACCCTAATACCCTGTTCTATCCTGTGTTTCACTTCCTGCTGTTGGTCATGAAATGTAAAATGCGTTTTAAGCAACATCTATCCTCTGAGAGAGGCCGTGATGTATAAATGCTCCACAAAAAAGAAGAAGAAAAAAAAACCCCACACGCTTCAAGTAGACCTTGGGGTAGAAGCACTGCTCAGAAACATTAAGGGAATACTTACATCACACATCAGATCTTGATGGGTGAAATATTCAAGTTGAAAATCTTTCCTGGCGTGCACTGTCATTTTTACTTTTTTAGATCAAAATGATGGGACAGCGATCAGTAGAAACCAAACTCCCTTTGAAGCCTGGATACAAACCCACACCAAAAATAAATTAAATGTTCTCTTAATTTGTTTTTTGAGAAGCAGATTTTGCTTTTGCTAAAATGTTTGTGTAGTATTTAGAATATGACAAACTATGCTGAATGGTCTTTCCCCATACAACCCTCCCATTCACCTGGGCTTGGGGACCCACATTAGGGGTCCACTACCGCTAAGAATGAGTTTGCGCCTCCTTCTGATCCCAAACAGGAGGCCTTCTGTGCATAAGTCAAATGTGTTAGCCACTACAGCATGGAGCCACATGAGTAAACTATTGATGTTTCTCACATGACGTCAAGCGCACAATTGCCTGAGATTTGTCTCCCACACTGGGAGTAACACAGTCACCTGTTGCTAGGGTGACAAGTGTATTCCCCAACTGGTTGACAGCGGTTCCTCAGGGTTGCTGGTGCAATGCAACCTGCAAATGGAGACTGGAGAATGGTTTCCCTTCAAAGTAAAAGTTGTGCCAGTCATGTGGTTGGGTTCGGTCACAGAAAAAACTACGTGCTACAGACACTCACACGTTACCTGAATTATTTTTATATTTCGATTTCCCATTTCTGCAGTAGTTCGCTAAAATTAGGTTACAATGAAAAACATTTTTGATTCACATTATGTGAATCATCTGTGATTTCTCTAACAGGCTGGTCAGTGCAGATTTAAACTTCACTCAAACAAACGTACCGGGTGGTTGTTGTGGAATATTTCCAGGTTTGAATTGATGTGCATTCTGTGCGCTAATGAGCATTTACTGTGTCTGTGGTATCGACTGTGCAGCGTGTATGTGTGTGGTAATGACAGAAGTGTCACCATGTGCAATTGTGTGACTTAGTGATGTATTTTTAATAGTCTGTGGAAAACAATGAATGCTCTGTGGCGAAAACAAAAGGTCTCTAGCATTTAAGATAGCATTTCCTTTAGTGGGATCAGTTGTTTGGTCTTTTTGTGAGGTTTGTTAACATGAAAAATGCAGCATATCATCCAATCCTCAAATGACATATTTTGTTGAGTTACGTCTACAGTTATGCATGTAATGAAAGTTCCTCCAGTTATGAACAGGATGACTAGCTGTTCGCAATTATCCGTAGTTTCTGTTCCAATTCTAATTTTTTTCTCATGCTGTTTTTGAAAGTTGTTTCATTTTCTTTGTGCCTTGCGTTGCCCCGGTCTGTCTCTCACTGCTCTGTGTCAAATCTAGTTCTTTCTTTCAGTGTAGTCTTTCATTTCATTTGATTCCTGCTTTATTTTGAAGGTTAGTTCCTCTTGTGGCTTTCTCTTTCTTTTTTACGTCCTTTCTTTGTTCAACCTTGTTATTGTCACGATTGACTTCACCTGTACCTTGATACATGCATGGTTTCTTTCAGTCTTTGTGTGCCTGCCTAGTGTTCCTGGATTGTATTGCTTTTAGATGTGGTTTAAAAATTGGACAAACTTGTGTTATAGTACATTGTTTTTATTATTGTTTCTGTAAGTAACAATAGGACTCCTTCCCTTTACCTTCATGTCCCCAGCGCTGAAGTTTCCTTCACAGTTTCATCCTCTTTCTACGGTATACACTCTAGTTATGCTTCATCTTTTTCCACAGGAAATCAATTATAGTAAGGACATGTTTTCATGACAGTGCACGATTACACTGAAGATGGGGCAAACTTTAAATCTCTTGACTTTTGACCTTTTTGATTGTAGCAGATGTGCATTTATATGGCTCCAAATGATTACGCTCATTTTGGCTCTGACGGGTGCAATTAGCACTGGGCTTATTAGAGGAGCGAGTCAGTTCAGACCCTGTCTTGTGTCAAAATCACAGTCAAATTATGCGTAAAACTAATTACCATCAAAAGGTCATGACCTTTACTGGAGGAAAAAATATTGCTGTTAGGTGCTGAAACACAACTTATACCTGCACTGTGTGCATCTGACTAGGAGTCTGCAGGAGGACCTCACTCATATCCTTTACTTCCCTTGAATTTCTATAAAGAATTGCATGACACTCTAAAGTAATACCAGTTGCCCTTTAAATTATTCGCTTGAACCTTTACCATTCAATCATGCAGTGGAGTTAATTAAGCTATACCAAGAGTAATAAAGAAGATAGATGACATTCGGTCATACACGCACACGCCGACTCTGTGACAACAACTGCAGGTTGGTAAGGTCAGAGTCCGACAATTGATGGAACTGTCATCCTATCATAGTGGAAATTCACCAGCAGAATCAGATCATGGATTGACCTCCTGCTGGTCCAAGGAACTAAATAAATGGCCTGAGGCACATTGGTGGCCTTGTCCCCAAACACCAAACCTCAAAATCTAATCTGAGCTAGTGATCACTCTTTTGCCTTTAATGTCATGATTTACTCCTGTCAAATAACTGGCACATAAAGTAGGCACTTATTGACTCAGTCCTGCTAGAAATATGAGGTCCAGAGGCTTGTCAGTTAGACTCATCAAGATCCATCAAACAATCTGTCGTCCTCCTGGTCGGAAATCAGTATGATAGGGCCATTAAAAAAACATTAATCTGCAAAAGTGATGGTGCTGACTTTGCATTTCTTCATGAGTGGGTGTGCTGTTTTTGTTCTCTGAAGTAACGGAAAGTAAAGTTTCATCAGCTAACCCTTGGTGCTCCTTAATGGCTACTTTCAGCTGCTCTGCGTTTCCGAAGAGGCTATAAAACTTTGTGACAGGCCTGTGATACAGTTGAGTATCACTCGATGAAGTTCACATCTAACCAATGACAGTGATACTGAGGTGAGTGAGTGAGCATATCCTGAACTTTTCTGTTGCTAAGCTGTTTTTGCCACTGTTTTCCTTAGCTCATGTTAGCTAGAAGTTTACTGGAAATTTACTTTGCTTTGATGTGGAAGAAACCTAACCTTTTCAGATTAAGGAAATTTGTAAATAATCTCATATGAAGTTTAACAAACTGTTTACCAGAGGGTAAATGTGACTTCTAGGACACGCAAGTGTAGCATTAGCTGCCATAATTTTTAGCTAACAACTATGTACTGTTATCTAGGTTTGTATGAGATGGTCTGTTGTCTAATGTCTGATCCACATTACTAACTCTGACAATATTACAAATAAATAAGCACATTTATGCTAATGCTGTTGGGCTATAGAGGGTTAAAAGAGATTGAATGGTCACTTAGCTAATAAGCCATTAGCATAAAACCAATGTTAATGCTCAAACTTGGCTAAGAAGTTTAGTTGAGTCTGCAGAACGTACAACCAAGACCCGAACCTTCCACTTCATCACCGTGCCTGTACTCCAAGACACCTCAGAGGAAAACCTTGATCTTTTTCCTCCACTGCAGTGAGTTTAGCGCTTGCTGTTTGCCTACTGTGCAGCCATTTATAGAGTAAACGCCAGTCAACACACAAATAGCACCTCAGAGATAACTTTCTCCATGTTAAACATGTCATGAAGAGCAGCCCACTATGTTATCCTTGTTTGTGACTGACATGTTTTTCTCTTTCTCCCTCTACTTTTACTTTTTTATTTCTCCAATGGAAGCCAAGAAGGCTCAAATGCTTGCCTAAAGAAAATAGAAAAAAATAAACTCACATGCGAAGGTTAGACTGGCCTCTCGGCTAACGATGGTCCCGAAAGAGTTGGAGGCGAGGCACTGATACGTTCCAGCATCTTGGTCTTTGTTCAGATGGCTGATTCTGAGGTTGCCCCCAGAAAGGCTGTAGTGAGATCCAGTTTTGGGATTTATTTCCGTGCCATTCAGTCTCCATCTAAAAAAGAGAGAGAGAAAAATGAACATGTAAATTTAACAAATTAAACACTGTTCAGTGTAGACTGGGGCAATGGAAGTACGCCAGAGCACAAGAAGAAGAAGCAGAACGTGACTTGTATATTTGATTGTTTTTCAACAAGAGAGAAATGAAAGGTGGAGAGGACCCAGAAATCATGCCCTCCAGCTTAGTGTTAATCTAAGCAGCAGTGAACCACTATGGTGCCAAGGACTTGACTCCCTGAGAATAGATAGCATTTCAGGCCATCCATCTTGCCAGACCCCAGTCAGACCGCATAAAAATCCCGCTTAATCATTATGGTACAACAATTAAAACGATGCCTGCAAGCTCGCCTTCACACTCGTACATTCTAGACCCTTCCACTTGATTATCATTGGTGTTAGGAGTGGGTGACTGGGCGGGACCAACGAAGGGTATAATTCACTTAAAATGGCAACAGACTCTCCAATCTCTCCACACAGATGCACCTTATTAAAGAAACACAGGTGGGAGAAAAATCAGTCATTTCAGAAAAATGGCTTCAAGCCATAACTCGCTTCAACCAAGGCAAGAAAACCTAAAACAGACAGAGAAACGAGCTCATACATTGCCATTTGTTATTGATGTTGTATAACTATCTCAGCTGTAAAAAGGTACAGCACAGATAAACAAGCCTGAAAAGAAGATTTAATATGGCATTGGATAATGGACTACCCGGATCTGATTTGGGCTTTGAGGGGTTTTGTAGCTGATTATTTCTTTGAGGAGTTTCTCTGAACGATTTCCCATTCAGCTGGAAAAGCAGAGCATTGTTTTCCGCTGAAAAAAGAAAGCAGCTTTGATGTGAAAAAAGGGGCTTTGCTAAAGCCCCTTTTGTACAAGAGACAGAAGTTGCACAAAGCTGTTTGGGGGTACTGTCTTAACTTTCCCTGTTATGCCAATTTGGAGCCTTTGAGGCATAATAACCTTTCTAAGAAAGCACTGATAGTGGCGTTGTGGAATTTTCTTGCTGTATTATGTCTTTTGTAGCATAATGTGGCTTATAGAATACACTCGTTTGCCTTCAGTGGCAGGGAAATCCAACTTATGTGGTCCCCTGGACAAAGACACCTGTAGGTACAGAGCTTCCATATGAAACAAGTAGGAGCTGTTTACATGAGAAACAGTGTCGGGTTGTGCTCCTTAGCCGCCTACCCACCCACACACACACACACACACACACACACACACACACACACAGCCACAGCAGAATAGTTGTTGGCTGGGGCATTGCTGCACTCACAAAGAGCGTCTGCAGACTTTTATTCTTTTAATAGACCAAATGTGTAGCACAATGGTCTTTCATGGCACTCCTCCAGTTCACTCATAAGTAAGTGCACACTCTCAAGAGCCTTGTTACTACACACAATAGAGAAGAGCCTGAGGAGGGGCGGCTGCGGTCTCACAGGACTACAGCAGAGATTCATTTGCAGCTGAAGCGGAACAAACTAAAATCAACATAAATATGTCCCGGCTAAGTCCCACCTTCGAGTGGAACAGGAGCTGAACGGATGGGCAGTGTGAGGCGACGCGGCAAAAACCTCAATATCGCCCTCTGATAGCGGCTTCCTGTGAGGTTGAAAAGGCATCCCATCAAATATGAAAGCAGCCTTTTCACAGTCGTAATTGCTCGGAGAGGCTTGGCATTGTATTTGCAGTCAAACGGCTTAATCGGTGACAGCTTGAAAAACCAAACGCTGCAAAAGATTTTCCCTGCCAGCCGTCGATTCGCCGCTTTATCTGGGCCTTTCGAAAACATTAGCCTGGATAGCTAATTGAGCCTGGAAAATGTTTTGATGTATCTGAGTGAGTAATCATGTCTCTTGTTGAAAATGAAGAATTTACCCAGTCAGAGGCAGACATTGTGTATTCCTAAATGCGCCATGTTGTGTGGTCGTTAAACATAGTAGTAGTTAAGGATAATTGCCCGCCCAAAGCCGCCGTTGTTCTTTTGTGACAAATTATACAGCCTGTGACAGCTCTTGTCACTTTAAGCCAATTAGAACTTTAAACTTTAAGTGGCAGATATTCAAATATTTCTGTATAACACCAGATAAAGCCGGCGCGGGGACCACAATAGAAGGTAGCGTGGCGGGAGAGACGACACTCGTCATGGTGCCACTGAGTATCCTCCACGGGTAGCAGAGCAACAGATTACATCAAACACATGTAAACTCAATTAATAATTCTATTTACAGTGATTTATGATGGCAAACAGGCCACAACAGCAGTTCCATTTGTTAGGCACATGCTTTATCCAATCATGTAACAACAGGCCGTGCACACAGTGGCATAATACCACACCATCTGGCTTATGAGGCTGTTAATGTTAGGCGGTCTGTTCTTTTTCTTAAGCCCGGTGCTTAAAAGTGCTTAAAAATTACTACTTTGTGTTACGGCCATGCAAACATCACACCACCGTGGGACACTATAAAGTTTTAAATTACACACTCTTGGATTAGAAATGGAAAGAATATCTCCTCGTCATCTGAGGTGTGGCGTAAACTATAAATAATTTACAGGTGTTTAAAAAAATGACAGGAAAACATGCCTGCGTGTGATTCAGAGCTCCAGAGCTTTAAATACCTCCTGACTAGCTTATGTGCTTTTTCAAAAGGTGTTGTGAGTCTGTTCTTTCTCGGACGGTGCTCTCTGTTTTGTTCGGTGAACTGTAACACGGCCCACTCAGTCTCCAGATTTGATTCCTCTGTGGCTGTTTATGCAAAGGTCAAACCACAGAACGACTAGGAGAGTTTGTAGCTGAACACCACTTTGGTATTGACACTGCGAACCTCGCTTATCTGCTGGCCTGCAATTACGTGGGCGCCCAGCAGTGATATACTTGAATAGACTAGAATAGAATAGAATAGAATAGAATAGAATAGAATTCAACTTTATTGTCATTGCACATGCACAGGTACAGGGCAACGAAATGCAGTTTGCATCCATCCAGAAGTGCTTTAGTGATATAGGTATATTACAATATATATTAGCAATAGTATAGATATGTAAGTACACAGCAAAATCTCCAGTGTTAAATTAACACTAGAGAGTGTCTATATGGGTCCACACCTCTGAGTGTTAAATACAACACTGTTGAGTGTTAAATTAACACTTTTGACAGTGTTATATGTTTAAAAGTAACCTAGTCAGTCTTGAAGATTAACAAAGACTAACACTGAGCAGTGCTGATTTTCTTTTTTTTTTTTTTTTTTTTTTTTTTTCCAGATCATCAAAGACCCCAGTCACACCGTGGGTGCCGCAGTCTCCCACTGAAGGAGCTGCTCAGTGCTGTCACAGTCTGCTGCATGGGGTGGGAGATGTTGTCCATCAGGGATGACAGCTTAGCCGCCATTCTCCTGTCACTCACCACCTCCACTGGGTCCAGAGGGCATCCTAGAACAGAGCTGGCCCTTCGGATCACCCTGTTCAGTCTCTTCCTGTCCCCAGCAGAGATGCTGCCGCCCCAGCAGACCACGCCATAAAAGATAGCAGAAGCCACAACAGAGTCATAGAATTTCTTCAGGAGTGGGCCCTCCACTCCAAACGACCTGAGTCTCCGCAGCAGGTACAGCCTGCTCTGCCCTTTCCTGTAGAGGGCGTCTGAGTTATGAGTCCAGTCCAGTCTATTGTTCAGATGAACACCAAGGTACCTGTAGCTGTCCACAGCCTCAATGTCCATACCTTGGATGTTCAGTGGTTGCAGTGGAGAATGCTTGTGCCTGCGAAGTCTACCACCAGTTCCTTGGTTTTACTGGCGTTGATCTGGAGGTAGTTCAGCTGGCACCAGTCCACAAAGTCTTGGGTCAGACCTCTGTACTCCTTGTCGTCCCCATCAGTGATGAGGCCGACTATTGCAGAGTCATCAGAGAACTTCTGCAGGAAGCACTGGGTGGAATTGTGGGAGAAGTCTGCAGTGTAGATGGTGAAGAGGAACGGAGCCAGAACCGTTCCCTGTGGGGCCCCCGTACTGCAGACGACCCTGTCCGACACACAGCCCTGAGTCCTCACATACTGTGGTCGGTCGGTGAGGTAGTCCAGGATCCAGGTAGTGAGGTGATGGTCCACTCCAGAGTTCACCAGCTTGTCCTTTAGAACCGAGGGAAGAATGGTGTTGAAGGCACTGGAGAAATCAAAGAACATGATTCTCACAGTGCTTCCAGCGGTCTCCAGGTGAGCGAGGGAACGATGTAGGAGGTAGGGGTGGGTTCTTATAATCGATTCATCGATTAAAATCGATTCTGGCTTGGATAACGTAAAATCGATTCATTAAAATCCTGAATCGATTTTTTAATATAAATTTATTTTGCCCAAAATGCCAGAATCTCAGGTGAAATCTCACAAAATTTCAAGAACCACCAAACAGTTAAGACAGTAAATGAGAGCAGGAACACGGATTCTGCACAAAGACTTAAACACACAGCGGGACCCGCGGATCAGAATCAGTTAGATGTTGCTTTTCTCACAGTCGGGGCTGAAAGCCGACAGCTCGCTGACTCTGATCTGTCGGCGGGTCTGCGCTTTGTGTGCACGCCCTTTATGCGCCGATTCTAAAGCTGTTAGTTTGATCTCTCTCCAAACAATATTGACCGAACCAGCAGCAAAAGAAGATCCAAACGCTTCACATAAACATCGTCATGAATTCACTCAGACTTTTACTGTTTTGCTTCCACTGCGATGCACAGCTCTCTCTCTGTACTTCAAGAACAGTTTCCCTTTCTTCATTATTCGCTTGCTTGTTACGCACAAGTCTACTGTTGTTTACAGGCTGTCGGCCGCTGTTTTTTCCCTTTTACATTCTTCCGAAAAGAAAACCTCATTTCTGCTGTTCAATACTGAACAAATTTAAACTTTTTAAAATTATTCAAAATGCAAAACGCTGTGTCTGTAATAAAACCGCTGTAACTTCAGAGGTGATGTTCATATGTTGATTAATGGCTTTCTTTCGTTTTTGATGTACTGCAGAATATTTTTATAAAATCCCAGGCCAGGAAAACCACCTTCATGTTTTTCTGTGTTTTATCCTCAGCTACTTTGACACAAAGGCCTCTGCTGTGATGCTCACACCTGTGATAAAGTCTTGCGTGTGTCAGCTTCCTTTTTATTGATACAAAAATATGTAAATGTACTGATCTGAATTATAATATTTCTGACTGTCAAAATTTCCCAGATTTAAATCGAATCGAATTAAATCGAATCGTGGATCGAATCGATTCGGGGCCTTGTGAATCGGAATTGAATCGATTCTAGAAATCAGTGACGATACCCAGCCCTAGTAGGAGGTGAATGACGGCATCATCCGCTCCAATGCCAGGCTGGTAGGCAAACTGAAGTGGGTCCAGTGATGAGCTTATTAGGCGCCGAAGCTGAGCCAGGACCAACCGCTCCAGGGTCTTCATCAGGTGGGATGTCAGAGCCACCGGCCTGTAGCTGTTGAGGTCCTTGGGGCGTGAAGTCTTTGGCACTGGTACAACACAGGAGGTTTTCCAGAGCTGTGGAACTCTTCCCAACCTCAGGCTCAGGTTGAAGAGGTGCTCCATCACCCCACACAGTTGGTCCGCGCAGGACCTGACGACCCTCGAGCTGATGCCATCTGGACCCGCTGCCTTCTTGCCATTAATCCTCCTCAGTTCCCTCCTAACCTGGGTGGTTGAGAGAGACAGGCTGGAGCCTTGTGTTGAGTGTGTATTGGATGCTGTTGTTGGGGGTGGGGGGGAGTGAGCAGGGTGAATAGAGGAGGTGTGAAGTGTCTGAGGTGGAACAGCAGCAGTGGGGGTGGGTGAGTCTGCAGCCGATGTTGCAGACTGCCTCATGGCTGAGTCAAATCTGTTGAAGAAATGATTCAGTTCATTTGCCCATCTCACATCCCTCCCAGGCAGAGAGTTCTGCTGTTTGTGGCCCGAGATGGTTCTGAGGCCTCTCCAGACTTCACCAACGTTGTTTTGTTGAAGCTGGTTCTCCATCTTCTGCCTGTAGCTCTCCTTCCCATTCCTTATCAGTCCCCTCAACTCTCTCTGCACCCTTTTCAACTCCTCTTTGTCTCTGGATAACAGGTATTCTGAGTATTTAGGCCATACCAATATAACATTTAGAAAAAAAGCCCCATTCCACCAAAAGTTAAGATTTTAGTTAGATAGCTTAGCAGTGTTTTGAAGCTAGGCAGCAACCCAGAGTCTCTGCAGGCAGTGAGAAGGAGGATGGCAGCTGTGTCATATAAATGGCTCCAATGAGAGGTGTAGTGTCTTGTATACCAAGGCATATGGCGTCTACTTCCGTCTGGGTAGGGGGGATTTATTGTAAGACTATAAAAATAGCCTGCACTGTATCGACGCACAGTCAGTCTAGTCAGTCATATTAAGGCCAATCAATGTGTTCGATAAAAGGAAGACAAAGAGCTGATTGATTTTCTAGTTTTATTTTATTTAACCTGTGATGTATACTGCTACCCTGACATTTCTTTCCTCACTTTAGTCTTAAAACCGTCATGTGGCCTGATAAAAGTGCCAAAAATCTGGAGTAACGTCGTCTTAATGACACTCGTAGCTCATTCATAGCTCACACAGACGCGAGCAAGAAAAGCCAACACGTCAGCAGACTTTGAAACTTTGTCAGTGGTTGTCTGACTTGATTACAGGCGTGACTGCTGTGAGCTAAAAGGAGATGAGTATCCAGAAAGACATGAGACATGCCTTTAAAATAGCATGTGACTGTGCTGAAGTGATGGGGGAAGTGTTCAGATTAGCAACATAGTCTATGAATATAGAAAGAATATAAAAAACTCCATCAGAAGTAAAAATTGTGAGTTATAATATTTAAGGAAACAACAAGTATAATTAGAATCAGAATCAGAATCAGAAAGGGTTTTATTGCCAAATGTTGAGCAGGTTTACATCCATCCATCCATTCGCTTCCGCTTATCCTTTTCAGGGTCGCGGGGGGCGCTGGAGCCTATCCCAGCTGTCATAGGGCGAGAGGCGGGGTAAGGTTTACAACATTAGGAAATTGCTGCGGTGCTTCAGTGCAAACATACTGTCATAAATTACGCATAAATAGACATGAAAAAATAAATAAATAAATAAAAATAAGAATAAGAATTAAAAGTGCTAAGTAGATAGATATATACATGAGTGCAGGTGGTGATCAGTGCCAAACATGGAATGATGCAGTGAACACAGCGTAGGGTCATGTGTTAGGGGTGGGAACAGTCGTACGTTTATTGTTCATGTGTCCAACAGCAGAGGGGAAGAAACTGTTCTTATGGCGAGAGGTTCTGGTGCGAATGGACCGGAGCCTCCTGCCTGAGGGGAGCAGGTCAAACAGACTGTGTCCAGGGTGAGAAGGGTCAGCTGAGATCCGAGCTGCACGCCGCAGTGTCCTGGAGGTGTATAGGTCCTGCAGAGATGGGAGTCTGCAGCCAATCACCTTCTCAGCAGAGCGCACAACACGCTGCAGTCTCTGTTTGTCCCTGATAGTGGCTCCAGCGTACCACACGGTGATGGAGGAGGTGAGGATGGACTCGATGATTGCAGTGTAGAATTGCATCATCGTCCGTGTTGGCAGGTTGAATTTCTTCAGCTGCCTCAGGAAGTACATCCTCTGCTGGGCTTTCTTAATGACAGAGGTGATGGTGGGCTCCCACTTCAGGTCCTGGGTGATGGTGGTACCCAGGAAGCGGAATGAGTCCACAGAGGTGATGGGGGTCTCAGTCAGGATGATGGGGGGGAGTGGGGCTGTGTGCTTCCTGAAGTCCACAATAATCTCCACTGTCTTCTGGGCATTCAGCACCAGGTTGTTGTGGCTGCACCAGGACACCAGACGTTCAACCTCCCTCCTGTAGGCAGACTCATCCCCGTCCGAGATGAGTCCAATAACGGTGGTGTCATCTGCAAACTTGATTAGCTTGACAGACTGGTGGGTGGAGGTGCAGCAGTTGGTATACAGGGAGAAGAGCAGGGGAGAAAGAACACAGCCCTGAGGGGAGCCGGTGCTGATGGTCCGGGAGTCCGAGACATTCTTTCCCAGCCTCACATGCTGCTTCCTGTCTACTGAACTACTCGTGATTTGATGTTAGGGCATCATTACTGCTGTGGCTGTGAGATGGCCAAGAAGTTAACCTTGACTAGGATGGATTTCCATTACAAACCCTTTTGGATCGGGATATTTCTACTCTTGTTACCAAAAACTGAACCAGTCAGTGTTTTCTTTTGGAGCAATATTCAATCAGAAAGTTCTTCAAAGAAAAAAGAAAAACACAAAAAATGCCACAACTGATTTATAAGTGGCTGATCTGGTCAAGTCAGTTTTTGTGCCGCTCTGCACCATTTCATGCACTCTTCCTCTTTTTAAAATGCTTCAGGCTTGGCCAGTGTTGGTTCCTCAACTTAAAAACGATGCTCCTGGTTGTAACCAGCCGTAATCGCCAGTGATGATTCTTGACATCTAAGTCAGATCAGTTTGGCACAGACATTAATGCCTGCTCTACGTATGAGATCAGGTCCCTTTTTAAATCACGGGAGAGCTGGACCTAAGTGGAGTGATTGAAAAGGGGTCCAGCTGTGCACAAGGTTACAGCCTTGAAGGGAGATTAGCTAAATGGTGGTTTTTATTTATTTTTACGGGCAGACTCACCTTGCAAATGTAATAAGGTACATGCGAAAGCACCAGTCTGTCAGCACGAGTAGGTGCAGTTAGTGCAATAGACTCAGCTGATGATGGGTGTATTTCATTCGCGTCAGACAGAGCAGGTTAGCTGTATTTTCGGTGTTTATGCACCAAGTTAAGGAGCTGCTGTATTTATTTGTAGTGTTTAAGTTTCTGGATCACTAATAAAGATTTAGGTCTTTTTGTCGAGTATGCTGTGTAATAGTAATTTCAATCAGCTGGGGTTGCAGTTATTCTTTCATACTTTAAATATCACTTTTAGAACCCAGAGTGCAGAGTGACGTGTCAATTTTCTCATCTAACTCTTACAAGGAAGAAAGTCTGTTTTCGAGAAGTGTCTAATTATTAATGCTGTGTTGCTATATTATTATTATCGGCATGTTTAACCACACGCTTGAGTGCCTGAAATTCGATTTATTAGCTACAATCTTCCTCTCCTCTTCATCTGGATTTGCTGCAGACAACACTGTGCACATGTCTCTGCTCCATGTAAACACTGCGGCACGAGCTGTCAGAGTTTACAGCTGTGTGACACGCAATTAATGAACTTTGAGTATGATTTAGTTCCTGTCTGTGTGTGTGTTGCAACACGTCTCTAAGAGGCAGCGGCAGCTCTGACAGGACCACACAGCGACCTTGACAGGAAACAGCTGATTAGGTCATTCTCTAAGCTGGCTAAGTCCCAAGTATTAAATGTACTACTGCTTCCAAATGGCTCTACAGTAATTTCAGTCAGCAAATACAATAGATTTCAACTTTTACTTACAACGAAACAACCTTTCAATAGACTAATGGTGGAGGTGAGGAGGAAATAAAGAGAGACATAAAAACAGGGATCTCTTTGAACTCTGCAGCAGAGAGAAGACGTCTGAGAGGAGAGCAAGTGGAGATTAGCATGCATTCACAGACTACAGATTGGCAACACATGTTTCCGGCAGGGGGTAGAAGGAAAAATCCACTGTAAAACAGAATTTATGTAATATATGCCTATGATCCTGATCAGCTTAGACTTGATTTTTCATGGATGAACAAGTAGAACCAGAACCAAGACTATGTTGTTGATGCATCAGGAGAGTAATCCTAAGAGCGGTTACATTCACAGTGGACAGCAGCTGGAGTTCCACATCTGTACACCTGTACAAGGTATGCACACCTCTTTTAACTATCAGGAATATGCTCAACATGTAAGGCGTTTAAACATGTTCTGAATCCACGATGGCCAAATCTAATTCACTGTCAATGGAACAACTTCGGGCTTTGCTGATTAGAAACTTGCTGCTTTCTGGTTCACAGACGACATGTATGTGTGAGGATAATGTGTGAGGATAAGTCTCGTGTAATTATTTACTCATCAGTTGAGCCTTTGGAATTTGTCACGTGTGATATTTGATTTGTACTTTTAAAAGACGTCACTATCACTGCCAAATTGACAAAATATTATGAGATTAGACCTTTTTCTCTTTTTATTTATGGGTTCCTACCCTGAACATCACATCTTTGTACCCCAGAAACAAACAGCTTTGATTCAAAGCAGTAAGAAGAAGGATATATTGCACTTTCTGTAAAAAATATATTATTATCAGGGAAAAAGATCAAATGTCCACAGACTAAATAACGGTTCTACGAAGAGGGGAGACATGGAGATAACAGGTGTTAACAAAAAGCAAACTGCCTTTTAGCGCAAAGAATCAGGTGACTGTTCTGTACAGAAATGCAAGTGTGCTGCAGGATTTGTGGGCACACGAGTTTTGCCACAGTCCTCTCTCAGTGGCATTTTCAGCTGCCAAAATGCGACGGGGACTGCTGAAGACAAAATGGAGACATTTGTCCGCGACATGATGTCAAAAAATTGAAAGATATTGAGACTATCACTTGTATAAAAGCATGCAGCATCAACAGGGAGAGGAGGAAGAGAGAGATAAAGGACTGCAGTCACGCACTCACCGGTACATGGGAGGTGGGCTTCCCTCGGCCTCGCAGCTGAACACCACCTCTCGGTTTTTCTCCACATTCTCCACAGGATACACGATGCTGCCAGGCTGCTTGGTAAAGACGGGGCTCTGTAGGACGCTGCTCTCTGTGGGACAGCAAGGAAAGACAAAACTTATCCACCAGCCTGTTTGCCAAGCAGCCAATTAGTCAGCGGCAGAAACAGGTTATTGCTGCTTTAAGTCTTTGAGAGGGCAAAACCACAAAGCAGGCAAAACATATCAATTTGAACTGCCTGTCACGACACCGAGCACAGGGAAGAATGATTTGAAGTAAGACGTGTCTTCAGCTTCTATTTAGGTGGTAATAGGGTATAGGGATAGATTTATGTTGGACTATTATCGAGAAAAATGTTTGCATTTGCTTCAGACAACTCATTTTTATTTGTTAATTTATTTATTTGCCCAGTGATGTTAGGATCATTTACCCCTGCAGAGGTGCAATCAGTCAGTTTCTCTTTGTTGTAAATGGCACAAAAGAAGTCTTAGTTACTTCGTTAAAGCAGCCGTTAAGGCCGCTTGAGGAAAGCAATTCGTATTTCTTTGTTGCAAATCGCAACCAAAGTCAGTCGGAATCAGTCGGTTCCATCTGATATCAGTGAGCTCAGGTTTTTATGGAGAGGTGCTATTTTATATTGAATGTTTTGCCAAATTGCAAAGAATAATGGTTCTGTAAAAAAGTAAAAAAACCCAAAACAAAACAAAAAAAACCCTCTAAAAGCAAAGAAAATCATTTTTAATTTATAAGCCTGTCTCTTTTTAGACGTCTGGGCTCATAGCCGCTAAAAACATTTAACCTGAACACTGTTGCTGGTAGAGTGACTGAAGGAATTTCTTTTCTTTTCTTTGTATATTGTAACCAAACAAAAGACAGACTGCAGAACAGCTTGTGACATCAAACATTTACAATGAAGGTACACAAGGCTAAAATTGTGAGATAAATTATGGAGGTGTATTTCACATCTGATGTGATGTTGGGAGTGTACATATATATACAGTGGGGCAAAAAGTATTTAGTCAGCCACCGATTGTGCAAGTTCCCCCCACCTAAAATGATGACAGAGGTCAGTAATTTGCACCAGAGGTACACTTCAACTGTGAGAGACAGAATGTGAAAAAAAAAAATCCATGAATCCACATGGTAGGATTTGTAAAGAATTTATTCGTAAATCAGGGTGGAAAATAAGTATTTGGTCAATAACAAAAATACAACTCAATACTTTGTAACATAACCTTTGTTGGCAATAACAGAGGTCAAACGTTTACTATAGGTCTTTACCAGGTTTGCACACACAGTAGCTGGTATTTTGGCCCATTCCTCCATGCAGATCTTCTCGAGAGCAGTGATGTTTTGGGGCTGTCGCCGAGCAACACGGACTTTCAACTCCCGCCACAGATTTTCTATGGGGTTGAGGTCTGGAGACTGGCTAGGCCACTCCAGGACTTTCAAATGCTTCTTACGGAGCCACTCCTTTGTTGCCCGGGCGGTGTGTTTTGGATCATTGTCATGTTGGAAGACCCAGCCTCGTTTCATCTTCAAAGTTCTCACTGATGGAAGGAGGTTTTGGCTCAAAATCTCACGATACATGGCCCCATTCATTCTGTCCTTAACACGGATCAGTCGTCCTGTCCCCTTGGCAGAAAAACAGCCCCATAGCATGATGTTTCCACCCCCATGCTTCACAGTAGGTATGGTGTTCTTGGGATGCAACTCAGTATTCTTCGTCCTCCAAACACGACGAGTTGAGTTTATACCAAAAAGTTCTACTTTGGTTTCATCTGACCACATGACATTCTCCCAATCCTCTGCTGTATCATCCATGTGCTCTCTGGCAAACTTCAGACGGGCCTGGACATGCACTGGCTTCAGCAGCGGAACACGTCTGGCACTGCGGGATTTGATTCCCTGCCGTTGTAGTGTGTTACTGATGGTGACCTTTGTTACTTTGGTCCCAGCTCTCTGCAGGTCATTCACCAGGTCCCCCTGTGTGGTTCTGGGATCTTTGCTCACCGTTCTCATGATCATTTTGACCCCACGGGATGAGATCTTGCGTGGAGCCCCAGATCGTGGGAGATTATCAGTGGTCCTGTATGTCTTCCATTTTCTGATGATTGCTCCCACAGTTGATTTTTTCACACCAAGCTGCTTGCCTATTGTAGATTCACTCTTCCCAGTCTGGTGCAGGTCTACAATACTTTTCCTGGTGTCCTTCGAAAGCTCTTTGGTCTTGGCCATGGCGGAGTTTGGAGTCTGACTGTTTGAGGCTGTGGACAGGTGTCTTTTATACAGATGATGAGTTCAAACAGGTGCCATTCATACAGGTAAAGAGTGGGGGACAGAAAAGCTTCTTACAGAAGACGTTACAGGTCTGTGAGAGCCAGAGATTTTCCTTGTTTGAGGTGACCAAATACTTATTTTCCACCCTAATTTACGAATAAATTCTTTACAAATCCTACCATGTGGATTCATGGATTTTTTTTTCACATTCTGTCTCTCACAGTTGAAGTGTACCTCTGGTGCAAATTACTGACCTCTGTCATCATTTTAGGTGGGGGAACTTGCACAATCGGTGGCTGACTAAATACTTTTTTGCCCCACTGTATATGTGTGTGTGTGTGTGTTTAAAGGCATGCACGATTAATAGGTTAAGACAAATAAGAAACAGATATATAGTGTTGCACATAAATGAGAAGGGAACATAACCTCACACTGGTGAAGAGCTGGAAGCGAGGCGAGTCTTGAGGTTGCAGTTTTTAAAGCGACCCCCTGACCAGCATCCTGCTAAGACCCTCAGTCCAGCCCAGAGGCTTCATTATAATACACATACAGTTTCTGATGTTATGTTGCATCAGAACATAACATGGGAGAGTAAGCTGTGCTTGGTACTTTTATAATTTATATGGCAGGTATCCTGTATCTGCTCTTGTGTTTAATCCTTCCAACTCACAAAAGAGATTTCAATTCAGTTCAGTTTTACTTATATAGCACCAAATCACAGTAACTGACACCTCAACCTTTATATTGTGAGGTTAAGACCCTCCAATAATACTGAGAAAACCCCCAAAATTAGGCACGAGCAAGCGATTTGGTGAACGTGGGAACGAAAAACTCCAGGTTAACAGGGAGAAACATCGAGCAGAACCAGGCTCGGGGGGCATCTGCCACAACTGGTTGGGGCTAAGGGGAAGGACAGAGGACAAAATGTCACTGTGGGTTCAGCATGTAGAAAAAAACCCCCGAAACCAAACCTAAACAGATGAAGAAACTGAGATCACGAGCTAATGCTCAATGTTCTGTCACACAGATTGGTTCTTCCTTGGCCTAAGCTCCGCCTCTTTACCTGGTTTTATCATGTAGTTTGGTAGTTCAGGCATAAAAGTGGTTTGACAGACAAACAGCGGTTATGTTTACAGAAACAAACAGCTACATTACAGAGTTTTAAAAAAGAAAGAAAGAAAAACAGAAGAACACAGCGGGTGCACTTTTGTAGCTCAGTCCTCAGTGTTGTTGAAAAATGGGCTATATTTAAGTCTTCTTATTACTACTTCTGATGCATGATTCACACTTCACTGCAGATATCTACATAACGTAGCATTTTCTTAATATTTGAAAAATGGAAGGAAATACAAACCATTAAGTGAAACATGTTAGCTGCCGCCTTGAACCTTGCTTTCTTTTTCTTTTACTTTCAGAAACCACAAGAGAAACTAAGCACAGGTCAACATAAAGTGGAAATTACTTATACTCTGCTTATGTTTTTAATACTTTAAATGTCCATGAAGGTTCTTAGTTTAAGTTTAATGCTTAAGCTATCATTATCCAGGCAATCTAACTAAAGTCTTGATATCAGCAAAGAAATATGAATCATGCTAAGAGCAAACATGTTGCATTTTGGGGCAGATTTAAAGCTGTCAGTCAGTCTGTCTGTTGTGTAGTGTATGTGTGCTGTGATTCAGACACTCTTGAGTTTCACAGTCTACAACAGCTAACGTTTTTCTATTGTTCTTTTATCTGTTTTGCTGATAGAGAAGATGACTCGATTACATCTCCACAGCAACTCTTAGCGGGGGAAGAATGTAAAAGTGGTGGTGACAGGTGCTATACGTATGATTGAATGGGACCAACAACAGTTTATGTCACAGTATTTGTGTTTCAGGTTCTGAATTAATAATCTTTGTTTATTGTTATTCATGGTTTTTGTTATCTTTATTTCTTACGTTCTCACTGATGGTTTGGTTCAAGATGGCGCCGAGTATGGCAGCCTCGTCGCGAGCTCCCCCAAGCAACGGCTTTCTTCTGTGTTTAAATTTACTTTTCCTTTATTTTTTCACGAGCAGCACTTGTCTCCTTGTGTACGACCGACAAACCTTACTGGACATAAAAGACGGTCTTTCTTATAACTTTCCGGAGTTCAAGTTTTGCAACACGGACGCTCCGTTTGCAGACCCCCCATTCATCTCACCTGAGACGCCTTTGTTCTCTGGCCCTGGAGGCCGCAAACGCCGACACAGAGGGAGAAGATCTGGCGTTCTGGTTCGACTGAGACGGCGCACTTACAGACCACCGTTACCCAGTTTATTACTGGCTAATATGCAGTCTCTGGAGAACAAGCTGTGCGAGCTTCGGGCACGGATCTCATTCCAGCGAGAGATGTGGGACTGCTGCGTGATCTGCCTCACAGAAACCTGGCTATCGGACAAAATACCGGACTCCGCAATACAACTGCCGGGGTTCTCTGTGCACCGCGCGGACAGGTCACAGGATCTTACTGGGAAAAGCAGAGGCGGTGGTGTGTGTTTCATGATCAACAACAGCTGGTGTGATTATGCGAACGTGCACCCGGTCAAATCCTTCTGCTCACCGGACCTGGAGTACCTGATGATTAAGTGCCGGCCATTCTGGCTACCGAGGGAATTTACAGCAGTGATTATTACGGCTGTTTACATTCCCCCACAAGCCGACACTGACCGTGCACTCAGGGAACTGTACAGCGCGATCAGCAGCGAGGAAACCGCACACCCAGAGGCAGCGTTTATCACAGCCGGAGACTTTAATAAGGGAAACCTGAAGAAAGTCTCACCAAAACTCCATCAACACATCCTTTTCAACACACGTGGAAACCGGCAACTCGACCACTGTTACACCTCTTTCCGGGATGCGTACAAAGCCCTCCCCCGCGCCCCATTCGGCCAATCAGATCACTGCTCCATCCTGCTCCTGCCCGCCTACAGGCAGAAGCTGAAACAGGAAGCTCCAACCCGGAGGGCGGTGCACTGTTGGACGGACCAATCGGAGTCTGCGCTGCGGGACTGTTTTGATCACGCGGACTGGGAAATGTTTCACGTGGCCGCCAGAGACATTGATGAATACACAGACTCAGTCTGTGGATTTATCAGGAAATGCGTGGAAGATGTCGTCCCATCCAGAACAGTCAAATCCTTCCCAAATCAAAAACCCTGGATTAACGGAGATGTTCGCGCGGCACGGAACACCGCCTTTGCCTCCGCGAACACATCGGACTACAAACACGCACATTACCAACTCCGGAAGACAATCAAAGCAGCCAAACGTGAGTACAGGGACAGGGTGGAGCAACAGTTTGACAACCCTCGGAGTATGTGGCAGGGACTAAACACGATCACAGACTTTAGAGGGAAAACCAGCACACCGCAGACCACGGCCTCTCTATGTGAGGATCTAAACGTATTCTACGCTAGATTCGACACAGCGAACACCATGAGACCGGACAGTGTGCGCACCGCGGATGACGTCAGTGCGCACACTGTGTCTGAGGAGGATGTGCGGAAGTGCTTCAGGAAGGTGAACGCACGCAAAGCTACTGGTCCGGACGGGATTCCCGGCCGCGTCCTCAGGTCATGCGCGGCTCAGCTGGCTGGAGTGTTCACGCACATCTTCAACCTTTCCCTCTCTCTGTCTGTAGTCCCAGCCTGCTTCAAAATGGCCACCATCGTCCCTGTACCCAAATCCTCCACCATCTCCTCATTGAACGACTGGCGACCTGTAGCCCTGACCCCCATCGTAAGCAAATGCTTCGAGAAGCTGGTCAGGGACTTCATCTGCTCTGCACTACCCGACTCTCTGGACCCTCTACAGTTTGCATACCGCCACAACAGGTCCACTGATGATGCCATAGCCCTGACACTACACACTGCCCTGTCACACCTGGAGAAGAGAGACACGTATGTGAGGATGCTGTTTGTAGATTACAGCTCAGCATTCAATACCATCGTTCCCTCGAAGCTGGACAGGAAACTGCAGGATCTAGGACTGAGCAGCTCCCTCTGCAGCTGGATCCTTAGCTTCCTGTCTGACAGACGCCAGGTGGTCAGACTGGGCAGCATCACCTCATCCCCCATCACACTGAACACTGGTGCTCCACAGGGGTGTGTACTGAGCCCTCTCCTGTACTCACTCTACACCTACGACTGCACAGCCACTAACAGCTCCAACATCATTGTGAAGTTTGCGGACGACACTACAGTGGTGGGTCTTATCACCAACGGTGATGAGACGGCTTACAGGGAGGAGGTCAGCGCCCTGACCCACTGGTGTCAAGACAACCATCTCACCCTCAACGTCGCAAAGACAAAGGAGTTGATAGTGGACTTCCGGAGGTGCAGAGAAGTACACACCCCCATCACCATCAACGGCGCTGCTGTGGAGAGAGTGAGCAGCTTCCGGTTCCTTGGAGTACATCTGGCTGAGGATCTTACGTGGTCAGTACACACAAACAAAACAGTGAAGAAGGCGCAGCAGCGCCTCTTCTTTCTCAGGAGACTGAAAAGATTCGGCATGAGCCCCCGCATCCTCAGGACCTTCTATCACTGTGCCATTGAGAGCATCCTCACTGGATGCATCACCACCTGGTATGGCAACAGCACCGCCTACAACTGCAAAGCTCTCCAGCGAGTAGTGCGGTGCTCTGAACGGATAATTGGAGGTGAGCTTCCCTCCCTCCAAGACATCTACAGGAAGCGCTGCCTGAGGAAAGCGGGGAGGATCATCAAGGACTCCAGTCACCCCAGCCATAAACTGTTCAGACTGCTTCCATCAGGAAGGAGGTTCTGCAGCATCCGGTCCCGTACCAGCAGACTGAGAGACAGCTTTTTCCATCAGGCCATCAGACTGCTGAACACGTCATAGACACCTCAGCTTCACTACTGGAACTTCAACATTATGCACTCCACACTGTATATAAATGCCACTTGTTTTGCACATATTCAACTCTGTATATTTTATATATTTTATTATTATTATTATTATTTTATTTATTTTTTTTTTTTTTACTATTTAATTTGTAAAAATGTGTATACACACACACACACACACACACACACACACACACACACACACACACGTAGGAAAATATTTAGTATACACATCCAGAAATGCATACACTATTATATATTGTACATATATTTATTAGTTTCAGGTTGGCCATTCTTGTATTTTGCTCGTTTGTGTTGTTGTGTTGTTGTGTTTGCACATCTCTGTTGCTTGTGGGGCTCGCACACAAGAATTTCACTCGCATGTGCTGTGCCAGTGTGCCTGCACATGTGATGTGACAATAAAAGTGATTTGATTTGATTTGATCTCAGTTCTCCCTCCCTCAGTGTTTATCTTAGTCTTTGTTTAGTCTCTGTTCCCGTGTCCCTGTGTTAAGCTTGCATGTCTTGAGTCTGGGTTTCGGTCTGTGCGTCTTCCTGTTTTATTTTGATACTTCCTTTTCCTTTGTATTCAGTTTTGCTTCCTCCCCGGTCTCATTATGTTAGATTAGTCCCAGCTGTGTTTCCCTGCTGTTTCTAATTCCCTTGTTACTCCCTTGTGTATTTAAGCCCTGTGTTTTCCTCGGTCCGTTGTTGCGTCTTTAACCATCATTTACCCTGTCAGTACTGCATGTGTCCTCTGTGCTCCTGACTAATTCCTAGTTCTCTGTTAGTTTTCTAGTTTGAGTTTCACGTTTCCAGTTTCTAGTTTTGTTTTCTTGTATTCGGTGTTAGAGATTTTCCCAGCAAATAAAGCTGCTGCTTTGAGTTTACTTTTCTGTGTATGAGTCCTGCATTTGGGTCCTTGCCTTTGCCACAACACAAACCATGACAGTTTATGAGACAGGCAGGGTGAAGATTCAAAGAGTTGAACAGTATCTGACATTACTTCTAGTACTCTGCAAAGGTACTTTGCTGTAATTTGTGGTCTTGAGCAACACGTCTCCAGGCTAAAAGTTTCCAGAGGAGTGTTGTTTTGTTTGGTTCTTAAGCCAACACTGACCTGCAACTTATTCAATCATAATAAAGGAATGAACCTGAGGTGTGTCTACACATTTTACACCAGTTTTTTTTTACACTAATTATAATTGGTATCCCTAGGCACTTTCTTGCTATTTCTTTAGCTGAATTTGTTCCCATCTATTCAGCTGAATGCATATAAAGCCAGTGATAAATGTGAAATTTGACAGGCAGGAAAGCTTTTTGCAAGAAAACTTGACTTTACAATTTTGTTGAAGAATAAAGGTGGTCATACCAAATCCTGACTTTATTCAAATAATATATATATAAAAAAACAACAACAAATATAAATACAAAGAAATGGTCAGGGACAACATTTCAAACTTGCACTGCAGGAATCTACTGTACATCTTGACCTCCTTCATTAAATACAAAGTAAATGCGTCTCTGGTTCGATCCCTGGCTGGTGTGTGAATGAGGCATGTTGTATAAAGTGAGTGTAGAGTACAACAGTGTTCTATAAGAACCCGCCCATATTTTAGGCCTCCTGTGTGCTTAAAGTAGCACACATACTGATGGCAACCAAAGATTTAGTTTCCCTGACATAAAGAAAAATGTTATAACATGACCTTAAATCTGAATATAAGTAGTGATTATGTTACGTGCCTTAACTCTGGCAGACAGATACTCCTGTAGCCCATTACATGACAAATTTAGAAAAGATGTTCCGACTTACAACCTGTGACATAGAATTACTGTGTAAGAGGAGACTCAATATATGTCTAAGCAGTTACAGTGAAATCACATGAAATCGAGCATTATTTAATGACATGGGATAGAGATTAGGTCTCAGCACAGTGAGGACAGCAGACACTTCTCATCTTCTGCTGTAAGTTGTGGATAATGAGCTCTACAGCATTCACACACACTGCAGCATACAGCTGAATCATCATCTAAAAGTATGGGACTTGGAGCTGGATGATGACATTAATATATTATCAGGAAGTCAAGTACATCTTTTTTTCCCTTCCCACTTCCTTATTGAGTTTCCATGCCTGTCCGAGTGAAGCAGAATACTGAATCATTGGAGCCTTCCCCGACCAGGAAGTTATCGCACTAATGAACTTAAGCTGTGGGAGATGTGGGAGATTGAACTAAGGTAACACTGGACCACTGCTAACATTTCATTTAAACTGGACATATACATGTATTAGGCACAATTACACAGTTATTTACAACACTAGCTTATCTTCAAATGTATGTCAATATTTCATTTTTAAAAGAATATTGTGATACTCCTGGCTGTAATTTAAACAAGCTTTTTTGAGTACAGCCCAGAAAAGAAAGGCCAAGAGGTTTCTCTCCTGCAGAGGAGAAGTTCATTAGAATTACAGCCTCAGAAACCACAACAACAGCTTGGATTAGAGCTCACATCACCACTTTTCAACTGTTCAAAGGAGAAAACGTGAATCAGGTATTCACAGTTGAATTGGTGCAGCAAAACGACTGCTCAGGGAGACGTATGGAAGGAAGATAACTGATTGGGCCAAGAAGAAGAGGGAATCGAAATTAGATTAGTCCAAAGACTTTGGTGTGATGGTTTGATATGTGACAAGAATGAAAGCTTTTTGGTTCCATTTTTAAGAGATGCAGAAAAGGAGTACGGATATTGGAAGTGTTATACGTTATAATGATGTGGGGGAATATTTACAAAAGTCACTTTTGTCATTTTCTTCACAATTCAAGGCAACAGGTAACCAGCATGACTAATACATCATTCTGCAGCAGCAACAGGACAATGAGCCAAAACACTGCTGAAGTGAAGTTTACCAGGAATCAGAGGCATGAGGCTCACTGATAGAATAAAGAGTAAGAAAAGATATTATTAAAGCAAAATTACAAACACTAAACCAGTGTCTCCCAAAGTGTTGGCCAGGACCCCCTAGTGGGGTGTGAAGGTACTGCAGGTGGGCTGCAACGATAACAGTTTGCTTACAAGTATGTACAACTACCGATTTACAGTATATAAATGTATTTATATAAACAGTGAATTAATACTGGTAATAGGAGTTGATTAGTTTGGGATATTATGTTGCTCTTGTATTGAAGTTTGTGTCCCAGTGGCAGGTCGGTCACACATTGGCCTTAACACTTTTCATATGACTGGGTAGAATTAGCAATTTAGAGCCAATAGCCTGTGCTGTTTATGTTATTTGAAACCAACTTTTAAGGAAATACATGACTTTCTTTTGCTTTTTGGGCAAAGGAAAGACTGGGTGGGCACCTTGGGAAGTGGATCGCAGCACTACTGACTTTGGGAATGGCTGCACTAGACATTAGTGGTGGGTGGGATACAGATACAGCATTCATAATTTTATAAATCATTAGAATTTTTTAAATACTGCTGAAGAGTTTTTCAAGTGGCTTGTTATGTTATGTTATTGGCTACTAGTAGGATTGGCAAGTGTATGCGGGGGTAGTGTGTCCTTTCCAGTCATAGTTCTAATCATATGACTCATATGCATTAATATGAAATTTTTAATCCAGAACTATCTCTCTTCAACAGGCGGCACATGGCAGAATAATAATAACAATTTACATAATAATTTGTGGAATATAAAATATGTCCAGCACCAGTAACTGCACATTTATAAAACTTCACAGCTGAACATCAGGTTAGACTATGTTAGCTAGGTAGATGGTAACAGCTAGGACGGGCTCCATCGCCACATTCAACAACTGTAAAGACTGATGGAGGATGAAGAAAAAAGCGTACCGGTACACCAAAATAACTCTGTCACTGCAGGTGTGTCTCAGGCAGCTCTTCCACGCACAGCAGTAGAGATCCAGGTGAAGTGGAGACGATGTGTTATTCAAGGCTAACAGATGTTTTTTGCCATCCACAGAACACTGCGTGCCACCTATGAGTCCAAATATTGTTTGAAAGTCGAATTTTACAGCTGTTAACGCTATGCTGACTTTGTTTTAAAACTTAGCAGAACGATAGATCCCAACGATCATTTTCAGCCTTTGACCTTTCTAAAAGCGCTGCTGTCAGATTGCCCGTAGATCAGTCATCCATAACGATTTAGTTTGTACTATGACTGAACACCAGCTTAGCCAAGCCTTTGGACCACATAATGCCACTGGTGTTACAACTTGATGACAGAGGATTTGTTACAGGGGGTGCCTCCGTGGATCCAAACAGTCCAGACTGTTTTTCCTCATTGTTCACTTACTGAAGGCAGAATCATTGTGAGGAGGTTCGGGTACAGTGGTTGACTTGTTTATCATAGCTCCGATCTTTTACAGCTCCATTTTCTGCCTTGCTTTTTGGTTTAATGCTGTAATGCCGATCACCTCTGCACATAAAAAATATCACAAACAAGGGTTTGACAATTAGTTTGACTGTAGAAGAAATGTCATATTTTTCGCTTTATCATCTCCACAAATATTGATGGAAACCCTCCAAAAAACCTAAAATCGAGTAGAAAAAATAATTTTGTATGTGTAACTGTCACGATGCAGATCCAACTTATTTAATTTGTGGCAAACTTTTAAGCAACAGGAATCTTCAGCATTGTGTTGTAGAAATAATGACAGAGCTGTATGGGACTGCATGCACAGGCGATGCATAATTCAAAGAACTGCTTGATAGGCAATCTAATTCATGACAATGTTTCTCTGCATACCTCACCTTTTCACAGTATCAAAGTCTGCTTCCAATTCCCCAGAAGCATTCAAACATAATGCTAATTTTAGTGTGGGCCGGACTATTCTTTCTTTATGCAAAACTGAATGCAACATTTAAAGGTGTCACCCCCTGTCAGAGTCTGGAAAGTGAGGCATTACAGAGAAAGCTTCCAGTAAAATCTCCAAGAAATGAAGCCTGCAGTCGTTGATACTGCTACCGACGCTGTCGGAGCCATTGTCACAGGGCTTGGACATATATAGGCCTTGAATTCCTATTTAAAAACTGTAATCATGACTTACGACTGCTCTGTGAAGAGAGAGCAGAGAGCTGCTCAGAAATGCCTCTCAACTGTTAACCAGCATCTCACCAAAACAGGATTTAAAACAACAATACAGCCACATGCATGCTCATGTTTCGCTTCTAATTATTTCTAGCAAGAGTTAGTTGTTTCCTGATCATTCTTTCGTAACTACTCAGGTCATTCAAAGACATAACAATTCCCATCTGGCAAATTTGTTTTACATTTTGGTTACAAACAGCCTAGTTTGTCCACTGTCACCTCATAAATTCTTGAACAAAATGAAATAGCAATGTGCTGATTTGAAAATAGGCAGCTGCATACCATTTGCAGAAAAAGATAATACAGACAATACCACAAAAGCTTTAATGGTTGCATTCGAAAGCCAATTTTTGACTGCAATTTTAGTGAGTTAAGGGCTTTCCAATTGGAACGCACTTAACAGAGCTTGTGCTGTTTCCATTATCAGCAACAGTTACAATAGTAATTTCAAGTTTTTGCAAAGATAGAAAATGAAAGTGCCACACTCAGAATGTCGCTCTGTTTTATCCAAACTAGCTCACTAAAACACAAAAATGAATAAATAAATAAACACTTAAAAAAAATGCAGCTGTGAAAATGATTTAGTGTCCTCGAGTGACTACAGAGATTCTGTAAATCCACGAACTACAAAAAACCCCCAACACAGCACTTTTGTCATCACTTTCTTCTTCCCTGAGAAGATTTATATCTCTATTACTCATAAATTAGTGGAACTGTCGCGTATAAGACTGCTGCAAAAATATCACCGAAACCATCTGCACAGACATTTCCACCTGTTTTTTCTGTTTATTTGGCAGATCAAATATATGACGTGTAAACATTAGCAAATATGGAATCTTTTCTTTTTGCACTTTTTGTTATGAGAGGCATTTATCTTAATCCAGCCGTCACTCCGCCAATATGCTCAGTTTTGTTCCTGCTGCTGCGTAACTGCTTGGATGCTGATGCTGTGATGCACACAAGTATATTTGTACATAAAACTGTTGTCCAAGTTACCTGTGCAGTTCATAAAAACATCTGGATAATACAAAATTGAAATAGTAAGGACAATATATTACCTTTTTGTCCTTACTGACCTTACTGACCTTTATGACCAGATTTTTTTGCATCCAAGTCTGTGATTGGCTGGTTTTGTGGCACAAATATAACGGTGTACAGAAAGAGTTGAGCGCGCACGGGCAGAAATGTTGAGAGCGCGAGCAACACGTTGCGAGCAAGCGCAAATGCAAAAACTGAGTGAGAGGGGCTGCTGTTGTGTGTGTGGATACCCATATGGAAAAGATATAAATCTTATAAAGTTTGTATCTGTCTTGCGTGAAACTTGTATGAAAAGCATATAAGATATAAGATCCCTTGAAAAATTATATAATGAAACTTGTATGTTTTGGATACTTACTAAAACAATGTATGAAAGTAATGCGAAAGTGACCACTTTCATGAGTAAATCATGTAAGCCTTATATGATTTACTCATGAAAGTGGCCACTTTCATGAGTAATCACATATAAGTTTTTACTATTTCTTTTCCGTATGGGTAATAGCAAACACTGAAATACATTTTTTGCACGCAGCAATGAATTTTTTTCACTCAAATTTAGCTTTTCTTCGCTCAAAATAAATTTCTCCTCAAAATGCAACACTTGCACCTGCAATTATTTTTTAATGTGCGATCAGAATAGTGGCACAAAAATAACTCCATATTCCACAAATTAACCTATGTAATTCATTAGTGTGAATATTTAGTGCGGATAATTCAAAGAGCAGTGAGGACTACTAGAACATGACTTAATTTTGCGGAAGATGCCATCGGTGACAAAACTAAAAGGAAAAACAAATCCTTTAAACAGGCGATGAGATGAACAGACACCGAGTAACAAATGTGTTGTAAAGAAGTCAAACTGCCTACAATGTAAGTGACTTTTACTTGTGCTTGTGTTTTGCTGTTTGCATTGCTAATACAAAGAGTAGCACTGTGTGTACAGTAGAGGCTAACTCCAACATTTTTCACTCTGCATGAACAGAGGGTGTTGTAAAATGAAGTGCCTTGAATTGTCCATGCATTAATCAAACTGTCTTATCTGGTGTAGATGATGCTGTTTAGCATGCTTTCCTGTGTATCAAACCGCACTGAAAAAAAAGAAGTAGGTCAAGCTGAAAGTCCTAAAACTGTGTTTCTCTAACACTCTGCTAACTTTACTATGTATCCCAGTAGCCCTGTTACACCTGCGACAGGCTGTTCTTCTTCTCGGTATTACAACATGATTCATGCAACTTCCAGCCCAAAGCACCAGGTTACTGCCACAGGGACTACCTACAGCACTATGGAAATTGGCTGCTGCCTGCATTACGCTGACATTCAAAGATTTTCGCATCTAACTGGAGCGAAAAATATGTACAGATGTAGAAAAAGTCTTTGATCTTTGCTGTTTCCACGTTTTTCTCTGTCAGTTTGCAGATTATTTCGTCCGTTTGCACGGATTACAGTTAACTTCTGTATGTATTTATGTAGTTGTATTTTCACTGCTGTCATTCATGCTTAGTAGATCGCAGGATATTTTGAAAATCCACTACTGTCTACACTCTATCCTTCTGCTGACATGTTTGTTTCCATAACAATTTCAAATCAAATATGTCCTCATTAAAACTCTGAAAGGCTCCAAAATGCTGTTCAATGCCACAGTGCAGGATAATAGCAGCAGATGCATTTGGGAAGAAAAAAAGCTCTTTTTTTTCTGGCTGTGTTGTTACCCATGAAGTGACATTAGGTCATCCCTGCATTTTTATGATCACAAATAAATTCTTTACATAAACAAACAAACAGTCACAGAATCTTTACAATGTTTTAATTAAGAACTGAAATCTCTCTGGTGTTTCAGCTGACTGGTTCTGACCTCAGAAAGAATCCAATCTGATTGCTTCTTTGTCTGCAAAAACAAAGGCAATGACAATCCAAAACAATTGAAATTACATTGCACTAGATGTGCATGCTTCACCATTTATCAGCTATGAACATGTTACACATAAAACATGTAAGATTTGAAGAATAAAAAATGAATAAGTAAACTAAATAAACTATAATTAAATAAACTTGGGTGGGAAATACTTGATCAGATCAGTAATGTGAAACAGCACATGCCATCAGTATGAAGGGTTAGGGTTATTTTTGTTTTAATTGCCTAAAAAATAACCGATAACCTTAACCCTATTTTGAAAATGGCAAGCTGACAGGCAATAATAATGAGATGCGTTCTTCTGAAGTTAACTGTTAATTCTGGTATTTCTGTACAACTATTTCTACTTCATTTTAGATATACAGTAATGTGAAAAAGCCTGATTTCATTATATTTTGCTTCCAAGGAACCAGAGTTGTCATTTAAAGTGGCCTTCTCCACTTTCTTTGGTTTTCTGAGGGTCTTCAGAGTTTTTCTTTGACTGTTTTTTCACTCATTTTTAGTACAGAAACTCATACGTGTCCATTTTCAAGCAATATTTTTGGGTGTTCTTTTGTTAAGCCATTTAGCACTAACCTAAGAATCATTCAAACCTAAAAAGGCACCAAACTCAAAGGCTGAAGCAGTGTTGGGTCTACACATATCAGACAAATGAGCAAAGAGCTCATTTTAAATGATATCTTCAGGTACTTTTGGTTACTGTATAAGCAGTCTATTGCAAAAACACATTGTTTGTTCTTATTAGCTTAGTTGAATCTATAAAAATGACAAAGATAAAATAATTTCACAGGCATAAAATAGTAGTAGGCCTACAAATCTACAGAAAACTGGAGCAAAGATCTGACACAAGAACCTGATACTACTATTTGCCAAAGCTTCCGACCGGTGGCACTGACGTCACATCTTATGAAGACTCTAGAGCGGCTCTTCCTCAACCTCCTCCGACCACAGGTACAACATGCCCAGGACCCACTACAGTTTGCATACAAGGTGGGTGTCGGAGTGGAGGATGCCATCCTGTACCTCCTGCATAGAGCCCACTCACACCTGGATGGGGGAAAAGGCACGGTCAGGATCCTGTTTCTTGACTTTTCCAGTGCCTTTAATACCATCCGGCCCTGTATGCTTCAGGAAAAACTGAACAGGATGGAGGTGGACCCCTGCCTGGTGGCTTGGATCTCCGACTACCTCACCGACAGGCCACAGTACGTCAGGCTGAAGGACATCACGTCTGACACTGTGGTCAGCAGCACAGGAGCACCACAGGGAACTGTGCTGTCCCCTCTTCTCTTCACCCTGTACACCTCTGACTTCTGCTACAACTCTGAATTATGCCATATTCAGAAGTTTGCAGGTGACACGGCCATCATGGGGTGTATCTGGGATGATCAGGAAGAGGAGTACAGAAGTCTGGTGAGGAACTTTGTCGCATGGAGTCACACAAACCACCTGCAACTCAACACCTCAAAGACTAAGGAACTGGTTGTGGACTTCGGGAGGTCCAGAGAAGGTCCACTGCCGGTTCAGATAGAGGGGGAGGAGGTGGAGGTGGTCAACAAGCACAAGTACCTCGGGCTGTGGGTGGACAATAAACTGGACTGGTCATGCAACACAGAGCACCTGTATAAAAAAGCCCAAAGCCGACTGTACTTCCTCAGGAGGCTGAGGTCTTTTAACATCTGCAGGAAGCTCCTGAGGATGTTTTACCAGTCGGTGGTTGCTGGAGTACTTTTCTATGCTGTGGTGTGCTGGGGGAGCAGCACAGCAAAGAAGGACTCATCCAGGCTGGAGAAACTGATCAGGAAGGCTAGCTCTGTGGTCGGCATGAAGCTGGACACTCTGGTGACAGTGGCAGAGAAAAGGACATTAAAGAAACTGATGGACATTATGGACAATGCTGGGCATCCTCTGCACACGGCCATTAACAACCAGAAGAGTCTTTTCAGTGACAGGTTGCTTCTCTCCAAGACAAGAACCAACAGACTTAAAAACTCCTTTGTCCCAAACGCCATCAGACTGTTTAACTCCTCTCTGGAGGGGAGAGGGAGGAGAAACAGGTGGACAAAGGAGGGGGGAACAACTAAGCTGTAGTGCCTCTTCACCTCACTGTACAATACCTTGTGCAATACTTTTGTAAATAGTCAATGGTGGAAATAGACCTCAATACTTGAAATGTGCAATTCACTTGTATTTTTATTTTTATTCCTATTTATTCTATTTATCCCCTTCGTATATTTTATTTATGTGTGTGTGTGTGTGTGTGTGTGTGTGTGTGTGTGTGTGTGTGTGTGTGTGTGTGTGTGTGTGTATATAATATTCTGTAACTCTGTAACTTCTGTCGGTGCTGTGCTTTTGGAAACCGAATTTCCCAGAGGAACCCACCCGAGGGATTAATAAAGTTCTATCTTATCTTATCTTATCTTATCTTAGAAGTGGTCTCAGGTGGAAGGATGGCTGTCAGCGGCAACAGGTCATAAGAAGCGATTAATCTAAATTTTTAGTTTTTGCTTCAAATCATCATCAATGTGTAAGGAGGAGGTCAGGAGAGAGGTTCAACAGTGAGAGTCTACAGCCATCTGCAGAACACGGTAGAAGCTCTGTCATTGTGAAGTGTTGGGGGTCTTGCTAGAACTGATGAAAGATTGACATACTGACAGATTCTGGTCCATCCTGTGATGGAGTCTGATTGGCATCATCATTTTTCAGCATGAATTTTCAACACGGTATATATTTTACTCCATACCTGAATAGAAAAAACACACATTGGAGAACTATTAGGTGGAGTGACCATCCGACAGAGCCTGGACCTCGACTTTATCGGTGTGAGATCATCTTTGCAGAATGACAGCCAAAGACGAGCTTTGAATGTCCTTCAAGAAACTTGGAGAACTATTCCTAAAGACTAGTTAAAGCAATTACATGAAATTGTACAGACTCTATGTTTGCACTTTTCAATAAACAAATGCATTTCCCATTTTTCCCAGCAAAGTATATAGAAATGAGGTGTGGCTAAAAACTTTTTGTACTATTTTTTTGTGCGGCTTTTTAAAAATACCAATTATTTCAATAAAGCAAGTGACTGACGTGCAAGTAACTTTTGCTTCACTTTATGCGCCTTTAAATACCAAACTTTTAATGTTATGTGCTTACTTGCATATTGCATGAATTACTTCTGGTTGTATTAGTAAAAATGGAACATGATAATATGCTCACTTATCCGAAAAAAGCACACTTATTTACTAAAAACAGAAAACATAAGATCGACAGCAAATACAAAATATTATTCAGCATTAATTACACACTAAGAGCACTGATGATATTTTCCTATCCTCAAGTTAACACGTCGATCTTTTTTACAGCACTAATTTTGATCATAGAGCATGTTCTACATGCAAAGCAATCAATACAGAAATAAAATAAAGAAGTTTAACCTTTATTGGAAGATGTTTTTCTGTGGGTATATCCATCAAAAGAGTTTGTGTGAAAAATACTGCCCTGCACAATAATCGCCACTCTGTATCAGCAAGCAATTGAGTGGGGGCTTTTTGAACAGCATTGTTTGTACTGGTCCTTTGAAACTAATCCACTGAGGGCTCGCAGGTTTTAATGTCATCCAACAAAGCCACAATCAAACAGCTATTCACGTGGTATCAATGGCAATCTTCTAAGAGCTGGAAGGGAGATATTTCTGAGCAGACTCTGCTGTCTCTCCCCTAAGCTGTCCATAAAGGAGAAGATTAATGGCCTGACGACAGTTCTGATTCATCTGTCCTGAACTGTCTTTATGTTCTGATTCTGACCTTGTTCGGAAAGCTTTTGCAACCATTTTAGCCACAACAGACTCCTTACAGGAATGAGCTCGTCGTGTGTGAAATGTGAAATAGTCAGCATTTATGTTCTTCACTATTGTTCTGTTTGCAGCAACAGAAACATCCGCTCCCAAAACATCTGGTCAGCAGCTTTGAGTAGCTTGAGGTTTTGGCAAAAGAGAGAACACAGTGAATTTCTTTGTATACTTTGATTGGCCCGATTTATCTTCAGAAACATGTATTTAGCATTACAGAAAAAAGATGAATGCTCTACGTTATTTGTGCTGAATATAGACAACTATAATCAGAAGACACTCCTGACTCATGGATTCCTACATAATCCGTGTAAGTACTGTTTCTGCTTTGAAGCACAGTACACTATGAAATGACTGCTTCTAAAAAGACTTTTTGTTTGTGCTGCCCACAATAACTGTGCGTCTGCCAACACTATTAGGCATGCTGTAAATTTATTGTGCATGGTTAGTGAACAGCATGGCACTCTAATGTGGCCGTTTTAAAGCTTACTGCACCTTCTGCAGAGCAAACACATGAGAATCAAGATGAGGAGGTAAGTGAAACAAAATTAATCATATTTTTTATTCTATCACTCTCCGATTATGATGGAGCTGAACAGTGGACCCTGTTTTTTTTTGTTTGTTTGTTTGTTTGTTTTTCTGTCTTAGACAGACATACGGACAGGTAGACTCAGTTCCCCAGTGAAGTGACAAATGATTACACAACCCTTAGTCTGATATAACACCTATCTGGGCAGAAAAGCCTAACAAGAAACACGAAAGAAATACTCAACATCCAATTCCCAGGGCAAGTGTCCTACAGAGTGTGAGTCCTGTAATATGGGCAGTAAACAAAATAGTTGGACTTCAGATAGTGTCTCTATTCATCAGTTGTGGGAAACATGTTCCAAAGTAACACATACTGTAATTACATAACATTTTTTAAATAATGCAGAAGTGTAACACATTACTGTACTAAATTCAGTAATCACATGGCTCTTCTGGTGCTACAATTAGCGGTTGTTAGCTTGTGTGCAAAGAAGAGGTCGTGGAGCGGTCTACAACTTTTGAGAAGTGGAGATGTGAACATTATTTTTCATTTTACTTTATTGTTAAAGTGGAAGCTGAATCCAGAAAACACAGAACTGGGTTTTTGCAAACATCTGCACAGATAGCATGCTAACACAAAGCTAGCAAAGAACCCAGAGTGATGCTAAAGCTGAGTGTATGCTAACCCTGAACTTTAACAGGTGAAAAAGCAATGACGCACAGTCAGGCTTGAAGTATTGTAGCAGTAGAATTGCAGTGACAATCTTGATTTTAGGATACAGGTTTTTGTTAACATTACCTGGTAATTAACACGTTCAGGATATATTATAGAGAATTTTACAGAATGCAACGGGCAGTGTATTAGCCATCTTTGCTATTACTATTGATTGAAGCAGTAGAAATGTTTAATGAATATAGCATTTTTTCTTCCAAGCTAGCAGTCACTCAAGAATGCACCAGAATCCCTTTGTACAAGTCGGAATTTCAGAGTTCCCAGTGGGAATTTGAATCAGGAAACCTCCACCCCTTCTAGTTGGAGTTCCCACTTGGAAAGTTGGAGCAGTCTCAGCAACCCTAAGTTAACAACCCAAGATGGTTCGATTAAATGTAAACAGTAGTAAAATCGCAAACCTTTAATCTGTACTGCTGCTATTGTGTATTTGTGACTCACTAAAATAAGCAACATGCAGTGCCCCGATCAGACTCTATCCACGAATGTGTTTATTAAGTGCAAAAATCCCACGCATTGCTAGTGATAGATGAATAACTCTACCTAGCTTGAGAACAACTCCTATATTTCCTGGCTTTTTTGGAACACACGTGTTGTCACTCCTAAGTTCCAACGTTCAACTTTTGAGGTAGCTGAACTGCAGTATTGAGTGCAGCAAGACATTTGTACTTCTGTGTAAAATACAGATGTTTCAACTTACATTTGTCTATTGTTTTTTTGTAGGCTTGTATATGTGAATTGCACTTCAAAGATTCTATATTAAACTTTAAGAAGTAATACGGCAACCACCAACTATTAGATGTGTAAAGATAACCGTGGTGCATTGGTGATAGGAGAGAGATAAGTCAAGAGGATGTTTTTCTAATTGCCAAGTTATTAGCTTAAAGTTTGGAGACCTTTGCCTTCACGGTTAATATACATATGAACTAACAAAGACTGTAAGGAGGAAATTGGAAATAAACAGCAGTCTCATAAAGCAAGGGTATAGTTCAGGGCTTCGTAGATCCATCCAATATCCAAGATGTTCTCCCTCTTCTGCTCCTTTGCAAAATTTTGTTAATATTTGCTAGCCAGCACTTTAAAGCAAAATTTCAAGTTTCTGCCAGGCATCAGTGGTGTTCATACAATAAGTGACCGTGTCCTTTGGTGTATTGACGGTACCCTGTAACTCTAGCTTTACGGATGTAGGCGGAACTTCTTAATGAGGCTCCCTTCCTTTTGAGTCTCTGCTTAGACTGCCTGGAACAGACGAATGTGTTCAGTCTGATAGCAGCTTGTGGTGCTATCTGATAATCAGATTATCAGGCAAACTTTGAATTGCTTTGCATAATGCACAGTAATAGTCACACACATGCACTCATTTCACAGATATGGCATCCAGAGGGATCCTGAGATTTAATAACTGCAGACATTATTGTAATGAAATATTTTTTTAATTAAAGTTCATATTTTTAGTAAGTTGCAGGTACTTCATATGAGTCCTGTGGGATATGGGCAGTAAAGCCTTCCAGCTCAGCCTCCCTGTCTTGCCTCTGCCAGGAACATCATATCAGTGCTCATTTTGAGCCAGGCCATCAGCATAGGTGTCTTGTGTCTTTACAACAAACCCTACAAGCAGCCGAAAAACTGAAAGAACAATGCAGGATGTACAGTTCTGGTTGTTTTGCAACCTCTGAGTGACAATCCCATAAATCATTCATTTCTTTGGGTTGCCTGAGTGTGAGGTGGTGCTGCAAAATTAGCCTTGAAATGGCAACTCAGAGCACATGTACACAGGGCGAGTAGTTCTTGTGTCTACAGACAACGGCAAGGTGATCTTGACTGATTTCCCTCCAAAAGGCCATGAATAAAACATGTATTGATATGCATATCAAACGGCGGGAGTTGACAAAGCAAAACAAAACAAAACAAAGATGTTGGGGCAGTGGAGAGAGGAGAAGAAAGTGCTTCCCCTCGAATCTGCTTTGAATGCCGAACATCATCAATTAGCAAGGGTTTGGCTCAGAGGCCATCTGGGGACTCCCCCCTCTTCCCGGCTGCCTTCTTCTCAATATAATTGCTCCTCCTGAGGACGAGCAGGTGAGCGTACCTAGAAACGCCTGCTCCAGGTTAGTTAGACAAGTGCTTCAGTTTTGTGGGTTACAGCTGAGCTCTCTCTAATACTGTCATCAAGCAGATCCCAGCCCTAATGAAAGCTTTAATAGGTTAGAGAACAGTGTTTAAAACGGTGAGAACCTAAGTGAGTGAAATCATTTAAATGGTGGAGTTCTGAGGTCATGTTAGGAGGCTGGCTACAAATTTGCTTAAAACGTGACAAGTTTCGATGAGGTGCACTTCCCTTCTTTAGCGGTGCTGCAAATTAGCTGATCATACCCACCTCACAGAGTAATCTACTCCTAATCAGCACATAATGAAGTGGGGACAGCTGGGCTGGTTTGGAGGTGAGCATGGATGTAGACCCAGGAGCAAAGGGCCATGGAGTAGTCTGCCTAGCAGCATGGCTCAGCTGGCCTGACACCAGCAGGCTCACCGCAGGCTGCTCACCCAGTGGAATGACAGAGGTCAGTGCTCATCCTGTCACTGTAAAATGGCCTGAAGAGATCAGGGCAGCACTACCAGAAGAGACCTTGACTTAAAAGGCCATCTGACATGCACGTCAACCTAAGAAATGCCCTTCATGGGTAATGACCATGATTACGGAGACATACCACAAATGCATCATCCAGGGTGGCACTTATTGTACCATTCAGGAGCACTGCTGCTTAGACAGATACTGCATGTCTTTGAATTAGTCAACAATATTAGACCTTATTAGAATGAAAAGCTTGCGGTAAAATAATATTTAATTTATGGGAAAAGTGACAATTCAATTAAGTTCAATTTTGGCGGATTTAAAAAAAAAACACTCCTACTTTCCATGTAATATTTTTTATTTATTTCACTACTTTGTTAAACTGAATTTGTGAAATCTAAACTTTCTTATGATACACTATGCCATCCATCACAGCAGACATCTTATCAGTTTCTGCTGCTGCCACAGTTACATTATGACCGTGTGGTAGAGAGGCTGTAAATGCCAAATAATTTGGAAATTCTTCACAGCATTAAAGGCGCTACAATAATCAGGAGGGGATAAAAGCTGACACTGTCACTGTGATGGATCACCTGTCTGAAGTCCTTTTTAAAGTTTTACCATATTTATATCAAATAACAGAAACTATAGGCAGCATAAAAAGATGGGGAAATGTAAAAACCAAGTAGCATTTGTTGTGAAATGTTTGCCAAGACTCTGGAGAATATAATGAATGTCACATTGTTTCTGGCTGCCAGCACTGAGCTAAGGGTGAGTCAGCTTCACTTAGTCAGCTAGCACTAAATCTCATGGGACACCACAGTGTTCTCACGTAAAGACGAAGCCACATTTTCCTCACCTTAAGGAAGAGTTCATTGGATTCACTTTGATCCTAATTGAGTACTTAGCAGCTGATTGGTTTTAGCCATTTTTGAGATTAGGCTGAAAACTTTCGTTTTTTATTAAGTTAGCTAGGTGACCTTAAACCCTCCTTCAATTGTACGCTGCAATAAGTCTAAGCTGCTGAGGGCTTGCCATGATGCCCTGAGCACTTCTTCTTCACTCACGTTGTGTTTGTACACCTCTCTGCATTTAATCATTAGTTCTTATCAATCTTTGGCTTTCTTCCACTCTGTGTCTTTTGTCCCGTCTTCCTCCCACCACTCCCAACCAATCACAGCAGATGCCCGCCCCTCCCTGAG
The DNA here is from genome assembly GCF_965226115.1 of Aulonocara stuartgranti. Lineage (NCBI taxonomy): Eukaryota > Metazoa > Chordata > Actinopteri > Cichliformes > Cichlidae > Aulonocara > Aulonocara stuartgranti. Next base: position 33,192,684 of record NC_138943.1, on the reverse strand, counting down.
TCTGGTTCTGCTTGAGGTTTCTTCCTGTTAAAAGGGAGTTTTTCCTTGCCACTGTCAGCAAGTGCTTGCTGATTGTTGGGTTTTCTCTCTAGTATTGTAGGCTCTTTACTTTACAACATAAAGAGCGCATGGAGGTGACTGTTGTTGTAATTTGGTGCTATATAAATAAAATTGAATTGAATTGATACATTTCTATATACTTTATTATTTGCTTTAATGTTGTACATGTTTTAGATAAGAAGACACAATCATAAAATACATTTACTGTACTGTGGGTCCACTTTATTGGGCACAGAATAAGAATATAGTTGGGTTGTCCCCCCCCCCACACGATACCTGATAATTTGACATTTGAAGCAAACCTGAACTTTACAAGCTTTGCCGTAGTTAAATTTATTGGCAACTATATGATATTTTTGCTATGATGCAAAATCTTCTGCTCCTGCCAAGACTTTCTGTTGCAACACGACAAACAAATGCATATCCTCATTGGGGGCCAGAGCTGGTAGCAAGAACACTGTTACTAACTTTTTCATCAAAGGGGGATTATAGTGCTAGATCACTGGCTGAGGAAACAAGGCACAGTGCCACATGGCTATTTGGTTAAGGGAAGCTGATTCGTTATTGGCCAACTGAGAAGAGGCGGCAGCACTCCAGTCAAGTCCCCTAAATACTGCATGTGTGTGTCAAATAGCTCAAATGCAATTAAAAATGTAATCCTATTCAGTTCCAAGGCACTGCACGCAATGTCAATCAGGGTTTCCTACGTTAATACATTTTAAATATTTTTTGTGCACAGTTTACTTCACAAGAAGATATCTCTGCCCCTTTGGCCCTTTTTAGACGGCCACCTAATAATAACTATAATATCCTTGCTACCATGTCATTGCTGCAGCATGCTCACTGCAGTCATTATTAATGGTATCGACTGCACTCGTGCTCCTCCTGCTGTGGCAGGTCGGATTGTCTGTCGTTACATTTTTGAATTATTACGTTTTACTGATTCTGATTCCCATTAAAACATCCCACTGTGCTTTCTTTTTCATCAACATAAGGCAGAGCTTTCCATTAATTAAAGAAGCACTGATGAAATGTAAATTCTACACAGATGACATTACTGCTGAATGAAAATCTCATGGCCAATACAAACACAAATAATAACTCTGCAAACTGGTGGAGGAGGGACTCTTTGATATGCTAAAAAGCGCCATCTGTTACCATCAGCACCTTAATATACTGAGTAGATAGTGCCATCTGACTTCATTACTTTCAAAGTATGTTTTTGAAGTACAGGTAATGATCCCCCTCTTGCTCATAACCCTTCGCCAACACAAACAGGAAGCGGCCGCCTGTTGCTGATCCTCTACTTTCACGTTTTTGATATCGCGTCAGATCGCTATCGCTTCTGCAGGTACACGGCAAACGTGGAATCACAGTGCCGTGCGACAACTCAGCCCTGGAGTTTATCTTATTGGATGTGCAGATGCTTCATAATTTACTTCCATGATAAATGAAGCAGCGTTCGCACTGCGTGCTTGATCAAAAATTGCCATAACACCTCCACTGGGATCTCTTTAATGAAATGTCATAATTAGGCCTACAAATCATCTATCGGTCTGTCCTGGTAACTCACTATATCAATTTTTCCCATTAGCATCAATAGCAATCTTCTGGAGCAACTGCATGGAGTCAGTTTGGGAAAACGCGCAAGTATACTCGTGACCAGCCTTTTCACCAGTTTCACTAAAAGAGAAACAGCCCTGATTTAGTTCTTTAATTGTGGAGGTTCACTCACGTTTCTGAGAGTAACGGACTGCAAATGTTTATTATTATGACAGCTCTGATAAACAAGGCTGATTAAACGGACTTATGGGCAAAGATTTGTACACGTGACATCAACTTGCTGTGTTGCAGTTGTCCAAGCATTTCACTACATATCGTACTGTGTATGACTGTGTACGTGACAAATAAAATTTGAATTTTAAATTTGAATTTGTAGCAGTTTGTGGTTTCTGCTTGGAGCCCTGCAAACTAAATATAGCTCTGTAATTAATGTGTGTTTGCATGCAAGACCACACCATGTATGAATATAGGCAGTCATAGGTTATAGTATGTGGAACAGTTGTACATTTTATGCTGAACTGCATGTGTGTGCAAAAATAAAATAAAATCACAGTACAGTCTATAAAGTGGTACAACTGCATCATATATATATATACACAGTACATTTGCTCTGTGGAGTATGTTTTCTGTTATATTGTACCGATTCTTCATTATGCAATTCTTAAGTGGCTCTCGGGGACAAATACATTTTATCTGAAAAGAATTAAATCCATAAATCTAAACCTATGGGGCTCCCTAAATAATTTTCATGATAAAAGCATTAACGGTCTTCAGGTAACAGAATTGCACGAGCAGGATTCTTGTTTATTTTCAGCATAACAAGGGTAATAAAATACTGTGTCAGCCTTGTTTTTCAGCATCAGCATTCACAGCCCTTTGTCATGACTTCAGCAACTTGTCCTATTTTCCCCCGTTTGTGATGACAGTAGACTCACAGTGGTCAAGAACATACAGTGTCCTGCTCGGGGCGGGCTATGACTCACTCTGTGAATCTAGTCTTGAGGTGACACATGGCTAAATGGCTGCACAGTTCCCCCAGCTATGTGTCTGTCTCAGCATTAGCACTCTCCCAGTCTGTGACCGTGCTCGCTGAGCGTTTCTGATGAAGACTTGCATTGGTTGCACTTCTGACACAAAATGCTGTGAAATGCTGAAACACGGCTGACGAGCTGACAGGGACGAGAACAATGCGAAGAATCATGTTGAGCTGGTGCAGAACTGATGTTTGTGATGTCTTAAAACTGACCAGCCAATATTGACTGGAACACTAAAGTCAGGGGGGTGGGGGTGCACAGAATTGGAGGGTTAAAGAACTACTAACATTAAGCCAATTAAGAAGCTATGCTTCTATATTGTACTTTTTACACTATCCGGATAATATATTCACAGAACTTCATCAAACCACTCTGACTGTTTGGTGCTATCACATCTACTTCACTTCAATCATTCCGTTGATGATGATCTGCTAATGACAACAATAACCAAATTCATCTTGATCATAATCATAATGATCGCAGAGCTGATAGCAGCAAAGCTATTTATGTTTTCTTGTCTCGGGACAGAGTTTCAGTCAGTGCCTTTGTTGAAGCTGCGCATTTTCCGAAGCTTTCCAAAGTTCGACATACTGGTCACTCTGCGACTGATAAACAGTTTATAAGCGACTTGATCTCAATTTAGCTCTTAATTTTAGATCTGTCTGCTTTGTATGTGGGGAGATGACAGTAATTAAACTGTCACTCTTTAAGCTGCAGTTTCTTCTCTATATTCATGTCTGGAGAAAAAAAGAAAAGCCCAAAAAACCCTACTGTTTAAAAACCCTACTCTTACCGTTTACCTCCCAGTGTAGGATGTTAAATCAGGTTGATTGCTATATATTACTATGTTATCGTTATCTGGTTTTTTTGTGGTTTTGTCAGGAAATCTGCTAAAAATAATCGTATGCAGTCATAATAAATGCGGCTAAACTGACAGGCAGGGGTTACAAATAAGAGGATATCAGCCTCCTATTCATCTCTGACTGCCATTCACAGTAGAATTGCTTTGTTCTGTCAAAGACCAATTTCCATTCTGACAAGTAACAGTATATGAGTTTATAGACCATGGCGTGGCATAAATAAATTTTTAAAAACTGGGTTTAGAAGCATCTAAGCGAGTCCACTTTGTAAAATAAGCTTCTCATCGGCTCACACCAACACTCTAACAATCTGCCTTCAATCGCAGAGCAAAAGATAGCACATCATCTGAAGAGGCACATCAAACATGTTGTGCAGATGTGTGCGCATGTGTGTGTGTGTTTTTTTACAGAGCCTCTGTGACGAGTTCATTAAAGATAGCGTCCTCTGTGATTGTTCGAGATAATACTCAAGGGTCTGCAAATGGAACAGATACAGCTGTGACACGTCACCCTTGAAGAAAGCGTGTTTTCTCTGCTGGTGGGCGTGCCGAGCTGAATGCCCGGGCAAGGCTGCGAGAATGCAAAAGACTTCATAAGTGGGTTCAAAGTGACGAGACTAAAGAATATCTGCATGTATCTTTCATGCATCCCTGTGACTGTTAGAATAGATAGCTCTGTCACAGTGCATAAGTAGCTCACTGAGCTGGATAAAATCATTTTGTAGAGTCAGGACACTGATGTATTGCATATGTTTTAACAGCAAAGACTCCATTTCACACGCGCCGAGCTAGTAAAGCACTGAATGAAATCCAAACTTTAACAGGATGATGATATATTTGTCATTAGCAGTACTGTTATTGCTGTTCTTTCTGCCACCTTTCTGTCAACATTGTCACTCCAACAACAATTTCTGTCTAATATGCAAATGTCGTGTTATAAATATAATCTCCATTCCAGCGTGATGGTTAATATTTTTTTAATTGCCAGTCTCCCTGACCTACTTTGGCTTATCACTATAATGGATTAAAATTCCTGTAAACAGTTTTATGCACCTTCTTATTCAGGCACTCCTCAAAGGCTTCTGATTAAACGCACATTGTCATCTGCTTTGCTCTTTCTGTTTTTCAGGTACCTGTGAGCAGATTGTTGTTCTGCAGAGCCACACTGGGGCATATGGTATAAACTGATGTCATCACTTAGGGCTATACATAATGGAATTATTCGAATTTCTATCGATTGGAGTCATTTGGTGTTTACAGTTTTCTTCTAAACAGCCACCAGAGACTGCGGCAGGTGGAGGATTACAGATACTCACAAAGGCAAAGAAAGAGAAAAATCAAATGCCGTTTGTTATGAGCTCTCTGTCTGATTGCGGCTGCATACAGTCGGCTCTGTAAGAATTTGGAACGATGACAATTTCTGTAGTTTTCTCACGATGAAATCGGAGTGCAAGGTTTTAGGTTTAATTCAAGGTGTCAAGCAAAAGTATTGTATTAACTGTTTAGGAACTGTAACTGCTTATATACACAGATCTCCATCTTTAGAGACTCACAATTAACTGATATTGTCCGAATGCTAATGGTGCTGACTATACTATGGAGGAAAACAGAAGTCTAAACAAATGCATTTCTTTCTATTCACAGACCTGTCTGTGAGTAGTTGAAGATGAGGTGTGTGGATTAAGCTAACTAACTAATGCCTCAGGCACAGCAGAGTAATGGCAATCTCCTAGTGGGTGCACAGATTTTTTTGCATTTGGTGACTGATTGCAAGGCAACCAGTTGATCACCCAGAAGCTGAGCATGCAACATTCTCAACCTTTAGGCAACAACTTTTGATTACAAAGAGATTAGTTAATGGTTCAGGAGAGTCCTGCGTCTCCCTAAGCCTGGTTCTGTTCAGAAGTTTCTTCCTCTTAAAAGGGAGTTTTTTCTTTCCACTTTGGTTACATGCTTGCTCATAGAGCATCATTTGACTGCTGTTGTGATTTGGTGCTATATAAATAAAACTAATTAAAACACACAAACATGCACATGGGCTACAGTTTTAAAACCTATGTTTAATTTCAAATAAAGCACTAAGTGAGCCACACATTAAAAAAGCAAACTCATCTGGAACTCTCCTCAGCTCTTACTGGAACAGTGGCGCGGCTGCCCCTCTGTTGGTCTTCCATGGTTTCTTGTGTTCTTGGGGCCTCTGGATGTCTGGAGTTTTGATCTCCTCCATACCTGCTTCACACCCTGGAGGACGGGGCTGTGGCCCCCCCACACTCCCTAGCAGATCGTTACATGGAGAAACCTTTGGAATACAAGCGCGCTGATCCACACAGGTATGCACACGGGTGTTCACTGCTCGTAGACCCAAATTACACCTTTCTTGGCTGCTACTTCGAAGCACATCTGTCCTGCGTGCTGCACAACAACATTGAATATTTAGTATTTACTGCTGTTTACACTTAGCTAGATTAATGCGATGGTGTTGTGTTTAGTATGTTGCTTTGTTTTTTGTTTTTTTTTGTCTTTTTTTGCTTGTTTTCTATTCTTCTCTCAACAGGTGATCCAGGAGATATTTTTTTTCTCCCCCCCTTTCTCACTGTCCCTCTCCCCTTCTGTTTTTCCTTTCCTTCCTCTTTCTTTCTCCCTTTCCTATCTCTCACTCATGTCTGTCCCGTCTGTAACATCTGAAAATAAAATATAATAAATAATAAAAACAAAGATCGACCAAATGGACCAATACGGCAATGCCACGATGATCCATTTGGCAAAGTAAATCCATTGGGTATCCTTGTTGGTCTTCAGACAACAATTCTGATGGCTAAAGAACCAAATGGGACAGGTGGAAAAAAAAAAAAAAAAAAAAAAAGCAAACCCTGAAGCTTAAAAATGATTTGACCCTGGTGGAAGTTTTAGAGGTAGATGCTTCAAAGCTTAAAACCAGACAGGTTTAATCACTTGACACTGCAGAGGTTCTTGTCTTCACGCAGTGATTATTGTAACACTGTCCTTTCCGGGTCACCGAAGAAAGGTTTTAGAGGTTTACAGATGGTACAAAATGCAGCTGCTTGCATTTTAACCAAAGATCCAGAACTGAAATCTCTTATCTGGTTGCCTTGTCAGGTTTGAGCAGATTTCAAGGTCCTGTTGCTCACCTACAAAGTTCACATCTCTCTGAGCTTTTGCACCTCTACGTTCCATCGTGTGCTCACCAAACTCACGATACTGGCCTTCTAAAAGTTTCTAAAGACAGCAGAAAAGCTATTGGGGAGTATGCTTTTTCTTTTCATGCCCCATCTTTGTGGAACAACCTCCCTCAAGATATTAGGCAGGCATGCTCTGTGGAGCTCAGGTAAAGACCCACTTGTTCACCCAATCCTCTTAATTCTAAGCCTAAAGTTTTTACTGTTTTTTATTGTTGTTCCCTTTTGTTTCAGCAGTTTTTAAACTGTTTTGCTTTTAATTTTTTTAAAATCTTTTTTATCTTCAAATTGCTGTTCAGCACTTTTTGAAAGCACTTTATAAACAGAGTTATTGTTATTTTTGTTATTTTTTTCAAACTTAATAAAACCAAATCTGTAAGATTTTAAATCTTCTTAGCAACATGCTTGTTACTATTTGATTTGCTATTCAAAGTGTTTTTTATAAACTGTCTCTTGTGTCTTTCTTTTCTTTCGGTGGACTGGATGTATGGAAGACTGCCTAGTATTTATTTTGTTGTGATTCCAGCTACAATATTCTCCATGGGCGCTGTAAAACAAAGCTCGCGAAGCACTGAATATCACAGATAGAAGATGTATATCAGTAGATACTCTTTCACTTCAGTGGAAGTAAGACGATTGAACTGATTCAATCTGCACACGCAACCACAAAAACACATTCACACCAACCTCAGCAGCTACTCTCGAGCAAAGCAGCAGCTTAATGGCTAACAGCACGGACAAATTTGATCATACTGGGCTGTTCCCTAGAGAGAGTGTGAGTATGGGTATACATCACAGAGTACTTAGCAATCAATCCTCAGGTGGAAAAAAATAAAAGATACATAGGCCCTACCATTATATCATCCTCTTCATTGTGGATTCAGATAAATATAACATTCAAATAAACATTTACCAAAGTATAACACAGAGGATGCTTTGTTAGATTATCACTGTTATTCACATCAGCAGTTAGCTTGAGGCAGTTATCTTTACATTTGAAATATTAACGAGGCTGACTCTGTGAATCATTTATTGTAACTAATGTAGATATGATCTGCCCAGCTCATCTATTTGTTCACACCTTTGTATAATTATGTCTGATTCTTAACATTTAATGCCTGAACAGCTGAACAACTACTAATTTTTTCTCGAGTGTAACAAAATATTATAAAATGAATAAAATGTACACATTTCTGTGGGTACATGCTTTATTATATGTTGGATATCCATGTATTATCCATGCAGCATGGAAATGAGTAAATAAGCTGGAAGTATATGTGATCTTTACATTTCTGGCGTCTGCTAGACAAAAAACAAGCGGGCACAGGTTTGCCAGAAGAGGAAAGTATATCACAGGTTATGATGTGGTTTGATTGCGTACAATAGATTATGATCCTGGATGAGGTTTGTTGATCAACCTTCACTATAACAATACACACACAAAAACAATCTTATTTTAACTTCTAATTAAATAAACACAGAAGGGAGAATTTTTGGGGGGGTAAGCCAATTTTCAAGGTGAGAAACAGAGGTCATCGAAAGAGCACTAACGCTAGCTTAGCACTAATACTAGGCTAGATGGACAGCTTGGACCACTTCACAGGGTGAAGGACAAACGAGCGCAGAGCAAAATTACACAAACTAGAAAACTATTATATTATACTTGACATAACATGACAATAGACATGAATGATGACAAAATAGTTATTCTTCTTACCTCAGTATGATGTAATTTCCCGATCAAACCAATAATAAAACACAAGGAATAATTTTAATGAAAAACTTGTAAATGTGAAACCTTAATAGAAGAGACCAGAGAAGAGCAAACTTCAGACCTGTTTCCACTTAGCTGACAAATTTAGTTTATGATTTCCAAACTCTGTGGGCTGGAAGACAGATGATACGTCTGCTCCTCCCTTGGATGACCTTTTTATTCTAGAAGTAAAGGTAGCAATGCAAGTATGATTAGCAGCCCATTGTTATCGCCGCATGAGAAAATTGTCTTCAAGATGCTAGATAAGATTTCCTCACGTACTGTTTTTGGTGCTTATATTGAAATTGATATAACAGTAACAAACAGTGGTGAAAACACCCTAAAATCAATGAAAAAGTTGAGTCAGGAAGTGAAGCACATTATATAGAAAGCAAGAGTTTTGAAGCTTAAATTAGAACGATCATCCACCCAAATGTCCTCAGGCAGCTTTCTCCAAAGGTCGTGATGCCAAAAGTTATAAATTGAGGTGACACATTCTTGTCTTACAGGCTTCCTACATTTTGTGAAACCCACAGGCCGAACAAAGACATCTGATAGAGGAAGAAAACAGTAGCTCACTATACTGTTGATTACAAGAGGGTGACAAAAGCATTGTTTGCCATACACATTAATGTGCAGACAGTACAGTGGTGAATAATAGATGAAATAAAGAATATAAAAAACAAATGTGTCACTTGTGGTTACGACTGCATTCTGTCTGCCATCTGCTGCGGGGATTTTTTTTTCAGGCCAGTGTCTAAGAGCATACCTCATCAAAATGTTCAGTGTTTAAGCCAAAATTAGGCAAAGCAGAAAACGAAACTTTATCACTTTATCATTTCAAGTAGGAGAAAATCTACTGCAGTGGCTAAAAAGGGTCAGCTGAAGTACAAGGATACACCGGGGAGCTGTATCAAGGCCAACACATGAGTCCTGTGCTGCTGATTAGAGATGCCAGGCATGCTTTTAGCTGAAAAGAAAAAGCCATGACAGTGAATTAGCGGGCCAACTACCCGAAAGAATTCACAACAGGTTGTCCTTTAGATAGCCCGACGTGTTGGAAACAGCAATGTCTTGTCAGCTTCTGAGGTCATTCCTCATTTCAGTTGAAAATATTTTCCCTATAATGTAATGTAGATCGTGCTCCTCAGATACAAAGGAAGCAAAAATTACAGGCATCACACATAAAGTGTTTTGGTTTTTAATCAGTTGCATGATTTGCATTTTCACTCTAACCTGATGGTCATTTACTAATAGAAATAAACAGCTTTCATTGAGTGGACTGGATTTTATTTCACCCTGTGTGCAGTCTTAGTACAGTAGTCTGTGACTCAAAGCCACCATTGGAGTCATCAGGCACTAAAGGAGTCCTGCAGCAGATGGCAAAGACCCCATAGGCTACTGAAGTCAACATCATGGATTCAGTCTGGGATTACATGAAGAGACAGAAGCCACTTAGACGGCACAAATCCACAAACAAACTGTGGCAAATTCTCCAAGATGCTGGACATTTTCACAATTGCACTACACTGTAACATATAGGGTGGTTAATTACTATGAGAATATAGGAGTCTGCAAGTTGATACTGGTGTACTTGGATTTCTAGTAAATATGCACAGACTAAACATTGTGATTCACACAGTAATTGTGATCATTAAATAGGATTGTTTACTCCTTCAAATTAAAACGACATTCTTTTTCTTTTTAAGGAAATTTACCTCAAAAGGGACAAAACCTTTACTGTGCTCAGCTGCTGCTGTCATCTGGCTCCTTTTCAGATCTTCATATATATATATGAATGAATAAATTTATACTGTCTTTCATGAGTCACTATTTAACCCTCCTGCCATCCTTTAAAAAACTCACACCCATCACCCTAGGGACCATTCTCAGCCACGCCATAAAAAGACCATATATCCATATTTTATTCCACTTTAAATTAGCCAACCTTGTAAAACTACTTCTCCCTGAAATATTCATGTAAAGTTTTAATTATATTTTCGTTGTTTTAACCCTTCAAATCCCAGTGTTATTACATGAGCGCCCTGTGTTATAAGCCCCAAAAACCAAAAAACGAAACTAAATATTTCCACAAAAAACCAGTTGAAGTAATATGTGATTGTCATTATAAGTAGGCCTTTAGATGGACCAAAGATTGGCACCAACATACATTTTGACCTGCCATTATTTTTTTTGCATTTTTTTTGCAATTTAAAAATTAAAACTTCAAGGCCCTGAGTCTTCATTGACATCCAAGAAAAGAAGAAAAAATAAAATCATATGATGATAATTTGGGGTTGAAAAATAGCGTTTATAATGGAAGTCAATGGGCAGAAAATGGTCCCCAGGGTGATGGGTGTGGGGATTTCTGCTGCTCAGCCATTTTAGGCTGATTTAAGGAATTCACACTGGAATATTAACATTGACAGGTAAAAACTATCCTGTGGCAAGTTTGGTTATATTCCACTGAACACAGTGGAAATGGCAGCCATTTAACACATAGCAGTGGCACAAAAAGGTCCCAAGAAGGCAGGAAGGTTAAAAAATACTGTAATTACTTGTAATGTTTTACTTTTTTAAAAATAATTTTAAACGATAAAGAAATTGAAGAGATGCAATCGGCCTGCAAAAAAAGATAAATTAATAAAAAATTAAAATATGAAATGAAGAAATCCTTCACTTCTTTGGATGTGTGCGATGCAATTGCACAGTTGATGCTGTGCATTTGGTTCAGTGCATCTACTGTACATGTCTTTGTCACAAGTAAATCCAATTAATCCATGAAGATGGTCAGCAGAACTGGATGTGTGACAGGCTGCGTGGGTTGCTTCCTTCAGCTCACTTCTGTCTTGCCTTGTTTTGCTTTGACACCATGAATCTAAAGTCTGCAAGCCTCACTGGTGACAACAGTGCTGTGTTTCTTTTATGGTTAACACTGACCGACTGAATAGGATATGGGTGACGTGCACCGTCTATGAATAGTTGAGACCAAACAAAAGTCTTATAATTGCAGACTGTACATAAAAGATGGACTTGTTCACTATGACATCAAGCACTGGCAACTTAAGTCATATTATAGACGACTGCCTCAAACTGAATATTTTGGCTGCAGACATCACCAGTGAGGGTGGATCTTACTGAGATCTACTGCGAGCTCACAGGAAACACAGTAAAGCGTATCCTGCTTTATGTCCCTCTGAACACTAATGTGGGCCATGGTTTACAAATATTATTTGAAAGTAGTGACTGAATTGGGACCATAAACTAATCAGGAAAATGTTTACTGAGCTCATGCTCCTTCAGTGATGCAATTTTACCTTGTCTCAGTCGCTGACTGTCACAAGTTATTATTGCAGAGTACATTTAGAAGATGCCAGAACTCTTTGAGTTCGTGAGGTCAAATACTGCTGGTTTGTCAAAGTCGCTGCCACGTTAGAAATACACACAAGGTCTCCATTGGCAATCCTCAACCATCATATGATGGCAATACTGAAACGGGTCTCACAACTTTTTACAACAGGAAATAAAAGCGTACATTTGAACCCAATCTGAGTGAGACTTCCAGCGACAAAGCTAATAAGCATAGAGTCACCTTACATTTCTAAGGTTTTACATGTAAAACCATAACAAAAGTCATCTGTTCCTTTCCAGGTTTTAAAATGTAAATGGAAGCTAAGATGAACAGTAATACAGGACATATGACACTGCATCATTAGTTATTAAAGAAGCACTAAAGACAAAATGCAGAAGCAGCGTGTAAAAAAGCAAGCACACCGTTGCTGCTTCCGTTGGAATTACGAGTACAAGGAGGAGCCTGGTGCTGCTAATCAAACACACTTGATTAACTGATCATCAGCAAGTGTGAGCACCTCTATAAAAGATGGTCAATCATGCTGTTTCGGCAATGAGCGATTATCTTAAAGAAGTTTCTGTTGTTACCTATTAGTCTGGGGAGAGTTTTGGGGTCATTTCCAAGCAACAAGTCCATCAGACTACAGTGAGAACACACAAGACGGAGTCGCACAGAAAACAGTTACAGGTGTTTTAAAAAGTTGTTGAACCATGGAGTACATGCATTGCATTAGTTGGCTTAGTTTCTGTTAAATGAATGACACCGTGTAATGTGTCATTTGTTGTTCATCAAAGGCATTATGAATTCTGAATTTTAAACATTTTAGTACCTGCTAGGAAACAGGTGAGTTCGTGAGGTCAAATACTGCTGGTTTGTCAAAGTCGCTGCCACGTTAGAAATACACACAAGGTCTCCATTGGCAGACCTTGTGTGTATTAGAATTATAATAGGATATGTTTTGTTTTTCACATTACTTTATTTTCCAAACTGTTGAACTGCTCTATTAAGATGAGGTTATGGAAACTCGGAAACTTTGAGTACTCAAAGTCGAAAACGTCTTGTTATGGTTTGGTACGCCGGAGCATCAGCCGGAGCTTCCTGGTGCTATTTCTGTGTCAATTTGCTTTCACTTTTTTGTTGTAGGAAAACATTTCTTGCTTTTCATGCATTAGGCCCATATTTGCATTTTACAACATTGTGCCCATTTAAAAAGAAAAAGAAGAAGAAGAAAGGTATCTGGAAACAAGCCTCTTTCACTCACAAAGCAAAAATAGGCTTGTGTCCAAAATGCGTAAGGGTGTGCATGTATTGGTATGTGTGTCGCTCTGTGTAAAATACTGAGCCTGCTTGGAAAGACAGTGCCTTTAATCTGCTCTGCAGCGACTCTCAGGGTGAAGAAATCAAGTGTTTCTGAAACAGGACCCCAAAATCACACATGCACAAAAAAAGCAGCTTGATGAAAAATGTGCAAGAGTGCATGTGCAGAAGTAAAGGGCGCTTGCTGCTATCATCATGGTAGAATAAGCTCAGGCAACGAGTAGAGAATTAAGATTCTGGATGCACGGCGCAGCAGGACTACGGTGGGGAGAAATCAGACGCTAACAGGGACGAACAGAGAAAAACAAGCTGAACAGCCAACAATGTGTACATACACCAAACACACCCTCCTATCGTAACAGCCCTCCCAATCCCTGTTCCATTTACACAAACTCCACATTATCACAGTGGATTTAATAAGTTGGCCAACAACAGAAAAGCAAAGCTGCATTTGGTTATTGGCTTCTTGGAGTTTAAAGATAAAATACTTCAGGTTTTATAACATCCAGTTCTTTGCCAAACCCACTTCTTCAATCACTCTAAAGCAAACAAAGAGAGCGTTGCAATCACATTTAAAATCCCCCATTTCATGCTTTTATTTGCAAAGGCCATGCCATTTTAATATTAACCAAATTTCTGAATAATAAGTCCCACTATCAGATACACACACACACACACTTTTTCAGTCCCATTAGTTGTAAATTTGTACAATCAGCTAGGTCACAAATATTAAATTTCCCCAACCAACTGTGGACGACAGCTTTTAGCAAACATTAATCAAACAGGAATAAACAGTGCATTTAGTGGGGACTATTTTCATCCACGGATTAGCCACAGTTGGCTCTCTGGTGAACATTTACTACACTGTATGTTTCTCAGAATAAATAAACAAAAACACAGTGCCCAAGTTTATAATTTAAAAAAACGAAAAGCCACCCAGTGCAACAGTTTGCTTTACCAGTGTGTTAATAAGATGCAGTGTATCAGGCGTTTGCAGCACAGACTTGCTAATAGAATAATACCACTACTATGTTTAGATTATTCATACAGCCTTACATGACAGGACATAAACATGTTTCAGTAAAATAACAGGAACAAAGATGTTTAACAATATAAACCTCTGTTTTTGAGTCTGAAGATAAGCCCAATAATAGTCACCTATTCAAGACAAAGCTCTTTACCATGCATCGAGGGCTTTGTCCCAGGTCCAGCACCCTGATGCTGTATGCTAATTGGAAGGAAAGAGGCTGAGGACTAGTGAGTGTCAGAACTACAATCCAGGATGAAACAACAAAGATCCATGAGTGCAGCAGGGAGATGGCCACATCTGACCATGTGCTGCAGATTTGTTGGCTGCCCTTTCATGAATGCAAATCTCCACCAAACCCTAACAGTTTGAGATCTGTTGGACTGAGATCTGGTGATGGAGGCCATTTGAGTGCAGTGAAGTCACCGTCTTGTTCAAGGAACCAGTCTAAGATTATTTAAATATTGTGACATGGTTTCATCCTGTTTAAATCAGTCGTTAGAAGATGGATGCACTGGTCAGAAAGGGCATAGCCATGGTCAGCTACAATATGCAGATAGGCTGCAGCGTTTAAACGATGCTCAGTTGGAATTGAGGTTTCAAGAAAATGAGCCTGTGCAAACTTAACCTCAATTTCCAGTTCTTAGCTGACAGGACGGGCACACAGTGTGGTCACTGCTGTAGCACATCTGCTTCAAGGTTCAATGTGTTTTGTGTTCAGATCTTCTTCTGCATACCTTTGTAATGCGTAGTTGCCTTGCTATCAGCTTCAAACAATCTAGCCATTCTGCCTGTCACAAGACCGAAAGGTCGGTGCAAGCACTGGACTCAAAGTGTGATAAGGACAAAGGCAACAAATCATAGAACGTGAAGTGGTGAGGCCTAGTTAATGTGGTGCATGTTGATTGAGAGGGGGAAGTGGGCCAGTGATGCAGAATGGATTGTGGCAGTTAAGCAGTCACACCGAGGAGAGAGGACAACTGAGTTAGGGAGGTAGTGGAGAGGAACTCTGTAGATGTTGAGTATGCTGTATAACTTTTCTAACTTGCAGCTGGAGAGAGTAAGCAGTGTGGAAGGGTTGACGTGAATCAGCAGTGAGCTGAATGTGGATTGGCTGAGTTCCTGATGTTGTGCGGGGGCAGGTGAGGCACAGAGTGATTTCCAAGATGGGGGTAAGGTATCCGGAGTCCAAGAGAGAAGCTTAAGCTTGAGGTTTAAGTCAAGGTGAGTCCAGGAAGTGAGTTGATGATGAACTGGTGCTGAAGGCTGAGGCTTAAATCACTCTGGCTTGATTGCCTGGAATCAGCTCCAGGTATGTGGAACTGCGGAGGATAAGCAGGCCCTGCCCAGGGGCGGATACCAGGTAGACTCAAGAGCCTGATGGGAAATTCCAGCCGCACACCCAGACGATAACGCTGCCGTGAGTTTTGATATCAACAAAATATTGATGACAAGATTTACCTTAATGAGCAGCTGAACATGTATACCTAAAAAAATGTCCAGCGAGTATGTACATCCCATAGTTAAGGCAGAAGACGGGACCGACAGTCAGAAATTTCAAAGTGAAAAATAACTAAATCACTTTGATTTATGGCAGAATCAAAGAGAAGTGAATCCTCTTGATATTCTCTTTGATAAATAAACACAAATCCAATACTAATGTCTAACGTGTGCTCAACATCTGAGACCATCTGAAAATCCAGCATTGTGAGAAAGACTTTGCAGAAAATGAGGACTGCGCATTAAGGCATATTTCTAAATTTTCTGCATTAGCAGCTGAGCGCAAACTCCTGCAGTAACATAACTTTACTGCACGACTGTGTTTGGTGGCATTACTAACTCACAAAAACAGATTTGCATAATGCCTTCTGTCCACTGAGAATTTTTATCAGTCATAGAAAATATTATTAGGAGAAGAATTTGCTCCAGTGTGGTGAATCTACACCTTCTCCAGTCCATGTTATGTGTTCAGCCTCATTCACCAGGAATGTGTTCTTTTGTTATTACATTTCAGGAAAGTCTGCTTTACCCTTCCTGATCTGCATTTTTCTCACTGCTGTGCTGCATTTCCTAAATACCTACAACAGAAGTGGAGAGCAAAATGCGACAATGACCAATGGTGATAATGGGATAAATGTGATAGAAAACACTGAAGCATTATGCACGAATAAAAACAACACCCAGTCTGCTGTCTGCTACTGCATCGTAAAGGCAGGTGACTAATTTTAAAACGTAATTGGATTTTTAGTTTCGACTGGCACATAGCGTGTCTTATTATCAAGCTTTTTATCCATTTGTGCATGAAAAGCAAATCTACTTGTAACTCCCCGGGCTGAGGAGTGTACCTAAAGCTGCAATAAACATCTTTATAATTTCTTTCCTCAAGTCTCCACGAGGTTCTCTCTATTCACAAATCCACTCTGCAGCACATGAAAGCCAGCGTCTTTAGGTCGGCATATTGTGCATCATTCTTGTCCTCCATGAGTTTTGTTCCAAAATGATAACCAGGAGAGTTGCTGTGTCCAAGCTTTGGCTTCTAAAAAAATGCTTTCTGAGGCTTTTCAGCAGAGCTGGAAACATATTAACTGCTCAGGGGTCTTCCTTGGCGTATCCCTGAAAGATTGATTAAAGCAAATGTCTCAGTTTTTGAGAATTTTGGAAAGAAGATAAACCAGTTTTAGTCACCGGGTGCTTCTTTCACAGTTATTCTCTGAGGGGGTTTTGTCCTTACACGCCACAGCCCACTCTACAGTTTTAAAGCTAGGACCACATTAACACTGCTTCTCCCATGGCGCAAAGCTTCAACTGAGATCTTGCAGAATGCAATTGGACTGGTAGCTATATAGCACTTTTGTAGTCCTACTGACCACTTGAAGCACTGTAGGCTATAAGCTGCATCTGATCCTAGCACACTTTATTCTCTACACCTGAAGCACTTAGTTTACCTCCCATTCATGGCCAATTTAGAGCCGTCAGTTAACCTAACATGAATGTGTGTGTTTGAGTTTGAAACTACCTGCCGGGGCATTTCTCTGTGGAGTTTGCATGTTCTGCCTCATGTTCTGCTGCGAGGCAACAGTGCTAACCACTGAGACAATATGCAAACAAAATTATCTGAATACAGGACAAATAATCAGATGTAGAAGAGTGCACTGTTTTTTTTCTGTTTCAAAAAGCTAGAAAATTGAGCTGTTGTAACACCCCTACAGTTTTCATGCAGACCTAGAATTACTGCTCAGTGTCTCAGAGAAATACATTTAAATGTTGAATAGCTCTATAACACACAGTTTACATCAATAACTCCTGTTTGATGTGAAGTAAGTTGAATTTCACATCTACTGGCATTAGTTAATGTGCTAAAAACAGGCTTGAGTTCATAGGTCGGCTGTGTGGCGTCAACTTGTTGGAACATGCTGGGAAAGCCTTTAATATCAGCTAATTCAGTTAATCATTGTGCAACTGCAGTGATGGAAGGTGAAGTCCCACTAGCTTCATTGAGTTAGCGACACTAATTATAAGTCTGCAGATGCAGACAAATTATTGTGAAAAAAAGAAATAGAAAAAAAGACAATGGCAGAGTTGTTCATATGGAAGGTTAGTCCATTAGTAGCTCATAGATTAGCAGCAGAATATCATTTTGTGGGGCGTGCTAACTTTTGTGACACACTTTAGCTTTGACACAAAGAAAGGAAAAATGATGCAGTGATGAGTGGAATTTGGTCTAGTATGACTATGTGCTGGTACTTATGTCAACGAACACAAGGTTATTCTGTCAGTCTAGTATCTTTGTCCATAGGTAGACAGAGCTACAGCTTATCTTACCGGTATGTTTCTGCTATATGCTATATGAGACTATAACTGTTAGGACAGTACGGTTAACAGGACCTGTGGAACACATGTGGGACTTTATGATGGGATTCATGGGGGAAATTTGATTCTTGTAAGTGCATAACAAAATAACGTTATGTGGGCGCCTTTGAGGTATGAGCTCCACGAGGATTCTGCTGCACACTTGTCAGTAATCACCAGCTGTCTGCAGCGAGATCATGCGGGGTTGTTAGACCTACAATAAGATGAGCAGTGACACGTGTTAGCCCTGCAAGGGCAAATGCAATGTAGCTCAAGGTTCATAATCACATGTGTAAGGTAAGGAGTTCACAACAGGCTTAATGTGTGTTGAGTAATGAGAAGGCGAGTTTCACAGAGCACAGACCTCATCACTGGGGCCTTTTCTTCATCTTTATTCCTGTAATACCTGTTGATTAAACACTCTGAGTGATTCCTCTGGTGCTCTCTGGTGACCCCTGCTATTTGTAAAGGAGACAAATTAAAGTCCTCCATCAAAATGTGATCAATGCCAGAGAGCCTCTGGGTGAAATGGGCACCACGGTGTAATGAAGCTATAACTCAACTTTAGTGCATTCTAAATGAGTGATGGACATCTGAGAGTACCGAGGAAGGATTTCCTCATAGCCTCTTTTACATGTCAACATGAGAAATTAACCTAATTTCAATATTCTTTCGCAGCACTTCTTTTACAAAATAATTACTGGTGCTACAACATTTCAAGGATTTTTTTATATATATATGTGTTGAGTGATTAATTCACTTGTTCACTGAATTCGTGATTGAGTGCTGAATTACTGTAAAATGTTAGATCAATTTCATGCTCTCAGATTAATCCGGGTAACTCTGTAATACTTGACAAAGCAAATTAGATCATAAGAAGCTAACTGAAACAGATCTCACACTTGACTTTTATTTTTTACTACTGGAAAACGAACAATTATGCGTTTGGGAAAAGCAATATCCTGCTCGCATCTCATTTCATAATGAAATAAAATAGAAATGTGTTAGTAAATGTTTCTTTTACTACAGCAGATATCATAGAACAGATGCTCCACAACTAGTGGTCAAAACCTTGTTGTGTTATTGTGTGTTTGTAGTGTTCCAAACAGAAACACCAGTTTGTCCATCGGTGTTTCTGTCCACTGGTGGACAAACTGGTGGACAAACTATGCAACATCAACCACGGTTGAAGGGTGTTTCCCCCACCTCTTTGTTAGTTTTTTTAAAATTCGAATTTATCAGCTAAATGTTCTTTATGTTTGTTTATCTGTCTGTTTTTTTTGCATATAGTTATATTAATTATGCAATTTAGCGACAATATTCAATAATTAAATTCTGAGGTCTGATATAATCGAACAGATTTAGAAAGCCTTATGCTGACATCACATATTCCTCACTGCATGGCTTCTTTATTTGTTTGCCTTGACATGTTTTTTATATTGGCTGTTTCGAGGTGGGGGTTTAGCAAAACTTTAGATTTGTGGCAGTTTTACACTTTTGATAATTTCACCCTTCTTTGTGACCTGTGAAGCCAAGTTAAACTGAACATTTTCATTTCCACTTTAATGCGGTACACTCCACTCTTTCAAATTCAGCGTGATATTGCTAACCTTTTGTGAGTGCCAGATACAATACTGAGAAAAGGCTGAAACGCAATATTGCCAGTGATTGGAGGTCTTTAGCGGACCAGGGCTTACCTTGAAAATAATGTCCTCGTTGAATGGATTCTACAGAGATATTATTTTA
The DNA here is from genome assembly GCF_965226115.1 of Aulonocara stuartgranti. NCBI lineage: Eukaryota > Metazoa > Chordata > Actinopteri > Cichliformes > Cichlidae > Aulonocara > Aulonocara stuartgranti. Next base: position 33,172,927 of record NC_138943.1, on the reverse strand, counting down.
GATCTGTGAGAGAAATTATGTTTGCTTATGGCTAATCTACTTGAAGCTATGCCTTTCTAAACTACAGCTTTCATACTGGCGCTTGCCCCAAATACATATGAATAAGACTCAGACTTCACAAAGGCAGCTTTGGCATGCATCAAAAGTTCTTAATAAGATACTTTACCTGCAAGGCACCCCATAAGTGACTGCAGCAGCAGCAGTTTCCATAGCAACATCATCTTCAATTTTGTAGGGTCAAAGTAGTCTCACATCCAATCACAAATGTATGGAATCCGATTTGCACCTTTCTGGTTTTCCAATCTGTAGAAGAAGGCATAGGTGAGATTAGTTGAAAGTAAAGTTTTCGTTAGCAAGTAGCCTTTCCCCACTCAGCATACTCATTTCACAAGTTTTGGAACTACATGCAGGAACGTACAACTGAAAGAACATATTACACACTAATTATGAGCTACGTTATAGTTTATCAAGTAAACCCAAATCTTTCACTGTGTGTTTAAAGTTCACAGTAAACTCCTGGTTCAAATTTCATGGAAGTTGAGCAGCAGAAAAAAACAAAGCATCTAGTTTTCAGTTCAGTGTGTGTGTGCGCGCGCTTGTGTATGTATTTCCGTATCTCCAGCGTGACATCTACTTCCAAGACAGTTTAAACGCAAAGCCACCGCTAAAACTTTTCATAGTATTGTTCTTCTTTGAAGCCGCACAGCTTTCATGCTCAAAAACCCCAGTGCCGAGCCGAAAGACAGAAAATGCTGAAATGCTGGAAAACGCTGAAGAATTTCACAGTTATGTGCTTTTTCCTCAACAGAGACAATATCTCTCCGGAGTGAGAATTAAAACTGGACCGTTTGGAGAGTGTCAGCAAGACAGCACTCGGCAATTCAAACCACAGTAAAGTGGTGGTGGTGATGGTGAAGGAGTGGTGGTGGTGGTCGAGATTTATGAATGAAAACACTGTCACTACTTATGCTGGCTTAAGTCACTAAAGACTTTTGCTGCACAAATCACTTTGTTTCTCTAAGTTACACCCAATCTGAAACTATTCTGAGCTGTTTTGATAACTGTGCAGCTGTCTCTCACTGAATACACTAAAAATCTTCTAGCATGTGAATGTATTGTAAAGATTGCTGTTTACAGCCTCTATATTCAAAGAGTTTCATTGTGCAGAAAACATTTGTATGCATACACATGCGTATCATTGTTACTTATAATAAAAGACACTGATGGGCACTAACACTTAGTACAATTACTACAAAAGGCAGATTTTTTTTAAACTAACACTGTTTTCTGTTACTGTGCCATTAGGGAGCAAAGGGGAATGCAACAAATCTGAAAAGTGCGGAGGTCTGCGTGGATAGATGGCTGTTCCTTTCAAAATCCTGAAGAGTATTTTTCTTGATGTAAGCTCATTACTATGGCTATGACAAGCGATGTCACATTTACTTACATCATGAAGTTGTATATTTAGTAAGGAATAAGCTATATCTGCTTTCTCATCTCCACTTATCTTTGTGTGATTTGTAATGCTTAATTTTATTTATCACCTTTGTTTTCCCATCATGTAACATTTACATGCCTCAAAAGTTCCTGTTACCTTCTTACCTGCACCTATTGTAGCACCTGCTTTTTAAAAAAATCATTCTTTTCTGTTAATTTTCTGGCTTCCAGGCTGTCTGTCATGCTCCCCCCTCTCCTCCACCTAATCCAGGGTGTCTCAGCCAAGATCTCCATCAACCATCTGCTTACTCTGACAGACTCCAAGGGGTCCAGTTACTATCTCTATGATGCTGCTTCTGATTAGGGTCCAAAAGAACTTAAATGTAAGTTAAAATAAATAACTTGATTTATTTTAAATGAATTCACTTCATGGAACGGAGGTAAAATAAATTTTACTCTGTATTATTGCCTCGTTGGGTTTTGTGATGCCCATCCTTCATCCTTACAGTAACGTTTAAGGATCTTAAAAAACATTGTAATTGGTGTGATTCACAGTGAAATCTGTACTTAAAAAATAAAATTCATCTAAATATGTTGGTTATGAAGGTAGTAACAATATAACTTCCCGTGGGGACCAAGTCAATAAATGCTGTATGAATTTGGGCTCGTCAAAAGGAAATTAATAATTTTAAAAAACCCCAAAAGGACAGGATTCATTAGGTAAAGTGGCTTGAAACAGTACTGTTCACCAAAGCAATGTATATTGATTGTGTTGGAGAATTTGTTGTTAGTCTTTGTTCACACTAATTTCCTGGCTTCTGCACCCTCAACCTGCCAATATGCATTAACACCCTTTGAAGCTGCAAGCAATGTCTATCCTGCACCTGTGTGCTCATAGCATGCAGACACATCTTGTTGCACTAGTGAACATGAAACACAAATGTATTACTGTTTTTATTTTTTCAATTAAAAAAATACAGGTTCTTCAAAACACTGATTTTCAGGACCACCGGCTTTACAAACTACAATTCTCTGTTTCTGGGATGCGCATTAAAATGCTTTTTAAACTTTGCAGCCAAAATGATAGGCATTTGGTTTAAAGGGGTTGTTGAATAAAGCACAATGTAAATAGGGCACAGCGAAGGGAGACAGATTTATCCTGTTTGCTTGCAACTCCGAGGAAAGAATACAGAATAAGTTTTGCAAGAAATGTCAGAGGCTGCCTGTGGAAAAGCTCTACTTTTGTAAGAATTAAAGCAACACAGCCGGTTAAGAAGTGAAATCTACCTTTTGCAGAGCTCCTCCAGGAAAAAAAAAAGGCATTAATCTTTTGTCTCCTGGGTAAAATATATTTAGAACTGAGGCATGTTTGGCACAAACCTCTCCAAAATTACAACTATTTGTGTAATTTTGCCATTACAAAGGAGCACAGAAGAACTCTGTTTTGCCACCCCTGCTGTGATTCAATATAGACAGCACAAAGTTTTAAAACATAGTCAGAAAAAGTGAGACAAAACCACTAAAAAAACCAAAACAGGCACAGGAAACTGTTTGAGTAGGCCACGCTCTCATTAATCTCAGATTTTCTACCTTCCAGCTCTGTCTCCTGTCTCCACCTACAGAAAAGAGGTCTTTTATCTCCATACATCATATAGAGGGTTGTCAGGATGTGTCTTGGGTACATCAGTGGTATAAGGCTGTGCCTCATCCTAGAGAAATTTTTTTTTGCATATTAATATGCTCTCTTATAAAACCACCAAGACATGTGTCTATTAAGCCAATGCATTTATTTGTGGTGATGCTTTCCTCAAAAAGTTTTACACCAGCCTTAATTTGCAAGCGCAAAACATTTAGCATGACGACATATAAAAGTGCAGTTCAGCAACACAACTAAACAAACAGCAGCTTTCACTGGTGAACACCGTGGGAACACCACAACAATCAACCAAACAGTAAAGGGTGTGTGTTAAGGTCACTTTAAAGAACAACAGACAACTGCAGCGTTGTGTTCCTGCATCATAAACAGCTATAACGGATGAAGAACCACAGCTGCAGGAGAGACAGTGTACAAATGTAGGGCTGTGCAAAAGAGTCACATGCTGGGTCATCTCTGTGGATTAGAAGCCCTTTGGTTACGATCAGTTGTTTTTTCCCAAGTCTAAAAATTGTTTGGATCTAAAAAGTACATTTACTAACATTTGCTTATTGTGAAGGTAAAAAAATAGCTTCAGTGAAAATATATTTTCTGTTGAAAATTTGTTGGTCATTAAATGCACAACTGTGGTTGTTTGTGGCACACAGTCTCTTTTTTTTCAGTTAAGCATTCAGGCACGTGGTAATGTTCTGATATGAATTACAGAACGATGGATGAAAACTGAAAAAAGGCCATTGTTGTTATTTCTAGTGGTAAATGGGACCAGTTGTTGTGTTCCAGTGTGATTAAATCCAGACACAGTGATGTAGAAGTGTGTCCTGTAGGTTTATCATCACAGTAAGAATCCAGTTTTGCTTGCAACTTGTTATGACCTGATACCTGCCCTGGACCCTCTCAAGTCACATTTTCGGGGTATGACCAAGCAGTGTTATATAACGTGTTAGGAGTTAGCTGAGTAGATAAAGGCTTTGGAACTGTATTACCGGTTTATTTAATACAATATTTCCTCCATTGTCCCATTAATACTTGGTAGTTTGGTCTGAGACTGTGCCTTAGGCAGCAGACAACGACAATTTAGACATATCAGACCAATCACTCAAAAGGAGACTCAAAGAATGTAAAATATACGGAAAAAGACAAATCCAGGACACACACTGCATCCTGTACATACTGAATGGCAGAATGAACATGTCAGATTTCTAAATGTAGAAATCAGAAGGTCTTTTAAACATGCACAAGTGATTAAAAGAAAAAAAGAAGGCCGCAACTCAATGGATAAACCAGTATTTCATCCATGTAGTAGAAAAGCAACATTTACATTGGATGTTTAGGCATTTTAATATCAACCTGTCACAAAAACACATACCATTATGTTTGACAGGTATAAACAGTACTTTGTGCAACAAAGTGATTTCCAAGGAGCTACCAGCCACAACCTTGTAATATCTCGGCATGTTGTCCAGTGTGTCCTTTAAAAGTTTGAGGAAACTAGATAAGTAGCTGCCCTAAAAATCATCTACAGTAGAAGACATAAAATAATGATGACATATATGGTCCTTCAGTTGATCTACTATTCACTAAAGCCTGATTGGAAGGGTGGCTGTCAAGAAGCCATTAAGTAAGAGAAACATGAAGAAAAAAGCTGAAGTACACCAGATTACACAGCAGGTTTTATGGACCAAATTCTCATCAATATGTTTGCAAGGATCAGGAGAGAGGTACAACAGTGAGCATTTCAACATTGCAAGTGGCCAATCACATTGTTGTGACGTTATTCTTTTGGCTGCCAAGCCATTCGTGCATTTATGAAATTCCAATGTTGCAAGGACAATATCAATTCTGCTTACCGTTTATTAAAGGGTTAGAGTTAGGGTTAGGGTCAGGGTCCGTTGAGCGGCGGACAGAGGCGGTTTCTCGCAGCTTAAGTACAGTTTTTTGTTTTACCGCAGTTTTTTCTGAAGTTGCAAAAGTATGACGTTCTGATTGGTCACTTGCAATGTTGATCCTGGAACAACATTTAGTATGATGATCTGGGAACAACACCAAAACATGGTGGAGATTCAGCCATGGTTAAGGACTCGGTCAGTGGTGCTGGGAATCTCGACAAAATTGACGAACATGTCACAAACACAGAAAAGTACCGTCAGGCTTTGACTGAAAAACACAAATAGAGCTACAGACTGGAATTCTCTGAAGCCTGATCGCAACATTAACAAAACAAAAAAAGTTGTGTAATATCATTCATGAATCCTGATGAACAATTCCTGAAGACTAACTAAAGAAATGACAAGCTTGCCTGAAAGAGTTGAGGCTGCGTTGAAGGATAAATGTTGTCATACCAAATGTTAACTTTCCAGATTGTAAGAATTGTACAAACTTTTTTCCCCCTTATATTCTGTATTTCCATAAATGCACTTTTCTATAAATGAATGCACCTATTTCACATTTTACTAGCAAGATATAAAGAAGTTAGTGGTGGAGCAAGCCTATTGCACAAGCCTGTACTTCTCACTTTCGGTATGCTTGAAAGGAATTCGAGTATTTCTCCTTACTCATTTGTAGGTCTTTTTTAATTTGTTTGCTTTTTGATAGTGATTATCGTGATGTGCATCTTTGTGGAGTGCTTCAAAAGTTCTGTTGCAGTTCACAGAGCATACTCGTACTCACAGAGCTGTCGTTACTCTCAGTAACTTAGTTTTCCTCCAGTTTATTAAAGGCTGTTGTTACAGTATCAGCATGCAGGTTTGGCTCTCTCCACTCTTTTCAGCTTGACCTGATAAAGCACCCCAGCAGCTAAAGATAACACTACTGAGCGCTTCACAAACTTGCCCCTGCCTATTGTTGCTGTAATCTATTCTTGATACCAAGGAAAAGGAAGTTGATAAATGATCTGGCTACACAGAGCGTACTGAGCTGTGATTAACAAAGGCTCTGGTTAGGCTTGCAGAGATTAACCAGTGCTTGTCATATTACAAATGTGACTCTCTGTCTTTTGCTCTAAATTCAAAGCATCTAACAAGCAAAAGCAATAATGGAGGAAGGAAATGGAAAAAGGTTGACAGATTGTTTTTTTTAATCCATCCATTTCTTCCCTGAGCCAAAATGGCAACTGTATTAGCAAATACAGGACTGCTACCAGTATCTACTCTAAGATTCCTGTCACCATTACTGCTACCACTCCTCCTGTTACTAATACTGTGGGTGCTACGAATTAAAAAGTAATTATAATTTGCATATATCAATCGTTTGGTAATGCTGATATTCCCTGACTCCCTGCCATAATTTGCAGTTGGGCTCTATAACCACTCAAGCATCAGATTTCATAGATGTAATGTACTGCAGCTGCTTTTGATAAAGGGAAATGACTGATGATGCTTTGGGGAATTAGAGGAGGAGACAATCAATGTATTCAGTCAGTAACAAATGACCAGAAAATTGAAAGATTTTCACCCCTCATGGAGTTAACAGCGTATTAAAATTCAAAGTGTTTGTAACAACGTGACACGCTGGTGTTTGTTTATAATAGTAAGCCTGCACCAGCACCTTTTCGCAAATACACAGTAGTAATTATAAACAGCATTAGCAACCTGCAGCTAGAAATCTGCAAGCAAATGAATGATACATTTGTTTTGGATTGGACTCTGTCCACTCAGAGTACCACTCAGTTATTATTGTGGCTGTATGAGTGCAGCAGGGGCACAGATCTTTAAATCTTCTTCCCCTCACCACACTGGTTTCCACTCCAAAGTTTGGCGATGTAGAGAGCAGTCCAAAATCAGTCTACTGCAAATGCTTGTTCCAAAAGGCAACTGATGTCTTTGTGCAGGCAGTGCAGAATCCTACCTTGGATTAAATTAGCTTTGGGAGGAGATAACATGTTTGGTTAATGTACTGCACAGGTCCCAGGAGATCCATCGTCCAGTGATATCAGGGCGGAGAGCCAAACAGAACCAGAGGTGATCAAAGGAGCAGCTCTGCTCCAATACAGGTCTATCTACAACTCAGTTTGTAACACCAGTCGAGAAGGCAGCTACATTTATTAGGCGCTCATGTGTTGTGGCACGCAATAGGCGGATGCTGCTTTTGTGACAATCCCGACACAGCTAGAGCATAAATATAAGCTATTTGAAGTCAAACAGGATACACAAGCTTTTATGAAAAGTCTTCTCATGCTTGCATGCTGTGCAAATAGCACAAAGCATTGAGAGTTTTGACCTCTTCTGAAAACACAGACTGTACTGTCACCGACTACAGTGCAGCATCATGAAAGGAAGGCTGTTGATTCCATAAATGTGTAAAGCTCTTAGAGATGACTAATATTTTACTTATATCTTTAGAGGTAGCTTTAAAGATCTTAAATAGCTTATTTAGTTACAATATATCTAAAATGCAAATTAATTCAACAAAATAGTACAAAATTAATGAAGCTATTTAATATTTAAGTTGAAGCATCACCCAAATTTTACTTAATAATGCACAGACCAACTGCAATTCATTTGTTTTATTTTAGATTTTAAATGGATTTTATTTAAAATGGGATCATGTACAATATTAATATAAATGTTATCATTTTATGCATTTTACCAGAGGTAGCTTAAAGCACCCATTAACACCTAACAGGAAAACAATAAATAACTAAACATTGTGACTCTTTCAGCTAATATTTCAATTTTTACTTAATGATATCAGACTGGGAAATTTATTGAGTTGAAGCTTTCATAGAGAATGTGGTTGCCCAAAGGCAGAATGACAAAAACAGACAGCACGTCAGATTTATTTACATTAATAAATCAGTTTTTTAAAAATATATTCACATATGTTTTTCATATTTCTTGAAAATAAGCAGTTTCCTATATTAGTGCTTGACCACCAAAGGAGACACATTTATTTAGACATTTTTAAGTTATTGCAGCCCAGATTCTTTCCTGCACTCAGCCACAAAACACGAAGGAAAACATACAAGGATGTGTTTGAATGAAAACCAGTAAACGAGCAAGAACGAAGAAGAGTAAAGCCGCCACAATGTCAGGATGTATGACGCATTCACTGAAATTGTTTTAATCAAAAAGCAGAAGGTTTGCAGTTCATTAAAGGAGGACTAAAGGCACATGAGTGTTTTTGACAAATGAGTGCCAAAATAGGGCCATATGAGTGAACAGGAATAGTAATGTGCTTGCTCAGAGGATGCTGGTTTACGCTGATAATTGTCATTTACTTTTCATTTCTGTTTTAGAGCTTTTAACCATCGGATGTGGTATTTCTTTACACCGGCTGTTTTTTGTCATTGCTTTGAAAGATTTGCTCAGCTCGAATGATTTGAAGTAGAGTTAAAATTGAAGAAAAGTGTTTTAGTATTGGGTCTGAGTGTCTTTATGGTAATGTTATGGTATGACAGGATAATATAAAGTGTAAATTAATAAAGTGAACAGCTGTGCACACAGACCACAGCAGGACGCTCTCGGTTAGATCACCGTACTGTACGTCAGCAGGACGAACAGTTCTGTGTGATTCCCTGTTTCTTTTTTCCTGTAAACGAACTTTGGCAAAAATGAAAATAAATAAATAAACAAACAAAACATTTACAACTCACAGACATGGCTTAACAGTAGGTCATAGAGGTTCTTGTAGAGTAATCATAAAATGGGCACCAGCAACTTTGTTGTGGAAATAATGTACATATGCCACAGGCTTGATGAGTCCTAATTTTTACAGAGTACTTGCTTGATGTGGTTCTGTGAAGTCTGGGTGCAGGTCTGGTGGTGATGAAGCTAAACCGTGACAGCGCTACAAAGCAGCTCGCTGCTGTGTATTCACATCACTGCTGGTGTGGGTGGTAAATTCGGACAGTTTGGAACTGACCAAGTACTCGCTTGCTATTGAGAAATCATCTAGGAGAAAACGAAACATTTATTTTAAGAAGTGTGAAATAAAATATATAAAATGTCTAAAACTATTATTTTATTTTATTTTTTCATTATCACTCAGGATAACCTCTGGACATATTATCGGACAAATCATCAACATTAGAAAAAACAAAAAACCTAAAAAACCCTCATCAAAATATGTGAAAGGTTCTCTGAAAGAACGACATAAAAACCTTCCACTTACATTAAAATCACACTGTTACTCCTTACTAAACACAGCAACGTTGCCTACAACACATTTTCTAATATGATCTAAATCCAATCTCACTGAATGTATAGCTCCAATAAAACATGGAAATTATGGATCTTAGTAACATTTGTGCTTTAATATATCATAGCTTTCATAGTATTTCATACAAGATATTAAGCAGGGTTATAAAAGAATTAATACTCATATACTAATGGATGCTAAAAATATATATTAATACTAGATTTGCAGCTGTACTGATACCAACAGTACGATCTCCACCTCCTCCAGCTGACACAGATCCTCACACAGCACCTCTGCAGACAGGCCATCACACAGCCCCTCCCCTCACTAGCAGCCGAACAAACTTGGTGAAACATTTTAAAGACTCACACTCCGTCTTCATGAAGAATTCTAAGAGGTCAGTAACACTTCTGTTTCAATAACATTAAAATATAAAACACTATTAGTATTTACCCTCATTAGTCATCCGTTCTCCTTAAACGTAGCAGCTAGCAGCTATGGCTAACAATAAAACAATAACATTACTGAAGCTAGGCAGCAAAGGTAACCAGTCCTGCCCATCTGTAATGTTTATAGGCAGTGTTCATCTTTTCAGGATAACATAATTTTTTGTTTCTAAAAAAGTAAACTAGACATAAAAAGTGCCAGCAGCTACAAAGGGTGCCAAGCCTCGAGAAGCATGGAGAGTAAATAGAGAATACATTTGAACAGACCTGTAAAAAAAAGCGCAAAAAAGCCTCACGCTGCCTGTGGTATCAAAAGTAGCACTGAATATAGTGCCAACTCTAATCTGTACAGTGCAGCAAAAGCTAAAAAACAATGTGACTGGTTAGGGCGAAAGATATATCTAAAATCATGTCTCAAAGAATTTAGAGAGAATATGAATACGTCAAAATATTCTTTTTCTTACTTACTTTCTTTCTTTGTCTTTCTTCCCCCTTAATGTCCTTGGTATATATAAATGACGCAGCTGATAGCACTTTGATACAGTGACTAAATAATCTAATTTATCTGAATCACAGACATCTGGTCTGATAAACAAACAGTGCTTTTCTGGAATGCCTAATTATTTCATTTGAGAGGTAGATGAGATTTTGAATACCTGCACTTTGCAGCATCTGCAGTTCTCTCCAAATTTAGCTGCTCCAAACGAAAATGACATTTTGTTTTTCTTAGAAGTGCGAGTGCTCATTAGGACACTGTTTCCTCTTACAAGTTTGGAAAATTACTTAAGAAACTTAAATTAATGAAAGTGATGATAATGAATTAAGATGACACGTCACAGTTTCATTATTTAACAATTGGAAAACATCCACTGACCAACTTCAACTTATATCTATGTAATAGTTGGCACATTAACATTATGTTCAGTATCTGTTTTGTTGCAAGAAATTGAAATACTTCTCTGTGCGTGCGGGTGAAAGAGTGTTGTTGTGAAACCCTGACTGATTAGGTTAATTCAGAAACATTTATATTCATGTCAAACCAAACAAACAATGGATTCTGGCACCAAAATGTTTTTCTTTGTAAGCATTCTTCAGTAGCTTTTTGGCACCATTATGTTTCCAGGATCTTCAGCTTACAATACAAAGAGCCTTGACATGACTGTGTTGTAATTTGTCGCTACATAATTAACATTTAACTGAATAACACAAGCAGGGTGTCCTTGGGTTTGTATTTGGAGTAAGTTGTATTATCTTACTAGCAGACACACAATACATATTTATATTTTCTGTTAGTATTGTATGTTATAGCAGTGGTCCCCAACCTTTTTTGCACCACGGACCAGTTTATGTCGGACCGGCCTTTAAGGTGTCGCAGATAAATACAACAAAATAAAATCAGTACTGGTGCAAAGAAAAAAAAAAGATTTATTCATGGGAAAAGACCCGGGGAAACCGAGTTAACGATAAAAACGCAAAAAATAAAAAATAACCATAAAAACCCTGAAAACCATAAATTTCACACCCGAGCCTCAACTCTTGCGGCCTGGTACTAAACGACTCATGGACCGGTACCGGTCCGTGGCCCGGGGGTTGGGGACCACTGTGTTATAGTATGTATACAGTATGTGACCACTAAAAAATCTCAATGTGAAATATATGAAAGGCACAACTAATAAGTGCACCTGTATGAGAATCATTAAGCTGTTCCAACTGTGCAACATGGTATTGAAAAGACATTGAAAAAAGGATGACTTCACCAGACGTATAAACAGCATCGATATTTGGTTAATAAGTAGAAGGTGAAAAGCCATCATCTTGAGTGCTTGAGAAGATGTCTAAAGCGTCCTTTGTGTCTAATTTTAAGGTTAAGAAGAGAAAAGACACAGTTCTTCCCAAACATCTCATAAGTATTCAGCCGTCTGGTAACCATTCATAACCAAAAACTGTCACACAAAGGCTTGGCTTTACTTTGGAACCACATTCAAACATATTCTAGCCTTGATGGTTGGGCATCATTTAGACATCTTTTAGAGCTCTAATCAAAAGAAAACTTCTCAATGGATTAACAGAAATTAGTAAATGGTTGAAATAAGGCTGAATTCAAGCCTTTGTTACATCCTTAAAAGAAGCTTTTTCACTTTTAACTTTTTGGCCATAACAGGACGTGTTTTTAAAGGCCCGAACAGATTTAGCCTAGAAAACAGTGTCCATTGATGTCTGGTGCTTGGAAGGTTTTAATCAAACGTAACAATGTTATCACTATATCTTAATATATTTTAAATATATTTATACTTCTTCTCTTATTCTCAGTGAGTTCGAATTGTCCAAATGGGGGGACATAACCCTCCACACTTTTGCTCCTGGTTTCAAACTAGTTTCCCAGCATTGAACTAGAATAAGAGTGAAAATCCACCAAAATTATGAAATACTTTAAGCAATTTCCTGTTACACTTTCTGAAGTTTAAATTCAGTAGCAGGTTAGATGATAGTTAAAACTGACTAGAAATGATAAGACTGATGTTTAGTCTCCAAAATGGACACGCAGCAAACACACAAAGGACTTTCTGATAAACTCCAGCTGTATCCATCTCCATCTGGTATCAAACTCCATCCAAAGTTTGTTATAGAGTCTGTTAAACCATCTTAAGTGTTGAGCTCAAGTTCAGACCCATTCAAGGTTAATCCAGAGCTCCAAATTCTGCAACGGTGCTCAACAACAGCACGGCTCATAATAATAAAACTCAGCTTTGTGTCAGCTTTGTGTCAGATTTGTACGCTTCATCTCAAACCTTCAGACTGTTTGAATATACACAACAGATGTTTACCTATTTAGTGAAAATGTCGAAGTTTGATGCCAGAATTTCCAAACCAAGCTGTGGATTTCAGAATTTCACTGTGTTCTGTGCTACTGTTTTTTTTTTAAATAAGAAATAAATAAATAAAAGATCATTTTAAATAAATGAGAAGTTCCAAGCTAAGACACCTTACTCACAGTGAATAACAGAGCCTTGATATTTTTCTCTCATTAAGAACTTTTATCCCATTTTTATCTCAAAAAGCTGTTATTCTTTTGATTTAATCAAGAGATGCTGAGATGTTGCAGAGTGTGATGGTTTATAATGGAGATTATAAACAATTCTAATGGCTTATTTGTCTTATATGGCATTTTATGTAAATTATATGAATTTATGTTACTGTGTATAACTGCTATTTGAAAGATCTTGTGTAACTCAAACCGTGGTATAATAACACATGAAAATGCACTTTTTCACAGGGGAGAGATTGAGCTAAGAGACCAGGTTTCCTTGCATAAATTTTAAAGGGATGTTAAAAAAATATATGAGAATGTTTACAAAAACGCTACATGTAAGTCCTGCAGTTTAAGATATGCCACTTGTTTTCTGTCAGTGTGTTTCTGTCCACAAAGCTGTGAAAAAAAATCAATCGATCGATAAAAAGGGACACATTGTTTCGGGTATATTTGTTGCATTCTTTTGAGTCGTACCAGCCGCTCTATTCAATCCTTTAATGTCGATTCAAACAAAATAACAACACCCCGTGGGGAGCACAGTTCTTATCAAGCGCTTATACTAAATCAGCGAGCACCGCTGTCTCTCACACAACAGCCACACCCAGAGGAGCACAATATTACCTCTGAGAATGTGCTTGTGCGGCTCTTTACTGAAAAGCACACGCACGTTCAAACGGGGTGTAGCATCAAGAAGAATCGCAAATCTGGCCTCATCCCAAGAATACTTGGAAAGGAAATGTTTGCGGGCCTTATATAAGTATGTTTAATAATGCAACATTCCCAGCGCTCAGATCTCCCCCACCCCCCCACCGAAGTTGGTTGCTGTGTGGCGTTGCTCTTATTAAGCACTCAATTAAAGCCATTCCCAAGGAGAGGCAGTGCGCAACAATGTTTGAACTAGGAAACATTGCTGGCGCAGACAGTCTGTGAAGAGTCACCCCAGAGGAGTGCGGTGCCTTGAAACCGGAGGCCTTGAAGTGACAGATCATCATAAAGCATAGCCAAACCAGGGAAATTATTCTAATATGATTGGATTACAAATAGGGCATTTTACAGAACCAATGAGACCGAATAAATAGAGCTGGAGCATAAGCTGTGTCACTTAGCCTTCTTTCAAGATTTTGTAAAATGAAAGTGAACACAGAGACGGGATGCCTAACGTTAATGAAGAGCTCTGCTATATAGTCAATTGTACTTAGTCCTGACAATGCACAGAAGTGTGCGCGCAGTTGTACAAAGGGGACGTATTTTGTTGTGTAAATCAGACTTATTCATGAACTTGCTTTGGCTAAATTATGCAACAATTTTTTATCAGCAGCAGATGGATGATTTTATATGTAAGTCCACGCAGATGAAAGATTTGTTTCAATGAAACCAGCTTGTGGTGTGCAGGAAAACATCAAACTGAAGGCAACTCATTTGGAGACGCTGCTTTTGAGGTGCCTTTTTGTTTTGGCAGTAATTGTATTTTTCAGCAGCTGTTCCAAACAGCGAGAACAAAATGCACAAAACTGTATGCTAGCCTCACTGTGAGGTCCTTGCATCGCTTTCCCTTTCATTCTGTGCTGACTCCATAAAGCGCTTTCACTTTCATACACTGAAAACAGAATTCATCTTTTCAGTATCTGCCCGATGGTGCGCTGACATTCCTGGAATACAGCCTAATCACAACTATCGTACCTTTTTAAGAGTTTGGCTGAGGAATAAACATGTAATTTTCCAGGATGCTGCTTGGCAGGCGAGATTTTTTATTATTATTTTTCCCCAACACTCGCAGCACCTTTGTCAAACAACTCTATTATTCCAAACAAGTAATGCATGGCATACATAAAACCGCACCACACTCTGGTAAAGTAGTATCAGGGGCCTGCAGCTTCCTCATCCATTATGGTGCTGTGGAAAAAAATCTCACGGTGCTGTTTGCTTTGAAAATCCAGCAGAGTGAAGCTGAAAAGCAGCCATGCTAAACAACTGACACCAGGCGTGTTTTTATTTACTGTTTGTTACTGAGCATACGTGTGATCAGCGGGGTGGGTGCAAATAGCTATGACAAATATTACAGCGTGTATTAGAAAGCTTATAAAAAGGGACAAGAGAGATCAAACGGCAGATACTAAACAGCCGTGATTCTCAATATGGAAACGTCAGGACCCCGTAAGGTTTACAGCTTCAGCTGACAATTAGGAAATATATTAAAATCTACTCTATGAAATGTAAGAAAGAAGTGAAACAGAAGCAAATTTTTCTCATTGCAAAAAAAAATTGTATCATTCAGAATTTCTGACTTCTTAGATTTCTTTTCTTATATTCAGTAAATTGATTATATTTTCACGTTGGATTGTTGGGAGAACAAAACAACTAAAAATATCCGATTCAGCCTGAAAATGCGACGGTTTTTTTTCCTTCCTTTTGTCTGTTTTCATATTACTTCAAAAAAAATGATTCAACACCTGCAATACAAACAAAAACATACAAACAAATTAAACTGACTTTGCAATAAATGAAAGTGTATACTCTCCACACTGGAGACGTGGAAACCTGAGAATTTTCTGCATTTTTACATATATATGGTAATAATTACCATTAGTTGTCATAGTTAAAGCTAAACTAAATAGTAAAACTAGATTTATTTTAGTGAACCAAAATAAAAAATAAAAACTGGACCTTGGAGAAAAAATTAACTTGGAAAACAGGCTAAAATAAAATAATAAAGAAAATATCTGAAGCCTTGGTATTTGTTAATTGAGTTAAATTAGTTATCAAAAACTGCCTGATGAGGGTTTGATGGATGTTTTTATTGCACTTGTAAATCAACTGCTTAAAAAAGGTTCTGTTAATGTTTTAATATCTGTACTGATTTTCCAACTTTTGCCTCTGACATTTGCCATAAATTAAATAATAAGTAATAATAATCAATACTTACTTACTTAACTTGTACAAACTAAACTAAAACTATAAAAACTAATCAGAAACGAGCAAACCAACTCTGGAAATTAACTGAAATGACAAATAATTAACAACAAAAATTCAAAATGAAACAAAAACTAAGAAGAACTTAAAAAAACTATAATAACAGTACAACTAACTCCCTCTTCTCTGTGTTTTAGCCCATCAAACACCTCGAAACATAAAGGAAGGCAAGCATCCCGTGGCCAGGAGAAGAAGTGGCTTGGAAAATACATCTGCAGAACTTCACGGTCATTAACAGCCATACGTCACTGCAGATTACACAGCAAACTGTAGGAGCGAGCAACAAGTCTCATTATGCGCAGCCTCACCAACTCCCACCCAGCTTCTGCCTCTCACAGAGACTACAGCTGTAATGTTTGGACTTTCAGGATGTCCTGTGACATATCTGCACACATTCAGACTCACGCATTCTCTTTATCTTCGGTTCCGTTCCTTCGGCTAGCTTTCCCGAAGAGGCATGAAATAAAAATGACCTTGATGACACATTTCTGCGATACTTTCTCGAGGAAACCATGCAATGAAATTTTTATGCCAGGCCTCTAAATGCACCTATCCCGGGGTATTTTTAATGTCACTTCTGCGCCTTGGCAGTTCTGACAGGCTTGTTGGTTTTCATGCCGCCGCCAACCATTAAAGTGCTGTTTTTTCTTTTTTCAGTGCGGGCCTGCATCTGGACCGCCTTGGCCGCATCAGGCAGGCAGGGAAATATCAGTCAAGCGCAGCAATTATCATTAACGTTTGTGTGTCATGAGCTGAAGCCAACGGGCTGCTAATTGTGCTTCAGTTTGCCTCTGTATAATTATGCGTCTTTGTATGAAAAGTTTTAGGCCATTTGGTAGTTAAATTACACGCACAATCTTTTTTAACACTCTTAAATATTTATGCTTGGATTCTCAGGAGGGTCTCTGTTCTCCGTTTTGAGGTTCCGAGGCGATACCGTGCAATGCTGTTCAAGAAATAAGACTGAGCTGAGGAATAATCCCCAGTCCTCAACCCTTTTGAAAGAGAAGTATTTCTCCTTTTTCTCGCTGCTGACCTTTAGAATAAGTTCAGCGCTTGTCAAGGTGGATGACAAGCCTGTGCAACAGATTACACACAGAGAGTCACTGGAGCTGCTCAGTCAGACATAAAAACCTAATGCTGAATGAACAATGTAGGTAGGCACGCCAGCGGATTGATGCTCGTGTGCAGCACATTGTCTTGCCCTGCCTGGTGTTAACATTATATTGACACATTTCCTCCTCCTGGTGCCTGCATTAATTTCAGGTTCTTTTTCTGAGGATGGAAAACTAACAGAATCCAGTTCAGTTATCATTTGGAAGAGCAGTTTTGGTTTGGCATGTCAGATGTGCTGAAAACGCACAGATGTCCACATCTATTAAACATATTAAACTGGGTTTATATGGCATTTACTGGCCATTGTAGACTCCAGGCCCTGCACAGGCTGCCCACATACAGCTTATGTAGTGACTGGCAGATGCACTGATTGAAACCATTAGAGATACAGTGACATAAAGGCTGATTCACTACATGATGAGACAACAAAGTGACCACATGACAGGGACTAGAATGAAAACATCTTTGTTCCTGGTCACTTCAGTGGAAATCCTCAAAAGGTGCGTAAATTAAAGTGGGTGTTCCCGCCCCCTAAAATACCTGTGGTATTCAAAGGTGATTCTAAGAAAACGTCTCCTTTTCCTTAATTTCGCTGTGTACAGGACTTAGACGGATTCCTGGGGGCCTCCGTAGGTGGTCAGCAGCAGCAACGGCAACGGAGGCGGCGGCGTAATCAGCCCCAAATCCGCAGGGATTATTGAAGGGCGGGTCAACACTGGAGGATTACTAAACAACTGCACCGATCAGAGAGACGCTCACACACACACGCGCGCAGATTACTTTCACTTCCACCATGATAGTCCCACAACAAAGTAGACAGGCAAATGAGATCAGCAGAGGGTGAAATTCAGAGAAGGCAATCCCGCCCCGCCGCATCCCGTAACACAGCGTCAGGGCTTTAATGTAATCTGGGAAAAGTTGGGATGCGGAGCGGGATCTGTTTGTTTCTGAGCTCCCACTCACAGCTCGGGAGCTCAGCAGCTGGGCTGCTGGAGGTTTAACTTGACAAATGCTGAAGTAACCAAGTAAAAAAGAACACACTACTACTTGTACTACTACTACAACTGCTCCCACTCTTATTAACCGCACACTTACCTTTCCTCGCAGAAGTGATATCTCCAATAATTCACGGCCGCAGATTAATCCGTATTTTGTCACTAAACAAAACTGTGCGTACACACATCACTGTCAAGTCTCGGCGACGCTCCCGGCCAAAAATAGATAGCCTCCCCGTCTGAGTTGTGCGCAAAAGACGCTGCTCCCTTCTTTTGTGTTATCACTGCGCTCTTCTCGTCTGTGCGGCACTACTGTGTCTCCATCCCTGCCTCCCTGCCCCTCTCTCTCTGTCTCCCTGTGTCTCTGAGTGTCAGTAGCACGAGTAGCTGACGGTGTGGCGTCTCGCGGGTTGCATATTGGAAAGTGGAAAGCCTCTGTGTGCTGCTCGCTCACTCCGATGCGTCAAGTCTCCCCTCCCTCCCTGCCTGTACTCGAACCGTGCTGGAGCGGAGCGGGACGCACGCACACGCGGCGGAGTGGAAAGCCAGAGAAGGAAGAGGAAAGAGAGAGAGACCGAGAGGGAGAGAGAGAGCGCTGTCTTGTCTGTCTCCCCTACCGACCAGCCTCCTCGCTGCTTCGGCCATTCAAGTGGAACAGACACCGACCGTCCTCTTCCTCCTCCTCCCCTTACTACTACTACTTTTTTCCTCACCTTCTCCCGCTCTCTTCCTCCTGCTGGGATGTCTAAGGAGTCTGGCTAAATACATCAAAAAGGGATGTTTGTTAATCGCTTGTTATACTCTGGCAAACAGCCCGTGTAATATTTGTTAGAAGCAGTAAACCACGAAGTTTTTGTAACTTTCTTTAAAGTATTGTCTAAATGTTCATAAATGTTATTTTTTGGTGTGTGTTCGTGTGTGGTGGTCTCATTAAATCCTACATTTGCTGCAAGTGATGTCATTTGAGTCTGCAGGGTTGAGGGAAAACAATGGCACAGAGCTAATGGTGTAATGGCGTGAAAGAAGTGATCTTTTCAGACTTTATTGACGTTTTTTCAGGTTAAAGGTTACATTAGTGTTCATGTGTATGACCATGCAGTGACATTACTCATCCATGTTGCAACATTCAATAAATACAATAATTCAATAAATACATTCCCACATACACCTGAAAATGGAGATTTATTGCTTTTTGCATTATATATTTAAAATAAAAACCCAGAACATATTATTACATCTTCCCACAGTCTAGAGTCACTCAGGCTAGACTAACACTAACACACTGATCAACACTAAAACAATTTTGTCTTGAAACATGTGCATTTGACTGCTTTTATGGGAGGCCAGACTACTGAGCCTGCTTAGATTCTATCCGGGATGGTGTTTTAGTCTGAAAGAGCAGAAACACAGACTTGATGACGAAAGAAATGATAACATATTCCACCTCATTTGCTTCCTGATTCTGTCTTATCAATCACAAAAATGAAGCCAAGACTTCATAACCCATGTAGCATATTATTATTATTATGTATTATACTATCATGCTCTATTATGGACTTTAATCTGAACTATAGTCATGATCTTTTACACACAAATCTTCAGCATCTATCACTAGTAAGAGTTTTAGGACAATTTCTTGTGAAATGTTCACTTTATTAGGAACACTTGCTGTTCATTAGTTGAAACACAGCCGGACAACGATTTAGGTATTTATACATGTTCAAGAAAACCTGCTGAAATTCAAACTC
This sequence comes from Aulonocara stuartgranti, assembly GCF_965226115.1. Classification (NCBI taxonomy): domain Eukaryota; kingdom Metazoa; phylum Chordata; class Actinopteri; order Cichliformes; family Cichlidae; genus Aulonocara; species Aulonocara stuartgranti. Next base: position 33,153,395 of record NC_138943.1, on the reverse strand, counting down.
TGAGTATTTCAGAAACTGCTTATCTACTGGGAATTTCTTGCACAAACATCTCTGGGGTTTGCAGAGACTGTTCTGAAAAGGAGAAAATATCCAGTGAACAGCAGTTATCTGGGTGAAAGTGTGCTGATGCCAGAGGTCAGGCCAGACTGCCTAGACTTGATAGGAAGCCAACGAAAGTATCCAGAAGAGCATCCCTGAACACACAGCGCACTATTCTTTGATGAGCTTATGTGAATTGTAGCTCCAGTTTCTTGTTCTTAGCTGACATGAGTGGCAATCAGTGTAGTTTTTGCTGGTGCAGTCAGAGATGCTCTTCTGTATACCTTGACTCTATTGAGTGGTCATTTGAATAACTGCTGGCTTCAGTGAGAGGAAAGCTTGTTGCCCGCTGGAAAAGAGATAATAATAATAATAACTAATGGGGTATTAATGTATTTTCTCAATATAGGGAAATATAGGAGGGGAATATTTAAATCAAGCGCACAAACAGATTTACTAACATTCACAATAGGCACTTTATTGCTACCAACGCACGTCTCATTTTTGGCCTTGATATTGCAGCAGTTATTGCTGCATAGTGAAGGTACGGCATGAGATTTTAGAGAACTCGGAGATGACTTGGAACTTTCAACCTAAAGGAGCCACGCAATACCAGCGACAACAAAACTTCTTTCAACTCTTCAATTTTTGACTTCAGGTTCTTTTCAACATACTGTGGCTTCTGTGGCAGGAATTTCACAGCCTGCACAGTGGGGTTCAAAGTGAAATTGCTAAGGAACAGAGAAAAGTGAGGGCTGACAACATTGACTTTGGACAGCATCCTGAAAATAATCAGATCTTGGATGGAGATGAGACGTGCAAAGTCTTAATAGCAGCTAATTTTTTCATTTTGATGTTTTGAATTGGTTTGATAGTTTGAAAGTGTTGTTTGTTTTGGTTCCATTTATTTATGTTAATAAACTTTAAAAACACATTTTCTTAAACTTAAATCAAATTGTTAGAATTTCACTACCATGCACAGACCCAACAGTTTTCACTGTGATCTCAAGAACTATGCTTGAACACAACTGCTTTTAGTGGCAGACCTACACAAATTCATGCATTTGATGATACATTAGATATGGACACAAACACACACGACTCACAAAGTTGAATGGTGACATGGTGAGAGGTTGTCATGGCTACTGAACGGACCCACGCGCAGACAGTTCTTTCAAGGAAACAAAAGGGGATTTATTTACAATAGGGATCACCTTAGTGCAAAATATATGTACAGTGAGTTGGGAGGGGGTCCAGGGCTCCAGGGAGAGAAGGGGGGGGGAATCCACACACACGCTTCCTCTTCCACTCAGTCACCGCCACCGCTCCTCCGCACACACGCACTCCTCTTCAGCCGCACTCGCTCCAACACTCCACACACTGCCCCACTTGGACAGGTCCGGTGATTCGGTCCAGAATCCAGGTGGTTCGACGTTCCAGCGGTGAGCTGCTCTGTGCCACTGCCTTAAATAGCAGCTGGGGAAATCAGCCAGATCAGCCGCAGGTGGACACCATCCACAGGGGTGCGTGGGCCAAGAGTGAGAGCCCGTAATGAGCTCCACCCAGGCAGAGAGGAGGAGGAGAGACAAAAAACTAAAACTAACAACAACAAAACCTGTAGCCAGCGTGGGCCAACCAGAGAGACACGGGGACCGTGACAGAGGTGTTGGCAAAGGAAATGAGGGAAGTACACAATCGAGTCCGAGAGTACACAAGGAGCTTGAGGCCTGGTCACCACCATAGGTAGCTGACGGACAAGTGAGTGGAGATGGCCAGGACTCCACCTCAGCCGTTCACTCAGACCTTGACAGAAGAGGGAACCCGAGCAGCTCAAGAATTACGAAGGGATGAAAGAGGTGCTCCAGAGGGTGTGGAAGGTGAAGGCAACAGTGGTCTCTGTGGTAATCGGAGCACTTAGGGCATTGCTATGGCATTCCATGTATGACCGCCTGCTGGCATCTTGCTCCTTGTTTTTATGTGTTGGGCTTTCTGAGGGGCATTTTGCCTGCTATGGCTCTGCTGATCTTGTGCTTAGAGCTTGCTCCTGTGCAGCCATGACCAGTGCCTATGTGCAGTCTGTCAGTCCAGCTTTGTCCAGCCATTGGTAGGGCAGATATCAGCCATAGCTTCTATCTGCCTGTGGACATGGTGACATGGACAGGGGTCTGTCTTCTTAGTGCTCTTTGTTTTCAGGTGTTTGCTGCCTGAGGCATTCACCTAGCACATGGTCATTTGTGGCCATCTTCTTTTGTGGACCTTCTTGCTGTGAAATATCAATGTGAAACACTGTGCTACCAAGCTACCTATAGGCTACAATTCCACATAAACACAAGTCCCTATCCTAATGAGGACGCACATATGATTTTTCTCTTTGTATTTATTTATAAAAAATAAGCTGACAACACAAAGCAAAGCTACTTTAAAAACATTAACAGGTAGAGACAGAGGCTGCAGCCTGACTGCTCAGCTGTTTGTTACCTGTTGAAGATCAGAGTGTGGCTTCAGGGCTGGGTTTGCATTTGCTGAGCATTAAAATCTGTCTGTATCCTTGTTTAGGTTGGCGTTAGCATGCTGTCTGTGCAGATGCTTGCAAAGAGCTACAGTTGTGTTAGCAGCATATGCAGTTGTTTCTGTCATGAATGCAATTTGCACATGAATAAGAATAAAAAATTATCAATATCCATGCTGCAGACTGTGCCACTAATTTCCTCCTCCAGCACATGAACTGAAGTCAGCTGACTGAAGTGCAAGTGGAACTGATAAGCAGGATCAATAGGCAAGCAGACCAGCAGTTCCAGAGAAATTAACTACTGGGAACCCATTCCCTTCACACACACACACACACACACACACACACACACACACACACACACACACACACACACACACACACACACACACACACACACACGCACACGCACACACACACACAGTGTCTGTCATATATATGTATATCTATATATCTCTATATATAGCTAGCTTGGGATTACCACTGGGACCACTGTTACCTTTACCTTCCACATACTTTTGAGCGCTTCTCTGAGTCCTTGGCACTTCTCCAGCTTCTCGTGTTTCTTCTTCATGATGTTGCTGTCACATATATATATATATATATATATATATATATATATATATATATATATATATATATATATATATATATTATGACTGTACAAAGTATATAGAGGCTGATATAACCTCAATCTTAGGTGCCACAGGTACAATAAATCTGCAAAGTAATAACTTTAAACCACCCACTGATCCCATTACAGTGATTGAAGAACATGCAGGAAGTGCAGTTTTTTCACACATTCCCCCTGCCAATCAGTTATTACTCCCCCTCAAGAAATTCCTCCCCCATCATTTATGTTTTCCTCTGACAATTCACAGGAAAAAGGAAAAAAAAAAGCTTTCTTCAATTAAGCTGAATTGCCTTAAAATGATCAATATTTGCCACTGATATTGATAACCAGTGCAGGGAGTACGAGGTCAAGTGGTTCCATAACCCCTTCTGCATTCCCCATCTTAATCAATAAACTGGTTCTATGTACACCTGTAAATCTGGTGGTAGTCACTATTTCTATTCTATACACACACAGAGTGTCACAAAGGTGCAGTGTGTGCCAACTGAACCACAGACATTTACATAATCACACAGCCTGTCAGAGCTAAAGAAGTGCAGTGTATCAGCAGGATATCTAAGTGTTGCTGAAGGAAAGTCTCACTGAGGTTTAGCTTAAGATGTGTCAAAAGCTTTAAAGGATGATACCCAGCATCTTTGACAGGTCGTCCCACACCGCATCATTTCTGCCTTAAATGTGGTTCAGAGTGAAGCTCTGACCATCCCTCAGCACAGAAATAATACAAGAGAAGTTGTTGTTTAAACTGGTCCCAAAATGCATCACAACACAGTCCATGCACAAAATTACAAATGCACATGAGCTAAAAAAAAAAAAAAAGCAATAAAAAACCACACAAACCTCATCTGGCAGCTCCATGCTTATTTCAGAGGTGTGACTTTGTAGGGACGTTGTCTCACTGTGCCATAATTTATTCCCCAAGGAAAGCGCATTTATAACGATTTCTCCTTCCTCATTTACTAGGCCCGTAATAAATATATTTATGGCTCCCTGGGTTTTTAGGCACCACATAGTGCCACATCACATTCTGCTAACAGTTTGGGGTTTTAAAGATTGTGCATTTATCCGAGAAGATTTGCAAATGTACAAAAAATGAAAGCAATGCACGACATCCCAGGACTCTGCAGGGCACTGCAACAAAGACAAAAAACAAATTAAAAAACAAAAAACATTATCTCTTTGTATCATGATCAGAAAGATGTTGCTCATGCCTACCACCCTCTTTTTTGTATTTAAGACTTTGTCAGACACATATATTTCCAAAACGTATATGTGTGGAATAGGTTCATTGCTGTTTCTTTGCGACCACTAGGGAAAAATGGCTCACTGCACTTGCGGTTCTCACCACTCGTCCAGAAAAGTTGGTTATTTTCTGCCCTCCAGCTTCCCTGGTGCATAATGAGCTCATTACAGAGGTCAATCACCCATCTTCATCCACCCATCATGGGTTTAAGCATGCCGACATTTGCTAGCCAGCACAAGACACTGAGTGCAGTTAAACTGTTGGAAAAAGGTGTTTTATTTTGTTGGTCTTAAAACAAATTATTGGACAAACAAGGATTGGGGCAAGAGATCGGCAATATGAATACACTTTCACTGGAATCAGTCCTTTTTGAAACATTTCACTCAGGATCTGGATGTCATAAATAAAAGAAGCTACTTTCGGCTGCTCCCTCATTCACAAAGGCTCACCACAGTGGGTAGCTCCGCATGTTTCAGGGCAATTCATAACAGCTGTTATATTCTAGAAATATCTTAGTTTCCACAAAAGTGATAAAATGTGTGACCATTTATTGAATCACATGGCTACAGGCCAGTGAGGCTCTCTGCCCACAATTCTAAATCTCTGGAATTACAATTGTTTCCTAATAGGATTTAAAGTTCTGTTAGAAGGTCCAGTGGTGGCTGCATTAAAGGGGGAGTCTCCTGGCAGAGAAGATGTTTGATCACCAGCAATGAAACACAACACAAAACATAGAGTCAATGTGACTCAACTAACTTTGATTTAGTAAACAAGGAATAGATATTCATTCCATCTTTAATTATGATTGGGTGCCACATGTTACTAGGATATTTTGGTCTGAATATTTCAACAAGAATCACACAAGGCCTTTTCTCTGTCCATCCTCTTATCCTTATCGGGGGGGAGGGAAGCTTTGGGAAGAAACCAGAGTTCCTAGAGAGAACCCGTGCAAACGGCACAAAGAAAGGCCAAATGATGGGGTTGAACTCAGGATCATCGTGCTCTGAGGCAACAGTGTTAACCAGTGTGTTGACCAAGGGATAATCCCAATTTTCTAAATTGTGCCTCCTAGAGTCCTGCATCCTGCCTGTGACCCGGTATGCTGCACTGAGCAATCGTGTGGTTCCTAAAATGCATCTGAAGGTCAGCAGACAGAGGAGAGAGCTTGTTGGAGTTTTAATCACCTGCAATATATAAAAGAGACACAGCTGGAATACATAAACCATGGTGGGGAGATGACACATTAAATAACTTTTTGTTTACATGTTGTTTCACTTATTTGAGATGATTAAACTCCTTCCCTATTACTGCGTGTGTAATTTAAAAAAAAAAGGCTGATATTGCCGCACTGTACTGTGTTCTGAATTGAATTAAGTGTCTCTAAATATGGAAAAAACAACAATACAACAATTTCTGTATTATCTGGTGTCAAAAACACAGCAGTAGTTGGTTTAAAACGAAACAAATTATGATGCGACTGGGACAAATGTCATATTTAATTGACATAATTGTAAAATGCGAGGATGTTTAAATATCTTTTGCCTCGACTCTTCCTCGTGCCTCTCCCTCGCCTCCAGTGGGAGGGCAAAACGAAAGTGCAAGGAGAGCAATTTGGGAAATGAGAAAGGGAACATTAAGAAACTCATCAAACCGTGCGTTTGAATTAACCTGAATCTGAACACAAATCTTCCAGTAAATCACTTCAGAGGTTGCACAATTACAATTATTTCCTATTGGCATAACCAAACCTGCCAAACTAATCTGTGTGTTTTCCCAGGAGAAGCTTTCACCACAGCTAGTTATTGGAGCAGTGGCAAAACTAATGGAGTTAAAGGAGCTGACTCGTTGCCAGAGTCCTTTTGGTGATCATACATCATTAAACACAATGATGAAGGCTTTGAAGAAGTCTTTAAGATATAAATTTGACTTCCTCGTGGTCAAAAACATATAGAAAAAAGAAACAGAAAATTCCAATTGCTGATGGAACTTTTCACATAAATGGCTCCAGAGGGACAAACACAAATTCTGCTGCTCGTACACACTTTTGACAGATTTTCACAGTTATCTGCTGCACTAAGCTGGAAGCCTGCAACACGGAAAAATATTGATGAATCAATACAATATTAACAATCGCTATGTGTGCAGCATTTTGTAATCCTTAAAGTGTTTAACAGTGCACAGATCTATGATGGTTTTCCCATGGGAGGCCAACGTGACCTTCACTCCAGGATCCATTTACCTTTCATGCTTCGTTAGTACAGTTGCATCGATAGGACTGTATTTCCTGTGCTTATTCTTTAACACTTAAGTGTTGAACGAATGATTAGACTGAACTATTTAAATATTTGCTCATTTGAATTTTAGAATGATTCAGTGGTTTGTAGATCCACCGTTAGCAGGATTAACCTAAATCTGTTGTTTTCTGTACAACTTTATGAGTCTCGCACATCATTTTCGAGGAATTTTGGCCCTTTATAACTTAGTAAAGGAAGTAAAGGAATCGTCACATTGTGCTAACACATACCTGAATGACTTCATGTTGATGATCAGTGCATTTGATTGCCTTCTTTCATGAACCCTAATTCTTAAAGTCCTCTGGAAGCAGTAATCATAGAGTCCTGTGAAAAAACTTTTCTCATAACCGTATATTTGACATCAATAATACCATCTGAGAATGCACGAAGCTGCTTTAATCAGATTACGAGAGATAACTGATTAAGACTGAGCCACGCTGTGCGGTATCCCAGGGTTAATTGTACTGGCAAAAGACTGTCTTAATTATAGAATTACTGTTTTTATGCTTTTGTTATGTTGGTGTCTGTAAATATGAAAACACTTAAATTATGCAATGTTAATTGGAGCAACATGGTATTGAAAATGAAAAGAAAAAAATGTAAATGTTTAGTTTAGGGCTCCGTGTGTGACACCACTAGGTGGCAAACAATGGAATACATAGACTTTTTAATATATGTATAGATATTAAAAAATGCATACACGCGTTTAAGCAGCTTGTGTCTATCCGAGAGAAGACTCTGACCTGTCTATATTACCTGATACAGTTAATTCAGCTGTTGAGTCACCATTTCTCATATCCTGTTATAATCCTTAATTATAATAAGAGGGATTTAAGAAAATACTTCTTTAAAAAAATCAATTCATGTGCTGGAACAGTGGTAATTGGTACTGTAAGGAAAAGAGTGAGCTGATTTGGTGGTTGAAAAGAAATGCAGTTTTAACCAGAGAAATCTCCCAGCATGCTGAAGTCAATAAGCAGTGAATGAAACCCACTCACACTCTGGTTGGTCAGCAGACTAAAAACTCACCTCCTACTGTGCCCTGAAAGCATCACAGATTTGAACCTTACCCTGGATATTTGCTTCACATCATCTCCTATTCCACCTTTTCGGCGAGCGCCACGAAGCAGAAGAGCTATTAAGAAAATGTCTTACACTGTTTCCTTGCTGGGAGAAAAGAGGCATTGTGGCAGTATTGGATTGAGCTCTTAGCCGAGCCTGCTAATGACGGCTTTTTTCCCTTCTGTAAGATCTGTCTTCTCTCTAAAGGACAGCAAAGCCTCTGAACCAAGCCACGTTTGTTTACTCAATAATGAATGGACTTTTTCCTCCCACGATGTAAACGCCCAGGTTATCAAACACCCGTTAGCTTCAGAACAAAAATCTAATATTGGATTAATCACTTATTTTTCAGTACTGAATGATTGACTTCATGTGAAACAAATATTGTAATTTTATTTTTTCCTTTGCATGTTTAAGAACACTGTGACTCGCACTCTAATGATTCATCCCACTATGCTGTATTCTTAAGATTGATGCAATTGCTTTTCACTTGACAGCCTAGAGTCACGTAGATGGAACCAGATGACTGAAAATGGAATTTCTCTTTACCGGCTCTCTGATATCTCAGGTTATTTTCTCTCAGAGAACACAACTATTGTGTGTGAGAGCTAGCTGTGAATGAGAGAACTGACACAGAGGTTTCAAAGACACCTCCCTCCATGTCTCCCCTCCCTCCTCTGGCACCCAAGAACCACAGAGCAGCACATGATATAGAGCAGAGCTGTCATCCTCGGCGGCCTGGGTCTCATTACTCAGGGCATATTTATCCATCCGTGCTCAGGAAGTCTGCGTTTATCAGGCCTTTTTATCGATGGCCATAGGGGTCATTACTAGGGATGGACAGTATTTCCTGTGCAGTCATAATTAAGTCATAGCGCCGCAGTCATTCGTCAGTAAGCGAATAGTTTGACTGAAAGCTGTAAACACCCTTGTGGCAAGCTCTTCTCAATTGCATTTTGCAGATTTACAAGATCAGTGGAGCCTCTTTGTCTTTTTTATGATGCTTTGTCAGTGGACTTGGTGCTAATTGACTAGTCTACACGCAGGCATATGTATTAGCATAGTAACACACGGTTGTGTGATTTGTGAAACCCTGGCATACATGTTGACAAAACTTCCACATATATTAAAATCAAGCTGTCATCTGGTAGACCCGAGTCATCATGTCTCCAACCCCAGGGGTTTGCATCAGAGTTATGGGAGTGCTAGCAGGTGGGAGAATTAGAGTGCACGGGTTGGCTTCTATTATAGTGAGGGCTCAGCATTTTAAAGCTAATTTCAGCATTACTGTCAAGTTGATTTCTGAGTCTACAGCCTTGTGTTTTGACTGTTTAATATACACAACATGCGTACATGCAAAACTGAGGAGGCAAAACAATAGGACACACAGATTCCTGTTATGTGGTATGAGTACTTGTGGTAAAATGCAAAATGGATCAGCACTTTTGGCCTTGCTCTTAATGGATGTGAAAAAAAAAAGAAAAAAAAAAGCATGAGACAGAAGTGACAAAGTCACCAGAGACTCTCTCTTCAATTTGTGGCATAAGCAACGTGTAAATGTTGCTGTGAGACAATAAACAGAAAAGACAGTTAAATCTCTATTCATCCCTTGATGGTGCAGAATAACCTTGTTTTATGGGCTGTGCCACAAAGCAGAAAATTAGTTCTTGAAAAAGTCATTAGCAACTTGCTTGTTTTATAGGGTGACATGCCCTCTTGTGACCAGTACTGTGCATTTTTCATTGTAGAAGCGTTTTTCTTGTCATATACTTGAACACACGAGAAAGCTGTGAGTGGAAAATACTTACAGACATATGGTAAATTAGCTTGGCACTGGTCTGTGAAATTATTTACTGTAAGCATGTAGTTAAACACAAATATGCTGCTATTGTACATAAAAGAGAAAAGATTGATTTTATAGACTACAGAAATGATAGCGTGTAGAATTGAAACTGCTGATACTGACATCAGTATGTTCACTATATGTAAGAGAAGATAACGATCTCCAATATGCAATTAATACTGTTATTAACAATAATGTATATTAGTACAAACCTACCCAGTGAGAATTGATGAAAAATAATAACAACAAAAGCAAAAGATTATATTTTGATAACTTATGGGACACAATTATTCATTTAAGTAAATAATTTAGCTGCACCACAATTAAAATTCATTAAGCCTTTTTACAATACAATACAACTTTATTTATAGAGCACCTTTAAAAACCAAATATACCAAAGTGCTTCACATAAGACAGAAAATAAAACATAAATATTATAAATATTATAGGACCATTAACAAAGTACCAAGTATGCTAACAGGTCAGTGTCACTAATACACAGGAATAGCATAAAGAGCATATCAAGGTTTTAGTTTCTGTGATCTTTTCTTCCTTTTCTAGTTAACTAAACTACCTTTTTTATTAAGTAAACGACACTTGTGAGTTCATTGTAGCACGTTAGCTACTATTTGACCTACTGTTACCTTTCCATCAACTCAAAGCTGTCTATTCTCCTCTAGCATCACTTTCATCCACAGAACGGCTGCTCACCAGATATTTTCTCTTTCTCTGTAAACACCAGAGATGGTCATGTAGAATACTTAGACCAGCAACAAATCACCTTTCTTCGCCATTCTGATACTCGGTTTGAACATCAGGCGGTCATCTTTACCGTGTCTATGTGCAGTTCTACACAAATTGCTGCTTTGTGATTGACTTATAACATGCAGTTTTACAAGTGTATCTAACGAAGAGACCGGTGAGGGGCTTTTTTATGATCAATAAATGTGGGACGAAAAGGATAAATGCCAATCAACACCAGTTTGTGTGCCATTGTCTGTTAATGCATTAACATTGTTTTGTCCTGGTTAGAGAACCATACATGTTAACTACAAAATATTTCCTAATGAGCAATTTTTGTTCCCCTATGTTAACTGTGCAGTTGCTATGGTGGTTGTTTAATTAATTTATTTTTTTGTTAGTGAGGTAGTGACACCATGGGTGCAGTGGGTTTCTGGCCGAGAGGTATCACAGTATGAGCACAGACAGAAGTGTGCCAAGTGATGCTCTACTCAATGCTAAAATAAAACCTGTGAAGCTAATCTCCAGCTGGTTCTCTCATGCTTGTGAAGAGTGAGTCATTGCTTAACCTATATGTACATGTGAGATAAGATCTGACTAATGTCAGTATATCACAGTACTAATGATAATGAAATGTGTTAGTGTGCTTCTTGAAAAATTATGTTAAAAATGATGTCTCCTAATCATAGGAGATTTGAATTAAAGCTGCATTAAGAAATAAAGCACTTCAGGTGGACTGCATTCAAAATGTAAAAGTTGCTTTTACTGAAAATATTTTAAATTGAAATTATCTGACTGATTTCAAAGTGCAATTAATTGATAAATATGCAAGCTGAATATAATGGCACAAAAAATATTTTAAACTGCACACGTCAGAAGCTAATGTGTATTCTACTCTTCATAGTCTATTTCCTGTAATATTGTGTTTTAAAGTAGCTTCTGATATAAAACTAATTTCTAGAGTTTCTGCCTCTTGAAGTATTAAAAATTGTGACTTTCTAGATCACACTAGTAAAATAACCTGTTGTCAGAAGGCATGTTCCTGCAAGAAAAACAATAAGAAAAAACAACAACAGCAACAAGGAAAAAAAGCTACCTGAAAAACTCAAAATGCCAGCATATCTCTTTAAGATCCAGACAGGGAGTTGTTTTGTCAAAATAAGAAAACATGAAGTCAATGAACACATGACACCTTCAGAAGTACTGACACCCCTGGGTAAAACAGGAACTGCAGAACACTGCTGGAAAACAAGCCGTAAAAGTTATTGTAGTTTGCTGCATAAACTGAACATGAGCTGCATGTAAGAAAAAAACGTAAAAGCCATTTAACGTCTTGGAGAATAAAAGGCACAGATGGAACAAGATCTGTGTGCAGTGTCATGTATTTTTCCAAATGAAAGAGCATTTTATCTTTAAATTAAAAAAGTATTAAGTATTGAGAGAACATGACCACCTGTGAAATCCCAGGTCATTGTTAATTGACTGTTAATGAACAGTGAGAGAACGAGCAGAGATATTACCCACAATTAGAAAGGCACTCATTCGGAGGTAGCGCAGGTCAAAGTGCAGTTGATTAATTACTTCTGTCACATGCAAATGGGAGTTAAAGAAGAACGTACACACATAAGGAATCAATGCATGCTGCGTAATTTTCTCCTTAGCTATTTCGAGGCAAACAGAAACACGATCTTAAGATTAACACTTTTGAATGCAGAGCTGAAGAAAATGACAGCAGCATATACCCCAGGTACAACTGTGTTTCTCAGCGACTATAGAGATTTCTTTCCTTTCCTTACCATTCTGAAAAAGATCATAAACAGAAGCCGAGTGTAAGAAGGCAGTGGGAGAAGGGTAGTGTTTTAAGGGATACCATCCCGTCACCCACTAGTGACGTGCTGATCTTCATTTCCCTGCTCACTGTACCACATCTCATCTCATCATGCCTTTCCAGGTGCAGCCTTTTTTTTTTCCCCATTCCCTGGTGTCAGCTGGGCCTGCTGAGCTCCTAGAGGACATGCTAACAAGGATATGTGGAGGGTACTCTGTTCTCACAGCACACAGTGCAGACATGTGATAATGTAGGTCCTAGTTAGATTTAAGATCGAGTTAAGCACAGTCACATACAGCACAGGTCACCCATAGCGTACTGTTGCTCTAGATTGACTAACCCACAGCGTTTCAGTGATTTTCTGACGATGTGCATGGGTATTCTATAAAAGATATAAACAGACTGCTATTCTTGCTGTACTGCAAACAGTTTTTTATTGTTTCAAGTAAGCATTGAATATTATATATTTTCTGAGAAAAAAAGCCACCAGAGAAGAAAGACAAAGTTGTTATCTTTTATGTTTGAAATGATTTTAGCAAACTTTTTGATCTGCTTAAAGTAAAGCAAATCTCTAGAAATCGACGATACTTAATGCATCCATTCTGGTAAAAGTTAACTATAACTACTATAAGTATGTTATTTGTAATATAATATAACACAATAAGCTGTAAACTCAATATAGGCATATACTTGACACATTCAGCAGATGTTGAACAACAACATCTTACATTTGTTATATTTCTGATTCTGTGATGAAGGTAAGTCCAACATTATTAGTCCCTCCAATTCTGTTCTGGGCTCCACTAACTCCTGAATGAAATGTAGTGTTAGCTATATTGTCCAATTATTCATTTTATCCAAGTGGCAAAGTCCGAGCCATTTAAAAGAAAGTCATTTCCACTGACTAAAGTTTCTTTTGGCAGCTGCCTGATCCACACAATCGATGACTCTAAATCTGATATGTGGGAGATTTTCCAACCGCATGCCCTTTATCATATATTCCCCATGGGAATTTGTCTCTTCCTGGTCTGAAACTGGGGGATTAAATCATGTGTTAGGCAAATGTATAAACCATTACACTGTGGGGCCACTTCTATATTAAAGCAGTCAACTTTACACCAGAAAGCATGTTTAAAGTAAAAGCAATTTGATCTACGCATCTAATTAGAAGAACAGAGTGATTAAAACTGTAAAATTTACATGATTAGCAGCTTGGATCTTTGATGGGTCTTTGTGAACTTTCCTGTTCTCTAATTCCATCCAGATTATCTTGTTAAGATAATTAGCCTTTTCAGTGCACCAGTGACTGGGAGTTAGAACATACTGGTTTAAGCTTATAACTTACTCCACCCTCTTGTCTAACCACAAGCCACTTCACAACAGCAGTCGCTTAAATTGTTTATTAAATTAAGGTAAAACCCTACAACATTAGAGAGAGAAAAACAAAGAATCAGATGATCTCCTATGAGCAGGATTGTTACAATGATACCAAAAGGTAAGATATTTAAGATCTGATTGGGCCTGATCATTCAGGGATTTATTTGAGAAGAAGGATTTTATATTCAACTTAGTTTTGGCCTATAAAGGGATTATTAGGAACCTCAGGCCCATGACTGGCAAGCTGGGCTTTTGCACTTTCTGACCAGTTCCAGAGGCTATTGGAAAATCTGTAATATTGGTGTCACGAAACATCCTTCTACAACTATATTTACTTGACTATACTGCATTAGAGGAAAAAAAGCTTTAGTAGGTCAATAAAGGACGCATAATACCATCTGCTTTGTTATACCGTGTTGTGTAAAACACCACCCTCCTGGAATATTTGACTGCTAGGCTGCAGTTATTTACTCAAAATTGAAATGAAAGGTTCTAATAATTTGAGATACTGGATTTCTATAAAACTATAAGCCTTAATTATCAAAATTAAGACAAGCAAAAAAGGTTTAAAAATGTTTTTTATATGAAAGCTTACATTTTTGAATTAAATTAAGAAAAAGTAACTTTTTCAAATTAACTTTTTTTGAGCTATAAATAAAACAGATTCAAGACTGAGGAGTCACAATCTTTATTTCCCTTAAGCAATCATAATCATATTACAGTTATACTAACCTCACATAGTGCATGAGAGTGAATAAGAGAACAAGTATAAAATCACTAAAAAGGGAGAGCGTTAGCAGTAGTATGGTAATGGACAGAGTGTAAAATGATGTGCACTTTTAGAAGTTGACAAAATATGTGTGCATTTGAAGAATGTCAAAATATGATTGAAAATGATTGACATGACAACTGAATATGTAAACAGGTAGAACTGAACAGAAGAAAACTGACTTCAGCAGCTTTTAGGAAGAAGCTTTTTGAGTCTGTTTGTGTATGAGGGCATAGCTCTGAATCACCTGACTCATGACAGAAGCTTGAGCAAATGGTGTCCAGGGTTTGTGGAGTCTTTGTGGATTCGCCTGTTCACACAGCGAGTGGTGTAACAAGGAAGCAGAGACAGCAACTCGGTGCCAACCATACTTAACTAAAACTAAAGTAAAAAATAAAATTAGATGTAAAAAAAAAATAGACTTGAGAAAACATGAAAACTAACTGACATGAATTTGGGAACTTGAAATACTAACTATCCTTAGCTTTGGTCTTTTTTTTTCTTTTTTCTTTTTTTAAACTTTGATGGACATGTTTATTGAGATTTTTGTATTTCTTTAAGAGTGTGGAGTCTGCGGAGTCGGGGCGGTCTGCCTCCCCCCACCGCAGGGAAAAGGGTAACACCACCTGTGTCTGGGTGCAGTTCTCCCCTCCAGGGGCAAGGGTACCTAGACCCGGTTTGTAGAGTACGCTTGGGGAGTGTGATCGTGTGTACAGTGTCTCTTTATGTCTGTCTCCACGTTGGTTGAGTGTGGAGTAAGTGCATATGAGAGCATGAGGGTGGGAATGGATGTTTGTATCTGTGTGTGCCTGTATGTCTGTGTCTATATGTCAGGTTGGGTGTCAGGCGTCACCTCTCTGGGGACATCTCAGGCCCTCCAAGGTTTGGAGGCCTATCTCCCCCTACCACCACTTCCCCTGCCAGTGGCGGACTCCCTCAGACATCGGTGCGTTGGTGGTTCTTTGTGTCTGGGGATGGGCGTCCAGGTACACACCGGCTCACTCCTTGGCGGCCGCTTATCGGGGCCTGGAGCCTGGGGCTCGCTCGGGCCACTTCGGAGGTGGGGTGCCCCCGGCCTCTCGGCCTGGGGCTCGGTCACTCAGGCACAGCTGACTGCCGGCGGAGCTCACGGGCACGTCACTGCAACTCCCCCTGGCTTATGCTCTAATTTGTGTTGTACAGTTATTTCATTTTTAACCTTAATTTATATTTTATTCCTTCCTAGTTAAATTTACCCTTTTTAATTTTTCATATTTATTTCCTTTCTTATTCATAGCCTTTTCCTTTTTTGTTTTCTTTAGGTCACGAGCAGTTGTCCAAGCATTTCACTACATATCGTACTGTGTATGACTGTGTACGTGACAAATAAAAATTTGAATTTGAATTTGAATTTGCTCCGCGGCTGCTGAGTGACCCCTCATCTGGGACTCTCCTCAGCTCTTTCTGGGACAGTGGCGCGGCTGCCCCTCTGTTGGTCTTCCTTGGTCTCTTGTGTTCTGGGGGCCTCTGGATGTCTGGAGTTTTGATCTCCTCCATACCTGCTTCATGCCCTGGAGGACGGGGCTGTGGCCCCCCCACACCCTCTAGCAGATCATTACATGAAGGAACCTTTTAAAAACAAGCGCGTCCATGCTCACAGGTGTACACACGGGTGATCACACCCACAAACTACACCCTTTTTGGCTCCTACCTCAAAGCACACTGTGTTCTGTTGATCTTATGTGCTGCACAATAATGTTTAATATTTAGTATTTACTGTCATATTCCCATATATCATTGTGATGTTGTTTATTCTATTACTCTTGTTCTCTTCTGCTTGTTTTCTTTTTTCTTTCTCAACAGGTGATCCAGGTGATCGATATATGCATTTTTTATTTCTTTCCTGCCCGTTCTGTTGGTTTTTGTTTTTTGCCCTTCTCCCCCGTCCCTCTTCTCAGCTGTTTCTCTTTCCCTCTTTCTTTCTCCCCTTCTTTCCCCCAGTCAAGTCTGTCCCGTATTCAGCAAGTGAAAATAAAATAAACAATAAAAGGTGAATCAAATGGACCATTACGGCAAGGCTGGGATGGTCAGTTTGGTAAAGTAAATCCGTTGGGCATCTTTCTTTGCCTTTAGACAACAATTCTGATGGCAAAAGAGCCAAACGGGACAAGCAGAAGAAAAAAAAAAAAGAAAAAAAAAAAAAGAGTGTGAGTAAGCTGCTTCCAAAAATAGTTCTGTTTTTATTGTAATAACTGGACTGGTTTTCCTAAATTGTGCTCCGTATTCCTTCAGTAATGGAATAATTATGGGGCAGGGATAGCTCAGTAGGTAAAGTGGTCGCCCCATGATCGGAAGGTCGGCGGTTCGAATCCACTTAACGGCTACCCTGAGGTACCCCTGAGCAAGGTACCGTCCCTACACACTGCTCCCCGGGCGCCTGCTTAGTGGGCTGCCCACTGCTTCACTGAGTGAATGGGTCAAATGCAGAGAAAAACAAGTAATTTCCCCATGGGGATCAATAAAGTATCCATTATTATTATTATTATTATTAAAAAGAATAAGCTCAGACTGAAACTTATCAAAACTACACTAAAACCAAACATTTATAATCAGTAAAAATTAAACTGAAACGAGCAAACCCACTCAGGAAATGAACAGAAATGGAATTTTTCCTTTTAACCAAAAAGGAAAAAAAAAAGGGCAGCACGGTGGCACGGTGGTTAGCACTGTTGCCGCACAGCAAGAAGGTCCTGAGTTCAATTCCACCATCAGGCCGGGGTCTTTCTGTGTGGAGTTTGCATGTTCTCCCCGTGTTTGTGTGGGTTCTCTCCGGGTACTCCGGCTTCCTCCCACCGTCCAAAGACATGCAGCTTGTGGGGATAGGTTAATTGGATAATCCAAATTGTCACTAGGTGTGAATGTGTGAGTGCGAATGGTTGTCTGTCCCTGTGTGTTGGCCCTGCGACAGACTGGCGACCTGTCCAGGGTGTACCCTGCCTCTCGCCCTATGACAGCTGGGATAGGCTCCAGCGCCCCCCACGACCCTGAAAAGGATAAGCGGAAGCGAATGGATGGATGGAAATAAAAATAAAAACCAATGAGATAATAGAAAACTTTGAAAACTCTGGTGCCAGCAATGTTTTGTGCCGTTTTCACAGCACATTGTGGGCTTTATTTGTCAGCTTTGATGCAGCTACCACACCAGGCTGTGTTGCAGGTTGTGAGGATACTTTCTATTGTGCATCTCCTTAGGAAAGGCCCCGTCATGCCTTACCCACAACTACTGTTCTCCTCCTAGAAAGTTGCTCTGTGGTGGTGTACTTGATAGAAAGCCTGAAGCTCTCTGCAGTCTCTGTATTGGTGTGTAGCACTGTTTGATTCTCTTTGTAGTCCTGAAGCCTACAATGATCTCTTTGGTCTTTGGGATGTTTAGGATCGAGTTACTGTTTGCCATGTCAGATTGTGAACATCCTCTCCGAATCCATCCTCATTGTTATCAGTTATGTGCCTGATGACTGTTGCGTCATTTGCAAACTTAAAAATGACATTTGAGTTGTGTATTGAGAGTAAAATGTGAACAGAGCACACAGGAAGGGAGTCAGCACACAGCCTTGGGGAACTATCATGCTCAGAGTGAGGATGTGCTTGCCCAGCCTGAGTGAAGGTGGTTGGTGAGAAAAGCTAGTATCCAGTATACAGTCATGTTTGAAGGTGGTCAGTCCTGGTGCATAAAGTTTGTTCGTCATTTTATATAGAATGATGGTATCAAATGCTGAGCTGAGGAGCATGAAGAGCATCGTGATGTAGCTGCTATGGTCACGATCTGACCATCTGTTTGCTCAGTAGCAAACTGGTGTTGATCTTTAAAACAAAGATGAAAGCAACTGGCTGATAATTGTTGAAATATAAGAAATGTATTTTCCACATCAGTACTTTAAATCCTATTTCTGTCTAATTTACAAAAGTTATACATAATTCACACTGTTAAACAAAAATAATACAGTTGAAAGTAATTAACACACAGCAAATCCAGCATGTCCAAATTAACACTGTCGGATTTGATTTCAACACTATTAAAGTGTCTATATGGGTCCACACCAGAGAGTGTTAATTTAACTCTTTTTGGAGAGTTGGTACGTTAACTCTGATTTAGTGTTAAACACCAAATCTGTCTGGAGTTGATAATTTAACACTTGGTGTTAAGAGTTTATATATTAACTCTCAAAGAGTATTTTAGTTTAACTACGTAAGAGTTATCTTCTAATTCATTCTAAAAAGCGGGAATTTTACTGTTCTGAACTTCTAGAAATTTCTTTTGGAAATAAACATTTACTAAAAAGATGCAATGGTTTTTGAAAAACAGCTATTCTGAACTGTGCACCACAATTTCAAAACATTTTCTGAAAGATGTAACAGTGTACATGTTCTCACTTTCATTAGAATTTTGTTTATCAAAAGGTCTGACATGGTAAATGCAAATAACAGCATTCTCATCACTTATTTCTTCAATACAATATGCATGTCCTTCATTCATCCCTTTGTGGAACTTCAACGCACTTCTGCTGTCCCCCATATTCCATCTTCACAAGCATATCCTGTGTGGAGATTGAATAAAAATTAGTTGACACTAATTAATGGCACAAATAATCCAGTAAACAATTGCAGCACAGTAAAAAAAAAAGGAATCCTCTTTGAGCCATTACTTGTGTAAAGTATTTTCCCAAAAGACAAGGACACAGGCAACAGGTATACTGAACTAAATGTAAAACCTCAACCTTTTTCATTTTTACCTAAACCGTGTGCACAAAACTCTGGAGGGATCTATGCTAACGTAGAATCCAGTCAGGACGTCTGCTACTGCTGTTTGCTCGTTTTTTTATTTTTTTTTTATGGGCGATCGTTTTCAGGCTTCAAGTAGCACCATTATACCAACATTTCACATTCTAGACATTGTTTTAGGTGTATTTGACCAAAAATGTGACTGAAAATTCACATGCAAGCTTTTTTTCAAGGCTGTGGTATTTGCCCGCAAACAATACCTTTCAGCTAGCTAAAACAGAATATTATGCTATCAGCGAGCAACATGGCTAATGCCTTTCACACAGCTTTGTCTCAACTCCAAAGAGCCACAGAAGTAAAAGCTAATAACAATTGAAACAATCTTTGAAAAAATGACTTACCAAGCATGGCAAACAACTCAAATATGTAGAGCAAAATGTTCTGAAACGGCTTCACTTCAGCTTCGATTGGAGCCGTGCTGGGGGCGGAGTCTGTGAATTTACTCTGTTGGTGTCATAGCCCCTCTAGGAGTTCAGAGTTAAGAGGTCAAGAGTTAATGTTTCCATTGTAACACCTCCAGATTTGAAATAGAAACACTCATTTTTAACACTCGATTTTAACTACTATCATTTTACACCTCAGAGTTACATTAAAAGAATGTGACTCTGCTTAGAGTAAAATTAACTCTACTTTTGCAAGGAGACTATTAACACCAAAAAATTTAACACTTTTGAATTTGCTGTGCAGGTTTTTACAGGTTGATGAACAAAATGTGGTTTTATAGAGATATACAATTTCAGACCATCTTCCATTTTCACAGCTGTAGACATCTGTGAAGCCAACAGCAACTGGATTTGCCATTTTAGACCTGGAGACACATGGCAGCTCCTTCAGGAGGCGTGATCGGTTCACTTGGCAGGTGGGAAATAATAATGCAATGAAATCTCTTTAGTTGGATTTAAATCATAGGGTCTTCATTGATGTCAGGGTGAGTGTTATCAGTTAGAGGTGTGAAACTACCTGGGAGGGCATGGCACTGCAAGTTACCAATGGATGATCTCGCACAACTCTCACACCTCCACCAACACCCAACTTCTTTTAACAATCTTTCTTTGCGCAAAATCAGGATTTAGCTCTTTATGGAGTGCAATAATATTAGTAAATGCCAAGTTTGCCATTTATACTTGGTGTTGTTTTACCCTCCCAAAGCATAGACTGATATTATATAAAACACGGAGTAATGTATTTGTCATGGTTTCTGCAACTCACTGGTAAAATGAATTTAATTGTTTGGGTAAACTAAATCTGGAAGCTCACAATTGACCTTTGAGTAGTGGCCAAAGTGGATATACCAAACAAAGGATGTTGAATATGATGGGAAGGAAAGAGAAGGACCTCAGAGGTTTATAGAAGGAGGACATGCAAAGGTAGATTAGCAAATTCCAAAATAAAAGTGTTTTCTTAAGTTTTAATTAAAACATTTTTGTAAGCATTTTTAGTGACTAAACCTTTTCTGTGGTTTTATTTTGTATTCTAGCGAGGCTAACACAAACTACCAATATCCTTTTAACAAGTCTATTTGAATCTCCTTGACATTCCTGTGTTTCTAGACACTGCTAAGTATGAGACATTCACTAAAGCGGCTGCAGCTACTGCTGTCATTGCTACAAATGTAGAATTGTTGTAATACTTTTTTTCTTTCTCTGAAGGACCAGTTCATGTAAATACCACTGAAACTGCAACACAATTCATCATCATCATCATCATCATCAACTTTATTTATAAAGCACTTTAAAACAACCACAGCTGACACAAAGTGCTGTACATTGGAACTGTAAAATAAAATTACATGAGATATAAATAAAAAACAAATAAAAGAAGAGTGAAATCATTAATTAAATAACTACTGCATTAAAAAAGAAACTAAGTCTCACTGAGGTTAAAAGCCAAGGAATAAAAGTGGGTTTTAAGACGTGATTTAAAAGTGGACAGTGAAGGGGCCTCTCTAACATGCATGGGCAAATTATTCCATAATTTTGGAGCCACAATAGAGAAGGCCCTGTCCCCTCTGAGCTTCCTCCTGGATCTCGGTACCTCCAGGAGCAGCTGGTCAGCTGACCTGAGAGACCGACAGGGTATGTGGGGATGAAGAAGCTCAGAGAGGTAAGGCGGGGCAAGACTGTGTAGACATTTAAAAACAAACATAAGAATTTTAAAATTAACTCTAAAAGACACAGGCAGCCAGTGCAGAGAGGCCAGCACGGGGGTTATATGCTCTCTTTTTCGAGTTCCTGTTAGGAGTCGTGCAGCCGCATTTTGAACCAGCTGCAGACGTGAGAGCAATGACTGACTGACCCCCACATAAAGTGAGTTACAGTAGTCCAGGCGGGAAGAAATAAAAGCATGGATCACTGTTTCAAGGTGCTGTCTCAAAAGAAAAGATTTTAGTCTTGCCAGTCGCCTTAAATGATAAAAACTGGACTTCACCACTGCTCTGATTTGGTTGTCCAATTTAAAATCACTGTCCAACTTAAAACCAAGGTCAGTAACAACAGATTTAAAATAGACTTCCAGGGATCCTAAAACAACAGAGGAGGACTCACAGGGACCACTGGGTCCAAACACCAACACTTCTGTTTTCTTTTTATTAAAATTTAAAAAGTTTCGAGCCAACCAAGCTTTAATGTCATCTAGACATGTCAAGAGAGGTTTTATGGAGATGGCATCCTTGCGTTTTAGTGTCAAATAAATTTGGCAGTCATCGGCATAACAGTGAAATGAGATCCCATGCCTTCTAAGGATAGAACCCAGAGGCAGTAGATACAGAGAAAAGAGCAGTGGCCCTAAAATTGAGCCCTGTGGGACACCACATGACAGAGGAGCAGAAGACGATTCGTAACCGAGAAGGCTGACAGAGAAAGTTCTATCTGACAAATAAGACCTAAACCAATTGAGTGCAGTGCCACCAATACCCACTACATCATGTAATCGAGAAATTAAAATATTGTGGTCTACTGTGTCAAAGGCAGCAGTTAGGTCAAGCAAGACAAGAACAACATGGTTACCAGAATCACATGCCAGAAGGATGTCATTAAAAATTGTCGTCTCTATTTTAAATGTATGGTGATTCTCTTAGACAGCTTTGCTGCTACTGATTCAGGACTTTAGGGGTGTAGACTATTATGTTGAAAAATGGTTTAAAAGTAATGACTGCTTTACATTAGTCTTAATGTGCTGAGTTTGTGTCTCTATTTCACAGTTGTTCCAATTTCTGACAAAACAAATGAACAAAGAATGGCTTAATTGGGAATTTGGCTGTATTAAAAGATAGTATATGTCAGTGGTTCCCAAACTTTTTTTGCTAAAATAAACTACTACCTCTTCTAAATAACAGAAAAACAAACCATCTGTAATTGTTTTACATGTAGTTGTTTTTGTTTGTTTGTTTGTTTTTATTGTGTAAGAATATTCAACACTGCTATCAAGACATTTTTCAAAAAATGCCTCTCTGTGCAAAATGGGTTTCAAAACAAAAACAACTGTGGGATACTGTTTTTCGGTGATTTGGACAGCCCAGCGCGTGCTCCCGATGCAGGGGAAACAAATTCTGTCGAGGATACCTACCTTGGCACCACCGTTGTGCAGGTGAAGCCAAAGGCAAGATATCATACTTTCTAGTCTTTGGCTTGGCGTGTTCATTATGCTAGCAGTGTCCAACCATTCTTTTTTTTATTCATAAAAATGTCAATGGCTCTGCACCCCCCGCCAAACACACACACACACACACACACACACACACACACACACACACACACACACATATATGTATATATATATATATATATATATATATATATATATAAATATATATATATATATATTTATATATATATATATATAAATATATTTATATATATATATATATATATATATATATATATATATAAATATATATATATATATATATATATATATATATTTATATATAAATATATATATATATAAATATATATATATATATATATATATATATATATATATTTATATATATATATATATATAAATATATATATATATATATATATATATATATATATATATATATATATATATAGCAAAACACAGGTTTCAAAGTGTTCAAAGGTTTCAAAGTGTTTCTAAAGTGTATTTGTAAATCATTAGAAATTTTATTTTCGTTGTAATTGTTGTATGTACAACAAGAAAAAGTCCAGCTAACAATAGTTTCAGGAAAAATACAATTCCTGCGCCTTGTGTGATGTGTCAGGCTTTACAGGGTCAGGAGAAGACAGTTCTTGGATATATTCAGCAACATGAATCATATATGAGCACAAAGATATTTTGTAGCCACACAATGTGCAGTTCTTGGAGCGCATCCTTATTCATTCTTCTCTAATGTGTGTTTCTGTCAACGGCTGTAGGAACGGAAACCTTCAGACATCCTTTAGCATGCTAATAAACATATTGCTATACACAACAAATGCACTGCAGTGCAAACATTCAATTAAGCTAAGCGAATTGAATGAGAGACCCAACAGCGGTATATATGGGTTGGGAACTGTGTTGAACACTCAGACGATTTATCTTTGTCCTTTGTTCTCTTTGTCTGACAATGAAATGTTTCTCTTTGCCAGTCGCACACTTGTAGCACCATCCTCTATTGTTGAGGAACCGATAATGTCAGAAAGGCTGAGTCGGGGATTTCATCTTGACATTCAGTCTGTAAAACAAGCAGGCTCTGAAAGTAAAAAAAAAACATTAATGGTTTGGTAAGAAATGTCTTTTTGTTATTTTCATTTTTCTCATTCTGTAGAAACCTCGATCCATATTGTGGATATCTCAATGTGCATTCATTATCCTGATAAAAGTATTGTCATCATTCCAATGCACACTGAGGGGCAGACTGTGTGGGGCTGCAATCACGTGTTAACAATTTTACCATCAAAGTTGAATTTAGTCAAAGATTTTCATTTGACAAAAGAACCAATCAATTTAATCAATTTGATGTCCCTCAGTAACTCCATCAAACCTGTCAATGATATGTTGACAACTGCATTAAGAGTATTTACAGAGCTTATACACAATCATGTTTCAAACACTATGGAGGAGTAAGAAAAGTCTATATAATATAAAACATATTGAAATGTTGAAAGCGAGGATTGCAGGCAGTGTGAAGGGAAAAAGCCAGAGAAATCTAATCAGTTTGATTGACTGATGGTATCCTAAAACTTGACTTTCCTCACACCTTTCATGGTTAGTCAGCTCAGTGGAAGAGATAAGAGGCAAAAAGCCTGTTTTGAACCTCAGCACAAAACATCCCTAATGGTCTTAGATCATGTTCCCTCTCTGACACACCATTAAGTGCTAAATGTTAGGAATTGCATTACTGCAGCTTCTAAGATTAAGAGTGATAAGGAAAAGCTGTTATTCCTATCCTCTGTGCTCACCAGCACAAGCCATAGCTTTCTGCTGATGAATAATTCACACAGCCAAATCATCCGCCGCAAAAGATAAAGGCCCTCCAACCACTCCTCAAGGGTATTGATTTTTGTACTCTTCATATGTTGGACTGAAGAGTGTCAAATGGATAATGGAAGCACAAACTGTGAAAAAAGGCTTCATTTAAAAAAAAAAATTTAATTATACTTTAAGGGCAAAAGTTGCAAAAGTTCGTCAAAAGTCTGCAGTGATTTGTCGTTGACTGATTAAATCACATCTTTCTACAGCCAAGTTGTTTATGGGTTATTATTATATCTTAATGTTCATAAAATAATTAATGCTAGAATCATCTGATTGTCTGATCATTGTGGTCATTGTGCTCCTTCAGGCTAACTATGTCTGTAGTTTTACAACAATAAGCAAAGTTAAGTCATACAGTTTGGTAATGAAAGCGTTAAACAATCACATCAACAACAATTCATGGCAGTATCAATCAAACTAATGATGCAAATGATTTCTCTAATGTTAGCTTAGTGCATTTACAAAATAAAAGTAACCAACGTGACTCAGGAGAACATTTAACCTGATGATTCTTTAGCTGTTAGGCAAATAAGGTATTGAGAAACACCCCTGATGTCTCTTTGGAACTAAAAAAAATATACAGCTGGCTTTCAAGGATGACCTCAATTTAAAATTGCTAAACAAATGGAATTGTGTCGAGGACATCCTGCATTTCTCTCACCGTGGCATTTCTCCATGAGCGCATGTATGATGTTTGTTATGTAGTTTAAAACAGGTTGCTTGTCTTTTAAGTGGTTTATAGCCTGAGGAGGTGGCCCATTGTTTGAGTTTTCAATTACTTGATAATGAATAATTTTAATTAATTATGCTATTGCTATTCATTTTTTAAGCTCAAATGTCTCAATTTCTCAAAGGGAAGTGTAGATGAATGCGGAGATCCTATTCGCATTGAGAAATGCACCCTTGGACATGTGACCTGGACATGTGTTTACACTGCCAACTAACAGTATTAAATCTGTAGTCATGTTTTTACTTTTCATGGCACTGAGGATAGAACATTTTCTTAGCAATTATGCATCCTTAACAGGCTAACTCAACAAATCAGCAATAAAGAGATTATTTTTACTTAAGTTTGCATATTTGTCCGTTTGAGTCAAGATTGGATTTGACACAGTGAAGTGCAGAACATAATAACCCCTTGCAAGTCACCATTTAAAGAAGACAATAACAATCTCATCCCGTAAGCGACATCCAACCCTTCTAGTTCAGTGCTCTACCATTTGGTTCTCTAAAACTAGATCAATTTCTTATGTGACGGTTGATCACTGGGCTTTTATGCACCTTCACTCAGTATGTTCGAGGCACACCCCTACAGGCCTGGGCAAGAGAAATCCCTTTTGGAAGAAAGTGTTAATGAGAAATTTCATGCCATATCTCTCTAGGTCTAATGGGAACTGGGTTAGAGGGAAAAAGTTTTACGTTGAGTACTTTATCCTTTCAACTCCATGAAGAGTTTGCACAAGTCTGTAGAAAGAGAAGATGAGTGACGCAGAAATACATAACAAGGAAAAGAGAAACCCTTTGTTGGCTTTGCTGAGAGAGATGAAATTTGACACTGATAAAACAGTGCAGGTCTCTTAGAATTACACACTCTGAAGTTAAAGGAAGAGACTTTAAATGGATATGTGAGATGCAGAAAAAAAGTCATTTTTATATAGCAGCTTAGCGTAGAGCAACCATTGTACAGTGGGGTGTAAAATTTTTTAGGAAATACATTTACACTTGTGCTGATGCTATCATCTGTGCTTGTAAGTGTTTTATGGATTTAAATCAAATCTGAAGAAAACACCTTCCCCACCTCAGCTAGCTTTATATGCTATGGTCGATGACTGACATTAAAACCACTGGTGAAGTGAAGAAAATTGATCATCTCACTGCAATACACTGCTGTGCCGGGGAATCTTGGTTCCTGGCGTTCCTCTGAATGTTACTTGCAGACCAGCACACAGCCCCGTCACAAGGGCGGTCCCCAATGACCGCAAGACAATACACGCTGCCATGCCGCAAAAAAAACTGCTAAGGAGCACAACAAAGAGACTAAGGTGTTAACCCAGCCTCCAAACTCCCCAGGTCCCAATCCAATCGAGCATCTACAGAATGCAGCATAATAAGGTTGACCTAGAGGAGCCAAACGCCCCCATCCAAGAAAAAAGATGACACCAACACAGATCCTGTCGATGGTCCAATGGGGAAGGGGTGGGATTGTAATGCAACTTTTGTTTATAAATATGGCACTGTCTTAAGTTTTTCAGACCTCTGTTTAGAAGCAAATCTTCTGGCTACCCATCTATTTCGTTATTTTCAGGCACGGCATTGCACTTCTGCTCTCTTCCCCTTCTACCATCTTCCTCCAAATGTCCAACCGTGGGAGGAAACGTCCCTTAAACCCAATAAGAAATCAATTACATCTTTAATATAAATAACTTATGGATTTAGATGTCCACTCAGTGGTTAAAATTGGGAGGGCTTGGGAGCGGGAGTTAGGAGTAATCTTTTCTTGGCTCTTGGACCCCAGGTCTGCATGGACCCTTTTTTTTTTTTTAGCTATTTTCGGGCTTCCAGTTAATACTGGTCTAACTAACCCTACACACTTGAAAATATTAGCCTTTGAATCACTTTTGGCTAGATGTTGTATTTTACTCCTTTGGAAATCTTCAAGACCACCTTCAGTTTCTTTTTGGTTTCGAGATGTGAAGTCATTTCTTAAATTGCAAAAGATAGGCCTAGCGGGAACGGCCAAATATGGAGTTTTATCATATCTGGGGCTCTTTTGTAAACTATTGCAAGTCATTAAACATTTTACCAGCTGATTAACTTTATCCCCCCCCCCCCCCCCCCCCCCACCCTTTTTTGGGGGGTTTTTGTGTTGTTTTGCTTTGGCTTTTTTTTTTTGGGTTTCTTTCTTTTCTTTTTTCTTTTTTTTTTTTTATTTTATTTAAGCATGTGTTTGGGTGTGTGTACTATTGTATCTATTGTATTTAAAAAAGAAAACAAATATTTGAGGGGAACAGATTGTATTGTAATTAAATTACTTATAGTTGAAACATGAATTCTGTTAGCAAAATTCATTGTTTAAAAGAAATTGTCCAGTAGCTTAAAATCCAGCATAGAACATGGACACAGCAGTTTATGATTACTGTCACGTTACCCATAAGTTTTGGATGCTGCACTTTGAAACCTCAGTGTTAGCAAACATGCTATTTGTTGGATTCAGAAGTAGCCATAGTTGGATGATGTATCTGCCAGTTAGCGATAAGGTAACAGACTAATCGAATGCAAGCATTTCATTCACCACAACTTAGCCGCAAACTTCTTGGTTAGTCTGTTTCTCATAGCAAACAATGAAGTGGCTCACAAGGCACCAATAGCACACTCAGAGTGAAGAGCTCCAGCAGCAAGGGTGAGGCCTAGCACATGCCAATCAGATCTAACAGCCTGTGTCAGGACATTTGCCAATCAAAGCAGCCATGCCCCATGCATTTGGGCACTGCCCGTAACTCCGGTGCCCAGATAGATGAGCTATAAAAGAATTCACCCCACTGTTGTTATATGAAGTGGGAAACTTTCCACACAGGTAAAAATGTGTAAACATGTATATTAATTCTGTATAGTTGTTTATTTTAACACGGTACTCAGTGGTGATTGGCTACCTTTTGTGAGGAGTCTCAAGGTTTACCCAGAGGATCATCAGTTTTGGCAATCTTGAATTGTTTGTTTGTTTTTTTGGCTTTAATATGATAAGTAAGTCAGTTTATTTTCTTTTAGACCATTGGTTTTAATATTTTAGATACTTTTACCAAACTGCCTCAGACATCATTCTAAGCAATAAAGTGAGTTTGCGATACAGATATGTGATAAAAGCAAGGCAGACAATCCTAAACTATCTTAGATAGAGGTTACAAATAAAAAGTAAAGCATGACTTCATGTAATCAGGATTCTAATAAACGTGGATTCTAATTGAAATAATACAGTTGATGATGCTAAATTAATTTCAAACGCCAAAATTATCCAATAATTTTGTCTTGAAAATTATTATTAGATCACACTACTTTCGTAAATACACTGAACCACATTTTCCTACTCGCCAAAATGTTGAACTGATGTCTGTGGCTTTTGATTTTAAATCATCCCCTTTACACAAAGCATGCATTTTATTTTGTTATTGTTGTATTTCTTTTATTGTCTCGGAAATCTCTTTTTCTCCACGTATGTTAACAAGAATATATTTTCTCTCCTGCTTTGTAAATGCAATGTAAAATTTTGAAATGTAGCAGAACAAAGCATCCAACCATGCCACACTTACATTTCATGAAAGTAACGGTACAACAAATAGTAGTGACACTTTGTTTTTACTTGAATATTCTTTTTCATAAGACACAAACTCTCTAGATCATTGGATCCCTATTTTAAATATAACACGAGTGTCTGCTAAGGATGATGAGTGACTGTTATCATGGTCCATTAAGCACAAGCCAGAAACCAAGAGCAAATAGAATTGACCTGAGCTCTTGCCACATCCCAATCAATTTATTGAAGTGCATAATATGGAAATGTATAGAGGAAAAGGAAAGAGGAAGAAGAGACAATAAAATAGACCCGTATATGGCTGGATTGGCAAGCCTTGGACAAACAGCGCTGCCTCATTAGCCAGTGTTTGCAGAGGCCTTTGTTTACTAAACCAATATTAAGCTAGCCCATTTGGTTAGGTGTACTACTAATCATTTGCATATCACAGAATGTTCTCCTACTATACCCTCACTTTGATCACAATGATGGAAACAGGAAAGCAGCCACTTTTGATTTGATGTGTTTTATAATGGAGAAGTGGGGACAGACGTTTAAAGCAGCTCAGAAATAATACCTAAATATAACACCTGTATTTGCATTTCTGTCAGCATTTATTCATTGATAGTCTTGATTCAAATAAAATAATATTAACAAGGATGATTTAAAGCAATCAAAACAACATTCATAGTTAATAGATGCTCGAACATCAACATGGATTCAAGCTGTCTCTATATATCAAGAGGACTTTCAGAGCAGCAGGAAAAAAAAAATGTGAGTCTGCCCAAAAGTACTCAATAATATAGAAATTCCAGGTCAATAACTTCCAAATCAAAAATTCATGTCTCTCTAGCCAAGAGCTATACCACAAGACTGACTGAGACTGTCTTTGTGTAGGACAGAATGTTTTGTCAAACTCCAGCACAAGCTGAAACTTGTATTTTCATATAAAGATTTTGTGAGTGTATGCCTTTGCCCTTTATGTCCCAGTTAACCTTTACACAGCCAGGCTGTGGGTCTCAGTGCTAACAGTGATGATCTTAGTGGCCACACGAGGTTTATAAACAGTCTGACAGGCGTTTATAATCCCAGCAAAGATCTTAGCTTTCTACAAGAGCACTTGCTGGTCAGCAGCGCGACTTTACGGCCAAATTAAACGTATAAAACTGTGAGCGATATTGCCGGATTTGGCCTGACTGAAAAACTGTCTGCGGTCGATCGTCAGCATAGGCTCATCGACACACATCCGAGTTTGAAAAAAGGTACACGCGCATCTTCCTCCCAATGGTATTGTCTTCAGCTCAAGAATATAATTGCACTGACTACATGGCCAAACTCAAATGATATGTAACACAAACAAACACAAAAATCTATTTGAGAAAATGATATGGCCACATAGAAACAATGTGTCACACATTGATATTAATTACAGGAATAAATACTGTTTTAAGTTACACATTAGCTGTTTTTTGTTGTGATAAATCAAACTATCCTCTCACAGCATCAGCAGTAACGCTTGTATTGTTACTGTACAATAATGTCCTGTTATAGAGAGGCTAGTCATCTTGTATACCCTCCACTTAGCTGGTTGGGAAAGGTGCTTTTCTGGTTGACTGGCAACTAAAACAGAGAGTACTGTCTCTGATCTGACCCATCTATGAAATACAGTCTGCCTCGTTCAGTCTCGAAGTCAGAATATTTCTGCCTGTAATTAACATTTACAGTGTAATTAACAATTGCATTGTCCTGTAGAGGCAATTTTTGGACCCTATAAATGATCAAAAATGTGGCTACAAGGATGCTTACTAGGTCCTGTAAATAGTCATGAGTGGTGATTGGAATAACAGCGTTAAAAATAACAGTGGTACTTTTTTCAGTAACAAGTACTTTAACTAATTACTATTACTATCGTTACAACGCAGTTACCGTTACTAACAAGAAAAGGCCATGTTACAATTTTTCAACACACATACGACTGAAGCTGACTTAGTGACAATCGCACGAGCACTGCTGATTGGCTGAGGAAGAATAAAGTAGTCGTGTGCCGTTTTGTTTGTCAGAACAATGAGGCGACTGCTGAATGTCACTGGTGCTGCCAAAAAGGCAGACTGCAGTGTAAACACTGTCTCCAGGTGGAAAACAGGAGGAGTGATACACCTCCTGATGTCACGCCTGCAGGTATCATTGTGATGTTCTCGTTTATCTTATACTGAACAGAAATTATGTTTCGGAGTGGCACAAATAATTTGTGTGGCATCTTATTTGATCGTTCTGTAAATAGTTTAAGGTGGGGTAGTATAAAAACCCCACCTTGGCTGCATTTTCGGGTAAAAAGCTGCATATAACTTGTTGTTTGCAAAACCTGTGCATAATTTCTGTTTAAATTTCAACTTGAGAAAATGATTTGCTAAACATGTTTGTGGTTGTTACAGTAAAAAATAAAAGTTTTTTTCTACTCAGATTTTATGTTTTATGTCTGTTTTGAGATCAATTGTGTTAATACAGTATGTCAAAATTGTCACGATCCTGGGTCTTATGACCCAGTGTTTTGAGTTTTAGTTCATTTTGATGTTTTATAGTTTATGTTTAAGCCCTTCAGGTTTTCTAGTTCATTTGTTATCATGCCTAAGTGTTTCTAGTTCTTATTATTTCCCCCTCGTGTTTCCTACTATGTTAAATCTCCCCTGCTCTTCATGCGTTTCATGTCTGTGTCTTACGTTGTCAAGTTCTGGTTGTCATGTCTGCGTCTCATTATGTTTCCTATTTTATTTGGAAGAGATCCTGTGCTTTTATATTATAGGTTATGTTTTGAGTCCTTTGATGTACTGTTTCTTGTTTCCCTAGATCTCAGTTATGGTTATCTTAGGTTTAGCTCTTTGGCTTTGTTTTATGGCTTCCCTGTGTTCCATGTTATGTCCACTGTGATGTTTTGTACCATGTTTCAGGTTCCTATGTTCTGTCCCCCCAGTTGCTGTTAAGTTTGCGTGTTTTAGAATTCAGTCATTATGTTTCCTGTTTTATTGTGAAGAGGTCTGGTGTTTCTGTGTTCATGTTCAGTTTTACTCTCCCACTGTGACGTCGTTATGTTCATGTGTCAGCTGTTTCTCCATGTGTTGCCACTTCTTCTCCAGGAGTTTGAGAAGAAAAACCAAAATCTGCAAGAACTTTACAACAAAATGAAGTTCAAAGCATCTGAGCTGGAAGGAGAAAATGAAAAACTGCAAAATCAGGAGGCAACATCTAAAGTGCTGAAAGAAAGGTTGGAAGAAAAACAAGCCGAAATAGAAGAAGTGGAGAAAAAATGCAATAAGCTGGAGAAGCAAAACACAGTGACAATCGAGGAGCTGAAAATCCTCATCCTCGAGAAAAAGGTGCTTGTGGAAAAGCAGCTGGAAAAAAAGAAAAAACGCTTCCGCTTCTTCTGGAGGAAGAACACTCCTTCTTTCACTACTGCCAATGTCACCTCTTCTTCCCCCACCTCTGTTCCAGCTTAATCCTCCCCCCTCTCCCTTTAACTACTAACACCTCTCCCATCTCCCTCCCCCCTTTTCACAGTCACCCCCCAACCAGTCCCGACAGTTGACTGCCCCCTCTAGAGCCTGGTTCTGTCATAGGTTTCTTCCTTTAAAGGGAGTTTTTCCTATCCACTGTCGCCTAGTGCTTGCTCAGAGGGGATTGTTGGGGTTTTCTCTCCTCTATCCCTTTACTCCTTTCAACACCCCCCCCCCCCCCTTCTTTTTTCTTAATAATATAACAATAAAAACAATTGGCTGCATTTTAAATGTGTCAGATCAATGGCTTTATTCAAGAATACAAGTAATGGGTAATAGCTGCATGTGTGTTTGTGTGTGTGCATAATATGCATACTTTACTTGTTGGATCCATATCCTACAAGGAATTAAATAAAACAAGAAGACAAACAAAAACAAGACAAAAATATTTTTCTCTCCCTTCCAAGGTCAGGAATCAGGATGAGGAAGAAATTAGGTCAGATCAGTGCAGGTTTTCGCACTGCTGACATTGAAAAATGTATGGCGAGATTTCCAAAATACATTTGCAATCAAATAAGTTTGGAGCTGGAAAGACAGCTT
The DNA here is from genome assembly GCF_965226115.1 of Aulonocara stuartgranti. Classification (NCBI taxonomy): domain Eukaryota; kingdom Metazoa; phylum Chordata; class Actinopteri; order Cichliformes; family Cichlidae; genus Aulonocara; species Aulonocara stuartgranti. The sequence continues at coordinate 33,120,387 of NC_138943.1, read as the reverse complement.
AGCTCAACAGGTTATAGGAGGTCCAATGCCACCTACTTTTCATGTCAATCTTCTTTGTGGCATAAATCTCCCCTTTGATCATTGATCAGCAAATCACTGCATATAAATTCATCTAACTGTTATAATTTAATGAGTAAAGATTCTCAGATGATTGAATTGCGGTTTTAGTAAATGTTGAACCTTTTTGCGATTTCTGTTTTTAGAATCAATAGCCCATATTTTCATCCACTGCTGAAACGTGCCTTTGAGTTTTTCATCATTTAACAAGAATAGGTTCAGGCAACCATTGTGTAATTAGGCTTTGTGTATGTTGGAGATGGCATTTGGCCAAATAGAGAACATGCTGCTACTACTAGGCTGAAGTGGGGTGTTGGTTCTTCGCAGTGGTCTGAGATCGAGGGCGGAAGAGCTGCTCTGAGATCCTTCCTTTGCTAGCAAGTAAAACCCATCGATTGCTGTTCTGTCTTGCTTTCTTCATGGGATTAAGTCTGAACTAGCGGGCCTGCTGTGATGCAGACCCAACACTGGGTGATGCTGTAGCGCTCTTATTCGTATTACTGAAACCATATATCTATTCTAGCTCACCCTAAAACTGTGGAGTAAATTGATCTGTTAATAAACCTGGTCAATTATTTGGGAATGTTCTGGCAAGCACGTCGCATTCTTCCAGTGGGGAAACTAATCAAGGGTAAAGTCCCACTAACACCTACCACTCACTTTACCACTCATAAGCATACTTGTCGATCACTTCCACACAGTAACGTCGTAATAAATATAATCCCCGGTAAAGTCAGTTAGCGAACACTACTGGCATGTAATGCCAATGACAACCATTTCACACACTGTCGAAAATGCTCAAAATGTTGTCGGCACCAAAAGTGAAGGGCTGACAGTTAACGGACTATAAAGCACCAACAACCGGTATGACGAACGCGGCCGTGACTCTGGCAGACGAGCTGAACACTTTCTATGCTCGCTTCGAGGCTGCAGCTAAGGACTCCAACGATGCTAGTGTTAGCGGCGCTAACGGCTGCAGACAAGAAGATACTGCCAGCACCGGAAACGTGCTCGTCATCTCCGAGCATGAAGTAAGGAGAGCCTTCAAGAGAGTGAACACCAGGAAAGCAGCAGGACCAGACGGCATCCCAGGTCGTATCCTAAGAGACTGCGCATACCAGCTAGCTCCTGTGTTCACTGAGATATTCAACATCTCTTTATCTCAGTCGGTGATCCCCACATGCTTCAAGGAGTCCATCATTGTTCCTGTCCCGAAGAAACCCCACCCTGCTTCTCTCAATGACTATCGCCCTGTAGCCCTCACCTCAGTAGTGATGAAGTGCTTTGAACGCCTGGTCAGAGACTTCATCATTTCTTCACTACCAGACACACTGGACCCACTACAGTTCGCTTACCGTCCAAATCGTTCCACAGACGATGCCATCTCTCATCTCCTCCACACATCACTCACTCACTTGGACACTAGAAGGGGGAATTATGTTAAAATGCTCTTCATAGACTACAGCTCTGCATTTAACACCATAATTCCCTCCACACTCACCACCAAGCTGGAGCATCTGGGACTCAGCTCATCTATGTGTCAGTGGATCTCCAACTTCCTAACTGGCAGACCACAGGCAGTAAGGATGGGCGGACATGTCTCAGCCTCCACCACTCTCAGCACTGGAGCCCCCCAGGGGTGTGTCCTGAGCCCCCTGCTGTACTCTTTGTACACATATGACTGTGTGGCCACTACCAGCTCCACCACCATCATCAAGTTTGCTGACGACACCGTCGTGGTGGGCCTGATCTCTGATAACAACGAGACGGCCTACCTGAAGGAGATTAGGAATCTGGAGAACTGGTGCCAGAGGAACAACCTCCTTCTAAACGTCAGTAAGACAAAGGAGCTGATAGTGGACTTCAGCACTAAGCAGGAGAGGAACTACCAGACCCCCGTCATCAACGAGTGCCCAGTGGAGAGAGTGGACAGCTTCAAATACCTCGGAGTTCACATCACGCAGGACCTGTCATGGTCCTGTCACATCAACACCGTGGTGAAAAAGGCCCGTCAGCGTCTCTACCACCTCAGACGCTTGAGAGACTTCCAACTGCCCTCCAAGGTGCTCAGGAACTTTTACTCCTGCACCATAGAGAGCATCCTGACGGGAAACATCTTAACCTGGTTCGGGAACAGCACCATGCAGGACAGACGAGCTCTACAGAGGGTTGTGCGATCAGCTGAGCGCACCATCCGCTCCGAGCTCCCTGACCTGCACTCAATCTACAGCAGGCGGTGCTGGACCAAGGCCAGGAAGATCGTGAAGGACCTCAGCCATCCCAACAACAGACTGTTCTCTCTGTTGAGGTCAGGAAAGCGATTCCGCTCCCTGAAGACCAACACAGAGAGACTGAGGAGGAGCTTCTTCCCGCAGGCGATACGGTCTCTCAATCACACCACCACACAGTACTGACCCACACATACAGTTCTTACACACACACTGGACTTTCTGGACATTGTTTTCACTTCATTACTTAAATCACGCTGCTGTTATTGTGTATATGCTGCTGTTATTGTGTATATATTTATTTATATTTCTTCATACATTCTTATATAGTTCTATATTGTGTATTTTGTTGTACAGTTATTTTATTTTCAACTTTAATTTATATATTTTATCTTATTCTCCCAGTTAAATTTACCCTTCATTCTAATTTGTGTTGTACAGTTATTTCATTTTTAACCTCAATTTATATTTTATTCCTTCCTAGTTAAATTTACCCTTTTTAATTTTGCATATTTATTTCCTATCTTATTCATAGCCTTTCCTTTTTTGTTTTCTTTAGGTCACGATCAGTTGTCCAAGCATTTCACTACATATCGTACTGTGTATGACTGTGTACGTGACAAATAAAATTTGAATTTGAATTTGAATTTGAATTTTTGTTTATATACCAACCGTAAGCGCAAATGTTGGTTAGCATCAGCTAAAGTTAGGAAGTCTGACACTTGAGAGGCAGTGAACGCAGAGAGAGCTTAAAAGTGCATCTGTGTTTTTTGTTTTGTTTTTGTTTCCTTTGCTTTGTTTTAGGTTTTCTTGCATTAAGATGTTGCGCACAGAATCCGAGATATAATGGTGACTTAGCTGCTTGTTGGATAAACCCATGGATCTTAGAAAAGATTAACATTTCCCGGATGTAAGCACACGTGTATAACAAAATGGGAAAAATTACGCTTGCTAACTTTTCCACATCATAGGTTTCAAAGTAAATAAATGTTTTTTTCAAATACTCACCATGATCTGAGTCAGTTTAAACCTTTTTAATATGGCTGTACGGTGCTAAACTTTTCGCTTGATAGCTAGCGCAATGCTAAGATTTACACGGAAATGATCCGGGGAAATCATTAAAGTACTATTGGTCCACATTTTTCTTCTATGGTAGCAGCCTGGGCAGAGTAACAGCCAACTTTAAACTGATCTGTTGACACCAATGACTGTAGAAAACATTATTGCGACAACACGTTTTTGGGGGAAAATAAAAGAGATTGAAACTTTACTGATAATTTGTCCAAGTTGAAAAATGCCCTCCTTCACAAATGTCATGTGACAACCTCATTGCCTTACAGAATTATGACGTCACACACATGTAGAATCTTACCACCATTCTTTCCTTTGATCCTTTGATCCTTAAAACCTATAAATAGAGTTGAAGAGCAATGACTTTTAGTCCGTTTCTCGCAGCCTTGATGTGTGCAGCATTGAACCGTTCGCCAGAAAAGCCTTTTGAAATATTTGGATCCTTTGCAATAGTAACTGTATCCAGACCCAACATGTCTCAAACAAAAGATCCAAAGGGACAAGAAGTTGACCCCTACGCTCTTCCCTGGGATGAGCCACTAGACTCTTCCATTTCCTCTCTTCCTTGGTGTGACCAAGTAGAACTAGAGGAAAAACGTTTGGAAGAAATGGAGGATGAAGCGCTCACAAACACAGAGAAGATGAAATTCTTGATGGAGGAAAATGAGAGAAAGAGCGCTCAACTAAAAAAGTTGTCATACCAGCTTCAAAAAAAGGAAGCTATTATTGAGGAGAAACAACAAGATCTCCAAGACATGGACAAAAAGAACCAGGAGCTCCAAGGAAAGCTTGATGAAGCCCTGCGACAAAATAAAAAACTCGTCCAAGAAAAGATACAAGATGGCATGAAGAAGAGAGGGCTGCAGAGCAATCTCCGAGACATGGAGCTAATGTACAGTGTTGACAAAAAAAGGCTTGATCGCACACTGCAAGCAAATGAGAAGCTTCTTCAAGAGAAAAGGGAACAAAAGTTCAAACAAAAACAAATGGATCGCAAGCTTCAGAGCATCGAGCAACACAATGAAAGCTTGCAAGGTAAGCTTGATGAAGCCATGCGACGAAATAAAAAACTTGTCCAAGAAAAGATACAAGATGGCATGAAGAAGAGAGGGCTGCACAGCAATCTCAGAGACATGGAGCTCATGTACAGTGTTGACAAAAAAAGGCTTGATCGCACAGAGCAAGCAAATGAGAAGCTTCTCCAAGAGAAAAGGGAACAAGAAATCAAACAAAAAGAAATGGATTCCAATCTTCAGAGCATCAAGCAACAAAATGAAAGCTTGCAAGGAAAGCTTGATGAAGCCATGCGACAAAATAAAGAAATCCTCCAAGAGAAAGAGCAGCTGGTCATTAAGCAGAGAGAAGAAAAACTTCTTCTCCAGGAGTTTGAGAAGAAAAACCAAAATCTGCAAGAACTTTACAACAAAATGAAGTTCAAAGCATCTGAGCTGGAAGGAGAAAATGAAAAACTGCAAAATCAGGAGGCAACATCTAAAGTGCTGAAAGAAAGGTTGGAAGAAAAACAAGCCGAAATAGAAGAAGTGGAGAAAAAATGCAATAAGCTGGAGAAGCAAAACACAGTGACAATCGAGGAGCTGAAAATCCTCATCCTCGAGAAAAAGGTGCTTGTGGAAAAGCAGCTGGAAAAAAAGAAAAAACGCTTCCGCTTCTTCTGGAGGAAGAACACTCCTTCTTTCACTACTGCCAATGTCACCTCTTCTTCCCCCACCTCTGTTCCAGCTTAATCCTCCCCCCTCTCCCTTTAACTACTAACACCTCTCCCATCTCCCTCCCCCCTTTTCACAGTCACCCCCCAACCAGTCCCGACAGTTGACTGCCCCCTCTAGAGCCTGGTTCTGTCATAGGTTTCTTCCTTTAAAGGGAGTTTTTCCTATCCACTGTCGCCTAGTGCTTGCTCAGAGGGGATTGTTGGGGTTTTCTCTCCTCTATCCCTTTACTCCTTTCAACACCCCCCCCCCCCCTTCTTTTTTCTTAATAATATAACAATAAAAACAATTGGCTGCATTTTAAATGTGTCAGATCAATGGCTTTATTCAAGAATACAAGTAATGGGTAATAGCTGCATGTGTGTTTGTGTGTGTGCATAATATGCATACTTTACTTGTTGGATCCATATCCTACAAGGAATTAAATAAAACAAGAAGACAAACAAAAACAAGACAAAAATATTTTTCTCTCCCTTCCAAGGTCAGGAATCAGGATGAGGAAGAAATTAGGTCAGATCAGTGCAGGTTTTCGCACTGCTGACATTGAAAAATGTATGGCGAGATTTCCAAAATACATTTGCAATCAAATAAGTTTGGAGCTGGAAAGACAGCTTAGCTCAACAGGTTATAGGAGATCCAATGCCACCTACTTTTCATGTCAATCTTCTTTGTGGCATAAATCTCCCCTTTGATCATTGATCAGCAAATCACTGCATATAAATTCATCTAACTGTTATAATTTAATGAGTAAAGATTCTCAGATGATTGAATTGTGGTTTTAGTAAATGTTGAACCTTTTTGCGATTTCTGTTTTTAGAATCAATAGCCCATATTTTCATCCACTGCTGAAACGTGCCTTTGAGTTTTTCATCATTTAACAAGAATAGGTTCAGGCAACCATTGTGTAATTAGGCTTTGTGTATGTTGGAGATGGCATTTGGCCAAATAGAGAACATGCTGCTACTACTAGGCTGAAGTGGGGTGTTGGTTCTTCGCAGTGGTCTGAGATCGAGGGCGGAAGAGCTGCTCTGAGATCCTTCCTTTGCTAGCAAGTAAAACCCATTGATTGCTGTTCTGTCTTGCTTTCTTCATGGGATTAAGTCTGAACTAGCGGGCCTGCTGTGACGCAGACCCAACACTGGATGATGCTGTAGCGCTCTTATTCGTATTACTGAAACCATATATCTATTCTAGCTCACCCTAAAACTGTGGAGAAAATAGATTTGTTAATAAACCTGGTCAATTATTTGGGAATGTTCTGGCAAGCACGTCGCATTCTTCCAGTGGGGAAACTAATCAAGGGTAAAGTCCCACTAACACCTACTACTCACTTTCATAAGCATACTTGTCGATCACTTCCACACAGTAACGTCGTAATAAATTTAATCCCCGGTAAAGTCAGTTAGCGAACCACCTTTCTTTGGTCTTCCCTGACAACAAAGCTGTGAAACATCTGCTCAATATCTGCTGTGATGGCTACCTGTTCATGCCTAAACCGCATTAGTACTCCCAGCAGACTATTATTTAAGTCTGGCCCTGTCAACAGCACATCGTTCAAAGAGATGCCAAGATAAGGAGCGCTTAAATCAAACACAACTTGGATCTGGCCAGGCTTGCGTGGATGATAGACGCCAAAACTGGGAAGGTACCAGCAGTTATCTCCATCGTTGAGTGCTGAAGCTGGTTCAGCATGATCTCGCTCAAAGATATTCTGCATGAAAGCCAGAAAATGTCTCCTCATCTCAGGCTTCCTTTCTAGAGTTTTGCAGAGACTGGTGAAACGAGTCAGAGCTTTTTCTCTGTTGTTAGGCAGCCGTGGTCTTGGCATGCGAAAGGGCAGGGGAGCTACCCAACTGTTAGCATCATCTATGAACATCTCATTATCCATCAACCGAATGAACCGAGAATTTGTGCATTTGGATCAAGTTCAGGGATGAGATGAGTGATAGACTTTAGGTGTGGGTGGTGGTTGACAACATCAGGAGTAGGTATCTCCGACCTATCATCTTGGATATGACTACACTCAGTAAGTGTGGGAAGAGGAATGCTGAGATGTCCATCCAATGGCTAAGCCACAAATCCAACTCCTCTTCGGCCAGATAACTCAGTGACTCCAGCACATGTGCGCAGCGTGTAGGGAGAACCAGTACCCTTGAGGCCAAACAGGTCAAAGAATTTGGACCGAGCAAGAGACCTATTGCTCTGGTCATCAAGTATGGCATAGACTTTTAAAGATCTTTCTGGTTGTCCTCTAGGATGCACTTTTATGAGGCAGATTTTAGAGCAAGAGCGGGAGTTATTGGCAATTCCACACACTTCTGTGCATTTGGAGATTATGCCTGGAGAAGCCGCTTCATTTTCCTCCCCGCCATGCTCATCCTTAGGGTCTTTGACAGCCCATGGAGCTGGTCCTGGATAAAGCGCTGTGACGTGCTTGTCACTGTTACACTCTTTACAGTGAATGATTGTTTTGCAGTCTTTAGCAACGTGTTCAGTTGAGGAGCAGCATCTGAAACAAACTCTACTATCTCGCAGAAACGTTTTGCGTTCATCTAGTGTCTTAGCTCGGAAGCCCCTACACCGCTTGAGAGGGTGGGGTTTTTGTGAATTGTACACTGTCTGTCCACATCCAACTTACTGCTAGCTGACTCTGTGGGCTTGATGGCAGATGTTGATGTAATCTCTGTTTTTTTGGATGAGACCTGGCTCCTTGAATGTGTGTACCTTTTAGGTGAGTTTTCTGGTTTCACTGTTGTCATCCCAAATGAGCTAAATGCAAAACTTGGATCATTACGAGTGCGGGCTTCTTTGCAGACAAAGTCAGTGAAGAATGAGAATGGTGGAAACTGGCCTTGGTTTTGCAGCTTGAACGCACTGCCTTGTGTCATCTATTTTTCTTGAAGGCCATACGGCAGTTTCTCCACTATTGGGTTAATGCCACGAGAGGTATCCAGTAGGGGTGCAACGATACTCGTATCGATATTGAACCGTTCGATACAGTGCTTTCGGTTCAGTACGCATATGTATCGAACAATACAAAATGTTTAATTTATTTTATCAAGTTTCCTTCTGACGATGCTGTCTGTGTTGAGCGCTCAGTGGATCTGCGCTCGACAGTGCAGCCTAGGCGGAGTAGTCGAACGCAGATTCACTGAGCGCAGGGCAAGCTAGCGAGACAGAAGTTAAGCTCTCCTTGCAACATGGCAAATTGAACCTCCCCCACCCTCATTCAGATGTGGCGTTTGGAACTATTTTGGTTTTCATGTGAAGTATGACCCTGAAGGTAAGCGCGTCATGGACTAAAGTAAAACAGTATGTTGGATGTGCCACACAATGCTCAATTACATGGGTGGGAACTAGTGTGTTAGCGCAGTTAGCTCGTTAACGTGTTGGCCGTCTAGCCCCATGCACGGGGCGATCGGCGGTGGCTCGTTAACGGAGATTTGCCGTGTTGTGGCGTTAAGGTCATTTCAACGAGATTAACCTGACAGCACTAGTGGGAACACAACGAATATGACTGCACATTTACGCTGACATCATCCTAGTGCAAAGACAAGTGGAAGCAGACAAAAACAACAAGCACGCATGCTACAAACTTTACCCGAGTCATTTAGACAGCCGTTAGCACATGATTCTCCTTATGGGGACCTGATATGTTTAATATGCTGCTGAGAATATAGCCCAGAAGAAGCGTATAGTATAGCTTTTATTTTGGAAAGAGCCATTTCTCTGTAATAAACTCTCTTTTCCAAAGATGAGTGATTCCTCAATCAGATACAGGGCTCGCAAAATCGCTAGCCCGACGTCCTGGGGCTAGCGATTTTTCCAGTCGGACTACCAAAATCTCTCTCTGCCCTGCCCGTCGGGCTATCGTAGGAAGGAAAAATATATGTCAATGGTTTTGCATTCTTTCGGAAATGTAGCTGGGTAATTATGTCATTGGCATCGGTGAGCCACTGTCAATATGTGACATATTGAAATCGTGTTTGAATTTGCGCTTGTTTTTTGCTTTCACTTTGCAATCGCGCGAACTGTGTATAGAGAGCGACAGCACTGATTGGTGAGTGATGATAATTTGCGCACCAATTCCTCTGACATCGTCTTATCAATCGTTAGCTTACTATGCAAACATGACAAGTGAAATCTCCTGCAGCAAGCTTAAACATGTGAGAGGTTGATCGCGCAGAGAATCGCTGAGCGTTATGTGAGTGCGTGTGTAAAAGCAGCAGAATATATATTTTAGTTCTGCTGAGCCAAATAAGACAGGTCAGAGTGAAGAAGTGACATCCAAAGAAAGGCTTACCACAAAACGGAAAAGTTATGACAAATCAGACTATAAGGCAAAAAGAAAGTGCAGTTTTATGGTTTCATGGACAAAAGAATTTCTTCAGCTGCATTATGACGAGCTATATAACCAGGGGTGCACATAAGTGGTCCGCGGGTGCGCATTCGCTGTCAAAATAAAAAACGCGCACAAGATAAGAAGTTGCAACGCGTGTTTGCGTACATAAGATTTTCTGGAGGAGGACAGACATTTGTTTAAAACTCTTAAAGATGTCGAAGAAGCTCCTTTAAGCAATTACTTTGGTGTTCCTCCACCTCCAAAGAAATGTCAGAAGGAGTCCGAACCACAAAAGAAGCATGTATTCTCAGAAAAGTGGTTGCAGGAGGTGAGCTGGCTTCAAACAAATGATGAACGCACAGATAGGTGGTGCAGAATGTGCCGTGAAAATCCCAATCCAGCGGACAAAAACAGTGCTGTTTATATGGACGCAAACGCGCGTTGCAACTTCTTATCTGGTGCGCGTCTTTTATTTTGACAGCGAATGCGGACCACTTATGTGCACCCGTGTAAATAACATAATGTTCTGCCGGGTGTGTTGTTGGTTTTCCCTTGATTTCTGAGGGAAGCGCCTTTGTTACTGGGACCAGTCATTTTAAGAAAAGCCCCCATTAGAACCCATGAGAAATGCAAGAAATGCATTATTGCTCAGTCTGCAATATCTTTCCCAGAACAAACACCAATTGCAAATAACATATTAAAAATAAACCTGAAAAATCTGTTTAGAACAGCGTGCTATGTTGCAAAGAGTGAACTACCACTGGCAAAATTTAGCAGTCTTTGCAAACTTCAAAAAGCAAATGGCCTAGATCTTGGTTCCACTTGCCTCTTACCCGTGACTTCAGTGGAAATTTCAAATTCAGGATATGGCACAGACTGATTCATGTTCTACACAGTTCTTACAAGTTCATAGAAATTTCTGTTCAATTAGAACCAAGTATTTGAGATGATGATTGTAATTTTTATACAATGTTGTAATTTGTTTTTCAACATTTTTTTGATTAATGTTTTGTTTCCTTTACAATATTATACTTTAATGTATAATATTGTAAAGGAAACAAAACAGGAAACAAAACATCAATCAAAAAATTGCTCTCTTTTTTATTCGGGCTACTTAAATTTATTTTGGGCTACCAAAAACTGAAGAGTCCCTGCCTGAAGGGCTACCAGGGATTTTGAAATTTTGCGAGCCCTGAGATATATTTATTTTTTTTATTACTTTTTTGTTTCAGTACCATTAAATTTAAAAACTGTACTTTTGAGTTGAAATATAAATTTATAATTTAAATAAATGACAAATTAAAAAGGCATGAACATTTTTTTTGTATCGAAAAAATATCGAACCGTGACACCAAAGTATCGAACCGAACCGAACCGTGAATTTTGTGTATCGTTGCACCCCTAGTATCCAGATAGGTGAGCCCAGGCAAACAACCTTCTAACTTTGCTGACTCCAACTCCCTTAACAAGTCACCAAGCTCTCTCAGGTTGAGAGGGTCCCTGTTGCTGATCTTAGGAAATCTCTCAAGTTTGTCCAGCAGAGCTTTCTCAATTATTTCAGGAGACCCATAGTTCTCTTCAAGTCGCATCCATGCCATCCTGAGCCCTGCAGCGGGGTAATTGACATGAACAGCTCTGATTCTCCTGACATGCTCAGATAATTGAGGACCTAACCATCTAGTGAGAAGGTCGAGCTCTTCATTGCAGGTGAGTTTCAGCCCCTCGATGATGTTCATGAAGGTAGACTTCCAGCCCCAATAATTCTCTGGACGATCATCAAACTTTGTCATCCCGGCGAGCCATGTAGACAGCAAAGTCATTAATACCGGTATGGTTCAGAGCAGAGGGCTGCGCTGCTTGCATTCTAAGAGGATGTGTGTGTGGTTGAGGTTCCTGCAGGGGGGTGACACTACATGGATAAATCCCAGGGTAATTCTGGGCAGGTGGATTTTTCATACCATTTTCTTCAGAGGTAGTATGGCTCTCGACACGAGCTGGAGTGGAGCTCAGTCTATCAATAGCTGTATGAATGGGATTCAGTTTGTTGTCCTGGAGTGGTGGAGCATGAGAGAAATCGCGTGGCCGACTGGAAGTGATGTGGGACTCAAGGCCGGGCAACGACAGCTGACTAGAGTGCATCCTGGAGTGACACCCAACATAATCATTTGTTCTTTTTTCTGTGGAGTCAGGGGCAATTCCTATGATGTCCACTGCCCTGAGATCTTGTTTAGAGCCGAGTTCTGCTGCAGCTGATTCCAAAACCTCTGCCTCAGCTAAAGCCGCTGCAACTTCATTCTCTTGCTTCAGTGTGGCCAGAGCAGCCTCCATGCGTGCCTCTTCTACTCTAAACTGGGCTTTTTCCACCATGAGTTCAGTTTCTTTTTTGACAAAGGTGGAACGAGCACGCACTGCTTCAGCTCTTGCGCGTGCTTTAGATCTAGTCTTCTGTTGATCTTCTGTATCTGGCTTATTGTCCATATTGACTATTTGGCATGTAAGGTACAACTAAACGACACGGGTAGATTAATGGGTGGTAGCAGTCTCTGCTATCCAGACTTGCTGTGTTATCCCAGGTGTGATGCTGTTTTTTCACTATTCTGTCCACTGCGTGCGTGGTTCTGGTACACGAAGTGACAGATAGCTAAACATATGCCGTAGGCACTGAAAGCGTTGAATGATGAGTCAGACGTGAAAGTAAAGTTGAGGGCTGTTTACTTGTTTGTCTTCATCAATGTACATCTTACAGTGCTTTCCCAGAACTTGTGAAACTACAAAAATACAAAAACTAAATATGCTCAATGAAGTGACTCTAATCATCCAATAGGAAACAGCTTCCTGTATTACCCCACTCATGTGACCCTAAACATCCAATAGGAAGGAATACAAGCCAAACCACAGAAAAAAATCACTTGCCCGCAGGCTCACCACTAGGACCACTAGGAGATGCTAAAATTCTCAACATGCACATAACATTACACAGTTACTTTTTGAATAAGTAACTAGTAACTATAACTATTTACTTTTTCAAAGTAACTTGCCCAGCACCGCTCAGGAGTTCCCTTTTTTCAACATCTTGGTGATAACTTACAGAGCTCTGCATTGTCAAATGCCTACTCAGATTAGCAAACTCTTACAGCCATATACAACATGCGGGTCGTTAAGGTACCCGAACCAAAACCTGTGCGTGGTTCTTTGTTCTAGATTAAAATGTGTGTTTGAGGTTGGTGAAGCTAAAAATGATGTGAACCATCCTCAAACAACATATACCTGTGCACTCTCCATTGCCATCATCAAAACACAAAACAAGGAAACATATTTTGCAAGAATGCCATCCTGTCACTTAAAGACGCATCCATGTTCCACTGAGACGCTTTGTTTTCTTTCCTTGAACCTGTAATTCTATCTGTAGGTCACTTATCACTTATCATTGCCAGAGCTGAGTGTCTTCTGAGGGTGTGATGATGGATTCAGAAATGCATTTATCCAATCCCATAATCATGGGCTACTAAAACATGCTTTGGCATTGTCAAGGCAACATGACATGTCGCAAAGTGCTTTCCCATTCTTATTTATACAATTTCAAGTCCCTGCAGCTTTTCTACACTCAGTCACTTACCAGACGGCTCATTTATTTATGTTGTGTTCTTTGGAACATGTGAAAAAAGGGACAGATTTTGCTTAGGCGGAGATGGAAAATATAGTAAAACTGAATTTAGTCATGAAAGAATTTTTGTGTTATTAAACCACCCTCTGTTTATTACCTGCACTCTGCTGTTGTGTCAACACAGTTTTGCACATCTCTGAAAGGACCAGTTCACCTACATCCCTTTTTAATATTTATTCACTTCTGCTTTTCTCTGGTTCACACACTCTCTCTCTCACACACATACACACAGTCCCATCACGTTTTATTATCATCATTATTTTTTTTTTATCAGGTTTTCTTTATCCCAGTCATCCTGTATGCAGAACAGGGCAGCACATACTGCAGGTGTGCTGTGTCTTTGTTGTGGGTTGGCTGTATTTAGTTTATATGGTGTTTTATAAATATTTTTTAAAAACCAAAGTTCTATTAGTATTTGTATTAAAAAAAACAATATTTTCTGAAAGAGTAACTATATGCCAGTGTTGGCAGATGGCCCCGCCCCTCCCTGAGCCTGGTTCTGCTGGAGGTTTCTTCCTGTTAAAAGGGAGTTTTTCCTTCCCACTGTCGCCAAAGTGCTTGCTCATAGGGGGTCATATGATTATTGGGTTTTTCTCTGTATGTATCATTGTGGGGTCTCCCTTACAATATAAAGCGCCTTGAAGCGACTGTTGTTGTTGTTATTTGGTGCTATATAAACAAAACTGAATTGAATTGAATTGCATTGATTTATTCAAAAGTTGTGCGCAAAAGCAGATTTTCAAATACTTCGTCCCAGAGGAGCTTTATGCTTTTGGATTGAGCTGAGCATTTGGAAAAATGAAAAACCTTTCAAAAAGTTATTTTATTAGATAGCCTGCAATTATTAGACAACTCAAGTGAAAACCAAACATATGGAGTAGAGGGTTCAGTATATGTGAGCTGTGTTTTTTGCACGTGGTATGCAGTTATCAGGGACACAGTCAGTAATTTTGGCAAAAGCCAAAAGCTTAACAATCATCACGCACCATGTAACTCAATTATCAAAGAACATTCAAAAGGACAAAAAAACCCCGGACTTCAACATGAATGATGCAATAAAAAAAAGTCCATTCTGCACAAACGATAATAATTTCCTGGATTTCATGAAGGACAGAGCCATCAACAAACAGAAAATTAAACTTCACTGATGCTAAAATAGAAATACGCACAGGCTTTAAAACAGTTTGCAGAGAGAACAATTGCATACAATAAAAGCACTGCACAAATGAAGATGAAAAGATAATAAAAATGTGATAAAACATGTTTGTCATTTACTCCAAACAGCAGCAACTTAACAACAAAGCATCAAGGATGCATCCTCAACCATTTGATGTCTAAATACAGACACCACCAGCGACTGAGTTTTAATAAACTCAAGTAGATTGCAGATTGCTGACAAATGGTGGAGTGGAAATAACCAAATATGCACTGCGAGGAGATGAGTGAAAGATTGCAACGATCACTGAATAAGCTGCACGTTATTTGAGATAAAAATCAATTTCTGTTAGATTTCTGGCTTTGTGTACGCACTAAAGAAGCTGCTGTTTATGGAAAGCTGTTAAAGCCATAATTCAGCTCCTTCTCCCGGATGGCATTTTAACATTGCCGCATGTGATGTGCATGTCACAGTGATAGCAGTTATCATGTTTCTGTTTAGGGGATCGGGAAAAAAAAAGAAAAAAGATAGGAATGATGGCGCTTCCTCACACATGTGGACAGATGTGCACCTTCCTGTACCCCTGTGACAAAAATGTCTCTTTTATTTTATGTGATTGTTGTGGTCTAAAATCTGCATATGAGCTATAGTTTCCTTTCTATTTTTGCAGAAAGTAAAGAAGTCAAAACAAAAGGGTCCAGCAGGAATTGTAGGAGTGCCTGATGATTTGTGGGGACGTCACCTGTACACAAATTGTGCTAAACTAAAAATAACACAAGCCAACATGTATGTAATATGTAATACGTATCGCCTTTTCTGTCCATTTGTCCACATAGGTAAAACAAAAAATAGCTTAATGTGATGCATTTTTCTTAAGGATTTATTTGTTTTTAGCATTTATTATGCTCATGAGATATGTATGAATTTAGGTAACCCTCCCTTTCTTTTGTTATTTTCAGTTCTGAGGCTGAGAAGGTCAAGCAGCTTGCCTTTATAATTAATCAGACAAGTTTAAGCAAAAATTTGTGGCATGCTCGAAACATTCAGAAAACAAAACAATCACGTCTATCCCTTTGATTACAGTGTACTTGTCTTCTCATGGCTACTTCCAGCAGGATAGAGCACATGTCACTTAGAGCAGCGTTGGGATGTGGTGGAATGGGAGATTTGCATCATGCATGTGCAGCTGACAAATCTGCAGCAGCTGTGTGATGCTGTCATGTCAGTATGGACTGAAATTTTGGAAAAGTGTTTCCAGCGCCTTTTTGAATCTGTGCCATAAAAAATTAAGGCAGAAAAGGGAATGCAACTCGATTCTATTAATCCTTAAACGTTCTGCAGGAGAAATCTGGTGATAAAAGTTATGATTATTTTAGCCAGATAAACAAGTCCACACATTGTAGTGCAACTTAACTTCACTGCCAAATTTAACTTTCAGAAACAAATATTGCAATGTGTGGAAGCTCGGTGACTCTAGGTTACTATGGTAACTTCCTCTCTGAACTTAACTTGAAGGCAAATGGAAAGCTTTATAAAAATAAGTGATGAGGCACAGACTGGCAAAGTAAATGTTTTTCTGGATCTTTCACTGAAATGTTTGTTGAAAGTTGGTAACACAGTGCAAATGACCACAGAAGCTGCACAGTGCAAATGACCCCCCCCCCCCCCCCCCCCAGTTTTCAGTTTGGTTGCAGGGATAAAGTCTCCACAAACAGTAGTTTCTGCAGGTAAACTAGAGCAGGCCGATATATACTGAAACAACATTATAGAAGCTGAATCTCAAACATCAGCTTATTACAGGCCTTGCAGTACTGAATCACTGTTGCTCAAGGAAGCCGTAACTTGCATTGTTCTATACATTGCTGCAATTAAAGCAATGACACTGTGATTAACATTAACCTTCATATGATTTAACATCTCCACCCTGCTGATCACCAAGACCCTTACCTCCCTGCAGCCATTTGCTTCTGGTGGTATGTAGTGGGTTTTAACTTTCTTTTTTAATATAGAAAACAACAAGCAACTGAAATCGTTTTCAACCTGTTTATCTGCTTCTTAATGCAGATATTTACTGATATAAAAAGATGATTTAAGTTATTCTGAACATGGCATCTGTGCTAGATGGACTGGTCTAAAGACTAGTCCGTTTAAACCACCACTCCCGATCATATTCCTCTCCAACGCCCGTTCAATCCGTTACAAACTGGATGAAATACGACTGCAGATCGCCACTCGACGGACTTTTAATAACTGTTCGTGCATGATTTTCACTGAAACCTGGCTGGACAGCGCCATTCCCGATGCGGCTATCGATCTAGCAGGCCGCACCGCCTATCGAGCCGACAGGTCTGCGGACTCGGGTAAGAAGACTGGCGGGGGGCTGTGCATCTATATTAACAACCTTTGGTGCACGAATGTCACGGTAACGGAAAAACTGTGCAGTACAGAGGTAGAACTGTTGGTGTTAAAGTGCCGTCCATTCTATCTCCCTCGGGAATTTTCTGCCGTTTACATCTGCGCTGTTTACATTCCACCAGATGCTAATGCTAAGCTAGCGTTAGCACAATTGAGCAGCAGCATCAATAACAGCCTGGTAGCACACCCGGACAGTGTCTTTATTGCGGCTGGGGATTTTAACCACGCGGACCTGAAATCTGTACTTCACAATTTCCACCGTAATGTGAAGTGTGCTACCAGAGGAGATAGAACGTTGGACCAGGTGTACACCAACATGGCGAATGCGTACAGAGCCCAGGCTTATCCCCACCTGGGTCTGTCAGACCATCTCTCCCTTCTGCTACACCCAATATACACACAAAAGATCAAGAGCACTGGGATTACAACCAAAACCGTGAGAACATGGCCGCAGGACGCTATTCCGATGCTTCAGGACTGTTTCCACTGCACAGACTGGGATGTATTCAAGGTGCAGGACACTGACAATCGTGTCGCATTGGACAGTTACACCTCCACTGTCTTGGACTACATCTGTTTCTGTGTGGACAATGTAACAACTTGGAAACGATTCCGTGTGTTCCCTAATAATCCACCCTGGATGACACACGGAGTTCAACAACTTATTCGAACAAGGAACAACGCTTTCAAATCCGGGGACCAGGAGGCATACAGTGCTGCCAGGGCCAACCTGAGAAGAGGCATCAAGACTGCCAAGCAGCAGCACAGGAGGCGTATCGAGGCCAGGTTTGAGAACAACACAAACCCAAGGCAGGTCTGGGAGGGCATCAGGGCTATCACGGACTACAAAAGAAGAACACCATCACCCTCAGCCGACAGTTCTACTCTGGCTGAGGATCTAAATCTCTTTTATGCCCGTTTTGACAGGGAGAACACCGACCCTGTCCTGTCCCCTCTCCCCTCAACCGACCCTGCTCCGGTCCTGAGCACTCATGAGCTGAGGCGTGTGTTCCGGAGCATTAACACCAGGAAGGCGGCCGGGCCGGATGGAGTGCTGGGCCGGGTGCTAAAAGACTGTGCTGCGGACCTGGCGGACGTCTTCACCTCTATATATAACACCTCGTTGTCCTGTTCACTGGTACCATCCTGTTTCAAAGCAGCAACCATCGTTCCCATCCCAAAACAGTCAAATGTCACATGTCTGAACGATTTCAGACCTGTGGCACTCACCCCCATTCCCGCCAAATGCCTGGAGAGACTGGTCATTAAACACATCAGAGCTGCTTTTCCACCATCCCTGGACTCGCACCAGTTTGCATACAGGGAGAACCGGTCAACCGAGGATGCGATCGCCACAGTGCTGCACACATTACTGAAGCACTTGGAACACAGGAACACCTATGCACGGCTCCTCTTTGTAGACTACAGCTCGGCTTTTAATACCATCCGGCCATACAAACTCCGTCCCAAACTCCACCAACTGGGACTTAACTCCTCTCTGTGCAACTGGATTGTGGACTTCCTCACTAACCGTAGACAGAGTGTCAGAGTGGGTAAGAACACCTCTTCCACCCTTGTGGTCAACACCGGTGCCCCTCAGGGGTGTGTTCTGAGCCCTCTGCTATACACTCTCTTCACCCATGACTGTATTTCCTCCTGCGCGTCCAATCTCATTGTTAAGTTTGCAGATGCTCGGACTTATATCCAACAATGATGAGACAAACTATAGGACAGAGGTGCAACAACTAGAGTCATGGTGCCACGACAATAACTTGGTCTTAAACACCAAAAAGACCAAGGAGATCATTGTAGATTTCCGGAAGAGGGGTCATAACAACCATCTGCCTCTCTTCATTGGCAGTGAGGCGGTGGAGAGGGTGAGCAGTTTTAAATTCTTGGGGGTAACTGTGACCGAGGACCTGTCCTGGGGCAACCATATCACCTCAGTTGTACGGAAGGCCCAACAGCGCCTCTACTACCTGAGGAGACTGCGGAGCGCACACATTCCCAGATCTCTGATGTTGAACTTCTACAACTGTGCCATCAGCAGCGTTCTGACGTATGGATTTCTAGTGTGGTTCCCCAGCTGCACCAAGGCCGATCAGCAAGCACTCCAGCGGGTGGTGAAAGAAGCTGGCAGAATTATTGGAACAAGTCTGCCAGAGATCAGTAATATCTTCCCCACTCGCTGTCTGAGGAGGGTGCACAGTATCCTGCGGGACCAACATCACCCTGCGCGCCACCTTTTCCATCTGCTGCCCTCAGGGAGAAGGTACAGGTCTATACAGGCCAGAACATCCAGACTGGCCAACAGCCTGTATCCACAGGCTGTGAGGCTCCTGAACTCTCTGCCCCCCTCTCACGGACAATAACCATATCCAACTTCTTAATAGCAATGAACTGGTCTGCATTGGTGCATCATATCTTTATTCTCTTCCCCCTCCTGCCCCCCCCCTCTTTCTTAAATAGATAACTATCATATCTGATATCATATCTCACAGTACAATAATATTGAATGGGTTGCATTGTTGTATTTTGTCATGTTTCTCAGGTCTTTGTCTGAATTTCTACGAACATTATTGCTAAGGATTGTCTTATTGCATTGGAGTCACACTGGGTTAAATATGTACACTTGGGTTTTAAGGGGTATTTATTATTTTCTTCTTTTTTTTGGGGTTGTATGGAAGCCCCAAACGCAATTTCATTGTTCTTGACAATGACAATAAATAAATAAATACTAAATACTGTTTCTGAGAAACTGCTGATCTGCTGGGATTTTCAGGCACAACCATCTCTGGGGTTTACAGAGAATGGCCTGAAAAAGAGAGAGTATCCAGTGACAGCAGTTCTTTGGGCAAAAGTGCTCTGCTGATGTCAGAGGTCAGAGGAGAATGGTAAGACTGCATTGATCTAATTGGATGGAAACAGTATCCCCATAAACCTGTTACAAGCACGTTAAGCATAAGAGTATCTCTTAATGCACAGCACACTCAACTGTGAAGCAGATGGGCTACAGCAGAAGACCACACTGGCTGCCACTGCTGCTGGCAAAGAACAGGAAAGACACACAGGCGTGCTAAAACTGGACAACTAAAGGCTGATAGTCATTCAGATTACAGGGCCAGACCATGCCATAAACAACATGAGAGGATGGATCCAGCCTATGTTGCAGCCACGGGTCTGGCTGCTGCTGGTGATGAAATACTGTAGGGAAAAGTTTCTGATTATGTCCATCCCTTTATTATGATAATGTGCCCATCTACTGATGAGGTGCCATGTCACAAAGCTCAGATGCTCAATAGAGCATCTTTGAGATGTGGTGAAATGAGAGATTCACATGTGCAGACAACAAAATCTGCAAGGAATGTTTCCAACACCTTACTGAATCTATGACATGAAGAGCTAAAGAAGCTCTAAATTCAAGTCCAACCTTGTATTAACAGGGTGTACCGAACAAATGTGCGGTGAGTGTGTATGATATACTGCTGATATTAAAAGCATCACAGTGAAGAAACAAAGTATGCTTGTGATTTGAAGCAAAGCTCCATTAAAAAAAAAAAACAAGTAAAAAAAATGTGAGAATTATAAAGACACCTACATGTCAAAATATTTGCTGGTGATACCAGATGTTAGCCAAACAGGTTATTGTTAGATTTGTATTGTTGATTGTCATTTATGCTTAGAAATATTTACTCATATATGCTTAGAAGTGTATATAATCATTGGTGGATTGAAAGGATGTTTCATCCTAAAGTAACAGCTCTGTGTAGCATGAAGGGGGAGTGCGTTCACTCCCTCTACAGAGTGTTCCGGCATAGATTACACACCTCCTAGGAAAGGCCGTATCTTCTCTTGCTGATATATGGTATAGCAAACACACATATATCTGTTTAAGTATAAGAGCCTTTTGTTCAGATGGACCGCTAGACTCCTGGCACCAGCTTTGGGGAGTCTTCACAGGGTCACATCTGGACCTCACACACACACACACACACACACACACACACACACACACACACACACACACACACACACACACAATATTCTTTGTTCAAATGTATACCTATGTAAGATGTCATATGTTAATGACCCTATGCATATTCATGTAACCACAATAAAAGGAGTGCTATGGGGAGCCTGGCTGAGAGTCTGATGGAGGCTAGGTGGTGGGACGACACTTGGCTCCAGCCAGATTTCCCTCATGCATGAGTAAACCAGCCTGCTTGTGTCTTGCTTTATAGTGTAATTATATTGTCTTCAACGTTCCAGCGGATAGGTACAAGCTACAAACCTATCATTAATTGGTCCTTCGATGCCGGAGCCCTGGGATTGCATTCACCGAGGGGGGGGAGAGGCACGCTGAAAGACTGACGTCAGCCAGGAAGTTCCTGTGGATTCGCTGTCTGTCCTTTCTCCTCGATGAATGACGATCGGCGGGATTCGAGGCTACATTACACGCTAAGCAACACCGAGTAAGTTTAAGTCTTTGCCGCTGTGTGCAGCAAAGCACGCGGTCACTGTGTGAGGTTGCGTTGTAAGTCTTTGCCGCTGTGTGCAGCAAAGCACGCATCCACTGTGTGAGGTTGCGTTGAAAGTCTTTATCACTGTGTGCGATAAAGCGCGTGATCACTGCTATGTAAGTCTTTGCCACTGTGTGCGGCAGAGCACGTGGTCACTGTGTGAGACTGCGTTGAGACAATAGGCCTAATTTTTGTTGGTTGTGAGTGAGGATATTTGTTGTTGTTGTTGTTGTGTGAGTGTGTGCGGAGTAGAACACGTGGTCTGCGACACCGACTGTTGTTGTTATCATGGTTTCCTAAGCAGCCAGGAGTGTGTGGAAAAGGCCAGCCCACATCAGCAGCTGTGCTCTGGTGGGTGGCTTTCCCCCCACCCCTTGCTGACACAAAATGTTAACTCTTTAGCTTGCCCTGTTCGACAACAGCCTGTGTGCCAAACCATTGAGGTGGATAGTTGTTAAAAGTAACCTACATTAAGCTTGTGGTTGCTCAAATTCAGTACAATGACATGTGAGGTGAAGTGATATAGGTAAATATTTAAACTCATGAAGTGCATAGAGGCACTTGACCTGTGTGGAAGACTGTCGTCTTATTATGAGCCATTGTTGAGATATAGAGCACATCTGTGAAAACAATTAATATGCTGCAACTACTGTGTGATGTAGTGTTGCAGTTTTGTTTTTGTTTTTTGAGCTGATGAGCAAGCTACACATTATCAGATCAAGAGCTGTCTGAGAACTACTCAAAGAGAGGGGAAACAGAGAGTGTGCAGCGTTTCCATGAGCAGTTTTTCTGCACCTTGACTAGTGTGTGTGTAGCATCAGCATCATGTTTTTGTTTATTTGTTTTGTTGGATTAAAAATAATTAAATAAACTGGTGATCATGCCTATGGATCACCATGGCACATATCTCCAGCCATATGATTTATTTATGCAGATGAAAAAGTGAGTGTGAATGTGTCTGACATCACAGTGTTTTTGTGCACTGTGCAAAAGTAATTGCCTTTGATTGTGAGTGAGAGCAGTGATTTTGCGGATCACAAGCTATTGTAAAGGAAAAAAAAAAAGAGTGAAAAAGAGACAAATTACATTGTAGACGAAGAAAAATAATCATAGGAAAAAGGTTTTGTGTTGATCAGCCAAAAAACAACTACAATGTCATTTTCTGCTTTAAGAAAGGATTGTTCACACAAACACGGACAGAGAGAGAGAGAGAGAGAGATGTGTGTTGATTAAGCAGTGATGATAATGAACATGTCTTACTTTGTCACTTTCAGGTGAAAAGCAGACCTGTATCAATTTTCCACATGCAGCGGTCGGACGGAAGAAATTTATAGTTAAACATCATTGGAAACATGCAGGCCAAGTTCTGGCTGACTTATATACAGCGCAATGTGTTTCTCAACCTCACAAACTCACAAGCAAGCTCACTCCTCCCTGAAGAATGCAGCTCCAAAGCAATAACATGGCAGATAAAGAGACAGCATCAAGTCCTGAGCAAAAAGTCTCAGCAAGCAGCAGCAATGTGGACAAACAGCATCAGAGAAGAGCAAACCCATCATCCTGACTGATCGGATGAATGGCACTGTGTTTACAACAAGCTGCAACTTCACTATGCATGTGAAGAAAACTTTTGAGGAGAACTGAGGAGACTGTTGGAGTTTGAGATTTGCCACCTGTGGAGTAAAATGGCAAGAAGAGACAGTGGAACACAGGACAAAGCTGAAGGAGAACTGCCGGCTGGGGACTGTTGCAAGTGGGAGAGGACAACAGAGTGAGATGACAACAGAGTGAGAGTAAGTGGAAACACAGAGGAATGCTGTTATTAAATGTGGGAAATCAAAATTTGGGTTAGCAAATCTGGGGAAAAGAAAACTGACTGCTTAAGTTGGAAAATTGTGAAGGAGTCTGAAACAAATAGAAACATACAAAATCACACAAACAAGCAGAACATGAATTAACTTTACTAACAATTCCAAACACAAAATGACTCATGAAGACTCATAGCACATTAGTTAAGAAATGATCAAATAATAGCAGAGAAGTGTGTAGGAAAGGCAGCTTTAAGAACATGCTCTGCTGGATATGCAGCTCCACAGACATGCATTAGACCTGTCTAATTACACAAACCTGCAATGAAAATTAGTTTGTTATCTTTCATCAGTGTTAAAATAGTGTCAATTTAGCAGACACTTGTTATCAAATACTGAATTTATCCTAAAAAAAATTGACTCTCCAAGTTGCAGGACAACAATTTAACCTTTGTGGGAAAAAAAAAAAAAATCCTGGTTTGATGAATCAGTGATCAGGCAATAAATTTAGTGTTAAAATGGTAAATTGGGAGAAGCTTCCTGCTTGATTGATGCAGCAAGTAATTTACTGTATGAGGGAAATTGTCTTTTGTGATACTATTTTGAACATGCTTTCCTGTTGTCCTGTCAACTTAGTGGGTTATGGCTGATATGCAAATTAGTTGATCGGTTTTAGATTAATGAAAGGTGACTGAATTCTAGCACGAGTGGATGAGATGTGTTTGAGTGGAAACTCTAAAACACTGAGTTCCCTGCTTTGATGTGCGAGTGAATTCTGTATCTAGATATACAACTCTGAATACGTCAGAACAAACGTCTTTTGTGAAGTGCATGACAGCATGTCACATGTTTTATGATGAAGGGAAAAAGGAAAATTGAATAAAATAGATCTGTGGCCTAAATGAGTGAAGAGCACAGACCTGGTGATTAAACTCATAAGTTAATAAGACATTAGACTGTTGTGTGTTGTGCAGCTGATGGTTGGTTTGGAGTGAATCTAGCTGATGATTCTTCTCCTGTTGTGAAGTTGATGAGGAGCTTGTGTCATGACTTAACAAGGCCTTTTTATTTTGATACTTTCACAGTGCACTGAAAGTTTGGTTTGATAATTTGTTATTTTTCATTTTTTATCTTTTGAACAGGCACTGATTTTGTTTGTTTATTTCTTTTCTTTAAGCAGATCTGCACGTCGGGAATTGAAAGTGCTATACGACCGATCGAGAAAGCCACTTATTTGGGACAATTATGTCCCAGCCTAAAAAAAAAGGATTCAGCGAGCATTACAGTTCTTCATGTGGTTTGCTCACATGATTTATACCAGGACACCTGGTTGATGTTTTTCCTACTACAGGATTTTTGGGTTTATGTGTGAGGAAAACTGTGTTTACAGGTTATGAGTGGTGATGCTGTTACACTGTGTTTTGGGAAAATGTGACGTTACTTTGATGGTTGATTTTATGGTGTTTTTATGGCACCTCTGGAACCTGTTGACCTGTGTCTGACCTCCATCTGACCACAGTCAATGTGTATTGCTAATGTTTGTTTCTTTGAGAATGCTGTGGAAGATTCAGCTGAAACGGACAAGTGACATGAGTAAAACAAATAAGAGATTACGGTATTTATGGAATAGTTTATTATGGGCTCTTTGCTGGCCACTTTGAGCCCATAATAATAATATGTGAGTGGAGTGACTTTGCTTAAGAGAAGTCACCGATTACATTAATGTTAACTGAGCACATGGGATGATCCATGTTTGAGGCGAATTATGGTAACAATAGTGATTTAATGATTTGAGAAAACCTGCACATGACACTTGTCTTGCCCGTGCTGAATGCTTATTACTCTTTTGATATAATTGTTTATACGTGTGAAGTTTGATTTTATTTCCAGATCTTGTGTATGCAGGCTCCTGGTGGAGCCAGTTTTTAAGACAGGGATCCAGGTTTGGTGAGTTGACGCATGAGAGTGTCCATGCGTCAAGAGGTGGGGTCCAGAATTAACATTAAACAATGTTTACTATTATTGTTGCAGTGATTTGTGTGATTAGCCGTTTATTTACAAGTATTAAACCTATGCAAGTGGTGCATCCATGTTCAGATGAGGCTTTGATGGCCTATAAGTGAAGTTCACTGAACTAAAGAATGTGGTTTGATGATTGTTGACATGCTCTCCAAATAGAAGTTTTTCTGAAATACAGGTGCAGCAGTGAGAAGCAAGAAACATTCCAGGCATAGCCCAGGCAGTGGTTGAGGTCAAAGTTCAAGCTGGTTGGGGCCCATCATGAGATCAGACCTTGGAGCCACTGCAAAGAGGTCGAGGTCCCAGGAAACCCCAGCACCCCCAAGACAGCACAATAGAGAAATCTCACACTTGGTTGTTTCAGTGGTGAGGGGGGAGTGCTGATTGAGCCCCCGTAGGGTAAGCTCGCACTTCAACCTCCAGCCTCTGATCAACTCTAAGGCAACCAAGTGCGAGGCGTGACAGCTGAATCAGCTGAACCAGGAGGAAGGCGGAGAAGCTGAGTGTTTTGAGACAGATCCAGCAGGCCCAAAATCAGGACTATGCGTGACGAAAAGGAGTGCCTGAGAGGATCGTCCACAAGATGGGAGCTGAGGCCAGGAGAGAGGCTTCAGGAGGATCAGAGATCATCTTCAGCACAGCAGACATGACACAGAGAGCTGTGCTACTGAGCTTCCAGGAGATTTTAAATAAAATGAAAGATTCAATATTGACGCTGAGGAAGACAGCTAAGGTGTACGACGTGCTCTGCCTTAAACCTTCAGCAGCGTTGGAACATGAAAACTCGAGGGATGAGGAGCATGCCAAGCTCCATCGACAGCGCAGAAGGAGATCGAGGATGACATCATGATTCTGTGAAAGCACAGGAACCAGAAGCTATGGTGGTGATGACAGCAGTTTCCTATGAACATCACCTAATGCGGTGCCACTATACTGTACATACGATGACACTCTGAAGGCTGCTGGGATCATAACAGCAGTAAGACAACTGAACCCTGCACCGTTTTCACAGAGGTGTTTCTCTGCAGAGCGTGGACAATGAAGGAGTCATAAATATCCCCCTCACAGGACGAAGGCCTGAAGTGAGGTAATGGGAGGCCATAAAACTAGAGTGCTGAGAGGTCTGCAGCTCTGGAAATAGCTGAGACCCATGTTGACAAACAACAAAACCAACTGGTATGTTTGAATGTTTATTCTACATACATTTGGACTCTGGTCCTATGGACAATGATGGAAACATCTGGAAGAGACATTCATGACGCCCTGCAGAGCTCAAACCACCCTGCAGAGAGACATGTGATTTGCACACCCGCAGGAAGCATCACCAAGCTGAGATGTTTTTGAAAATGTTACTTTCTTATTTTCACTATTAAATTAACAATTTCTTTGTTTGCTTGTAGGATGCAGTTTGCCATGAGATGAGATCAATGAGGAATGAGATAACTGCTAATACATTTGTTAAACTGTGTATTTTTTCAGTAATTTAGGGTGATTTGACATATGCTGAGTATAACAATGTTTGCATTGAAACTGTCAGACATGAGGTATTCATAACTGGGAACTTTTCAAGCATAAAGGTCAAAAAGGGGGGAAATGTTAGATTTGTATTGTTGATTGTCATTTATGCTTAGAAATATTTACTCATATATGCTTAGAAGTGTATATAATCATTGGTGGATTGAAAGGATGTTTCATCCTAAAGTAACAGCTCTGTGTAGCATGAAGGGGGAGTGCGTTCACTCCCTCTACAGAGTGTTCCGGCATAGATTACACACCTCCTAGGAAAGGCCGTATCTTCTCTTGCTGATATATGGTATAGCAAACACACGTATATCTGTTTAAGTATAAGAGCCTTTTGTTCAGATGGACCGCTAGACTCCTGGCACCAGCTTTGGGGAGTCTTCACAGGGTCACATCTGGACCTCACACACACACACACACACACACACACACACACACACACACACACACACACACAGTATTCTTTGTTCACATGTATACCTATGTAAGATGCCATATGTTAATGACCATATGCATATTCATGTAACCACAATAAAAGGAGTGCTATGGGGAGCCTGGCTGAGAGTCTGATGGAGGCTAGGTGGTGGGACGACACTTGGCTCCAGCCAGATTTCCCTCATGCATGAGTAAACCAGCCTGCTTGTGTCTTGCTTTGCAGTGTAATTATATTGTCTTCAACGTTCCAGCGGATAGGTACAAGCTACAAACCTATCAGTTATTCTATAAAATTTTATAGTGCAGAAGGTTCAGCTTGGAAAAAGGGTTAAATATGGCAAAAATAAGTTTCAAAAATGAGAAACAAAGAGTAACTTAACTTAGTTTTGTTAATAAAATCCATACCTCATAGCCAAGGGTTAGAGAGGGCTGGAATGATCTGGAATAGTGCTCCAGCACATTTGGTTGATGAGTAATTAAATCTGATAGGCTGGTTAATACAAATTACTGTTGCATGATTTAATTTTTTCATGTGCTGAAGCATAGCATTGCTTAGAGTTACAACACAAGGTTAACTGCTTAGTAATAAGGCAAGGCAAGGCAAGTTTATTTGTATAGCACAATTCAACAACAAGGTGATTCAAAGTGCTTTACAGAGACATTAGAAACAAGAACAAATAAAAAGCATGATTTAAAATTGATTAAAACAAGCAAATAAACTAACTAACTAATTAACAAACAAACAAACAAACAAACAAAACAGTATATAAAATCAAAACAGATAAAATCAGAACAGTAGATAAAATCAGTAGTTAAATGTAAGTTTTGAAATTTAAGCTTAAAGTGTGGATTTGGTGCTTTATTCAAATGCAGCTGAGAACAGGTGAGTCTTCAACCTGGATTTAAATAAACTGAGTGTTTCAGCTGATCTGAGGCTTTCTGGGAGTTTGTTCCAGATATAAGGAGCATAAAAGCTGAATGCAGCTTCTCCGTGTCTGGTTCTGACTCTGGGAACTGATAAAAGACCGGATCCAGATGACCTGAGGGATCTGGCAGGTTCATACTGGGTCAGGAGGTCACTGATGTATTTTGGTCCTAAACCATTCAGAGCTTTATAGGCCAGCATCAGAACTTTAAAGTCTATCCTCTGACGGACAGGCAGCCAGTGTAAGGACCTCAGAGCTGGACTGATGTGGTCCACTTTTTTGGTCTTAGTGAGGACTCGAGCAGCAGAGTTCTGAATGAGCTGTAGTTGTCTGACTGATTTTTTAGAATAAGAAAACAAGTACACCCCATGGCATTCTTACAGCGTGGTAAGCCAATCACATGACCACTTTAAGATGACAAAGCAACAATGTGATATATACCAGTTTTTCGTCACGTTTACTGTCTAATGACAGCGCTAGCAAGCACTCTCTGCTTATGACCAAACAAAAAACAGCCCTTTCATGTTGGTGGAAAAATGCACCATGTCGACCAATCAAAAATGATAAGCCAACATGACATTTGGTTGTTTAGGAAGAGGTGGCAGTTTTAGGCGTGACCTCGAGAGAGACAGAGAAAGAAAGACAGCAGAAAAAGAGAGAGAGCGAGTTTTGAGATGTGAGAGATTTGTGACGTTTAGCGTGTTTGGAGTGTGTAGTTAATGTGTTGTCTTGTGTTGTTAGTGTGTAGTGTTGTGGATAGTTTTGTGTTGTGTGTCAGAACAATGAGGCTACTGCTGTCTCCAGGTAGAAACAGGAGTGATACACCTGCTGCTGTCAGACCTGCAGGTATCAGGCTGTGATGTTTCCTTTATAGTGGACAGAAATTATTTTTTTGGAGTGGCACAAATAATTTGTGTGGCATCTTACTGAATGCAGAACAGCTGATTGTTCTGTAAATAGTTTGAAATGGTTATTTCTAAAAAAGGTAAATGGCTGTAAATAACTTTGTTGTTTGCAAAACTTGTGCATTGGATTTTAAAATTGACAATTGCATTTAACTGCATTTAAAGTTATGAAAGTTATGAAATATGAAATATGATTCAATAAACATGTTTGTGGTTGTTACAGAAATAACTTTTTCTACTTGGATTTTATGTTTTTTGTCTGATTTTAGATGAATTGTGTTAATACAGTATGTCAAAATGAAAACATAACTGCAAATTCAGGCACGTGAGGTTGTGCTGAAAAGGATGATACCAAACAAGGCAAAGTAAATCGATTTTAAAGGTTAAATGTAGAGGAAACATCAAAAGTAGTGAAAAATGGCCAATTATACCCTGGACCCCAGAGGGTTAAACACTTCACACAATAGTTACTTTTCAAGTAACTAATTGTGTGGATGCTTTAAGCATTTATTGAGTTCCTTCTTGGTGTTTCCGTACACTTTTCGCCGTGGATCTACTTCCACAATTTTCAGCCGATTTTCACCGTTCAAATTTTAAACTATTCTGCTATTTCTGCTAATAACGGCTATGTCTTTTGGTATTTTTCACTATTATACTTTTTAAAATATTAAGCTTTTTTCCTTTAATTTGAAATGAATGGGAAACTTTGCAATTCTGCTAAAATTAGCTTGTTTTTGAAACTTAACTACTTCCTCATATTTTCACGTAGAACAACCATTCAAACTTTAAAATGTTCTCAAATTATTGGGCTATTCAGGTATAAATCAGCTTTTTCAAATCTTTTACCGTTTTACTTTTATGCTTCTTAAAGTTTTGAGTTGCAAAATTGTGATTTCTCACAAAATACATGCGTTGTTATTGTTGCCACTGAAGGTTTCGCAGTCTTCTCTTCATGTCCGAACAACTTCTTGCTACTTGCTCAAATTTCACTCAACTTCCACAAATTATACATCAAAACGTAGGTATTTTTGCTGGCTTTCTGAAAATGTCACTATCATTGTTGTGGAATTTATAGAATTTTGGCAAATCTCCTCAGACCAACAGAAAGTCGGAAAACTCTCCATAGAAAGTCAATGGAGAGTTTGTTCAAAATCACCGCTTGATTTCTGTAATGAGAGGATTTTTCGAATTGTCATATCTCCTTAATCTCCTTTGTGCTAAACCAGAGTATTTGTGCTGAAACACAGTATTTCTGCCAAATGATAGTATTTCTGCCAAATGATAGTATTTCTGTCAAATGATAGTATTTGTGCTAAACCATAGTATTAATTTAAAATGACAATATTCATAGTTCATCACAGTGTCTCTGGTAAATCACAGTATTTCTGCTATGTTGTACTATTTTTCTAAATCATAGTGTTTCCGTAATGTTTAAGTATTTTTGGCTAAATATATTCTTTCTGTTATCTTATACTATTTTTCCTAAATTCTTGTATTTTTGAGAAGTTATCATGTTTCTGGTAAGTTACAATATTTCTGCTAAGTTCTGCTATGCTATTGTATTTCTGCCAAGTATTATGTTTCCTCTAAGATGTTGCAGTTCTGCTAAGTTATTCCATTTTAGCAAAGTTCCTTTGCTTCTGCAAAGTTTTTACAATTTCTGCAACTTTTCAGCTAGTTTTTGCATACAGCTTCAGCTTTAAAGCATCCACACTGCATTTTCGCAGGAAATGCAAATTTTTCTAGTTACTTTTAGAATCTTACAACTACAACGTTACAACTACATATCCATCCCTGACACAACACAACACAAAAAAAAAAAAAAACAACATATGGTGTTTCTGTAACAGAGTGTGAAGATGAAGAAAGTTTTTCTCCTGATCAATTCAGCGAGTGTGAGAGTGTCTGACGTCATGGTGTGTGTGAAAGGTATCCAGCTGGGGCAGACGTGATTCTGTAGGTCACCTGCCCAGTGGACAAAAAGAAATAAAATAGTTGTGTGGATGAATGATAGCACGAAGAGTGTTTGGTGTTTCTCAGTCTGAAACAGCTGTAATGCTATTTTCTGTTTTGGAGAAAAGTACAGTTAAAGAAAAAAAACAGAGAGAGAAGTGTGTTGTTTTAAGCAGTGATGAGAATAATGGAAGTGTGATGAGAGATGAACACAAAAACATACTGAAAATGCATTAACCATACTAACCCTACATGCATATACACATAAATGATACTCATGAAGACCAGACAGCATCTTAAGCATGAGATTCTGTTTGTCATCTTGTCCAAGTCACTAGTGAGATGAAAGTGATACATAGACTAGTGGACTGAATATTATAGGAGGACAGATGGTTGCATCATAGAGGAGAAAACAGAATGCTGATGAGAGGTCTTAAATGAGTGAGCTGATTGTGAGTTTCTGGGGTGTGAAGAAGTTTTACCATGGCACACATTTAGTTACACGAGAAGAAACTTATTATGTGCTAAGACAACAGGGTTAAGCTGTATGTTGTGTATATGGCTGATTGGATGAATGTTTGAGATTAAACTGGCTATTGATTTGTCTTTTATTATTAAAGTTGAACCTGCCAATTGGGTTGTTACGATTTATCCCCCTGGCATGAAGAACACGTGTCATGACTTAAACAAGGCCTTTCTTTTCTTTGATTTCCTTTATTTTCTTTCTTTTATTTTGTTACTTTCATGGTGCACTGAAAGTTTTGTTTGATGATCTCTGTTGAGCAGATCTGCACGATTAGAATCGAAGCGTCGTCGAGAAAACTGTTGCAAAGTGAGCTTCTCCAAAATTAAAATGGGCTCTTATTTGGGACAATCAGGAAACAAGTTCCTGTCCAAAAGGATTCAACGAGGAAATCCAGTCTAAATTATTTTTCTTTTTGAAATGACGTTGTTTTGCTGAGCGTGGAAACGAATGCGACGATAATTTCCACAATTAGCAAAAGAAGGAATCACTGAGTGAATGAGTGAGAATTTTAAAATAAATGGGGAACTGACTGACTGACAAAAGCTGACAAGACTGACTGACTTAACACCATTGTGTGAAGTCAACCCCCACCTGACAAAGGTGTGGATGTATCTCTGTGTGTGTCTCTGTTGCAGGAGCAGAAGGAGACCACAGGATTCCTCCTGTGGGTCACATGACTATGTGAACTGAAAATTTAACCTTTTTAGTTTAAATTCTCTGTCTGTGAATTTACCATGTGTGTGTTATTCATAGGCTTGTGTTGCTCACAGAGATAACTGTGACAAAGTATGCATATGCCTGCACAAGCGCTAATATTTGCATTTTCTTTTTTTACAGCATGCCAGTTCTTCATGTGAATTGATGATGCGATTTATACCAGGACAACTGGTTGATGTTCTTTCCCACTACAGGATTTCTGGGTTTATATGTGAATGACATTCTTTCCACGGCTAGGGTTGGCTAACTTTATGGTGTTTTTATGGCACCTCTGGAACCTGTTGACCTGTGTCTGACCTCCGTCTGACCACAGTCAATGTGTATTGCTAATGTTTGTTTCTCTGCGAATGCTGTGGAGGATTCGGCAGAAGCGGACAAGTGACATGAGTAAAACAAATAAGAGATTACGGTGTTTATGGAATAGTTTATTATGGGCTCATTTGCTGGCCACTTTTGGACCCATAGTAATATATGAGTGGAGTGGCTTTGCTTAAGAGAAGTCACCGATTACATTAATGTTAACTGAGCACATGGGATGCTCCATGTTTGAGGCGAATTATGGTAATAATAGTGATTTAATGATTTGAGAAAACCTGCACATGACACTTGTCTTGCTGATGCTGAATGCTTGTTACCCTTGTGATATACTTGTTTATACGTGTGAAGTTTGATTTTATTTCCAGATCTTGAGTATGCAGGCTCCTGGTGGAGCCAGTTTTTAAGGCAGGGATCCAGGTTTGGTGAGTTGACGCATGAGAGTGTCCATGCGTCAAGAGGTGGGGTCCAGAAGTAACATTAAACAATGTTTTCTATTATTGTTGCAGTGATTTGTGTGATTAGCTGTTTATTTACAAGTATTAAACCTATGCAAGTGGTGCATCCATGTTCAGATGAGGCTTTGATGGCCTATAAGTGAAGTTCACTGATTACAATGTGGAATAACGTTGAGATGTTAAATAATTTGGAACAAATTATGGGGAAAAATAGGAGTTTAATGAGTTTAGAATAAACCTGCAATGATACTTGTCTCTGTGATGCTGAATACTTTATTACTCTTATGATCTATAGTTGGTTGCAAATGTGAAGTTGTTTTAAATTTAAGACTTTGTCTTCTGTGATACAGGAGCTGGGAGTTAAACAAGCTGAACATTTAAGTGCTGATTAATGTTTTACACAGGGTTACAGCTTGGAGTGAAGCTGCTCCAAGGGACAAACCCTGGAGATTGTTTTAGGGAGACAGTGCGACACTCTTGTACATGTCTCATTGGGGAGTTGACACATGGCGAAAGCCGTGTGGCGAGAGGAGTGTCATTTTTTCAATTTGTAGATGTCGTGAGGTGCCATGACGAGAAGGAGTGGCTGAGAGGATCGCCCACAAAATGGAACCTGAGGGAGCGTGCCAAGCTCCAAAAAGTGACAGTGCAGAGGAGGAGGAGTGAACAGCACAAATGCAAGGTGACTGTAAAATAACTAACAGCACTTTTTCCACAAGTGAAGCCAGTAGCTTACTATCCTAAAAGATTAGCTCTAGTTGCTCGTGCTTTACCTCCATGCGTGAGATCAGTATGTGCAGCAGCTTAAGCTGTACAATGTTTCAGGAAATAGTTTATTTCACCTTTTGACATTGTTAGTTCCACACGAGGTAGATGTTTACTACTGCAGACTAAACTTACATTTCTGTCACCTACAAGACACTTGTCTTTCATGTTACTGTTACTCTCACAACCACACATATTACCATAAAGTGGTGCACAATTCTGAATCTGTCCAACCCTTTTTGCCAACGGAGGAGGGCACTTCTCATGAGTGTAGAGAGCGCGAGGAGAAGAAGTGTAAGCTGAGGAATGACTTAATAGATGTGCCACTCGTTGAGGGAAAGGTTTGGTTTGTTGATGATTTGAGTTTTACAACAGCAGAGGGACAGACTAGAACGGGTTTTACTGTAGCCGACAGTGAGAGAGAGTTATCTATGCAGGACAACTAGCATGTTTCATATTTGCTTGAGCAGCAGAGATGCTAGCCTTAACGGAAACGTGTAAAGCTGTAGAGAGACAATATACACTGGTAGGCAGTATGCATTTGCTACTGTACATTTCTTTGTAGTGCAGTGAGTGAGACGAGGTGTGACAACCTCTACAGGGAAACCTGCAGAACACACCAAACTCTTGCAAAATCTGCTGGAGGCAGCGTTATTAACCAGTGGAATTGCCGTTTGTAAATGTGCAGCACACATGTGAGGGAAAGATCCAGTTGCATTAGGGAAAGTTTTTGCAGATAAGATCACAAGAGAAGCAGCTGTAGTTAAACATGGTGTTAACCTTTTATCAGTACAACATCAGCAGACATGCAGGCCCACTCACCTACAGCAGGAAAACAGTTGTGACTTACAGAGGGAGCAAGCTTGCAGGATGATGTTTTTATCTGTGTGATAAACCAGTACTGCCTAATAATTTGTATAAGACTGCTGCTATTTTGAGCCATTGGCTATACCATGTCTCAAACAGGAGGGAGATGAGCAGTCGTTATACTCACTCTAGGATTATTAAATACTTAAAAAAAAAAAAAACTTTTGTAGGCAGTAAAGTTAAGATTTAGGAAGACAGGCAGGACATGGTTAGACTGTATAGAATAAGTACATGAGGATTACTCCAGCAGAGAATGGTCTGACTCTTTGAGATTGCATATGTTAGAGCATTTAGAGTTCTAGTCTTCTGTAGTGATGATAGAAAAGCAGAAGAGAGAGCATATTAGCATATTAGATGCTTGAAATGTTTAAAAGTAAAGTAGTTATGAGAACAAATGATCTGCCAGATGATTCTGTTTCTTCGCAGGAGCAGAGCCTGAAGTCTGGAGATTGGATGATGATAAGGCCATGGAGAGGAAGTGCTGGTCCAGTCCATGGTGGGAAGGTCCATATCGGATGCTGCTGACGACGACCACAGCAGTGAAGATTGCTGGAAAGGAACACTTGGATATATCAAGCGCACTGCAAGAAGGTGGCACACATCCAGGCCAGCTCGGAGTAAGTGGCAGGAAGACCGGGAACAAAGGGGGGGGAAAGCCTCCAGGGCCCCTCGTCTCAATCCGGTGAAGAAACCAACTGAGCCACAGGTACTCATCAGAATGGCTGGGAATGTGCTGTGCATCTTCTTGTGCCTGTGGACCCTGAGTGGGATGACAGGGAACGCACTGGAACAGAGCAAACCACACCAAGTGCCGCATGGGTTTTCAACAACTACTGGTGGCAGTTTAAGAACACAACCGCTCACATAAACAACGAGACCAATGGTTATGCTTGTGATGCCACTGGCTACACATTCTTCTGGACTGTGGCCCTATAGCATCACTGAGAGCGAGACAGTTTGTTTGGTTGCTTTAGCAACACATCCAGGAACACTGCCAACTTTTCAACTGCTCTGAACCTGAATGGAAGGTTGATTCACCAGTAGCTGGGAAGGTGAACTGTTCTGGTAAGACAGACCTGCTCGTCTGACTCAAAGAATATGACTTGCTGCAGGACATTATACAGTTAAACGAACTGGAAACAGGCCAATTGCCTATGTGTATGAAGGACAATGGATTAGCCCAAGTTGGAGATTAACCATGGAACATGGCAACATCACCTATTCTTTTGTCTTCTGCAAGAAGGATGTAAACAGAGAAGCCTTTTGTCTACATTTACATCATGAACGCTTGAGGTTTTGAGCCAAGAAGATCAAAACACCTTGATCCAATTTCCTTAACAAAGCTTTTTCTGTGGTGACAACAGGATAGGAGAAGAGTCGTAAATGCAGATAATTCACCAGTTGACTCTAACCCCCACAGGATGCCTACAGTGAGAAGATTTGGGGGGTTGATAGGAGTCATAAAGAAGGGTGTTGACTAGGCTGCAGCTTTGAAGTTAGCTGAGAGCCACATGGACAAACAATAAAGTCAACTGATGCGTTTAAATACCTATGTCTGTATACAGTTGGATTGTAGTGACATGATTTTTGAGAATGATGATTCTTCTTGTTTGACCTTTGACATTCAGTTGTTTACTTGAAGAAATACATAATGAATTGCACGACAGGAGTAGATCCGCCACAAGGCTGGATAGCTTGGTTACCGTCTGGTCCTTGGTGGCATCTTCTTTTGAAAATATTAATTCCTGTTTTTGAACTGTTGATACTGATTTGCTTATGTATAGGATGTAGTTTACTGTGTATGAATGAAATCTATACTGACACTGTCCAAACAAAGGGTGCATAAGTTGAAATTTAAGTATACAATGACAAAAAGGAGGGAAATGTTAAGTCTAATTGTTGAATGTTGCCATTGTGTTTCTTAAATTTGTATAGTCTTAGTTTAAGCAGTAGGATCAAAGCCATCCCTTTGATCCTGACCACCTCTCCAGCCACTCTGTGCTGGGGGAGGTTTTATTGTAGATACATCCTATCTGAAAGATCTGTTTCTTTTGATGTAAGCTTCCTGGGTTTACGACCCTTTGGTCAGCAGGAGGTCACACACACACACACACACACACACACACACACACACACACACACACACACACACACACGTAACCAAACGGGGTTGCAGGGGGAGGTGTTTTGTAAACTATTGTTTGAAGTTTGTCAATAAAAGGCAGCGAGAGGAGGGCCACCAGTGTGGTCATTTCGACGTGCTGGTCACAGATGGAAGGGCCTCCCTTGCGCAAGAAATCGATCGAACACCGTTGCCTTGTTTTTCTTTCATGGGAATAAGTCCTGGATACAGCGGGGTCTGAGTTTAGACCCAACAGTCGTGCTCTTGGTCATTATTTCTTTCTGGAACAAAAATTGCACTGACCAAATTAATCATCATATCCTCTCTGAATGTGAAAATAGGGAAAAATATTGTCCACCTTGAAATTCAAACAAACTTAACATCCAGCTTTAACTGCTACCTATCATACTGTTTTCATGTTCATGTATGTTAATGTGTATATCTGCACAGTGAGGTATTTCAATTGATGTGAGCTCAGATTTACCTTGGAATAAAGTACTGTTTTTACTTTTGAGAGTAGACAATTTCTCGTAACCCAAAGAAAATATGTCAAAGCTTATACCAACTACAAATTAATGACAGACCAGAATGATTGTCAATATCTTTCTATAATATTTAGTGTTTGTGATTTGCTGTGACTTTTGCCCAAGTTTACATCCTCACACTCAGGCTTTGGCATGATGATTCTGTATATTTACTCAGTAATACATTAAATCCTATAACACATTGCTGAAAGTGTGATATCAAACAAGCTAGAATCAGACAAAGGCTGCACTGATTTTAAGCTTACAGAGCCAAACAATGGGTTCAGTTGAACCCTGCGTGGTTTTCATTTGCACTTCCCTCAAAGTATTGCAATACTAAAAGCAGTGAGTCAGTGCTGAGTAAATGCATATCTTAAGGTCAGGCTGTGACTGTGTTGGATAAGTCCCACTAATAGATGCTTTGACTATTGTGGAGATATTTGAAAACATGCAGAATATGCCCAAATTGAAAGGAGGAATAAACACACAGTCAACATTTTTTCCACTTCAATGAGCCAGTAAATAAGAAATCCCTCTTAGATTCCTCCTTGTAGGCTAAATTACCTGTGTATCTGTTGGGGAAAGATCTGATCATATATTGAATATGTTGACAGGGAGTAGTATGGTCTGTAACCTGGATTTGATGTGATGGCATCAGGGCTGGACTGGGCCAAAAAATCGGCCCGGGCATTTTAACTAGAGACCAGCCCAACAGGTATTAAAGCCATAAAGCCTTTGAATGAAAACAAACACTGTGGTGACAGTGATGTACACTGTCTTGTTGGTATATGTGTGATTTCTATACATTTTACGTCAGATAAAAACTTTGATTGTAAGATTCAGATAATTATTTAATAAAAACTAGATATTTTAAATGAGAATAAGAAACAAAAGTATTTCTTTGTGTCCCCCTTTCCCTGTTAATGCCCTACCTGGCCCCCTGGGAAAACTTTGCTAGACCCGCCCCTGCACAGTTACCAGCTGTCAGCTACGTAAAAAAGGATCCTGGTGTTATTTGTCTCTCAGAAACAGTTCATAACTTCCCTTCAACTCATTCATGTCACCTAAAAGCTAAACCTGTTTCTCCATCACCTGTTCAGCTCTGATGATTCAGTAAGGACATCTCCTGGTTTCATCTTCATGTTTCCCTCTCACCAGATAACCAAACTGACATCATGACCAGCAGCTTTACAGCTGTGGCTCCAGCAAACATCAGCTGATACTAGAAATTAATATTAAATAAATTCTAACAACAGCTGATCAAGCTTAAACGTGCTGCTGTTGTTTAACGTGACCTCCACTGGTTTCCTCTTTCTGGCGCAAAGTGGGCGATAAACAAACGAGAGAGAAAAGCCGATCAGCTGATCATTGATCAGTTTCATGATTGAAGTAGCAACAGGAGAGGAAGGGGAGAGAATGAGAGGAGAAGTGACAGCTGACAGCGTAAAGACACAGAATAACTCCAGCTTTGTGTCTTTTTTCATTCTAGCTGAAGTACAGGACAAACTGTGTTTCTTTTCAGCTCAATACGAAACACGTAATATTTTCTCTGAACGCGGGACGATGCCCTTTTTTACGGGACGGTTGGCAACTCTACTAACTAACCTTATGAATAACATAAAGTTCACTATCAGTAACATCATAGCACCCACCCAGCTGTACCGAAACTCCATCAAGCTAGCTAGTACGCAGTATGAGTAGCACAACGAAAATAAACTCCACCTAAACTTGGTTTATATCTGACTCAGACTGCAGATCATAACTTCTCACCTGAAGTTCAGTTCACCTGACACTCGGACCGGCGTCCGCCTCGGGTCTCTCCTCCTCCTGCCCCCCCTTCCCTCATCCACCTGTTGCCTCTGTGGAAGCTCCGCCATAGCCACGACCAAACAACTGAGTTATTTTTACACATCGGCCGGCATCTGGCCAATCCGCCACCTTTCATTGTTTATATCGTTCCAAAAAATAAAATAAAATAAAATAATCGGATGGATGGACAATGTAGGGTTACTGGATTAATCTGTGTTGTTTAAGTCTTTCAGGATTCACTGGGAAAAATCATCATGAAACAGCCATACTTTGAGATCATTGTCATGCTGAAAAATGAAGGTGCAACAATGGTGGGGTTGCAGGGTGGACAAGAATCTTAACGATTAATTAAAAAATAATTGAACCTGAACCTGCAGCAAAAGATGGTCAAAACTGTGCCCTCTTACTTTGGCAGTTTTGCTTCCACCACGATAAAATCACATTTCCTGCACAGCTCTTCCTCAGTGTACTTCAAGACCAGTTTCCCACAAGAAAATAACCTCCGACAAGAAAGCCTAATTTCTGCTGTTCAATAGACCAGGCCAAGAGTCAATAGTCAAATAATTAGGAATTAAATATTTACAAGGTTTCGAGGGTTCCTTGACAGTAGATAACTAAGATAAATGACCATAATTATAATATTTCTGACTGAGGCAAAATTGAGTTGAATTCAGTTGGAAACAGAGAGGGGCAGTAACGCGTTACTGTAACAAGTAAAGTAAGGGATTACTATTGCAAAAACGGTAATTACATTACCGTTACTTTCCCATAGGAACGCTGTGTTACTAAAACCGTGATTTTTTTGCGAGAATGTCTCATGACAATGACGTAAGCGAGTGCGACGTTCGTGACAACAGCTGTGTGCAGATCAACAATGGATAATATATCGAATGCGGGAGAGAGTATGAGCGTGCAGCGTTTAAAGCGTGGAAGTACTGACCTTACTTTGAGTTACTGCCCATCTCTGGTCTTCACTAGTCAACTATCTAACAATGGCATAACATGACATAAAAATGCCCAAAAAGTGACTGTTAAAAAAAAACAAAAGAAGAAGAAGAAGCACTCCAAGTGTGCAAAACTTCGTCAAGGCAGCTTGGGCCATAGGCAGTGTTTACTTTTAAAGGAATAGCACTGTATTTCCTAGATATTCATTTTGTTTTCTTTGTTTTTTTTTCAAATGTAGTTAAAGAAGTTTGAAAAGGTACCATGACAGATGTTTACTTTGATTACATGAACATTATGTAGGAATAATTAGTATTGACTTACAAATAACCGATATACAGTGGTCCCTCGCTATAACGCGGTTCACCTTTCTCACTGCCTAGCACAGCTGTCTTTTTGTTTCTTTATTTTTTTTTTTAACAGCGCATTGTGTTCTGCGTCCTGATCGGCTGTAGACTATTGTCAATCAATCTCCTGTACAGTACAGAATGCATCCAGCTTTTCAAATTTACATAAACATTTGAACGCTAGCAGTGTGACTCTGAAGTGCTCTACTGTATGTCTGTATGGACATGCTAAAGGACAATAGAAGTTACCATATTTTCTGGATTATCAGGCGCATTAAGCAAAACAAAACAGTCAGATAACTCAACTCATTCTTCTTGCTTCCTCTACTTCCGTACCATTGAATCATTAATATTGAATTCTCTGGCAGCTGCTCTATTTCCATGTTCTGGACCTGAAAGCAGAGTTTGATCTTTGGTTTCATTCCATATTTATTTTTCTACAAAGGTTTGAACTTAGAGAGCGTTTA
Organism: Aulonocara stuartgranti; assembly: GCF_965226115.1. Lineage (NCBI taxonomy): Eukaryota > Metazoa > Chordata > Actinopteri > Cichliformes > Cichlidae > Aulonocara > Aulonocara stuartgranti. The sequence goes on along the minus strand of NC_138943.1, from coordinate 33,079,781 downwards.
AAGAGAGAGAAAAGTGTGAAAATGTTCATGCCTGTCTGAGAAAAGTGCATAAAGTGTAGTGAGGGGTTTTACAGCCTTAAAACATCTATAATAATTGTAAAAAATAAAGCTGGCTACTTTGCTGATTTCACCTATGAGGGGTTCTTTTGAGAACGTAACTCCCGGGATAAACGTGGGACCACTGCATCTCTAACTAACTAGGCAGATGTAAACATATAACATATTTTGGGATCAACTTTAAGGAAAGACAGATGAGATGATAAAGATGGGGTAAGAGGTCAAATGTGATATGATATTTGAATGCAGTACTTTCTGCACCATGATAATACATACTACACTTGCAGGACTCAAAGTTTTTAAGTTATAAGGCTTTTTGTCAATTTTCCATAGATTATTCATGAAGTTGACCTTCAAGACCTTGGTGAATGTAAGCCAAAATGTAATGGATCGTTAACATGACCACACTCTACATCCCTACAAGGGTTCAGTCAAAACTTTTCCAGCTATCATGTCCACAAACAGAATGATAACATGAACACATGCAAAACTTTTATTAGCATCTCCATCACCACCTTTGTAAATACAATGGGATCAGTGTTGTATGTTTTTGTGTCACGTTTAAAGCTTTACCAATACTCCATTTCCAAAAGCATGGTTATCTATTAAATTCCAGCTACAAACATTAATTTTATTTTCGCCTGAGCTTGCTAACTGAGAAAAGCAAACACGGTTACAGAAATTCAAATGTTTCAAGTTTGAAACGATTAATTTATCATAGGAGCAGAATTCTGTTAGAGTTTGGCGTGTAGGCTACAAGATCATCACTCCCTACAAATATGCTACACAAAAATTAATTCATCCACATGGAGCATCCAGAGGTAGATACACTGTCATGGAGCGGCTGAAACAGCAAGAAGTGATGCAGGGCAGCATTGCCCATATGGAAAAGATATATATAAATCTTATCAAGTTTGTATCTGTCTTGTGTTAAACTTGTATGAAAAGCATACAAGAGTGAAAACAGATATAAGATCCCTTGAAAAATTATATAATGAAACTTGTATGTTTTGGATACTTACTAAAACAATATATGAAAGTAATGAGAAAGTGGCCACTTTCATGAGTAAATCATATAAGTTTTTACTGTTTCTTTTCCCATATGGGTGGCGCTGACATGTCAGGGGGAGAAATGCAAACTCAAGCTGAAAGCCAGTGCCTAATCGGAGGCCATGTTTGTCCAATTAGCCAAATGTATTTGCAGCACGAATAGATCAGTTGGTAGTCATAACAAAACTAATCCACTACTGTTTGCAAGCAGTGTTGGGAATAATGCATTATTTAGTAACGCATTACAGTAACTACGTTATTATTGTGGTAACGAGCACGGTAACTAGGTATTATGCCAGTAACATTAGCAAGTGGTGGAGGCCAGCAGGTGGATGAGGGAAAAGGGAGGCAGGAGGAGCAGAGACCCGAGGTGGCCGCCGGTCCGAGTGTCAGGTGAACTGAACTTCAGGAAGAAGTTATGACCTGGGCCCTATTTCAGGAAGCCGGTTTAGTGCAAACTCTGAGTAAGTATACCCTGAGTTAATGAAAACTCTGGGTTTTCGGTTTCACAAAGCGAGTTTAGATTAATTCTGAGTGAGTTACTATGACGACACACTCCGTGAAGCTAACCTGCCCCCTAGCAGGTTTACTTCAACTAACCCTGACTTTCTCCGCCTCTTTGTCGGAAACCTGACTGTAGGAAGTGTCAGACATGGCCTGCCCCTTCCTTGAAGAGCCAGTAGATCGTGAAGCCCAAATTCTCCGCAGAGCTCTCCGCCGGGAGAGAGTGATTAGAGCGCGTTCGGACATTTTATCATTTCCTGATGATTTCCTGTGTGAACGTTACCGTTTTTCAGCACAATCTATAATTTATTTGAATAACATCCTCAGGCCTAATATTGCTCATGTGACACATCGCGGACATTCTCTCAGTTCTGTACATATTATTTGTATTGCACTTCGGTTTTTTGCAAACGGGAGCTTTCTGTATAATATTGGTGACGCTGAGCATGTTTCCAAGGCTACCGTCTGTCGGGCAGTCAGGAATGTTACAGTTGCACTGAAACGTCTCCTGTACTCGTTTGTGGTGTTCCCCGGTCATAGACCCACAAGATTTATCAAAGAGGGATGCCACAAAATTGCAGGTATCAGGATGAACGAAACTTAATTCATGATGTGGTGATACTTGAACTACTACGTAAATTTTACATTTATTCTCACGGTTCCCAGGCGTGATTGGCTGTATAGATGGCACTCACATTCCAATCATTGCTCCTTCAGTAAATGAAGGAGACTATGTGAACAGGAAGTCTTTCCACAGCATTAATGTACAGGTACATAGTTCCCTGTAGCATTTCAAACTAATAAATTATGTCATCATAGTAATGGATGCTAATTTGTGTTCTCTGCACTGTGAAGATCATATGTGATGCTGCCAACATTATCACAAATGTGGAAGCCAACTGCTCAGCCTCTGTGAGTGGTGGTGGTGGAGGACCCCCACCTGTTTTTCGGGCCTCTGCTTTTTTTTCTGTTGGCTATAACGGGTCGCATATGAGCATACAGAGTAAGCAAATACGTACTTGTAATGCTCAGATAATTTCAATAAGTGCTTACAGAGGGGAAATTAATGTAGCCTCTAACTGCAATTGATTTACATCGGACAAACAGACCAAGCACTATGGCTCATAATACAATTACACCTTACCTGTTTGGACTATATTTTTATATTTCATTTTTACTTGCTGCCAGGAACGTTTGGGGCCTGTTGGGTTGCACCTGCGCTCAAATCACATCACAAAATAAAATGTATGAAATAAAAAATAAAATATAATAAAATAACGTGTTAAATGGGTGGAAATCCCTAGATCAATGTTTAAATTAACACTCACGCATTGACTCTGTCGGCTATGTTTTGCCATGCATGCTCCCTTTCTTTTGCAGCTGAGGCTGTGTTACTTTTTTTCCGCGGAATTTGCATGTTATCGGCATATGCTGCCATCAGAATTTCGGCCTCAAGCGCTGTAAAATACATTGACCGCGCCTTCTTCTGTGAGTTTCTATGGTTTCTAGTTTCGATCCCTTGCCCTTCATGTTTCTCTATGTCCCCTCTGTTCTGTGTAAGTCTGTGTCTGCATGTTTGAGTTCCCCTCTGTGTCTCTCGGTTCTTAGAGTCCTCTGCCTTATGGTTTATGTCTCTGTGTTTCTTAGTTGCTGTCTCCACTGTGTCAAGTTCGCGTCTCTGTGTGATCCTTCCTGTTTTACTTTGTAGGTCCGTGTCTTATGTGAATGTGTCCTGCTTTGCTTGTCTCATCAGTTCTAATTTCCCCCAGCTGTGCCCTCCTGTGTCTCATTCTCCTCGTTACTTCCCAGTGTATTTAGTCCCTGTGTTTCTCTGAGTCAGTGTTGCGTCGTACCCTCAACAAGCTGTGTGTGTTTTGCCTCTGTGTTACCAGTGTTTTGTTTCCAGCTCTAGCTCCAGTTCAGTATTTCTGCTTCAGTGTTTTGTCCACCAGCGTTTCTGTTTGTCCTTTGGTGAGTTTAGTTTAGTAAGAGGTTTTCCCAGCAATAAAGCTGCGCTTTAAGTTGAACTTCTGTGTCTGAGTCCTGCATTTTGGATCCACCACTCCTGCTTAGAGATGGACCGATCCGATATTACGTATCGGTATCGGTCCGATACTGACCTAAATTACTGGATCGGATATCGGAGAAAAATAAAAAATGTAATCCGATCCATTAAATATCACGAAAGCACCTCACAAAACTTGCAACACGCCGTAACTCACCTCAGAACGTTAGCACCGGAGCAGTATGCATCACGTGATAGAGCGGCTGTGGCATGCAGGACCTGTCGGTGGTCTGGATAGCATGTGGAGCTTCGCTAGCAACCCGGCATTTCATCTCCGACAAAGTTATCCCCGAGAGAAGTAAAGCAAGTGTGTAAGTCCATCTCTGAATGTTTGTAAAGCATTCCTGCGTTAAGCTTAACCGACTGCCTCTCCTGCTGCTACTTCAATCATGAAACTGCTTAATGATCAGCTGATCGGCTTTTCTGTCGCGAGTCCGTGTCTCTGGTTTGCTTTTGGCCCACTTTGCACCAGAAAGAGGAAACCAGTGGATAAACAACAGCAGCACGTTTAAGCTTGATCAGCTGTTGTTAGAATGTATTTAATATTACTTTCTACTCCAGGATCTTTTTCTACGTAGCTGACGGCTGGTAACTGTGCAGGGGCGGATCTAGGAAAGTTTAGCCAGGGGGGCCGATAGGGCATTAACAGGGAAAAGGGGGCACAAAGACATACTTTTCTTTCTTATTCTCATTTAAAATGTCGAGCTTTTAATTATTTAATATTTATCTGAATCTTACACCCAAAGTTTTAATCTGATGTAAAATGTATAGAAGTCCATTATTGTATATAGTAACTGTTAAGTCTAATATACCCTAGTAAGCTACAGTACTTTTTCCTTTGGGAAGGTACCATCTGTGCAGTCTGCAATTTTGTTGAAGAAAGATGTTGAATCTATTTAATATTTCTTGAAAAAGAATTGATTTCTGTGTATTTTTTTTCACACTGCATCAAATTAAGGTTGATTACGTCGATTAAGCATCATGAGGTGGAGCGTGAGGGGTGGGTCCCTATTTTTTATTTATTTATTTTTGTTGTTGCTGGGAGTTGGAACCCTATTAGTTAGGTTGCTTAATATTTATGCTAAGTACTCTTTAAAATACCAGAATAGGGAGGATGGTGTAGGTTTAAGTTTATTAGATTGATCAGTATTGCTGAACTATGAAATATTTTTTTTTTGCATACAGGTATAACAGAATAGCTTTAGTGTAGTTGTTGTTTTAAACTTGAGTATGAACTTATACAAAATGCAGAAAGATATTTTAAAAACAGTTTTGTTGATTAAAAAACACTATATCGGATTCATATCGGTATCGGCAGATATCCAAATTTATGATATCGGTATCGGTATCGGACATAAAAAAGTGGTATCGTGCCATCTCTACTCCTGCTTGCCTGCCTGCCACACAGCCAACCATGACAGAACGACGCAACCATCAAATGGATCCTGCGGACTCACGGTCTCAGTATCTCGCGCAGTTGTGGAATTACTGCCGGGAAGTAATCCACGCTGAGGACACCCCCAAGAGACTCCTTCAGGTGGTCTTTTTTGACAACTTTTTGTCTTCCACCCTCTGCACAGCTGGTTTTTTGGACATTAACAGATTAAAACAACTAATAACAGCTCTGAGAGCCAGGATTTGCTTCGAACTGTTTGGCATGGGCGGTCCAGGCACGGTAGAGTCAGCTACCCTCCTGGAAGCCCTCGCTGCCTGGTATTCTCAGCATCAGCATCTGTTCCCATCAAGCCTTATCACTAAATCATTCCATCCTCCCTTAAGAGAGGGACTGCATCCTCGTTGCCTTCACCCCAGTACACCAGCGTCACCTGTGTCTCCAGCAGCTCAGCTCCCAGTGTCACCTGACCCGCAGCCTCCCTCAGCTCGGTTAGCTGCCCCGCAGATTTTTTATTGCACAGTACAGCATTGCATTCTGCAGCCTGATTGACAAATCTCCTGCGCTTGCCAAATTTATCACGTTTGGTTTTGATAACCATCGCGTCCAATAGAAAAAACAGCACAAAAACACCCATAACTATGAGCCTCATTCGGAAATAGACACCTGCACCGTGAGGGAAAAAGGCGCACGAAAGTGGCGGGCAGATGAAGACAAACCGCGGCATAATAATACTTTTATGTTTTGCAATCTACAAAGGTTTGCACTTTGAGAATCAATTGTGAGAACTGTGACCAGGGGCTAGTTATTCTGAGAACCCCTGCAATAAATGAGGGACCACTGTCTACTCTACGATTATTATATCCAACCTGTTAACATTTAATACTGTATTGATAGAACCAACTGATTCTGCAGCAGAGCATCCCCAGTCCCTGAGCTCCTGCTGCTGCACCCACAGATATGTACAGCAAGCACTGATACCTTTTTAGTCGGTGGGATTCCCTTTTACTAAATATCTACAACCAATCTGATTATATCCTGTTATTGTTTTTTTTTTTTTTTTTCAATGTTGAAATTAAAATCTAGTAGCAGCCTTCTCATTTCTTTGTGTTTTGTGCTGTTTTACAGGCCCACAGAGGAGGACGGCTCCGAGGCAGATGAGGGACGGGTCCCAGGACGGTCCATCGGCGGTGGAGCTGGCCATCCTGGAGTCCCTGAAGAGGCCACACCAGTCTCCAATGGAGCATTTCCTCCTCAGCCTTGTTCCTGCTCTGGAGAGCAGCTGGTCCTTTTTATTCCTGTCTCTCTGTAAATTCTTATATTTTATATATTTATGTTTAATGTTTTTCTGTTTGAGACTTTTAATATTATTTCAAATAAATGTTTATAATGACTAATGTCTCAGTTCTACTACACAGCAAATGTTGGCACACGACTTGACACATGTAGAATTTATTTCATATTATACTAATGACAAAATATACTGATACAGTGGGATGCAGAAGTTTGGGCAACCTTGTTAATAGACATTATTTTCCTGTATAAATCGTTGGTTGTTACAATAAAAAATTTCAGTTAAATATCATACAGGAGACACACACAGTGATATTTGAGAAGTGAAAAGAAGTTTACTGGATTTACAGAAAGTGTGCAATAATTGTTTAAACAAAATCAAGCAGGTGCATCAATTTGGGCACCACAAAAAAGAAATGAAATAAATATTTAGTGTATATCAATGTGTGTGTCTCCTATATGATATATGGGGTGCCTTTGTCTGGACGTGCTTCCCATCCAGAGCTGCACAGCACAGAGGAAAGTTCCAGCGCTCCTGGAATCCCTCTGTGATGGACCGCCAGTCTCCAGGTGAAGGCACAGCCATGAAGTCGTCCACTAGACAGTCCCAGATGGACGTCGCTGCCTGGGGGGTGATCTGGCTCACCGTGGACACACCGACTCTGAAACTGAACGCGATGGTCCTGAAGGAGTCCCCGGTGACAAGGAACCTGGACAAAATTGTTCAAAATCAGTATTATGTGTACTGCAGTTACAAAATACATTATTCAAATTCCAAAATACTTTTGTGATGTCAGATATAAATCACAAAACTTAAATCTTACATAAAACATTTTGTAATTATAAGGATAATTACAAAATGTATATTAGATAATATCTAAAACAGTTGTGTTTTGTTTTAACTTTAACATATCATAATTTGATTGGTAGCAACTTTCACAACTACAGTGAGCCAATCACTCATAATTCCTAAACATGTCAATCAGGTAGGAATGAAGTAAGACATTAATAGAAATAAAGAGTTGTATGTGGACATGTAGCCCTTTCCTTGCTTAAATCATTAATATTTTTGAAAAATTAATCTGTGATAAGACAGCTTATCAAGATAGAACCATGTAACTAAAGATGAACCAAACTGTTCACAGTTTTATCTAACTCTGTTTTAATAAAGGCTGGTGACCCCTGCTATAGAGTCTGACAGCTGCAGGGATTATATACAAATATTCAACTATCCCAGAATTAAACCAGGTCTAAATAAAAAGGAGTGAGTATCACTACAAAGGTTAACTCAGTGGTCCTAATGCTACAGTTTGATATCAGCAAACACCGAGCGCATACATTGATGTGACACCACAGCCATGCTATCATGCAAACACTGATAACAGCATAAATCGAATTAAATCGGGACTTGATGAGACCTTCTGAGTATCACTAGAAATATTATAAAGAGTCATCTCTGTACCACAGTTTGCTTTCAGTAAACACCGACAGCATTCACTGTTAGCATAGCACATCCATGTTAGCAGTGTATAACTGGATGGATTAGCATATTAGCACAGGTATCAATAAAGGACTACCGTATTAAATAGTTTTACTAACCTCAGGCAGACGGACAGGCGCTCTGCAGGTGGGATTGAGCGTCTGTAGTTGGTGTCTAGGCGGGCGATGCTGGGACCGACGAGGGAAAGCAGGTCCTCAAACTGGCCGACGGTGATAGCGCTGGAATCGGCCGTCATCCAGGCGCAGCTCCTGGAGCAAGTGGTGAAACTCACCAAACTGCTCATGCCTCTGGAGGACCTGATGGACCCAGGTACGGCGAGGACGTCTTTTACGCCGCTGCTCTGCTCTCCACAGTACATAGAGAAGGGAGACTCTCTCTTCAAGCGCTAGCTCGATAGCTGCCATCTTGCAAAGATACCGGTCTGGCACAACTCCCTTCCACATTCCTCCCACATTTCCGGTTTACGCGCGTCAAAATATCATATTTTGACGCGCGATGGATTTTTCTTGGACACGCGTTGAGACGCGAATGTACACGCGTCAAATTAGGGGCGTTTTGGGCGTTTTATTCGCGTCCATCGCGTTCGGTGTGAACACACCGTAATAGTGGTCTCACACACTCACTCACACACGCAGGGAGAAAGTATAATTTTACCTCAAGGTGCTTTTCGTAGTTCAGCCGCCTTTGGCACAGTTTGCCGCTCCAGGGCTTCCCCAGAGGCTAGGTCCCAGTCCTCAGCTGATTCTGGACCCCTGGAGTTTAAGCAGCCACCCGAGGGACCGCTCCGGCCTTCGTCTCCTGTTTCTGCTGGAGGGTCCGAGGGACTGCTCCGGCCTTCGTCTCCTGTTTCTGCTGGAGGGCCCGAGGAGCCCGTCCGACCTCATGCCTCGTCAGCTGGAGGGCCCGAGGAGCCCGTCCGGCCTCATGCTTCGTCAGCTGGAGGGCCCGGGGAGCCCGTCCAGCTTCTTGCCTCGTCGGCTGGGGGGCCCGAGGAGCCCGTCCAGCCGCCTGCTGCAGCTCCATCATCATCCTCGCCTGCTGCAGCTCCATCATCAGCCTCGCCTGGCCCAGCCTCCGTGTCTTCAGCCTCGCCTGGCCCAGCCTCCGCCTGTGCTTCGCCTGGTCCGTCTGTTCCTGCCTCGTCATCGCATGGTCCGGCCCTGTCATCGCCTGGTCCGGCCCTGTCATCGCCTGGTCCTGCCTCGTCTGGTCCTGTGCCCACCGGGCCTCAGCCAGTACGCTTGGCACTGGAGCGCCGCCGCTGCCTTCCGCGCGGCCGGCCCCCTGAACTGCTCCGTTGTCTCCTTCGTCGCCGCCGCTGCCTTCCGCGCGGTCGGCCCCCTGAACTGTTTGGACTCCTGTGCTGTCGGCCCCCGGGCCGGCCCCCTGAGCTCTTCTGTTTTGGACTCCTGTGCTGTCGGCCCCCGGGCCGGCCCCCTGAACTCTTCTGTTTTGGACTCCATTTTTCTTGTGCTTCGGTGTTTTTGTTTCGTGCCCTCCTTCCTGGGCCCCCGCCGCCCGCCCTGGTCGGGTTGTTTTCTGTTTTGGGCGGTTTTTGGTTTTTTTTTCGTTTTCTTGTGTTGGGCTGTCGGGAGCCAGCCCTTGGGGGGAGGGTACTGTCAGGGTCCTGGGTCTCCTGACCCAGCGTTTTAGTTCATTGTGATTTTTGTATTATTGTACTTGGTGTGAGTTTCTATGGTTTCTAGTTTCGATCCCTTGCCCTTCATGTTTCTCTATGTCCCCTCTGTTCTGTGTAAGTCTGTGTCTGCATGTTTGAGTTCCCCTCTGTGTCTCTCGGTTCTTAGAGTCCTCTGCCTTATGGTTTATGTCTCTGTGTTTCTTAGTTGCTGTCTCCACTGTGTCAAGTTCGCGTCTCTGTGTGATCCTTCCTGTTTTACTTTGTAGGTCCGTGTCTTATGTGAATGTGTCCTGTTTTGCTTGTCTCATCAGTTCTAATTTCCCCCAGCTGTGCCCTCCTGTGTCTCATTCTCCTCGTTACTTCCCAGTGTATTTAGTCCCTGTGTTTCTCTGAGTCAGTGTTGCGTCGTACCCTCAACAAGCTGTGTGTGTTTTGCCTCTGTGTTACCAGTTTTTTGTTTCCAGCTCTAGCTCCAGTTCAGTATTTCTGCTTCAGTGTTTTGTCCACCAGCGTTTCTGTTTGTCCTTTGGTGAGTTTAGTTTAGTAAGAGGTTTTCCCAGCAATAAAGCTGCGCTTTAAGTTGAACTTCTGTGTCTGAGTCCTGCATTTTGGATCCACCACTCCTGCTTGCCTGCCTGCCACACAGCCAACCATGACAGGTAGGGCATTAACAGGGAGAGGGGGGCACAAAGAAATACTTTTCTTTCTCATTTAAAATGTCTCGCTTTTAAAAAATAATTATCTGAATCTTACAACAAACGATTGATAGATTGATACATATGAAAACGGTGTACATCACTGTCACAACAGCATTTGTTTTCATTCAAAGGCTTTATGATTTTTCCAATAATGGTGGGCCGGCCTCTAGTCAAAACGCCCGGGACGAATTTTTGTCCCAGTCCAGCCCTGTATGCAGCTCATCTGCAGTCTGGTGTTACCTACATCTTTCCTATTCGGAAGGCAGAATTTCCGAGTTCTGAGTACAATCGAAAGCACCACGACTGCAGTTTTCATGTTGGATGTAAAAAGCGCACATGACACTGTGACGTAGGCTAGAATCATGGCGGTGGTCAACAACGGTCCAGGCGTGGGATTTCTCTTGTGTAAATATCTTTTCCTTTCTATTGGTAGGTGGCGCAGTGCACTTGTGGCAAGTAAGCAAGCTAGAAGACTGGCACTCTCGCTGGATATCCAGTTACGGAAGCAACACATTAACAAGAGAATTCTGAGTAAAACCAAAGTTACTTTCCCTAGTAACTTGCTACTTTGAAAGTAACGATTAACTTGAAGTAACTGAGTTACTTTTGATAGAAGTAACTAGTAATGTAACTAAGTTACTAATTTAAAGTAACTTACCCAACACTGTTTGCAAGCAACCTCCACATTTAGTCTGTTATAGAAGAAAGATTTGATTTGACTGGTGTGTAGGTTGCCAGAATAAGAATCCATAACAAAAGAGAAAACGAGGAATCTCTGACATTGCTCTTTGTCTATAATATTTAATGTTTATAGTTTGAACTTGAAAAGATTTGTATTTGTTCGACTGTATCCAGCGTATTAATTTACACTGGCCTGGTGCTGACACTGCTACACATCTGTAAAAAAACAAGATTATTTTCACAGTTGGAAGACAAGTGTGAATGTGAATGCATCGGCTCGGATCTCTGTGTTAAAGTCCCAGAGTGACAGCTATATAAGACACTGTGTGTCTGCCTATAGGAACATGATCTGACAATTCATTTGCAGGTCTTCATCACCCTCACAGCATAACAGAGGGGTTGATTATTTAAGTTCTTCCTTTAGAAAAAAGGATCCTTTGCAGGATAAGTGCAATAACACCCTCTTTGAGGCAGCCAGGCTATAGATCATGCTGCTCTGACCTGCCAGCAAGCCCAACAAATGTACAGTAAGAGACTCAGGAAATCACTGCTGCCCCCTCGCTCTTTTTTGCAGCTTGTTAAAAGATGAAATAACTTCATCCATGTGCAGCTTCATATCTCAAGTCCATGCTTTAGAGCTTTTAATGCATTTACTCCCAGATGATACAGCTACATCATAAGTGTATTTTTAAAGTCAGTATAATCCTCTTGTCCAAAATCCAGAAGCAGACACATATAATTGTGTTTTTGTATTCAGCGGGAAAAAAAAACCTCCATCAAGTTGTCATATTGCTAGAGAGCCTTCCCTCATTCTGTACATGCGGTATATGTGTAGAAAAGCCACTAACAGGTCAAAGCTGCACTGCGACACAGACTAGAAAGTCAACTGGATTGGAGATTGGCCTCAGGTGACAGGGCCAGATACTTCTCAGCAGCAGGGGGTTGCAATCCATAATGGAGGACTTGTCAGGACTCAAAAGCGGATTCATAATGATATCTTTGACAACAGAATTCCTGACTGCCAATGAGCCCCTGCCTGACAGTGAGCTGAGCCAAATAAGAAGCCACAGAGGTGCACAAAGTGCCTCCCTGCAAGGAAATGATGTTTTCTCACATTTTTATGGACTCTCAAAACAGCGTCCACGTGATTATTTAAAGATAATGTTGAAAACAAGAGGAAAAACTGAAGCTTTTGAAACAGCTTTCTGGGCAGTTAGAAAAAGTCTTTCATCTTTTAACTCATTCTTTTCTTTTCTGTTCTTTTTTTTTTGCTCCAGAGATGTGTAATAACCCTGTGCTGCTTTCCTTGTGATAACACAGCCCAAGTTCATGGCTCTTTCCTGACATTATTATTACGCAGTGCCAAATTGGATGTGTCTCAGGAGGGAGAGATGACATTCAAATATCCCGTCCAGCTCTATTCATTATGGCCAGTGTAAGTTTTCCTCCAACTGGGAACCAGGTGAGCGACTCTTCTCTCAACTCTCACCTAATCACCTCCCCGGAGAGATCGGGTTTCTGCGGAGATGACGCTGTTGTGCGCATGACATTCAGATTTTTATTTTTTTCAGTCATTAAGGTCAAATCCATTACAAAAAAAGTGACTTTAATGTTCAGTAGAAGCTTTTTATTTGTAACAGGCAGGCAGTTTTGGACAATATCTTCAGGGTATTTTGATGTTTTTTTAATGCGCTTTCCATTATACTTTCAATGGAAATAGGAGCTGGCGACAGCTACTCAATAAATATCCACTTATGTTTTTTCAGGTGGTGTGATATTACCCTAAGGTGCCATAGCAGTTGTGCAAGTTATTGACTCTGTTTAACTGAAGTGCTTTCTTCCGCTGTTACGTCCCCTAAAACTATATTCTCAAACTTGCAAACATGGATGGAATTTCATTTTTCCTGAAAGACTACACGGCATACGTCGCTATTTCGCGTCAATCAAATAAATGACCCAAAGTCGCCCACGCATTTTTAGGTTTTCAATTGCCTTTAAGTGTAATCCCAAAGTGGATGCACTTAGCTCGCATTTCTAAATTAGCGTGTCCCTTTTTTTTTTTAACACAGAAAGGCTCCCTAAAAAAGCAAAGCAGAGGTGGCTGGAATGCACAAGATTCACCCATTTCCTACTGAAAAATTATTGGAGCATGTCCCTCTGGCTAGAAGTATGTTAAGTGGGCTGAGACACTATGTACCAATCATTTGGTGGTAACAAAAGGCAAAGAAAAATGTAAATGGAAGACTGTTTTGACCTCTGGTTTCCGAGGAGAACAAGTGGGATGTAGGTCTGAGAGTAATACTGAAGTGTCTTCAACAGAGAGAATGAACACCATTGCTATTGCCTGGCTGGATTTCTAAGCCTCCTTCCTCCTCTGCATTCTGGAAGTGAGAAATGTGAGAGTTTTGCATGTCAGGTCAGTTTTGGATGTTGCTCTCAAATCCCTGATAATTAAATAAAATATCACAGTACAGATTTGTATAGACACAGAGTCTCACAAAGAGTTTTCATTTATATATGTTATATTATTTAATATCTTCAGAGAATAACATGTACATGTTTGAAGTTGCTTCTCTTGAACTAATTATTTTTAGAAGTAATTATAAGTGTCCTGTATTAACCTAATAAGCAGCGGCTCGACTGAGAATTTATTTCACTTGTTCAGTTATTTTCATTTTAATTATCCTGATTTTTTTTCAGTGATGCAAAACTTTTTATTTAATCATAGTCCAGGGTTCGTATGTGTGCTTGAAATCCTTGAAAATGCTTGGATTTTAATGTTGTCTTTTCAAGGTTTGAAAAGTGCTTGAATTTCAGATGTGGTGCTTAAAAGTGCTTGAAAGTGTAACTGTATTTCATTCACCACAAATCACTATCTGATTGAACAGTTTTCTTATCAGATAGAGAAATAAAATGAGTCGCAAAATGTAGAGGCAAAATTTCCCCGCCTGGCTTCCTTGCGCCTCTGTCTGTTTCAACGTGTGACCCCGCCCCTCCCTCGGACAGTCGGGGATGAGTGCGCTAACATACCTTTAGGTTGTTGTTTTAATGAGTGTTTGATGGGAAACAACAATGGCGGAGTTTGCGCTCTCCAGTCGCATTATAGGTGAGTCCTAGTAAATAATTTTCCAGTATGTGTACGTTACACATGCTATTTTTAAAAAATTATGATTATTATTTTGCTATCAAACTCGCTGGAGAAATGATTGAAATGCACTGAGTGTGATGCAGTATGGCAGCGCTATTATGGAATATGCTGTGAACTTAGCTAACATTACTTAGCAGTGATATGAGTTAATTTACTCAAGTGAAAGCTTTAAACATTAGCCCGATACATAACTAGCTAACTTAAGGCTTTCTGGTTAACCCTCTGGGGTCGACGGACCCAGAGTCTCCATTTCAACTTGGGTCGAACGTGCGGACTTCAAACTATATACCAGTGTTTAAATTGTGTTGATAGGCCACGTAAAACCGGTGTTTTTTGTTTTTAATAAAACAGTGGCGTTTCCTCCGGGAAGAAACGGCAAAAACGGCGTTTTCTAAGGAGAGCGCTAGCAAACACGCTATGCTTGTGAGTGAAAAACAACAGTCATTGGTGAAAAAAAGAAAAAACACTCCTTCCCTATTGGTGGAAAAATGTACCATGTCGACCAATCAAAAAAATGATATGGCAACATGTGGCATTTGGTTGTTTGGGAAGAGAGGGAAGTTTTAGGAGTGAGCGAAAGAGAGAGAGAGAGACAGTTTTGATGCATGAGAAATTTGTGACGTTTACCGTGTTTGGAGTCTCAAGTTAGTGTGTTGTTTTGTGTAGTTAGTGTGTAGTGTAGTTGTTGTTTTGTGTTGTGTGTCAGTTCTACTAGTGAATGTGACAGTTGCTGCAAAAAAGCCACCAAAGGCAGATTGCAGTGTAAACGCTGAGTGACACAGATGCTGTCAGATCTGCAGGTTTATCCCTGTGCTGTTCTCATCTGTGTTATAGTGGACACAAACTATTTTTTGGAGTTGCATAAAAAATTTTTGTGCCTTCTTATTTGATGCAGAGCACCTGATTGTTCTGTAAATAGTTTTAAACGGTTATATGAAAAACGTCTGAGCCTTGGCTGCATTTTTAGGTAAATAGTACCATATAACTTTGTTGTTTGCGAAACTTGTGCATATTTTTGGTTAAGACAGCCCGTCAGCGTCTCTTCTTCCTCAGAAGACTTAGAGACTTCCATCTGCCGCTGAAGGTGCTCAAGAACTTTTACTCCTGCACCATCGAGAGCGTCCTGACGGCAAACATCTGCACCTGGTTTGGGAACAGCACCAAGCAGGACAGACGAGATCTGCAAAGAGTGGTGCGCTCAGCCGAACGCATCATTCAATCAGAGCGCCCTGACCTGCTGTCCATCTACACCAAGCGGTGCAAGTCCAAAGCTAGGAAGATTATGATGATTGACCTCTCCCATCTCAACAATGGACTCTTCTCACTGTTGAGGTCTGGGAAGCGCTTCCGCTCCCTTAAGGCCAAAACAGAGAGAATGAGGAGGAGCTTCTTCCCCAGGCTATTCGGGCCCTGAACCAGGTGTAGGACTGGACTCTCACACACATCACCACACGCACCACCACACATTTCCTATAATCCTATATTCCTATTCCTATAATTTCTAATCTTTATAATCTTTATAATCTCTTCTGCTATTTGCACATTCTTTACTGTAAATTCCTAAGTTAATTTGTAAATTTTGTAGTAAACTGTAAATTGTAAATATTGTAAAACTTTTCTTCTGTCATTTAATGGTCGGGCATTGTACAGCTACAAGCATTTCACCCCCATGTCATACTGTTTATGGGTGTGTGTGTGTGTGACAAATAAAATTTGAATTTGAATTTGAATTTTTAAAAATGTACAATTTCTATTTGCATTTCAAGTTATGAAAATGATTCGTTAAACATGCTTGTGCTTTTTACAGTCAAAAATATCACTTTCTACTCATGATTTAAATTTTGTCTCAATTTAGATAAATTGTGCTGATACAGTTTGTCAAAATGAGAAAATAACAGATTGGCAAGTGTGGTGGGGCGTGGTTTGCGGTGCCGTGCAGGGAGGGCGGACGCACCTACACGGCATCCTTAATCACGCCCGCCTAGTTAAAAACACGGGGACTCAGGGGTTTGGGGTGTTGTGGTGTGACGTGAATTAAATAAAGATGACTCTGAACGTTGCTCCGTGGTCCCGCCGTGCCTTATTCACGCCACAGCAAGATAAACAGTTTTTAAAGGTGAAATATAGAGGCCAAATCAAAAGTAGCCAAAAACGGCCAATTATAACCTGGACACCAGCTTTTTGGAGTATTTGAAATAATGGTAATATGAGGGAGCGATCCATATGGTCACAAAGAATAGCCACTTGTTTCTGTGCTACCAAAGTTCCCCGGCTTTCATTCAAAATGTGTTTATCGTCAGCACCTGCAAATTAAACTACTTAAAACGCATAAATAAATAAATAAATAAATAAACTTCTAAAGAAAAACCCAAAAAACAAAACAAAACTCATAAATGTCTTCAAGCTCACACTGAGGCCTGTGGAGCACTATCAGCCACAGAGACAGTTCACACATTTATATGTGTTTATATATGAATATTTCACACTTTAAGGCTGCCTGTTTATTTAAGGGAGATGAACAAAATACATTGGATTTGTACATAATAATATCACAGATGATAAATTCAATAGATTTTAAGTAGATGCTTGTGCATTCTTAGTCTTATATGTTGAATTGAACTATGTGATCTGTTCAAAGCCTCCCAGTCAGTGCTGTTCTGCAGTCTGACTGTACATGATGTTATTAGCACAAACATTTTAAAAGTGATCATTTAGGACTTCAGCAATAATACAGGCAGCAATGTAGTTAGCAATAAAACAGTTTTATTGGGAATTAACTTAAAAAACAAACAAACATCTGTCTCCTATTTTTTGTCACACAGGAAAGAAGCATCAATATCTGATGAGAAGACTTATTTATTTCTTTTTCTTTTTTTGGGGGGGGGGTCAACAGGAGAAGAATATCTCTAACAGGTTGATTTGTTCACATTGTCACATCTTAAATGTTAAGTGAAATGTGCATTTTGAGTTTTTACACTATGTATATAAGGCAACCATTTCCTTTTGCAGTATTTTTGTGTGGTTCATTTTTCTATTTCTTGACAAAAGGTGAGCAAAGGTGTTTAAGTTCACCTAGGATGGTTTGTTTTAATTTTCACATGGTCTTACTGAGGTGATGCGAATTGAAACATGCATTCTTTTGGGGGGGCGCATGTGCTGGAAAAGCTTGAAAAGGGACGTTGAAAGTGCTTAAAAAGTGCTTGAATTTGACCCTGAAAAAGGCGTATGAACCCTGATAGTCGACAAACTTGGGGATGCCGCTCAATGTAAAGCTTTTATTTCTGCTGTGGGTTTGGATTCCAAGGTGCTTTGCCTCTAATAGCAATAGTACATAATGTCAACTTTTTTTCCCCAGGGTATCAATGTACACATCCTGCAGTGTTAACATCATCCGTTCATCAGTTCTTTATTTGATCCCAATCACAGTAAAGGGGATTAATGTTCCTTCCAGCTGCTCGGCAAACTTTCTTCTCTGCCTGTCCATCTATCACCATTCAGACGACGAAGATCTGAATGACTCAAACTGTGCTCATCAGAAACTTCTTCAGTTATTACCTTAAAGCACAAAAGCTAACTTAACTTATCAGCTATATGCAGAGGAATGTATATAGCTGATATAGTTAGCCCCCGCAGGATTAAGACAAAAAAAAATGTATTTCTGACTTCTTCCTCTTTCTGTTTCTTTGCTGTTTTGTTTACAGCTATTATTCACAGCTATACTTGAACTTTCTTGGAAGATAAGACGGCAGTTTGCAACATGCAAACGTAGGCTTTTTTATTTTCCTCACTTTGGGAACTGTGTACTTTTACTTTACTGCATTCGAGAGATAAATATTCTACATTTTGCTCGGACACAAGCTCTGTACATTGTTTCTTTAAAGAGTGAAATCTGACGCACTTTACTTCACATAATATGATGTTATCATTCTAGATGTAAAAACCCAAGGGCATTTTCCATGGAAATTAGCCTGAGCCAGTCTACCTTTCTCTCATACTGGGATATATGCGGAACAGTCTATATACAGAGTGTAATACACTCGGTATCAATTCTCCCATTTTCTTCTGTTTAAGGTCACGGGGAAGGTGGGTAAGGTGTGCAACATCTAGTGGGATAGTGAGAGACAACTATTCACACATATGGCCAATTAAGAATCACCCAATAACCAAATAACCACCCTGTGCTTATCTCTGCACAGGGTGAGAACGCCACACAAGGGGAACAAAGGCCTTAGCTGACCAGCGGATTTTTACCAAGGACCTTTTTTGTTGTGACATGGCCGTGTTAATCACTGCACTATTTTTGTGTATGCATATATAAGCTTGTACTACATTCTTATGATTCTACTTACACCTGGATTTGAGAATTTCAAGACACTGTAGATTAAGACTGTGGAAAAACCATATACAACACTGATTAGGAGTGGTATAAGAGAAGCATTACTTTGCAATAAATACTTTTAAAGTTGACAATAGTAATTTTTATCTTGATGTGAAATGTAATTATACTATTCAAAATCAAATCAAATCAAAATCAAATCACTTTTTATTGTCACATCACATGTGCAGGCACACTGGCACAGCACATGCGAGTGAAATTCTTGTGTGCGAGCCCCACAAGCAACAGAGATGTGCAAACACAACAACACAAACGAGCAAAATACAAGAATGGCCAACCTGAAACTAATAAATATATGTACAATATATAATAGTGTATGCATTTCTGGATGTGTATACTAAATATTTTCCTACGTGTGTGTGTGTGTGTGTGTGTGTGTGTGTGTGTGTATACACATTTTTACAAATTAAATAGTAAAAAAAATAAAATAAAATAATAATAATAATAATAAAATATATAAAATATACAGAGTTGAATATGTGCAAAACAAGTGGCATTTATATACAGTGTGGAGTGCATAATGTTGAAGTTCCAGTAGTGAAGCTGAGGTGTCTATGACGTGTTCAGCAGTCTGATGGCCTGATGGAAAAAGCTGTCTCTCAGTCTGCTGGTACGGGACCGGATGCTGCAGAACCTCCTTCCTGATGGAAGCAGTCTGAACAGTTTATGGCTGGGGTGACTTTTATTCCTAAAATCAATAAAGTGAATTAATAGACCAGGATCTAGTATCTGTTATGTTTTACACCTACTCTACAATTTTCCCAACTGCAATCATATCTAAGCACCTAACGCTAAGCCGTCTCCGGAGAGGAACATTCCACTGCAGGAGATTTTATTGCTTTGCAGGTGTCACAGCCTAGCAGAAGCACACGTGTTCGACATAAAAACGACCCTGGAAATTCTCGCCATAATTCTAAAAAATCTGTGGTTATAAGATGGTCCCCCAGCCACGCTCACCCGGTGACCTCGGGCGTTGTTGGTGATGAAAAGAAGCGGCCCGGTCTGTCATCTCCAAAATAAATCCCTGTGTTCCAATGTGCCCCAGCAGCAGACTCACGCCGCCTTTTAATAAAACACACGCGCACGTCCGCACAAACATTGCACACGGGGTCTCGAGGTGATAACAGGATTTTATAAGTATTGATTTACACGAGTAATTTGAGGCCATCCTACATACTGTGCATCAAAAGTCTCTGACATCGGTGCTATCTGTTTGAAATAAGGCGATCTATCACGGCACAGAAGAAAAAATGAAAGCTGAAAAGACTGGAGAAAACACTGCAGCTGAGGATTCATTAAGCTTTGATTTTTTTATGCAGTTTCCTCCTTTTTTTCAGTCACAGCAGCCACTATTCTCCTGAGAGCCTCTCCGCTGACGCTCTGTTTGTCATTTAAGCTAATGAAATTAATCTCAAAGTCATCATATCTTCTGCAGTTTGTTTACCTTCAAATGTACACAACCTTTTTCCTTCAGCACCCACTGCACCTTTGGCACAAACTACAGCAACATCACGTAATTCCACAGAGTTCCCTTTCAAAGGGAGCAGCCTATTTCATATTTATACCTAGTGAAGAGCGAGGTGTACTTTGCTGCGCTTTTGAGCGAGAGATTTCCCTAGCCTCTCACAAAAATGCTGCCACTTTTTAAACATTCAAGTCATGGTTTGCTAAGGTGCCTGCTGTCAATTTTATTTATAAACCTCCCTGGCTTGTTCTTTCATTCAGGCAGAGGCTCTACCACACCCTCCATCCACCACTCGTCTATTGGCATGAGAGATGAAGACACCACCTACGAGGCGTTCTCAAAGGCAAAGGGTAAACACGGCTCACGACGGCACTTAATGCAATCACTGGGCAAAGAAACACATGCCTCAGCAACATAGAGCTTCGAAGCTCTGTGAGGTGTTAAGGTGAATGAAAATGTCTCGCTACATCCTGTGATTTTAGAAGTGTGTAATTCTTCCAGATCCACATTCCAGAGATTACCCCCCCTGCTCCCTCGGCCCAGTATTTGCCTCTCATACCGCACGAGGCAAGGCTGGGAGGGCGTGATGGCTCCCTGGCTGTACGTCAGACAATAGACTATGTAACTCACAAACCACGGTGATGGTTCCCTGTGCAGGAAGGCAAGATAGAGAGAAGCCCCCATAAAACAGATAGATACCCCGGAGAATGCCAGAGGAACACTCAGAGTGTGGGATTTTAATGACATAATGAGGGCAGTTGCATGCATTTCCTATTAATTTGCTGTTTCACTTTATGCGAGAAGAATAACAGCAACCATGCGAGTGTGTGAGACTGAAGTAAAGATGTATTGCACAGTGGTGGTCATCACAGAGGATCTTGTTAGGCTAATATGAATTGTACTTTTATGAACCCTGCTATTCTCAGTGGTGCCGTTTTATACCTTTGCAACCAAAGTTGTTTTGCTGCTTCTTTCTGTGTCTAATAATAATGTTTCCACAGGCCTCGATGAAAAATGGACAGGTGGAGGATGCCCATCTCTCTCTCTCTTTTGGTAAACCTTTAAGATTTATGCTGCCTTAAGAACTTAGGATAAATCGGTCTACATCTTAAAGTATAACAAGAACATGCATGATAACAGTAGCAGCAGAGTATAGTGGACTGTGCAGTTCTATAAAAAGTAAAGTGCACCCTTTGATTCAGTAGCTTGTAGAAAAACCTGTAGCAGCAATAATCTGAAGCGATAGTTTTCTATATGACTGTATCAGTCTCTCACATAGTCTTGGAGGAATTTAGCCCCACACTGCTTTACAATGTTGTTCCAGTTTATTGAGATTTTTTTTATGCATACCTCGTTTAAGGTGCCAACACACTAGAAAGGCCTTTGACTGGCTCATTGAAATACCTCGATTTTGCTGTTTTTCTTCAGATCTTTGTCCTGTTGCATGGCACAGTTTCTGCCCAGCTTTAGCTCTCAGACAAATGGCCTCATGTTTGACTGTAGTATACTTCGGTATACAGAGAAGTTCCTGGTTTATTCAGTCACTGCAAGATCTCCAAGTCATGTAGCTGCAAAATAAGCCCAAATGAACAGTCTTCCATCGGATATGTCTTAATATTGTGCTGATACACTTTGGCTTTCACTTAGTGTGATGCACTTTTCTGTCTGTTCCAATGCTGACGTCTTTTAGTACCTGCTCAATTCATCAAAATATCACATATTTCCATAAGTGCTCTAACGTTTTCGGAGAGTTTATTTCTCGATCAAGTAACGAGGACAACGATGTGACCGTTTCAGGAGATGATAAAATATTTCTTAACACCCCGACAGCTTGCTGAAGAATTCGAGTTTCTTCTCCCCCCTCCATGCTATCAGACCCTTGAAAGTGACCCGCGCGTGCTTCTCAGCCAATCACAGCGGTAGAGACACCCAGCCTTCCGTTTCCATTAAACTTCCGTTTCCACTATACTCTTTCATTCACATACATTATTCTCTTGCATACATATATTTTCTTCAGACATGTATGCATTCTCTTCTTACATGCATATATTATTTGTGAGATTAAATGCATATTGAATGCATGTAAATGGGAGCAAAATGTAGGAATGCATAAATGAAAATGCATGTATGTTAGAGTGCAAATGTGTAAATATGTACATTAAAATACATGTATAAGAGAGCACAATATTGCAATGTGTATGTTAAATATGTGTAAACATGAGAATAAAAATATCTATAAAAATTAAAATAAATCTATGTGTGTGAGTGAAAGTATATGTATGTGAAAGAAGAATGTATGTGTGTGAGAGTGAAAGAATGAATTTTGGCTTGTACGGCCCCTCATAGTATCATGTTAACACACAACTGAATCACTGAACACTCCAGACCTGCAGACTATCAAAACGTTTGTGCCTTTATAGCCACGCTTGCGGATGCTCAGTTAATCAGTCCCCCTTGATCAGAGGCACCATCCTTACCCTCTGAATTCCTATATCAGGAGTAACTGTGTACACAGTAGATTGTATAAATGAAGTATATTTTAATCTCACATTAACGTCAATACACCCAACGGTAACGTGATCCATTATGTTTTGTCCTAATCCAAGTTGGTTGCCATGTCATAACATTAATGTGGAAGCAAGCATGAGCCTCAGTTGCCCTAACTAGGTCACCAGAACGACTGTACAAGAATAATAATAATGGATTGCATTTATATAGCGCTTTTCTAGGCACCCAAAGCGCTTCACAATTCCACCATTCATTCACTCTCACATTCACACACTGGTGCAGGCAAACCACAGTTGTAGCCACAGCTGCCCAGGGGCAGACTGACAGAAGCGAGGCTGCCATATCGCGCCATCGGCCCCTCTGGCCAACACCAGTGTTGTTCAAGTTACTTGAAAAAAGTAATCAGTAACTAATTACTGATTACTTCCCCCAAAAAAGTAACCCCATTACTTTACTGATTACTTATTTTCAAAATTAATTAATTACTTAGTTAGTTAGTTACTTTTTAAAAACACGATTTACAACCTGAATAGGTGATAAAGTGATAGATCTTCAGCCCAATTTTACTTTTTCTGCATAATCCATCATACAAAATGTAATCAAATGGAAAAGTCTCTTTTTTTAACTTGTTTTATTAGTTTTAATCTTTTAACTTTATGCATCAAGCAAAAATTTAATTATATGCAACATTCTCTGACTGGAAGAAATTTGTTTAACATTTAAACCTATTTTCTGCACATTCCAGCACATAAAATAAAATATTTTTTGTGTTTACACTCACTCTTTCAAATAGATGCAAGTAAAACACAGCAGAAAATAAATAAAGTCAAAGACTCAGCGATCCTGTTGCTCTATTTTCACCTGTATAGCAGGAGTGGGGGTAGGCAGAGGTTTGCCCTGGTGCAGGTGTGCCGCAGCGGTCAGTTGAAGGATCCGCGAGTCTCTCTTTCCCATTACGTGGTAGCGCACTCGGTGCTTGCTTGGAAGTTTAGGGGGTTTTTTTCGCTGTAAAAAGAAGTTTTCTTCCCACGCAGTGAACAGCGGACACTAATGTTTTTGTCACTTTTTACGGAATCAAACTCAAAGTAAGGTCAGTACTTCCACGCTTTAAACGCTGCACGCTCATACTCTCTCCCGCATTCGATATATGATCCATTGTTGATCTGCACACAGCTGTTGCCACGAACGTCGCACTCGCTTACGTCATTGTCATGAGACATTCTCGCAAAAACATCACGGTTTTAGTAACGCAGCGTTCTTACGGGAAAGTAACGGTAATGTAATTACCGTTTTTGCAATAGTAATCCCTTACTTTACTCGTTACTTCAAAAAACATAATCGGATTACAGTAACGCGTTACTGCCCATCTCTGGTAGGCGGTAGGGTAAAGTGTCTTGCCCAAGGACACAATGACCAGAAGAGAGAGAGCTTGGGGATCAAACCAGCAACCTTCCGGTTACACATGAGCTTCCCAACCACTTGAACCACGGTCACCCCCGTAAGTCTAACAAAAGTAGAGCAGAGTGAGTTCAATTAGTACAAAGTTAGTTCCCTTTCTTTCCTCGTGCTTAACCTTCACACTGTTTGCTTCTGCATCGGATATATGCTGTGCAATAAATAAGACGTCACTGAACAAATACATTAAAAGTGAATAGCTGATTAGATGGCTTACATCTTAAGAATGGTCGCTTTGATATATTGCAAGCTTAAGTATTGCTATTGAAGAAAAAGCTCTTGTGGCATTATAACTACTGCACTTTATCCCTCCTCGGCTCAAGATTGTGAAATTTCAACTATGTCAAACATATTAGTCGTAAGTGTTCCTGAGTCAGTGTCGGGAAACACTACATAACCCACCAGCCCAGACTCTAAACTATATTTCTGCAATATTGTTGGTGGGAAGATATTAATTATGTAAGACATATCACTTTCAAAGTTCAAACAACATCTTTCTCTTGTTGGAGCCCTTCTGGACTAATTCAGTCAGATTTCCAAGTAACTATCAGAGGTGTATTTTTTCTTTATTTAGTGCTCTATGTACAGTGTATGTACCACATGCAGTAATATGGTTCTAATAGTTAAGGTTTAAGGTTATGGATTTAGGTAAATTAATTTAAGCAATATAGTTTCCAACAAATGTGACTAAAAGCCTGTCCAGTATCAGTTAAAGCTGGGCTGAGTGATACCGTTCTGGCTTGACTGATTACATAAAATGTAAATTAACAACTTTTCAGAATATTATTATGAAATCAGAATATTTGATCAGAATTAACTACAGTGTAGAAAATTTGCATAGAAAGCACAAATTTTGGGCTTACGTGCCGTCACATGATAAATCTGAACATGTTTCTATTCTGAGAAACTGTTTTGCAAAAGCAGCGAAACGCCTGTTTGACTATTTTGACCCTTTGCTTACATTTACATTTATTCAATGTAACTAAAGTAAGGTTTCTCATTAGGATCCTATTACTGGATCATATTTACTGATTCATTAATGTGTATATCACTGCAATGTTGCAGGTGGGGATGGTTGCTTTTACATTAATGAAATACATTAGGGTTTCTGTCTTTATCTACGTGGGCGATCCCAAAAGTAAGGTCTCCAAATCTATGGTGACGTAGGGAAACTGTTCTTACGGCTGTTGGCCACATTGTTGTGACTGGTGCTTCCTCCACTCCCAAACAAGTATGTGCAGCTTCACTGGGATGCTCAATCTTGGCTTGGCAGCCCTATGAAAATTGAGCTCCCGTTGAACGCTACCGCCAAGTGTGAAGTTCGTGCCTTTAAAGTGATGTAAATACTATAGAAAAGAAATGGTTGTTTGTATTTCTAAACATATAGGAGGTCTTACTTTTGGGATTGCCCTCATATAATGACATCATTTAATATTAGATTTAGATTCAAAAATATGCAAAGTAAGCAAAACCTTTGAAATAAATGACGCTGAATACAAAGTGTAATATCTTCATCATAAATTTTATCGGGTAGAAATGGAAAGTAGCATAACATAGTAATATTTAAATAAACTTTAAGCATGGGGGTACCAGGTTTGTTATTCATGTGGAAAGCACCTTTGGACCCTGATTGTTCAGTGGATTCAAATGTAGTTGCACCCCTGCACCTCCTCAAAGAAAACAATGCAGGAGCCTAATCTACTTCCAAAGGAAACGTTGGCGAGTCATGTGTTTTGTCATACCAGGTGTATGGCATGTTCAGTCAGAAATCTGCTGTAAGGAGGTTTTGCTATGAGTTCCAGGTTGAACAACAGGTTTTCATGAAATGGTGTAAAACACTGTGGGCAACAGGGTCACACTTCAGGCGCAACCATGAATCAGCAGTAAACCCTGCTGTATGTAAAACAACTACCTTTGGTTCAATACTTGTGTAAAATAACAGCGTGGTTGACACACTGCCATTCATATTTCCAAATTCATTTTTTTCAGTTGCTCTTTACTTGAGGTATTTTTGTGCACCTTTTTCTTTGAAATAGGCTCAAATTATTTTATTAGATTCAAGTCAGGTGACACTTTTCTAGGACATAGTTATTGTTCTTTCTTTTCTTTCTTTCTTTTTTTCCTTTTCTTTTTTTTGTTGTTGAAAATATTAAATAATCTTCACCAGTGTGCTATGGAATGTAATCATAGAATATATGGTGCCATCTATAACTGTCATCTCCCCAACTCCTTTTGCAATCACACAGCCCTTTATGATCACACTCCCACCTGTGTGCTTCAGTGTGGGGTCTATGAATTCACTGTGGTCAAGCTGGACAGGCTCACATAACTCTGCTGGACCCCATTTGGACAGAACACATTTGACTTGGTCTTATCTGGCCAAAGAGTGTATCCTGATATTCATGTTTGTAAGAAAGTTTTATGTTACAGTTATGTATGTGTGAGGAAAATAAAGGTAAAAAATCCTTACTTTTTAATTTTATTTGTTTATTTATTTTATAGAGGCCTTTGCACTTGTTTGAGTGGTCACAGAAATTAAAGCACTTGTCACTAATCTGATTGGGTTTTTTTTTTTCAAGTAGAGCACTCACATTAGTGCAGCCTCCATGGCCCAGATTTATAGAACTTTATTCGTCCCATACTATTTTATAGTTTTACAGCCAAGTTTTATCAGTCAGAATCGTCTGGCTTTTCCACCATGCAGATGGACAACGGTCATATTGAAGAGTGTACTCAGTTAAATATCAGCTATCATAGATTTTCTAAACTCTGTCAGAAAGTAGAAACCGTGAATGCACCTCTAGATGATATAAGCAAAAAACCAAAACACAATATCAAACATGGTTAACACTTTTTTTTTTTTTTTACATATTAAAAAAAATCAGTTCTTAGTACTGTTGGCACACACCAACACCAAAAAGGGTTCAGATCTACTGGCACCTGTTTGTGTGGCTTCCTCCCACAGTCCAAAGACATTGATGTTAGGTTCGCTGCAGACTGTAAGTTGACTGTAGGTGTGGATGCAAGTATAAATGGCTGACTGACTCTGTGTGACATTGGTGTCCCATCCTGGGTTAACTCCAGCTCACACCCTATGATAGCTGAGATAAGTTCCAACCAAACCAGGACCCTAAACTGGAAGAATAAAAAAGATGGAAATTGTTATTTATTGTCAGTTTCAGGTCAATAAAATTTATTTTTGAGACTTCAAAATTAACAGTTTATGGACTTTTAATATTTGTAACCTTGACTGACTATTGCAGTTGTTTTAATCTATTTACATCCTTCATTACACACACACACACATCACACCCCAAAAAAATTAAAAACCATAAACATGAAAACAACTATGAAAGAGACTTAAAACAATCTGTGCTTAAGCTTCACAGAGTTAAAAGGTTAATACCTATACACATTCACAGTATGTATTTTGTATTTAGAGAACCTTATATTACATAAGTTTAACTTTACAACAGTTGAGTGTTCCAGCCTGTTAAAATAAAACTGCTGTATAAGCAGTTTTGAGAAAATAGACAATCTGGATATGATATAGGCAGATCCCATTGCAGCTTGAGTGTTCTTGTACTGAAGGGCCATCTATAAATTGTTTTGGCCTCAACTGCCAGACACGTTTTTGAGTCTCTGAAAATACAGGGAGTGCAGAATTATTAGGCAAATGAGTATTTTGTCCACATCATCCTCTTCATGCATGTTGTCTTACTCCAAGCTGTATAGGCTCTAAAGCCTACTACCAATTAAGCATATTAGGTGATGTGCATCTCTGTAATGAGAAGGGGTGTGGTCTAATGACATCAACACCCTATATCAGGTGTGCATAATTATTAGGCAACGTCCTTTCCTTTGGCAAAATGGGTCAAAAGGAGGACTTGACAGGCTCAGAAAAGTCAAAAATAGTGAGATATCTTGCAGAGGGATGCAGCAGTCTCAAAATTGCAAAGCTTCTGAAGCGTGATCATCGAACAATCAAGCGTTTCATTCAAAATAGTCAACAGGGTCGCAAGAAGCGTGTGGAAAAACCAAGGTGCAAAATAACTGCCCATGAACTGAGAAAAGTCAAGCGTGCAGCTGCCAAGATGCCACTTGCCACCAGTTTGGCCATATTTCAGAGCTGCAACATCACTGGAGTGCCCAAAAGCACAAGGTGTGCAATACTCAGAGACATGGCCAAGGTAAGAAAGGCTGAAAGACGACCACCACTGAACAAGACACACAAGCTGAAACGTCAAGACTGGGCCAAGAAATATCTCAAGACTGGTTTTTCTAAGGTTTTATGGACTGATGAAATGAGAGTGAGTCTTGATGGGCCAGATGGATGGGCCCGTGGCTGGATTGGTAAAGGGCAGAGAGCTCCAGTCCCACTCAGACGCCAGCAAGGTGGAGGTGGAGTACTGGTTTGGGCTGGTATCATCAAAGATGAGCTTGTGGGGCCTTTTCGGGTTGAGGATGGAGTCAAGCTCAACTCCCAGTCCTACTGCCAGTTTCTGGAAGACACCTTCTTCAAGCAGTGGTACAGGAAGAAGTCTGCATCCTTCAAGAAAAACATGATTTTCATGCAGGACAATGCTCCATCACACGCGTCCAAGTACTCCACAGCGTGGCTGGCAAGAAAGGGTATAAAAGAAGAAAAACTAATGACATGGCCTCCTTGTTCACCTGATCTGAACCCCATTGAGAACCTGTGGTCCATCATCAAATGTGAGATTTACGAGGAGGGAAAACAGTACACCTCTCTGAACAGTGTCTGGGAGGCTGTGGTTGCTGCTGCACGCAATGTTGATGGTGAACAGATCAAAACACTGACAGAATCCATGGATGGCAGGCTTTTGAGTGTCCTTGCAAAGAAAGGTGGCTATATTGGTCGCTGATTTGTTTTTGAATGTCAGAAATGTATATTTGTGAATGTGGAGATGTTATATTGGTTTCACTGGTAAAAATAAATAATTGAAATGGGTATATATTTGTTTTTTGTTAAGTTGCCTAATAATTATGCACAGTAATAGTCACCTGCACACACAGATATCCCCCTAAAATAGCTAAAACTAAAAACTACTTCCAAAAACATTCAGCTTTGATATTAATGAGTGTTTTGGGTTCATTGAGAACATGGTTGTTGTTCAATAATAAAATTATTCCTCAAAAATACAACTTGCCTAATAATTCTGGACTCCCTGTATACTGAAGTTAAGCATGGCAAGTCATTTGAAGAACATAAACCTTGACAGGGAAGTTGGTGCATTTTGTGCATGATTAACGATCAAAATTGGATAAATGAATAAATAAACAAGCGTATAAATGCATTGAAATATCATGCAAATCGATATTAACTCAGCTTGGTAGGACATTAAACACACTCCAGGTGTCCCAACAAAGGTAAAGCTGATGTAGTTATTGTCCAATATTCTAAAGTTTGATATGTTCCGAATGTCATCAGAGCTTCATCAGTTTCTGCTGCTGGATGTGCAGGAACACTGAGCATCATTCTGCAATGAGAACCTTTTCTTTCAGAGTCTATGCTCAAAAGCTACATTTGGGGTGATGTGAGTAAACTAGGGGGTTTCAATCAGCAGGCAAGAGATGTTTCTCAGTGTTACAGCTTCATTTGTTGTGTGCTAACCAAGTCTGAACAGGACAGAGAGCTAATTGAAGAGAAGGCTTTAAAAGTAAATATGCTGCCTTGAAAAATGTTGATGACAACATGAAAGAGTCTTATGATTAAGCGGCACTGCGATGTGAAGTTTTGTGTAACAAGGTGGTTGACATTCACTGACACGTTCAGATTGCATTTACATTAAAGCTTTAGCATTTCCAACATTTACTTTTTTAAGACAATGCTATTCACAGAGAAATACTGAACAGGAAAAGATAAAATTCCTACTTCTTTGCCTTTATTTGATTAGGAAATCAAATTTCTCTCAGAGCCAAACTCAGTTAAGGAGTGAAACATACAAAGTAGACAAATCAATAAGAATCTACAATCATGATAACTTCTCAATTCACTTTTATTTATATGGCACCAAATCACGACAACAGTTGCATCAAGACGCTTTATATTGTAAGGTAATCAGTCAATGGGATTGATAGGTGTCTTTAACAATCATTGCTAATACCATCATAATCTCGAGCTTTATTTACACTTTACACAACGAATCCACATTTTCATAATTTTCATAGTTATATTCTCTGAAGAATCAAAGACTTTACTTTCTGGATGTGGAAAGAATGGAAGTGAAAAAAATTAATTTAAATTGAAAAAAACCCTCATACATACAAAACATTGTGGCATGTTGGGAGCAGCTAGTTATCTCCCATCATGCCTCGGGAACATGTGTTGGCAATTAAGATGATTAAACTGTGTATTTACATTAGTTTTGGCTACGTAACTCTTATGACCGTTCCTGTATTCCGGTGTAAATTCACTAATAGTTGTTGTTTAGAAAGAGACATTACACCACGAGTGAGTTCATGTGTGGAGTTATTGAGCCTCTGAAGCACGATGGACTTATTGCTAAAGGGCTCCCTCTTACTTGGGGTGGAATAGCAGTTCAAGCTTTGTGTGAGTTCTGTGTTGCAAGCTTTTGGTCCATCATCTCACTTTTGCTTTTACCAGCTTCATTTACCGTTGTTTCAGCTTCAGGTCAGGCACATAGCTATCATGGAGCTGTCACACACAACACAACGTAAATGTCTTCATCATGTTTCTTTAGGATAATATTGGTAACATCATTCTAACTAGCCACAGGCTCACTAAATTATCAATGAAGTAAGACATTTTATGTACTAGTAAGACAAATGTTATAAGTAAAGCATTATAACTGCCATTTTCAGGAGAAGTTGGTGGTTGGAGTAATTTAAGTTGTATGAGTTGCTGCACTTCTGTCCCATTGACCTGTTTGTTCAAACTCAACTGGACAATCGAGGGCGCAGCTCTGTTATGCTCACCAATGACCAAAGCTGGTCACACTGAAAGGCAAGCAAGCACCTGATCAGCAAAAGTAGAGCCCCAACACCAAAAAATGTTGGGAAACTGTTGATGGATGGATGGAAACTGTATATAATTAAAAAACAGAATCCAATAATATGCAAATATGACAAACCCATATTATATCCACCATAGAACATAGAGAACACTTGTTTAAACTGAGACGAAAAATATAGCAACAAGAAATCTCAAAAAAAATATTGGGATAGGCTCTTGTTTACCACCTTGAGCATCTCCTCTATTTTTAACAACAGGCCATAAACATCTAAGGAACTGAGGAGAGCAGCTGCTGGACTTTTGGGAGAGGGATGTTTCGCTGTTCTCACCTGATAGTGGATTCTAGCTGCTCAACAATGTCTGCTTTGTTGTATTTTTTAATCTCATGATGCTCCAAATGTTTTAACTGGTGAAATGTTGGTACTGGAGAAGTTCAGCACCTGGACTTTTCCCCACAATGCTGTTGTAGTAGATACAATATGTGTTTTAACCAGGGGCGATTCTAGGATTAGAGCTTTGGAGGTGCTGAGCACCCAGAGAGCTGCCCAGCCAGGCAAGATAAATCATATGATTCTTAAATTCATAAAGTCTCTCTGTGCCTGGTCCTCGTCTCAAAACATGACATCACTGTTTTGTACATTTTAACACAATTTAATACCACATTTGTGAAAGAAAAGCAGAACACTTTTTTGAAAAGTCTGTAACAAAACCATCAAATCTGATAAAGGTTATTTAAATGCTGCAAAAGAAGAATGGATTGGAATAAAAAAAATACATATCCTAACCTTAATTACTGGGGGAGAATAATGAATGATGCTCTTAGTAAAAAGTAAACTGAGTGCATTTTTTGGACAGAGATTCACTTTTAATGTGTATGTATAATATAATACAAATACATTAAAAAAAAACTCCCAAAACAGAATAAATTATTACAAATAAAAATCTTTACTGCAGATACTAATTTTGTGTTGTAAGATTTAGGAGTTTCATGCTTTCATAGTGGTACTTGGGAGAGCTTGACATCTTTTCAGGTGTACTGTAAAAAGTTTGAGAAACACTGATAAGTGTATGTGTGCTTTTGGAAAACATTTAAAGCTGCTGTACAGAATCTTTGAAATAAGCTTAAAACATTTTTAGAATATAAACAGAGCATCTGCTTCTCTTTACAGCTCCTCACTCCACCAGGGCTGTTTGGCTCTTTCTGATAGTGTGCAAATGTGGTGCATGTATTGCAGCAGTCATACAGACAGTTGGCCTACCTATTACTGGCTGAGGTTTTAGTAGAGTTGTGGCTGAACCACATAAAAATATATTATTAATTTTAATCTCCCCAATCAATTATAATGTTATGTTGGAATTTTGTTAAAGAGGGTCAAATGTTTCAACCCAGTTTGTTTTGCAGATTCTGTACAGCAGCTTTAATATAGGGAGGACACAACTTCCAGGTTTTTTCTCTTTGTCAGTTCTGTTGTGCCTGTCACTGTTCCCTGTCTGTTTTCTTACCTGGTTCTTCCTGACCTTGTACTTTCTCCTCACGTTCCCCTCTTTCTTCTCTCCCTCTTTGGACTGACAATCATACACAAATAGATTGTATTCAATTAGATGAAAAATTACATTAATATGAAAAAATATAATTAAGATCACTAACAAAAAGTTCTCTCTCAGTGTACTTTCAACCAAAAGGCAAATAACCAAACCACATGAACATCTAATAAAATATATAAATATTGAAACACTGATCCAACATTATTCTTGATTGACGGATCATTTGATTTTACACTTTTAAAATCTAATTTTACCTGAATGTGGCTCCTTTTAAAAAAAAAAAAA
Organism: Aulonocara stuartgranti; assembly: GCF_965226115.1. Taxonomy (NCBI): domain Eukaryota; kingdom Metazoa; phylum Chordata; class Actinopteri; order Cichliformes; family Cichlidae; genus Aulonocara; species Aulonocara stuartgranti. The sequence goes on along the minus strand of NC_138943.1, from coordinate 33,047,101 downwards.
AAAAAAAAAAAAAACTTCCTCATATCCATTATGAACCTGGCTGTCTCTCTGTACAAAACACACACGCACACAACAGGAGTTGGGCATTCGGTCAGTTAGCTAGTTAATATCCATTTAAAACAGGACAGTAGTAACAACAATAGGCTACGGAGAATTTTAAGTTTTAAGTTTTAAATAGGCTGTATACATTTCAATGGGAGCAACAGGGCAACATATAGAACGGATTGTAGGGTAGCAAACATCACCGGAAAACAAGTTTTTTTTACACCCAGGTTACCTGGTGTAATGTTTTTCAGTAAAAAGAAACATGGTCTGACTCCTACCTAACTATATAAAGAGTAACTGAAGGTTAAATGCAGCTAACATGTCCTGTTTTAAGCCAGGCACTAACACCTCCGCTCCGCACCGTCTCAGCCACCATCGCTCTGGCAGCAACTGCTCTAGCCAGAGTAGGGGAACGGCGAGCTGGAACAAACCATTTTGGGAAGGAGGGGGGATCTATACTTTTGTTGTTGAAATGTTATGTCTCAACCAGAGGCTGAGCCAGACATTTGAAACACCCGGGGCTTAGCCCAAAAGGGTACGAATGATTTGCTTTGGTACCTGGTCAAACTTAAGCTCTCCTTAGTATGGCTGGCTCCGTTTCTCCAACAGCGCACTCACAGGCAGCAGCTGCCCCGCCCCCTCGCTCAGTCGCTTAGTGCCTGAGCTCGGATCATACCAATATCAGGGGGGATTCACGCACAGTCGTAAATTCCCACAGTGTGCACTATGTGCTTTGAATATTGTGTGTACTTTTTGTTTTATACAGTTGTTAGCCAGGCATCTAACTATGAAAAAATTACACTCCAAAAGACCCCGGGCTTCTGACAAAGCCCAGTAAGCCACCCCCACGCTCCGCCCCTGGTCTCAACCAAGTTCTGTATGCTTTTTATATTTTTAGCAGTGTGTCACACAAAAAGAAAATATTGTCAAAAAAAGTAAGAAATCTTTGGGGGTGCTTTGATTCATTTTTGGGGGTGCTGATTTTAGCCCATTTTTAGCCCCCCAAAAATGGGCTAAAATCGCCCCTGGTTTTAACACTGTCTTGTTGAAATATGCAAGGCCTTCCCTGAAAATGACAGTATCTGGATGGGAGCACATGTTGCTCTAAAACCTGTATTTACCTTTCAGCATTGATACTGCCTTTTCTAGTTGTGCACATTCTAGTTGTGACACAGATGCACTCCCATACCATACTGTATTTCTGTGTTTAATGCTCATTTATTGCTGCTTCTTTGCATGATAAAACTTCATCCTGTGTTTGTGGATGGCACGGTGAGCTGTGCTCAGAGACACTGCTCCTGAGACCACGCAGTGAAAAACAGTGCCTGTTTTTCATTGCAGTGCTGCCCGAGGGCAAGAAGATCACAGCTACCTAGTATATATAGTATATAACATAATCATGACTTGCCCCCTCCTATATCTCTCAGATCTTCATGCTCTGTGCACGCTTTCCTGACAGCTCCTTGTTTCAGACTTGGTGCCACGGGTGTCACACTTTCAGCTGCTCTCTACCTCATCTCTGGATCTCATTACCAGTTCACCTCTGTCAACCAGACTCTAATACATGGTTTAAATCACAGCTCAAAACCCACCTGATTATATCAGACTGGTTTTATAAGCCTCATGTTTTCTATTTAATCCTGTATTTTAAATTTTCTACCTGTTGTACTATTAATCCTGATCTTGTTGTTAATTTTGTGTTATATAGCAACCTTGTATGTTTTGAAAGGCACCACTATTATTATAACCAAGTCTAACAGAAATGTCACAGATCTGAAAGAGTTGACTAAAATTTCAGAGTAAACACACAGAACAGCATGAACAAAGCACACTTCATTGTTACTTTATCTGGTTTTGCTTTCACAAATCCACCATGTATATCGGTGGATAGTCGGTGGAGCACGGACTCTATTTCCTTGAATAAAATAGCCCCGACATGGATGTATTTGCTCAGTGGTGCTTCAATAGCATTTACTACCCTTGCAGATGGCTGCTCTCCTATAGCCTGGAGGAATACAGTCAAGTCTGAGCTGCTTTTAACTGTAAACCAGTGAGCTGGCTTCAGTTGTGTTAGTATTACAAATATCTCGGGGAGAGGAGCATATTTATTTCACCAGCCCTGGCAAATATGAACAAGATAGGACTCAGAACGCTGAAATTTTAAGCTAAAAATGATAGCCTGTGGACACTCTCCTCAGGTTAATAAGACACGAGGAGTTATTTCCAGCCTTTTTGCATCCCAGATCTTTGCCTTGCTATTTTCTGTGAAGCTGCCGAGCTCGGTCATGTAGAAAAATTCAGGCCTCCTCCCCGTGAGAGAGATGATGAGACTAATCCAGGACCATTCAATCAAATGAAACTTTTCAGTCAGGCTATTTTTCAATGTCACATTCCTTTATGTTTGATCCATGAGGTGGGCGTGTCCCACTGGCATCATCTATCATCATCAAGTGGCCAGGGGAGCTACTGGGCTCCCCTGGCCACTGAGCAGCAGCACTCGGGAGACTGATGCCTCAGAGGAACATCTGTCAATCAGGAGCTTGTGGAAGCTGGGCTGCGTTTCCATCTTCAATCAACCAAACGAAACTCATGAATCTGCCTCTAAGGCTTGTCCTGATGCCTGTGCAGGCATGAGAGCATACTGGAGATGGGTGCATGCATGCATGCATGCTTGGAAAACAGTGCACACTCACGGTTAGTCACTACTGTGCAATTACTTCCGTCTATCTCTGACATTCCGGTTATCCAAATAAAGATTTTCACATGCCGGTTACAGATGTGTTTCCTGTGTGAACCTTGTTAAAAACACAGCTCTGAGCCAATGTGGGAAAACAAGTCTCCTAGAGGAGCAAAGAGTGTTAACATTAATTCTAGATACAGGCACCTGTGTGTGTGTGTGTTTGTGTATGTCTCCTGAAAAGAGTGGGGGAGTCTAAAAGGCAAAAAACAAACATCTTGTGTAGGATGGAGTGACAGCTCAAAGATGGCAGGCTTCCTCAGAGTGGTAGAGGAGCAGCAGTTTATTCTACCACCATTTTTTCTGAGCGCTTTTCAAGGCTAATCAATGGCAGCCTGATCTAAAAACAAAGAACTGTGAGTTAAGCTGTCTATTTAGCAGAAAATATATAAACGTGTCTGGGCTGCTCACCTGGATGGTCCTAGATGAGTTGAAATATCAATGCAACGAAAAGCTGACAGAAGCGCTGACAGAAAGACCGTAGCAGGTAAATCAGAGGCAGTCCCTTGAAGGAAGAAAGAACAGGAGACGCGGCAGATTTTGGGACGTGTGTGGTCACCGAAGGTCGAGCACTCTTCAGACACAGATGATGACAACGTTAATTGGGGTCACTTCTGTGGGACAGCCTGCCTTATCAATGTAATTTTCTTAGGATGATTAGCCCACAGGATAAGCAAGAAACTGTTTCAAACGAGCCAACTTTTCTCCAGATCCTGAGCGGTGAAGTGGGAAAACTGGGATCATTTTATCAAATCATATCTGTGTTTACAAACAATACGTAGCAGCCCTCCTTTGCCAATAATAATAAGTACTGGATGCCAAGTTGCAAACACCATGTCATTAATCTGTTGTGAGCTACACTCAATTACTCCGTTTTCTCCAAGGAGAGAGGAACAGACTGTGGCCTTAACTGTGGTTTCACAACGTCTATAATTAGAGAAACAATTATTAAATTCTGTAATAATCACGGATGCAACAATGCAACACACAAATTGCACCTTCTCTTTGTGTCTTCCTCGCTGTTCCAATTCACCTTCAGGGGTCGTGTGGGGCTAATGAACGTAGCTCGGATGAGCTGCATGCTCCCCAATGATTACAAAAGATATTTCGCTTGTTTATATTCACCATATGGTTGGTGCAACTTTTCAGTGGGGACCTGGGAATGAGGTTACCTTCAACAGAGCTCCCAAATAGCCAGTCTAAACTTTCAATAAGGCTTATTTAGGTGACTTTGTGGGCATTGTGAGCAGGTCTGTTTTTGATATAAAGAAGTATGTCTTTTAAACATTGTTTCTCAAAAAGCTTGGACACTATAACATGCAAGTAAAACTCATTTACAGTAGAGTATAGAGATCATATCAAATATGATCTAAAATAAAACTGATGCCATCACCTTCTCAGGGGTCTGAGTCATTTCAGATAGCTTGAGGTAAACCATAGGACAGTTTTCCATTCAGAATTGGAATTCCTTTATTCTCTCTCTCTTTACCTTAAAGAGGAGAGGCCAAAAGTACTGGGTCACCTGCACATCATGCCTTCAGCAGCTGCTTGGCCTTGGAAACCCATGCCACGAAGCTCCTGCTGTACAGTTTTTCTACTGATGTTAATGCCAGAAGAGGTTTGTCCGCAATTATTGAGTCAACTTGAACTCAGCATGTGCCTGAGCACTTGCTGAGCCTCACTCTGTAACTGTAGGTGTTCTGCCACTTGGATGGTTTCACTTTGCAATGATTTATCTAGGAGAAAAGGAATTTTATAAAATAACTTGTTATAACAATGACATCCTGTAACTGAACCTGGAATTCAGTGAACTCTTTAGAAGACCCGTTTTAAAAAAAAAAACCAAATATTCATAAAGGCAGACTGCATGGCTCTGTTTTATTTGGTTTGATTTCATACATCTCTGTCAATAAGACTGAAAACAGACGAATTCAAAGAGAAACAGGTGTTCACAAATACACTTTTGAATATATTGTAAATAAAGGTTTTGGAGCAATATATGTGGCCATGCAGACAGCTTCTTTTTCAGGGAAAGCCTTGCTCTTTTCAGCAAGAAAATGCCAAGTTCTATTCTGGACATATGACAGGCACATGTTTCCACAGTAAGAGAGTCTGGCTGCTAATCTGGCTGACTGGCCAGACATTGAAAACATTGCTGAGCTTCTGAAATCCAACATCAGGCATAAATGAGAAAACATTTTTACTTGCAAAACTGCCGAAAGTGGTGCCCTCAGCTCGAAAACACCTCGCTTTTAAAAGAAAAGGTGATGCAACATAGTCGTAAACATGTGAAATGTGCTTCTGATTTGAATTACAAAAAAAGGGATGCTGTTTTTCCACAATATTTCCAAGCTTCAATATGTTAATGTCGTGCAGTTAGTATTTTCAACTAAGTTTAACATTTAAATGTCTTTGTTTACATTTTCCACAGCCTTGCAGCAGTTTTTGGAAAATGCTGCAAAATGGATGTAATGCCAGTAATCTGTGGCAATGTACACTCAGTCTCCAGCAAAATGCAGCAAAGAGACATATTGTCTGTGGTCTCCTGCAAACACAGAGAGTGCTGAGTGTCCAGATGTCAGCACAGTTTTCAGACTGATCGCTTGAGACAAAGTTGGCAATGAAAATAAATCCCTCCACAATCCAGCTCACATCAGAGCTGAAGAAGAATGGGAGAAACGAGTCAGATACTGAGGACGGGAAGTTTCAGGATAACTGCACAATTCCTCTTTAGGAAAAAAAAGAAAAAGTTTCAGCTACTTTTGTTTGAACTGTTGACAAGTTTGCTAACCAGCATTTCAAAGTTCATTTCATGTCTATAATGTTAACAAATGGGAGTCTGGTGATAGAGCTAACAAGCTTAGTTGTCTCTGCAGCATCTATGCATCTTAATGATGTTGAAGAAGCTGGTTGTCTCAGTAATTGCATCTTTGAAGACAACTGCTTCACAGAAAGCGCAAATGCCAATCCTCAGATTGGTAATTAAAAGTGTGCAGTCGAAGCTGGGACGGGATGATTAAGGCAGTATAGCCTCTCCGCTGACAGATGAAGGAATGAAAGCTGTATTGATAGCAGTGCAGATGAGGTATCAGTGTAGCCTTGTCGCAGTCAGGGCAGAATGTTTTATCCATCCCTGTGCAGCACATTCAAAACAAGCTGAACACACACACATCTAATATAATACAGACTCTTAACCAATTCAGCAGCGGTCTAAATGTTAGCCACAATTTAAGAAACGTTCATGAACCAAATTACAAACATGACTATCTGCCATGTACTATGTAAATTACTTTTCACGCAGGTGGTTAATTTAGTTGCAGAGGTGTCATTATAGACCTGTTTCGTGACGCTGTACCGGACTCTGGGCCACAGCGACTGGAAGGAAACCAGAAATGAATTAAATTTTAACCTGAAAAACTTCAGGTTCAAGAGGATAGCAAATATTATAAAAAAAGGATGCAATTACCCTTGTGCTGAAAGAACTCAGTGTTCAACACTTGCTTGTTATTTGAACTCTTTCAGCTGTCTGTGAAATACGGCAAACAAAGAAGAAGTATATCAGTTTCTTTACAAATTGGTTGCTTGCTTTTTTGATCTGCAAAGAAAGCATTACAACTGCTGCTCAGTAGTGTTCCAGTATCTGATTTATATTTGTTGCTGTGTGAAATGGCAACAAATTACGGGCAAAACAGGGACACAGTCCTAAATTGCCTCAAGCTGAAGTTGTTTGTTTTTGCTATCATTATCAGGACAATGTAACTTTTGAAAGAAGGAACAACGCTTTCCCTCTTTGTATATGAAAAGTTGAATTCATAAGCAGTAGAACAGTAGAAGTGTCACTTATACAATGAATACTTTGAATATAGCGTTGACTTTGACCTAGACTCATGTGCAAAAGTTGGTTGTTCTCCTGAAATCTCCCTCACTAATATAAGAAACAGGTGGCAGTAGAGATTTGCTGAAGTGAGGCGAGAAGCTCATTAGTTTAAGTTTAGTACATCTGTTCCATAATATCTACATACAGCATGTAGGTTGTAATCTTATAAGGCAGCTGTTTGGGTTTTTTGTTGTTGTTTAACAAAAGTAAAGAATTCAGCAAGAAAATGTAATAAAATAATACAATTCAATAGTAAAATGTGTGTGTGTGTGCGTGCGTGCGTGCGTGTGTGTGTGTGTGTGTGCGTGCGTGTGTGTGTGTGTGTGTGTGTGTGTGTGCGTGTGTGTGTGTGTGTGTGTGTGTGCGTGTGCGTGTACTCCACTCTCAGGTTTACTGTGTAATCTCTTGCTCTCTTTTGTCCTGTCTTCCTCCCATCACCTCTAACTGGTCTGTCGGAGGTTTCTTATATATAATACAGAGATATGTAAAGTGTCTTGGGGCAACTGTTGTTGTGAGTTGGTGCTATATAAATGAAAATGAATTGAATTGAACAGAATTGAATAACAGTGTACGGCCCTGCATGTGGCTCAGTCACATGCAGGGCTCAGTCCACTGTGTACAGGACTGGTGTGCTCGAAAAAGTCTGATAAATATATATAAAACTTGTCATAAATATAAAAGTTTAAATCATTTAAAAGAACTTATGACCTCCAATATGAAAAAATATTTCAGGATATGTTTTTTTGGTTTAGCAACCAACCCAAAGCAAATCTGCGCATTGACCATATTTGCTGCTTCGTGCAAAGTCTGGTTTTCTTGAGTAGTATCCCTTCAGTTGCAGCAGCATTACGATAACAGCCAGGCCAATTGTTACTACTTATCAGAGGCTTGTTTCAAGTAAATCAACTTGAACCCATTGGCCACCTGTGCCTCTGATTTCCAACAGAACATTGCTTTCTAAGGAGCACTGTGATAGCAGGAAACCTGGCATCAGAACTAAGTGGAAGTGTCAGAAGTCAGATTGTTATTTTAAGCAAAATAGGGGTTTTCACAGAATCTAGACTGAAGGTTTTCAAAGTGGGTGGTGCATGACACTCTAAAACCCTTTGTTTAAGCTTTATCAGTTGTGTCCAAAACACAATCAGGCAGACCGAAAGTGAGGACAACATCGGAAGATTTGTTCACTGAGAGAAGAGAGGGATGGGGGAGCAGGAGAGAGCGAGAGAGCTTTATCACAAATACTAAATTGTCTAAATAAAGAACCAAAAGCTCTAATCAGCAAACATATGTGTCAGAGGAGGCTGTCTCAGAGGATCTGTGGTGCTCTTTAAGCCGCAAGAAAACAAGTTAAAATCCTTTGCATAGATAAATACGTCCAATTATGTGCAGAGAACAGAGCAGAGAGAATCAGATGACATCAAATGACTCCACCCTGACCAAGAAAATGTTGAAATCCCCTCTTAAGAGACACTGTCTGATTTACAAAAAGATTTATGCAGCAAATCTGAAACCTTAACCAGAAGGAGGTCAAGCAGTGGTGGCACAGTTACTATTATTATTATTCGCAGTATTTTAAAATTTGCATAACACTGGATACATCTCTCAATTTTTAACATTTACATTTTCCTATTATCGTGTATTAGCTTCTCATTAGCTTTTTAAAAGCTGTATCTACATTTATAAGCAGTGATGATACATGGAAATCTTTCTGAATATCCACTTAGGGTCCTGAAAACGCCAACGCAGACAGAGGTTTACTCAGCAGACTAGCAAATGGGTTCCCAGGTTTCCTTTGGAGAACACAATAATAATGGATTGCATTTATATAGCGCTTTTCTAGCCACCCAAAGCACTTCACAATTCCACTATTCATTCACTCTCGCATTCACACACTGGTGCAGGCAAACCACAGCTGTAGCCACAGCTGCCCTGAGGCAGACTGACAGAAGCGAGGCTGGCCAACACCAGTAGGCGGTAGGGTAAAGTGTCTTGCCCAAGGACACAACGACCAGGACAGAGAGAGCTGGGGGATCAAACCGGCAACCTTCCGGTTACAGATGAGTTTCCCAACCCCCTGAACCACGGTCATCCCACAATACTGCCAAAACCTGTGTAAACTTGCGACAAAATTAAGGAGCTTTTAGATTAAAAGGTAGGTAGACACACAGAAATATAGTATCGGCATATTCCTCTCTGAAGTGGCTTTTTGGGGGTTTTTCAGTTGAATGATCAAAGTAAAAGTTTTGAATTCATAGATGCGGAGCACAAAGTTACCATAATAATCAGTGGTCACGAGATGAGAAATATACCCATTTCAAGGCTATATCTGTTTGAAAAATGAACACAAAATGAAACTTCTCTAGAACAGGCCCATTTGAAATCATTTCATGATAAATTCTGCCCATCGCCATATCTGTAAGACTCTCAGTGAGAGTAGGGGATGGCAGCAGCATGGGGCTGAGGCGAACGCTGCAGTAAAGCTGAAAGGTTTCCAGCAGCTTTCAGTGGCAGACATTTTCAGACGTGGCTTCCTTCTCTCTGCCGGGAATACTGTCAATTAAAACCAATTTACCCAAGTGTCAAGTTTTGAGAATGACTTTTTGGAAATCATTTATACTCATTATTTCTGATAATCATGCTGTTATTGAGATTTTAAACATGCATTAGCAAAACTAAAATATTTCAAAAGCTTGTCGAGTCCTGTTTCGAATGCCATGCATTACACTGCATCAGTACAGTGCAGTGTTATCTCGTCAAATATATCATCAGTCTCATATTTACACAGATCAAATGTGCTGTATGTTTGTGTTTATCACCTAGAGACCACAGAAGACAGGAAAAGGTATTTACATATTTCAAAGACATACAGGACTAGAATCAATTTGCATAACTATAGAGAGTATCCACACATCTACTGTGTTTAGGACAGCCAAATAGGAAGAAATATCAATGATAAATATGAACCACTGTGCATTTAGAGGTCCTGTACAAGCGAGATGACGTGCAGGCAGCACATAATGAGACACAAACCCACGTGTCACTGATCAATAATTTACAAAGGAATGATCAGCACGCTAGCATACACACCCCAGGGTATTTGAAAGATCAATGGCATACATGCAGTAATGCCCTGAAATGCTGCAGGTCTTTGGTAGTGTATAAGAGACAGGGAGATCTCATTGTTCTGTAGTGAATGACAGAGCAATCGTAGCATTGTGCAAAACAAGTCCAACCTGCTGTTTTGATGGTGGATTTATGGGATGACGCCTACAGTAGGTAATCAATAATGAAAGGCTCACCAGCCTATAGAGACCACATCCTGTAGCATTTGACTGCAGATTAGATGTAGACGCAAACATTGAGAGGTAAAGAATTATAATCGCATCAGTGTTGTTAGTAACATCATTTTTGCGGTGTAAAGTAGGCCTCTTCAGTGTTTAGCTCTCAATTGCTCCTTATATCTGATTTTCTTTTTCTATTACATTTCTCTTTATATCTATTTCTGGCTCCAACCAATATCTGACACCAATATGAACTGACAGACACATTGAAAAGATCTGTGTGAAGAGTGACAGTAACAAAAGATGTCACATTTCTGCAGCTGGTTTTGAACACATTCTGGTTTTGGTCTCTGCCCTCCACTGCTGATGTGATTTGAGGTTTCTTCACAGATATCAGTCAATATATCCACTTTAATCCTCAGTGTTGCTGTCCTTCAGGACGGAGGAAATCCTTGCACAACCAAATATTAACAGAGTTAAAACAGTGGCCTCAGTCTAAGACTTTGTGACACTTTATAATGCAGTCATGTGAAAAGGAAAGTGTTCTCAGGACTCCACACAGAAAACATTTTATTGTCACTGCACACATACAGTGCTGAACAAATTTATAAGACCACCTGTCACTGTATAAATTGACGAATGCAATTCAGGAGTAAATAACTATCATTTTGCAACCTAATGAAAAATTTATAATGATAACTCGCTTTTTAAATTTTAATTTGAAATGTCAGGGGTAACAATAATAATTTTATTTTAGCAAAAAACAAAACAAAACTTCAGTTAAAAAGCTTTAATTAATGGGGATCATCCATTATGAGACCAATGCTGTTACTTTAACGCAGCTGTGGGATAAACCTTACATTAATTTGTTAAGCACAATACTCCATTTATACAGTATTGTATATAATTCTGTGCAATATAATACTGTATTGATTCATACATACTGCATACATACATTAGTGGCTGCCAACACCACTATTCTGTGTCAGTTTAATTAAGTTTTATTAAATTTTATTCATATAATCCAAATTACAACAACAGCTGCCTCAAGGTGCTTTATTTTGTAAGGTAACGACCCTACGATAATGTTGACACACTATGTCATTAACTTTTTGTTTAATCTCTCATCTAGTTGGTTTTGTTGTCCTGTAATTAACTGTCTCCCTGTGCTCCTCTTTACCGTCTTGCTGTTCTCTCCACTCCCCAACTGGTCACAGCAGTTGGTTGCCCCTCTCTGAGCCTGTGTCTGGTGGTGGTGTCTTCCTTTTAATTGGGACTTCTCCCCCACCTTTGCCAAGTGCTTGCTCACATCACCCTTTGAGATCACCGTTGTTAAACTGTAAATAAAAATAATGAAATATAGCTTAATTGAAATGATACACCCAGCAACTATGTTTGAAAGACTGCCTTTATTTTCCCCAGTCTTAAAACTGGTTGGGTGGAAAGCTGTTAAAGGTTTTCATTGACAATAGTGGTTCATTCAGATATGCAGCTCGATATATATTAATCCCATTTGTGCAAAGAGGAAACCAAATGCATGACTTTTTTTTTTTTTGTTGCATACAGAGACAATTGATTGAGAACTTGTGTAGTTTTTACATGGTTGGAGCCACACAATGTACACTAACATGCTCTGATTGGCACAACTTTTTTTTCATTTATTTAAGAAAAACAACATATTTATGTAACTTACTGAAACTTCGTTAACGCATAAATTGTTTGTTTCCTGGTACTTACTTTTTTTGGTGATCAAAGCCATAATTTCTCAGCTGTTCATTGTCAACATTGTTTGGAAGACCTTTCTTTCATTTTCATTCCCTCCCCTCACCCTCACCCTTTCTCAGTTCTCATGCCTGTTCTCATTAGTACCTGTGGATCTGCCTGTCTAGTGAAACTCTGTGGGGCACCCTAAATAGCACCCTTATGGTGAGTTTAAATTTCTTTTTATTTTGCAATGTTTGATAAAACAAACAACAAAAAAAATATTACACAATCTTACCATCGCCACTAAGTTCAAGAAGGACATCCAACAGCTAAGGAGTTAATATGGAGAAATACCATTCCATGTGTTAAGATGTTTGGCAAGAAAGTCCAAAGCTCTGGTTAATATTAACATTTGTATCTATTTGGTGGTGGGAACCACTAATCATTGGTATAGACATGCAGATCATGTCTATACTGGGTCTGTTGGTCCATGACCAACTCTGGACATCTATACGACGTCCAAACTAGTTCCACAATTTGGACGTCCAACCATGACCGAACTTTGACGTCATTATTTTACATTTTCTTGTTTTCTTTAACTGGCTTATTTATTTTAGTTAATTGACTTATTTGTTTGTAACCAGGTCATGGTCATGTCATTTATTAAATTGTGTTGAAATGTTAAAAACATTGAAATCCATGTTAACATGTAAAACAATAATGGTTAAAGTGTTTAGAAAAAAATGGGAAATTCCTTAAAAAAGCATTTGCATTATATATGGTTCATTTTTACAAGTATCCTGTTTTATTGTGAAAAGCTTTGTAAGAGGAAGTGAATGGTGTTGTCATCAGTAGCCTGCTCTGAGAAAGTACAGGAGATGTCCACTGATCACTCTGCTTTCTTGCACAATGTGAAGGCTGTAGCTCAGGAGGTAAAGCAGGTCAGCTGCTTATTGGAAGGTTGGTGGTTTGATCCCCCAGTTTGAATGCCAAACATCCTTGAGCAAGATACTAACCCCGACTTGCTCTCCGATGTATGAATGATAGTTAGAAAGCACTGAAAGTATAGATAAACAGTGCTTGTGCATATGGATGAATGCGGTGTGTTGTATAGAGCGTGTAATGGGCTAAGTTTCCATTCAGCTTAAACACTCCCAAGAAAATCTCCAGGACTCAGACGATTGGATTCCAGAAGTTTTTACTGGGCACTTTTTTGTGAAACTGTAAACACAATACAATGAAATATACTGTAAACACAATACAATGAAATATATGAAATGTATTATAGATGCAATAAGCTCAAAGCATCTGGCTAATTATCACAGCTTGACAGCCTAGCCGCATAGCTTATATGAGACACAATAAAGCTAACCGAATAACAGACAACGGTTCAAAACGCTTCACCGCTTAATTGTACAAAATGAGTTATACTCACAGACTATGCCTTAGCGAAGAGAAAAGGATTAATCCTGTAACGGCGGAGCTGGCGGTTGAATGAGCCCAGACGCTAATATCCCGAGTCACACAGTAGATTCACTTCCTGACTCTCAGCGTAAACTGCTCTCGTGTTGTCATGGTTACGAAAATACACACACCGCTCTAAGCTACGATAGCGAGATAAAGAGAACACAAAGAACACATTTCTGGGGGCATAACACTCCCCGCTTGGGGTCTTTAAAAGCCCACATCAATTGGCAGAGTCAGACTTTGGAGAAAGAAGCAGAACTACTTCTGTAATGGGACGAGAGAATCCTCTTCTATTTCCATCTTTAACGACCTCCACTTCGACTCTCCGGACCAGACCGTCCTTACCTGGAAAGGCTTTCGTGATGATGCCCATGGGCCACTCATTTCTCTCTGCCCGATCATCCTTTAAGAGAACTACGTCCCCTTCTTGAAGATTCGGCTGTTTCCCTTGCCACTTGTGTCGAAGTTGCAGTGTTTTGAGGTATTCACGCCTCCATCTGTTCCAAAACATGTCTGCCAGGCCCTGAAGAACTTGTTTCCACTCCTCCCTGAAGAGATCTGCTTCCTCGAACTTGCCTGACGGCAAAGGAGGCGCGGAGCCTGTTTTGAGAGTCAGGAGCATGGCTGGTGTGAGGATGCAGGGCGACTCGGGGTCGGATGACACTGGAATGATCGGCCTTGCGTTCATAATTGCTGCTACCTCGGCCATAAGCGTGGTCAGAACCTCGTGCGTCAGGCGAGACTTTCTCTGTTCAAGCAGCATGCAGTCCAAGATACGGCGGGCAATGCCGATCATCCTCTCCCATGCGCCACCCATATGGGATGCATGGGGTGGGTTAAACACCCAGGTGCAGCTCTGTTTACTGAGGTACTTCTCCACCCTGTCGAACCCTGAGTTTTCCTTGTCCATCCCCAGCTCACGGGAAGCGCCGACGAAGTTAGTTCCGCAGTCCGAGCGTATCTGCTTCGCGGGGCCCCTGACCGCAAAGAATCTCCTCAAGGCGTTAATAAAGCTGCTGGCACTCATGGCTTCGATCACCTCAATGTGCACTGCCCTGGAACACATACACGAGAACATCACCGCCCATCGCTTGGAGTTCGAAACTCCTCCTCTTGTGCGGCGTGAAACGATGCCCCACGGTCCAAAGACATCGACACCTATGTAGGTGAAGGGAGGTGCTACTTGTAACCGTTCTGCCGGCAGGGCTGCCATCCGTTGATGTTCGGCCTTCCCTCGCAGCTTCTTACAAGTGATGCATCCGTAGAGCAGACTGCTGATACAGCGTTTGGCTCCCACGAGCCAAAAACCTGCGGCCCGAACGGCACCCTCAGTAAGATGTCTCCCCTGGTGTTTTACTGCTTTGTGATAGTGGGACACAAGCAGAGTTGCGAGGTGATGCCGGCCAGGAATGATGATGGGATGAGTCTTGTTCATGCCTAAGCCTGACTGCTCGATCCAACCTCCTACCCTGAGTAGTCGATCCTGGTCCATAATGGGATGCAATCTCCACAAGCTGCTGGAAGATGGTATGTCGACTCCAGAGCCGATACACTTGAGCTCTTCCGCGTAGCACTCACCCTGGACACTCTTTACGATGCACACTTTGGCTTTCAGCAGCTCCTCTTCTGTAGGACGACAGATGTGCCAGCCTCGACATTCGCCCTGCGTCGAGCGAGCGAAGGAGCTAGCTACGTGGATCAAATGTGCAATGGCTGCATGGAGTGTGCTGAACTTGGAGAAGCGTTCAAAGCGTTGAGGGCGTACCACGCCTTTAGCGACATGGGTGAGTTTCGTCATCACCTGTGGACGCACTTCGGCGTCGATGTCGGGGTCGACAAGATTGTACGTCTCTTGAAGCTCGGATGGATGCCCTGATGCGTCGCAAAGAAAGGCTGGTCCTTTGAGCCATGGTGTACTGCTGAGCAGGGCTGATGCTACAGCTCTTGACCCAACGTCAGCTGGGTTAAGATGCGTTGGAACGTACTTCCACTGGCCGGGACAGGGTGACTGAAGGATACGTTGGACCCTATTGTGTACGTAGACATAAAATCTCCTTGACTGGTTATGGATGTATCCCAGTACGACCTTACTGTCTGTGTAGTAGGTGATGTTGTCGTACGTTGTGTCCATCTCTGCGACTATCATCTCGGCGATCTCGACGGCGAGCACAGCAGCACAAAGTTCAAGTCTAGGGACAGTTAGGCTAGGTTGGGGAGCCAACTTCGATTTCCCAAAGACAAACCCAATCTCAGTTTGTCCCTGCTTGCCAGTTACCCTGATGTAGGCTACGGCCGCTATTGCTCTGACCGATGCGTCGGCGAAGACGCAGAGTTCTCTCCTTAGGGCGCCTGTGGTGGAGAGGGACGTATAATGCCGTGGTATTTGGAGCCCCTCCAGGTCTTGAAGAGACTGTTTCCATCTAGTCCACTCGGTCTCCATGTCTTTGGGAAGGGGTGCGTCCCAATCTTCCGCTTGCAAGGTGAGTTCTCTTAGGATCCGTCTTCCATCAACTGTGATGGGTGCTAGAAACCCTAGGGGGGTCGTATAGACTGTTCACGGTCGAGAGTACCCCTCTGCGGGTGAACGGCTTCTGATCGATCTCGATCTGGAACGTGAAAGTGTCCGTGCGCATGTTCCAGAACAGTCCCAGGCTACGCTGGATAGGCAGATCATCGATGGAGAGATCCAGGCCATTGAAATCCTGAGAGCGATCCTGGGAGGGGAATGCTCTGATGACCGCGGAACGATTTGATGCAACCTTGTGCAGCCTGAGGTTGGAAGCCGCGAGCATCTTCTGCGCTCGCTGGAGAACTGCGATGCCTTCTTCCTCTGTACTGAAAGACTTTAAGGCATCGTCGACATAGAAATCGCGGTCGACGAATCTCCTAGCATCGCTGCCGTAGTCGGCCTCTGCTGCCTTAGCCGCCCGCCGCAGGCAATACACTGCGACGGCAGGCGAGGGGCTGTTACCAAAGAGATGCACCCACATCCTGTAATCCACGACGTCAGAGGTAGGGTCATTGTCTCTATACCACAGGAAGCGGAGAAAATCCCGGTGGTCTTCTTTCACGATGAAGCAGTGGAACATGTGCTCGATGTCGGCGGTGATTGCAGCCTGTTCCTTCCTAAACCTCATAAGAACACTTAGTAGGCTGTTATTAAGATCGGGACCAATGAGTAAGACATCGTTGAGCGATACTCCCTCATAGGATGCACTGCTGTCGAAGACCACGCGGATCTTGTCCGGCTTCCGGGGGTGGTACACGCCGAACAGGGGCAAGTACCAACGCTCCTGACCGGGTTGCAAGGGAGGGGCAGCTTCTGCGTGCGCCTTCTTGAGCGTCTTCTCCATAAACTCTAGGAAGTCGGCTTTCATCCGTGGTCGTTTTTCCAGTGAGCGCCGAAGTGAGACGAGGCGTTCGAGAGCCTGTTTCCTGTTGTTAGGGAGTCGCTGCCTCGGTGACCTAAACGGCAAAGGTGCGACCCAACTGTTGGAGCTGTCTTGGCAACACTCGGCTTCCATTATCCTTAGAAACTCCAAATCTTCCCTGGATGGAGCAAGTTTGTGGTCGTTGGGAGTGCGAGCGAAGACGGTTTGCCCCAAATTGTCTCCGATTAGCGTCGTCGGGGTTCGCGCTGGATGTTGTTGATAGTCACGTGCTTGTTCAAACACCTCTGTCACTTTGATCTGGTTGTTACATGGCTGGAGATGGCTTGTACGACCGTTCCCTAGAACGGCTGTTTTGTAGCTTCTCACCTCCGGTGGTCTGTGAGCACCTCCGAGGCACACGTCTCCGACGATGACCCATCCCAGGTCAAGCCTTTGGGCGAAGGGAGCATCTCCTGGGCCGCTTATTTGCTCTCGGACCTTGTGGACCCGTAAGATATCTCTGCCCAGTAAGAGAAGAATGCTGGCGTCTGGGTCCGGAGGTGGTATCTTGTCAGCGATGCGTTTTAGGTGGGTATGATGATAGGCCGCACCGGGGGTGGGAATCTCCGCGTGGACGTTGGGAATTTGGTTACACTCGAGGAGTGTAGGCAGAGAGATACTCAGTTTCTCGTCCAACGGCTCTACGGTGTAGCCGCTGGCTCTCCTTCCTGATGTCTCCGTACGTCCCGCGCAGGTCTTTAGTGTGTATGAGTACGAGCGCCCGGAGATCTTGAAGGCTTCGAAGAACTCTGACCGCGCGAGGGAGCGATTACTCTGCTCATCCAATATAGCGTACATTCTCTTGGCCTCCTCTCTTCGTCTGTTTGGGAACACCCTGACGAGACAGATCTTAGCACACGCTCTAGCACTCAGACCTTCCCCACATACCTGTGTGCACGTTGCGTTGACCTCCTGGTTATCAGCTTTGTCCTCCTCCCCGCTATCCTCTGAGATGGAGGGGAACGATTTAGATTTCCAGGTAGGTGGGTGAGGGTGGAGGGCTGTCACGTGGGCAGTGCTACCACACTCGGTGCATGTTATCTTGGCTGTACAGTTCTTTGCAAAGTGTTCTGTTGACGAGCAACAGCGAAAGCAGACGTAGTGTTCTTTCAGAAGCTGTTTGCGATCGTCTAAGCTCTTCTCGCGGAAACCTCTGCATTTCCTCAGAGGATGGGGTTTTTTGTGCAGGGGGCAATGTTTATTCGGGTCAATACGTTCCCTGCTTTCCTTAGACTCGAACTTGGCAGTGCCTGAGACTTTGTTTTGTGGGTGTGAACGGACGTCTTCGTGGGCCTCTCCCATTTATTCATTCTCTCGGTTGGGGGGCTTGGCGTGAAGAGGTTGAAACTTGGGTCCGTACGTGCTTTCGCCTCGGTGCGGATGAAGTTCACCAACACGGAGAAAGGTGGGAAGCTGACGAAATGTTCTTGTTTGTATCTCGTCCCGTGGTATAGCCACTTTTCTTGTATGCTGTATGGAAGTTTCTCGATGATGGGCTTAATTCCTCTGGAGGTATCCAAGTACGACATGCCCGCGAGGTAGCCATCTTCTTTAGCGGCTTGTAGCTCTGACAACAGGTCGGCTAGATCCCGGAGTCTCCGTGGATCTTTTGTCGTGAGCTTTGGGAAGCTTTCTAGTTTGCTGAACAGAGCTTGTTCGACGGCTTCTGGGGAGCCATATAGTTCGTCGAGGCGCCCCCATGCTGAGCACAGTCCAATAGTTGGATTCCTGATGTTGACCGTTTTTATTCTTCTTACCTGCTCTGTTGACTCCTTTCCCAGGTGTCTGGTCAGGAGGTCGAGTTCTTCTGCAGCAGACAGGTCTAGATTGGCAATGGCGTTCTGGAATGATGTTTTCCAGGCCCAATAGTTTATTGGCTGGTCGTCATATGCGGTGAGACCTGAAGTCACCAAGTGGTTACGAGCGAGATATTTGATGAGGTCAGTGGTTGTAGAATGGTCGTAATCACCTCGGTAGAGTGTCCCGTGGACGGGCTGATGCGTGGGAAGCGTAGAATCTCGTTTGGGGTTCTGCTGTAGGAGTGGAGTTGGAGGGGGGTAGAAGGGTGACTTGGAGCTCTGTCGTGTTGGTGCGTCGCTTCTCCAAGGGCCCTGAAGAGCTTGGTGTGGCGTAATAGCAGCAGGAGCGGCAGCTTGGGTCTGAGCCGCGTTATGCGGGTGAGTGACTGGCTGAGAAGGGGGAAGGTTATTTTCTGTAGCCGATAGACCCTTGGCGCTCAGGCTGGCCTGTTCGGAGACAAAGGCGGCTACGCGCTGGTCTTTGACAGACTGGCGGACCAGGCTGTTAACTTCGCTGCGTACTTCGAGACCCATATCCTGCAGACCAGCTACTAGGGAGTTCGCCTCAGCAACGGCAGCATCCCTTTCTTTTTCATCGATTAATGCGTCGAGGCTGGCTTGAATACGTGCTTGCTCCACTTTAAGCTCGATTTCCCTCTTTGAATGTGCCGCTCTAGCTTGCGCGGCTTCAGCCTTTGCTTTTGCCATGGCGATGGCTATGCTAATTTTTGAGACAGACGACGTGCCGGATGAGCGACTGCTCCCTGAGCGCACACATTCTGACTGGCTGTCTCCAATTCCTTTGTCAGCATTGCTACGTTGTGACATTGCGTGCCGTTGGGTCTCCGGTATCGGGAGATGTGGGCTGCGGCGAAGTTTTCCAAGGCTATATTGGAGGCTGCTTATCTCTCGATAATGAGTAGCTCCGTACAGCGGCGATCCTCGTATCCCTATTAGCTGCATTGCAGTCTTTTCACTGTAATGGGCTAAGTTTCCATTCAGCTTAAACACTCCCAAGAAAATCTCCAGGACTCAGACGATTGGATTCCAGAAGTTTTTACTGGGCACTTTTTTGTGAAACTGTAAACACAATACAATGAAATATACTGTAAACACAATACAATGAAATATATGAAATGTATTATAGATGCAATAAGCTCAAAGCATCTGGCTAATTATCACAGCTTGACAGCCTAGCCGCATAGCTTATATGAGACACAATAAAGCTAACCGAATAACAGACAACGGTTCAAAACGCTTCACCGCTTAATTGTACAAAATGAGTTATACTCACAGACTATGCCTTAGCGAAGAGAAAAGGATTAATCCTGTAACGGCGGAGCTGGCGGTTGAATGAGCCCAGACGCTAATATCCCGAGTCACACAGTAGATTCACTTCCTGACTCTCAGCGTAAACTGCTCTCGTGTTGTCATGGTTACGAAAATACACACACCGCTCTAAGCTACGATAGCGAGATAAAGAGAACACAAAGAACACATTTCTGGGGGCATAACAGAGCGCTTTGAGTACGAGAGAAGAAAAGCGCTATATAAGAATCAGTCCATTACACATAACTGTTTCTGTACATGTAGAAGCATTATAAAGAAGATCTCTAAGTATGACTTTTAAAAGACATCCACATGACCACATTGAAAAAGATGTTGCCTGGAGTTACAAAACAACCAATTCAGTGGACCAAAAGTGGAGGTCCAAAAATAACTTATAAAAGTGACTCCAACGTCACTGTCATGGTCATGGGTCAGCCACCCAGTGTTTTGATCTTATATCATTATTATTATTATTATCATTCTGTGGTTTTATCTTGGCTAATGTCTACTAGTGTTTTGGTTTCTGTTTTGTATTTCTAGTTCCTGTACTCCTCATGTCACTCTTGCCCCTGTGCCTGGTGTATTTCCTGTTGTACTTTGATGGTCCAGGTCTTGTCTGTGTAACTGGTGTCAGCTGTGTCTCCCAGCTGTTTCCTCTTGCCCTGTTCACCTCTTCTTGTATTTAGTGTCTTAGTCTCCCCCTGCTCGGTGTACCCTCATTTTGCTGTGTGTCTCTCGTCGTGTCCCGGTTGGTTTTTCCTAGCATGAGCGTCTTAGTTAGGTTCCTGTTCCCAGTTTTGGTTGTAGTTCTGCATTTGAGGTTTTGGTTCGTTTTTGTAAAATTCATTGCTTTGAAGAGTTCTCCAGCAATAAAGCTGCACCCTGAGGTAACTCCCTGTTTCTGAGTGCTGCATTTTGGGTCTTTTATCTTGCCTGCCGCGCAGCACTAGACATGACAGTCGCTTTATGAAGTGGGGAGGTGGTTTGTTGGTGATCTGCTGCCTCACAGGTTTGAACCCACCAGCCAGCTGGAACCTTTCTGTGTGGAGTTTGCATGCTCTCACCATGCTTGCTTTCAGGGTTCACGAACTCACTTCCTCACACAGGAAGTGAGGAATGCTACAGACATGCATGGGTATGATTAACTACCAATTCTAATTTGGCTGTAGGCCATTTAGCTTTTGGCCGTTGTGAAAAATGATTGTCTGTTTCAATGTGTTAGCCCTGCGATAGACTGTTCGTCATTACGTTTTTTCAGCTCAGTATGCCCTGTGCCAAAAGTCGTTTTGGCAGTGAGCCCGAAGTTAAAGAATGCTAGCTGGGTTAGCTATCAAAGCAGGGGTGCCACACTGTGTAATGGAACCAAGAGTCAAAAGTCTGCACTCAGACACAGACTTTCTTAAACAATAGAGTAAATTTATTTGTGAAAATTGCAACAATTGTCCAACAATTGTCCAACACAAAGTCTACAGTAGTGACAATCCCGCTCCCAAAGTGCTCACGATCGTCCTTGCTAGTTTCTCCACAGAAACACTC
This sequence comes from Aulonocara stuartgranti, assembly GCF_965226115.1. NCBI lineage: Eukaryota > Metazoa > Chordata > Actinopteri > Cichliformes > Cichlidae > Aulonocara > Aulonocara stuartgranti. Next base: position 33,025,895 of record NC_138943.1, on the reverse strand, counting down.
TCAGGCACACTTTGCTCACTGCTCCCATGGAAAGATTTCCGCATAGGTTAAGAACAAAGACAACGAGCGTTGGAGCTTGGGTTACTCTGACTGTTGCTTAACGATGCAGCGAAGACTGAAGCTCAGCCACGCCCTTAAGTAGTTGCTTCAAGGAGGTATCAGGTAATGGTGTGTAAACATAAGGAGGTGCACAAAGTCCAAAAGGCAGGAACCTGGCCTGAATCCCCCTATTGCACAAAAACTGGCTAAAAAGTATACACCCACATGCACACACACTGGGATAGTGGAAAGGCAAAGTAGAGAGCGAGGAGAGGAGAGACAGACAGGGATTTTTTTGCCAATCTCAGCTTCACTGTTTGGTTAGGTTTGGCCACCATGGAGGCTTGTTAGTTTTAGCCACTGAATATTCCCCTTCACAGCAGTTGCTTTTAAGTGACCTGAACAGGTCTGCATTAGCGGTGAGATGGGAGTGAGTTGTTCTACTATTGCTATAACCTTTGGCCCTGACACTGATGTTAAAGGTTTCTCTCGTGCATGCTTCTTATACTCCAGGTACTTAGACAAAGCTGCAGGTACTGCTGCTCTGGGAATGAAAAAACCTCTAGTCAAGGCTGTGGCATCAAGCAGTACATATTATTGTAATCATGTTGTTTTTCTGTAACACAGTAATGTAACACATTTCAGTACTAAATTCCACCCTCACATAGTTACAATTATGTTGTTACCTGCGTTACAGAGATTCTCCAATTATCTGTTTGATAGGAGGATGGCAAGCAAAGCAAAACATAAAAAAATGTATTTTCCTTTCTATATACTTACAAAGCAATCAGCTAATTTCAGTTCATGTGCAGCGAGGGGGAGCATGCTGGTGCAGTCTACAGCTTTTGAGAAGTGAAGATATGAGCAGTGCTTTTGTATTAATTGCACAAAGGGAGAAATATATAATGGTAAAGTGCAAGCGGCATCCTGGAAAGAAACAACTGTTAATACAACATTAGGTTTTTAGAAATATCTGCACAGGTAGCATGCAAACACAAAGCTGTCCAAAAATGCAGAATAATGTTAATAAGGACTGTAGCCTCCATTTCTACAGTGTAATAGCAGGGGAGACTGCTTTGAAGGCTCTTTGGGTTGTTTTTCAACTTTCCTCTGAGTTTTTGACTTTGTGTTCAACCTTAAACACTTAAAGAAAGATCATATGCAGTTTCCTCAGCTGGATAGGGATTTGTGTCAGTGTGTGGGACTGTAACATAAAATAAATTTTGTTAACTTGTGAGACTGTGGTTGTGCATTTCAGGTCATGTTAAGTAACATAAAAAACAAATAATAGTAATATATTACTAGTAATCACCCCAACACTGACAACAAATCAGTCCAATAGGTTTTTAAAACAAGGCGGCCGTTCTCTCAAATCTAATAAAAAGGGAAATAGCTTGTGCAGATTTTAACTGATTTAGCTGCTGTTAATGGCTTAGTTATGAATATGCTGGACGTTTTTAATTTGTATCATCAGAGTGGTTTAACTGTTATGGTGAGAACTATGTGTGTTATGAACCTGAATATTGTCATTCTTTGGAAGTAAATTAAAAAATGAAACTTTATGATTATGTTTATTGTACAAGTCCCATATGTACCTATACTATACACAAACCCTTACTCCAAAAAGATTAGCTTGAGCTTTCATCTCACCCTAAAAGCAGTCAAGCTTTGAATGTATTCTATGACATATCTCAACAACTATTTTACATATTGTCTAAAGCTGCAAAAATGTTATTTTAATGCTCTTAAAATTGTGTTCTCTGTGAATAAAGTTGCCAATTTGCTAATAATGCCTGATCTTATAACCAAATTACCTGGGACTGTAGCTGAACGAAAAAGTGTCATGACAGCACGGTCATAGCTAACACATTCATTTCAAAAGCTGTACCTGCACAGCGCAGTGTAGCAAAAGAATTATCTCAGAAATCTCAGAAACTACAAAAAAGTGTCAAAGTTCATGAAAGTGTAATAAAAAAGTCAGTTCCAATTCAATTTGATTTCTTTATGTTTTGCTAAAAAAGACCAAGAAGAAGATGGTTTGTTGGGGACACTACAATCTTTTAAAAATGATCTAAAAAAAAACATGTAAAAAAAAATGACACTATCCTTTCCCACTGTGCTGTTTCAGCAGGCCCTGGATGACTCAACAAAAATGATCCCGTCATTAAGAATGGTAGAAAAAAGGTCATAACAGTCAGAGTAAAAACAGTGAAAAGAAACTGTTCTGAAAATGGTTCATTGCCTTTTTAGGCCAATCATATTTTCCCTTGCGCCTGAAGAGATGATTCAGTTTAACCCTTCATTATTTAAGGTTCCAGAATCTAAAGACTAAAGTCAGATTAATAAATCACCCTCATTAAGCCTGGCAGCACAGCAACAGCCAGTTGCTGTGCTGTTTTTATACGTTTTTGACTGAGTCAATAGGGCAGTTTGCAGCTGAGTGTGAAGCGGCTGAGAGGAGAATCAGCACCTCTAAATATGAGACCATGTGCAAAAAAGGTGCAGTTCACATTCCAGATTAGGGACCAGTTGTTGACCAAAGTGAGTTTAAGTGTCTCATGGTCTTGTTCACGAGTGAGGGGAATGTGGATCAGGTGATTGATAGACAGACAACAGTCTTGTTGGCATGGCGTCTGAATCTCTCCAACTAGCCTGTTGTGCAGAGGGAGCTGAGCATGAAAGCAAAGCTGCCAGTTTACTGGTCAATTTATGTTCCTACCATCACCTATGCCCATATGACCTTTGACCTCTTGTTAATGCATGGCATGCAGACTTCTTTCACAACCATTTGTGAAAGAATGGGTTTCTCTCAGGAGCTCAGTGAATTCCTGTGTGGTACTGTGATTGGATGCCGCATGTGCACAGACCAGTTGTGAAATTTCATCTCTACTAAATATTCAATAGTGGTATTATAAAAGTGACAGCCACTAATTAGTAGATCGCGTAAAATCACAGAGCTGGATCAGCGGATGCTGAGGCACATAGTGCAGAGAGGATGCCAGCTTTCTGCAGAGTCAATCGCTGCAGACCTCCAAACTTCTCCACCTGGCAATACGATGAATAGGTCTGGGTTTGGCAGTTGCCACGAGAACAGTTCTATAATGATAAGGATTTTTTCGTCAGGAGTTGGGCTCAGCTGCTTAGTTCCAGTGCCAGGAAGTCTTGATGCTTCAGTATACCAAGGCATTTTGGACAATTTTATGCTCCCAACTTTGTGGAATCAGTTTCGGGATGGCTCCATCCTGTTCCAACACCACTGTGCACCAGTGGAGCAAGGTCCATAAAGGCATGAATTTGGATGAATTTCTGGAAGATTTGAAGCTGTTATAGCTGCAAAGGCTGGGCCAGGATCATATTAATAACTATGGATTAAGAATGGGATGTCACTCAGGCTCATATGCATGTGAAGGCAGACAAGCAAATATAGTCTATGTCCTACTGAGGGAAGGCCTCAGGGCAGACCTAGATGATGTTAGAGAGATTAACGCCTTGGTCCCCTTCGGACAAGCTGAAGGAGGTTGTTGGGCAGAGGAGAGTCTGAGTGTATAAATGCAGAGAAACAAAAGAACCTGGGTGGACGCATGAACAGCAACAGATTTGCAACGGCAGGTTTATTTATGACAGTCAGTTTTTGTTTTATCTCTAACAGATTATATGTAATAGCCAGCTTGACTAATTCATTCCCATCTCTGATAGCAGGCTGACTCTATCTTATTGCTGCTTTGTTGACATTTTAATGTCACTTTGAACAAAGCAACTGACTGTGACTGGTTGCAGTCCTGTTTCCTGCAACCAATTTTGGTCAAACTCTCAAACCACTCTTTTGCTTAATGTGACTATACTATAATGCAAACTGAGTTATACTGCATCATTAACATCAAATTATTATTTTTATCAACATAACACAACTAACAGCTTTAACATTTATTTTCTAAACCCATGGTAAAAGGTGCTTCACACAAGGCATTAACTTCATAAGTAACATTCGCCATGGCAGCATTACATCCACAGTGGGTTTGAGCTCTTACTGAAAGTTATGCAGTAGTTGCATATATAGAAAATGCTGTGCTATGAATGGCTGGGTTGCGTGTTACTTTTAATTTTGGGACAGCATTATCTCCTTTCCATTTCATAAACAATGGTCCAGTGTGTTGAAATTTAAAGAAAAAGAGAACGGGCCAAGATACATTTTGTTAGCATTTACAGTTGGTCCAGCTCTCATTATGTCTTCTACTTAGATAGTTTCAGGTAATTTTGCTCAGACGGCAAAACAGCAACCAATGGTTAAATTAGAAATGATTATACAGTGGGGCAAAAAAGTATTTAGTCAGCCACCGATTGTGCAAGTTCCCCCACTTTAAAATGATGACAGAGGTCAGTAATTTGCACCAGAGGTACACTTCAACTGTGAGAGACAGAATGTGAAAAAAAATCCATGAATCCACATGGTAGGATTTGTAAAGAATTTATTCGTAAATTAGGGTGGAAAATAAGTATTTGGTCACCTCAAACAAGGAAAATCTCTGGCTCTCACAGACCTGTAACGTCTTCTGTAAGAAGCTTTTCTGTCCCCCACTCGTTACCTGTATGAATGGCATCTGTTTGAACTCATCATCTGTATAAAAGACACCTGTCCACAGCCTCAAACAGTCAGACTCCAAACTCCGCCATGGCCAAGACCAAAGAGCTTTCGAAGGACACCAGGAAAAGTATTGTAGACCTGCACCAGACTGGGAAGAGTGAATCTACAATAGGCAAGCAGCTTGGTGTGAAAAAATCAACTGTGGGAGCAATCATCAGAAAATGGAAGACATACAAGACCACTGATAATCTCCCTCGATCTGGGGCTCCACGCAAGATCTCATCCCGTGGGGTCAAAATGATCATGAGAACGGTGAGCAAAGATCCCAGAACCACACGGGGGGACCTGGTGAATGACCTGCAGAGAGCTGGGACCAAAGTAACAAAGGTCACCATCAGTAACACACTACAACGGCAGGGAATCAAATCCCGCAGTGCCAGACGTGTTCCGCTGCTGAAGCCAGTGCATGTCCAGGCCCGTCTGAAGTTTGCCAGAGAGCACATGGATGATACAGCAGAGGATTGGGAGAATGTCATGTGGTCAGATGAAACCAAAGTAGAACTTTTTGGTATAAACTCAACTCGTCGTGTTTGGAGGAAGAAGAATACTGAGTTGCATCCCAAGAACACCATACCTACTGTGAAGCATGGGGGTGGAAACATCATGCTATGGGGCTGTTTTTCTGCCAAGGGGACAGGACGACTGATCCGTGTTAAGGACAGAATGAATGGGGCCATGTATCGTGAGATTTTGAGCCAAAACCTCCTTCCATCAGTGAGAACTTTGAAGATGAAACGAGGCTGGGTCTTCCAACATGACAATGATCCAAAACACACCGCCCGGGCAACAAAGGAGTGGCTCCGTAAGAAGCATTTGAAAGTCCTGGAGTGGCCTAGCCAGTCTCCAGACCTCAACCCCATAGAAAATCTGTGGCGGGAGTTGAAAGTCCGTGTTGCTCGGCGACAGCCCCAAAACATCACTGCTCTCGAGAAGATCTGCATGGAGGAATGGGCCAAAATACCAGCTACTGTGTGTGCAAACCTGGTAAAGACCTATAGTAAACGTTTGACCTCTGTTATTGCCAACAAAGGTTATGTTACAAAGTATTGAGTTGTATTTTTGTTATTGACCAAATACTTATTTTCCACCCTGATTTACGAATAAATTCTTTACAAATCCTACCATGTGAATTCATGGATTTTTTTTTCACATTCTGTCTCTCACAGTTGAAGTGTACCTCTGGTGCAAATTACTGACCTCTGTCATCATTTTAGGTGGGGGGACTTGCACAATCGGTGGCTGACTAAATACTTTTTTGCCCCACTGTATATTCTTCAAAGTTCTGTTGGGGACATCAGCTTCCCTGCATACACTTCAACATTTTCACAGTGTTTATTCTTAATAATTGAAACAGTGACTACAATACATATCTGCCAATTAAAATTAAATTACATTTTTGGGTGCGGTAGTTAAAAATGATTAATTCACCGGTCCGATATTCTCTTCTTATTTGGAAGTCAAGTCAAGTCAACTTTATTTGTCAATTCTGCCACATGTACAGGACATACACAGAATAGAAATTGCGTTACTCTCAAACCCTAGTGATTAGAAAAATGCAAATAAAATAATTAAAAAGTAAAAATTTAAATAAATACAATACAATTTTACGTATAACAAAAAAAAGCTATGCAATATACAATATACAATATTCAAGTAAGAAGGCATAGTGGTGCAAAATAGGCAAATAGTGCAAATGGAGATTTAGTAGTGTACGGTAAGAGATAGTGTAACAGCAAAGTCTTATGAGGTAACACAGTTCCTGCATTTGATACTGGCACACAGGAGAGTGGGCTTCAATAAAGGTTTTGAGCAGAAGGTTAACAGCAGAGATCAGACCTTGCTATAATTTGTGAAATAATATTCATCATAAGCCTGCTCTTTAACACCTGTAAATGGATTCCAATAGAAATCCTAAAACCATCAGAACACATTTACTCCCTGACAAATTAAACAACCCTGGGTCCATTGCTATAATAAATTATGGACAGAGGTACCAAAAATAACACTTCATAAGACTTTGTAACAGTGTAACAATCCCTGGAAATGTCTTCTTTCCATGGTCCTAACAAAAGCCACAGCAAAATAACAATGTAACAGTGAAGTTCTGTGAAGAAACTTTGGCATTCAAAGACCCCCGATGAATAAAAGTGATGAGTGTGGTGTTTGTCAGCATTCAGCAGTGGTCTTCCACACAGAGCCTTTTCCCTGTGAACCTGGAAGAGAGTTCTACTGGCTGCCTGTCAGCTGTCCCATGGTGCTTGGAGAGGGCTCATGGTCTTTTTAATTCCCAGCCAATCTTCTGTCCATCACACCACTTTATCCCTACTTTAGAGCGCAGCTCAGGTCCACACACTGTCACTTTTCTGACATATCTCGCAGCCTACACCTCGACAATACCAGAAAATATTGTCAGCTCCTCCACACCCCCAACTCACTTTCAATATGAACAACAAATCATATTTTCAAACTGGATGTAGAAAACAGAGCCTCCTACCTACTTTCCAACACCAATCCCCTCCGCATTTGACTTTTTTCCTTGGCAGCATGTGTGTGTTGGGATTGAAACCATATGTATGATAAAATAAGTTCTCTGGGTTTAGCTCATGACAGATCACCCGGTGCTTATCAGTTGACCCAAGCAGTTTCTTCGGATTGTCCCGTAGGAGGCGTGAGATGTTGCTAATAATGAGAGGTGGTGGATTCAAAGCAGCACAATGTGCACAGCCTAGCAAAGGTAAAGAAGCCACTCTTCGAACGCTGCCATTCTCAGGAGATTTTCATGAATAAAGGATTAACCACAAGCTGTGAGTCAAGCTCTGGTTCTTCCACTTGCTTTACATATTTAAGGCAGAATTTTGCACCAGCAGAACAGGCGGCTTAAAGTCAAAGGAGATTGTGCAGCAGTTTTGCAAAGTAGAAACAGTTTTGAAATAGTCTGTGGAGTTGCTGAAACTGTCAACATGCATGGCTTATCATACCTTATCATACCTTAATTTTTAATTATGTGTCAAAAAAGGTAGTTAAATGTGCACCCGCTCAGTTTATCTCATTTTTGTCTTACTCCTCAGTGCATTTGGAGCATAAATTTTTAGTTTCCTCCTCTGAATTTCCAAATGAAAAGCTTCTCTTTTAGGCCTTGAAAATGCAGCCCCTGTCAGTAGACATATTTACACTAAATCAATGTCACAGCAGCACAGAGATTATGAGCCAAGATCAGAAAGCTTTGAGGAAAGTCATATCGGTGCTGATTTTATCTCCTGAGACTAATGATTAAGGGATAACCTGCAGAATCCATCATACATTTAATTGGTTCAACTGGTATCTATATGGCTGATATCAGGTTTATGAGTGTAAACACATAACTTTAACTGAAAAGTCTGCCTCTCTGAACACCAGTCAAAACTGAGACATGCAGTACTATGAAATAAGTGCTCTTTGTTTGGTAACATGCTGTTTTCTTTGATGGGCTGGTTTTAATAGAACAAAATAGCGACTGGAGAGGGCATTTTATATAGACTACAGTGTTCCAGCTCCTGTATCATAGTTACAGGGCATGTTTATTCTGGTTAGACATTGTTTGGTTTTTCTTTGATTTAACCCTGAAATAACTGCCCTGGGTAATTTTACAGTTGGCTGCATTTCTGCATGATACAACTGTTTAACCGCCTCATTAAATGATCACTGATCTGGCAACTGGACATCTGGACTGGCCGAAAAATTGCTTGGTTGTCTTGCAGTTTGACCAGGTCAAAAATCTGATTTCCCACTTGGCCTTTCAGATCACTTTGTGCTTGTAAGTATTATTGGAGTAATATTGACATGCTGGCTTACTGAGCACACGATAGACCTGGATGTCTCTGCAGAATAGACCCATCTGCACATCTATTGTCTTTCCAGACAGTATTGTTGCATTTTTCTCGAGAGTTTTGATACTACATCACTGTCAGGTGGTAAAACCGATTATTCCACATAACGTTATTACAGTTTGTAAAGTGTAAAACTGTAGTTTAACATCTGTTGTTATAACCAGAATACGCAGTTTAACAACTATTTGACCAGCCACACGATGCAATATACAGTTTCTAAACAGTGACGGCACTGTTATACGTTTATAACAATTTAACAACTGTTGTTGGACAGGCTGCTCAGGAGGACATTTATTATTGTGTAACAAGGTGTTCATTCAAAATTATTATACATAAATTATATGTCACTAAATCAGACACCACAGCACCATTATACTTCTGTTATTCTTCTGTAGAAAAAAAATATTTTATAACTCAATAGCAAACATCGCCACTAAGAAGATAAAGAACTGCAGCATATAGTAATGCAAGTAATGCAATACAAGCTTGTCTTTTTAATTGGATATCTGTGATAACTGACTAATTTTATTAGCTTCAAGATGTACAGCAGACTGCATTGTCCAATAATAAGGACCAAGTGTTGTGTTGTTTCTTTTTGCCATTTTCTCTTTCTGCACTCTCTTTACCCAAATATTTCGAGGCAGATGGCCGCACTCCCTGGTTCTGCTGGTGGTTTATTTGAAGGGCTCTGAGATAAGTTTTTGGTGATGCTTAAGCAAAATAAATAAATAAATACATTAATTAATTAATTCCACCGATTCGTTTTGTTGTCTGGGTCTGGATGACAGTTTAACAGTCTGAGACATCCATACATCCCTTGCCACTTCCTCCAGGTCTTCTTGGGGTGAGTGGTTCCCAAGACATGATCGTGCCTGGGTCTGCCCCGGGGTCAGTTAGACATGCCTGAAATAGCTCATCTAGGTGGTGTCACGGTCAGGTATCCAAACTATCACGGATTACTCTTGTTGACGTGGAGGTCCAGTGACTCTATTTCGAGCATCTGAAAAATGAGAGAGCACCTCAATCTATCCCTAAAGTTAACCTTACTATTACTCTTATTTACTACCTTTAAACAAGAGATTTTTTGCTGTCTGTTGCAAATCTATTGCAGTCTACATAAACAGAAATTCACATGAATTATTTATGTTCCCAATCCAGCCAGAGTCTCATAGGTTTGAAAGAAAAAATCAAAAATTCTTTCACAAATAGTAAAGTAGTTACTGCAGCAACTACTTGTAACTGTAACTGTATTGACAATGTAACTGCAGAATGACATAGATGCTTTGTAACCTTGCTTTTATATAAAAATATAATCAAACTACCAGTTCAGTCAAGTAATTTTTGACAGCAAGATTGCAGCATGTTCGCCAACTCTCTGCACTTACAAGTCAGATAACAGCTATCTGCAGACCTTTGCCAATCTGACTCAGCCATTGTTTGCAGACAGGTTGCCTCTCATCAGGTGACCTGCAATTGCCTTGGAGAAGATGGCCACTGAAACTACTTCCAATCCGTTGCAGAATGCAAAAAAAGTTGAACACAATCATCAGTTTTTGCTAGTCTCAAGGAGGCCCATCATTGGTGTTTTACTCTAGAGTGACTGAGCCATTAATGAACCAAAAGGAATCTGCAAAAAAGAAGACAACAAGCAAAAAAACATCAAACCTCATATAATTTTTTTGTGCCTGTTTCATAAACCTTTCATCCCACTGTGCAGTGGAAAGAAAGTTCTAGTCATCTGATGGAGGTATAGCATGAAAATCTCTCGAGAGTCTTTAGGTAATTTTCCCTTGGTCCCAAGGGAACACTCTAGCTACATCTCTTTACCTTTAATTCTCTGCAGCCCTACAGCATAAGCAGCTTGCACTAAACTTACTTAATTGCTGTGATTCTCCACTTTACTCTCTGTAGTACAGCCAGAATCTCCTGAGACCAGTTTTGTAAAGAATAAAAAAAAAGTCACTTAGTAAGGTGCATGACTCAAACAAGAGAGAAAACACTTCAGATGATTAAAGGGTTTCAATGTGAAACTTTTATTGAGCCTTTTTGTCATCTCACAGAGATAATAATATATTAATACAATGGTATTACATTGCTGAATGAAGAAATCGTAGATTCGGTTAAAGACAAAGTACGATCATAAATTTAAGAGCAGGGATTTTGTTTCTTAAATATCAATTTGGGACATCATAATGGGATATTCCAGCCACAATAGTGAGAATAAATAAAGGGAGTCTCATGTAAGATGCACTTATTTAAAATTATACCCAGAAAAATAGTGAATACATAGAGAACAAAATGTGATGTTATATAGTGAATAATCCTAAATAAAAAGAATGGTGTTCACAAAAAAACATGGGAGATGCACCATTTTACACTCTTACCTAAACTTTACAGCACACCACACACAAGCTAGCCATATATCATACATAATTTAGGAGTCTATGAAAGACATTAAAACATGTGTAATAGTAAATAAAAGTGAAACTTAAAACATGACAAACAAACTCAATTTTCTACTATTTTCAGCTATTTAGTATGATCAAAATGGAAATATTTCTCCCAGGTATTCAATAGAAATGTTTTTTTCAAATTACTTTTTTTTATCTGTATTTAAAAAAGCTCTAGTCCTGATGTAATGCAATTATGTCAAATGTTCTTTTTGTCAGTGTTTATCATTTCAATTTGGGATGTATAATAGATGTTTATGTGACCGCTCTTCCTTTTTAATAAACTCTACATACAATCACATCAAGTGCAAAATACATTTCATGAAATGCGTTTGACACAAATAAAACTTTACAAATCTAATAAATGACATTCTACATTGTATCTTCAATACGTCTGCCCTTTTACAAAATAATTACAATCAACGTGTTTTAGACGGATTCACAATAAGTTTAAAGAGCATTAATTTAATAAGGCAAAGCAGATCTTACAACCTACACACCAGGTTAACTGGTTAACTTTTTTTCCACTACACAACCTCTTTAAGCAGCAAATCCAAGTATTTCTTTACATATATTTAAAAAGAATCATGTGCATTTTGTCGCTTAACATCAACACAGGACACATTTATGGTCAGTTCAAGCTGAAACATGGACCGGGGAGGCAGCAGTAGGACACATGTTTAACTGAAGAATCTGTACAGTTACAACCCCCCCAAAAACCAACACGATTAAAAGCAATGACCGGTACAGAGTGCAACAGGAATTATCTTCAACAGTCCAACTGCTGTACAGATGAGCAAATAACTGGCCTCTCTTTTCTGCTAAATACCCCCTTTTTGGGTCACATTAGCCATTATCTGGTGTAATGTAATTATGTCTGTGTGTGTGTCTAACAGTCAGGCAGAGCTTCTGCTTACAGAGCAGCGTTTCTCACAGTGGACGCTTTCATTTGTCATAGTGGGAAAAGGCCCAGCTGGTAATTATTAACAGTAACAATGACTCTGTTCCACTCAGGTGTGTAAGCAAACAATGCCGCTGAGGCGCTGTTGCACAATAGCAAGCCTAACTTGAACTAGAACACAGCCAGTGGATGAAATGCAGTTGTTCTAAAAGTGAGCTGTTACATTTATCAAACGTGCCCAGGTGTAGTGATTAATTTCCCAAAGCAGGGGAATAAAAACAAAACGAAAAAAACTGCTAGACTTTTATGACTTTTATTAGAGAATCCAAACTGGTAGATTTCAAGAACATATATATATATATATATATATATATATATATATATATATTTTTTTTTTTTTTTTACATATGTGAAAACAGGTGCACAAAGCCTTTTGTGGCTCCAGAGCGAGCTGTACTAAATCTTATAAACAGTTTCAAGTGAAGCTGGGTATCGAGCTAGAAAGAATTGAGTCTACTCGATCTCTGGAGCCTGCCTCTCGTCTGCGTGCGCCTAGCAACTCAAGGCTACGACAGCATAACCCACAAGAATCACTCAGAGAATGTTCGGTGTTCAAAGTGCATTGTGGGTAATGCACTCAGCAGCTGAGTGGGGAAAAAAAGGACGCTGGGCATCGTTCACTTATGTGTGTAGAAACATTTTTTGCCCATCCCACAAAATAAATGCACATGCCAAATAACTGTCAAATTCAATATCAGTAAATCAGAATCTAAATCAAAAGATCTTGTTTGCTGTTTGCTGTGCACATGTTTACCTTGGGGTGGTTCATGCAGAAAGAGGAGACACCTGCACCATTAAAGCAAACAAGCAGGAGAAATTCTAACTGAAGAATCTGAAAGAATATATAACAGTATAGAATAGTATATTATATACTAAGTGCAATAATCCTTTCTGTCATCGTTGTATTTTTACTCAGTTGTATATAGTATTTGTATTTGTATTCTATTTTTATCTTATTGTATATTTATTTTATTTTATTCTACTGTATATAGTATTTTATTTTATTCTATTCTGTACAGCTGTGTACTGTATTTATTCTTATTGTATTCTAATTTTTGCCTCATAACTTTTGCACTGTCCACTTCCTGCTGTGACAAAACAAATTTCCCACGTGTGGGACTAATAAAGGTTATCTTATCTTATCTTATCTTATCTTATTAAAAAAAAGGTTACTATTGGTGTTAATTTTGATGTACTTTCTTTAAATTTCCTTACCATCAGTTATTTAAATGCATAGGCATTTTTATTTGGAGATACACTGAAAATGCTGATCAATGAAACACACATACCAATGACTTGTATCATTGTTGCTTGTTACTTTGACTTACTGACGTGGACACCGACACCGTGTACCAGTAGCTGACTTTTTGGATAAACCTATAGCACTACTATATTTGTGCATGCTTTAAAACAACACTTAACAAAGTAAATAAAGGAATGTGAATGACTGTTTTAAAGCTGCATGTTAAAAAGGTGACACTCGTGCCTTTTATCTGTTCTTAGAAGCTAGGGCAAAAAAAAGTGGAAATGTAGAGTCGAATGGGGAAACTGGGACACGGACCTGCGCTGTTCAATTCTCAGTGCACGATAAGAAACTCATCTTCCCATGTTTATCAAATGCATGCATCCTGGAGGGTTGCAGTGGTCCTGAAAATTGCCAGATGAAAATGTTTTGTAATTGTGCTGTTGCCTGTGAGTAGCGGTCCGGCCACAGATTCTGTGGGGCATTTGACAACCTGTCAGAATGGTTTCATCATTCAGCTTTGGAAAACTTCTACTTCCGCTGCTTATTCCATAAATCTGATGGAATAAGATAAAAGACCATCTTACACTGTTTTCATTCTTTTGTCTAGAGCTGATTATAAAGGCATTAGAAGCTACAAAATGAACATAGAAAATATCACGAGGGCGGGAAAATGAATTGAAACTGGAAACACAAATCCTTTTGAGTTGAGACCTATAAAGAAAGGAACACAAAGTATAATGTTAGCAAAGAGATTCAAGACATAACTTCTGTGTCTCTTTTGAGTTTTGGAGTTTAGACATGGAAAAATGACAGCACTGAGTAGAGGAGAAGTGCTTACATTATTATGTATGTTTAGCTTCGTAACACATTCGTTGTTTGGTTCACAGTGTTTCTAACGTGTCCTGATCATTCAAAGTGCCGTTTTTTGTTTCCTAAAATTTCAGAACATCTATATTAACATGCAAAAAGCTGATGTTGTTTATCTCTCTTAATCTTTCGACTTAAAGATGTCAAACTGTGTCTGTTCTTTGAATGACTGAGGTTTAGTAACAATGAAAATAGACAGTTGTGTGTAATCTAAATGATTAAGCTTATTATAAAAGCTCTGCTACGTTTACATGAAACTGCTGATCGATCACAGTCAGCAGTCGCCAGCATCACTACGGGGGCAAATTTCACTGGTTGACTGGCCAGGTTGCACCCCTAGGTGTGTGTGGCTGCACTTAGCCCAGGTTTCCTTTTCACAGCTGAGAGGTTCGCTAGATAAGGATTTGGGGCAAAATACTGCATTGGTTTTTTTTGCAATTTGTACATCAGAAACTGATCAATAAATTATAGTTTCCTTACATAGCTTTGAGAGGTATTTGCAGAGAGTAAAGTTAAGACAAACTGAGAATACTGGAAAGTCTAATTGGTGCAAAGGTTTTGCAAAACATCAAAGCAGTTGTAAAGTGCATGCATGTAGAAATCTGAGTGGTGAAAATTTGCTGAAGTCCAGAATATAACAGAGAGGCATTCTTAAAAGCACTTAAAAGTGATTGTGAATGGCATTTCTCCTTATATATTCAGAGGCCCTCATTTTGCCCCTCATCCAAGAGGCTTTTTGAGTTATAGAACAACTGGTGGAGAGTCCAAGGTAATAAACCCCTACTGGGGCTGTCCCCCTTGAAGTGGACCTGAGGGGAATTGATCATATGAGTCATTAAATGAGCCAAGAAAAAAAAAAAGCCACGGATCATTCCTGTCACTGGGGCGACAGGTGAAACCTTAGCGAGACTTTGCCCCACCCCATCATTATGTGAGTTATTGAGGGTACCAGAAGCAAAGTATGAATGGAGGTTGAAACACCTGTGAAGGGATCTCAAGATAGGTGGCTGATCGCTAGTGTCATAAACCAACACCTCTGTTCAACAGTGGACATTCATAGTGGGCATAGATGACCTGCTTTACTTCTCTCAAACCATCTGTCTTCTTTGCTAGTGTTCACATCCACACCAGTGTGAACACTGGCATCCTCAAAAGAGTATTCTTTCTCCTTTAAATGCAGGTGTACAGCTGGATCTTATGCTGCTCAGGTGGCTCTCCTATGCTGTACCAAGTGTTTGTGGAGTGGCTGTTTGGTTTCTCCTACGTCTGAGCACTCCTCACTGCATATGCTGTGTTGTTCAACCAGTGTTTGGTGTTTTCTCCTTGGAATGAACCAGGAAGTTCAGTTGCCTTCCTTTACACCTCTCAAGAGGATAACTTAAGAGGATCTTTCTCAGCCAAAAAAATAATTTGTTAACTGTTTTAAAGTAACGATAATAATTTGCTTTATTTTTGAGAGTGAGATGAAATATGTGTATCATTACCTTTAGAGGGACTGGTTGGATTTTTGATCTTTGTACAGTAAGGCTACCTGGTTTTATTTCTCGTATTCACTGGGCTGATCTAAGCTAAATAACGTTTGACTCCAGCTCTGTAGACGCTGCACAGATAACACTCTGATATTGTGTTTCTCCAGCTTCTCTGGGGAAAAAAATGAATGAAGCACCTCTTCACTTTAGAATTTAAATGGCTATAGCTTTCCTGGCACAGGCTATCTTGTAGCTTCCTTTGCACTTATGCACTGCTGTACCTCTTTTAAACTGTACTCTTCATTTAGAGTTTTTGCACTTATCGTATTAAATTCCATGAAACCATATCCATATAATGTTAAATATGCCAATGGGTGTTTTTAGAGCTATTGTAACCTTGAATTTTATTTTGAGTCGCTTTGTTTTTAGGAAAATTTACAAAGACAAAGTCTGCTTTAGTTGAGAAATTGTCATAACAGAATAGTTGTTTAATTAGGTTTCCTGCTGATGATTTACATAGAAAGAAGCAGAGGCACGAGTCAGAGTGACTGACAACTGAAGATCAGAAGCTGCAGATACTCCCGACAGACAAGATGTTTAATTTCAGATTTTCATTCTACCTGCCTAGCTTACCTACTCTCATAACACATTTAGTTTTCCCCCCCTTATCCCATCTCTTTAGATTTACATGGAAAACATTTGATTTTTATTTAAAGAACACCAATTTAGTTGAATCAGACATTTACAAATGTAAAAAGGTCAACATATATATGTGTGTGTGTGTGTGTGAGTGTGTGTGTGTGTGTACATTTGCTGAACTATATAATAAATAAAAGGTTAAATAAAGTCATAATTATTTCTGGCAAAGTCAGCTTGTTTACATTTCTCCTCGTCTGTTTCCCAGGTAACGCCAATGCTTAGCCCAATGATCAGATCTTGAACTGACGTGACCCATCAGCTACACCTAAACAGCGACTGTGCTTTATGTTTTCATGATTCATCTGAAAAAGATGAAAACATGCTTCATATTTTCTCTTGTTGGCATTGATTAAGAGACAGCTGTGTTTTAAAAGATGGCTTTTATAGCTCTTTCTACAGTTTGTCTTACATTTATGTTTCCACTCACTCTAAAGACAGAAATGTGAAACTGAAAGAGGATATGAGGTTTGATCTACATGTCTTTGCTAATTGCAGATAATATTCCAAATTGCAAAATTAGTTAGAACAAAACAGATTACATGATTATAATCACTAACACATTTATTTTGACCATTAAACAGATCTAAGCTTCAGCCTTTTAAACTCTTTATTCTGTCTGAAGCAGGAAATCAAAGCAGTACGTCAGCTTTACCTGATTACATTCCGGGGTCTTAATCATGCCAGAGTCTGCTAGTTGATATTTTCATTGAGACTACATAATACATTGTGATTATACATCAGCTCCAGCGCTCCAGAAACTGGCAGATAAAGTTGAATTGTTTAACAATGTGATCACACCACAGCTGCCAACAGTTTTTAGACTTAATGAGATGTTTAATATCACAAATAAAGTGCTGTTAACCCTATCAATGGAGATCTATCACACCATCAACTACTCATCATTGTCAGTATATTTGCCAAAATGTTGAGCTACGGTAAGTAGCTCTGAAAAAACAAAACAAAAAAAGCCCCAAGAGCTAAAAAGCCCAACGTTCTTGGGTGAGATCTCTGTGTACATTTTGTGTCTCTTCCTCTTGGTTGCATGGCACAGTCTACTTACAATTTATATGTGTATTCTGAAAGCCTTGTTCAAGCTACAGTAAAGCTGATAAACAACATCAGTCACACAGGGGATTAGTTACACACGGTGCACCCATCCCACTGCTTCTCTGCCTAATTCCAGCTCCAATCATTTGCATGCTGTGGAGTGTATGGAACTTACTGGACATCTTTGGTATGCGGATGGGACCGCTGCTGGTGCCATCGCCCCCTTCGGTCAGAGCTTTGATCTCAATGAGGTAGTCCTCTCCAGAGGGGATTTGCAGTTCCAAACTGGTCTTATTGGTTTCCAGTACAGTTGTCCTCTCATGCCAGTTCTGGCGATACACAACCTGGAGGACAAAATGCAATTCTTTAGTCATAACAGTGAGATATTAAACTTTTTTTACTCATCAACAGAAAAATTTGTAACTTCATTCAACGTATCAAACTAGTGTGTAAAAAAACACATTCAAATCCAAGAGTGCCGCACGATACTGTTGCTTCATCTTGGTTATACAATCCTATCTCTAGGAGGTAATGAATTCAAAATGCCACACGGCATGACAGGGATGATTTGGCTCGATGATTCAGGGACTTGAGAACAGCACCTCAGATGTCATTTTTGCACATTTACTTGTGTAGCTTCACCATCATTAAAACGCAGCAGAAAGTTTTATTTAGTCCTCCGAAAGAAACACAGTGTAGAGAGCCAAACTGCAAATTTAGTTAAAAAAAAGAAAAATATGCAAGAAATATTGACAGTATTGTCTTTGTGAAATCTTTACTCGAGTCGTGTCTGCAAAAGAGCCGGCTAAAGACTATGTACTATGTATGTGCGGCGGGTAAAATAAGTATTGAACAAGTCACCAGTTTTCTAAGTAAAAATGTTTCCAAAGGTGCTACTGACATGACAAGCTCATTGGATGACTATGATAACCCAGCCAATCCACACATGCAAACTCCTCTGTCTGAAATCAGGCGAGCAGCATCTGGTCATGACTGCTATATGGTGAAATGATGTTCTTTCTACTTCCACATTAATACCCCGACAGTGCTCACTGCAACCTGCAGTAGCTTAGAATTCTTCTGTAACCAATGCCCTCAATACGTTTTGCAACAATAAGGCTGCATAGGTCTGAGAGAGCTCATCATCATGAGGACGGTAAGCACAGGACCCACTGGAGGATATCAGGCCCTCAACCCACTTTCATAAAGTTTCTGATTGTTTGGAGGTCATTGTGTAGGCCACCCTTGTAAAAGGAGGAGATACCAATGATAGTGATGGGTTAAGGACCTTCTATGGCCCTGCTCTAACTGCCTGTCTCCTTGAGACTGTGCCAAGAAAACTAGCAATAGCACATAATGATGTACTATCCTAGAGGTCCTAGAGTTGGACTACCTTTGTGTGTGTCTTGTATGTATATATATAAATCACAAACAGTGTGCTTTTCCACACAAAGTATGCAAAGTGGATCAAATATGATTCATCGTTTTACTGCTTAGAAAAACTTCATTCCTTTTGTGGCATGACGCCTTTCATTTTATCACCTGGAACAGATCTTTTAATTTTGAAAGGCCAGACAGGGCCAATTCATAATGTAACACTGGAGTGCTGAGGTCTATCTTTCCACTGCAATGAGAAAGCCATTTATTGAGATGACAGCTGCTGAGGCTCTATTTGTTTCCGCAGTTCTGGACTTTCTGCTGTTATTCTGACAAACTCACCTTGTATCCTGTCACCTCGGACTCATTCTCCATCGCTTTGACATGTTCCCAATTTAGAAAGATCTTAGAGTTGGTCAGTTTCCATTCAATACTCCCTGGAGGGTGACTTGGTGCTGCAAGACATGTAATTACAAAGACAGAAGATTTACAAATGAATGCGTGTCAGTGATCGTATTCTCTAAGCTAGTCTGCACGTAGCCCATTATGCATTTTACATCATATAGTCGTCAACCTTCAAGAGCAAACCGGAGAAAAATGAAGGTGCATGACCTTTGACTATCCACAGGAAATCAAACTACTTGATTAGAAATAAACACAGTGTAGGAAATCATTTGCAGTCTCATGTGCAGTCCTGTGTCCTAATATAGATGGCAATCTGTATAAGGATACTGATTATGCAGATTGGCTCTTTTCAGAATCTTACATGCAATGTAGGTGGATCATAATTTGTGATAACTACTGATTTATGAAGGCAGAAATGGTGCAGAGTGCAAAGTACAATTTCATTTGTTTCCTATGTTCGGCTTTGCATTGTGAGTTTTGAAATATTTCTTTTTCCTATCTATTATGTTAATAGTTACTATTGTTACTTAGATTTACAGTTATTTTATTTTATTGGGTTTATTTTGGTTTCATTTTATTTATTTTTTTAATATTTTGCTCACCTCATGTCATGGTCCTGGGTCGTGCGACCCAGTGTTTTGTGTTTTAGCCTATTTTGATGTTTATTCTTTGTTTAGGGTCACTAAGGCAGTCCAGCCATTTGTACATACTACCCGTGTATTAAGTCTCCCTTGCCCTTCGTGTGGTTATGTCATCTCCCCTGTACTACGTCTCCCCGGTTCGTGTGTCTTGTCTAATCTCCATGTTTCCTGTTTTACTTTGAAAGTCTGTATTCACGGTCAGTGTATTCAGTTTCACTCCTTCTGTCCTGTCGTTAAGTTCATGTGTGTCAGCTGTGTTCCCATGTGTGGCCACTTCCCCTGATCATCCCTCATGTGTATTTAGTCTCTGTGTTTCATACAGTCTGTCTCGCGTCGTCTGTGTTATCTCCCCTACCCCTTGTCATAGTATCCCAGCCATAGTTTGTAGTTTGCAGTCTAAATCTCATTAGAGTCATAGTTTCCCAGTCTATGTTCAGGTTTTCCCTCAGTTACTTTGTTGTTCTTTTCCATGAGTTTTTCAGCCATAATAAAAGGCTCGTTTTGGTTGGAATCCACTCCTGCATCCTCGTTTGTGTTCGCACCTGGGTCCACCACACACCTTTCCGCACGGTCTGCCTCCGCAGACCTTGACACCTCATTTATATGTCATATATCATATTTGTTGTGTTTAACCCTAAACCTGTGGCTGCTGTATTTTGACTGTCACCTAAGCATAGTGAAATAAATCTAAGGACCCACAGCCAAAAAAAAAAAAAAAAAATAGAAGTGGCGAGTTGCCTTCACACCTAAACAGAAACATTGATGTAGTCAGAGGTTAAAGTGGGATTTGGCAGGTAGAGGAACTCTAATATCAGTTGTAGTGGCTCAGCATGGGGAGAAGAAGAAGAAGAATTAGTTTCTATTGAGAGCTCCAGTAGATTTTCTTTGTATACCAGCTGTGATCAGCTGACCTGCTACTGCTGCTCTGAGGTTTACTGGTCTTTGTGGATTTGCACAGCTGAATTGAACAGGATGTAGCCCAGTATTTCACAGCTATCTTGGCTGATTTCAGTTCTCTACACTGACAGTATACCGCATATAATGTTTTTATACTAGACAGTGGAAAGTGTGTGTAAAGGTGGAATACACTGCAGTAATATAGACATTATCAGATTAAATTCTGATTAATGTACACTCTTTTTACACTTTTCTAACAGTGACCATGAACACCACAGCTTTATTATACATTCACCACGGTACAGAAAGCGAACCTGTTTTCATGCAACCTCTAAATAACACAAAGTTTGTATTAACCTCACTGTTCTTCAAGACGTTTCACAACAAAATAGATAAATAAAAACTTCACACCATACAGATCCAATATCTGATGTGATAAACAAGGACATTAAATGTAAGCTTTAAATCTGCAGTTTATCAAATGCCTCTGAGTTGTCCTTACCTTTAAATCTAACCTCTCTTCTTCCTTTCTTTCCTCATCTCTCAGTAAAGTCACTGCACAGTCTTTTCTCTCCCTGTGAAATATAGCTGCTGTACCTTTAGCTAGCAGAAACTGTGCGGCAGACTGCATGCAACCAGTTTGTGTGTTTGCTGTTATTTGTTGAGCTGATAGGAACGTTGCATTTGAAATTACCTGCCACATTAAAAAACATTGTTCCCCTCAGGATTATCTTTTGTATCATTGTTCTTTTTATTTAGGCTCAAACTGATTCGATGTTTGAAGGCGCACAAAGCTGGGAAATAAGAACCTTATTTAAATGTGTTAAAGCTAAAGTAAGGAGGCTCTTTAGAAAATGTAAGCAGTAGAAAGTACAGATGTTTGTGTAAATATGTTCAAAGATAAAGTAAAAAGTTGTCAGTAACCTTACTTTGTTACTTCTCACCTCTGACCAAGGCAATTTTTAGCAAAGAGTTAGCTTTTCACCTTTCCTGTCAGCACACACTTGTTTAACCAGTATGTCCTCCACACTATTCTTACCAACATGGTCTCATTCTGGGGCATCACATGATGCCATTCTGTCACCTGCGTCACCTTTGATATACGCCATGAGATAACAGCCTTACAAATCCCTGAAAAGTCAGTATAAGAACATAGAAGAGATGCTGATAGTCAAGAGCCCAATGTGTCCAAACTGTTACATGTTTGAAGTTAACAGGTGTGACTTTAAAGGAGCTGAAAGATCCACTCTGAGTGTGCTTTTAATAAAAGCAGTCATGGAGAAAATGTACAATTTCCGTGTGGTACAAAAGTGCATTATAAAGTGTGGAGGATGTAATAGATTAAAGTTTCAGTTGTTCCATAATCAAATGAAGTTTTTACGACTGATAAACATTTTCCATGTTTGTCTATATTTAAGGGATAATAAGAAAGGACGGGCTTTTGAAATTAAGAGGCTCGAACCTGAAGATACTTTGAAGCTGAGCCTTTTATTGTCTTCAAAGACATGTTTGAATAGAAACCTGCACCGAACAGGGGCCTGCTCATCAGGTTATCTTTTAATGAACTACACTAACAGGAGGACTTGTGGACACATTGATATTGTATTATTGAAAGAATCGACCCAATCTTACAGCCTATAGTGATTTCTAATTTATTAACGGCTCTCTTTTGTTTTCACTCAGCTATCACACAGGAAACAAGTTTAGCAAAATTCTTAATTCTTTCATTTGGGTTTTTAGCTTAGTTTAATAGACAAAGGTACAAAACTTTTGACTTTATAATCATAAAAAAGTAACTTGTAAATTGGTGCTTGTGAAAAAGAAAATCAAAGAGTGTAAGAGAGGCAGCTGTGATGTAGGTGTATGTGTGAATGTTACCCTGAGGTGAGAAATAGCTGGAATAGCTGGAGGCTTCAGTAGTCTGGTAATTAACTGTAGGGGTGTTACCATAGAAATGTGACAGTATAGACGGCTTTCTTCCTGAAAAGATGGATTTGCTGCACAACTATTTGGGAGAATATGACTGGATGAGTATGAGTGAGTAAACAAGTACCACTTTTTATTGTGATTTAATTTACTTTAAATCACAATAAAAGTTTAAATTCTTGAAAGGCATGCATCTACATTCATGCAATGCTTTAAATACATTTTGATTGTAGGGTTTAGGTTTATAAAAGAGGTATTCAAAAGCCCCTTATGGTAAAAAGCAGATATAAAATATCAGACATAATATAATATTGGGAAGATCTCCAGCTGGTCTCAATGAAGTTGGTAATATATTTTTTGAATCTTAAAAAGTATTGAAAAAGTATTGAAAAAGTTTTTCTATGATGAACCACAAACCCTTAAATTTATATTCACAAATCTGACTGTGTATTTAATGATTATTAAGATTTTTTCCATACAATATTGCAAACTCTGATGGTAAATGTTACAATTAATGATTGTAAAACTTTGTGATTTGACATCAATCTGATGCACTCATCAGAATATTTTTTTTTTGTTTCATGGAACAGGTAAAAAGCATGACGTTTAAGTATAAATACAGTACTTGCTTATATTTAAACATATTTATTTCAATATGGCCCCCTAACAGCATGTTGAAATACTATCCTAATATGATCTCAGTTTTAATATTCCTGCTATTAGAAGGATAATAATAGTGATATTATTGGTGTGAGTAATTACCTCAGTCTCAGCTGTTACTGTGTAAGTATTATCATCATTGGGCACATATCGAGTATGTCATGTCTAAACTCCATTAAACAGACTCAAACGTATTTTTTTTAAAAAAGAAAGACCCTCGAGTCAACATGAAAAAAGCGGTTAAAGTAAATAGATCCCAGTTTTGTGTGTAGACTCACGTGGTTTCTTGGTGGTGATATTAAAAGGTGTGCTGCAGGGTCCAAGTCCAGCACTGTTCTGGGCTCTGACTGAGATCAGATAAAGTGTGCTGCCCTTCAAGCCGGAGAGCAGAGCTGTGCAGTTGATAACCCTCACTCTGTCTGCTTCACTCTGCTCCAATCCTTCCTCCCAGAAGAGAACCTGGACCAAAGAGACATGAGTTACCACAGACCTCTGAGCATAGTGCCTACCTTTTCATTTTTTCCTTTTAAACTGTCAAGGTAGCCTGTTTCCACCCTGACTGGCCATTAAGATAGTCACATCATGATTATGAAGTAAAACATCCCGCACAATGTCATTTCAGAGTGCATATGCTGTAGATTCAAAGTGCATATGTATGTTTAAACAGTACCAGCTGACATATAGTACAAAGGAACAGACCTATGGATAAGATACAGATATCAGGTTTAAAGGAGCATCACTTTAGTGCTTCCACTTTATCGACTTAGCTATTGTAAGTCTCCGAGCAGTCCAACACTACCAAATGATACTGTATCAGACAATCAGCAATATCACAAGCAGCAGTGAGAGTGAACAGTACCAGAGCTTGTCAGAATCTGTATTCACTGAGAGACTGTTTATGGCCCAAACACAAGACAGGAAAACCAGACAGGGAAATGTCAAACAGATGGTCTGAATGTAGGTACTTATTTAACTGAGTGCACACACGTTTTTTTTTTTTTAGGATCTTGCTTGGGAGAGGCAGATTAGCAATAGGGCCTGGAGTTGCTGATAACAGATGCATCTAGGGTGTTTTCTCCGACTGAATTTTAATTATAGAAGTCTTTTCAAACACTTGGGAAAAATCTCTGAAATACCTGAGCACAAGAAGTTCACAGTTCTTATAGCACCTCTGCAAAGAATCTAAACACTCACTCAAAGAGGGATCGAAGAAGGCTTAAGCTGTCTTGCTGAATCTTATGCTGTCTAATAGAGACAGTGACAGTGAAATATGTCATACCTGCAACACAAATTGTGGTTGTGTGTGGTAAACATGAACAGTAAGTGCTGCTGATTTTACATTATATTATACATTCCAATACTAGATAACCAAGCAGGACAGGTGCTGTTTGAAAAGGAAAGAGCTGTAACTACAAATTAGGACGCTGTACATCTTTCCTTATCTTAGTATGAAGTTAATTCATAAGAAGTGTCACATTGTATACGTGTGGAAATATCCATCCATCCATCCACTGGAGCACTAGTAGTGACACAGCAAATTTTTGGGAGTGGGGTGGGGGGTGTCACTACACTGATGCAATGCATTTCTATTGATGGCCTCACAATATTCTACTGATTTTGCAGTAACAAAAAAAACAAAAAAATCTAACAATGTGCCAAAATACAATGCCTATACTTTATATTATAAAGGTTTAAGATTAATGCAGCTTCAGGGTCTGAAAAGTGAAACCAATATGGAAGTGCCTGCATTCTTTCTATTGGCCTGTGGGGGTCGACTCCGCTGGTTGCAGAAGTAGATTGCTTGTATAATTATTTACATCATCAAAAATCTTCCTGATGAATTTATGGTTTAAAATATCCAGATATATTACCATTATGGGTAATTCTACTAACTGTATATTAGTATATTTAAGCTTTGTAAAAGTGTGCGGTTTGTCATTTGTGGGTTTTGTTTTTCTTTAACAAATAAAAGATGAACTGTAAAACTTTTTATGGTGCAACGCCGGGCAATTTGACCTGTGGGATCATGCCTATTTGGACACAAAGAAATGTACTATGCCCATTACTTATTCATGCGTACAGTCAGCATATAGGAGGTGCTGATCCTTCTGTCAAGCTGATGCTGGTACACATTTACAAGATCTCTTCCAGGTCAAGGTGATGGGAGCTTGGATATATCTTTGCCCTATACATCTCTCTTACAGACTGCTGACTTGTCTGTGAGACAGACTGTGTCCCATTGAACAAGAAACAAATGTCTTCAAAGGTTTTGCTTGCACTTGACCACAACTTGAAGCAAATAAACATCCCAGTATCTAAAGCTGAGCGACCGTCATCCTCCTCTCAACCACGAGCTGCTTCAGAAGGAGCAGTACATCCCAAGAGCCTCACAACCACTACACTTCAGTGTGAGAGGCTGAAGTTGTGCTACCTCTGCTGGAAATATATGTTCTTTGGCTTGAATGCACACCAACAGTGCTTTGATTACTCCAAAAAAGTAATTATTACACAGAAATATTTTCTTAAAAGTAATCCAGTATGTTACTTAATTAAAGAAAGTAATTTGTTAAAATAATTGTTACATTACTTTAATGTTACTCTGTAAAATGACCTGAAAGGCACTGTCTCAAAATTACCATTAAACAGTATGGCTGCAGTCCCACACACCCTGATGAGGACACGCATATGATCTCTCTGTTAGTATTACACCACGGCTCTCTTAGTAGAACAAAAAGCCGACGTCACAAAGCAAAAAGAAAACGAGCACAAACTGCTCAGCCTGACTGCTCATCAGTTTGTTACCTGCTTACGTTCAGGTTCTGGCTGCTGGGCTGAGGTCGGCATTCACTCAATTTTAACGTTACCCTGGGTTCTCGGCTAGCTTAGCATTAGCATGTTGTCTGTGCCGGGTTTTCTGGAAATCCATCCTATCACAACATCCTACCTGTTGTTTCTGCGTATGAGCACAACATGAAATTAAGCACCAAACCGTCCTACCTTCGTGAATATGAGCTACAAGCATAGTCAAAGGAGCTTGCAAAGAAAAGCGTCTGGACTTCTTTAAGTTACTTGAAGACGTTTCACCTCTCATCCGAGAAGCTTCTTCAGTTCTAAGGTCAAATGGTGGGGAGTCCCAGATTTAAACCTGGTGGGAGTATCCCCCCACAGAGGGACAAAAGGACCCCCTGATGACCCTCTAATCGCCTGAGCCAAGGTGTGAAACTGGGTGTGGGTCCCAATCAGCCAGGGTTTCGGGTGAGTTCATTGTGAAACCTGGCCTTATAGACATTGCAGTACTAAAATATTAAAAGAGAATGAAAGACACAATACAAGAGTCCCAAAGCAATGTGCGAATGGCTGTCTTTATCCTGTTTATTGAAAAAGTAAGAGGAGTTTTAAGATTCAAACTATTTTCATCCTTCATCACTGTTGCAAAGTTTAATGTTTTACATAAAACTGAACTAAAAACAGAAATAAGTGGAAACTGTGTGGGGAATCATGTGAATTCCTGAGGTCAGATGGCCCAGGATGTGAGTGGGCGTTAAGGCGTCTGGGGAGGGAACTCAAAACTGGATTATAGATGGCAGACATTTGGTGTCGTAAACCACCGCCTCTGTTCAAAGATGGTCGCTCACAGTGGACATAGATGGCTTCTTTCACTCCTCTTTCAAACCATCTGTCCTCTCTGTCCAAAATGTGAACATTGGCATCCTCGAAAGAGTGTCCTTTATCCTTAAGATGCAGGTGGACTGCTGAGTCTGGGGGGATACTCCCACTAGGTTTAAATCTGGGACACCCCACATTTGACCTTAGAACTGAAGAAGCTTCTTGGATGAGAGGTGAAACGTCTTCAAGCAACTTAAAGAAGTCTAGACGCTTTTCTTTGCAAGCTCCTTTGACTACAATGACCTGGATGACTGAGAACCTTCACAGACAGCTTCAAGCATACTTCGACGGGTAAAATTAAGTGGCAAACCGTCCTATCTTTATGAATATGAGCCAGAAGCATACTCTGATAGGTAAACTTGCAAACCGTCCTACCTACTTAAAATTTATGCTGGAATTATTGTGTGACAGTAGAAATGTGCATAAACTATGTACAGTTGGACGGTTTTCCAAAGTAGAACCGGTGCTTGCAGAGAGGCAAAGTTGTTACAGTATAATGTTGTTGTTTCGAATGAAGCTCTTAGAAAACCAGCACACCGCAGACCACGGCCTCTCTGTGTGAGGATCTAAACGTATTCTACGCTAGATTCGACACAGCGAACACCATGAGACCGGACAGTGTGCGCACCGCAGATGACGTCAGTGCGCACACTGTGTCTGAGGAGGATGTGCGGAAGTGCTTCAGGAAGGTGAACGCACGCAAAGCTACTGGTCCGGACGGGATTCCCGGCCGCGTCCTCAAGTCATGCGCGGCTCAGCTGGTTGGAGTGTTCACGCACATCTTCAACCTTTCCCTCTCTCTGTCTGTAGTCCCAGCCTGCTTCAAAATGGCCACCGTCGTCCCTGTGCCCAAATCCTCCACCATCTCCTCATTGAACGACTGGCGACCTGTAGCCCTGACCCCCATTGTAAGCAAATGCTTCGAGAAGCTGGTCAGGGACTTCATCTGCTCTGCACTACCCGACTCACTGGACCCTCTACAGTTCGCATACCGCCACAACAGGTCCACTGATGATGCCATAGCCCTGACACTACATACTGCCCTGTCACACCTGGAGAAGAGAGACACGTATGTGAGAATGCCGTTTGTAGATTACAGCTCAGCATTCAATACCATCGTTCCCTCGAAGCTGGACAGGAAACTGCAGGATCTAGGACTGAGCAGCTCCCTCTGCAGCTGGATCCTTAGCTTCCTGTCTGACAGACGCCAAGTGGTCAGACTGGGCAGCATCACCTCATCCCCCATCACACTGAACACTGGTGCTCCACAGGGGTGTGTACACAGCAAATCCAGCATGTCCAAATTAACACTGTCGGATTTGATTTCAACACTATTAAAGTGTCTATATGGGTCCACACCATCCATCCATCCATCCATTCGCTTCCGCTTATCCTTTTCAGGGTCGCGGGGGGCGCTGGAGCCTATCCCAGCTGTCATAGGGCGAAAGGCGGGGTACACCCTGGACAGGTCGCCAGTCTGTCGCAGGGCTAACACATAGGGACAGACAACCATTCACACTCACATTCACTCGCACATTCACACCTAGTGACAATTTAGATTAATCAATTAACCTATCCCCACAAGCTGCATGTCTTTGGACGGTGGGAGGAAGCCGGAGTACCCGGAGAGAACCCACGCAAACACGGGGAGAACATGCAAACTCCACACAGAAAGACCCCGGCCTGATGGTGGAATTGAACTCAGGACCTTCTTGCTGTGCGGCAACAGTGCTAACCACCGTGCCACCGTGCTGCCCAGGATATGAGGAGGATGTGCGGTCCACACCAGAGATTGTTAATTTAACTCTTTTTGGAGAGTTGGTACGTTAACTCTGATTTAGTGTTAAACACCAAATCTGTCTGGAGTTGATAATTTAACACTTGGTGTTAAGAGTTTATATATTAACTCTCAAAGAGTATTTTAGTTTAACTACGTAAGCGTTATCTTCTAATTCATTCTAAAAAGCGGGAATTTTACTGTTCTGAACTTCTAGAAATTTCTTTTGGAAATAAACATTTACTAAAAAGATGCAATGGTTTTTGAAAAACATTTATTCTGAACTGTGCACCACAATTTCAAAACATTTTCTGAAAGATGTAACAGTGTACATGTTCTCACTTTCATTAGAATTTTGTTTATCAAAAGGTCTGACATGGTAAATGCAAATAACAGCATTCTCATCACTTATTTCTTCAATACAATATGCAAGTCCTTCATTCATCCCTTTGTGGAACTTCAACGCACTTCTGCTCTCCCCCATATTCCATCTTCACAAGCATATCCTGTGCGGAGATCGAATAAAAATTAGTTGACACTAATTAATGGCACAAATAATCCAGTAAACAATTGCAGCACAGTAAAAAAAAAAAGGAATCCTCTTTGAGCCATTACTTGTGTAAAGTATTTTCCCAAAAGACAAGGACACAGGCAACAGGTAATACTGAACTAAATGTAAAACCTCAACCTTTTTAATTTTTACCTAAACCGTGTGCACAAAACTCTGGAGGGATCTATGCTAACGTAGAATCCAGTCAGGACGTCTGCTACTGCTGTTTGCTCGTTTTTGTTTTTTTTTTTATGGGCGATCGTTTTCAGGCTTCAAGTAGCACCATTATACCAACATTTCACATTCTAGACATTGTTTTAGGTGTATTTGACCAAAAATGTGACTGAAAATTCACATGCAAGCTTTTTTTCAAGGCTGTGGTATTTGCCTGCAAACAATACCTTTCAGCTAGCTAAAACAGAATGTTATGCTATCACCGAGCAACATGGCTAATGCCTTTCACACAGCTTTGTCTCAACTCCAAAGAGCCACAGAAGTAAAAGCTAATAACAATTGAAACAATCTTTGAAAAAATGACTTACCAAGCATGGCAAACAACTCAAATATGTAGAGCAAAATGTTCTGAAACGGCTTCACTTCAGCTTCGATTGGAGCCGTGCTGAGGGCGGAGTCTGTGAATTTACTCTGTTGGTGTCATAGCCCCTCTAGGAGTTCAGAGTTAAGAGGTCAAGAGTTAATGTTTCCATTGTAACACCTCCAGATTTGACAGAGAAACACTCATTTTCAACACTCGATTTTAACTACTATCATTTTACACCTCAGAGTTACATTAAAAGAATGTGACTCTGCTTAGAGTAAAATTAACTCTACTTTTGCAAGGAGACTATTAAAACCAAAAAATTTAACACTTTTGAATTTGCTGTGTACTGAGCCCTCTCCTGTACTCACTCTACACCTACGACTGTACAGCCACTAACAACTCCAACATCATTGTGAAGTTTGTGGACGACACTACAGTGGTGGGTCTTATCACCAATGGTGATGAGACGGCTTACAGGGAGGAGGTCAGCGCCCTGACCCACTGGTGTCAAGACAACCATCTCACCCTCAACGTCGCAAAGACAAAGGAGTTGATAGTGGACTTCCGGAGGTGCAGAGAAGTACACACCCCCATCACCATCAACGGCGCTGCTGTGGAGAGAGTGAGCAGCTTCCGGTTCCTTGGTGTACATCTGGCTGAGGATCTTACGTGGTCAGTACACATAAACAAAACAGTGAAGAAGGCGCAGCAGCGCCTCTTCTTTCTCAGGAGACTGAAAAGATTCGGCATGAACCCCCGCATCCTCAGGACCTTCTATCACTGTGCCATTGAGAGCATCCTCACTGGATGCATCACCACCTGGTATGGCAACAGCACCGCCTACAACCACAAAGTTCTCCAGCGAGTAGTGCGGTGCTCTGAACGGATAATTGGAGGTGAGCTTCCCTCCCTCCAAGACATCTACAGGAAGCGCTGCCTGAGGAAAGCGGGGAGGATCATCAAGGACTCCAGTCACCCCAGCCATAAACTGTTCAGACTACTTCCATCAGGAAGGAGGTTCTGCAGCATCCGGTCCCGTACCAGCAGACTGAGAGACAGCTTTTTCCATCAGGCCATCAGACTGCTGAACACGTCATAGACACCTCAGCTTCACTACTGGAACTTCAACATTATGCACTCCATACTGTACAGTAATGCCACCGTTTTGCACATATCTCAACTCTGTATATTTTTATATATTTTATTTATTGTTGACTCTATTTAATTTGTAAAATATGTGTATACACACACACACACACACACACACACACACACACACACACACACACACACACACACACGTAGAAAAACACTTAGTATACACATCCAGAATTTTTTTTTTTTTTTTGCATATACTATTATATATTGTACATATATTTATTAGTTTCAGATTTAGCCATTCGTATATTTTGCCTGTTTATGTTATTGTATTTTGCACAACTCTGTTGCTTGTGAAGCTCGCACACAAGAATTTCACTCGCATGTGCTGTACCAATGTACCTGCACATGTGATGTGACAATAAAAGTGATTTGATTTGATTTGATAGGTTCTGTGATGATCAATAGCCCCTTATCACAGTTGGCATGTTGACCTTTCACAGTAGGAAGGAGCAGGTGCTAATGAACTTAAAGATCTAATATTAAAGTGTAGACACGACAATATGACGGGGATTCAGCATACACAGAGCCCTTTAGCTGAAGCAGCTTTATGGGATTTTGCCATTTGCCATTTCATGTATTTACTTTTATTTACCTTTTGTATGCCATCATAGTTTTAATGATGATGACTATCATTATTAAAAGCATGTTTTGGCATTTTTCAACTTTTGATTGGCAATCATGGAGTTTGCTGAGTTTTTTATTTTTTTATTTTAGGCATTTAACATCTAGAGCTGTAATTTGGACTTGTGCACTTAGACAGTGAAGGCGTGACCAAGTGCTCCTGCTATTTTGGTTCATGCAGCTGAAGCAGGGCTGGACAAAAGTTTGGGTGGAATGGAAGACAAATTGAAGGGTGTGATGATGACTCATTAGCCTCTCAGTCAGTCACATTTCTGCTCTCATACCTTTCAAACTGCTGTTCCAATCAGAAAGGCATAAGAAGAAAATGTTGCTTGGGACTGACCTCAAGTACAAAATGGTGTTGTATAGAAGTGCAGTTAGGTAAGAAGTGATTGTTCTGAATTTTTGGCATACAAATTTAGAGGTACATTTTCATCTTCCTCATCTTATTTTAATGGTTTCTAAGTATTTCTTTAAAGGGGCACATAGAAACCACTTTTCTTTAGCAAAAAGACTGACTTGAAGTGTAGTTGTCATCCTCTAAGCAGACATATAAGATGGCACTTCACTGAAATCAAAGACACTGCTAACATAAGTAGTATTTGTCACCTAACATACATGGAGGGCTCTTTATGTGTGATAGACTGGCAGCTGGTTGTTCCGCTTCAAGACTTGGCCATAAAAACACTAGTTTTTAGTTCACTTCTATTGGGGTTTCTCCTTATTAACCTGACTCCTTAGTTCCCCATCAGTACAAACCTTTGATAAAATAACTCTGAGGAAAGTGCTGCATTTTGGCACCGTGTACGAACAGGATAATATGAATGTGCAAAGCTCTCCAGCTTCACTCCCCCTCTTCCCTCTTTGGCTGTAAAGAGGAACTTGCTGTGGGAGGAACGGGTATCCTCTTCTGGGAGATTAAAGAGCAACTTCAGATGGAGGTTATTTCTGGAATTCCTCCAGAGGACAACAGGTAAAAAGTTTTTAGGCCAATCCAACTATTTTCTGGGACTCTGGAAAAGTAGATGCTTCACTTAATGTCACTATGGTACTTGCAATAAAGACACTTTATTTAAAGCCTGTGAATAAAAGACTACCATCATTTAGTTACTGCCTGATTTTCAAAGAGCAATGATGTGACTTTTCTTTATATGCACCCAATTCAAATTTATATTCACAGTGCTTAGTTAAGGAAGTGCATAATTGCCCTGGAGTTTACAATAATATAGAAGTAAAGGAGCTCTGATGCTACCCAGCAGGTGTAGGATTCACATAGTGTCTACACATTATAAAACCAGCACATTAGCAGAGAACAAGCTACAGCTTGCATTCAGTCTCTTGGGACACGTAACAGTGACATGTAATGGAAAACATTTGACTTGAAGTGTAAAAAATACTGAAAAAACACAGATGAAAGGCCTCCTATGTAGCAACACAGCTGCTAGACTCAGCCACACTGGATGATGCTTTCAAAGCCTGGAGACGCGGTTCCTGTAATAACACCGCAGACAGGGAGGCTGAAGACACACGAACCAAGCAGATCTCTGTCTGTGCATCTGCACTGATGATTTAAAGAAAGTGGCTCTAATTTCTTAATTTTTGTTAGATAAACATTTTGTTAGGTTCACATAATGACTTGTATGTGATCAGCTAACAAATAGTTGTTATCATTTTGCATATCTCCTCACCTCTTTACAGCTTATTCTTGTCGTTTTACCCACTTTACTTACTGGTTTAACCACACCACCACCAAACGTGTTCACACCAGACGGCAGACACAAATACTCACTAACATGTAACAGTAGTCCAGCATGCAATAGAATGAATTACATGTTGGTGGTAAAGAACAAAACACAGCTAATAAAGAGTGAATCTAGTTAGCACACAACAGCTAATTTATTAGCTCCACCTAGCTAAACATAATGCAATCTATACTATTTAATGTAAATGTTACTTTGTAAAAAAATATTTCAGAGACCTTTTGATATACTTTTGGCTGCTCACTTACTTCAGATGGCACAGTTTTTACACTGGTTGCCCTTCCTGACACAAACCCTACCATTTATCTTGCGCTGGTGACCCCCTGAGTCTGGGTTTGTGTCTCCTCCTCCTGTTGTCAAATTGGGTAATTAACATATATACCATGGGGTCACAAGACTTCTTGATACAAAAAATTTATTCATAGGTGTTTCTCTTATTTAGTCCAGCCTCACTGATTTAAACAGGATGGTAAACAGAATTTAAACAGAAGTATCTTTTAGGTGTAACATAACTGATTTAAGCAGCACCACAAACTTTAAACAGATTACACGAAGCCCCTCACTGAATTATAAGAGCACCTGAATATTATGACCTTTATCCAGGGGTAATTTCTAGCAACTACAACTGTTGTTTTAGACCACATTAGCTTTAGCACAGTGCTCCTAATACACTGGCAACTGAGTGTGAGTGATAATAATGTGTCAAGTCCAAAAAAGATTGCAATTGCAATGTGTGTAAGTGTTGTTGCCCTGAGCATTGAAAGGCCGTGGCAGCCCATGGTCTGACCAGCACCAACCAGTAACAAGGCAATGGGATGTATCAGTATAATAACAGTAATGCCACTATGACATTAATAGGCCCCTGGTGCAATCCCACTTTAATTCCCAGTAACCTGAAATAAGCAGAACAACCCACTGCCACTCCAAAGCCATAATAATTTAAACCATAAATTTTCCTCTGGAACGCTGTTGTAGCACAGCCAAAATTAGACT
Source organism: Aulonocara stuartgranti (assembly GCF_965226115.1). NCBI lineage: Eukaryota > Metazoa > Chordata > Actinopteri > Cichliformes > Cichlidae > Aulonocara > Aulonocara stuartgranti. The sequence goes on along the minus strand of NC_138943.1, from coordinate 32,991,634 downwards.
CCAGAGGGGTTTGTACCCAAATGTACAGAGTTTAGGTAAGCACTTGAAAACAAAAGAAACTTTATCGTCCACATGAAGTCAAACCCTAGAAATGCAGGTGGGAAAAGTGCATGTAGTTTTCAGTCAAATGCATGCACATATTTTTCCACCATCAGCTGCTGTTTTTTTCTCAGTCTAATCAGAAGATTTCTGACCTGACCTGTTACTTCAACCAATCCATGAGTTCCAACTGAGCAGATTTCAGTTGTAACCTTTTATATAGTTCTGAAAGTAAATAACAACACAAACATAAAATAATTCAGTTCCTTAAAGGAAATTCCACTGTGTGATGATCCAAAGTATAAGAAGCTGTATTTACTGTATATTCTGCAAGCACTAAAGAAAAACAGCACCGACGGGTGTGATGCTGTAGCATCCCTAAACCGTATGCTTGCTGGAGTTGTGTCAAGCCTTTAACATTCAAATGATCCTCTAAAACAGCTTTTGAGAGGCAATTTAAGCCCTAAATTAGATTAATTAGAATATATGTCACAAAATCCCAGTAGACCTCTTTAGGAATGGTTTGTCATTGCAAGGCTTAAATATAAATATCTACCCACAGGCTGCTGTTCGGTTTTTCAGATCAAACTGGCCAAGCCAGCTGACAAAAGCAATGCCAAAAAATGTAGATTTTACAGTTAGATAGTTTAACATTGTTCTTTTTTATTTTCCTCCAGCTTGCATTCTGGCTTAGGATGGAGCTTCTGTCCGAAGTAGAGGAATTTGAGTATTTTGGTATATTGGTATCACAGGTAAAGTATTGTCTTGATGCATTCTCAATCATCCAGGAAAGTAAATCTCCAAAAGTTGATTCTGTTCATCTGGACGTAGCGTTTTGTGGGAGAAACGTTTCGTCATTCATCCAAGTGACTTCTTCAGTCTCAGCTGACTGCAGTTTTCCCCAATCTTATAACTGGTACATTTACATAATGACTGAAACCAGCCCACTGAAGGAACAATGGGCTGGGAGGTCAGTTCCTTAATCTTAATTATGCAAATTCTAATGACCATTGATCAACAACCACTGACCAAAACCCACTGATCAAAGACCACTGATCAATGGCCATGAGTACCATTCACAGAGAGTTGGGGAATGGCTGCAATCACAGCATTGTAAGATGGTGAAAGACGTACCCTTAGCCCCTTCCTCGATTCAGAGATGGTCTTTCGCTTTTCACGTAAATAGGAGGTTGTTTGGTTTCCCCGATGTATAAATCCTGGCAATCCTCCTGGCACTTAACAGCGTACACTATGTTACTCTGTTTGTGTCGGGGGACCCGATCTTTGGGGTGGACCAGTTTTTTGGTGCAGTGTGTTTTGGGGTTTAAAAGCCTGTTCATAACATTGGGGAAACCTGCAGTCAGCTGAGACTGAAGAAGTCACTTGGATGAGTGACAAAACGTTTCTCCCACAAAACGCTACGTCCAGATGAACAGAATCAACTTCTTGGACAAAGGTAAAGTAGTTTATGAAAGCAATGCTGATCCAAGATCCTATCCTCACCTATGGCTAGGTACTCTGGGTAGTGACTGAAAGAAGGAAAGTGGTTACAAGGGATGGAAATGAGCTCTGTTTAGGATGCCTTATAGGTGCCTCCTAAGTGAGGTGGTTTGGGCATGTCCTACTGGGAGGACGCTCGAGGGCAAACCCAGGACATGCTACAGAAATTACATATGTCAGCTCCTTTGCAATTGCCTCAGTGTCCGTCCAAAAGGAGGCTGGGTATCTCTGCTAAGACTGCTTACCCCGCTGCCTGGACCAAGGTAAACGGTAGAAAATGGATGGATAGTGTTTTTTCTGTTGTCTTTGTGGTTTTTTGGATTATATAATTTGCACATGATCAATAAAACCAGCAGGATCATATAAATTTTATAACTGAGCAGTAAATTTGTACTTGCATAGGCTTCAAATTATAATAAGTTGAATATTTTAAAACATTTCTACTCTTAGCTGAATATTTCATTGGATTTTCCCGTGTTAAACATGAATATTCTAAGCTGAGTTAAATACCTCTGTCTTGTTTCCAAACATGGAAACCTCTGTCTTATGACAATGTGTGTAGCAAACATTGGCAGCGACCTCAAAGCATCTCTGCAGAGGTTAGGCCACCTGGGTATACACTGCCATGTAAAATATCTGGGGTTTCGGAGACAGTGTTATTTTTATCTAGGTTTACCACAGCTAAATCCCAGGAGAGTGTTTGTTGTACAGGATAGTGATGTATGATGTTCACACATTCTCTTATTTATTTTCTCTCCCTTTTTTCTTAATAGCAGCTCTGAGACAGCCTTGGGTGCAGAGTTCTCTTAGAGACTGTAACAGCTGTCAACAGACCTCTGTGACTCCGGCACACACAGTGTTTTAATGCCAGAATATTTCGACAGCGTCACCATTGGTGGTTATATTCAGATGAGATCAGGTTATTGTGCTGTCAGCCATCTGGGATTAATTTTGTGTCTTTGTTTGAATGTTTCACTTTTCTTTGTTTTCCTACCTCATATGCAACGATCTTCTCACTGTTGGACCTCGGAGGAACTGGTTCCCAGAACACCTCGATCTCAGAGGCTGACACCGCACGGGCCCACGCTCTCGAAGGTGCTTCAGAGGGTTCTGTAAAGGATGGATTGTTATCAACAATGTTCCCTCTAAGCTGCGGCGCGTGTGCATTTGCGCACTGCTGGCACGGTGTCTGCGCACAGAAAATCTGCGTTGCGCACAAAAAAAAATCTAACCTGAATTGAAATTAAAATAAATACGTTAACAACTCTGTTTTGCAGTGTTAGTCAGTAAGTGACTGGCTGCTCCAGTATGGGATTAGAACGATGCCACCTTATCCCGTAGTCCAGCCAATGATGCGATTCACATTCGTATATACGCAGCTAATCGACGTCGTTGACAGGCTACGACAGCGTCCTTATGTGTCGACACTGGCGTTTTAGCTAGCAAAGCGGCGTGGCTGATGTGGAGTGAAGCCACGTTAATGACAACGTGTACAACCATTGGAGATGTGAGCAGGACAGACGGAACAATTGACGGAAAAGTCTGGACTTTATACCAGTTTTTAAATTGTGTTGATCGGCCACGTAAAACCAGAGTTATGATAAAAATATTTGCAATGTTTGTTTTTTTCCTGAATACTATCGTTGTTTATATTTACTGCAGGAAGAAACGGTAAAAACTGCGTTTTATAAGGAAAACGCTCGAAAGCTCTCTCCACCTGTGAGCAAAGACAAAACCAAAACCCCCAACCTTTCCTATTGGTGGAAAAATGTACCATGTCGACCAATCAAAAAATGATATGGCAACATGGCATTTAGTTGTTAAGAAACGTGGGGGAAGTTTTAGGAGTGACGGCGGTGTTTTGAGATGTGAGAGATTTGCGACATTTAGCGCAAATCTTGTGTAGTTAGTGTGTAGTGTAGTCAATGGCTGTTGTTCTCCTTTATCTCATCGTGGACAGAAATTATTTTTGGAGTGGCACAAATAATCTGTGTGGCATCAGATTTGATGCAGAACAGCTGATTGTTCTGTAAATAGTTTGAAATGTTTATTTAAAAAAACGCCTTGGCTGCATTTTTAGGTAAACAGCTGCAAAAAACTTTGTTGTTTGCAAAACTCAGTAACTTTTTTGAAGAAGTAACTATATAATTAATTGCCCAACATTGGTCATTATATACTGTATTTTGCAGACAGAGAGTTACAGACTCTCTCCCAGACCACAGACTCATACTCAAAATACAATTCACAGCTTTATATAAAAAAAAAAGAAAGAAAGAAAGTTGTGTTTTCAAAATTGGAGTTCAAGTTATTTTTACTTCCAATAGTGTTAACATGCTACACAGGTCATGAACAAGATTTTTTTTTACATTTTCATTGTAAGTGGGCTAAAGCAGTTAATTAAAAGTAGTCCGACATAAATGTAAATGCTGTAATTTGATTATTTTAATAAACCATGTAACTTGGATGGATTCGATGCTGGCGTGACCACAGTGCACACGTCTGCTGTTGCTCACAGTGGTCCAAGGGACCGCTCAGGGAGTTGGTGTGTTCGCTCAGACACATGAAAAATTAGAGGGATCATTGGTTATTAATGCACATGTTTTTACTTCTACACAATAAAAAATATATTTTTGTCAGATCTTTTGGGAAATCTAAAAAAAATCTAAACACAGGTGTAATTCTCTAAGCTACATAAAACATGAGCGTCACTTGATTTTTACCTGTTAACTACAGAACAACAACTGCTGCCTGCTGAGCTACCTGCTCTGAGACTTATTTCTGTACTACTCCATCATCTGTGACTCCAGGCAGACTCTTTTTTTTTCTTCTTCTTTTCTGTCCCTCTGTTGCAATGATCCTGGACTAGACTAGACAAGAGCATGTCCTCACACTAACGACACACACTCAAACTTACAACTCTCCTAACCTTTGCACCAGTTTGTCTTGTTCCTCGAAAAACCTTGATACCATATCTCATCCCATTTTTTGGTAAACTCAAAGTACAAGTTAATGGAGTCTATAATCATAAATGCACAAAAGCAAAAAACTAAAGACAACGACACAGTTGTTTATGATATTGCCTTTTGTGTGTACCGTATTTTTCAGACTACAAGGCGCATTTAAAATCCTTTAATTTTCTCAAAAATCGACGGTGCGCCTTATGTATGAATTCTGGTTGTGCTTACTGACCTCAAACCGATTTTCTGTGGTACACGGCGCTCAAAAATCTGTCAAAAAATGTTTTAGTACGACTTTGGTAAGCTACGAAGCCGCACCACTTGATGGATTGTCGGAGCATTATGGCTACCATAGTCAGGAGCCTCACAGAGTAATTCGTACTGTGCTTCAGCATAATATTACCGTATTGTGTGTGTATAAGGACCCCAAAATGTCAGCTGTTAAGACACATGTTTACGAAGCAGATTTCCAACTCTATCAGTCACGCAGTAGAACACGGGAACAAGAGCAGCTGTGAAGATGAAGAATTTGATGGATTTGTGGAATGAACTGAAAAAGTGAGTGTATTGTTCTGTATTTTTTGTGTTACAACCGAATGATGCTGAGTTATTGTGAATGAGTTGAATAAAGTTTAACATATTTGACTGTTTTGTTTCGCATAATTTGCCTTATGTATGAAAACAGACCCGTTCATCAACAGTGCGCCCTATAATCCGGTGTGCCTTATGGTCCGAAAAATACAGTAATTGACACAAAATGCGTATTTTACATTGTTATCATACAGTTATCATCAATACACTGTTGTCGTGAAAGCCCTATTTGCAGCTAAAAGCGAAAGGATAAGTATTTATATTTGCAGGACGTGAAGACGCTCACCTTCCTCTGCAGAAAACACTCTAAGAACGCGGCTGAACGGCCCCTCTCCCATATTGTTGTAGACTCCCACTGTCACCTCAAACAGGGATAGGGGTGCGATGCTGTCATTTCTGTAAATATATCTGGATGCGTCAGGTGATGCCAGCACTGTCTGGATCCAGGTGCTGCTGCCAAGTGGGCGGAAAGCTACAACATAGCCAAAGTCCTCTCCGCTCTGCTGTTCCTCTGGAACTGGCTGAGATGGGGACAGAAAAGTTACGCCTTTGACCCAAACAACTGTGAGCAGAAATTAAATTAGGCAGCTGTAAAAGAGTAAAGCAGTAACAGTGTTTTATGTCTAACAAAGTTTTGAGCAAATCAACGGATCCAGCACCTCTCCGTGCTTTGACCCACATCCAAAAAATGTAAAGCTGTCACCTAATTCTGGATTTACACACGTGTAATTTGCACTGGCTCTGTATCTCCTTGTTGATTTACACAACAGGGGGAGTCAGCAGGCAGCAAATCAGAAAAGCTCTGCCTTTTAATTAAAAGCCATTCCACTGAAGCCAGACTGCTGCAGACGCAGTAACCTGCCAGGATTCCATTCTCATCAAAAGAAGAATACTCTGTCACAATGAATGCCCACTCAGAAATGCCCATGATCCTCTTACCTCCCACATAATAACAAGTTCTCCTCGAGCTCCTCCGCCACCACTCACGTTAATCGGCGCAACCTTGGGAACTAAACAGACACAAAAGGAAACTTGCTCATCCCTCAGTTCTGACTGTTATGTCTGACACAGGTGCAAGAAGTAGTTCAAATAAGGGGATCACAGGCACTATGTGGAGCTTCTGTTTACACAAAATGGGTTAATCACACAGGAGAGGAATTAGGTTTTTGTTGACAGTGGCATTACCACCCGTGTGTGCCGCCGTTATTAGCCGAGTGCCATATGTCAGCCCTGTGCGTGAGGCTCAACGGGAAACTTGTTCCCTTGTGATTCAACCAGCGGGATAGAATTACTCAGCTAACCAGTCAAAAAAAGACTCGCTCACGGCCGTGTCTCGTGGCATGTGCGAGCGGGAGACGCTTCTCTTGATGCAACCACTAATTAAACCCAACACATGCTCCAGAGTGCACAAGAGCTTAGTGCTGATACTTTAAAAAGCATTTTAAAAGTGTAACTCAATTTCCACTCTTCCCGCGTGCGACTGAGTAATCAAAGTAGTGGCATGAAAACATAGAACAGATTTGAAACATCACAGGGAGCACGGACAAAAAGTGGAACTAATCAAACAGTTAAATTACATTTTCCAAGTGGGACTGATTAATTTGTTATGAAGAGAAACAACAAATCGAGAGGGTACCTGCTGCTTTGGTTCGAATCTGTTTTGATGGCGTGCTGGGTTCTCCAACACCAACACTGTTGATTGCCACCACCCTGAATTCATAATCCACCCAGGGGTTCAACTCTTTCACTGTGGCATGCATCATCTGTCCAGGCACAGAATCAGGAACTAGGATTAAAGAATTTAGAATTGACATGTGTTTTGTGTTTTTATGTTTCATGTGTCACATTCACATTTGGTTCCCAGCAAGTATAAGTAGTTCATATACCAATGAAATGCATGGAATGAAACTATGACGTTTACAGTTTAATTACAGCTCGTCAGCATCTCTACAAGCATCATAATTATTGTCGATCGCACAGGTGCATCAGCATCTTGCAATGCTATTTTAAACAGTAACACAACTAGATAACCACAATTAATAAGCTGTTGCGGGACTAAGGATTTTTAGGCTGTATTGCCAAAAGTGGCAAGAAATTCCTGTGAATACCTGATATTTATTTACTTAATGATGGTAAATCAGCCCTCAGTACACGTGCATTTTGATTAGAAAAAATACATTTCAAAGTACAGTGAACAATAGCTCCCCTCCCGGTGGTTCTGAGGGGGACACAGAAGTGCAGCCTGTGTTTTATTTTTGGACAATAAAGTTACAATGGAAAGGTGGTTAATTTTGAAACCAACTAAATATCAGGATATGTCACTTTTATAGATCAGTGAAAGGGCGATGCTACTTATGTGCAAACGATACTGCGTGGAGAAAAATACCAGGAAATATGTAACTATAAAATTCTGTGAGTAAAAAGAATTTTTTGCATTTCTACATCAAGACTTCTTGTTTATTGTGGAGCTATTCACAACTCACTAAACAGCTTCATTCACTGAAAAAGCTGCGAAGCATTTCAGCTTTCCTCTGTTACATGTCATACATGTGAAATGTGTCATAAATGGTTTATATGCACAAACTTTTAATACATCAAAAAAATTGTTTTTAAATATTGTATTTTGTATTTATATCATGCATTGCCTTAATTATGTTCATTTATAATCACCATAAAGAACACTGAATTTTGAACGTTGAATGATAAAAAACACATTCAATAAAAATATAACTGCCTGACGGTGGTGGTGCATTTGTACCTGTCCTCATAGTCTGCCAGCCTATAGAGAAGGGGGTCCTGGCCTGCATCATGTACTTAGTAACAGGGCTGTGGTTGTCAGGTCCAGAGCCCCAAGACAGTTGCACAGTAGTGTCAGTAATGTCAGTCACAACCAGGCCCTCGGGGGGCCCAGGAGGTCCTGCAACAAGAAGAGACACCTGCATCAGCCTCACTGTACGGCAGCAGCCTAAACAAATGAGCTCACGTCAGCTTTGAGACTCCACTGCAGGTGTTATTCATAACCTAGCTAACAGGAGATATAACAGGCTGTGACACCACCATAATTATTACACCGAATATCACAGATCAGTGGGAACGCAGGTTACACTTCTTTTATCAGAGACTGGGGTGTTTTTAATGCTTTAATTGTTAAAAAAAACAAGTACAACAAGAAAACAGTGAGTGAGCTCATCATGAAATCTGACCTATTTAGTTTCTGGAGACATGTATGCCTCACACCAGCAAGAAAAACAACAAAAGAAAGAGAAACAGGTCGCTGAATATTTTTCTTTTAGGAGGTTTGTTTAGCTTTAATACGTAGATACATTTCAAAAATGCCTTTATTCTTTATCACTGGGTTTCACAGATTAGCTGTACAATAGGTTTAAGTAACCTTGTCTTTACATACTTATAAACTAGGACTAGATAATGTATCCATGTTAAGACTAAGGTCCAGAAAAAACAGAGGTAAAATTGTGCATAACATTATATGTTGTCTAGCCCACTGTAAGTAGGTGTACCTACTTACATTATGATACGTTTTTATCTCTATGAAGATATGTTGCATGGCCGAGACCCTTGGATGAGTTTTTCAGTAAAGATTTCATTTTACAAGTTTTGTGTAGTAGAATGAGCTTATTTTGCTCAATAGGGATTTTCTGTCTGAGGGAGGTTCAGTGTTTTTTGCTAAGTGAAAGTAAGTGAAGTAATAATAACAAAAGACAACATTAATTACCAAGGATTTGGGAAAAAGGCAGATTTTTCAGTTGGTTTCTCACTAAAATCAGGGAACGCAGCAACATGGGATTTCCTGCTAAGCCCTGCAAATCTGCAAAAGTAGCGCTGTGCTCTCAATGCGACTAACTACTTCTGTAGGAAGATGATTGAGCATCGACAACACTGGTTTTGGATTATGCATATAAAAACACAATATGGAAAACCTGCATAATCTATATTGGTGGCAGACTCTTTATTACCTGCATTGTTAATCTGAACGTCTCAGATTATCCCAGACCATTCTTTCTACGCCTAGTCTAACCTTTGCACTTTTATCATGTATTTCCTTTGTGTAATAAGTCATGGTTGTGATGGAGTGTCTGTGAAGATATTTGCAAATTCAAATGGAACTTGAGTCTGCACACTTGGTTCAAGGTTTTGACAGATTTAAACTCAACTGAAGCTCGAGAATAAATATGAGCAAGCTTGACACAGTCTGTCTCTCATCTCACAGTTCTCCCTGGCAAAGCCTATAAGGCGCATAACATATGCATAAGCTATGCTAACACATAATAAAAATGGAATAAAAAGAGACAAAGGAAGTGTTTGGAGCTTCGGACACCTCTGAAGGTTGTGTAGAAGCAAGCACCCTGAACTCTACGTTGTTGAATAAAGCCTATTGTGCCTGGGTCACAGACATATTTTGTCTCTACTTAAACTACTGGCACATCAACCAAAGAGACGGGTATGTAGGATATCTATAATCCTTGAGTTTAAACATCAAAAATGCTCTCCCCCAGAGTAACATTTATGGCATGAAATCAGTTAAAAACATACTTTATAAAATGTTTTCTTGCATGAAGACTGTTTTTCTAGATACCCTTGAAGCTTTTGTGGCAACTTACTCTTTCCTTCAAGTTAACTGTGATATAAGAGGCAATGAGTTTAACTTCTTTTATTTTCTCAAAGACTTTGCAGTCATCAGCCTGAAAGTTGGAAACTGGGTAACACGTGTCAGGAGTATCTGTTTAACAGGACTAATTTAACTGACACATATGCTTAATTACCCATCTGTTTTTTTTAACCACTTAGCCAACATCCAACAAGTCTGTCCAAGCAAGACGGTACGGGCAATTACATTCACAAGTTGACCTAACCTCCATGTCGTTGTGTTGTTAGACGAAAGCAGAATACGCAGAAAAGAAAAGAAAAAAAAACATCACTGTGCCACCAGTTAAATCCAAATTATACTCACTAATCACAGAATGTTTTTTTCACAAAAGATCTTATATGCAGAACACTGTTGCTTTGCATCTTTTCATGTGTAGAAATGCCTTCTTTTGGCATATTTCCACTAAAGCCACTGGGACAAATTTGAGTGTAACACCATCGGGGGGATGGCTTACAAAGCCCTGTCTTTATGTCTAGACGGGCTCCTTTCGTTTGGCAGCATCATTCTCCTGGCTGAATTTGAACCGGCTCTCGTCTGCCAGTCAAATCGATCAGTCAACGGCACTATGAGCAACCTGAGTCTGCATTGCCTGCAACAAGCCAACCGCGCCAATACAGGCGGCCGTGTCGTATTAAAAGAACAACTTTCAGTGCTGAAAATCATCAATATTTTCCTTCTGAAATCAGAAAAGGGAGCTAACATGTCTTTACAGAGTAAAGCTTGTTTACCAGCAGTGAAAATGCTGCTAACACTGAAATGCTCAATGTCAAATGTAGAGGAGTTTTCTGCTTTATCGCCTGATTTAAAACTTCTGTTGGAAATTATATCAGCAAGTAATGAAACATGCAACAAGTCTCCCTCTTTACACTGTCGGTGATACAGCTCTTATCATCATCTTAAGAAACACAGACATGCAGAGTACTACAAAATGACAAGCAGTGTAAGGAGGAAAAAGCATACCTCTGACAATTAAGTCTGCTGCTGCAGAAACTGTGTCGATTTCAGTGTGTACCATACACACATACTTCCCAGAATGCTTTAGCTGAATGTTCCTCACCATCAGGTCACCCGCAAATCCCTGATGACAGAGACATATGCGACTGAAAGTCTCGGAGAAGAAAAAACCTCCACCAAAAGCAGCAAAGTCAAAGTGAAAAAAGAAAAGACGTATAGGAAATCCTCAGGAGCACATTCAGTTTCATTCTCAGCCATGTGCTGCAAATCCTCCACAAAAGGAGCTTGGAATAATCAACCACAAAAAAAAGAGGCAAAAGAAATTAATTTGGTTTTACGTTGTAAGAAAGGCTACACAAAATTGACTTGTTTTCAGTGTTTTCAGTATTTGTTGTATTTACACTTTAACCTTACAACTCGGCTGAGTGGCTCCAAGAATAATTTTCAGAGATGCTTTTTTCAATTTGTTGCTGCTTGTTCTCTCTCTCTCTCACACACACACACACACACACACACACACACACACACACACACTCGTATTTTGTTTAGTTTTTTCCCAGAGAAACACAGAGACTCTTTGTTTGTTTGAATATTTTTAAAGAAAAGTCAAACATCTGTTGTCATTACGCTCACTGTGAAATGTTAGTGTTTTACGGCAGCTTCAGTGGCCCTGCTATGATCAACCTGACAAAGCATAAATCTTGCATTCACAAAAATTTTGGCTCCTTTGTGAAGGCTCAAATTGATTGATTTGCACTAAGATCTCCTCTGGGCTAGAGTCTCATCCTTATAGGCTCCCTCGTCACGACTCACAGTAATATCTGTTGGCGTCTGAATTGAATGTACACAGCTTTCACGTGGGTTTAAAATGGAGCTAGCCTACAAATACCAGTTCCCCTGGTGCCTTCATGTTCTCACAGGACCAGTTCAGTGTATACAACCTTAAGGAATAATTTGACAGGGTGAGAAATGCGCTTAATTAGCATAGAATCCAGAGAAAAGAGTGATACCACTCACTTCTCTCAGAGACAGGCTGGGACCATTTAGCCTAGTTTAGCACAAACACTGAAGGGAATTCAAAACCTTTTTTTTTAAATTCCAGGACCACAAAAGCTTAACAATTACAGACAAAATACTATATTTGAATTTATTCATTGACTATAACGCTATAGGTATGAAGAGGTTAACTGAGTTTATCATACAGATTGCCTGAGCTCACTAATCGCTACATATTATTTTATTAACCCAATATATTTAGTGAGTTTTAGAAGCAAATGTATGTGTTTTTGTCAGCCGGTCAGCCAGCTACCATTTCTTCTGAACCAACTTCAATTTGCTGGCTTAAAATTTGAATGGAAGATTATCTACATATTTACATATTTAATCATGTTTGTCTAATTGTTGCGGAACAACAATTTACAGAGTTTCAGGCATGTACCTGATATAATTGTGCAGTATGATCATGAAATACATCCATTAGCTGACATTTTTATGGGTAAATAATATATATTTTTAAAAAGTTAAATGGCAACACACTGCATCATGCAGTACTCTGTCATTTGATAGCTGTAACCTATACAGAAGTAGCCAAGGGAGCAACAGCTATTAAGCTGCTGCTGTTATGATGAGTTGATGCATGTCTGTGCTGGAAAACAGGACAATAGCGTTTCCTGACTCACTGCAATAACGTGTGTCAAGATGTGGGGCCTGTGTGGGCAGTGATGGGGATATTTTGACACATGTAGGTCCTCCTAAAACCACATGTTGCCATTTTTATATTTCCATTTGTTCCATTTTTTTTGTTTTGTTTTTTTCAGATGGAAACCTCTGAGGCTGAATAATGAAGCCAGTGAGGTGCAGGTCTATAATCTTGTCCCTGACGTCCTCGCACTGCTCTTTGGTCTTGCCCGTGATGATGATGAAACTGACTCTGTGTACAGGTGTGCTTTATATACATAACAACTTGGGATCAGAAATATATGGGATTAACTGTGCCACATGGGCACACAGCCACTCTGTGGAAAACAGAATAATGACTAGCTTATTTCATTCAATGAATGCAAATCAGTTTATAGCTTTTATGGACTGTGCTTTCTCTGGATGTATGTCTGGTACTCTGCCTCTCTTCATTAAAATGAGAGACTGTTCCTATCTTCAAAAGTCAGAAAACTTACAAATTCAGGGATCAAATAATTATTCCTTCCACTGTATGTTTGAAATTGATTTGGATTTTACTGGATCCACCATGTTTGTGACAGATACAGACGTGGTGTATTTTCATCAAACACAAAGCAAAAAAGCTAACCATCATATGTATACATACCCCTCCAATCATCTCAAAGTGCTCCTGTCTGTTGAAGTCGATAGCTTTGCCGTTGAAAAACCACTTGAAGATGGGGCTCAGGGACGAATCACTAGACACCTCACAGGGCAACACGATGCTCTGTCCCACGCTGGCATCCAAGCTCAAGGGTGGAACTATGATCTTTGTGGGCTCTTGGGGAGAAAAACACATTGACTTGTTACTATATGCAGCACGGTGTCGCTATCAGCCAAATGAATAAGGTAATGAAGCTTATTTTGCCCAGAATCACGAGACAGATTTTGGTCTAGCAGTGTAATTAAGCGACCTTAAATAACTTCACTTAAAAAGCAAAAGCTGCCTATAACTCAGTAATGAATAATTAAAGACGCTGCAATCACAGTGTCAACTAGAAAGAAATAAAATGACTCTCTCACTCTCGTTCTCCATAATAATCATCATTTAACAACCCCAAATCTGAAAATGCTACAGGAGCTCTTTTTAAATTAAATGAAAATATTCTTCACTCACAGCTATAGACGTCAGTGGTTTGCCCCACTCTGCTACATGAACAATAACTCAGAGCTGACAAAACCTCGGATGACTTATATGTCTGTCAGAGCGGCAGGAACATAAAACGGCTATATATTTCATTATCCATTTCATGCTTGAGCTACTATTTTTTTTCCCTCTAACAAAAGTTTAAACCCTCGGCTTAGAAGGTACACTAAAAAAAGAAAAAATGGAAAAGAATACCTTTTACCACCAGTGTCCCTGTGCTGCTGGAAGTACCAAAACGGTTTCTGGCCACACATGTGTACCTGCCTCCATCCGATTTGGAGATATTGGTGATACGAAGAGTTCCATCCTCCATGATGGTCCGTCTGAGGAGAGAGAGACAAAACTGAAATAACCCACTTCTTTATGACTTCTTTAGTAATTAACTGAATGAACAATGATGTCAGGAATCAAAGGGACCAGCTCTGGCTGTGATAAGATTTCATTTCTCAAACCATTTGAACTTTCTCTCTTTTATCTTTCTCCATTTAATTCTTTTTGAATGAAGGCTTTAGAATCTATTCCAAAAATCTATTTGCACGCTTCAAAAGATAACAATTATCTTAGCTGAAGCAGAACAGATTTGCTGTAGGGTCAGCACAGTATTGACAGCACAATAGCTTAAATGCACATATTAATTGGACACACAACAGGCCACCGGGGCCGGGCGGGACAGTGATAGGGCGAGGGGAGCAGCGCTGTAGAGAGGGATCTTTACCTGCAGCCTTATCGCTCTACAACATGCGGCGATTATATCAACATGCTATAAGCCATTTCTGAAATGCAATAATATGGTGATATACAAGAATCACACCTTGAAAAAAGCATTAGCCTGGCAGTCTGATTAGAGAGCGAGACAAAAACATGAGTAAAACAACAGCTACACAGAGGAATGATGGCCTTGTTGTAAGAGCGAAACAGCTGGTGACTTACTTTTGTGAACTACATTTTCCTTTGATACAGGAGCTCTCTGTGGTCAATAAAGGTGGGGCTTCTTTTGGGGACTGTGATTGGGGAATTATTACATTTAAAAAAAAAGAAAAACAGATATATATATATTTAATATGTCATATAAAATCATATGTAGTACTGTGCAGGTGCCTTGAACTGATCCCCATTTTATTTTTATTTCACCAGGAAAATTGGAACTAGATGCATGAATTATTGGCATAAGTGTAGGCATAGTACACTGAAATACAATATATAAGGCAAAAAGAGTTTGTTCAATTCTCATAAGGCTCAAAGTCAATATTTGGTATGAGACCTTTTATTATTTCACACAAGCTGAACTCTCTTAGGCAAGACTATTCCTTAAATAGTCTTCTGGAATAGCTCTCTGGGTTTCTTGAAGAACATTCAAAGTTTTTTAGACCTCTTTTTGTCCCATTTTCTGTCCCACACTGCTTCAGTAATGTCCAGGACAGGGCTCTGGACTTTTTGTGTTTTTACTGCATTGGCAGTGTGTTTGGGATCATTGCCAATTAAAGTTTTCAAGATCAAGAAATATTCAAGGACTATTCAAGACAAGGTGTCCAACACCGCTGGCTGAAATATGGCTCCAATCCATGACAGAGCCTCCACCATGTTGTACACATGGCTGTAGGCACTCACTGTTCTCTGTCTCTCTTCTGGCTTCCTCTGTTTGAACCAACAGGGCAGGGATAGGGCAGAAGGTAGAGTGGTGGCCCCATGATCAGAAGGTCGGGGTTTGAATCCACTGAACGGCTACCCTGAGGTACCCCTGAGCAAGGTACCGTCCCTACACACTGCTCCCCGGGTGCTGGATTGGTGGCTGCCCACTGCTTCACTGAGTGAATGGATTAAATGCAGAGAGGACTTTCCCCATGTGGATCAATAAAGTATACATACATACACATACAACAATTTCAAATTTGGATTCCTCCCTCCACAAGACCTGTTACTGCTAATTTTGATGAACCTCAGCCTTTTTTCCCCATTTCTGTTGCTTAAAAATGGCTTCTTGACAGCCACTGAGAACGTTTCTCATGAGGCTTCAGCAAACATATATAGGTGAAGAGCCAAATGCATCTCTCAGATCCTGTGTCAGGATACTATAGATACTATTCACTTGCCACATCTTGTTCTTTCTCTTGTCCAGTTTCCACAAATCTTTACAAGTTACTTTGAAAAAGTAATTAATTACAGTTACTAGTTACTTCTTCAAAAAAAGTAACTGAGTTAGTAACTGAGTTACAAGATTCTAAAAGTAATTAATTACTTGAAAAGCAACTATTTCATTACTTTAAAAAAACGTTTAACCCTCTGGGCTCCAGGGTATAATTGGCCATTTTTAACCACTTTTGATGTTTTCTCCACATTTCACCTTTAAAAACTATTTACTTTGCCTTGTTTGGTATCATCCTTTTCAGCACAACCACACGTGTCTGAATTTACAGTTATGTTTTCATTTTGACATACTGTATTAACACAATTGATCTAAAATCAGACAAAAACATAAAATCCGAGTAGAAAACGTTATAATTTTTGACAATCACAAACATGTTTATTGAATCATATTTCATAACTTTAAATGCAAATATAAATGGTCAATTTTAAAATCATATGCACAAATTTTGCAAACAACAAAGTTATTTGCGGCTATTTACCTTTTACCCTCTATTTTTATAACCATTTCAAACTATTTATATAACAATCAGGTGTTCTGCATTCAATATGTACATACTCGCTCTCTCTCTCTTTTTCTGCTGTCTCTCTCGCTCTCTCTCTCTCGCCGTCACTTCTAAAACTTGCCCCTCTTCCTAAACAACCAAATGTCATGTTGCCATATCATTTTTGATTGGTCGACATGGTGCATTTTTCCACCAACAGGAAAGAGCGTTTTTTTTGTTTTGTATTTTTTAAATTTTTTGCTCATAAGCAGAGAGTGCTCGCTGCACTGTCCTTAGATGTTAGACGAGACAAAACTATTGAGGAAAAAATGCCGCATATATATTGTTTATCATCTACATCATGGTTTTACGTGGCCTATCAACACAATTTAAAAACTGGTATATATCACCTTGTTGCTTTGTCATCTTGAAGTGGTCATGTGATTGGCTTACCGTGACTACTTTATTCTTCCTCAATCAAACAGCAGCACTCATGCCATTGTTTTGCCCCCTTAGCTCCAGGTGTTGTGCCAAAAAGTGATCGTGATTGCCGTCCGCCGGAGCGAGCGCAGCTGCTTAAAGCTCTAGCGCCCAGATTACTTACAGCTAGGGATGGGTATCGTTTAGGTTTTGTCCGATACCGGTGCCAAACTACGTACTTTTGAAACAGTGCTCAAACCGGTGCTTAAAGAATGGAGAGCACAAACTTTGTCCAAAAACCTCTTATGTTTTTATTTTTAGCAGTCTCCTTTTTTCTGCAAAATGATAAGAACCGTCCAGCCCCCCGCACGGGGCGATCCGTGCTAACTCACTAATGGAGATTTACCACGCCGGCAGTAGATGTGCTCGGTGTGAGGTCTTGCAGCGAGCTATCAAATACGGTGCATTTCTCGGCTTTTAAAAAAACACTATGCGTTGCCAGGTGTTTCATCAGATTTGAGGTGTTACCTCTTTTGCACAGTATCACCTTAACCTCTTAAGCCCCAAAGGGGTTTCTTAGTTTCCTGCTCGAAAATGCAATGCCCAAATTTTATTGATTATTTCTCTGCAATTACAAACTCTGTGCTTACAATCTTGGTATCAAAATAAAGCTAACACTTGTGAAATTTCATCAGAGGTGTAAATATTGAAGCAGCTATTACTGTGTCAAAGTTACTGAGAACACAGAAACACAGAAAAAGTAAGTAGATTTTATCCTCGCCTAGTTTTTTTTTTTAGCATATGCCTCAGTTCACATTTCATTACAGAAATTTAGTAACCAACATATAAACATCAACTGTGCAAAGATTTATGTTTGTAAAGTGAAACAGTGAAAAATTACAGCACTGTCAATACATGAATATCCAGACGTTGTACAAAAATGTCCAATTTTGGCACACAATTGGACACCATGCCAGTTGAACTTTTTAGGTATTTAAGAGCAGAAATAAATTAATTTTATTAAGATGCCTAAAAAAATTTAAAAAAAAAAAAATACATTTTTGAAGAATTAACCACACATTTACATGGTAATGACCCTTTTCTGCTGTGCGCATGGAGCGCTTCGCCTTGGGCATTTTTCATCTGTAGCTCTGCTCTAAAAGAACGTACGTACCTGGGCCCGCCTACTATCCTTGGAAAGGTAAAATGATTGGCTAGAATCCAAAGTGTATGAACCAAAGCACCGAAATGTGCGCTACTTTTCGTTCTGGTTACTACCGTTTATGTCAGAACCAGTGCCATTACCGGTACTCATCCCTACTTACAGCTACTTCCCTGCGACTGATATAAGATACCGTAATCTGAACACAGCTTCAACCGTCTGTTAGTTGAAAAAAAGTAACGTGACAGCACCGCATTTTCTTGTTAGTAACGGTAACGGCGTTGCAACGATAGGAATAGTAATTAGTTAGATTACTCGTTACTGAAATAAGTAACGCTGTTAGTAACGCCGTTACTTGTAACCAACATTCTGGCCAATAGCTCTTTGGGAATCACCTTTTTGGTGAGAAACACAGTATTATGTCTGTCAGACTCAAGGAGCAAATGATGTGTTTGCAACAGCCTGCCAGTGACTAAGTGCCTAAATATACTGTTATTTAAAACTATCTCATGGCTAAGTTATCTGTCATGTGCAGACACAACACCGGTCAGTCTATGAGTAGGATGTCTTTTTTATGTTTGAGTGATTCATGGGCTAGTGTTACAAGTGGCCTGACCAAAAAAAAAGATTATATCGGCATGATGAATTTTAGAGTCTGCAGGTATTTCTTCCCAAGAGCTGACAAGGTAGGATAACCTGTATTTTGCCTGAAAGGGGAAATCGAGGCCAAATAAGCTCATTGCGCTAATTGCTTCAAGAGTGCGTAATAGCTGAAGATGATTCAGCTGAGTATATAAACATTTTTATCTGCTCGATCTTCTCTGCTCACTCGTGGGGGAAAGGCTCAGAAACATTTTAATAAGAAAATCAACCTTTAACGATAAAATGAGTGGATGAAAAAATAAATATTTTCAGGTTGTTCAGACTGACATTAATATACAACTTTGCTTATACTACTTTACGTTACGCCCTGGAATTTTATTTTGCCACCTCGGTTGATAACAGAGAAGTCGGAAATCACAGAAACACACGCATAAATGAGGCAGATAATGCTCTCCTGTTGTGACCTTTGGATTCAGTAAATCAAACAGAAATGCTGTGAGCAGCCAGCTCAAAAAAATCAAACAATTTCATATTGGCTTCCAAGAATAAATATGTATTTGCTCGGGCCAAGCTAAGACCCAGGGAGCATGTCTGACACAGGGTGCTTTGCGCTGATTTATTGACAAAAATATCAAACACTGAGTGATGGAGGCACACTGAGAACATGACCCGAGGAGCAATGAGCTGCAAAAACAAATAGAAACGTAAAGAACTATCTACTTTGTAGACAAACTGCGTTCCAAGCTGTGAATTTCTATTCTTGTTCAAATGTGCTGCCTGGGTAATTTTTCTCCCTTTCCTCAAGACTGGCCGATGGAAAATATGATAAATAATCAATCCCACTGGTCGCATGTTGAGGCAGGTCTGCAGAGCTAAGGAAAGCCTATGGAAATGTGGTTGTACATAATGATTGGAGCGGGAGCAGGGGGGAAAGAAAGAGGAAGCATGTGATAATCGACATGAAAATGAAATCTAAAAATATAGTCGCTCTGTGAAATAAACAGCACTTCGGTCAGATTTACTTTTTAGCATCTAGAATGTTCTTCTTGATAGAAACAGACAATTGGATACTCAAACCAGTGTACTTTGACTTTCAAATATCTCGCACTTTGTTTTTGATGTGGTATAATATAAAGGAAATGTATTAACAATCCATTGCTGGTTTCTTGGAATACTAATAATCCAAGGAGAATGGACAGCTCTTCTAAGATACACTGTTTTTGTGCCTTCAGGGCTGCAACAGCTTGTCACTGAAGAACTGCTGTTATGCCCTTGACAGGAGTTACTTGTAAGTATTGGCTTGTGGTTTGTACCTTACAGAGACCAGTCTATAACCTGAGGTGACAACGTTTGTACCTTAAACAGTACAAAAATGGACCATTAAAAAAAGGTGCAAAGCTGGTTCCAAGGGCACCCATTCATTTCTTTTCTATATTATTATTATTTGTAGTAGTGTTAGCAGTAGTAGTATCATAGGAGTGGACAAAGATCCTAGGAGAATTTGAACCCAGGACTTTCCAAAGGCAACACAAGACAGATACATACACAACGTATTGAATGCTTTTCCTGTTGTATTAAGAAGGAAATAGTGAAATGAGAAAAATAAAAGAGTAGATTTAATATCTTTTTTTATATTTCACTGAACACTGCGTGAAAAGTTAGATCAGACTGACGAAATGCGCTAGAAGAAAATGCACCAGTATGTGTCTTTTTTGGGATCTACACTTTGAACTTCGAAAGTACAAATAATCACATTGAGGACCTTGAGGAAGGTTTCCAGTCAAGTAAGTTAATTGCATTTTCATTTTCTATTTATAACCATAGGAATGTATAACTTGCATGTTTTTAATTTCTTATTTTATTTTCTAATTAAAATGTAAACATTAAAATGAGTGAACTGTGTCCATACTTTTTTTTTCTTCAAATCTACTGGCAGCTAGTTTAAGTATAAAATACTGTTTTCATGGAGAGAACTTATCTAAATGAATTCCTTTCAAACCTGTAAGGTTCATCGTAGGCAGTTTCATTCTGTAAAGAAAGCTGACGTACAGTGTGCCATGAATACTGCTACTGAACCTATTAAAGGCAATAAATTTACAATTTTCAGTTTTCCAATGAAGCCAAATGTAAGAAATTTATGCTACATTTTCCTCAATCAATTCAATCGATTACCAAATTTCACAGTTATTAAACTGAGAGAAACCAAGTGAGACTTCTACTGCCACAAAAATCAGTTCAACAATAAACATGTGCATTGGGTTAAGACTGTGAAAGGCCTCAACAAAGAGCATTTCAAATTGTTTTTTAATGGTTAAAGCCATCTTAAAGTTGATCCCGAGAAGTATTAAATTTGCGGTGGTGAGTTGTTAAGTTGTTGATGTAAGGTTATTTAGTATTAAAAAGCATGAGCCCACTAACTAAGGAAGAATATTTTGAAGCATGTATAAATGGGAATCCTACAGTCTTGTGCCTGTAGGTGGGGTCTTTGGGGTTAGCTTACAACCCACCAATTAAAATTTCCACAGATGAAGAGACCGCTTTTTGTGATGCCGTGTGCATGAGTGACGTTAGCAATAACAAGGACAATAATAAAAAAGGAAATGACCTTTCGAGAAAGCCCTCCACCTGTGAAGCTTTCACTTGTAGCACATATGTCATTTCTAGTGAAAAAGCAGGCAGAGCAGTCAGAATTCTCTGAAAATTCTAAAAGTCCTTGATTTAAAAGGGGAGAGGGAAAATGTAGGCTCTAGTTTTAAGCCAGGGACCATGTTTCCCCCCCCCTCTGGGAAAAAGAACAATCTCGAGCTGCATGAATCACAGACACGTCTCACACTTTTGAAATACAACAAGTGCCCTTGTACCTATCACCATGCTGATTAAAACTCAACATCTTTATTTTTACATGACCAAAACTGTAAACTACAGGGTGAATAAAAAGTCTTATTACACTATGAGCGCTACTGCTGTAAAACCTTTTCAGCAACTGAAGGCAAATTATGCTGCATCCCTTTTAATCATAGCTGGTCTTTCAGAGATGGTGCCACACTTTGTAAAACCATCCATAATATATATTATAAGGGATCGTGGTGAAGCCCCTCATGGTATCAGCTGTTATGAAGAAAACTGTTTTAGCTCCATTCCACCCGCATATAAACCAAATGTCTTCTGATTGGCTGTTTTTCACAAGCAAAAGGTTTGAACTACAGGTGGGTGCTCTGTGCTCACAGACGGAGCTGTGTGCCCTACATGACCTTCTCAGAAATATTTCTAATATATATGATTGACATCACAGAGAGTAACGAGCACAGCTTGGGGGCAGAGCACTCATTGGTCTGTTGGAATTACACATACGATAACCTCATTATTTAATATTTTAGGCCTGTTTTAATATGAGCATCTTTCACTGTAAAAGTATAAAGATGACAGAAAGTAAGGAAAAGGATAACAGGTCTCCTTTAATAACACCTGTGATAGTAAAAAAATACAGAACAAAATCCAATGTATATCGACCTGTAAGACAATCTAAACAAACTAAACAAGCATGAAAAGTAGTCAGACTGCTAGAATGACAATGAGATCAAATCAGGGTTCAAAACTCGAACCAACAATAATCAAAAAGTTCAAATGCGAGAATAACAGTAAAAGCTAAACAGGAACCCAAACTCAAATAAATTTACAAAGAATTGCAAAAATTACCACAACACATAGGACCATGATACTAGAAGCTGGCTACTGAGATTTATTATATATTAGGGCTGCCACAAACGATTATTTTGATAGTCGACCAGTCACCGATTATTTTTGCGATTAGTCAACTAATCAGATCATGCATCCATTGGACATAAAACGTACAGCTTATTGCACCAACATGCATCTGCTCTTATATAACTATCATTAGCTTACAGCTTTAAGTGTTTCAGGTATGTGCTAACTAAAAATAAAGGCAAGATGATAGTTTATTAAATTTTAATGAAATCTGCAGGTTGTTTAAGTGAAGTTTAATAAACTCCTTGCTATCTATAATATAACGGGACACCGGAGTATATTCTTGAGCATCTCACACTTCTGATAATCAGTTGTCTGCTTGATGTTTATTCAGCTGTGTAAAAACTATAACTTTAATCTCAGCCAAACCGATTTACCCAGGAACAAATAAAATACTAAAAAAAGCCAAACAATAACATTTTTAAGTTATCTAAGTGACTTATATATCATGTTTAACCTGAGTAGCGAAAGGTTTGAAAATGATTTGCTGGGAGTCCGGTGTTCTCACCGGCTCTAGTGAGCCTTGCCCCCGGCTAGCTATCGAGCTAGTGGGTAACAGACGTCTCCGAAAACGTCGGAGCGCTTTTGCAAATATGTGGTGTCCTGATAAACTGAGCAGATATTTGAGGTTTACACAGCTACATTATATGTTAAACGTTTATTTTGTGACCCAGAAAGAATAATAAGAGTAACATTAAAACTAACTAGCTGCCGCCATTATTGACAACTGCGCTAGGCGCTATGAATTCTGGGACACTGCTTCTTCTTCTTCGGGGTTTAACGGCAGCTGGCATCCTTGTACGTGCAGTGCTGCCATCTTCTGTTTCAGTCCGTTATTACACTCTTAAATCCTGCTACTTATCCCTGCATCTTTTGGGATCTTACAAAGCTTCAAACGACGCATGACTGTTAAATCAGTCGTCGACGATTTTGATAGTCGACGTAATCGTGACTAGTCGACTAATCGTGGCAGCCCTATTATATATTAATTTATTCATGTTTATAAAGGATAAATGTTAAATCATACTATTTCTCCATACATTATTCTATTTGGTTAAACTGCCAACTTACTTCAATTTTCAAATATCATATTTCTTTTTTATAAAGGTAACAGGACTATAAACATTTTCCCTTTAATAAAAAGGCTGACTAACAGTTGGTAATGCAGCCTCATTGTGACATCAATACAGGAAAGCTTCTGTTCCTTTGATGGCCAATTTTAATGCATTATTACCAAATTTATGACCTCAGAGCTCCACGTTTAGAATACAATTAAAAATTCAACTTACTGCCAAACCTTTTGTTATTTCAAAGCCTCAATTGATGTTAAGGTGTTGTAAGCCACTGAAGCTGTGGTGGCTTTAGGAGGCAAGGCACTAACACAAAATTGAAGCCATTAAGTAATTATACAGTGTGAGACTGACAAGCCTTTTGGACGGTGTTTTACAGAAAAGACATGCTTTCAATTTCAAGTCGGATGATGTATGGGTATGCTGAACAATGGCTCAAAGACGGATAAACCAATGTGCCAATGCTGCTTTTTATTCCCATCAAAAAAACAGAAGGATCCAAAATACTCCAATATTATGTGATTAAGATAACATCATATTGTCAACAGTGGGAGCTGCACTTAGGCGCAGCTCAAAAGTGTGTAAGGAAAGTGATTTTCAGTGATTGTTGACAACTGTTAAACTGCTGTGAAGTTTCCTGGGAAATAATTTGTCTGCCCTTATTGTAGCCTGTCTACCAGTTATCTAGCCATCACTACATGACCTTTCATCTCCCTTTCTTTGACACCCAGCGTTTAATGAAAGCAGACCTCATACTGTGCTTGAACTCTTGCTTGGTTCATCCTGTGTGGATTAGCTTCTGCTGAGGCTGGGTGCAACAGAAAACGGGTTCTTTTAGCTCACAGGTGTCGCCTCAGACCTTCAATCATGTCGCCTGAGGTGGCGTTTCACTGAAAGATGGAGTCAGATTGTTTTTCTCTTTGGCTTTCACATGGAAAAAGTCCCAACAGGATCTCTGTTCTACTTTTTTTCCCCGGCTTTGAAGATCTGTAAAACTGCGGCGACACCGGACGCTTTGAAGTTTCAAACAGCTAAATCATACAGTGCTCTCCTTCCTGTGCATTGCAAAACTGATAAGGCTCGGTGTCATGGCCTCCTTGGTACAGGCAGCAAACGGCAGCAGTGTCAGCAGAAAACCAACATCCATATCCGAGGGAATAAGGTGTCTATCTAAAAAAAACCACATTCTTTGACCAACGAGGAAGTTTTATGCAACACTGATTCCAAAGTCCCCTTGAGCCAAGGCATAAATAACAATCGGTACTGGAAATTAATGCCTTCAGTGGGTTGTGCAGCGGTGCTTATAATACCCTACCTCTCACTGTCCTTCAGGTGCATCCCCCCCTCTCTCCACCAGGAGATTGTGGCCCTGGGAGAAGCGTGGGGGCGACACTCTAACACCACCTCACCCCCCCTCTGGATCACCGTGGACTTCTTCACGGGGCGCCGGGTGAAGTCAGGCGGCGAGGCTGAGGAAGAGACCCGTGTTGATGCAGTGTCTCGCTTTGTCAAGGTGCAACAGCTGTGCATCAGCCAAAATGTCAAGAGCATCACCAGCAATTACGGAAATTATATGTCACCACCAGAGCTGGCTCATTGTAGGAAATAATTATGGAAATGAATGTGCAAGGCTCAGTGAGGTGCTAGTTTAGCTGGTTTCTACTTATTTATTCACTTTCAAATAGGGAGCATTTTAATTCCAGTGACAGCAAGATGTACAGACAGCATATCTTTGCCTTGCCTCTTGTTCAGTCCATTGTAAATGAAACAGGGCAAACACGACTGCTTACCTACAACCTTGAGCTCAGCACTGGCATACACAGATCCATGCTCATTCTCTGCCACACACTGATACATCCCAGAGTCTGACAGACTAATCTTGGGTATGGTCAGTCTGCCAGCTTCCAAATGGATCCTCTCCTGAACAATAAAAAAAATTGAAAGAAAATGTCAATTATCCTTTTTAATGATTTTGAAACATGCAGTACTCGTACTCACTCACACATCTTACCTCTGCTTTTAGTGACTGACCATTCTTCAACCATCTGTACGTAGGCATAGGTTTGCCAATGGCTTTACATTCCCACTGCAGGTTAGCATCGATGGCCATATGGGCATCTTTCAGTGTCTGCACCCACTGTAGATGTTCAGCACCTGCAGAAAGACAAATGGTTATGAATATATCCTATGAATTCAAAAATTAATTGCATATATTCGTAAAAGTGTCGCTCTACAAAAATCATTCCCGATGTGACAAATATGGTAATTTCCCAGTGAAACTCAGGAATTAAGAGTAAGAGAGAAAGAGATTATTTTAAATGAAGAACTACTGCCAAACAACGTTTTTGGGAAGACAAAATCCAGTTTGATTACTCATTCTAAGTCATTCACGTGATTGTAGTGAAGGAGAAGGCATACTAGACCAGAGTTCACACTTCTGGTCTTTTCTGGTCTCTCCTAGGCAGGAATTAGTGACTTGACTTCATTAGTGACTTGACATGTTACTGCTGGCAACAGATAAGGAGTGGCAAGTAAAAGAAAAGGTAGTATTACCTAAGCTGTCTTTGGGTGATTGTAGACTTGACATGCTGCCACAGGTTTGGGCCATTTGCAGAGGTTTTACTGTGCCTACTGACAGCTCTGCCATTACAGCATAATCGGTGAAAGATGACACCTCTGTACGAAGAGAGCAGCTCTCTCTGTCATATAGGACCTAATCTTTCTTATATTATATAGTGTATGGCACTGATTCTCTTTGCGAACCCACAGTAAAGGGTTTCAAGTTACGTACAACATGGCCAATCAGTGGAATCATTAATGTAACCAATCTGAAAAACCCAGAAAGAGATGAACTTCAAAAAACACCCAAAGAGATTCGTAATGACTGTGCGAATGATTGTATACATTAGATTGTATAATCCAATTAGATATATAAGATGAGCTACATAGGGATAGGAAATTAATAAGAATTTGGTTCCTTTGTAGGTCGACTGGGAAATGGTCAACATTATTTAGCATGTGAATATGATCTTTCTTTGATTTCACGCTCATCTGTTTTGCTATTCGCATTAACACTTGTTGCCCATAAGTCCAAAATAATGATTTTATTGATTGATTTATATAAATATAAAACAATACTATTCTAATCGATACCAGAATAGGTATACCTACAGCAAGCGTGTGTTTTTATAATATACACTTGAAGATTTGATAATTATGAACTGATCACTGCTTAGTTTAATTTGATTTGTGTCTCTCAGTCTGGTTGGGATTTAGTACTAACACTACTTAGTAAGGGTTAGGCACTAAATTGCACATTGGTTTTCAGAAAAGATTGTGGTTTAGTTTACGATATCTGTATTTACTACATTAACCCAGCACATTAAAAATGGCTCTTTAGCAGCATGTTTAAATATAATTCATTTACATTTGTAATGGGATGGAAACCTCTTTGTGCTGTTGCCATAACCTTGTGTATCTCTGAGACAGGTAATACCAGTATTTGGCATCATAGGCGTGAACCAGCTGTTCATGCAGGGCTTGTCTGAGCTTCAAGTCATACTTTCAGCATCAGATGTGCAGTATTTAGTTACTAACTTTAAGAAGCTCTTGCTCACTACTACTTTTAAGTACTGGTTAAAAACTTCCTTCTTTACACTTAACTTTAAGCTCTAGTTAGTTCTACTTTTGACCCTCAGATTTCTTTTAAATTAAAAAAAAAAAACTCTATTGAATTTGTTCTTTTTATGTTTTAATGTGACACTGTTTCAATGCCATCTCCATCTCCTTTTGAATTCACTGTGAAGCACCTTGAATTGCATTCATGTGAAATGTGTTGCATAAACAAACCTGCCCGGCGTTACTGCTGCTTTGTGTCAACAGCCATTCACGGCTTAATCTTTAGCACTACTGATGTCATAACCAGACACCTCAGAATCCACGCTGCATGTACACAAGGTCTGCATAAAACAAAGGATCCTGAATCTAGTTCAGACACTGATATCCATCTTTCCTACTTTCTTATCTGCACACATGGCAGACAGGAGCAGGCGAGACACTGACTCCTCTCTCTGATTCAGAGATGGTAAATTTGTCCTGAGATACTGGAAATCATATTTTCTAATTTGAAAATATTTATTGCACTGCATTTACACTCCAACAATAAGGACACATGACTTCAAATTATCATGCTTATTATCCTTCCATTAGAACAAATATTAGAAAAAATAATGCTTGAATAAAGGGCTGTTTTCCAATAATTATAGCTCTGACTAAAGGTCTAAATATTACTGAAAAAGAAAAAAAGGGTTATTAGTAGACTCCGATAAGCACGAAGCAAAATGTTCTTTCTTACTTACTGTGGAATATAAGTTGCCCTCTGGCAACATTTCGTCCTCTGCTGTTTTCGGCTACACACTCGTACACGCCAGCATCCTCTGGGCGAAAATATGGAATTTCCAGAACCCCGCTGGAGTGGTTGATTTTAATCTTGCCAGGGAGTGGATTTCCATCAGCTCTTCTCCATGAGATGGAAGGCACAGGGCTGCGGAGGTCAAACACAAAGAGGTCACGCAGGCCACATTCTCCTGCTCCACCATGACCGGAAAGATTGCTGCTGCCGTGTTTGATAGTAATTGAGGACGCTGCTCTGCAAATACTCCAGTGGACTGTGTTGTGCCACTTACTTTCCTAAGGCAAAGCATTCCAGTTTCACTGACGATCCTTTGGAGACATGAAGGGTGTCAGGAAACTGAACCTCGATCTTTGGCTCGTATTCGCCCATCACCACTGCACAAGGAATAAATGGAAAATCATATCATTTAAAACACAAAAGAAGGGCAAGAGCTGTGGCGCAGGTGACAACTAGTTCACTCAAGTGATTTATCTCATAGACTGATAACCACAAGGCAGACTGGTGATGGTGATGCTCACCGTCCCTCCGTACCACCACTGGGGTTGGAGAGCTGAACACTGTTGAGTTGGTCATCATGTTTCTCACTGCGCATGTGTAGTTCCCCGCATCCGATGCTTCAACTTTGGCTATGTACAAATTTCCCGTCTTCTGAGAAATGAAACGACGAGCATCCTGCTGCAGGAAGCTGCGCTGTCCATTGAAAACCCATGAATATTTGATCTCTGGAATAATGGGAACAGGACATGAAATGCAGATAGTGAGGCACAAAAGAAATAAACTTTCCAGTCACATTTACAAAATTCCCAGAACAGCAAGACCATTAATGCCTAACACATACAAAGATAATTTAAGGACAAAAGTACAGGCCCACCCACACATTACACTTACAGTATGGGAGCTGCTCGGCCATGGACACCCACGCTACAAAGCTTTGGTGCTGATATTAATGCCAGAGGAGATTTGGAGTTCTGCACTTATTGAGTCATCATGGGATTGACCACTTTTAAGGACAATAATAATTAATTATTAAAAGGTGTGGACCGACACGTTCACTCTATGTAGTTTATCAGGAAATGAGAAATATATTTTATTTATCTGTTGAACAATACAAGATGACTTCAAAGCACAAAAGAGTTCAAAGTGTTTTTAGTTAAGCCAAGTTAAGATCAGCTGACCTTCTGCTCGGATGTTGACACACAAACTTATGGTTGAGCATTTTTATAGTATACATGGTGAATTCAACTCCAACAACAATAAGTCATCAAGAATGTTCTTTTTGAGAAAAAAATAGGACCTTTTTGGACATTTTTAATTAAATTTAATAAATAATTGAGCCATTTTTCTTCCTTTATTATCATAAATTTGGGCGTTTATTTTGAGTCGCTCCCCCAAACAACAAATCTGCAGCTGACTCCAGCGCCCACCTGACTATTTTTCTGCTTTTTAACTGAAAGTTTACATTTGTGTGTTATTTTCTAAAGCTTTGTGCCTTCACTAGGCTTGAAGCGACATGGGACTGGGTGCTGCGGAAAGGTTAGGTAACATGGGAAGCACTGAGAGATGGGCTAAGGTTGCGCTGACACATACAGC
Organism: Aulonocara stuartgranti; assembly: GCF_965226115.1. NCBI lineage: Eukaryota > Metazoa > Chordata > Actinopteri > Cichliformes > Cichlidae > Aulonocara > Aulonocara stuartgranti. Next base: position 32,962,413 of record NC_138943.1, on the reverse strand, counting down.
AAAAGAATAGCCTCTCTGTTTTGACTCGGATCATTGAGTTGCTCAGCGAGGCTGTCATCACAGGGGACTCCAGCAGAAGAATGCAGGTTTGATAAAAGTTGAACCCAGCACTGGGACTTTTTTTTTGGCGATATTGGTCAAGCCTCTAGCTATCAAAAATGTACAGAGTTGGTTAGAGTTCTATGTTATGTGTTATAAAAACACTGGAGGATCATATTTTATTCATTTTTTCATTTTTTGATTTGAACTCAGAGTTTTGGGTTATTTTGGATGGCGTCATTGTTCCTGCCTTATCTGTTGAGCATGTGGAATATGGCAACAACACTTATGGTTATTAGTCTCTAACTTTATTAAAAATTATTTTACACTTCTGAAACAAATAAAAAACAAACAAAGAAAGGACTGATAAACAGGCCAATGTATGAGTGCAAAGCGCAAAGAAAAGCGAAAGAGAGCTAAGAAGAGTGAGAAGCGTCTGCAGGGAATGCTGAATGAACTTTGCTATTAGTGCAGCCCGCCCGTATCAGACACATGACATTCTGCAGGCAGCCCTTTTGACTGGGCAGATGGGGGGAAAAAAAAAGAAAGGAAAAAAAAAGTCCCACTTGCTTTCCTTCAGGGAAAGCTGTGAATTAAAATCATTACAAGGGAAGTCAGGGCAGTAACTGACAGACCTTTCATGATTAGGGACTATCAGAGAGTGGGTCTGTTGAAGAGCTGCAGTCTCACAGCAACAGAGGACTTGCAGGCACATAATCTCATGTCCTCTGACAGAGTTTAACTCACAGAGCAGCTCCTTTTAGGCCACTTACCTATTGATTGCTCTGAAAAGCTTCAAATGTCTCCTTTTTTAATAAGGTGCATCAGTGTATTCCTCAAGTGGTGCATCAACAAGTATTAAAGAAGTATTTAACATTATCTAAAGGTGGAGGGGAAAAAACACTTTTTTGTTCCATTTTAAAAACACCTCCAGCTACTGTGGCGTTATCACATCGTACAAATCCCATCAAATGTTTCACTATGCTTCATTTAAGAGGAAAAATAAAGAAATTGAGGTTTTTTTTGTTGTTGTTTTTTTTAAACAGGAAGGGAGGGAATGCTGGAGGGCAAATTGCTAAAGTGTGGATTCCCACGTGGCAGCAGGATTCAGTTGGAAACAGAGAGCGGAGAAAGGCTGGTATGCTGGCGTGAAATTGTGCTGGTGGGCATCGAATGGCTGCAGGAGTGTGGACCACTTTGAGGGTCTGCTAATCAGTAGCACACAGACACATGAGCCGACTCACTGCTGTGCCACAGGATAAACGCTCCCGCGGCCGCACCAGCCACCGGCAGCCTTTATTACCCAACAGATAACCTGCCCACATCCAGGAAAAAAAGGAAAAAAAATGACAGTCGGGGAAGTGGAGCACTGGAGACTTTATAGATGACAGCATGGTCACAGATCATATGGGCAAGAAAAGTGAGCTCAAGGTTAAGAAGTATGAGGCTATGAACTATAGATGAAGGCATGGGTCTGGGCAGGTAGAGCTGCGGCTGATCATAAAAAGTTCCCTGTCTGACAGATAAGGAGAAGTGAGTGGAAAACAGTATGTCACGGTTCTGAGGGAAGAGCTGCAGAAAGAGAAAGTGGGAAGACATAAAAACAAAGAAGACGCTGCAGTGTTACAGCGAGATAATAAGCAGCAGAGTAAGGGAACAATAAAGATTGCTGAGGCAAGCAGGAGTGTGAAAGCACAGCAGACAAAGAGTCAGGAAGGTGCGCTGTACCTCCGTAATGGGGCGGGGGTCCGCAGAGCAGAACCACGGCCTGACCCTCTCTCACCGACACCGTGTTCCTCGTCTTGCTGCTGAAGTTCTGCAGAACTGTTGAGCGCAAAACACATCAATAACTTTTCAGGGTCTGACAGCTGTAATAACTTTAATTTTACGTGCGGGCGACATCCGAGGGAAGGGCGTTTTAATCCTGCACAACATTTCCCAGTTTGTTCATATCGCTCACAAGTCAAACCCAACAGCCCCCTGTTCATATCACGGCATGCGCTAGAGACCAGGCAGAGGGTACACCAAAATGCTCCTCTCCAATCGCGCGTTAGAGATTACTTTCACCTTTAATTAAATGCTGCTGTGCTGCGTGAGACAATAAGCAGTGGGGAGACATATCAATTCCAGCGTCAGAGAAATACCATCAAATCCCGGGAGGGGAGCAAGCAAATATCAGCGGTTGTCAAACCAGAAATCAACTGATTAAAAGTCCCTCCAAATCAAGACGTGCAGGCTTCATTCCTTCATGCATTGCATCAGAGCTGCAGACTAGTGTGCAGCGGTAACACACTTACTGTAACTGCTGTCATCCGTGTAACACTACTTTTTGTTTTTTTGTTGCATTTACTTTTGACAAGTGATTTTTTTTCCAGGTTTAAAAAACAACAGAAAAAATTGATGCTGTGCATTAATTAGGTTTTAAAAACCACTAAAGAAGGCAAACAAGAAATGCACTGTTTGACCAAAACAGGACGTGTTAGACAAAAACAAGACTGGCAATCTCAGTAGCTAAACAAGTAAACAGCTCTTTTTCTGGCAATACTTTACCCTATCCAGTGGAAATATAGTAAGGCCACCAAGTTGTTTATTTTTTGCTTGCTTCTTTTATGCTCAGTCACACTACAGAAAAAAACGATGGCAAAAATCAGTGCTTGCCTGGTGATTTTTCTGCATGTAGCTGCAGCGACCAACTGGTCAACCAGAAGTTGAGCTTACAACACCCTCAACCTCTGGACAATCACTTTCAATCACAAGGGGACACAGGTTGCATGGTGTAAGGCAGCCTGGCTTCTAACAATCACGGTCCGACTGCAGTGAAACAGAGTCAGTCTGCGCTGATGAGCGCAACTCGTCTGCATCTCTTTGCAGTTGAATCAACTCAGTTAATTACCAACAGGCTTTAACAGCAAGGTTTTCGAGCAGCTATGCAGTCCTGTAGCAACTACATCACTATTTGTTTCTAATATAAGAGGTAAGAGTTGCCATAAATCTGCTCGTGGCGTGGTCACCAAACACAGTTTTAATTAGTGAGTATGAGCCGCCTTCATCCAGTACTTTTGTTAAACTTCTTTGGGCATGTCTTACCTCTACAACAAAGAGAAGTTCACACCCCACAATGTGGTCTGGACATAACTGCAGCTGCCGTGCAGGTGCGTGCACCTTCCCAGCACGGCATCAGCAATCATGTCCCGTCTTAAAATCTGTACTGGTTCCTGTTTTGAGTGTTGTTGTTGGAGTGTTCGGCTGAGCTAGGAAACTGCAGCCTTGTGTGTCTGTGAACAGCAATCGAGTGTGTAAATAAAAGTTAATGCTGAAAAGCATGTATGTGTCGTCAGGTCTGCCGTGGGTCCTTTGTAGGGCTGGGCTATATCATACCGTTCACGGTAATACCGGTGTAATGTTGGGCAACGATAGGAAAATGAAATATCGCGATAGAATATGGGTAAAATGCGCATGCGCAGTGCCTTTGTTTACATACGCACATGGCGGCGACGCAGAATGAGAAGAGCGAAAGCGGATCGTTGAATGAAACGGATGAACCAGAATTGGTTTGTAAAAATGCTGCAACTTCAGTGGTGGTTTAGCTTTCGTCCGTCAGATACACAACAAAGCACTATTTTTGGTAGCGCATGCTAGCAGGCCATTGTTATTACCGTGTTGTTTGGAAAATACGGCACACTTAAAATCAATCCTTTGATTTTTCTGAAAATCAACAGTGCCCCTTATAATCCCGTGTGCCTTATGTATGAATTCTGGTTGTTTTTACTGACCTCGAAACGATTTTATTTAGACGGCACTTGAAAATCTGTCAAATGTTTCAGTACAACTTTGCTAAGCTACGAACCCACCACTTGATGGATTATCGGAGCATTACGGCTATATTAGGCAGGAGCCTCGCGGAGTGATACGTACGGTGCTTCAACATAATATTACCGTATTGTGTGTGTATAACCTCTTTTTAAGTTTTGTGGATATTATACATGGTTATGCTGAGGATACGTCGGCCAATTTCCACTGGAAATGCCTTTTGGTTAAACTGTCAGCAAGGAATTTGCATTTGCACTGTTAAATTTTTATATAACTTTAATGCACATAAAAAACAGCTGCTTGTTTAAGTGAAAATACATTGATGTTTTGTTTTGTTTTTTTGCACTAATAAAGTTCAGGAGTTGTAAAGTATTTTGTCTAGTGTCAATTATATCGTCAATTATATCGTTATCGCAAATTTTCAAATGTATATCGTGATAAATATTTTTGGTCATATCGCCCTGCTCTGGTTCTTTACACACAGTTTTTATCAGTGATTAATTATTAAAAAACAACTTTGCAAACAAAGGCCAGAACAGTTACATCAGAAAACTTGAATTTGTTAACTTCACAGCTAATTCTTTTTTAATCTGACTCCGTTTCATTGGCCGTCCACGCTGGACCTGCAGAGGCTACACACCTTGTTAGCAGTGCACCACAACAGTTGGCTTATGGCCATACTTAGAAGTTGGCAGATTAAACATGATGAACTTCTCATCAGAGAAGCTTCTGTGGGTCTGAAATAGCTGTTTAATGACCACAAAGCTTACAATATGCTATATTGATAATATTGTACTGGATGTAAATATGTTTTATATGGAACACTTAGAGGGACATCACAACTATCATCTAACAAATTTACTAGCAAAGCATTAAGAGTAACACGAGTATAAAAACTGGGATCAGATTTCAATATTTCTGAATATCTTACCATTCAAATAAGGAAAAACAGCCAAAAACAACCATTATCTCTGTCCAGTATCATGTTCTTGCCCAGAACAGAATACAGAATACTTCTGGGGTTTGGACATCTGGCCTGACGAATAAAATATTGTGTTCTGGGATTTTTCACCATCTCCTGACATTTTAAAGACCAAATAAATCAAATGATTAACCAGGGAAATTATAATAGAGATAAATGGAATTAATCATCGGTCGCAGCCCCACTCTAACTGTTTTGCATTCCGTTGAGTCACACATAATATCACACCGAGTCAAAGTGGGGTGGGAGAGTGGGATTTTTTTTCACTGCTGTTACAGTATATGCATATTTAAAAAAAAGAAGAATCAACTCACATGCAAACTGGACTTTTGCCTCCCTGCTGACGACAGTCCCGAATGTGTTGGTGGCAATGCACTGATACACTCCCCCGTGATTGATGACATGAGGGTTACTGATCAGCAGGTTCCCCTCTACAAGGCTGTAGTTTAGATCTGAGTCCGTGTTTATGTCTCTTCCATCTACCTTCCACCTGCACAGACAGACTGATGAAGACTGAAGCATTGGCACCATCAATGAAAAGTGATGCTGGCCAAGAACATGTAGCTTTCCTGCTTTTCCAGAAAGCATCGCACAAGGAGACCAACGACTAAACACAAATACTTGTAGTGAACGACTGCATTAATATATAAATGGGTTCTGTAAATTTGATCCCACACGCTGTAGTCTCACTTTGTAGATAAACAAAAAGCTGTCAAACCACTCACCTATAACGCGGAGGTGGGTTCCCTTTTGCTTTGCAGTTAATAAACACCTGCTTATCATCAGTGCTCATTGGGAAAATACTGTCGCTAGGTTCCTGGGTGAAGACGGGACCATGGCGTGTATTCTCTGCAGAGAGAGAAAAAAAACAAGAAAAGTACAATGGGGGAAAAAAAAGCACTCATTGCTCAGAAAACTGTGTGTGAACTTAACACCTATTATAATTAGCTGCCAACATGGCTCCTTGAGCAGATCCTGCATTTAATAAACGTTCTCGTGCACATGTCACGAGGCAGATAATACATTATGATGAAAGAGCAATTAACCAAAGATAACCCTCAAGCATTTTGGCTAACTGACTGAGTTTTTCTTCCTCCTCTCCCGTCCTCATTCTTACACATCCACATACACAGTTATGATCGCAAATCTGTGCAGCACATAAATACATTTGAGTAACACATGGCTGAAATGTTACTACTACCATTACTACTACTACTACTAATAATAATAAGAAGAACAAGAAGAAACAAAATGCATCATCATTAGTAATCATATCATTGGTCAACATGTTTTCAGTGTATACAGGTATATATGATATGTATTTCACTGGTGCTACTTCTATGTGTCACAATGCTTTCAACAGTGTACTGTGAAAGGAAATAAAATTTATCGAGGCGTATTTTCATATGCTTTAAAAAACATGTTACTTTACCTCGCAGCTGTACAGATTTCCTTTCCTTTTGATTTGAAATTTGATCCTTGAAACATTCCAATTTGTTCTGATTTCATGAAAATTGGATGAATAGTTTAGTGCCGAAAATTTAGCCGACAAAATGTATTTTAGTCATTTCTGGTCTCAAGCTGACAAAGTAGCATATCATAAAAATCAGAGTCAAACAACAATTTTAAGCATCTTTTTCAGTTTAAGTGGCAGAAACTGGTACACCACCTGGAAATCACTGGCTAGCTGGCTTCCTCCTAATGATATCACACACACTGTAAAAGATGGCAAACATTTCCCAAGCACAGCTGAAACTATGACTTCTGGCAAAGCAGCTTCTACTATTGAATCAATAGTCCAAATATAAAAGAGTGTTGAGCTTGTGATTATTGCAAACATTTCTAACATGTTTTTGCTCCGTCTTTGGGGGCCGTTGAGTGCAGATTGATGGGAAAACATTTTTTATTAAAATGCCAAAAGACAACAAATACATGAAAGTACAGAAAAGCAAAACACAGAATCCAGTTTAAGCTGAATTACATGTCGAGAATAATTAGAAAGATGGACAAGTAACCCAGCTGGCTAACTGAATTATGTTTTATTTCATCTTTGCTTTAATGCAAGCAGGATGACTTGGTTAAGATGTTTACACGAGAGCCGCAGTAATCAAAGTAGTGCCCCATTCTGCTTATAATCTAATTAGACGAGCGCATGCAAAGCTGTATACATGTTGTTTGAGCATGCATGTCTGCTCCGTGAAGCTTGTTGTTTTGGTTTCCTCCAGCCAAACTATCAATACACAGGAGTAATTAACTGATATTGCACTAATTAGTCCCGTGAAATCTATCGTTTCTTTAGCAGATGCACGGCCACACTGTGGCACTCGCCCTCCCTCTCCACCGACCACGTGTGTCATATGCCCAAGCTGCACAGCAGCGCTGCTCCGGGGGGGAAAAAATTGTCCATTTGTCTTCTGGTGCACTTGAAAGGATGAGGTGCTTTTCTTTTATAATACAGTCTTTAACCTTGACTAGGACAAAACGCGCTCCCTCCCACACCATCATCACCATCATCCTAATGAGAGTGGGAGTCTTTGCCTCTGGTAAGGGCCTTGTTTCCCCAACCTCTGAGGGAGGTGCTTCATTTTTTTACCCTGTTTGCGGTGTCCTTTAAATTAAACAAATTAATGAACCTTTAACAGCGGGGCTATTTCACCTGGGAAACGATTGGGTTGGTTTGAGTTTGTGCTCGCGAACAGACCTGCCCTGAGAACACGCCAACTGGACTGACCACCAGCACAGATGAACACACACATACAAATTAACCTTAATTAGATTTCCTGGGAATGCAAGTGAATGTGCGCTCCGTAGTGAGCGCACATTCACTTGCATGTATGTAGAGTATAGCGTGCAATGACATGTGCATAACCCTCTATTCTCTGCTCTGTGACTGCAGACTACATTATGCGCCTCGGTGAAAATGCTGACTTGAGTCGAGGCTCTAAATCAATGGGAATGCAAGCATAAATAACAATACAATAGACCCCACTCCATATGCTGTATAAATTTAAATGTATTCCTTGATGCCTTGTAAACGGTTGGCTTGAGTTGAGCATACAGTATATTCTTCAAATGTGACTGTCAACACTAAATCTCTACGCTGTGCAGGTTGCCATGTTCAGAGCTCTTAGCGAGATTTTAATGCCTTAGCTGTAACTCATGCAGGTATTAGGAAAATAAAGTCTAACGCTCATCTGCTTTACTCAAAGAGCATCTCAGCACACTGCGAACCTGTGCTGCTGGGGAAGAGGCACAGAATAATTGAGTGTTGAGGAAAGAGTTAGTATGGATTTTTACAGTGCTCTGCCACAATTCATGGAAGTGGCAGCAGCTGGACATAAAGCAAGAAAATTGCATAATAAAACAGCGAGGCATAAAAAGACAAGAGACAGTGAGTCCCACACCGGATGCGAGTCTCTTTTCAAATGTTGGTCTTAACAATGATTCACATCATGAGTCTGAGGTGCTCTGAAAGGAAAATATGAACTCTGATTGTGGCTTAGCGCTATTATCAAAATTTCAATAAATTGATGCACAAAAGTTTTACCATTTCCTACTAAACACTGATTTTAATGAACAAATTGGATCAAATTGGTAGATTTTACCCACAAGCAAAACTAATAGAGTGATTTTTGAGGTCTCTATCTTTCGGTTTGATGTGCAATAGTAACATAAACACGCATTAAGAAAAGGGAAGCCCTTCCTTGCTCAAGATCCACTGTATTCATATTAGGTGTGTGTTATAAAAACGCGACTTCAATTGGCATCTCACCAGCAAGGCACTCTTTGAGTGACAGAAGGATTAACAGTTCCCATGGCAACAACATCTTCATTTTCCAAGGTCAAAGATTCTCCTTCTTCCCATTCAGTTGCCAGAGAGTGCAGAATATTTCCTGGGCAAACGCTCCTCCGTTTGGCTCTGAAAGAGATGGGAGGTAAATGTGTTGCTGTGAAGATGAGGAGATGCAGTCCACATCGAGCCTGCTAGGGAAGAGAAAAAAATAATAAAAAGATGGAACTTGTGGAAAACCGGTGAGCCATTAATAATTCATTCAACCAAATAAGCAGAGCCAAAATCCCATGCCGAAAGGCCAGCTAGCAGTCGATGGGGGAGCTGATATTTGGTGTACACACTGCTACACTATCTCCAAGAGAAAGTCAAGCAGAAAAAAACCCCAAACTGTACAATATGTGTGGTAAGTTTATCACACTGATGAATGGAAACAGATATATTATTGGAGAAAAGCTTCAAACTTTTGACATTAACTTAGAATTAATAAGCAAAATTTTAATTGTTTGGGACTCTGTCGAGTCGGATTATGTGTAATAAAGAGGTAATAACACATAATGATGCTTTTGAGTAGCTCTATTGTTCAACATATTGTATCTAGACATAACACCTGCCCTGTTTTTAAAATGATCAGTGGCTCAAATATGTAAGAGTCACACAGAAATATCAGCTGATTTTTGCAGCTCCAAGGAGCATTTTAGTTTATTACTATTTAGCTCCCACAACCTATTTTGTCACACGTACCTTATTCATTAGTGGCTTCTTGCAAACACAAGAGGAAGGAGTTTTCAGGTAGCAGCTATAGCGGGGGCACAAGCATTTTAGAGTTGATTAGCTAAATATTTACCTCAGGAGACGGTGGTCTTGAATTTGTCAAATGAAGCGAACTTGTAATGAATGCTAATGTTGCTTCATATGTAATTAGGCATGTGTTTGCTTACAAGTTAAACATAACAACTAAATGTTAATAATATGCCAGTTTTGTGTTTACAGCTTGTTTTTCCTTGCAATGTAAATGTGTGGACAGGGTAGACTAATGATTTAAAGCTGTGTAAACAGAGCGTGACATCTTTGTGACATGCTATTAGCGCCTGTGTTGAAAGAAAAAGGAAAGATATAGTATAACTGCTATAAGGGTACATGAGTTTATGCTATTTTGTTGCATTATTGCCTTTAGTTTAGTTTTACACACTTTATATGTCATGGTCCCTGTGCCCCGCTGGTCAATCCTCTATTGGGCAATATGTTTGTGGTTTGTTTGCTCTCTCGCCCTCTCTCTCTCACTCTCTCTCTCTCTCGCCACGGCGATGCTCACTGCGGACTCCCGCTGCTGGCCCACACACCTGCTCATCACCACACCAGCCGCTGATCCCAGCTGATTACTGCACTACTTAGATGGCGAGTCTGCACTAGTCTTCGCTGGATCGTTGAGCTATCAGTGTCAGTTAGACTTGTGTTTCGGCTAACCTTCACCTTGAGAATTTCTTATTATTATCCTGCTAACCCGACGTTTTGTGTGTAGATCGTTTTTGGAACCCGATGCGGAGAGGAGTGATTGAAGGGGGAACGTTTTGTACAGAAAGTGTGGAACACCCTTCTCCCAACCCTGTTTCCCACGGACCCTGGCGACCCGGACCCGTTTCCCCTGCACGTTGTATATAGCCACTTGGTGTATGTGTTCACTGTAAATAAACGCACTGTCCTTCGCTTAAAGGAAAACCCTGGCCTGCGCCTGAGTCTCTTTCGGAACCCCTAACATTATATATATTTGAAAAGAGTTTTGTACATGTGTGAAGCTTCTACGGTTTTAAAAGTCGCAGTCTTTTTCTTTTATTTCATTTTATTCTATATTATATTTGGACAAAAGACGTGAAAGCTTCAGTGCTTCAGTCAAAAAGTAGTGCTTTGGGGTCATGTGACTAAAACAGTAAGGACAATGCTGTCATGCATATAGGCTACTTTTCTTACATTTGAAACAAACACATAATATTCTTTTAAATACTGAAAACAGGGGAATGAATTCTTCTCTGATTTATAGAACAAATTTATAGATTGGCAGATTTATAGATCAAATATTCAGAGTGAACATCTGTGCAAACTATGTGCTTGGAAAGAGTTGGTCATGTTGAGTCTTAGCCTGTGTGTGACCACAGTACATGTTTAAATCTGACTGAGTTATGACTTGGAAATGAAGTTCAACCACTGATGCAAATTGTGACACTCGGTTACCGAGCTTCTTAAAGTATTTGTCTGCATGAGCTGTGTGTTACACATGGCTGTGTTGATAATGATTTAAATCAGCAGGTCAGACTAAAACAACAAACGTGATGTTTTGGATCACTGTCAGGAGGCTGCCTGTTCAACTTGCTAACTATATTTGACTCTCCGTTCATGGAAAGCAAAGCAGAATCCACAAAGCTGACACAGCATTTACACAACATGTACCTAAAAATGTACCAAATCGAACTCTGACCCCAAACATTATTAGACCGCCTGCCATATGATAAGAGATACGGATGTGTTGACCCCCCAAGATTTATTAAGTACATGTTTACCACACATTTTGCCTTCAAGAAAGTTTTACATTGTACTGACTAACGGTTAACACACTGTTTAACTTATAAAAGCTTAACTTGTATGTAAAAAACAAAACTCAATTAAAAAGAGTCAGAAAACCTGCCGAGTTCTTTTTTCCAGGTATAAGTATTTGCTCATTTTGTACTCTGCAGTAAAGAATGGCCCCAAACTCCTCTTGAACATGCAGTCTTGCTCTGCAGCTGCTTTAAATGCTTGTTTGACGTTGCTGCCAAAGGATTTTTTTTCAACATTATGTTTATTAAAGTTTTACATATATACATATATAAAGTACATACACAAACAAATTTACACAATAAACAAAACATAAGGTACATTCAATGAAAGCACTTGAGTCCATGAGACCTCTGACAGATTTTAAAGAATAATTTTCAGATTGCAGCATATGATTGTGGTCCTGTACAGGGAATAGCTAGGCTGTCCCTGTCTCACACAGCAAACCAGATAGATCTTTATTCCCAATATACTGGATGTAGCGCCCCCAAATTTTCTGGAAAATTTCTTGTTTATCTTTTAGAGTATATGTAATTTTCTCTAATGGTAAACATAAAGACAATTCTTTGAACCAATGTGAAATACTTGGTTTGCCAAGACTCCTCCACGTTAGAGCTATCACTCTCTGCCAAAGGATTTTTAACCAGTTACTAAAAGTGGGGGTTTTTTTCAGCAGCAAAGGGAATGTTTAAATGCTCTAAAAAAAATAACTAAAAGAAGAAAAAAAATCCTAAGAACCCCCCCCCCCCCCCCCCCCCCCCCCCCAAATATCAAATGAGCATATTTTAACACATTTGGACTAAAGTTCAGGCAACTTGAAGTTTCCTGTTACGATGCAATCTACCTCAGATGAGATGTATTCCCGCCTTGAGTTGAGTAAAGTATAAACACTATACCCTCCTAGTTTCAAACAGATATTTTCCTATAGAAGGGAAATGCCATAACCACTCGAATCAAGGTTCTTCTGCTACAGCTGTATTTATAAACCACTGTCAAATAAGAAAGTTCAACCACTGAGCTTCAACTGCTTCAAAAAACAAATTAAAATGAACTGTATTATTGTCAGACAACAAGTAAAATGAAAATGCATGACTGAGTGATCAAGCCTGTGGCAAAAAAAATTCTTTTTCTTTTTTTACTTTCCCTCTAAACAATATAATATTGAGGTGTCAACAAACAGCAATCGAGGTATTAAATGTGGTTTTGGAGAATTATTACATCTAATATCCAGTGTTTGATACATTTCCAGTGATTAAACAAAATGTCAGTGTTGTACAACAATGCCACAAAGGCAAAGAGGGAACGCATACTGAAAGCTAAACTGTGTTTGTATGCGTACAACACTAACTACAGTGAACAAGAACAGTTAAAACTTGTACATTCACCTTAGTTTTACTGACGATCAGGTTGACTGAGTGCTGCTCAGACAAGTGCAAACCACATGCACTCATGAGGAGCACATGGATGATAGTGTTATCTGCAGGGTTTCCTCGAGGGTAACTTAGCCTCTTGCAGTCTTCTTCTTTAGTAGTCTTCTGTGTAACTCAAAAATCCCTGCTACACAGCTTTGAGAAAATTTATTAGGGTAACTACTGTAAGGCGAAGTTTGTTAGACTGGCAATGTTGTTGTAAATTTTGGAGATAAATAAATTTGAAAACCTTACTTGAATCAACGATTGCTAGCTGCAGTTAATCAAGACAAAAAAAAAAAAAAACAGCGCTAAAACAGATAATGTCCACAAATCATGAATAGAAGAAGGGAGAATGGACGTGTAGGGAGGAAATGCAGTCAATTTTTTCTTCTCTCTATTATTTATTCTGAGAGAGCTCAGTAGTGTTCATCCAAGCTTCGTCTTGTCAGGCATCATCATTGATTTGGTTTCCACTTTTTTAACCTTCAGCCTTTTTGTTTGTCATCCTGCCCACAGCCTTGTCATGAGTCTCAATCAAATACGGAAGGACTGATCAATAAAAGTTGTGGTTGATGTCTTTCCTTATGAGACTCACTAGATTGATGCATTTCCTGTTGTGCAGAAATGCAATGAAGAAACTTTATCCATCTAACAACTGAAGCCAGTCTTTTGACCTACTTAGGCTTCTGAGGTGTGAAATGTTCCCTTCTTTCAATAAACTGCCTCGCGTTGTGCTATTCTCAGCCTACTTTAGAGTCTGAGGTAATTATATGTTGATTAAGGTGCTGGATGAAGAGATTCTAAATGAATGACACCAAGCTGCATATGGTAATTACAGTTAGATGCGAGGCTTTTATTTTGGCCCAGAAGACACTTTCAATCGATGTGAAATGTTTTCCAGACATTTTGTCAAAACGCCTATCTGTGATCAATGCTGCTATAGACCAGCACCTGTAAGTAATTCCTAATCAATATGTTTTAAAATTCAGACACACTTGCTAAGTGCCATGTGAGCAGAACTCAGAACAAGTCAAATTAGACTTGGATGAAAACACTGAAAAAGCAGATCTTTTGCTTCTTTGCTTTTCACTGACAGTTACTACCGTGCCTTTTAAAGGTCTTGCTTAGAGAGTTTCAGAGATTTGAAAGCTCGTATAAGAAGATCTAGCTGCACTCTTTGAGGTATAACTTGTAGATAGGACTGCATTATCTATATTAATCCTCCCATCATTCATTTTTGCATGTGAGTCAAAGACAGGCCATTTGCCAATATAAAGATACCAGATTAGGAATTAGAGTCGTTGGTATTTCATGGATTGTGAGGATATGAAACCATTAAAGCCAATAGGAGAGGTTGCCTAACAAGCCCCTGCAGCCTAAAGTCATTAGTAGACTTGCTCTGCTCGCTGACAGATGTTAATTTATGTCGAGTTGTCCACTTTCACTTTTGGGATGATCAACTTTATTCTGTCCACTTGCAAACACCCTCGTTTGTTCAAAGTCGGGCTCAAGGATTCTGGTCACATTTAGCAATAGACAGTAGCTATTTATGCGTAGTGCAGAGGCCCCAATCCCATAAGGTATATAAGTGAGGGAGCGGGCACTGTTCCTGTCTCAGACAGCACAAGTCTCTTTTAATGATGCATAGGTCCTTGGCATCCTCAGGGAGGATGTGTTTCTTGGTCACAGTCCAGAAATTTAAAGCAGTTGCTTGTGATCCCCATGATTAATTTATATACCCTAGAAAAAATACAATGGTAATAATTCTTGTGCCCAGTGGATGGTGGTCGCAGGTGTTGGAAATACCAAATGGGATGAGGCCAAGCTAATGGTGCCTGGAAGGGAAACTATCTGTCAAGGATAATCCCTAATACTGTAACACCCAGCATAGATAATGTCCTTTCCCCCACCTTTCTTCCCCCTACTGCCCATGATATTGAGATAACGGTGCTAAAATGATTACATGAGGAATGGGTACTGACACGGATAAATCTGTGTATCCAGAGTGAAGTTTTGCCTGGTTTAACATTTAGTGAAGATTACCTTTCCCACTCTGAAACAGCCAAACTAAGCTAAGAATAAAAGGTGGGGTGGGGGATGTCCTGTGAACTCCAGTGAACCACGTTCCACTTCATTACACTCTGAGTAATTGGTTAAATATGTGACTACAGAAATTAACTTTGCCAGCCTTGCGAGAGGTAATTAAGGCATTTTTTCCTCTTTTTTTGGAGCAGGGAGGACAACCAAGATAAACGCAACATTCAGCATCACACAGAGCCAGGTAAAGACTGCGTAATCATAGCACAAAGTACCAACAGCCTGGGCCATCAGGATCATTAGGGATTCTAGCCATCCCGCCCACAAACTGTTCAGGCCACTGAGGTCAGGGAAGCGCCTCTGTAGCCTGAAAACAAGAGCAGAAAGGTTCAGGAGGAGTTTTTACCCACAAACTGTGAGACTCCTCAACCAAAACACAAACCGGACAACATGATGGACAATCTCACACACAGTACATAATTTGCACTTTATCTTTCTTCTCTGAACCTTATCCGTACCTTATTATATACATCTGTACTATGTAAATATGTATATTTTTATAGTCTTCTCATTCAAATCATTACAGTGCAATATCTTGCACGTCATGGATATATATTTATAAGCACAAACATATGGACTTTTACATTGTTTTTTTATATATTTTTTTACTTTTAACTTTTGTTTCTTTTCCTTTTTTTCTTAGCTTATGTAAAATCCTTTTTAGCATGTTTGCACAGTCGGGGGGAGTACTTTTTTAGCCAGAAAAAACATTTCACTGTATGTTGTACCAGCTATAACTGCATGTGACAAATAAATAAAGAATTGAATTGAAAACACATCCCTGATTTCACTCACTTCCTGATTGTTCAGTAATTATATGGTACGCTAATGCTAATATCAACATATGCCTTCACTGTAGAGCTGTCGCTTCAAAGTCTTTGTTTTATCTTATCCAAGCTGTAAATATCCACAAACCCACCTGATCTCAGATTACAGTCCATCTTAAATCCCATCAGCCACAAGGGAGCGTAAGCAGTGCTGCAGCTCAGGTGGCAGACTGTCACTCATTGTACAAGTGCATAATACAAACACTGAGTAGGAGAAGAATATTGAAAGCTAACACCCTGCCAGTTCAATACAGACTTAGCAAACAGAACTGTACATGAAGTTAGGGCGTGGAAGGACCAGAAAGACCTCAGATGTGAGGTGAATACTTATAGATGCTCAAGGAAAGAAGATACAGAATTCTCAGCTGTCTTTTGTCAACTTTTGCTTTTCATGCGGCAGGGTTAGGCCATAATTTGTGATCAGTTGTGTAGTTGGAAATGTTCCTACCAGTTTTCTGAAGCTGAAGGTTTCAGATAACCTTACAAAGAAGGACAGAACCATCCTTTAAGCAGTCATGATTTCCTGAGTTGATTTTTTTTCTCTAGAGGACCTGAGCCATTACCCAATGAGGTAATGTCTGCTAGCTCCATTTTACATTTTTAAGAAACATCCGGGTTACGTTAAGTACAGCTCCTAAATGATGCTCGTGAGGCCGCTGAGGAGGTGAAAGATGCTAGAGCTCCAAAACTGCTGTAAAGTTAGCAAGCTAGTTGCAGCTAATGTGGTAAGGGGGGAATGCTACCAATATCAAATTGCCATCCATTGAGGTAAAGTCAGTACATTTAGATGTAAATCTACAGTAGGTTAAACACCTTCGGTACAATGTGATGAGTATGCACAACCTTAAAGTAAAGGGGTGTTTACTTTTAGTAAAATACTGTGATTGGTTACTTTTCTCAGTAACACTGTAACATCAACGCTAATACTGGCTTTAGCTTTCATGTCCCGCAATTGGGGTGAGAAATATAGTAAAACTTCAAAATAATATTGCTTTATATGTACTTTTTTCATGTCAGTCATGTCGTAATCTGGTGTAATCTCAGTTTCGCTCTACTGTAAGCATAGCTTGGGTGTGCATTTTATGCTGTGATAATTAATGTAAATTGTTTTTACTGGATGAATTAAAATTAATATCATTTATCAATACTGTATGTCTGACAGATGGTTTGTATCTCACCTTGCTACAACAACTCAACAATATTAGAGTAAAACATATAATGGGAAATATGGAGGAAGAAAATGAGGTGTGAGGATGGGGAAACTGATTTAAGCAACTTTATATTGGGTTTCTTTACTATTAACGAAATGTTTCTATCACAATTACGTATTGCTTTATATAATTTGTCATTATTGTGGCCTCTTATCCTAATAATTTAATATTATCCAGATATATACATTTTAGTTACCAAACAAATTTCTGGGGATTATGTTGGTAAACAAGTTGTTTTACTGAAATACAACTACACTAATATTTTTTTGGGGGAAATTGTATTTTAAATAGACTTACCTTCGCATTTAATCTGCAAACTAGCTCATCAGGGAAGTAAAGTTAGAAAATAGCCCCTTTTGACTAGCATAGCAACAACAACATTAAAGTGTCTTTATTTATTGACTGCATGTTTTAGACTACATGTTTTTACTTCTCCAAACCTAAAAAGTGTAATACTTTAAATACTTAAAAAATAGTAAATTGAGAATTGCTAGGACAGAACATACAGATATGGCTAGATTATGCTACCACAGTTCCTTTACCTGGAAAAACAGTAATTTATAGTCAGTCAGTCATTTATAGCATGCAATAAATCACAAAGGCCAAAGACAAGCATGTTTCACACTGATTGAATACTCACAGGAAGTAGAGTCTGCTTGCTCTTTCCTTCACAGGTAAGACACAATCAGTCCTTTGGCCAGCTAAGAAAAAAAAACAGAGGAAATGTTGAGTGATTGTAATAATACTTTCATGACAAGAGAATTCAAACTGAGTTTAAATTCAACCATACAATCTGCACAACCAAACAGGCTATTCCTTTAAAATCCCCTAGATTGAAGGCACAAAGTGATACAAGATTAATAAGTGATATGTTTCTAAAGAAAATGTACATCGGAGAGGTGCTGCAAATAATTATGTGAGGGGAAAACCTTCAGATATATAGATCTGCAGGAATCAGAATAAACGCTTTATCCTGTCACAATGTTAAATTCTTTTTATGATTATATTATATGAAAATAATAATTTTGCTGCTCGCAGTAGGATGGCTAAAACAACAATTCCTCCTTCGGCCAAATGTAATATTCGTTCATGGTGTTTTTTCAATCAGCATTTAAAAATCAAACAGAGCAACTGTTCCTTTGTTGTACAATAAGTTGTGAATACTGATAGATTGGATGCATTCCTATAGTGTCCTTGTTTCTATAAGTGATTCATTCTCTAGCTCAAGTGAGCCGCTTTAGTTTTTTTAGTTTAGTTTTCAGAGGGTGGAAATGTCAAAATAATTCTCATCTTTTCTTTGTTCATTATGTTTAATGTAAAGACTGTAAAGTTAAAGCTTAATAGGTCAGACTGTTTATAATATGTGATATGTTTCTTTCGTTTAGACATGACCATTTGTGTTTGCTCTAATAGTAGTCATGTACAAATTTTGTATATTTTACAAAACACAATTAAGTTGATCAGTGAAATTACTGAAATACTACTTTTTTGACTGTTAAACAAAAGTATACAGCAATCATGGAAAATGGAAAATATTCCAACATGTATGGAATTGGGTTTGTATTAAGTAATATCCATATTAAGTATAGCTTTTCCAGTTGAAAGAAAAGCATTTAGAGATTTAATGAAAACGAAAATTGCAGAGAATTTTATTTTTGTTTTATTAGTACTTTTGGTGCTTTTAGTAGTACTAATCTTTAGGTCTTATTGTCACATATATAGTTATTTCACAGATCATCACATTAATTATTTGGTCTATTCATCTTTATTGACTCTAATGTTTCCATAGCTGCTGTGTAATAATGAATAATGAAAAATAAATAAGAAATAATGAAAAAAGGAATGAACAGAACTAGCTAATGTAAAATGGCAATGAATTCCACAATTTGGGAGATATTACTGTTTATTAGCTGATCTGAGCGACAAGGAAAGGGGGTGCAGTGCAAGTACAGCAGCTCTAAGACATAAGACAGGGCAAGGCTATTTAAGGACTGAAAAACACACAAAATCATTTAAAAATAAAGCCTAAAATGGACAGGCAGCAATCTGAATAACAATAAAACATCGGTAATATTCTTCCATATTCTAGTCAAAAGTTGGGCTGCAGCATTTTTGCACCACCTGAACCTGAGACCGGCAGGACTGGCTAACACCCACATAGAAATAGTTACAGTAATCCAACCAAGTTGTGATAAAAGCATGACTGTGAAAAAGAAATTGGTGACAGAATCAGAATACTTTTTTAATCCCTAAGGAAATTATGTGGGTTACAGTTGATCCAAGACAGTAACAGACTAAACTATTAAAATAATACAATTTATTACAGATTTTACAAATTTAAGAAATAGCACTAATATATTAAAAAATGCTCAATTATAAATATCAAGAATTAACAGAGGTGGCTATCAAGAATATTGACAAAGAATATTACAGAGGTGGAATATATATGATTGATATTTGACTCTAACCTGTGAACTTTGTCATTCGCTATTTTACTGTAGAGCATGTGCAAAAAGGATGTAACTATTGCAGTGTTTACAGTGTATTAGGAGTTGTACAGGCAGACTTATATGCATCCCCGTGATAAATCCTTACTTTTCACATGCTGCTGATAATAAAGTGCACTTCATTTACTGATCATCGGCAAGTGTGATCACTACTACAAAAGAAGTTGTTTTAGCAGTTTGCAAGTCTGGAGCACTGCGGTATGTGTTGACACAATGCCACATTTTCCACAATTCCCAAGAAGTGGACATGCCAGCAAATTTAGAAAAAGTTCTCAGGGAACCTGCAAAAAACCCCAAGATCTACATCTAACAAAACAGTCCTCAGTCAGCAAGTTAAATGTTAACGTTCATGGCAGTAGAATTACAAAAGACTGGACAAGTATGGCTTGTTGGTAAGAGATGCCAGGAGAAAACTTCTTTCTAAATAGGACATGGCAACACAGCTTAGATTACAAAGTTGCATCTATACAAAAATGCAAAAGTTCTGGAGCAGGCACGACCAAAGTGGAGATGTTTGGTAGTAATGCACAGAACCATATTAAGCAAAAACCAAACAGAGCATGTTTGCACAAATGGAGGAGATTTACACCATCACTACCAACAGAGGTGAAGATTTTGGTCCAGTCTGCACTCATGAAATCCTGTAGTGGGATCTCCAGAGAGATGCATGAATGAATGAATGCCTGGAAACCTCTGTCAATTGGAGCAAAACTACAAGGAAGAGTGGGCCAAAATTCCTCAACAATGGCTTTCTTCAAGTTATTGCTATTAAAGGTTGTTATAAGATACTGAGTCATGGGCTGTACTTTCTTTTTCACAGGACTGTAGGTTCACAAATATCAACTAAATTCCGTGGGCAGTAGCAACCATAGGCTTTATGATACTTTGTAGCACCTCATTTAGCTTTAAGCTTGTGTCAATGGCTGTGACCCATTTTAGCTCCTACCTTTGTGGAACAACAATTACAAAGGTGTAGTCATAGTATGAATGAGAGCTACTGTGCTGAGCAGCTGCCCCCTTCTCCACATATGACAGCCCACACAGAGGATTGAGGGTAACATTAAATAGGACATGTTTTGCATTAACAAACACTGGTCCCACTTTCCTGAATGTGAAAATACATTTCTACAAGAGATAACATTTGTAAGGAGGAAAAGTCAGATATCACAAACACGTGCTTCGAGACACTGCAGAACTAATCATAATGACCTGAATGTCTGCACAGGCACCACAGAGGCCATTTACTCAGTGCAATTTGGTTTCCAGCAAGACTCCTGCAGAGCCATCACAAAAAGACTGATTGATTCTGGAGCTGGACAGAGCCTTGCTTGCCCTGGCCTAAATAATAATAATAATAATAATAATATGAGGAAGAGCAACCAAAAGGGAAAGAAAAACACTGCGAACAGTAAACTGCAAGCATCAGAGGTGTCTTTTCCTTAAGTAAAAAAACTGGAAACATTTTTAATTTGAGAATGATTTTGTTTAGAACTAACAGGTATTACACAAGAGATATACTTGAGGAAAACACAGAGAGAAACAGCTTCCGTTGGGAACTTGTTTAAAAGCGTGGAAACCTTTCAAGAAATGAAATGCATTGAAATTCAAGACTCAGCTCACTGTAATGAAACTTACTAGCTTATGCTCTAAAATTGTCTGCATAAGCACTCAATTGTTGTTGCTTGCATCATTTAAAATGGAATTTTCCTGGGATAGCATACATTGGGAATATCTTGATTGGTTTTTTGATTAAATTATACCTACCTGCATCTTTTTCTTTAAAGATGCCAGAGATGTCTACACTATAAATATGTATCCGCTCAATCCTGTTTAAGTAGGAATAGTATTATCTGGGACTTCCAATAATTTTCTTACAGCTGTATCTGTCATTGATATGATCATAATCCAGTACAAATCTACAATGTTCTTAATTTTTAAATTAAACGTTTGACGGTAAATGACCAACCTTTTCTTATGCCAAACACAGAACTTCTCGTATTATATTAGTCCAGTGGGAATCACCATCTTTGTAATTTTCCTCTTTTATGATGCCTCAATTAGACTGTAAAAAATCCAGTCATATGGAAATGGCAGATGTGTCAAACCACAAAAACGATCTCCATGGCTACATTATGGATCAGTGAGTGTTGGTTTACTTAACCTTTCTTCCATGAGGTTCTTTTAGTATATGGTAAGCAAGAAAGTCTTTAAGTGGTGATGGGGCTAGGGTCCTCCAAATCCCCCAGCTACAGGGCTGGTGGTTTGATCTGACAGACTGGTCCATCTTTGAACAGCAGGATTTAGAGATCTTCACACAGTCTGTCCTGCTGTGTAGAGAATGTGACAGCAACCAAAACCATCCAGATTTTTCCTAACCGAAAATCTATGTGGTCAGGAGGAGACTGAGAGTGGTTAACCCCAGGAGAGCTGCTAGCCCCAATGGCATCTATATCCCAGCATACTGCTGCAGGGATCCTCACCAGGCTGTTCAACCTCTCCTTGACTCATGCCACCTTTATCACCTGTCTGAAGGCCTCCACTATCATTCCCATACCCAAAGAGCCTGGAATAGACAGTCTCATTGACTACAGACCTATAGCCCTCATGTCTGTAGTCATCAAGTGTTTTGAGTGCATTAGAGACCATCAACCCCCCTCCCCCGACCCCTACCTGTTTCCTTACAGAGCAAATCGGTCCACGGAGGATACCAACACCATTAACCTTCACAAAGTGAGCTAAGTGAGGATGCTCTTTGTGGACTCAGCCTTCAACACCATAATCCCAGACATTACTACCAACTGAACCACCTTCTGATCCCCACTGCCAACTGCTCCTGGATCAAAGCCATCCTCACCAACTGGCCTCAATCAGTCAAACTCAGACCCAACCACTCTAATGTCCGTACGTAGATGACACCACCGTGGTTGGGCTCATGTCTGATGGAGATAAGACGGCGTGCACTGGTGCTCAGAAAATAACCTGACGCTGAGGGACAGACAGGTCCACTTCCCACTCATTATGAATAGAGAACGGGTGGAATCTGTCTCGACCTTCAGATTTCTGGGCACCCTCATCTCCGCTGATATCACCTGGACCATAACACAAACTCCCTAAAGAAGGCCCAGCAGCAGCCGCTCTTCCTCCCTGTCCAGAGGGAGAATAACCTGGACCAGAAGCTGCTGCTGGCCTTCTAACGTTCCTCAGTGGTTTCCTACTCTCTGGGTGTTTGGTAAGCAGGGGCCACAACTGAGAACAGGAAGGCTGTGCAGAGGGTTATTAACACTGTCCAAAAACCCTACCCTCTGCCACCCCTGGAGGCCATCGCCAGATCCTCTCATCTCAGGAAAACCAGGGCCATCACAGACGATCCCTGTGCTCACCACCTGTTTGACCCGCTGCCCTCTGATCGACTCCTCAGGTCACTTAGGTCCAACGCCTCCAGACTAACAAACAGCTTCTTCAACTGGGCCATTCGAACTGTCAGCAAATACTGAGGGCCCCCCCCCCCCACACACACACACACACACACTTCATCAATCTGACCCATGGTCTGAGTAATCCCCATCAATCAGGCAAGTCACGCACACCAAGTATTTTCTTTGCACCAATTCCAAGCACTTTGGAACTCTTTTGTTCTCTAATGTGTGCCTTTCTCTTATTTTTGGGTATATTTCTCCTGTTTACTATTTATTCCTGCTGTCTACTATATATTTTATTCCAGCACCTACAATTTTGTTGTACATGTACAATGACAATAAAGGTCTATTCTATTACATTTTATTCCATTCTATAATGAAACAAGGCCAGAAATAGAACATTTATTCATCATCAGTGAAAATTCATCCACATCAACACAGGGCACTGGCTAACTGAGACACCTATGCAAGCTAATTTATTTCTGTGATAGGCAGGAAAGACTAGTTAGTTTCAAAAATCTGGGGAAAAATTGTATAGCTCTCCCACACCTTTCATCCCAGCAGGAACAATTTTCTCTTCCTGCTCTCTGCCTGTCTCCAAGTAAGAAGTCAGTGGTGGCTATCTCCCAAAATCTGTGATATGTTCAATCCTATATCCCGCTCTCCCTCCAAACTTTCTGACTCATTTCCAGATTCAAACCAGTGCCTATAGCTATAAAGAAAAAAAACCTGTAGACACAATACACCCCAACAACACACTAGTATTCTGTCTGAGTTTTATCCTAGGTGATATTTAGGGTTTGATGTTTGCATGCATGAATTAAGTCGCTTAATCAGTTCCCTGGTGTTAAAATTACTCAGGTTTCTCAGGTGAAACTTAACATGACTTAATTAACACATCAAATTTATGCCTCTCTGCAAGGTCACAAATCTGACTACATTTCTCTGACTGTAAATCTATCCAAGTAGTTGTTTCACACCTGAAACTGTCTGATAATGTCTAAAAACAATGCTCGAAATTGTGCACTTTAGCAGTTGTGTGACAACCAAGGATGCACAGCCCTTTCTTAATCCCAAGATATCTACTACAGCTATTTGGATAAAGCCCATGAAGTCTGAAAGATATGCACAAGGTTTCCTTTGATATTATTGCATTGACTAAACGGTAGTAACCAGATCGAAAAGCAGCGCACATTTCGGTGCTTCATTTCGGTACTTTTTTTTTCCTGAGATGTGATACACTTTAGATTCTAGCCAATCATTTTACGTTTCTGAGGATAGTAGGCGGGCCCAGGTACGTACGTTCTTTTAGAGCAGAGCTACAGATTAAAAATGCCCAAGGCAAAGCGGTCAAAAGTCTGCCTGTACTTCACAGCAAAAGATGCAAACTCAGCAGCAACAAGTGCTTTAAGGTGATACTGTGATACTGTGCAAAGGAGGTAACACCTCAAATCCGATGAAACACCTGGCGACGCATAGCGTTTTTTTAAAAGCCGAGAAATGCACCGTATTTGATAGATTGCTGCGAGACCTCACACCGTGCACATCTACTGCGGGTGTGGTGCTTGTTATCGGACCCGGAGTTAGCAACATCCCCCACAAACCCGAAGAGTAGAGTCCTGGCCCCTAGCCCTGCCAGTGTAGCAGAAATGATAAGGATGATGATGGCAGCAGCAGCCGTTCTTCTCTGTGTGAGAAGCTAAATGGTGTTTGTGTGTAATTTACGTTCTGTAGGCTAACCACGTTATTACATTAATGCATGTAAGGTGAACTACCAAACACCGTCGTAGTTACATGAGGCTGTCTTCTTGTTTGATGGCAGGTGCTCCCTTCACCCTGGCCAAAAAGGCTAAAATGACCAAAGAAAAAGTGGAAAACAGTTAAACATGAGAGGTTTTTGGACAAAGTTTGTGTTTTTTTCATTGTTTAAGCACTGCTTCCAGCCAAGAGTGATACCATATATGCCCCATAGCTGCAGAAAAGGCTAATATTGTTATCTTTTTACAAAAAAACAGCTAAACATGAGAGGTTTTTGGACAAAGTTTGTTTTTTGCAAACATGCAGGTTTACATGTTAAACAAATTTCTTCAAGACAAAGCCTGTTGCATGTAATTTAATTTAATTTTAATTTTAATGTGCAAAAGATTAAAACTCA
Organism: Aulonocara stuartgranti; assembly: GCF_965226115.1. Taxonomy (NCBI): domain Eukaryota; kingdom Metazoa; phylum Chordata; class Actinopteri; order Cichliformes; family Cichlidae; genus Aulonocara; species Aulonocara stuartgranti. Next base: position 32,937,578 of record NC_138943.1, on the reverse strand, counting down.
TAATTTTTTTTTAAAAAGATGCTTTCCATTTGGTTCAGTTTTAATATGATGCATTATGCATAAAAAATAGAATTGGGTTGAAAGGTCTGTAGCTTTATTACGTATTCAGGATGTGTATCATGTTTTTTTTTAAATTAACTAAGTAACTAATTACTTTTAAAAATAATTAATCAGTAAATAACGGGATTACTTTTTTGGAGAAGTAATCAGTAATTAGTTACTAATTATTTTTTCAAGTAACTTGACCAACACTGTTAATAACTGGGAATGCCTATGCCTATGACTGAGATCTAAGTTGGATGTCTCACTTATATTGGGTAAAATTATCTGAAAAATAATTTGCCTTGCTATGTGGTACAGAAAGATTTTGGTTTTGCTTTTTTTTTTTTAGCATCTAATAAATCTGTTTGTGTGTTTCATCTGCAGAATTTGTAGATGCAGGTTGCTAACCAAGATTGCTAACCATACCTGCTTCATGCCCTGGAGGACAAGTACCCACCCATCACAAAGTGACCACACAGAACAGCTAGGCCGAGTAAAGTCATGCGCGGATTATGTCATAAAATTACAAACATGCAGTTTTTTAGACCATGTTCTCTAGCAGATCATTACATGAAGGAACCTTTTAAAAAAACAAGCGCGTCCATGCTCACAGGTGTACACACAGGTGATCACACCCACAAACTACACCCTTTTTGGCTCCTACCTCAAAGCACACTGTGTTCTGTTGATCTTATGTGCTGCACAATAATGTTTAATATTTAGTATTTACTGTCATATTCCCATATATCATTGTGATGTTGTTTATTCTATTACTCTTGTTCTCTTCTGCTTGTTTTCTTTTTTCTTTCTCAACAGGTGATCCAGGTGATCGATAGATGCATTTTTTTTTCCTGCCCATTCTGTTGGTTTTTGTTTTTTGCCCTTCTCCCCCGTCCCTCTTCTCAGCTGTTTCTCTTTCCCTCTTTCTTTCTCCCCTTCTTTCCCCCAGTCAAGTCTGTCCCGTATTCAGCAATTGAAAATAAAATAAACAATAAAATGTGAATCAAATGGACCATTACGGCAAGGCTGGGATGGTCAATTTGGTAAAGTAAATCCGTTGGGCATCTTTCTTTGCCTTTAGACAATAATTCTGATGGCAAAAGAGCCAACGGGACAGGCAAAAAAAAGAAAAAAAGAAAAAAGGATATGGATATGTTAAACCACACACCGTCATAGAGACTTGCGAGTGCTATTAGCAAGGGCACTTCATGTTCCCCATAAAATGCCATTGCTAACATAGATAAAAAAAATAAAAAAAAACAATACCTGAAGAGGGTAAGTGAAGGACCCTTATTAATCAACACTCTGAGACACTTGACTTTCCACAGAACTCAAGTTCTTCAGTTCAACGCTTTAGAGTCTGTTCCTGGTAACCATTTATAAAAGAGCCTCAAATGACTCAAGCACAACTGCTTAGGTAAGGTAGCAGAAGAGGAGCCTATACTAATACACCTGGCTATGTAAGTGTGAATGAAATGATATACACTCCAGATGGGTTGTCAATCCATCACAGAACACATATTTCAAAAGTGATCAGCACAACCAGATGTGTTTTCACCCAGCAAGATATTTAGAACTGTTTGTCTATAGACATTTTCAACTGACACAAGAAATCACAAATGCCATTTCATAAATAATCAAAGAATTCTTGCAATTAGTCATAATGACAAAACGATCATTGTCTTACTGTCCTTGACTATAACAGTGATTCAGCATGCATAGGGAAGTCTGAAAAGAGACTTTGCATTCACTATTGCAACACAGCGTATGGTCGACCTGGATGAAAATAGATTCTCTAAGGAAGAGTGCATTTTATCATTCTGGCAGCAGCAACAGGGGTTTGTTTTGAATAAGTAGAGGAATACTTAACATGTATAACAAGGCACCCTGGCTATCCAGACAAGAAATACAGAGACTCTGACTTCATCACCACAAATCCAACGGAACAGGTACCAACACATAAATAAATAAGCAAATCAAGGACAAATCAGGTTACTTTTCCAATGCAGTGAGTGAAAATATTTTAGATTGTATGTGAGAGCACAAATTCAGAAAATGAGTCATTATCCATTATAGTGTCAGCATGCATCTGTGTTCCTTCGTACATCCAGCTGGTAATTTTTATTGTATGTGACGCTTTAAACATTACCTTCAAACAATCATACACTGTATATAAGATGCCTCTGATCCTGAGCATCCAGATAGTGTTTCAGATTGTTTCTCTGAGGCCTGCTGCTACAGTATGTTGCACAGATTTTGGAAACGCAAACTAGAGGCATTTCTAATGTTTTCAGTTGTAAATCATTAGTATTAGAATTATTAGAAAAGTGTATTTTACAGTATATTTGCTGTAAAACCAAAAATACATTAAAACAAAACAAAAAAACCACTCAGTTCCTTTATCTCTGCATGCAATGAACATTTATTTCAGTTCCTTCTTCCCATGCGTAGGTATCACATGGACTGCTGGAAACCCCACTAAGTGCCTGCAGCAAGAGAGTCGCATTACAGCAGCTGTACAGATTATGAATGATAGGGAAACTCTTTTCCCATTCATTAAAGTGCCACAAATGAATAATTCATGGTTTCAAATTTCGGGCTTCTAAATATGCAGCCATATTGCATGAGGCCTTTCCTTTTCATTTGATTGTTCCCAGTACAGGTTTTCCAGTGGGTTGGGCTCAGTTGTCAATTTAATGCAAAATACAATGGAAAGTCTCATTTGTCAGGTGACACAAAGAAACAGATAAAGCAAGCTAAAGTCATCACCAGAGGGTCTATTAGTCTTTGGATAAATGAGACATTTTAGCAACAAAAAATACAGTGAAGTAAACATATTTTGCTCTTGGCTCAAGCTATTATTTGTCAACCAGAACAGTAATGGTGTTGGTATAATCTTTTATAAAATGTTTTACTCAAAGTAAATATCGCTCAAAGTAATAAAACACCCACAAGAATTTCACAGAGCTGCACAGAAGTGCTAATTCAAGGCAGTAACACTGCCATGCTCATATCTTCCTTTTGCCCTGCAGATATCTTACATATTAACCTTGACCTTTGCATTATCTGCATAAACATCAAACACCCTGAAGGGTCCGTATATTCAAGTTTTGACTTTCTTATTAATGCAAGACATAAACCAGCATTTTGGGGTGGCAATGAACAGTTGGTCAAGATGTAGATTTATGCTTTATTTATTTATTCATTTTGATGTTGTCATTGCAGAACACAACTAAAAATTAAGACGAGTACATTTATCACTGTGATGTAACAGTTTTTGTATTTTTATTCATTTTTTTAGTGAGCCAGATGTTTTGGTTTGATCTGTAGGCACAGTTAACATGAGATAGGCTGTTAGAATATATGCTAAGTAACCTGTTCTGGAAAATGAATAAATTAAGTCATTTAAACACAGATCAGGCAGTAGTGTTCTTTGCATGGTCAGTTTTAAATAAAAAAGTGTTTTTCAGCCCATGCAGCTACTTCCATGTAAGTGTCCTGCCTATTTTTATTGCAGTGCCACCTGAGTGCCTGGCTGTGCAGTTCTGGGTTTTGTCCTTGTTTCTTGCATACAGAGATCATGCAAGACACACAGATGCCACAGATAATGAAATCCCCAAGTTCTTTGCGGTTCTATAATGAGAAATGTTTCTTTTTATAATGTGAAGCATTTCTTTTCCACATATTCTTTCAAAGAACATTGAAACCCTGTCCATTTTTACCTCTGGGAGACTCTACGCGGTGCTCTTATTTTGTTATTAATTGTTTTATTGGCAACACTCAATATTTGTTTCAATATTTTATGCTTGTCCTTTGTACCATTTGTTAATAAATATATGGTGATTTGCAAATCATTACTTTTTGTTTTTTAATTCTATACAGAATCACAACTTTTTGGCGAAACAAAGTCGTACTTAGTTATTAACATTGTAGTGAGATCACTAAATGCAAGTTGAAACGGATCGGTCTTAATGAGGAACACCTAGAGAGTCATCCAAATATACATTTCCCTCCACACGGCCGCTGTTGTTCTGGTTTGGCAGCTTTGCTGCTTGTGTTCATTCTAACTTCTTTTATGAGTCTATTATAAACTTTATTCGAGGATAAAAGTTCAATAAAGTTACTTTACTGTGTTTTACATTAATTGGAAACTAATAGATACAGAGAGACTTAACAATGTCTTAATAAACACACACATAAATGCATCTCTGACTGACTAATGTGGAATTTAAAAATCCAAGGATGTCTATGTAAATATTCTTCTTACTCTGACAATTACCTTGTAAGCCTGAATTACAGCACTTAAGAAGTCAGGTAATCAGAAGAAAATGGAATAACAATGTCGCCAAAACCAAAATCATCTGTATTTCCTCAGTTAGGCACACAGAAATCTAAATGAAAGCGTTTCGGCGAGCACCTTGGAATATTTCACCCATGAAAGAAAAGCTGAGGCAGCCTTGGGAAGAAAAACTGTCCACTGAAAATTACAGTTCTCAGTGTGAGCGATGGCAGCTCTGTGTGTGACACCAAAACAAATTTTGCTGTAGAAAAAAAAGAGCCTCAATCATAAATTGCTGATGCTGTAACACCCACATCATCATGCCATACAGTATCATCACAGCTACTCAGGCTTCTGTCGACACTGGCTGGGCAATTGCAGCTGTCAGTCACCTAAATAATGTGGGAGATAGTGGTGGTATTTCAGACAATGGAGAGGGATTTTATCATCCTTTCTCCAGTAGGTCATACAGAAAAAAAGAAAAAAAAATTAGTATAGGTGGGGTGCAAGCAGCAGCTGCTGTTCTTGACAGGGCTTTGACTGAGTATTGTCATGAAAGAAATGAAGTTCATGGCTGTCTGATCACCCTTCCTGACATCATGGGAGTGAGCCTACAAGGAGCTTGCTCGAGCTAGGAGCCTCACAGCTGGGTACTGCAGCAGAAAATATGAAGACCCCCCCACAATACGGTTACTACATAAAAAATTCATGCCATTTTGTTGCTTCCACGGTTGAATCTCTTCAATGGTTCCAGTGGCGGCTTGTTGGAAGAAGCTTGATAAAGAGAAAAGTCTGCTCTCACTTCTCAGGAGATTTGTAGAGTCAGTCTCTGTGAGAGCCTGCAGGAGGGATCTGCACGCCCCCACTTTGAGCTAGCATATAGATCATGCTGGGTTTTACGTCTGGTGTTCTTTAACTGGTGTCTGGTTCTTTCATGTGCATTTCATATGTTTGCACCAGTGCTTAGATTAAATCGCACCACATCTAATAAGTTGTTATGAGAGAAAGCGAGAGTTTCAGAAGGAAAGATTACTGCCTACAACCTGTGCAAAGGCTCAAGTCTAAGTTTTAATTTGTAAGGATGATGAGGCCTTCAAAGCTTCTTAACACAACAAAGACCAGTGGATTTAGGGTCTAACAGATAGTCAACATCAGCTGATAGCAGTCCTTCTGTTTAGCACACAAACACACACACATTTCTCCATTGTGTATGAATCATCCTGGCCACAAAAGCTAAAACTTAATTTAAACAATATATTGAAAGAAAAACACTTTTCACATTCACTAATCTGAAGACTGAGTCTGCTGTGTGTTCTTTTCTTTGAAAAACATTTTAAAAAATGAAGAAATGAGTTGAGTTACGCTGAAGGTACAAGCAACTAACAGCAGAAAACAACATGACACCATTTCCAAGAAGAAATGGAAATCTCTGAACTAAACTGACTGAACTAGTTTATGTGAAGTGGGGTGTCCACAAAAAACTAATTTGACTAGCTGGGGGTCTTATTCTGGTTCATTGTTTTGCATAAAAGAATATTAAAGAGTTTCAGTTCTGACAACTGTAGGGTCGTAGCACAAACAATGTTTTATTTATAAAACTGAAACAATGCTGTCAACTAATAGGGATTAGAAGTGAGAGACTCAGCGAGCTAACTGTAACTTTAATCTATTCACTTACATTTCATAAATGTAGTTTAGTTGAAATGACTTTAAATGAGAAAACAATATTTCAAATAACTGTATATAAAGATGGACATGGTCTGAAAACTAAAGTTAAGAAATGCCTTAGACCAGCATTCTTTAATGGCAGCAGCAGAGAGCAACTCCCTGGTTTCATAAAGAAGTTTGTTTACATCTACGGGGAAAACAAGAATATCTTTTAATACAGTCTCTTGTTTTGACGTAAGAGAATGAATGATTTAGCTTGTGCACCTGCCTACATTAGGCCAAAGCCACATATGCCTAAAGACTGATGGCAACCCCTTGGCAACCTCCGTTACCTAGAAAAAATGTGTATTTCTGGTCTGGTTGCTAAACGCTGTTTGTTGAAATCAGTTCCAAAGAGAGTGCTGCACTGAAATCTGCTTGTGATTTCTTTGGTTGCCCGCCAGGTAGCTGCCAACCAGTCTTTAGGCTTGTATGACTTCAGATGACCTGAGAAAGCTGACTGATGCACCAGGGGCCCACATCTAGCCTTTAAGCCCTTGTACAAACCAAAGGCACATGAGCATACATTATCCATGATACCTCCTTTTCAAAAGATGTCAGAGGTCATGTTGCTTTATTTTAGTGATGACATCATCAAGGTTTTCCAACTGTGAAAAAAGCTGGTCCAGATCCACAAATGATGAGGACTGTCTTCATGGGCGAGTACTACACATTTTCACAAGTAAACTAAACTTAATCTTTAAAAACCATCCTCTTCATGTAAATCAGTTTATAATGTTGTGTAAACAAAACTTTCTTTCTTAGATTCATGGTGAGAAGTTAAGATGGATTACATCCAACCGTGACATTGATCTCTTTGGCAAATGAATTAATGGGCTACATTGTGCTAGCCATGCGACAAACTGGTGGCCTATACAGGATGTACCGTGCCTCTCGCCCTATGATAGCTGTGATAGGCTCAAGAACCCCAAGAACCCTGATAAGGATAAGTGAAAGAGAATGGATGGTCAATAAAGTATCTATCAATAATAAAACAGTAAAATCCAGAATAAGGCTGGTAACAGTGTTGAAATGAATGACATACAAGTTATTTTAAACTAATGAAAAAAACCTGTCAAACTTCACCTACCCTGGTCAAAGGCAGCCAGCAGAAATACGTAAATTGAAAATCTAACAACACTGGCCTGCACACAAAGTGGCTGTACAAATAGTCAAAGAGAACACTATTGCACCTGCTTGAAAGCTGAGACATTTCAATTTCAGAATGCAAATGGTTTGAGACTTCTACTGCTAAAGGGTCACGCCCTGCAAAAATCAGGAATCACCTCGCTGAGAGCAAAACAATCTTTGCACACAGTTCAGTTTCAAAAAAAAAAAAGCAATTTCACCTGAGAATATGTTCAAAGAAAAATGTCAGACTTTGGAGAATTATTCCATTGTCTGTGTTAGTAAGTGCTCAAATGCAACCATTTGAGGAATATGTGTAATTCTGATACAAAGCATGGGCAAAAGCCTTCCTGTCTCTAAACCAACAGATAAAATATGGTTATTGTGAGATCAACAACGGTTCTTCTTTCTTCAATCAGTCGGTGGGAAAAGCAAGTATGCTTCTAAGATAATCTGTCTAGCTTTTGTTGTTCACATCAACAAGAACAGAGTCCACGTCATTGTGCCAGATATAATTATCTTAAATCAACCATTAAATCAATTTCTGCCTACAATTTCTACTTTAGAATTAAAAGAAGTGATATTGCCTTTCTCTTTTTTTTTCTTCTTTTCAAACATTTTGTTTGAACAGGCTTTACTAGAATAGGCACTGGACAGCTGGTGTTTATGATTAGTGTGAGCTCAGCATGATGGATAGTTGACTGAACCATAAAGAAATGCACCCATCCAACTTTTTCCAATTGCAACTCTATACCGATGCCTTGGCTTCAAATATCAGAAATCAGATCCAACACTGGTATTAAATGAATAAGCTGCGTTTTTGACTGTGAGGAAGCGACTGCAATGCTACACCCATGCTAGCATCTCCTTTTACTGCTCTCACTGTGAGTGCGCCTCCTCACACACACACACACACACACACACACACACACACACGCACACGCACACGCACACACCTGAGATGGACCAGGTGAGAGACAGGTGAACTGAAATAATACTAAATGAGTTGAGGATGACATGTAATCATGTGATAATTCAATAAAAGCAGCATAAGAGTGAACGGACAGTGTGAGAGCTGGAGACGAGCTTTTTGTTGGACTTTTTCAGTTGTCATCTTAAGCAAAAATAAAACAAGTAAAATGCTTAGACTTTTAATTTACAGCATGTTTAAAAATGTAATTTTAAGTTGTAGTTCATTAAGATCACAGAGCCGCAGCATCCATTGTTGACCAATGAAATAGACACTTAAATTAACGAGACAACAGACCCAATGTCATTTTTTGGTTATGAATTTGCTGATAGCATTAGTGTTCAGTACAGCTGCAAATGCTGTTCGAAGCCCGAGTTTTGACAGTGTTAATTATATAATAATTGAATTAAGTCGTAATTAAAATCACTGCTTGTTTTTTGAAATTCACACCCTTTCCAGTTGTTTCATAAACAAAGTGCAATTATTTATTTAGCTACATCCATAATTATTTAGAGATCTGGTAACGTTGCAACCTTTCTTTTAAGTATAACAGTATGGCTGCATGACACACACATAAGCAGTAGACATATAAAGACACATAAAATGACACTCAGTCAAAAATAGCATGCCAGAAATTTGTGCACATTCGTTTTTTCCCTTCTGAATTAAGGGTGGTTAAACTAGATTTTGTATTTCAGTACAGTATTATATGCTTTTATGTTACAGACAATTACCTAAAACCAAAAATAAATATCAATAAAGGACCGGGTTGTGCAATCTTAAATCACTAGTCAATGCGCACAATGCCCATGTTGCCGAGCAACAGCCATTTGCCCTCTTTGGCTGAGTCGCTTCCAAAAAGGAAGGACAAGCGAATGCTGTTCTAGCTGCATAAATATGAGTAGGCCATGATGGCTAAAGGGCTAGCTACTAAATCAACATACCATCCAAACTTTTGTTGTTCTTTACGTGAGAGAAAAGGACAGGGCATGAAGGACTCTGAGGAAATCTGAATTTTTGAGGAGAAATAGCTTCAGTTGTGATGACCCTACAAAGACAACCTTTGTAGGTCATGTAACTCTGGGTGGAGTTGAAGAAGCCCAGCCAGCTGGCTGATTGTGATTGTGGCTTAGAGTGTATAAAGAGATGGCCTGGCCACGTTTTCTTGCTCTCTTCTCTCCTCTACACGACAGGCAGGCTCCTGGGCTGATGGACTCTTTATTCACACATCCAAGCAAGCACCACTGATACATAGACTTTTCTGCTTTCATCTCTCGTCAATAAAACGGTTAATGATTAATATACTTGTGTGGACTCCCTCTTTTGTTGCAAGCTGGAGTTACTTGTAACTCAATGTAAATTTGGTGAAAGAGCACAACTGAGCACAAATTCCAAGAGGTTCAAGAGATTAAAGATGATTGGAGGACAGTTTCCTACCTGTGCTAAGGTTTTCGACCACATGAAAGCAGTGGTTCACCAACTTTCGCGTTTGTTTTTTTCTTTTGTGTGTGTGTGTGTGTAATTCACAAGGAGCTAGGTGTTGGTTTTTAAAGGAGTTCAGGTGTTTATTTCAAACTCGGGGTTTGAAATTTGAGATATGGTGTTGCCTTTTTCCAGATTATAACCCCTCAAATGGCTATACCTGTCCCTGGTTGAAACAGCAGTATCCCCTACAGCCTCCTTTACGCTTGCCCTCTCATGCACCCCAGTGGTTTCAATTAATTTGTCTCTCCCCGAGCCTGGGCCTGAGAATATCAACCCAGGAGACAAGTCACCCATTACCGCTAGGTCTCGGGCTCCATTTAGGCTGTACGACTGAGGAAAGAATGCCCTGACACTCTGAGGATAATGAAACAATCCTCTACACCTAGGATGAGAGCTGTACAGTCAGACATCTGTGTTCAAATTAGAGACAGTGGATACATAAAAACTAGGACAAAGAAACTTGATGGGTGTGTACACTATGAGCATGAATTTGTGCAGAAGGTTGCATCAGTGTGTCCTTATACTGGGTGATTGGTCTATATTTGGTTACCGAGCCACCTGGATCCTTCGTCAGACACTAACAAGCTAACTACCTGTCACACAAACAAGGGATATATGTGTGCCGAGCACTGAGAAAGGTGAGTCTCTGCCTTATTAAAAAAAACACTGATGCAAAGAATGACGCAGCAAAGACAAGAGCAGAAGAAAAACTGGCAACGTGTTCATGAAAATTACGCAGTTATGCAGGTTAGACCTTCAGCACAAAGAAGCAGATTCTAGTGTGAACACTGGCTCTGGAAATCTTCTGCAGCTTTGAATGAACTTTTCACAGTTTTAAAGACGAAAAAATTCTATTCTTCAGTTTCTGCTTCCACGTTTACGGTTATTTTCACAAACAGCTACAAAGTCATTCTAAAAACTTCAGTGTTGCAATAAAGAAGCGCAACAAGAACACGGCAATGTGACAAAAAAGAAGGTCATTTTTCATTCTACATCTTTTTTCTTTTACTGGCACCTAAGCAACACACACAGAATTCTAACTAGTTGTGTTTGCCAAAGAACTTACTGATACTCCAGGAAACACACTGACATTTCCAACTTTAACTTTGGGGGAATACTGAATTGCATTTTAGGCTGACAGTGAACATGTATTTCAAGCTTTCTGGCACAAGTGATGGGGCTTGTAGTTCACCGTTCACTTGCTAAAATGTCACTTTGACACAAGTTCTCTATAAGCACAAACAGTGCTAACATCCTGGTCTCTAACAAGCACAAAATAGCATCACTAATATGCTGATATTAAGCAGGTGTAACAACTGCCATGTTCACCATTGTATTTCATATTTGTTTGCTTCTCGATGCCTGTTTCTCAATAGAAAAATAAGTGTGTTCTATATAGTGTTGTATATAGCCAACAGGGTCAACTTTGGCTCTTTTACGGAGATCAAAGAAGAACGAACAAAGAACAAGTAGGTATAAGAAAAAGTCACAGCTGGTTTTCTAATTGTCACGTTTCAAAATTAACAAGCCACAAACAGTAAGGCTTTTTTCAGTGTTAACAAGTGCTAATTAGAGCCAAACACATGCTACTGCTGGATCTGCTGTGACTGTATTTCTTTTTTCAGGTATTTGTGATTAAACAAAGTATTGGACACATTAATATTTTTACTCGATCAGAAATTTAGGGATCCCAAGACTTTTAAAAATTCACCATGTGAGGAATATGCAAAAATTCATGGCAAATAAATTCAGTCAGTTCCCTTAGAGACCACGAATCAGCAAATCATACCCACCACAGTCACATTTCTTAAAGAGATTGAACAAATCCTTCATTTTGCTTTCCTTCACTTTTGAATATTATTGGTTAAATGCTAAAATGATCCCTTTTACCTGTAAGTAACGTAGAACTAGAGTGTTTCCAATAATTACTTTAAATGACTTTTTAATCATTTTAGACGACTTAGTTCATCACTTGAACTGCACATTTCAAGAAAAGCACACATCTTATTTGTACTATTTGGCCATTTTATCATTTTCAGATATTGAAGGTTGGTACTAGAATTATATCAGTTACACGGTCTTCCTGCTACTGATTAAATTTAATTTGAATGGGTAAGTGAGCTTTGAAAACGTCGTCAAGGCTCTAGATGATTAAAGATCAAAGGTTACCTGAGTGATATAAAATAAAACTACATTTAAAAATTAATAGTGAAAATATCAGCAACAGATCATGGGCAATCATGGCTCAGGAGTTGGCGGTTCATCTTGTAATCGGAAGGTTGCCGGTTCAAGCCCCGGCTCCGACAGTCCTTGGGCAAGACACTTCACCCGTTGCCTACTGGTGGTGGTCAGAGGGCCCGGTGGCGCCAGTGTCCAGCAGCCTCTGTCAGTGCGCCCCAGGGCGGCTGTGGCTACAATGTATCTGCCATCGTGTGTGTGAATGGGTGGATGACTGAATGTAATGTAAAGCGCTTTGGGATCCTTACGGACTAAGTAAAGTGCTATACAAATACAGGCTGTTTACAAGACAAAAGAGACACGTTCGATCTTTAAATCATTGCATTTTTAACTGGTGAATCATTCTGATTCATGGGCTTGACTCTAAACCACAAAATTACATGTTTAAGTAGACGTGGTTTTGAGCTCCGCTGGAAAATTATCAGGTCAAAATGTCATCCTATCTAGCAGTCTTTAAGAATAGAACATTTCATTTGTTCATCCGAGTCTTACCTGTAAATCAAAAATAATTTAGATTTATTGTGCGAGTTCCATATGTGACGCATTTATGAAAAAAACAAAACATAAATGCAATGACCTCATGAAGCTAGTGGACAACATCAGTATATTTCAGAGAACAACTATATGTACATAATTTTGTGCGAAAGTGACAAGTCGCCTGACAGATTAATTGAGTAACACACCGACTGAAGCCTTAACCTGACTCAATTTCCTGGTGCCAAGCCTACTAACACTGCCATTTCTGTAGGCAGAGAGGGTGAGTAAATTCACATTTATTTACGCCAGCATGTCAAGTCAAGTCAAGTCAAGTTTATTTATAAAGCACATTTAAAAACAACCGAGGCTGACCAAAGTGCTGTACAATAAAATACAAATATAAAATACAATAAAACACAAGTACATAAAACACCTCACTGATAAAACAATAAATTAAAACAATAAGTTAAACCTTGCTAAAAGCCAATGAGAAGAGGTGAGTTTTAAGAGCAGTTTTAAAAGTTCCAAGGCTTGTGGAGAATCTGATGTGAGGAGGTAAACTGTTCCACAGTCTGGGTGCAGCCACAGCAAAAGCCCCCTCTCCCCTAGTCTTTAGTCTGTACCTGGGAACATCTAAAAGCATCAGGTCTGCTGACCTCAAAGATCTCCTCCTCAAAGATCTCCTGGGGCGGTAAATGCTAAGAAGCTCTGCCAGGTAAGGAGGTGCAGTACCGTTAAGAACCTTAAAAACCAACAGTAAATTTTTAAAATCAATCCTAAAAGCAACTGGGAGCCAGTGGAGAGAGCAGAGGACCGGAGTGATGTGGTCTCTCTTTTTGGAGCCGGTCAGCATGCGAGCAGCAGCGTTCTGCACCAGTTGAAGGCGATGCAGGCAGGAACGATCTAAACCAGCATAAAGGGAGTTACAGTAGTCCAGCCGTGAAGTAATAAAAGCATGGACCACCCTTTCTAGATCGTTCCTGGACAGGTAGGACTTGACTTTAGCTAAAATCCGTAGATGATAAAAAGATCCCTTGACTACGGAGCTGATTTGTTTATCAAATTTAAAAGCACTGTCAAAAGTAACACCGAGGCTCTTAATGGAGGAAGTACATTCGGAAGTTAGGGGTCCCATAAAATCAAAGGAAAGGTCGGGGTCTTTAGGAAGCCCAAACACAATGACTTCAGTTTTACTTTCATTTAGATGTAGAAAGTTAAGAGCCATCCAAGTCTTAATGTCAGACAAACAGGAGAATAACGGCTGCAGAGAGTCCTGCAGCCGTTATTCTGCAGCATGGACATACAATGTCCCAGTGGGCCTCAAAGATCTACAAGAGCACTGGTTCTTGACCAAGCATGAGCTCTCTGGCAAAACAAGGTCACTCTCCTTGAAAAATCTCCTGTGGCTGTTGAAAAAAAGAAAAAAGGAAGAAATGGTGAAAGAAGAAAAGCAGTTATCTGAGCCTCACATGAGAGCATACGGTGATGTTACGCTGTGATTGTCATCCGGCCATAATAAGAGCAAAGGTCGCTGAATTCATGCAAGACATTTCATCATCCATTATACATGAGGCTATGGCTAAATAACAGTGCAGCTCCTGGGTCTCTGGGCTATTGTGAATGGATATTACAAGGCAATGTTTTTTGTGTGTAAGAGCCACTTTCCAGTGTTATTCCCTTGAACTCTGCTAAATGACTGTGTCCTAATCCATAAAAAAGTGGTAAAATGTACTGGCAAAAAAGGATTTGTAGAGCCTTTGTTAATTCAAACTGCTGTCTTTATTAACATAAACACCCCCAAAAAGTATACAAAATTACTTAACAGGCTTTAATGTAATCCCTGTCATTGTAATCCATGTCTATCATTATCAGCTGGTTGCGAGCCAATTTCTGTGTCTGTTCTGCCTTTTTTTTCCTTTAAACCAATCAGCAAACTGATTACAGGCAGTACAACAGGACCAGTGACTGAAAGATATGTCAAGGAAGCAAGAGTGCACATTCATTGGCTCAGCTAATTTAAACATATAATGTTGAAAGTAAAATATTATTTCTAAGAGAGAAAATTTGAATCTTCATTTTAAAAATTGGGACAGCATTTTACTAGTAGTGTTGAAAAACACCGTAGGACTACCTCTGCTCTTTAAAATCAGTTTAGTTTTGAAATGCAGGTAGACTTCACATCTTCAACTAAAGTGTCAAAAGAAACTAAAATTTACTTTGAGTTGAGCATATAAATGAGCTGATCTCTACAAACACTCAATTTTTTAACAGCATCATTTATCCCAGCAGAGAGTTTGAAAGAATTAATCTCATTTTAACGGGACATCGTATACATTGAAAAGACAAGAAATATTAAAAATAGTTGTTGAGAGACCAACATTGTTATAAGAGCATGAGACTAAATTAAAAGGATTGGGAATTTCACAGCAGTAAAGGAACTTAAAATCCAAGAGCTAACCACATGGGTAATGGCAGATAGAGTCAGATAATGGGACAAGTTACCAAGAATTGAACCATGATCAGAAAGAAGAATGTCTTTGGAACAAATAAAATCAGGTAAAAACTCTGTCCAATGTGTGTCCTTTGTAATGTGAGGGGGAGGACACATGAAATGAATGAAAAGAATCCACGATACTGAAAGACCTCTGTCAAAGATGATATCGTCAACATGAGTGTGTCACCAAGTATTCCAGTCTGGATAGCTTCAAGGTGAAGGATAAGAAGTCACTCCTTAAAAGTAAAGAAAAACTATTTGGGCCATTTTCTGTCGATATTTTTAAATCTGGTCTGGAAAACCACTTTTTCAGTCTGGCTTTTAACCCGGTATAGAAATGTTGATTTTATTTGGATTTTATTGTCTTTTGATGTTGGTGTTCAATATTGTTTACTGTTATTGCATTTTTATTTTTAGTATTTATATTAATATTTTTTCTTACTTTATGTTCAGCACTTTGGTCAGTGCTAGCTGTTTTTAAAGTGCTTTATAAATAAAGTTGGCTTGGCCGTGTGGACAACGCACTGCAGCAGGGTAAAAGGGATCCTCACTCTCGACTTTAACTGATGAAAACTGAAAGACACAGCAGTAAGACCTCCTCTTTGACCAGACACTCAAGGGTGGCATATGATAGAGCAACCACCTCGGGAAAGTTTGATAAGGGATGAATAATTCGAGTCACACTGTCAGGTTTCTGTAATTAATAAGAAATCCTTCAACTTCTAGAACTAGAAAAACCAACACGGTAGGAAGATAAAATGTTGACACTGAGGTTTTGAAATGTGGAGTTATAAGCCACTGGGTCATGTCACAGTGGGTACGTTTTACTGTCTTCATTCTCTTTCTGTCTCGTTTAAACAGCATGTCTCGTGCTTGTGTCATTTGACAGGTTAATATTAGGTTCTACAGTAAATACTTTGCATACTGCAAATATACTATAGATATTATATCTTTCCACGCACATCAGACCGTGTTTGCTCCATGAAAGATGATCTTCTGGTGGGTTGTTCCACTGGTGTCAGGAATCAGTATAGACTTTTTCAGAAGAGAAGGCGGATAGTTTTGGTGCTGTGATTTCCTCAGAATTTGAGAAAAGCCCGTGACTGAAAACCATCATTTAAGACAAGTTTTTCTCAAAGTCTTGAAGATCAGAGCCATGACAGCTGTGACTGGTGAACCTTTCACTCTGGTGACCTCCATGTATTCTTCACGTTGCTGCTCCATTACACAAGCTCAGCACTTAATTGCAGTGGCACAGTCTGGCACATGCAGCGAAACTGTGTTGCTGCAGTCAGCAGTCCACAAGGCTCATTTTCACGTCTCCATCAGTGCTTTACCACCAAAAAGAGAGAGGCTTCCTGTGGAGATACCTTTTACATTATCTTGTCATTATAATTGATGGGAAAATTGCTACTGGTGATCATTAACAACTTAGGCCACTTCTGACTGCAAGTGGCACTTTGTTGAGAGGTTTCAACTCGTTTATCATCCACTGAGCCTCTCGTTTTGGGCTAATCTTCTTACCTCAATTAATGATAATGAATTCAGGATTTTCTACAAATGTGTCATTAGTTTTGATATCAGTTAATGGTGCAAAAATAATAACAGCCAGACAAGCAGTCATAACAAAGAGAAGAAAAAAGAAATACAGTGTAATCATCCTTTTTAAAACAATAAACTAGCTATTTAACTTTTAAATAGGCAATGTTCTGAAAAAGCAATACCAAAAAAAAAGTCACAGCTTTTCCTGACAATTTCAAGTGCATCACCCCACATTCTTCACTGAATGGAAGTACAGGCCCTTAATGACATTATAAACCCTGGCTCACCTTGGATGACAATATTTTTGAATATTTGTGCTTTTATTAACAACTGCATGGCTACATTTTTTCGAAAAACTGAGATTTAAAAAGAAGAAGTGAAATTTAATTGCAATCCTGTGGGAAAGCAGAAAATGCAGCCTCTGGCATGAAAATTAAATATGCTATAATCCTGCCAACCACGAGGACCTCTCCTATTCTGTCCTTAAATAGTGAGGTGCAGAAGTCAGTTCAATCAGTATCAATCAATAGACCATAAAATGTGTCAAAACCCAGGAGTGAAGTTAAATTAAGTTAAAGCATAGCTTATTTTCCAAGAATAAATAGACTATTATTATGGTTGGTGCTTATATTACATGTGATCAGAGTTTCTAATAATGGGGTCAGCATATGTGCAAGCAATCCCTGAGAGCTAGAAGCTCCGGCTTCAGGTTGTTCAAATATTAGTCTTCAGGAGATCATCTGAGGAGCTTGGAAAGAAAGTAACTGAGTTTCTTCAAGTTTCTTGAAGACGTTTCAACTCTCATCCAAGAAGCTTCTTCAGTTCTAAAACCAAATGGTTCAGAGTCCCAGGTATTTAAGTATTTTAGTGGGAGTTGTTCCTTAAGAGGGCTGCTGACCTGCTATTGATCATGTGCCTCATCACTGAGCCAAGGTGTGAAAAAAGGTGTGGGTCATTGTCAGCAGTGGTTTTGGGTGAAACCATTGGGAGACCTTGCTACACCCTATCATGTGATCTACTGATATCATTTGATGCAAGATGTGAGTGGGGGTTGAGATGCAAACCTGCATTGCAGGTGGCAGACAGTTGGTGTTGTAAGCCATCCCCTCTGTTCAAAGATGTTTGTTCACAGTGAACATAGACGGGCTCTTTCACTCCTCTTTCAAACCATCTGTCTTCTCAGTCCAAAATATGAGAGTGACTTTTATCCCTCAGATGTAGATGGACAGATGGAGTCTTGTCCTGTCGTGGTGGCTCTTCCAGGTTGTGCCATGCATTTATGGAGTGGCTGTTTGGTTTCTCCATCTGAGCACTCCTCGCTGCACTGCACAGCATACACTATGTTGTTTATCTTGTGTTTGGGAGTTTTGTCCTTGGGATGAACCAGTTTTTTTCTGAGAGTGTGGCTGGGTCTCAAGTGAACTGGGATGTCATGTTTGGAGAAAACTCTCGTGAGTTTCTCTAATAAACCTGCTACACAAGGGATGACACTGTTGTCCCGTTTGTCACTCTGTTTCTCCAAGTTGGTGTCTGACCTTGTTTACTGTGCATCTTGATTTTATGAAACCCTAGTTGGAATAACCACATGTTTTAAGCGCTTTCTTTACATGTGTGTGTTCCTTTCCTTTCCTTTCTGGCTTATAGGGAACATTTTCCACTCGGTGTTGCAGGGTCCTGATTACTCCAAGTTTGTGTTCCAGAGGTGGTGGGAGTCAAAGAGTATGTACTGGTCAGCATGTGTGGATTTCTCCTCAATGTGCACAACACAGTCCAGAAACTGCAAACTATTATCCGTTGTATCTTCCCTGGTAAACTTTATGTTTCTAACCACTGAGTTGAAGAGGTGAAGGCTTCCACTTCTTGGGCTTTGATTTTGACCCAGGTTTCATCTGTGTATCTGTACCAGTGGCTAGTTGCTGTTCCTTCAAAAGACCCCAGAGTTTTACTTTCAGGAGGTTAGTAATCTATCCAGTATTTAGATAGTTTGTCACTTTGGGTCAAACTAAGTGAACTAAAAAGGCTCTAAGGTCTTCTTTTCAATACCTCTGCTGTAGGGCTTCAGCGGGGCTGCTGTCTGCAACTGGAGCGGGGAAGACGGAGTCATTGAGATTAGATGCCATGCAGAATTAGCAGGCAGACAAGGCAACAATGAAAGCAGCATAGGTCATGCAAGTGAGAGGCAAAAAAAGTATTATTTCAATGAGGAGTGAGAAACTGACTTTTTTTTCACAAATGTGAACAACAAGTATGTTTGATCTATGGCGCGAACCTTGCTCTTGGGAAAAAAATGCAATGTGGAGTTGCATTTCACCACAGTAACTTTTCCCAGGACTTTCCTGCGGGAAGCAACCTCTGCAAAGAACAGGTAAAAGAGCTGAAAACTATCCTTCAAAAACAACAATCACTTAACAGATGAAGAAGGCTAGCGCATCAACCGAGGCATCATTTAAAGTGGCGCACATCCTGCAAGCACAAAAAACTCTTCACTGATGGTGGGATCATTAAAAAAGCAATGACTGCTGTGGCAGAATCATTGTTCCGGGAGCATAAAGATTCTTTCTGCCATAGTTAATGTCCAGCTTGTCTCAAACACTGTAGCACGAAAGGTTTGCGCACTGTCAGCGGATGCAGACAGACAGCTGGATTTGGACCTGAACAGATGTTCCTGGTATTCACTTCAGTGTGATGAGATTGTGGACTACAGTGATACAGCACAGCTAGCTGTTTTCACATGCATGGTGTTCGATGAATTTTCTACAAAAGAGGAGTTTTTGACATTACTGCCACTGAAAACCGCCACCAAGGGAGTTGACATTTACAATGCAGTGGAGTGGTACTTGTTGGGAAAAAAAGATTCCCATTGAAAAACTGGTTTCTGTTAAAGCTGATGGAGCACCAGCCATGACAGGACATCACTCGGGATTATTTGCACATTGCAAAGTCGACCCAGACTTTCCTAAATTTTTGAACTATCACTGCATCATCTATCAGCAGGCTATTTGTGCAAAAGTCATGGGGTTTGATCATGTTGTGACACCTGCTGTTAAAATCATTAACTCCATTCATGCAAAGGCCAAGCAACACTGGGGCTTCAGGCTTTTCCCAGAGGAATATTCTGCAGAATATGGAGATTTCCTTGGGTGGCTGAGCAGAGGTAAGATACTGGAATGCTTTTTTTCCTTGCTGTGTGAGATCATGGAAATGAGAGGAGAGGATACCACAATACTAAGTGATGCTGAGTGGCTCTTGGATCTGGCTTTCCTAGTGGATGTGATTGAAAAAAATTAACCAGCAGTTGCAGGGTAGAGACAAAACAGTGTGTGAAATGAACAGTGTTCTGAAGGCGTTCACAACTAAGCTCTCATTTTATATCCAGCAGACACAAAATAAAAGACTTTCAGCGCTGCACCTAAGTTGCAAAGATGCTACAGTCCCATTCAGGGGCAGAAAAGGTGTTTAACGGACACAGGGTCTGTGACCTGCTGTCCAAGCTGGGACAGAAGTTGTCAGACTGATTCTGTGACTTTGAGAAACCGGAGCCCTCTGTGACAGCATTGTTAACCCCTTCCTAGATGTTGACATCAGTGAGTTGTCAGGACAGATGGCTGAGCTTTGCAGTGTTGATCCTGTGGAGATGGAGATAATAAATCTCCAAAATGATGTCCAGCTTAAATCTGAGCAACATTCCCAACATTTCTGGAGACCCAGACAACTATACAATTCTTCATCAGGCTGGTCTAAAAGTAGCGGCTTTGTTTGGGTCGACATATCTGTGTGAATCTGCCTTTTTTGACATGAATGTTATAAATTAAAGCACAGAAACAGACTGACAGATGAACATTTAAATGACTCCATCAGAGTGAACCTCAGTGGCTGCATACAGCTCTCTGGTTGAATCTATGCAGTGCCAGTCTTCTCACTGACAGAAACTGTGCAACTCATGCACGCTATAAAAAGACGGTGAATTTATGAGCTCAGAAATGTGCACCTTTTGTTCTTTATTTCTTTGACAAACTGAATTTAGAGAAGTTCAAGTCCTTCAGATATGCTGGATCACATGCTGTTGAATTAGTTTGGATTATCTGACTTTTACACATTTTTTGAGGTGTTCTTCAGGAGTACAGCATATCTATGCTATTTAATTTATTTAAATCCAGGTTGAAGACTCACCTGTTCTCAGCTCCATTTGAATAAAGCACCAAATCCACACTTTAAGCTTAAATTTCAAAACTTACATTTAACTACTGATTTTATCTACTGTTCTGATTTTATCTGTTTTGATTTTATATACTGTTGTTTGTTTGTTTGTTTGTTTGTTTGTTTGTTTGTTTGTTTGTTAATTAGTTAGTTAGTTTATTTGCTTGTTTTATTCAATTTTAAATCATGCTTTTTATTTGTTCTTGTTTCTAATGTCTCTGTAAAGCACTTTGAATCACCTTGTTGTTGAATTGTGCTATACAAATAAACTTGCCAAACTTGCCTTAATTTCTTTGTGCATGATCTCTATATGTTCATGATCATTTCCACCATTTTGAAGTACAACATATACAACGGTCAGATACTTGTGAATGAAACTTCTTATACACTATATGCGCTCTTGAAAATGGCTATACAAGTAATATTTTGTTAAGCATGAGTAGGTCTGATACTTTGCTGTGTAAAAGTAGCTCACAGAAGAAAAAAGGTCGGTGACCCCTGCTCTAAACGAGGCTAAAAAGTGATTTCATCCACATGATTTAACGATGCTCAGGCAAGTTCAATACCATGATTTTGAATCCTTCTCCTCTACAGACCTGTTTGACTGTGAGTCCACTTGGACTCAACCCTACTGAGTGGGGTGGGTGTGGGGATTCAGACTCTTTTGGCTGGCACAGTGAAACATGTGAGTTCCAGTGTTTCGGTGCTGTCTTCTGCTTTTACAGCCAGTGCAACACACAGGGCGATGTCAGGTCACGCAGGCCACACACTTCTCCGAGGCATTGAGTGGCTTCAAAGCAACACTGAATGAGCAGCTGAACATCACCCAGCCAAGTCCCCCTCTGTGTCAAAGTGGAAGTAAATAAAATATGCAGTCTGGATTTCTATTTCCCCCTAGCAACAGGAGTATTAATCTTGTTTGTTGATGTATAAACTACAGTTGTTTCAGATAACAGCTGTGTTGGGTTTGTTTTGGTGGGAGGCTTCTACAATCCTCTGAGGTCTAAGTATGTAAGAAAAAATCCTAGACTATGTAGCAGAAAGTAAAAGTATCCGCCCCCCTGTTTCAAGTTTTATTGTTTCATTGCACCTAAAGAGACACTGGGGGTATAAAACTGAAGTATGGACCAGATTTAAAGAATTTCCATAACTTTTGACATAAAAGGCATATCACATCCCAAACACCCAGCATTCTAACACATGCACTCATGTCTTTTGATAGACACAGTTATGATGGTGCCCCACAAACATTACATGCTCCTGTTAAAAGCTATGGCTAAATTAGCTTAACCAAGATGACATTAACCTATGTGAGCTTTGTGTGGAGGGAGCTGCACTGACTGCAGTCACCAAAGAAGACAAACACGTTGACTTTTTCACTTTGAATTCTGTGTACTGATCCAGATGTCTGTGTCTGAGCTGGTAGATACGTTTGATGCATTTCCTAGTTGAGTTTGACAACATTTGTGTACAACCTTTTGGTCAATGGACTTTTACAAAAAATATACAGTGCATGTACAATTGCTACCACCACTATCTAGCACCTACTGCATCTATGGTACCTGTAGTAACTACAGCAATAGAGAAAAACAAGTACTTTGAAATTTTTCACAACAACCATTAACATAACAGAGAACGTTATTCCACCTGAAGAGGAAATACATTATTATTACTATTGTTACCCACTTTTAGAATATTGTTTGATAAATGATTTAGTGTTTCAAAATAACCTCTGTTTTTTTCTATGGTAAGAAAATTATATTTAGAATATGATCTAACCCAGCCAAACTCAAGCCTGTCGTCATGACTCTGGCGAAGTTGTTTCTTCTGTGAGCCAATCAGCCTCTTTTATGTGTAATTATCTTCTATCTAACTCTGTAGCTCCACCTCAGCCTGGTCTCTCAGAGCCCTCCATATTCATCTTCACCACCACTAGTGTCTGAACTCGCGGGCATCCTGTCAAAATTCATAGTATTGCTGGGTTCACCATCTGGCTTTTCTGTGCGGAGTTTGCATGTTCTGCCCATGTTTGCGTGGGTTGTCTCCAGGTACTCTGGCTTTCCCCACAGTCCAGATACATGCAAGTTGGTGGGGTCAGGTCGATTTGTGATTCATTGCCCAAAGGTGTGAAAGTGAGTGTGAATGGCTATCTGTCTCTGTGTGTCAGTCCTGCGACAGACTGGTGACCTGTCCAGGATGTACCCTGCCTCTTGCCCTATGACAACTGGGATAAGCGGAAGAGTATGGATGGACGGATGGGACTCTATTCTGCTATGATGGATCAACAAAGTCAAATAGCTTATTAATTGAGTTCTATAGCTTCTATAGCTGAAGTTCAAGTCTTCCAATTGATGTCTCCTTAGTGAGGAAAAGCAGAAAACTCTGCTCTTTGAAGAAGCTCTCAAAAACCTCATACTTGTCACAATTAGATAGTTACACGAACACACTTGCATGTTCCTAGTCACCTGATTGCCAATTAGCTGGTGAATGATCAAGTAACTGTGAAGCATGAAGGAAGTAGCTGATACCAATACAACCTGAGTTTTCTATTTAACACTGTGCTCCATTTAACCCTGAATATTCGCTATTAAGATTGGCAAAGATATCCAAAGTAGTACGAATTGTGCACAAAATAACTCAAAAATCATTTGAAAAACATTCCAAAAAGGTAATTTAAAGTGCACTACAAACTTCTTCAAAATACCACAAAGGCTATTTTGCATTTCAGAGGCAAATGTTCTGAGAGGCAGAGGGCTGCTGAGCTCACAAGCCAAAGCTTGAGCGCATGCAGGGTTTCCAACAACACAGCAGGAACTCCAGCTGTGGGAACAAAAATGAACCTTGCAAGCGGACAGACAGACTTCAGCAGACATAACCTGAACCAGAGCAAAGTCAATTGTAGAGAGCAGTTAAATCTATTTTGAGGAGATGAGTTTTAGTACATGTGATTGTAAGCTAGTTTCCTCTGAAAGCAACACCTCTCACTGCTTGGAGTCATGGGCCGACCCTGCAAGTCTTCTCACAGAGGGATAAAGTTTGCTTTCCAACTTTGTCTTATTTTCTTTATTTTACAGCAGATCATTTATAAGAGAATAATCACATGGGGCAAACTGCTTATATCATAGACTGACTTCCTTGGTAGTTTTTTAATCCATAATTCAAAGAAAATTTAAAAGTAGGATGCCCAAAATATTTTCCACTGCACACTTGTTGGTAGTACGCATGAAAAAACATCAAACATCATTATTAGTCCAGTAGGATTCCTTCTGCCTGAAGACTTTTTTTGGTCACTGGCTGCAAAGTAGTTGGCCTGATTCTGTCTGTATTCTTAATGAACCTCCTAGCAGATCACCTGGAGCATGGCATGTGAGATTTAGTGCCATGTAAAGTCAAATAGCATTGTTCTCATGCGGGCAAATAAATCAAATGGAACAAAAAATACCCAGACTTCAGACATGTAATGTGCAAACACTGTAAACCCCCTGCTGTGAGTGATTTGTTGTCAAGATTACAAATCATCACAGTTTCTCCTTACAAGAGCAGCTAAGAGAGTGAGGCATATGAGCAGAAACCTCTGCATCACTCCAGCATAAGCCAGGATATCACTGACAATGAGCGCACAAGTCTGTTTAAGTTTCATCATGACTCTGTCAAATCTTAGCGGCAGCTCATAAGTATCCATTGGATACTTGTTTGGCGGTGCACCATCAAGTAGATACAAAGATAATTCAATTGGCCAATCACGTAGCAGCGGTATGATGCATAAAATCGGGAGCTTCAGTTTATTTTCTTGTCAATATCTAAATGGTGACTTTCTCAGTGGCATAACTGACGAGACAGGCTGGTCTGTGTATTTCAGGAAATGCATATGTCCTGGGATTTTCAGTTTCCTCAGAATTGTGAAAAAACAAGCAATTCATCAGTGTGTGCGTCAGTTCTAGGGAACAGATTTTGCTGATGAGAAAGGTCAAGGGAGAGAAGCCAGATGATTCCAGTATGATGGTTCACCATGTCACAAAGCAAAAGTTTTCTCAAACTGATTTCGTGAACATGACAATGAGTTCAGTGGCCTCCGTAGTCACCACATGCTAATCCATCTGAACACCTCCGACTGTGCAGCTGACAAATCTGCAGAAATGTTGTGATACAAACCCTTTAGAATGAACCACAGTGTCACAGTAATGTTTTTAACATCATGTTGAATCCATGGCTCCTGGGTCTATATGGGATTGGGGGTATTTTAAGTCCCACATTCATTAGCATCAGCACCTGCAAAGATGCTTTACGTTTCTTAAGAACTTTTATCCATCCACACATGTGGCATTCTCTGCACCAGTGTTCACAAAGTTCTTACCCCGGTCACCACCTGCACCACCTGAAAGGACCTTGCTTGTAGTGCTGAAGTCCTTGAGTAGGAGCTGAGGGCTCTGAGAAGGTTAGATACCTGTTTGCCAAAGAAGAGTAAACAATAGCCAGCACCCGTTCCACAACATGAAGGCACAAGGAAGCACCCTCCTCATATGAGCTGCAAGTACAATCATCCTTGCTCTTCACCTGTCACCGTGAGGCCGTGAAGATGAACCTGACTATGTCTAGCCAGTGTCTTTCAGACTTTTCAAACAAAGTTTTGGCAGCGGTCAAGGCCTGCGTCTTTACCTGCAATTCAGTGCTGGAACTCAGTGGCTCCTCCTGCAGGTGCTGGACCCACAGGACGATGGTAAATCGACCGGTTCTTTTATAGTACTTTTCTACTTTAACTGAACACTCAAAGCACTTTTTACACATCTTGCCTCATTCACCCATTCACACCCATTCATACAAACACTTTTTCTGTTCTTTCCTATGTAAGTGCTTTCTATCAAACATTCACAAACATTCATACTTCGATGGATGCAGAGACTTGAGGTTAGTATCTTGCCCAAGGATATTTAGCATGCACACTGGAGTGGACGGGGATCGATTAGTAGGTGCCCTGCTCCACCTCCATGGATGATGGCTCTATGTGGCTCATACAGGATGGGTGAAAGTACCTGATGGCCAGTGTTTTCCTTTATATGATTAACACAGTTCATTCATCATATTTAGACAGCTCTGGCTCATGATATAGTCACCTGCATATTAAATGTATTGCTAGCAAAGTAGATTTTTAATTTCAGAGGTTCTGATAATGACTTAATTTGCTTATATCTCACAAGACCTATAATTCAGTAGATAATTACTCTCTGAGATGGCAGAAGTAAAATTTCACAGAGCAATTTGACCCTTTGGTGTGCAAATCCAAACAAACAGCAAACAAACAAGCACTAATGGATACCTTACCATCTCAGTGAAGTAGTATGATGCAGTATTTCCAATGGCAAAAGTAGACTCTATACCAAACAGGAAAACCAAAACCTTTTTTCCTTCCCTTTGTTCAATATTAGAGTAAATTAAAATAGGATTGCTTATGTTTATTTCCTAGTACACAGGCAGCTGGATCCTTTCTGTCAGTAACACTGGAGTAGGAGGTAATCACTGAAATCTTGGTGACAAAGTTACAAAGACGCTGACAGGAGCGAGGCCAGTGGAAATGGTGAAGCCAAAGGCAACAGTACCATCGTGACTGTCCAATGCAAACAATCGTAATAGTTTATAGACTGGCCACTTATTTTTAACCCACTTTATTTCCCTCTGCAGTATGAGATTAATAGCCACAGTTTGAGAACAATGACTCTTCACTTTTGGTTTTTGCCTCCAAATGTTAGCTTGGTAATCTCCCGTTGTTTCGAGGTCTCAGCAAATACCTCAGTGAACACAATAACTAACTAAAAGTGAGGGGGGACCAAAACAGGATCCAAGCTGTGATAAACTGTAATTTCAATTAAATGTGCAAAACTTTTCTTTCCCCCTCCCTCCTCACAAAAACACCTCCCTGGCAATTTGGTGCTCAATCCTGACAGGAGCAGATCACAAGCGCTCTGCCAACCCCCCGCTCATGCACTTTAATACAAGCTGTCCTGATCGATCATAGTAGCCAATTAAATGCTGCGCTTCATCTCCGCGTGAGGACAAACATTTAGCATTTGATAATAGGGAGCAGCAGCAGCAAGCGGAGTGACTGGGGGGATAGCTTGTTAAAAGTCTCTCCAGGACATGACCACACCTGGCTGCTGCTGCTACTGCTGCTGCTTGAAACATTTAAACAGGCTGAAATTAGTATGCAAAGTCTTTGTCCACCGAACATGGTGTTTGCAGCCTGTGACAAACAGCAATGAACTGAGCGGGGTCTTATCAACCGCACAGAAACTAGGAATGATCGCAACACTCTGCTGTGATGGAAAGTGAAGCGAAACTACTGCAAAAGGGAGAGAGGCTTAGAGCTGCTAGGCATTGTTTTGTGCGCGTGCTGTTCGTGTCCTCACACATTTACTGTTCTCGGATTATTCTCAAAATGAATGTAAAGCATCCACCCTAGTTATATAGCAAGCAATATTCTAATTTAACATATTTAAGACTGCAGCTGCAGAAATTAGACAGGAGATGCTGCCTCTGTGCTACACACAATCTCGGTTGCTCACTTTAGGAAGAGGCTGTAATCTTAGAGAGCATGACATATACAATACATACCTCTGATGCATACCTTCAATAAAAGACAATTGAAATGACAATAAGATTTACTTCATTCCTTCTAATAGGTACAGAGATTGATGTAAGTCTCAAAGAGAGAAGCAATCTTTTGAAATCCAATTATGTAAAGCTGGCAGGTTTCCCTTTCACAGTCTAAGATCAATTGCACGGCAGAGAAAACGAGATATGATCCACAATATGAAGACAGTGAACAGGTTGAAGGAGTCTGTTGTATACAGCCAAGCAGAGCAGCAACAAGGAATAGATCAAGCGGTTATCAAATGAGTGCAAAAATACAGTATTGAATGATGCTAATATATCTTTGGAGTGTAAACAGCAGGTGTAATATGGTACCTACCTATTGTTAGCCTGTAAGCTAAAACGGTACAGTCAGTGACCTTGCAGTTGTCAAAGAAGAAAGAAAACGTTTGGAAGAAGAAAACACTTAAACCTGTCATTTCCTGCTTGTCTAAAACAGAGCAGCAAAGAGTCTTTCCCCCCCCGCCCCCCCCATTCTTTTTGACACTCCACACAGGTTTTTTATTAAAGCACATGCAACTGTAGCAGTCACTGTTTTCTCTCGCCTGTCAAAGCCTGTTGAACAATTTGAGGTTTCACACCAAGCCCAATTAGTTTGGTGGCAGGACTTAGTGGAATGGAACAGCCGTGATGCAGAACAAGAACCAAAGTATTTTCTGGTTAAAAAGGAAAGTCAATCAAATGCATGTCGCATGGTGTCAGGAAAGAAGTGAAAAAAGGTTGATTCACACTGCTGCCTCACAACAGTGTTACTCCCAGCACTTTATTGCTAAATGCTGTCTCTCTCTTTGTAGCACACCAGCGATGCTGAGAGGTAATATGACAATAAAAACATGTTTGTTATTTAATATGAAGTGAGCACAGTGACATCAGCGCACAGTGACATTAGCGCTGTTTCTGTTTGTAACCAGGGTTACCGATACTGCTACCATATTACAATTTTTTGTTGACGTCAGCAGGCATGTAAATGCATAAATGATTGCTGGTGTGTCGTTATAACAAATAATAGAATAATGTCAGTAAAACCAAGGAGCTGGTGGTAGACTTCCGCAGGCACAAGCATTCTCCACTGCAACCACTGAACATCCAGGGTATGGACATTGAGGCTGTGGACAGCTACAGGTACCTTGGTGTTCATCTGAACAAT
The DNA here is from genome assembly GCF_965226115.1 of Aulonocara stuartgranti. Classification (NCBI taxonomy): domain Eukaryota; kingdom Metazoa; phylum Chordata; class Actinopteri; order Cichliformes; family Cichlidae; genus Aulonocara; species Aulonocara stuartgranti. The sequence goes on along the minus strand of NC_138943.1, from coordinate 32,909,227 downwards.
AGACTGGACTGGACTCATAACTCAGACGCCCTCTACAGGAAAGGGCAGAGCAGGCTGTACCTGCTGCGGAGACTCAGGTCGTTTGGAGTGGAGGGCCCACTCCTGAAGACCTTCTATGACTCTGTTGTGGCTTCTGCTATCTTTTATGGTGTGGTCTGCTGGGGCGGCAGCATCTCTGCTGGGGACAGGAAGAGACTGAACAGGGTGATCCGAAGGGCCAGCTCTGTTCTAGGATGCCCTCTGGACCCAGTGGAGGTGGTGAGTGACAGGAGAACGGCGGCTAAGCTGTCATCCCTGATGGACAACATCTCCCACCCCATGCAGCAGACTGTGACAGCACTGAGCAGCTCCTTCAGTGGGAGACTGCGGCACCCACGGTGTGGGACGGAGAGATTTCGCAGGTCTTTCCTCCCCACTGCTGTCAGACTCCACAACAAAGACTTTAACTGAACAAACACACACATCCACACATGTGCAATAACACTAAGTGCAATAATCTTTTCTGGCATCGTTGTATTTTTACTCAGTTGTATATAGCATTCGTATTCTATTTTTATCTTATTGTATATTTTTATTCTATTTTATTCTACTGTATATAGTATATTATTTTATTCTATTCTGTACAGCTGTGTACTGTATTTATTCTTATTGTATTCTAATTTTTGCGTCATAACTTTTGCACTGTCCACTTCCTGCTGTGACAAAACAAATTTCCCACGTGTGGGACTAATAAAGGTTATCTTATCTTATCTTATCTTAAAACAGAAGCAGGGATTCCACCAGGAAAGTTGTTAGCCCTGGAAGCCAGGCACTCTGCACACATAGTGGGTGACAGGGAAGAAAGAGAGATAGCAGTGTATTCTGACAGCTAAGAGCAGTGAAGGAGCACAGAATCACAGTTAATGTCATTCACATATGGTGAAACAAATGATCCAGCCTACAACCATCCATGATCATGGGACCAAGGCTGAACAAGTAAAACAGCTTTAAATCATAATTTCTACCTGGTTCTTTATCCCCCCCCCCCCCCCCCTTTTTTTTTTCTTTTGCTGTTATATATAAAACAGCTACATGCAGCAGTTGTCTAATATGACAAAGTTTTAACTTTTGTATTAAAAAAAAAAACTGTGATTCAGCAGTAATGCATCTTTGGCCATGAGTCTGCTGGTTTTTTAATATACTACAAGAAACCATGTGGGTGCACTGCATTCTCAAGGAGATCAAAATCAAGAGCAGATAATTACAAAGAAAAGGTCAAGCTGTTTATCAATCCCTATTATAATTGAGAGAATACGTAAGACTGTGATACCTGATTTAATCTAGCAATTATGACCTTGTAGCTTATTTATACTAGATCACGCCCACAGTACAGTATTGCTTGATTTTGTCATGCTGTCGGCCATGAAATGAAAATGATTTGATGCTTCTACATGGTTTTGTAGGTGCATAAATGCTTTAAAAAATGGGCCATTTTAGCCCATTGCTAGGTGGCTGCTGGGGAACATGACAACATTATAACATATTATGTATATTTCAGCTTTTGTGGATATAAATGAGATTTTATTTTAATGAAACTAAAACAGCATGATGCTTTGATAAGGTGTTATAGGTCCATAAATGCTAAAAACAGGCCATTTAGGAAGAAGATAGTATCTGTTGCTAGTTGGCTGCTAGGCAACCTGACACCATCGTATTATGCCATGCATAACTGCGGTTGGTATACAAAACTTAGATGTTGTTGTGAAATAAGAATTATGAAACGCCATTATACAACGTGAGCCGTTGCCAGGCAACATGATGACATCATACCTGGTATAGGTAAAAACCCTTAGGGGCCCAGGATCTACTAGTGTGCTTGGAAGTGCCACTTTTTTCTGCAGCATGTTTTAATTGCAACAGAGATTCTCTGCTGGGCGAAAACTGTATGTTTTATGAGTGCAGCTTGTTAAGCTGTTCTGTACTTATATAAGTAATGAAGCTGGACCATGAAATTACACCAGCACAAACTGTGCATTGCATTCTCGCTAGAATGTGTATGTTAATTAGTTCATGTATTTATTTGGTGAAAAATGTATGAATGTTTTTATAGTTGTTTCTAATGTGTGGCTAAGTCTCTTTTGCATTCTGGAATTGCAGCTACGAGAACACATAACACATAGAATACATACATACACAGATACATAGCATACAAATACTAAGAATACTTATTCAATCAGTAAAAGTTTTGATCGGCCAAAGTGACTAAGTAACCTTCTATGTCTTCCCTGTCATGACAGTAACTTTTAATGTTTAAATATATGGAATTTAGAGATTCAGAACTGTAATATGCAGCTGTCACCTTAGAAATAAACAGCAGCACCAAGAATGCACTCAAGGTTAAAAATGTTTTACTTGAATTGAAATGTTTATTTTACTGCTCTGTGTGCATAATCCCAAGATTAACAATGTTCTATCGTCTTACTTATAACAGCTGTGTTGTACACGTAGGGTATATTTTGGTGGGAAGAGTCATATAAGACATGAAAAAAGCCCTGTTTTATGTGGGCGTGCCTGAAGTAGAAAGTCAGGCTGAACAGAGACCTGTGATTTTTGACGGGATTTGAGTTTTGTTGAGCAAACTAATGCAAAGAAAGGAAGTGTTGAGCTTGCTTTGTATTACACCACTCTGGTATAATCTCCTTATATCGTGAGTTACCATTAGCTGGGCATTGGGCATAATTGTTTTTAGACTGCATTTGTTTACATTTTGAAAATCTTTTTACACCAATTAAGTTAGGAACAACCTGGGATTACTCAGTAGAGCTCAGAAGCAATTATTTTCTTGGTTTTACCTCAGGATAGAGACTTATTATTGTTAGCTATTACTATCTGTTTTATTCACTTTTTAACTTATGATCTCTTTTAAACTTAAAGAAGTTTAAAGAAAATTAAATAATATGAAAGTATTGCAAAGAATTGAAATCTCTCATATTTAAGCAGTGGCAATCATGAAAAACTACAACCCGCTTATGGTGGAGTCTTCATAATTTTAATTAATTCGGACTGATAAAATCCACATTCCAATCTCTTTAGTTGAAACCTTTGTTGTATAAAAACTCTCCACAGAGATCTGTTGTTGTTGGGTTTTTTTTATCATGTGAGGCGACTCGTACCACAGAGAAATGGTCTGTGTGGTATTATTTTATTTTTTTCTTGTCATATTTGCCTCATTAGCACATCAGCACAAATATGAAAAAAATTAAAATTCTCCCACTGGCATCGATCCTGAATATAATTTGATAATCTGGGAACACAAATTGTCCCTGTGCAAGCTAATTTAACATACTGCAGACCAATGTTTTTTTTACTTTTATTGTCTTAGGCTTGTACTTGTTTGATCACGTTATGATGTGCACCAAGAATTTTGTTATGCTTTCAAGCTGTCATTTTTTTGTTTGTTTTTTAATAAAATAGAGTATGCAGTTTATGAGGTGAAATCACAGATATACAAAGTCTACAATTAAAAAAAAGGAAATACTGTTTAGGGACTATTTTTCTTCTTTAATAGTGCTTTCAGCATTGAACACTAATCTCACTGGAGGACTTCAAAACTTTACTACCCTGAAAAAAAAGCTATATGGAGTGCACTGGCTAGGTCTGTCTTCACTTGAAAAACAAGCTTTCTGTATATATATATATATATATATATAAAAAAAAAAAAAAACACCCAGCACGCCCCTGCGGGCGGTTTATCCTTCAAGCTCGGGTCCTCTACCAGAGGCCTGGGAGCTTGAGGGTCCTGCGCAGTATCTTAGCTGTTCCCAGGACTGCGCTCTTCTGGACAGAGATCTCCGATGTTATTCCCGGGATCTGCTGGAGCCACTCGCCTAGCTTGGGAGTCACCGCACCTAGTGCTCCGATTACCACGGGGACCACCGTTACCTTCACCCTCCACATCCTCTTGAGCTCTTCTCTGAGCTGGATAGCGTAGTGGTTAAACTACACGCCTTTGGAACAGAGGATCGCAAGTTCGATTCCTGCCTGGGGCGTCTGTATCCAGTAAGGGTCCTAAGGCTAGACCCCCTATGCTAAGCAAGCCTACCGCAGACATGAGCGAGACAGATAAATATGAAGGCATGCCGGCTCGGACGTCGCCCGGATCAACAAGGTCCGCGTCAGGTGTTGAGGAACCAGGGCACCCTGACGAAAAGTGGGCTACTGGAACAAGAAGGCATCGGTGGGCAAGGG